>NC_140672.1:7007699-8432699 GCF_054131305.1 Coturnix japonica
GTTTTCAATGGAAACATATCACCAGCTACAAGTGATTGTTGAAGGAAGTTTAAAAAAGGCACAGAGAAAAAGAACCCTGGAACTGTGTATTCTTTGAAAAGCTATAGAAAAATTCATGGCAAAATACACTGAAGTCTATGGACAGCAACTGTACTAATCGCAGTTCATGGAAGTAATATTTTTTTTGATGAATAATGTATGCAGAATGAAACTTATTCAGTACAGTTCATCCTTTAAACAATGCCTGCAAAGATATGACAAGCAGCTGGAGAGATCTTTGTGGTGTGTGTTAGCCATGAACACAAACTACCAGTAAGCTATTAGGGAAAGTGCAAATCGTCCTTTACCTTACAAAATCTGTGTATTACAGAAACACACAAAAGGCTTAACTGGAGCTCTGCTAGCCAAGCGATGGTACATATTTTCAACATCTATGCCCTTGTGTATTTTCAAAAAACTCCTAATTTGTAGCACTTAGAGACCAAGGCATGATGGGCAATGGGTGGAGTGAAGCAATGCTGCGTGAATGAGTATTGGCAGCTGGGTGAGAGGTGTAGAATGGGTATTTTATTCCTCTATCCAGTTGCCCTCTGGGATGCCAGGCCCTTGGCAGATGGACATGGAAGGACATAGAAGAGACAGAGGGCACAGCTGAAGTGAGGTACATTTTGAGCAGGCACAAGATGACGCTATTGGCGAGAGGATGGCCAGGCACTCTGCCGGAGACCAAGGAAGCTGTGGGTTCTCCATCCCCAGTCAGAGTCGGAGCTGGACTGGCCCAGGTCTGCAGTGGAAGCAAACCTCCAGGCTGGCCACATCTGAGCAGAGGACTGGAATTGCATTCTTCCAAAATTTGTCTAACATTTTTTTTGTGTGTGATTTGCTGTTCTTAAATATACGTATATATTACACATGTTATATAAACATTTAATTATTGTGTATTTGTATACTTAGAATATATCATAGAATCACAGAACAGTTGTCTGGAGGGACCTTTCAAGATCATGTAATTCCAGCCCCTCCAGAATTGATTGCCATGTGCATACTAAATATGTATACATCAGCTATGTAGTTGCTCGTTTCTCAAAGGACACCATGAGTATTGAACTGAAAATCTATCTGTAAAATGGAAGTATGATTGAAAACCACACCAAGATATTTTGAATCCAGTGATGTTTCTTATAATAGAACTAAAAGAAATCAGGCTTGCATGTCACCCACAATCTAACAAAATGTGTTTCTATCACATAATCTCTAATTCTAGGGTTTGACCAGTTTCATTTTATTATTTCAGCTTCTGCTTTTAGCTGTAATGTTTTAAAACTTCCATTGGAGATCTCTTGGTTTGCTTCATTTCATCTCATTCTATTCCTCAGTTTTAGACAGTGACTATAGCAAAGAATGTTTCTGATTTTCCTGAAAGTCGTCATTTACTCACAGTGATTTCTGACAAATGCTCTGTTGTACAGTTTCTTTTTTATGATGATTTCATGGAATGTGCATATCACCATTATTTCCTTTAAGCCATTTGGATGAAGATTTGCTTGTACATAGACAAAAGCTGTATACCTTGGCTTTCTGAGTTTTGGTTGCATTTATCTTGCTTCATTTTTCCATTTAAGGATTACTCCATGTTTAACCAGCATGGAAATAGCACAGAATTTGGAGGTTTATTAATATCTATAATACAGAGCATTTGTGTCTGTCTCATGCATTGAATAAGATGATAGAAATGGGAAAAGATAAATGACAGGATTTTACAACTGATGTAGCAGCTGTTTTTGTGATGGAAAGCAAAGCCATTTCAGTCACTCTTTAATATGATTGGGCGTAGCAAGGTTATGCACTTGAGGAAGAAGTGACAGAGGGAGCACTCTTAATAAGGGACAACTGAATTGTTGTGTACGAAAGAAGTGTGAAGCAGAAAGAGAGCAGTGAGACTGAGCCAGAGGAAAGCCTGGAGCCTGAACCTGTTGAGCGTTAAATCCCCTTCCCAGGAATGTGACTCATTTGTAGCAATCCATGTTCCAAATCAAACCATCAGCAGACACATCTGCCTTAATCAGGGAGTATCTTTTCCAGACATTTTCTGCACTAATGGGACACATTTTCTGTTCATATTTTGATGGACAGAACAGTGCAAAAAACAGTCATCCTAAGTGAATATTTATTGTTGTATCTGACATTATTAAATGCCAAGCAGACATTATTTTACTGCTAGATTTTTAAAAAGATTCAGAAACACTCTGCAGATTAATGCAATTCAAATATAGGTATTTCAAATGCATAGTGATATTCACAGTAATCAGTATAAAAAAAAAATCAAATCAAGTCAAATCAAATCAAATCAAGCATTACTCCTCCGTTTTCACATACTGAGTTTCCTGGTAAGGCTTACAGCGTCAGGATACGATGAAATTATTTAAAAGACCAAAATGAACAGCCACTTGTTTAATTGCTGTAGACTTTTATGCCAGGTTAGACCTATATTTGTTTCATCATATGGGAACAGTCCCATTCTATCCCAGACAGCCATTTTATTGTGAACATTGCTCTGCACTGCGAGACCACACCTATGCCAGAGGTACTTGTTTTCTTCCTACACATTAACTAACTTTGGTTGTTGAGCAGCATTGACACCAGAGGCTGTTGGGCTCCTTACCACAAAACCATTCCTCAAGAGAGGCTGAAATACAGTCTTACCCATCACTCTATGATACAGTGCACAGAGGGAGAGAACAAAGAGGGAGACAAAAAACTGAAAAAGAGAGCAAGAAAGAATATCCTCCATGTGATCTTCTGCTTTGTGTTGATTAATAGCATTGCTTGTTCTGCATGACAGTTACTCCCAGTGTGAACTGATAGATCATCCAGGGATCTTACCCAAGCCAGTTACCCATTAACTCGTAAACAAAGTATAAATATTAATTAATAATTCTTGGTTTTACAAAGTAAAGGACCCATTAAAATCAGGCAGCATGGAGATTTCATTTAGAAACACCTGCTGTCTCTCTGACTAGGCTCCCATAGGCAAGGTTCAGTGCGACGGCAGTGTCTTTTGAGGGTCGTTGGATGCCTGGGAAGCAGCAGCAGCACTTCTGTACCAAAGTGTTTCCCTTCCCCTATGCATATTTTAAATGAGGTGAACGTGCCCTGTCACTCACCAGCTCCATCAGCTCCTTATCTTAGCAGCTAATCTTGCTACAGGTAGTAAAAAAAATTACTGCAAGCTATTAAGTTTCTACTAAAATGTCAAATTCTGTGGAGTCTTGAAAAGAAAATGAGTGTATAGTCCCATTCCAGCTAGACAGATTGAGTTTGGTGTCCACTATGAACTAAAAGATTTACTCTCCAGATTGGCTAATTCCTTGAGCATTAAATGCCCCAAGAAAGGGAGCAAACATACTATTAATAACTCTAATGGCTAAAAAGCATATTATTTTCAAGTGATTTGTTAATCAGCATGAGTTCTGCCTACAGCTATTGCAATCAGTCATTTTTCTCCAGTAGTAGCTAGTGTCTTAATAAGGAACAACAAGGGATTTGGAGGAGCTAAAATTGTTCAGGCTCGAAGGACGATAACAGAAATTATTAACCAACTTGGATAAAAGCCACCAAACAAGATGGGAATACTATTGGAAGGGCAGATTGTAAAGCCTCATTGGAAACAGATAGAGCCAAAGAATGAGTTTGTGAGAACGTCTGTTCCGAAGCTGCTTCCCTCTGATGAAATTCTCATCCATAGTTTAAAATGGGAAGAGGAATTTTCTTGCATAAGACATCAGTGACTCATGGCTGTGGCTGCAGGAGGGACCTTGGATTTCTGGTTGAGCCTGGGGTGATGAAGCTGAGCCTGGAGTCCCCTGCAGTGCCCTCAGAGCTGCCCGCCAGACCTTGGTTGAGTTCTCAGCTAAGCAAACAAAATGATGATAATTTGTTCCTTAAAAAAAGAAGAAGAAAAGAAAAAGAAAAAGAAAAAAAGGAAAAGAAAAAAAAAAGGAAAAGAAAAAAAAGGAAAATAAAAATAAAAATAAAAATAAAAATAAAAATAAAAAGAAAAAGAAAAAGAAAAAGAAAAAGAAAAAGAAAAGGAAAAAGAAAAAAAAAGAAAAAGAAGAAAAAGAAAAAGAAAAAGAAAAAGAAAAAGAAAAAGAAAAAGAAAAAGAAAAAGAAAAAGAAAAAGAAAAAGAAAAAAGGAAAAAAGAAAAAGAAAAAAAAAAGGAAAAGAAAAAAAAGAAAAGGAAAAGAAAAAGAAAAAGGGGGGAAAAAAAAGGAAAAAATAAAGAAGGTTCTTTGCTGTTTATGCTTCTTTTTGTCCTTCAAAGCAAAAAATAAAAATAAAAATAAATAAAAAATTTGGGCTTGGCCCCAAAACTCCAGCATCCAGGAAGGGTTGTTATGACAGATGTGGTGAGCACCAGAATATCTGTGGGCAGGGGAAGTGAAACCATTGGAAGAAATTGCCCAGAAGTTGTCTAATTAAACAATTTGTGAAAACATTGTTGTCGTTGCCTCAGACAGCCTGGTTTGTGTGAGTAATTCAACGTTGTGTGAAGGCTGGATGAATGAATCTAATCTGTTTGAAGCTTCTGGCTTTATTGGTAACATTTTATAAATAAAATAGCAATACAGAGGGCTGTAGAATCCCAGTGCTCAGGTGGGATGCACATGATGAGATGCAGGTAGTGGACTGTAGAACACCTTCTGGGCAGGCACCCAGCACCCAAAGCACAGGACTGAAGGACACAGCCCAGAACCAACGAGGCCACTTTGCAAAGCACAGATGGGCTTTCTAGGATGTATTTTTTTCTCCTGCACTTTTTAATTACTTCTTAAATCTGGGATCTTTTTAAAGCAAGTCAGGAACATTGAATTACCATTTTAGGTTTTTTGTTTGTTTGTTTGTTTGTTCATTTGTTTGTTTAGAATTATTAAACTGTTTTTATTACATTTTCAGACTTTCTATGGAATAATAAAAATTAAAAAGCTTAGATTGAGAAACAACTCTACAACATTTATTAGATGACTGGCATCTATGAACATAAGATTTCTTCATGAAATTTTGTTAATGAACCCACAACAAGCAGGGGAGCATTTTGGTGCCCTGATGTACACAGGTGGTTTCCCAGCAGGTGGCCAGCACTGGCATTCCTGCAGTAATTGATTAGCTCAGGTGTACAAGTACAGCACTGATTGATTACCTATTAAATAACACTCCATTGCATTTCTTTCAATTATACAACACAGGATAGCTGTTGCCAGCCAAGAATTCCATGATATCAGACATATTGATTACTTATAATTGTTTATTTGCATTTGGAGCTGAGGACTTGGAGCAAACCTCTGTGAATGGCCACGAGGAGCAGGTCTGTATCACACAGACAGTGTGCTGGGCTGGAGGACGAGGGCTTGGATGGGTCACTGGGCTTTGTGACAAAGTACTGTGAACAAAGGGGACAGTCCTCCTGAGCAGGGCTGAGCACAGGATCCTGCCCTGGGCTCCAGGTGGAGACACAGCAGCTCAGGACAGGCTCTGAGGAGGTGGTTCCAGTTGGGGAGGCCCTGCACTGCACACCCACCTGTTGATTTAATGCAGCTGAAAGCTGGCACTGCGCCTTGCATTGCTCGTGCAGTTTTAAACACACACAACTCCCAGATACTGGAATTTTACAAGGCCACATGCACATGTAAAGCAATCCTCTTGCTATTCTGAGGCAAAGGGAAGCTCTGTTCTAAAAATCTAACAGCTCTTTATGGCCATGCCTCTCATCTGATTGCTTTGCATCATTTCTGTGATCTCACTTCAGGATGCATTTTGGTTGGCTGTTTGTGAGAGCTTTTGTTAGTGGTGCTATTCTGGGACTGCATCCAACTTGCTCCTCATCAAGACCTCTGAGAGAAGTTTCCACATGAACCAAAGCCCTTAGAAGTCAGAAGTTTGAAGAGGAGATGCTGCAGCCAGTGAGCGGTGGGACATCCAGGGTCAGAACTATCATTACAGGTACAACAACAACTCCACTGCTGTTCCTACAGCCTAGACATGGCTGGGGGGGGGGGAAAGAAGGGTGGGGAAAGGGGGATCACACATGCCCCATTCTAGCAGCCCCACTATCTGTACCAGGTTGGCAGAGGCTTGAACCCCCTGAGCAGTGCTGGGTCTGCTGGCCTCTGACACACTCCTATCCAGGGCTGACCTCCAGAACAATTCGGCATGAACAGGGGCACCCAGAGCATCAGCAACATAACGAGAGGAGGGGTTGTTCTACACATGCTTCTTTTTCTGAAGAAATCTTTTCGCCATCATCTCCCAGTGTGCTTTTTTTTTCCCCGCAAAGCTGTGATCAAAGTCTTCAAACATATGGCTCCATGGCAAGGCAAGGATTTCCACAAGCTCCTGGACTCATCCTACCGCTCCAGACATCAGCTTCTTGGGCAGTCATACACATGGCTGGGATCCTTTGGGCTGTTTCTACAGAAGGTTGCAGCACTACATTACAGAGCCGAACCACTGCCTTAGGAAAACTATTCAGCAGAAGCAGCTAACTAGTGATAGGATGAGAAGTAATGGCTTCAAAGGTGTGCCAGAGGAAGATTTAACAGCCCTACAAAGTCCATCCTCCTGAAGATAAGAACAGGGGAGAGACCTGAAGAACATTCAGAGCCATACCAGGACTGCATGGTGCAGTGCAGCACAGTCAGGGCGCTCAGCATGGCCACAGTCATTGGGCAATTCCCAGCCCCAGCACCAAGGACTCAGGCTGTGCTGGTGCTACAGAGTCATGAGAGAAGCACTGCAACAGTGGGAGCTCTGCACAGGGGCTGTGCTGAGGGGTGGGCTGTAGGAATGCAGGAGTCATGCAGCCGCAACATGTGTTGGTAGCCATGGCAGGGGGGGATTTGATTCTGCCAGAAGCATCATAGCAGGGTACAGCTCAGGTATGAGGAGACAACAAGGTGTGTGCTGCAGAAGACTGCAAGAGTAAGAATTCATGAGTAGCCATAGTTATACATCTTGCTGAACAGATTCATTTCCCAATTTTAAAATGGCATTTGTTTTGTCATGTTTCTCATCACCATTAGTGCATAATGGGGCACTGTGCATCAGTTTAAATGAATTCATAATGAGTGCTGTAGCAAGTCTATTGAATAGGAGATAAATAGGTGATTATTCTGACTCTGCTCTGATGAATGGGATTACTTATGGAGTTATGTGCCACTTCCACAACCTTTTATGGAGAGAGATACCATAAATCAGAGCAGACTGGGTGACCCATTAGATGTCATAGCCAAAAAAGAGGAGGACTGACTACAAGAAGTAAACCAGAAAGGACTGACAATGCTAGATGCCAGCTAGCACAGATCAAAGAAGACTGATGAAATGTGAAGACATAATGTGGAGACTTGGGTGACCAGGACCCTCTTAAGGGAGTAATGTAAGGATGCAATGAGAAAAGGAAAGAAATGAAGGACTTGAGACTGGTACAAGGCAAGCTTTAGGAGAGTCATGGGCACATTCACAGGAAGGTGCATCCTTCCAGCATTTCCCTCTGGGCTTGAGGGAAATGAAATTAATGGTGGGGAAAGGAAGGGAAAGAGCAGGGAGATGCCGTAATATGTATGTTCACTTTTACACAAAGGTAGAAGAAATGAATTAGTGAGAATTTAGCAATGATATCTAGAAAGTTAGAAGGTAAATGATGTGAAGTGGCCACAGATGTATGATTATTTCCTGAGGACATCAGCTGAATGGATGATGGATATTGTTGCCCAACATTTAAAGAGGGGATGCAGGCTGTAAGAAACACAGAAATGGCTGTGCTTTGGACAGATGATCAGGAACAAGGGAGAATGGACCTGAGGTCCTGGAATCAGAGATGAGAACAGATATCTTGGGTGGAAGGAACACAACAGACAAGGTATAACATCCAGGACACAGTCTGACCTGCTAGCATTAAGAGAAAATGGCATGAGTAGGAGGAGGTGCTGGGCATAAAGTGTGTGATTTGTACCATACAGGATAATAGTTCTGAGAAAAGCACTTCACAGGGAGCATGTCACATTGCAAGGCATCACAGGAGACAGGTAAAGCTGTCATTCAACTACTTACAAAGGCTGACAAAGATAAAGAAAAATTTTCCAAAGTACCCTCTGAAAGCAAACTAAAACTCAATTTCAGACAGCTTAACGATATTTCATCACGTTTTTGTGGACACTGAAGCATGATCAGAACTAAAATTCAACTTGGTTAAGAAGTGAGAAGAGAGATGGGAGTTCCTAGGAAGAGCCCGGCTGATTCATCTGCACTTTGATGCTGGAAGGAGAGCTGATACTAATGTGCAATGAGTAGTTTTGGGACAGTCTCTGGAGATACAGAAAGATCGGCTGAACTTTGGTGGCAAGGACATGCCCCAGGGAACCACCATGTGCCAAGGGAGAGGGGACTCACATCAGGGGATGAGGTCACTTCCCACTTGGAGAGATTTGTTTCACATTTGAAATATTGTAATAAAAACTCTGAAGTTTTTGCTGTGCTGTAAGAGAGATCCTTCTCATATTGGCAATTGTGACATTGTGGGAAACTTCTAGAACAGACTGGGAACAGGTGGTCTAAATGGCAGTGCGGGCTGGCCACAGGATATGTAGCATAGTCTCTGGTGCAAAAAGTAGCAGTGACTTTAGTTTGGCAAATAGCATGGGTGGCATGGAAAACCTGAAACCACAGAAAAATGCTGAATCATTAATAGTAACTATAAATGACTGGAATGAGTGTATATAAGGGAGAACTCATACATATATTTTAAGAAAACATAAGCATTACTGTACAGGCCTTACTAACAATGAAGTTTGGTTGTATAATGCTGAAATTTTATGTTTGACTAAGAGATTCCCACAGGAATGAAAGTAGAGAAGGGTTACGGTTGCAGTCAGTGACTGTCTGGACTTAATGAGCCAGAAGATATGAACAGAAGAGCTTCTGCGTCAACACGATGAGCCACTGGTCAGACTCAGTATGGATCACATTTGAGTCCCAAAGGCACTGAGCAGTGTACATTCCTCCAGTGTCACAGGCTGGGCAAACTGCTCAGATGTTTTCCTTCTGGATGAATGTCAGTTTTCCAGCTGCAGGGTATATCCCATACTCAGAGAGTCGGCCTGGTATTGTCCCCCATAGCACTTCTGACCAGAGCTTCTGTCCTTCCCAAACACTGCTCTAAATACATGTCTGGCTCCTGACCCACAGAGCAAGTGGATCGCAGTCAGACTGCAGTGATATGCCCCCACCTGGAGATGAGCAGGATCTCATGGTCACAGCAGGAAATACCCCAGACTGCCAGCACCCTGACAGGCAGAAAAGATGTTCAGGCAGAGACAGACAGTCAATGAAGTAGTCCCTCAGAGACTGAATACATGTCCCAGGTGTAAGGGATACTACAAGAGGACCATGAGAGATTGCTTGACAAGTTGGCAGTGCGGTGCTGCCTGAGATGGAGCTCACATCTCCTTACTGAAGGAGTGACAGATACGGTTAAAAAGAGTTGGAAGATGCACATTGCACTGTGTCCTAGGGTCCTAGCAGCAAAGACTGCCCTTATTTCTGTTGTCAAATACACATTCTCCCCCAAGGGCAGCTGGTATCTTACATATGCCAAGCACTCAAAAATGCCGCTCTGTCACCGTGTCATGGTCTGGTCTCATAGAGAAGTTTATTAGAGTGCCTCTCTATTCTTCAAAGAATAACTCTGTATCATTTACAGAAGGCTTAGGAATGCCATGTGTAATGTGTGCTTTAAGTATTTGTTTGTTCTTACTTGTGCATGGCTTTTGATGTAGGTCTACCCATTACATAAAAGCCAGTAAGCTAGAAAAGGATGAAAGAAAATGAAATGGTCTGTATCATATCATTCTGTATAGTATTTGTGTATACTGAATATTTCATTTATTCTGTAATCTGCAGATAGTTTGAAATTGAAAAGCCAGGCTATTGCAATGGCAGCCCTTTTGTTCTTGGAATGAGTTTGGCTTACTCAAGCAAAGCAAGTGAGCACCTGATTAAAGGCAATATCTATCTTTAAGGAAAAAGGCTGTCATTCTGTTGAGCTATTGAGCAACTCCCAAATTTATTTAGCACTGTACATGACAGGAGCATGAATGGACTTCTTCCTGTGAGATGCAGTCACATCCATGGCAAAGTCAAGTTTCCACTGTCCTGTCACTGGAGGGGAGCCCAGGAGCAGTGGGGGCTCTGGGGCATATGCAGACACAGCACTTGGGATGTGAGCACACAGAGCAATGCCCAGAGTCCATGGGGTAGGAGAACCATACTTAGGACACAGGTTCAGGGAAAACCCGAAGTGATGTGCCAGAAGAAATACCACATGGGTAGATGAGTGGGATGTGCAGCCTCAGAGCAGTAATCCTCGGGGCTGGAAATGAGAGGATCTGGATAGGAAATGTCCCATCCCTGGAGACAGCCCTGGGAAACCTGATCTAGCTGTGGATTTCCTCATTCACTGCAGGGGGGGTTGAACTAGATGGCCTTCAGAAATCCTTTCCAACTCTAAGGATTCTATGATTCCAAAAAGGAGAACCAAGTCACAGAAAACAACCCAGTGCATGGGATACTGGCTGAGCAGGACCATAGGCAACCCAGTGCCCTCAAAGTCTATGGTGGTAAGAAACTCTTTACTCACTTCAATATTCCTGGAAATCTGGTGTTGTTCCTAAAATGCAAAGCATGGCTGAGATTTCCTGGAATGAGAGAAGAGAGTGAATGTCTGGAGAACAAGTGGTGCTTCCCTCCTCCCATATATATACATATGTAAATAGCTTGTGACCCTGAGAAAGGCAATTCACAAGGAAAAGTGAAGAAGATACATAAAAACCTTTTAATCTTAGCAGGAAAAGATGCATTATGGAGAATGATCAAAAGTGTTCTTTCCATAGCAAGAGCTTCTATTTTATTTACTTACTTCGGTTTAAACAATAACTTGTTGCTTTCTTATTTTTGAGACAAGATGTAGAATTCAGAACTATGATGATCAGAAACGTGGTTAATATTCAGCACAAAAGTGCAGAAGGCTGATTTTTTTCACTGTGAGAACTTCACACACCCCAGCACTTCACTGGAGGCTGCTAACCCTGCAGACAGTCCCACAGCCAGAGTAGCACCGCCCCTCATCTGCTGGGAGGGGCACTTCAAGTTCTGAATGCTGAGGTACAAGTAACCAAAGAGCACAAGGAAGAGGAACAATCCCCACCTTCTGGAATTCGCACCCAGCAGGGGGCCAAGGCACTCTAGGACTCCTCTCTCCACTCATTGCTTCCTTGGCAGCTGGAGAAGAGAAGGAGAGTCACAAGGAGCCACGTGAAAGCACTGCAGCATCTCTCCAGACTGCATTCATCAAATCCCACAAGCTGAACCTAGCTCTCTTCTATAGCGTGAACTGTGTGCTCAAGAGCAATGCTCTATGCAGGCAGGATGCAGAGGCAGGTAGTCAAGTAGAAAAAGATGGACTGTACAGGATTAGCACAAAAGACACCAAGCTGAGTGGTACGGTTGACATGGAGGAAGGAAGGGATGCCATTTGGAGGGACCTTGACAGACTTGAAAGGTGGGCCCGGGTGAACCTAATGAGGTTCAACACAGCAAAGTGCAACGTTTTGCACTAGGGCCAGAAGAACCCCAGGCACCTGTACAGGCTGGGAGGAGTTGTCCTTGAGAGCAGCTCGGCAGAGAAGGACCTGGGGGTCCTGATGGATGAGAAACTTAACATGAGCCAGCAGTGCGCTCTTGCAGCTTGGAAAGCAAATGGTATCCTGGGCTCCATCAGGAGAAGGGTGGTCAGCAGGGATAGGGAGGTGATTATCTCTCTCTACTCTGCTCATGTGAGGCCCCATCTGGAGTACTGTGTCCAGGTGTGGAGCCCTCAGTACAAGAAAGACATGGAGATTTTGGAAAGGGTCCAGAGGAGGGCCACGAAGATGATCAGGGGGCTGGAGCACCTCCCCTATGAGGACAGGCTGAGGGAGTTGGGTTTGTTCAGCCTGGAGAAGAGAAGGCTGCGGGGTGACCTCATTGCAGCCTTTCAGTACCTGAAGGGAACCTGTAACCAGGAGGGGAGTAAACTCTTTGAAAGGACCACTAATAGCAGGACAAGGGAAAAAGGTTTTAAGTTGAAAAAGAGGGAAGATTCAGGTTGGATGTTAGGGGGAAGTTCTTTACTAGGAGAGTGGTGAGGTCCTGGAACAGGCTGCCCAGGGAGGTTGTTGATGCCCCGTCCCTGGAGGTGTTCAAGGCCAGCTTGGACGGGGTCCTGGGCAACCTGATCTAGTAAATGTGGAAGTTTGGTGGCCCTGCCAGGCAGGGGGGTTGGAGCTTCATGAACCTTGAGGTCCCTTCCAACCCGGGTCATTCCGTGATTCTGTGAAAAGAGACTGAGTTGGGGTATCTGAGATCCTCATGAGAACCAGCAGTCAGATCTGGCACACCCAGACCAGTCTGGTTACAAGAGAGGGGAAGAGGCCAGAGAAGTCCCATTTTTAATCTCACAGGTTTTATAGGATTTTAGGCAATATCCATGAGATTTTATTGAGCAGAAAGAATTTTTACATTTCTGATTGCAACAGTTTCTGAGATCATTCTGCTCAAATCTCATCAGACCTCTGTATTCAGAAGTTCATCTGCTTGCAGAAAGTGATCAGACTTCAGCAAAGTGAGAGTACAAATGGGAGGAAACAAACATGTCAGCTAATGGACAATGGAGCCAGGAGTCTTAGCAGTAATCAAAGAAAAGCACTGTGAGCAGTGCAGGAAAGTGACATACCCCTCTCAATATTATAGATCAGCTTTTACTGAACTCAGCAGAGCTGTCTCAAGCTTTAACTCCAATGATATCTGCAGAGCTATCACTACTTTCAGTGTACCTTTCAGTGAAGGTGAAATAACGTCCACAAAGAAAGTGTAACTCCAAAGCGAAAGGCTGAGCAGACACTTCATACAGAAGCACAGCTCCTGGCCCATGCACTACTCACTGCTTGGTCCCACTGGGTGCAGGACTCACCTGCAGGCCAGACCTAACACATCTGGCAAGCACGGTTCATCAGACTGCTAATGGAAAGCAAAGCTGCCCATTACATGCTCTCTGATGTGCTGCAGATACAGAAAAATGAACATATAAAATAAGATCACTATCAACTAATTTCCCATTGGTGTTTTTTGGTTTTTTTTTTGTTTGTTTGTTTTTGTTTGTTTGTTTGTTTTTTAAATAGAGAAAACTCTCTGGAGAAGGGAGAAAGAATGTTTAAATATTGATTTAATACAGAGAATGGTCTGATGGTAATACATTTTCAGAAACACTCTTAATGGAAGGCTCCATCACAGTCATACACTGCTTCTAACAAACGCTTGGGCAGAGTGTTTCTCTCATTCCTGAGGTATAAGCACACAGAACAAAGCAGAAATTTTTCTCTAACTCCATAGTTATACTATGTTCCATGGGCTGCATCTGGCCTGTGGATTGTTGTTCCTGATCTATATGTTATTTTACCTCACTTTATATTATCTTGCTCCTGTTTCTTTAAGATATTCCATATTTTAAAATGTCATGTTTGTGTCCTTTAGATTTGGCATAAGAAGCAGCTGGAACTGGGCTATCTCCTCTAGCTGAAGTAGGGCTCATTTAACACAACATATTTCACTTCTTCCCATATGCTGCACACCCACAGCATTACACAGCTATTTTTCCTCCAAGAGAAAGCACACCCAACTCACAGCCTCCACACCTGTTTTAGCTCCTGTATCCAGACTAATCAAAAGAGGCTCCACAGAAGATAAGAGAGCAGTCAGACATCCTCTGTTTACTGATTTACACATCACACAGCCTAGCCTTGTGAAAGCAATGTTGAAGAAATGTAATCGGTTTATTTGCACTGTGACAGCCGCGTAAACCACAGAAAGAAATGTGACAAATGAAGCCATCAGCTGTGCTGTGCAGGGAGTGAATACATTACACTTCCAATTACCAAAGTAGATAATACATTCCTTAAATAGGCTGGCACTGAAGCCCAGAGCCATTGTCATGGCACCACTGAGCATCCCTAGCAAGGCACTGGGTGAGAGCACTTCCCCTGAGGACAGGCCCCAGATGAGGCAGGAGGTGATGGCCAATCTGGGCTCATGAGGTGCTATCAGGGATGGGGCTGACACCACACATAGGGGTGGCAGGAGAACAGGGGCTACACAGTGCATATCACTGCTGGAGCAGTTGGGGTTGCTGTATGGAGAAGTCCTGGATCCAATGATCCTGACATCAGAGATACTCTTGTGGCATTTAAACTGATAGGACCCATATACAAAGCGATTCAGGCAGCTTTTGCTCATTAAGGGATACAGTGTGGTACACAGCAGCCCTGAAAAATCTCTGCTTCTGTCTAGCAAACACTAAGGGCCTCTGAGCCACTAATCTGACTGTAAAGTTAAGAAGTTAAAGCATAGTGCCACTTAACCTTGCTGTGAGGAGACTGCATGCCTTCATGCATCTCAGCAGCTATGCTCCTTGGTGCTCTGTCAGTGAACCCCATGGCTATGCAGTGCAATGGGCACTATGTGCTTGGGGCTGCATGGACACTGCACCCACCCGTCTGAAGTAAGAACCCTGACCTCCTAGTAGCCACCCCATGCCCCCATCTCTCCAGCTCCTGAATTCTTCTTCACACTGCACTGTGTTCCTCCAGCTGGGACCCACAGCTCAGAAACTGGACAAGAAATGTCAGAGCCATGTGGATTAAAAGGCACCTCAGGAAATTCCCCTGCTTTGTACAGGCCAGCAAAAGTTCTGCTGCCACCGAAGTTGTCATTGGCTGTGGGGGGTGGAGGAGGGGGGAAGGCTGGGCAGTGTTTCTAGAGGCACACAGCATACTTGTGCTGCTCACAGCAAAGAGGACCTTAGAGAGACTGAAGCTGTGCAGCCTCTTAGCTTCTCGTTTCATAACCCATTAACTTTACAGACACTGTCCAGACTGCCTGCTCCAGATGAAAGGTCTCTGATTATCTTTCCAGGTAAATTAATGCCTGACATATTTTGTTATTAGGCTTTGAAAGGCCTAATAAATAAATTTACTAGACAATTTCTTCATTCTGTATTGCAGTTTAAACCAACAGACAACAGCAGAGAAATGGTTCATTGAAGCTAACTGCCAAATAGCTGGTATCATGATGCAAATCAACCCTGAACAGTGCCCAGCAACACTTCTGGTCCACCTCACAGCACACAAATACAACTCCTGCACACTGCCTTCTTTCTGCACAGGCTGCTGCAGTCTCCATTCAGCTGAGCAAAGGCTCAGAGCTTCTGTCCTCCCCCTATCAGTACAGTTATCCCTCACTGGGGGCACAGAGCACGTACAGTCCAGTGGTCCAGTGGAGAGGCCACAGCCCCCAGAAGTGTGAGGAAGGGACTGGGCTGCACCACAGCAGAGCTGGGTGCTGTGCTGGGAATCATCTTTTCTAAGCTGATATTGCAAATGGACCACTGAGATGATCCCTCATACATCAAAGCCTGAATTCCCATTAGCTGTTGAAAACTATTTAAAAATTACTCTCAAAATACTTCTCCTTAGTTCAAAAGTAGACAAGGCAGATATTATAGATGTCAGAGAAGACACTTCTTTATTCCCAGTGGAAATGTTATTTGTACCTTCTAAACACCAGAGCTATTACAATAAACAATTCCATGCAAATAGGAGATATTTATGAGCAAAGAGGCACTCATGGGAATGAAATTATGAACACAGGTTCTTATTCTTAAAATAGTCCCTATTTTATGCAGATTAAAATTCTCCCTTGAACTATTCCCGTCCCTGTTCCCACCCCAGCACAGGTCAGGAGGAGTCAGCCCCAGGCCATGCCACCCAGCCCCTGCCTGGCACAGCTGGGCTCCTACCAGCCGGATCACCAGCTGCTCCAGGCTGCAACCAAACCTGCTGCCTCTGGTGTGCCTGTCATGCTTATCACTGGTTAACAGGCCAAGAGAAGCTGCTGAACCAATGTTCTTGGCCTGTCTCACAGCAATCTCATGCAAGTCTCAAGTAGTAGTAGCCATAAATGATTAATTTTCAGCAACATGAGACAGGACTCCATCTGCATTGCTCTATACCATGGCCGTTACTATATTCTGTTCTACAAGATTTAGTATTAGCCTCATGCATCTGTGAGAAAGATTAAACAAACAAAAAAAAAAATAAAAATAATTAAAATATCAACCAACACAAATGACCATGTCTAACTGAGAAGCAATGATTTTGAAGGAAATGAGTTTTAAGATACCACTGAAAGTTGCTAACAAATCTGAACCCTTACAAATACATCATCAAAATGCATCAGGAAGAGATACTTCTACTCAACAATTCCATTTGATTGTTTTGAATTTGGTTCTAGGAAGGCTGTTTTTTTGTTGTTGTTGTTTGTTTTTTTGAGGGAGAAACAGAAAGAGAGAGGAATACTTAAACAAAATATCTTGATAATCCATGAGCTTATGTTTGGAAGAAAAAAAGGGTACTTTGAAAGAGTGACCTTACAGCAAATTTGCCAGTAACAGTGGTATTTCCCAGGCAACCAGCACTGCACGTGCCCTCAGCTCTGCCCTGGGCAACAACTGGCACAAGCAGGTCAGGACCTGGGCAGCAGACATCCACACTGCCATCAGGCTCCCACCTGAGGGTAGCCTTCCATCCCTCCAAGATGGTTTTTACTTGGGCACCTGCATCTTCACTGTAGAACATGTGCTCAGCTTTGAAGTCTATGGAAGGGGGTGACTTTTTCTGCAACATAGCCATAGCCTAAAAATGAGCATAATATAATAACCACATGAACTTTGTTCTTTAATACCTTTGGTGTTCTCAAAAATCATGCTATTCACAAATAAAAGCACAGTTGACAACATCAAATTACCAAAAGGGAATGAGCTCTGAACATAAACAGAAGCTGGGGGACACAAATACATCTTGATACCTAAGGACATTTTGTACAGACAGAACAGCTACATTCCTGGGACGGGGACATGAAATTAAATGACTTTATGTAGTCAACTACAACTCTGTATTCACAGACAGGGAACAACTGGACATTGCATTTCACCATGCTGGAGTGGACAAGCTGTTCTCCCACACCGTATACTCAGACCTTTCTACTACCACAGTGTTGCTCATCATTCTCTTCCCTGCTTGCCTTGCTGACCCAGCACCTTGCTGTCTTGGAGATGTGTAAGAAACATTCCTTGGAGACAGTAACTACAAGACAGACAGAGCTCTCCAGTTAAACCTTCAACTTGACAGCTTTTCCCACTGGAAAGACCATTTTGTAGGTCCTTTCCAACCTTGTGATTCTATAAGTCTATGAAAGGGCACAGTGGGAATAGCACAGTATCTCCTGGGCTCAAAGGACCCTTTTAACTCCCAGAGCCCCTGCAAAAGGCTTGGGAGTGTCTGTCACACTGCATCCTTATGGTTGTTCTCCCACAGCAAAGAGGTGGCTTGGTTGATGATAGCACTGTTGGATTAAAGCTCACTGGCCTTTGGTCACTTACACTGCACCTGGTACTGAGCTGGTGTTCAGAAGGGCCACCCACAGTCCCCATTTCTGCCAAGTGGTTTTCCCCATTTATCTGAGCTTGAACTCCTGTATCCATAAAACAGGAATAAAACAGACCTATGCTGTTGTGCACAGAAATCCATAAAGAAACAATGCTGGTTATTGGAAAGACACAAATGCTCTCAAGTATGTGTGCAAAACAGTAGTAAATATTTTAATAAGGTATTAATGGTTGACTTAAATGGCACTATGCTAATCTACAAAGAGCAAGACCGATGTGTCTACTTTCAACACAGGATTCTACACTCCTAATGGTCCTGTAATTTTCAGCTAAAGCCTGTTTCTGGAGGATTATCAATTGTCTCTCATAGGCATTACTTATAGAAAATTCTCAGGAACACTGTGCATATTTTAGCAGAGCCAGAATTATACAGAGAACATGCCTTATTTTCGTATCTATAGGAATAACTGGCTTCTGTGTCATTGTGTGCATAGGTTTTAAATTGTGGATCATCACATCAGTATCCTCCATGAACCTTAAATGCTTGTAAACATTCTACTTAGTAATGAATCTACATTTAATATAAATGTTTTTTTTCCTGAAGTTTATTCTAGGAAGAAAAGAACAGAAATTCTCATAATAAAAAATAAATTGTAGGTAAATCATATTCTTAAACTTCATATACTATTATATTTCATAACTTAAATTCTACAAATCTTGTATTAATTAAGCAAATTTTAAGAAAATGAGATCAAAGCAGAGAGTACACAAAGCCAAGCATTTGTAGTTATAGCCTATGAAAGTCTAACAGTTCTCTCCTTATTTCCTTAAGGTAGTAAAGAGAACCATAAAACCACTGGTTGGAAGGGCTACCAGCCTGTTCAGTTGCTCACACTATGTTATGAACTCTCAGAAAGGCCTGATAAGGCATTGCTCGGGCAGACGATCTGCCCAGAACCAGACGATCTATATTAAAATACACGGCCTAACGCCATTGGCACCGTCTGGGAACCCCGGCTCTCTCCCAGCGGTGAACCGAGCCCAGCCCTGAGCCCGGCACAGAGCGACGGAATTTTCTTCTCCTTTGCAAGAAGCTCCGGAGCTGCTGCGCTCCACGAGTGCCATCTGCTGGCACTGCTGCGCATTGCCCGGGCGGCCCCGGCTCGGCTCAAGGGCAAATTGTTGTGAACTCCCTCGGATAGACAGCTATGTTAGCTGGATAATCACAGCTGCGATGCCACCAAGAGGCATTTTGCCATCCAGCTGTAATTCTGTTATTCAAAAGGTAACTGTCAAATCACTGAAATCACATCCAGTTTAATTTAAACCAACTCTCTACTGCCCCCACCCTTTATCTGCAGAAGAAATCAATTTAGAAGGCTAGAGGAAACCTAGAAAAGTATCTCATCGCTTTAGTTATGCCAAGAAACTAAAACCTGTTTTGGTAGTCTCTGTTTCACAGACTTCCAAGAGTATTGTGGAATATTACTGCCTTGGAATGGAAAGATTTACAACCAGAAAGCCTACGAGTTATTACAAAAACAACACATTAGTTAGAGGATTTACTGTTGCAATTAGGCTCTCAGATGTGCGACATTTGGGCAAAACAAACAAACAAACCAAAACAGAAGGAAGTGCAATTGCCATACATACAGACAGCCAGAACAACAAGAATACGTTTTCTTTAACAGAAGAAGAATTGCTGTAGAAGGTAAGTAAAATAGTGAAAGAGAATGGCTACGCTCATGTCAGTAGATTTGAACAAATTATACTGGATATGGCTCAATAAATTTGTTAGCGCATTTCTGTATGGAACATCTGAAAAAAGGTGTATCCAAATCCAGAATTATCTTTAAAATGCTAGCTAGCAAACAGCAAAACTATTGCATTTATCTTACTGAAAACACAGATGCAGCACAAGTCAGCATTACACTGTACACAATCAGGAGGTGCTACATTTGATTTTCAGCTTTCCCCTGGAAATGAACCCACAGATTTGCAGAGAATGACACACTCATAACATCAGGCACTATCCCAATCACCTCATCCAAGTATAACTCAAAACAAGGCCTGACTTGATGTCCTCCGAGTTCATATAGAAACGCACTGCTTCAGTAGTATATTCATAGACTGTAGTCCATGATCCCCCACCCCCCTTCCACACATAAAAGACAGAATACCTTCTAAGATTAATGTAACCAATTAATTGCTGATAGGAACCTCCTCCTTTACCCAGCTGCCTCTGAGAGCATCTGTATTTGAAACACCATGCCAGAACAACTTCATCTCACTTTATAGTGAACCTGTTCTGAGGAACAGATGGTACATAGAGGATGTGCTGCACTGCACCCACAAAAATCCACTGCCTGCAAGCACAGCAGATTAATGGCCTTTCACAAATTATTAGTACATCCCCATTTTTCAGGTGTCAGATAGATGTTGCCTGAAATGTTATTGCTAGTACTCTAGAAATCCAACATCTACTCTATTTTCTTTCTTGTTATTTCTGGCAAAATATGTAATTTATGTCTTCCAAGCCATCTAAACTGCAATGTATTGACAGCCAGACAAACAAATGTGCTGGAAAGCAGATGCAAACAGACACATTCTTAATATATCTATAGTTAGGAAGAAAGAGGTGAAGTAAAGCCAACTGTTGCACAAGATACACTTTGGATTTAGTTCAGAGAAAGCTATGAGGAAGTTTTAATGTCACTTTCTTCATTAACTATAATCTGGTCCACCTGAGGAGAAATGTGGAAGTCAACAAAAGCTAAGGTAAGAGCTTGCTCCTTCAGTCTTCCTGGCTCTGAATGAAAAGAAGAAGAACATACCAAGAAATCTTGCAGAGGAAAAAATAATCAGCTGGGATTTCAGTGAGAATTCCCAAGTGTACCTCAAGTTCAGGTTTCTGGGCATTACTTACACTGAACCCTGTGCAGTCAGATGTACAGTTGGAATAAGGCAAGAATAGTTATGTATGATTAGAATAATACAAGAACAGTAATGTACAGTTGGAATAACACAAGAACAGTTGTAAATAAATAATCAGATGGGATCTATGGGAAAAACTCATCAACTCTGAGGCCTTCAGACAAGATGGAAAAGGTTGAGTCTTGCCACAACGGAGCGATCTCCATAAAGAGATGCTGCCTTAGTGGTCAGCCCTTAAATGAAATCTAGGAGAGATCTCTGTCCTTTTCCTCAAAGGCAATACCAGCTGATCAATAACTGTTCCACACTTTGGACAGCCAGAGCTAATGATATTGTATATAGCTATATAGTATCAACCTTCTATTTCTATCCAGTTATAATCTTATGCGCACTTATTAAAATTAAATTGAATGCAATCACTTACAACTCCTGACCTGAATTATCTCTGCTTCACGTCAGACCTCTTCAGCACAGCACTAGGGATTAACTAGCATTGTAGACGCACAGTATGGGCAAGGAGTCCAGGACATTGAGAGTGTAGCCTCCCTGACTGCTTGGTGTCCCACTACAGTGCTGTGACCTTCCTGACAGCATGAAGAAATTCTGGAACAAGAGAATAGCTTCACTGCATTAGTAATAGTCATTACACTCATTTTTCCTCATATATTTCCCTCCTAGCCTTTAGAAATCTACAGGAATATTTTCAGAGCATCAAGCCTAAACTCATACTTGCAAAATCCATCCACATTTCTCCTGTAATTACAGCACACAGAGCAGTGCTGACAACCTGAAGTCTTTTGAGGCTCCTGTCCCATTGATCTGGACACTAAACAGGGGAAAGCTACTGTGGACGTTAGTGGATTCACAGCTGTATACCCAAATTTTCCTGTGCTCAAACTCATTTCTTTGTTTGGGAAGCTGAAAAGGAATTGAAGAGCATCAGTTAAATATTTCATGTTGTGCTGGAATGTATAATTCATGATCAAATCCTTGAGAAAGAAACAGATAAGATGGAGCTGCAAAAGCTTTAAATGAAGTATTTTCTTTTTGTAGTAAACTGACTGCTGAAAAAGTGCTTTTCTTCTTTTCTATTGGTATTATAATGAGAATTAAAAATGTGATAGAAGTAAGAAATGCACTAAATGGATTTGAACAGTTATTCACTTATACATTTTGTTGATTGATGCAATTAATGTTTTATACATGCTTTTCCAAAGGTACCCTGTTGTACTGAGTTCCTCCACATATCACTACCTCCCATAGGAATGGGATGCACTGGCCTCAACGTTTAAACAACCCCATGTGTTGTTCTTTTATTGTAGCAAGCTCGAGGAGTCACAGGGGCTATTTAGCAGTGCTTTTGGAACACAGCTTTTGGAACTGGTTCACTCCGTTAAAGCTGATGTGGTGGTTTCCAAAATCTGAACTTTCCTCCCCTTCTCCAGCTGGACACCCCTATCTCCCTCAGCCTCTCCTGATAGCAGAGTTGCTCTAACTTCTGTATCTTCTTGGTGGCCCTGCAGTGGACTCTGCAGCAGCTCCGTGTCTCTCTTGTACTGGGGAGTAGAAGACATAAGCAGACTACTTCAGATACGGCCTCACCAGTGTGGAGTAGAGGGGAAGGAGCTCTTCCCTCCTGCTTGCTTGAGCACTGAACTTAACAAAAACACTGGGATATGAACATTTCTTGTTTTCTGGTTGTTGGGCTTTTGGGGTCTGTTGTTGTTTATTTGGCTGGTTGGCTTGGAAAGTTCAATACCATTATACATGCGCTGGTAGGATCTCATCTGATAAACTGCATATAGTTTTGATTACACATATTCAATATAGACTAATTCAGATTGCCATCTTTTCTTGGCTCACTAACAACCAAGATCATAGAACCATAGAATGATCACAGAATCATAGAGTGGCCTGAGTAGGAAAGGACCTCAAAGAGTATCTAGTTTTAAACCCCCTGTCAAGGGGCCACCAACCACCAGACCAGGCTGCCCAGATCCACATCACACTGGAGAATCATTCGGTTTCCAGATTATTTTAAGGAAAAGATTTTAATCCATCGTATTTTCTGAAAACTAAGAATTGATCCTGCTCAAGGAAACAGAAGAGAAAAACATCACCCACAGGCTGCAGATATTTACCTCGACTTCTCTACATGCCATCCCCATGTGCTTTTCAACTCACCTTGCACAGTGACCCTGGCTTTTGTTATGGAGTCCTCTGTCTCACAGGGGTACTCCCCACTGTCCTTGGCAGTAGAGTCATGGATGATCAGAATGGCCCCACTTCCCTCCTGCTGCAAGTCGTACTTCTGGCTTTTACTGATTGCTTTGCCATCCTTGTACCACCTGATGTTCAAATCCGGTTTTGACAGCTCACAGCTCAGGCTGATGTCCTGCCCTGCTGCTGCTGTCTTATCCTCCAGCTGTTTTGAAACCTCAGTAGGTTTTCCTGGAAGAAAACATGCTTTTTGAGTAACATACACTTAGGGTAGGATGCCTCTCTCAAAATACACGCATCTACATGCTGGAGATAAGTTAGAGAGGCACTTGCAACAGACGCCATCCTACAGCCAGCAGTAATCTGCAAAGTACAGACAATAGAATTCCAGGCAGCATTTATTCTCTCTTAAATCTACCCAATTGAGGATGATGAACCATGTCTGAAAACTGCCTCTCTCTTCTCTCCACTCATCACACTGGGAGCCTCGGATGATGCTCTCAGATGCACATGTTCTAGATAGGAATTTGTTGTACAGCTAGATGATGTGAAGGCCATCCCTTCAGCTTATACTTAGAGGATATTTGCTCCCACAGTTCCCTCAACAGAGCATTCCTGATTTACTGTTAATGGAACAAGCTGTAGTGAGATGCCCATTTCCAACACTACCCCAGTGCTTTGGGTAGTTCTCACATTTGTGTAAAATGTTTCCTCGTTTTACTTATTTTTAAGAGAAATTCTCAGTGCTTTGAGGTTCAAGTAGAAGGTTGCTATTCACTTTAACCATATTATGAGTTAGCTCTCACGGCAATCTTATCAGAAGACAGTTGAAGGAATCAGGCCCCAGAATCTCTCCCATCTCATTACCTTTCACAGACAGAGAGGCTTTGGAGGTTAGACCACGGGCAGTAAAAACGACTTCCTCAGTGTCAGTAGGAGTCACACTTTTGATAATGAGAGTATATTTCCGACCCACGTTAGAAGCTTTAAATCGCCCACCACTTTCCACTCTGCTTCCAGTCAGTGTCCAGTTGAACTCATCAATGCTTTCATGCGACAGAATGCATTCAAAAGTACAATCTTCTCCCTCCTGGATTTCAGTGTTTTTCAGCCGTTTGGTAATGCCACTATTCAGCTCTGGAAGGTAAGAGATAGGTTAGTATGAGGTTTATATGGAGAAAAGGAATTTGTGACTGACTGACATGAGTAGCAGTACTGGTGTTTTAACTCAGGATTTGCAGAACATGGCTGCGTTCCTTACTGATGTATTCTCTAAGACATTCTCCACTCAGAATTACCAGAAAGCTATAAAAAAAAAGAGATGTGAATCTCTTGTCTTTGCTCTGGAAGAACTACAATTAGAGAAGCTCAGTCCATGGAGCAGAATGAAGATTCAATGAGCTACAGAGGGAACAACCTAACAGAGAGGACAACTCTAGGATGCTGCGTGAGAAAAAGGGTTTTGCCTATGACAAGAAATTAAATGTTTCTATTAGCTAATTTGTTACCATCCTACCCCTACTGGTGTTCAAACCATTTCTCCATTTTAGGGATGTTTAGAAAGGAAATATTTCCAGGACATTCTTGATGTGTTTGGTGATTTTCATGGCAAAATGAGATACATTTACATCAAAAGCAATGGGAATTTTCCAGACATCACTGTGCTAAATTGCAGTAATACACTTCTATTGTAGAAACTATTAAGGCTCGTGGGGGAATAGGTGTACGACATAGTGACCACACTGAATGTGCTTTCAGCACTCCTTTACTTTCCACAGTACTTACCCTGAATGCCGACCTTTGATTTGGCAACATCAGTGCCAATATCACAGGTATAGAAACCTGCATCTGATTTTTAAAGAGGGATAAATAAATCTTTACCAGCACTGACGACATCAATATAGAACCTAAAGCGGTTTCATGTGTGTTGACTGAATGCACTTTATGGAATTCTGAACTAATCAGTACGAGAATACAGGGAACAGGAGGGACAGCCTGCATTGCCTTGGGTGGGACTGATATCATATGAAGTAATTGGGATGCAGCTCTTCTAAAGCTGGAGAGCTGGCATTGCCCTCACATGGAGCAGAGCTCATACAGCAGGCCTCAGGATTAAGAGGATAAGCTGCTGAACACTTTTGATTTTCCTCTTTTATTGACTCCTTTTATCTATCTTCTATTTCACACATCAGATGTTTATACTGGGGAAAAAACTTCCACCAAATGCAAAAGAAAGGAGAAAGAGGAAATCCTTCAAACTCTGAGCGCATAGAGTAAAAGAGCTTAATTGCTGGGGAGAGCAGATTAGAATCACAGTACCCTTAGAATTGGAAGAGACCCTTAAAGGCCATCTAGCCCAGCTCCCCTGCAATAAAAAGGGACATTCACAGCTAGATCAGGTTGCTCACAGCCTGGTCATTAGTCATCCCAGAGGCAAAACACACACTGAATGATCTCTCCCTGCAGTCATAAATCCTTGGAGACAACAGCATTGACACTGCATGTTACTGAAGCAGTAAAAGAAACTGCTCTTGTAACTCTCCTTGTGCTAAATAAAATGATGATAAAAAGCAATGGAATGCTTTGGCAGGACACCAAAACCATCCTCCTTCGTTGATATCTGCTGCAATGGAACCTTCCACTGGAAGAAAGCCCCTGATGTCTTGTCACCCCAGAGAGGTCAGCTTTAGAAGCAGGACTGCTGCACAATAGAATGAACTGGGGCTCCTTAGCATCTCTTGCATCCAGGAGGGGTGTGATCAGACCCACCTATCACCTTCAGGTGCGCTTTCTGACACCTTGTCTGACTTCACTGTCACTGTGCCAGCATCCTCAGGCTTAACCTGCTTCATTGTCAGTGTGCAGCAATTGCCAACGTTCTTGATGTCATTGTAATTGTTGGTGTAAAGGAGGTTGCCATTCAGGAACCATTCCACGTCCTCGTCATCATGGGACAGCTCGCAGGAGAAGACAGCAGAGCTCTCTTCTTCAATTTCCACATCCTGCAGGTGCTTCGTTACTTCTACATTGCGGGCTGTGGGGAAACAAGGTGAACTGTTACCACTGTTACTATAAATCATACTGGGATGTGGTAGAATGGTTGGACTAGATGATCTTTGTGTAATCTTCTCAGTGAAGATTATACATTTATAAAGTTAGCAGGAGAGAACGGCAGAAATCAACCTCAAGAAGAGAAATCTGAGGTGAAATAGGACATGGAAGAGGCCACCCTCCCTGCTCATACCTTCAGCTGTCAGCGTGGCCTCAGTCTCTGCAATTCCTGCCTTGCACTTGTACACACCAGCATCATCGGGCTTCAGCTTCAGAATCTTGAGCTCTGCTGAATGCTTATCCCTCTTGATCTTGTACTTCTCAGAGGGCTTGATGAGTGTGTGGCCTTTGAACCATTTCACAACCTTTGGAGAAGGCCTGAAGTCACAGGACAGGATGACAGAATGACATTCCAAAGCTGTCTTGTCCTCCAACTTCCTGGTGATTTGTATATGGTAATCTGCAAAGCAGGGGTGGAAGAGAAGAAAGGATGAGGACAATTGGAAGAAGAGGAAAGTCTCTTGCGTGTATTCCATTCCAATTAATGTCAAGTTTACAATGGTTCTTTGAACGACTCTAAAGATAAAACAAACGATTGTCTATAGGGAATGCCATTGACTACATTTCTATAAAGTAATACTGTATATTATCTACCAAATGCAAGGTCCAGCTCTTGTTCTGTGCTTATTAAATTGCTCCCAATTGTTGAGGCTTTTATTCAAATAAGAGTGACTTGAAAATATAACAAGTACTTTAGGGTGTGAATGGAGACTCTTATGCTGGGGACAACAGCAGATAAAAAGCCTGCAAGTTTCTTTCAGATGAAATCAATGACAAACTGCATCAAATTTAGGTGCTACCAAACTTAACCTTGTCTAGTTCAGAAATACAATTAATTTCACCTGATTTGACTTCTTTGGTATAGCCAAGGACAAAACCTCAGCTCTGTAGATCTGAATAGTAAGCACATCACAGCTATTCAAACAGATCTTTTACTGAGATGCAGCTGTCTCATTTAGTGTCCAACGACTTTGAACTGGAAATGGAGCAGACCCTCCAGACACACACACAATATTTCAAAGACCCCAGTGAAGGAAGACTGTACGTTAATTAATTCTTCATCTTCATGATGTAAACCAAGCCAGGATATGTTACCTCTGACAAGCAGATTGGCTGTGGATTTGGATTTGACAATTGAGAACTGAATGGTGCCTGTGATATCAGTGGTGGTTTTCGGTATGGTCAGCTGGTGGATGGTGCCTTCTTGCTGCATAATCAAGTTTCTGCCAGCCTGTAAGACTTCCCCACGTAGGAATACCACTTGGGAGGTTTCACAGAAGGAATGGATATCTCGCATTCAAATTTGGCTTTTTCAGGCTCAGTCACATAGTCATCACACAGCTCCTTTACTAGATTAATGGATTGCTCTTTAAGAAGTATGGAACTAGAGAAAGCAGAGATTTAGAAGGAATGTAAAAAACCCTTACATTATCACCCCACTTACTCACGTCAGCATTACTGCACATGAACACTACACCTATCAGCTCAGAATGCCTTGAAACATCATTAAAAAATAATAGAAAGAAAAGAATGTTGTTAAGAAGTCAGACAATAAGATTGACAATCGGAAGAGAGCCCAGATCTTCTGATTCCCAGTCCAACATCCAAATCAAACCATGACCTTCCCATCACAATATAAAACTCCTCGCATTACGAAATGGAAAAGAGGTTCATTGAAACACGGACACTGATAAATACTTTGGTTAAATACAGCAACTTAGCTCTGAACAACAAGTTTTCACCTAGTAAAGGTCTCTGTAGCTCAAATGTAATGACTCTACTTAGGAGAAATTCATTTTCCAGGAAGTTCTTGCCCTTATAATTTTAACAGTGGCAAAGCTGGGGACTGAACTCTTGAGTAGTGTGCTAACTCAAATGCCTCCCTTTTCTTTATCACACTTAACATCATATATATACCCTAACATTGTATATATTAAAAAAAAAAACAAAACCCTGTGCTCTTTTCAAACAGCAAGAGAAAATGAAGAAAAGGTCAAGCTATGTTTTTTATCCCTCAACGTTCAAACACAAATCTGAAGACTAAAGGTAGAAAATCAACCTCCTAAGAAAATAATCCGTCTTACTTTGCAAAAGTAAATTCCAAAAGAGAAGCTGGATATTTTGTGGGCAGAAAGGTAGGTAGGTAGGAGTTTTTATTTCTGTGAAAGGTCCTGGTGGTGTTTAACTTCCTTGACATTAAAGCAAAGGATGTTAGCTCGTTTATAACATAAGATAATTTAATCAAAATCGTCATCAGAAGCATAATTACCTTTAACTGTAAGATGGGCACGAGATTCTGCCTTTTCTGCTACAGATTTTATTTCTGCTGCATCCTTGACTTGGACACGTGTGTAAGTCACCGAGTAGGTCTTTCCTGAAGCAGAGAACCAGAGTCACTAAGGCTGGAAAAGACCACTAAGGTCATCTAGTCCAACCGCCAACTCATCCCTACCAAACTGTGCTCTTGAGAGCAAACCCACAACTACACTTGGCTTCCTTGAGCAAAGAGCTCTGAGGCACATGGCCAGGCTGAGCATCATCCATCTGGTTTCACAGCATCACTGCCTGTTCTCTCATGTCAATGAAACCACCCATTCCTCCACGTCCACATCCCCACCAAAGCGTAATCTAAACATGGCTTCTACAAGGACTGACCAAATGTGGCCGCCGTCACCTTCAAAGTACCTGATACAGAAGGATCACACTCACTGTCAGACAAAACCTCTTTGGAGAGGTGAACTGACTGCCCTGTTCACCCCCACGTTGGAAATAACTGCACTCATTTCCTACCTGCTCCCAGCAGTGTGGGATGGTGGGATAGCATCACGCTTCCCACACTAAGCATCCCACCATGTCACTTGTTCCACCTAAACCTCAGTCCCAAAACAAAAGGGGAACTCGCTTCTAAACCCTCTTCACTTCATTTCAGATGTCTTATATGCTTGATCTCCAACCCACCCCCCACTCAGGAGAAAGATCCCCCTCTTTACACCCTACCATCTTGCTGCATTCTAATGTTGTCATCAGCCTTCAGCTTGTTGTCATCTTTGTACCACTGGGTCTGAACCTCATCGTGTGAAATCTCACAGACAAAAGATGCACTCCCATATTCATTCACTTCCACATCTTCCAGTGGTTTAACAATCTTGATATCTCCAGCTGTGAAATACTAGAGATATATTTGTCAGGGTATTTCCAGAACTGAGTGCAGCATCTTTTCCTTACACATATTTGCATAGAAAATAAGTAGGATTATGTTTTATTCTAAACCATCATCCATTCCTGAGTCATTTCCCTTTTGAACACAGTCAATGCATTATTGCCCTTGAACTTAAAGATAGACTTACTAGCTACAATGGAGCTCCCTGCAAACAGTTTTCATGGAAACCAGAATCTCATTTATTCTAAAACCTTTCAAGCAAAATTAAGGGTAGAAAAACAATAGAACTGACTGAATCTTTAAGGTCATTTAGTTCCAGTCCCCCTGCTATAGGCAGGGACACCTCCCTCCAGACCAACTCTTCTCCTCAGGGTCAAGGCTTCTCTCAAATCATTCTCCTCTAAGCCTGTGCCTGTGCTTGGGATTGCCCTGACCCAGGTGCAGGGCCTTGTACTTGGCCACACTCAAGTTCATGAGGCTGCCAAGGGCCCACCTCTCCAGCCTGTCCAGGTCCCTCTGGGTAGCATCCCTTCCCTCTAGCACATCAACAGCACCACTCAGCTTGGTGTCATCTGCAAACTTGCTGAGGGTTCATTTGATTCCACTCTCCATGTTGCCTACAAAAATGTTAAATAACACTGGTCCCAACACCACCCTCCATCTGGACACTGAGCTATTGACTGCAGCTCTCTGAGTGTGACCATCCAGACAGTTCCCTATCCTGCAACTGGTCCATCCATCAAAACCATTTTTCTCCAGTTTGGTGACCAGGATGTCATGCAGGACGGGATCAAATGCTCTGCACAAGTCCAAGTAGATGATGTCAGTTGCTCTCCCATTATCCACTGATGCTGTTACTCCATCATGAAAGGCCACCAAGTTTGTCAGGCATGGCTTGAATTTGAGGAAGCCATATTGGTTACCACCAATCTCCTCATCTTTATTTTCCAAACTATGCCAAGGAGAAATAGACAGAACTCTACAATGTCGTGTCACTACAAACCTGTCTGAACCATTGGCTTCTCTGCATGCTCATCACTAGTCTCTCCTTAGCTTGTGTGCCCACAATGTATGGGGAATGTCAGCCACAAATCTTACCTAGGGGACATCTTCGCTTCAAAGTCCCTTGAACATCACACAATCCCTTTTAACTCTCTAGGTCTGCACTTATTTATGTCAGAATCAGACCATATTTCTGTGCTGCTATTTCCCTTTCCTTCTGAAGGGCCTGGATACAACTTGGATTAACCTCAGGAGCAGAGTTCCTGCATAAAACAGCCAGTACTGAAACAGCAACCCAGCCTGGTTGCAGACTGAGAGAGAAAATGAGAGTTCACCGCCTGTGAATAATGAGACTTCTCTTATTTCCCTGGGAAGTAATGCCCACTTTTTTACTTTGACAGAGCTCCTTCCCATCCTAGAAGGGAAAATATCAAGTCAAATCTACATTAGTCCTTCCATCTCTGCACTGGGCAAAGGCAGCCTTCAGATCTATGCTTAATTCACCCAATTCCCTAGAATTAATGGAACTGTACTTACTGGAACATATGCTTAAGCTTAAGCACAGTGCAGTGTTTTCAACATGTAGGAATGGCTATAGAACATGCATAAATTCTGGCTGACATATGACAGCTTAAAGCACTGCAGAGGACTGTTAACAAGCCCGTTTGGACATCACCTTGAATAAATGACGTTATCCCCAAGTAAGGGAAGGAACAGCTGAGCACCGGGGAGGTACACAAAGGGCCAGAGCAAATTCTCACACTGTCAGGTGCAAAGAAAACTGAGATTTCACCCTAAAACCCAGTTCACAACAAGGCTACAAAATCCTGGCTGAGAATTTCTGAATGCTCACCAGTTGTTTCCAGCTCGAAGGTCATCTTCTGGCCAGCAGCCTCGCAGATGTATTCTCCAGCATCTTTCCTCTCCAGCTGCTCCACAACCAGACGCCGTGTTTTGCCCACAGATTCCATTCTGAACTTTCTGGAGGAGGCAAGCAGTCTTACATCCTTGTACCATTTTACTCCAGTTGGATCCTGTGCTACTTCACAGCTGAGGGAGGCACTTGCTGCCAGGGCAGCACTCACCTCTTTCTGCACCTGCTCCTGGTTTATAAACACAGGTTTTGGCTCTGAGGGAAGAAAAGAAAAACAGAAGGACTGAAATGAGACCATCTTGCAGGTTTGTATGTACAGGTTGGAACAGGTTTAGGTTACCACTTGTGCCCAAACTAATAGCCTTCATAGAGAATATCAGCTCTTCTGTTGAAACAAAGTGTCAAATCTAGGCAAGAAAGAACCTAGGAACTGAAGGAACCAAGAGGGTCCTTGAACACCAGTCCCATGGTTGCAAGTCACTATGCAAACATATTGAACCCAAAAGAACATCTGACCTGCAGGCAACCAAAACCTGAGCTCCTTTTGCTTAAGACCCACTGTGAAACATCAAAACACATAAACATTGATAGTCAAACCACTGGCTGCCTTTTCATGACCCAGAACAGTACTCCTGGCTTCCTGAACAGACTCCTCATGGCCTCTACCATTGCCACAACTGTGACTGTCAAAGGCACAAAGGAAATATGCTCACCAACGCAGTCCTTTGTTCTTTGTGTGTGATTTGCAGATATCTATCTTACTTTGAGCTCTGGGAATAGTCAGCTCTACCAGGTCTCTTACTGTGAGTAGCAGACTCACCTATCCAGATGCAGCCTCCAACATAAAGGCATAGTAAAAAGGCAGTGTACTACTAGGAGAAGTTCCTGCTTCTCCTGCCATGAAAGGCTGCACGTACAACATGCACTCCAGCCTCACTGCACATACTTATCTTAGTCAAATGTTTAGGTGAACAAGAATTACAGTTTGGGATCTCAGGCACAGGAGAGATTTGAATAATATCTTGAATATTGCTTCCATTGTACATATATCAGTAATTATTATTCTACAGACAGACTGAAACAGGTCTTTGTGCCATACTAAATCCAAATACTTGCTACAAACCCAGGCAATCAAGTATAGGGGAAAAACCTCAGCACAGACTACTGCAACTGGATCACTGTATAATAGAAACTAGATTTTACTTTACTGATCTCTGCTGTATTTCAGACAACACCTGTCTTACCTGTGACATGAATCTTGAAGGTGAGTTTCTGGCCAGCAGCCTCGCAGCTGTACTCCCCTGCATCTTTCTTCTCCACCTGGCTCACCACCAGCCGACGCTGTTTGCCCTCTGACTCCACCCTGAACTTCTTGCTCCAGGTGATCAGTTTCCCCTCCTTGTACCACTTCACCTCCGTCATCTCCTGGGTCACCTCGCAGCTCAGCGTGGCATTTTCTGTTGGTGCAGCCTTCACCTCCTTCTGCACCTTCTCCTTGTTGATAAAAGCATCTTCTGCTTCTGGAATTGAAGGCAAATGGGCACATTTAAGACATGAATCTTTTCTACACAGCCTTCCCCAAATGCCCAAATTAGTCTTTGGACTGTACCGTTGAGGACAGCTTTCCCACTCACATTTCCTGACAGTGCTATGAACTGAATGCCAACATCTGAACTATATCAATTGCCAGTGAAGAACTTCCTCCCTGCCAGACCAAAACAGCTTAGATAGCCCTAAACTTGTTTTCATTTCCACCAGTATCATGTTCCAAAACCTTCAAAAATTAAAAAACACCCCTTTCCCCACTGTCCAGCAGCACACCAGCATACGCAGTCATTGAAAAGTCTGTTTCATACAAGGGAACAGGCATTAAATTGTCCAAACAAGCTGACAGCTGTAAGTTGCTTTGCCAGCAAAAGCCAGGTGAGGGGTCAAGGTTAAATTCTGTTTGTGATTAAGTCATAGTGAGGAAATGTATTTTTCACACCTACTTATTTCTGAAAACAATTCTAATATCTCCTGAGTTTTCAGAGGCAGTAATAAAATGGTTTCCCCTATGGAATCATAGAACGGTTTGGGTATAGAAGGAAGCTTTAAAGATCATCCAGTCCAACCTCTTGCCGTGGTCAGGGACATCATTCACTAAATGAGGCTGCCCAGGGTCCCCATCCAGCCTGGCCTTGGACACTACAATGATGAGTCACCCACAACCTGCACTGGACAATCTGTTCCAGTGTATCACCACCCTCATCATAAAGAACTTTTCTCATGTCCAAACTGAGTCTACCCTCTTCACTTTTGAAACTATTGCCCTTTGTTATGTTGCTACAGACCCTGGTAAAAAGCCTTTTTCCACTTTCTTATCAGACTCTCTTCATAAATAGAACGCCTGTCTTCCTCCATTTTGGAATGAAAAGCACCAGCTTGAAGCCTTTCTATTTTTAAGCATTTCTTTTGTACCTGCTATAGAGAAGAAAACAAAAGACAATATGGGAAAACCTTTTTAGTTGCAGGTTTCTTTAATTTAATAGAAACCACCAATGCCGCCGTCTAGCATTGTGACCAAATGCTGTCTCTGAGACTATTTAGGAAGAAGCATTTGCAGGGGTGTGCTTGTGCCCTGAAGATATCTTTAATAACCTTTAATTTCCCCTGTAATTATTGACTTCTCATTTTGCTATCATTGCATCTACTTGAGATCCCCAGGGAAATTCCCAAATTATTTCCAGCCTGTCTTAAGCTGAGGCTACCCAAGTCCTCTGTGTTCATAGCTTCAGAAGGCAAACAGGAATGTACACAAATTAAACAGAATTTAAGCACCGTCTACATCACTGAATGCTGGGGTTGAATGTGTCAAACCACTTAACTTTCCCCTCCTTCTTTGTTGGGGGGTTCAATACAGTCGAAACAATTTCTCTCACCTGTGACATGAATCTTGAAGGTGAGTTTCTGGCCAGCAGCCTCGCAGCTGTACTCCCCTGCATCTTTCTTCTCCACCTGGCTCACCACCAGCCGACGCTGTTTGCCCTCTGACTCCACCTTGAACTTCTTGCTCCAGGTGATCAGTTTCCCCTCCTTGTACCACTTCACCTCCGTCTTCTCCTGGGCCACCTCGCAGCTCAGCGTGGCATTTTCTGTTGGTGCAGCCTTCACCTCCTTCTGCACCTTCTGCTTGTTGATAAAGGCATCCTCTGCTTCTGGAACTGGAAAACACTGGGTAAAATATACATTAGATATGAGCAACTTGTGACTGGAAGACATTAAAAGTTGCTTCTATGTTGTATTGGACCATTTCCTGGAGCAACTCTGCTTCACAGTGTTTATCACACATTATAATGCATCCTCAGCACAGTCCCTATGGTCATCCCATTCCTCTGGGTAGTCTTTACTATCAGCTTGGACTCCTAATTTTCAGATTTCTTCTAATGAAGACAATGACAGATCTTCATCTGTCTGTCTTTTTGATATTGCTCCACTCTGCACTGGAGATCAGCCAAATACAGCTCAATTATGAAGTGAAGACCTCAAAATCTCTACCCTATGGGAATGATATAGCCCTTAATATGGTGAATACTTGGCCTACATTAGATTTTGTAGCTCGGTTTTATGCATAAAGCATGGTTTTGTACTCTCAGCAACCCCTGATTCTTCAGAGAACTGGCTGAGGTCATCTCCTCTTAATACCTATCACATATAGAAGAAAGTGTTTAAAGCCCACCTTACCCTTTGTGTCAACAAATGGAGTTAGCATCAGAGAGATAGCAAGTGTAATTAGTTAGGCATACACACTTCAGTTAAGGGGATTCAGTTAATCACTTTGCTAAGTGGGATCGATTGATACATTGAATCTTTTATTGATTACTTTAATCACTGTTTTATCTGATTCTCCTTTTACCAACAACTGGTTGCTGAGAGCGTTCATGCTAGTTCCTATTTGAGGCGTGGGAGAACAGATAAACCCTAAATAAATGGGCTTCCATTTCTATTCCATGGTTTGCCCTACAAAAGGCTGTAGAGTGCAGAATATTTCTGACGCACTTACATCATGGACTTCTCTAGTGCTACCAGCTTCTAACAGCAGAGCAATTTTGAATAAGCTTCCTATGCTTGTTTGGGTCCCAGGAAAGATCCCAGGGTCCTGATGCTGATACCAAGACAGAGGCTCCAAGCATGAATGCAGGACTAGCAGGTGTGAGGGGGATTGACATTGCCTTTTATTTGCAGTGGAGACATGGAAGACCACTCATTCAGATCATTCATGCAAGCATATTCAGGCATACCCAGCTCAGGTGACCGGGAAGGCTCCTGCTCCCCAGCAGTCATGGCAAACCCTTCCATGACCTGTCCCCTATCTCCTTCCTCCCCGCTGTCACTCTGTGAAGCCTTCTGCTGCCATCCCTTTCCCTTCCTTCATGACTTTCTCCTCTGCATGCTGTCTGAATTCTGAGTGGCAGCAGCTGCCCAGGAGGGTAAGTTCAGCTCAAGTTCCTGTGCAGCTGACCGTTGCATTACGTGCAATCCCAGGATTCACACCACAGCTCTACCACCAGCACTGCAGTCCACTGAAGGCGAGGGAGCAGGGCAGCAAGCCAATGCAAGAATGCAGTTGATACACTCTACATTTGATCTCCCTGCTTGTATTGACTGCAAAAGCATCATTCTCTCCGCCCATCTTCAACAGCCCCTGTTTTGACTGATGATTTTCAGGGAAGGTTCAAGTTGGATGTTAAGAAAAACTTCTTCTGAAGAGGAATGGTGATGTGGTGGCACAGCTTTGCAGGGAGGTGGTGGGGTCACCATCCCTGGGAGTGTTCAATAACCATGGAGATGTGGCACTGAGGGACGTGGGCAGTGTGCATGGTGGGATGGGTTGAGGCTGGATGTGGGGATCTTTGTGGTCTTTTCCAACCACAATGATTTGATGAAGATCAGAAGGGTTGCTTATTAGCAAGACAACAAACATGGCCTAGACCAACCAGGTGATGCAAAACTTCTCACAAATGCAATGGAGCTTTGGCCCACTTCAAATAAGGATTTCAGCATGCACCACAAATACTGAGATAATGAGATGGCAGAATCAGCCCTTTTTACTCTAGTTTTCTATAGGTTTCCAAGGTGTGCAGCACTTGTTTCTTTTAAGCAAGAAGGTCTAATCTGCATCCCATAATGCTCAACACTCAGCACCTAACATTCAACATGTCCTTAAAATGGGATTGTTCTGTGCTACCAGTGGAACCCTGGGGTAGAGGAACCCTGAAAAGCTTTCTGAGTGCAATGGTAAGAGGAGAAATTAAGACTCAGAAAGCCGTTGCACTTTGGGAGAAGCTAGTAAGATGAGGATTTCTGTAGTGAAAGAGCCAACCACTCCAAGAGTACTCATAATCCCTCCTGACTTTCACACCACATCATTTTGCAGTGAGGGCTGGACTTGCACATCATGTTACAGTGGTAAACATGAGAAATACAGCAACGGTAGCTAGGCAAGCACTCTCCACGTATGGCAGAGGAGGAGGTATCACATTACCCTGTGCAGCCATGAGCTCATCTGGTCTGAAAGAGAACAGAAAACCTTTGGTTTCTGAGGCAAACAGCTAATAATAGCCCTCAGCTAGCAAAATTCAAGTGTAAAAGCACTACATTGCTGTGTTTTCTCCCTACACCTCTGCAATAAGATGTGGGCTGGCTTTGGCTGCTGAGGATTAACTTGGTAGATTCCAGCTGTTGCCATAGTCTTTCTGTCATCGTTCATATTTCATTTTCTCTGACAGATACCTCCCAAATCTACCCTTTCTGTAATCCACTCTTTGCTGAAACTGCCAGTTTCCTGAGCCAAAAGCATGAGCTACACAACTCACGGAACAGATCCAAAGGCCCCAGAATCACATCCACGTGGTGTGGGAATAGTAAGAGCTCATGGTTTAGAGTCTACACCACAGGCAGCAGCAAAACTGTCTACTACAGGAGCAGAGATATATTGCACACCAGGGACTGAAGGAGCAGAATGCCCCAAGATGGAGAGAGCAAAGACTGTGACCTTTACAAGGGAACAGAACGCAAGCTATGCCCTGCAAGGACACCAGGTCTGTGTGAGCAGAAAGGCAGTAGACTCCCAGTACAGTTGCTCCTCCACATAGCTGACCAAATGCCAAACCTTGACCAGGATTAAGCTCCAATGTGTTCACTGCCATAGGAAAGAAGAGGAGAAAACAGATTCCCTGTCCTGATCAGCTCAGAATACAAGACAAGAACTGTAAAGTTAACAGAGAACAAGCTGACTTACGAGCAAAAACCAGCAGAGTGCAGCTACAAATAAAACAGAAGACAAACCCTCGTCATCAGCCAGCTCACTAATGGTCACTCAGAATGCAGCTGATGTGCTCAAGGCTATCTGGAGTCTAAGTTAAAATTTACCAGATCTTGTGCAAAATATACTGACACCAGAGCAATCTCTACTGCAGCTGGAGTGAGAGATCTGCCTCCGTGCTAAACTCTCAGACTAATGAGAAACGTACAATTAGACAGGTATCAATGGATTCATGACTGGTCATTACATTTACAGAACATGGAACGAATGGTCGTCAACATGGGATTCAACAAACCAAAGGCAAGCGCAATGCCTCTGACTAAAAGTTCTTAGGACACCAACAACCAAACCTCAGTGCAGCCACAGTAGAGAACTGTAACTACTACTGTTGAAATATCAACTGGTAGAGCAGTGTTGCACATTGTACAAATCACAGTTGGACATCTATGGACAGCTGATGATAAAAGTAGTCGTACGGGAAGAGCTGGATGAAACACTGTTAAAAACAAATAATCAATTTAGCTGCACGTTTGTAAGCATTTCTTTTCATCCTCCCCAAAACAGTTTCATGGCAGAATCAAGACACATTCACACAGACGTTTCCACAGCCAGACTAGGGAATAATCAAAGAATATCAACCAAAATGTGTTTCCTACCTGTAACATGAATCTTGAAGGTGAGTTTCTGGCCAGCAGCCTCGCAGCTGTACTCCCCTGCATCTTTCTTCTCCACCTGGCTCACCACCAGCCGACGCTGTTTGCCCTCTGACTCAGCCTTGAACTTCTTGCTCCAGGTGATCAGTTTCCCCTCCTTGTACCACTTCACCTCCGTCTTCTCCTGGGCCACCTCGCAGCTCAGCGTGGCATTTTGAGTCAGTACAGCCTTCACCTCCTTTTGTACCTTGTCCTTGTTTGTAAACACGTCTTCTTTCTCTGCAGGTACATCACAACAGTCACACCATTTTGCTGTAGTCTGCTGCAGAGCCAACTCCAGTTCCCCGTTTTCACTATACTTGCCCTTCACAGAGAGCATCGTGATGCCTCATTAAGACAGGAAAATACTTTCCCCTCTATTTTGCCTTGGGAAATGATAAGCATATCATTTCATTTCATATCATATCATATCATATCACATCATATCACAAAGCTAAACATTTCGCAGTCTGATAGCAGATTTGGACATGAGATTTAGAACACCTGCATGCACTACTGAACCTTCTCCCTTATCTTTTTTTCTTCTCATGTCTCTCTACATTTCCAGTAAATCAGAAGGGAACGGCCCTCCAGAACAGGTTGCCCAAGGAGACTGTGGATGCTCCATCCCTGCAGGCATTCAAGGCCAGGCTGGATGTGGTTCTGGGCAGCCTGGGCTGCTGCTTGGCAACCCTGCACATAGGAAGAAGGGGGTTGGAACTGGATGAGCGCTGTGGGGCTTTGCAACCCAGGCCATTTATGAGTCTGATTAGTGGCATTTTCCACCTAATTGTGTCATTCAAATTTTGTAACCAGATCTCTTCAAACACCTCCCCTTTTCTCACTCCTTGCATGCCTGGTGTGCTCTTGCACTGTAACCCTGCAGACACCAGCTGACTACAAGAGCTGCACAAGTTACCCTCCTTGCCTATGGTTTGTTGCAGTAATTCATTCCTCGATGGAAAAGCACGTGTAGAAAAGTGTTGCTATGACACTAGATGACAAAGAAAGTCCTATAGCCAAAATGTTTTGCACCAGAGAGGCTGTCAGTTGATCCTCCAAATGCAAGACACACAAAATGAAGTGTTCCTTTATCTCTGGGATTCCAAGCATTTTCTCACCTCTGACTTTCACTTGGAATGTTGCTTTGTCATCTTTTGTTTCACAGCTGTAGCTCCCTTGGTCTTTCAGGGTCACATTTTTGATCATGAGCTTGAGGTGCGTCCCCTGGGAGATGATGGTTGTCCTCTGGTCCTGCTTCACCTCTGTTTGATCTTTCTTCCATACGACAGCTCCGCTTGCAGCTGAAACCTCACACACCAGCTCCACGTCTTCAGAAGGACTGACTGATATTTCTGGAGTCGTTTTGGGCTTGTTGACAGAATTAATGGCTTCATCTGAAGAAAAAAAGAGAAAGTGGTTTACATCCTGACTCAGGCTTATTCAGCACAGCATGAAGATACAGTTAGAACTGATTGTAATGTCTCTGCTCGTTACATTTGGGTGATTGAGTTTCACCTCTGGAGGTACTCACATACAAACGTGTGCTTGATTCTCCTGTGTAAGGAAAGAGTAAGTTCTATGCAGACAGTTCTTATTTCTTTTAATCAATTCTGTATTCTGCACATGTTCTTCTGAAGCTAAAATGAAGGCAGCTAAGTAACGTGTTTGCAATACATGAACAAACCTATTCAACACCTTGTCTCTAAGCTAACAAGCAGCGTTTGATGAGCACATCAGTATTTCATGCCCTTCATTCCATCCACACAGAACCTGCCTGAGGAGCAAGCTGATGGCTGTCAGCTACAGGCAGACCTAGCTTAGTCTTGCATTTCTTAGAGCAACAACTGTTGCTTTCAGTCACTGAATATAACAAGGCCAATTGCTATGCCAGGCACATTTATGGCATCAGTGAACAAATAATTCGTTAAAAATTGTAATAGACAGGAGACATCTATTGTTTTAAAACTAGGTGACCAAAGAAGAACAGTCCCTCTAGAGTCAAGCTGTGAAGAACTAATAGCACCAATCAATGTCACATAGATAGATTACTTCCCTGCCCTAAGACCATCTTGTGACCATTTGGTGCTCCTAATTAAGCCCTCTTGATGGCTTTTTTGTCTGAGCCATGTGACATTTTGTGATAGGAGTTACTGCCAGTGTTCCCTTAACCCAACACCAAAGTAGGAGGTATCCATTCTCAGGGAATCATGCAGGCTTCCTCTGTATTTGATGCTCAGAGACAGCCCCAGAACTTTTTAAATCTTAGCTTAGCTCTCATCCAATAATGTTCATCAAACAGTGCAACTTGTCCTTTGGGAATGCCTTTGTTCTGCATCAACCAGTTCCAACGGAGTCTTCTTGGCTTGTTTTAGATCAGTTTTTCAACAGATAAAGCCAGAGTCTTTGAATTACAAAGTGAAATTGCAGAATGCATGATTCTCAACCAAACAGAACAGGAGGTGGGATGCAGGATGAATACCTGAGCCAACACCACCTGCAAGCAATCCTTCAATATCTTAGGAATCTCTAGCCATCCCAAATCCAGTGTTGTGCTTGATCTATCATCTCTGCTGAGTTTTTAGCTAGCTGATGGTGAGCATCATGGTGGTGATGGGTGAGCAGTCAGACTAGAGGGTCTTAATCAACCTTAAGGATCCTGTGATCAGAGGAACGTGAATGTGCTGTTAAAGGTCACAAGCGCTGCGCTGCAGCATGAGCATACACAGCGAAAGGCTTTCAGTAGAGCTTCAGTTCATAAATGAGGACTGGGTTATGGAAAATTGGCTCAAGATATAAACCAGAAAACAGATCTCAATGCCAGGTTCTGTGAATGCAGCCAGCTGAATTTCCCTGATATTGAATTTCAATGACAATTTCTTGTGTTATTTTACCCTCCACCTCCACCCTGAACAAGAACATGTCAGTGACAAGCATTACTCCTCCAGGCTTGACCTGACAGTGCTTTACTTGTACTATGAGCTAATGGCTGTGCTTACAGCACCTCAGGGAGACACCTCAGAGATCACAGCATCGTTCGGGTACAGCAGGAGACACTGAACTCTCCAAATATGGAGTTAAATTTGTCAAAAGAGGAGACAGGATTCCCATGCTAAGAACTTAGGACCATTTCAGTCAGAGGTTTAAAGATGATGTAAGCGCTGAGGCAATTCATGAACTAGAAGAATGAAGCCCAGATGTCAGGGCTCAAGTCGTGACTCCAGCCCCAGCTGGAGCTAAGGCTGTCTTGAATTCATCACAACACAGTTACATTATTTGCTCATCCTGTGGATTTGCATAGGGACAACAGTAAGATCAGAATTGCTTCAATAGAGCTATGCAATCTTTGTCCTAAATACTGGAAACCCACAGGGCTGGACAAATAAAATGAATTAAGTCTGAAGTGCTTTACATGGATTGTGATCCCGTGTTTGCCTCACAAACTTACCTGAGACTTTCCAATCAAAAATCAGAGTGTCATCTCCAATTTTGCAGATGTTCCCTCGTCTTCTTTCGTTACAGCTGAAGCCACAAGCTTATGCAGTTTCCCTTTATCTTCCATTGTGAATTTCTTACTGGTCGTGATTTCTTTGCCATTTTTGTACCACTTCACCATGACATTGGCTTCAGAGGTCTCAGAAACAAATTCAGCTTGTTTTCCAGCAACTGCCCTGATAACTCCTCCAGTTGTCTCTTTGATTATGAAGTCTGCCAGTGCTGAAACAAAATATGGACACTCAAAATATGTATGATGGTAAAGAACTGCAGGGACATTGGTGACCATGAGGCATTCATTTATCATAAGATCAAACGTGCACGTTTAATCCTAGTTCTAATTGCTAGATTCTAATTCAGAAGCTGGCAAATTGGCAGCTTTTATAAACCATGTACCAGATTACCTTATCTCCACAAGTTGAAGGACATACACTGTACAGGGGACAGAGCAAAAGGAAGAAGCCCAAGGCTTCAAGAAAATGTCTAAAATAGGAAAACTGAGGAAAGAATTGGAACAAGCAAACTAGAAGGAAATCAATGGAGGGGGTATCTATTACTGCACTGTAACCCCCTGGCAAACAAATCGAGCCTAAAAGATGGAGATGTCACTTAGGACTGAAAAGAAAAACAGAATTCCTTTATGGAAATTAATTGGAGTGCAAAAGTTAGATGATAAAACTGGCCCCTATTAACACACAGTGGAATAATTGACTTCAAAGATTCAAAATCTCACCACTGTCTTAGCCAAAAGTTTAAGCCTAAGTCCACGGTCCTATTTTACTGAGGGTAATTGAGCTTGTTTTCCAACTTCTTGTTAACATATCATTTCAAAACAGCGCACACAGCTGAGTTGGGTCTGTTGAGACAGCGCAGTCAGAGCTGCTAAAATCAAAGTCTGGATTATGCATGCATTTGTTCTGCAGTTCCAAGAACACGCATGTATAATACAAATTCAACAACGTTCTACAGAATGCCTGTATTTAGGAACTCGAGAGCCAGCTGATGGACACTGGGATGACTGAGATCCTGTCAATACATTTAACTCCATCCTATCATACAGTCAAATTTCATTCATTTTTTCAGGAACTGTCTCTTATCATTGTAGTCCCCTCACCACTGCTGGATGTGAGCCCAATCACACAAAAGCAGCTGCTGGTTTTCACTGCAGATACTCCAGTAAGGAGAAACAGCCTCCGGACTGGACCAGCTGAGCGTGGCCCTACCAGGATTTGCTCCAAAGTTCTTATTACCAGTAGTGCTTCCTGATGAAATACATGGGGGTCCTCCTTTGATTCCAACCCCAACCCACCCCACCATGTCCCCTGATAACATCCATCAGGGCCACATCTCGACAGCTCCTGAACACCTCCAGGGATCCCACCACCTCCCTGGGCAGCCTGTGCCAGTTAATTCTGTGGACAGACCTGCCAGTATGAAATATTATGCTAACATGACAAAGAGAGAGAAGAAAAGCAAAATTAAGACTAGCTGACAAGCCTTGGCAGGAAGTTCTGCTCTCCATCAATTTAGTTCCTGTGACTCTTCACAGGTCTCTTCTACATTTTGGATCACTGCTACAAAAAGAGCTCTTGACATCATCTCTTGTGGCCACCATGGCAGAAGAGCAGGAAGGCTGGGATGCTCTTTTTCCTATCTTTCCCTTGATTTCCTCTATATCTTAGGGATGAATCACAGGACAGAACACAGAAATCAAATGGCTCTACAAAGCAGATTGGCCAGTTCAAGTCAAAACAGCCACTGAAAACACCCCAGATGCTGTCTGACAACAGCTGGACTGTCGGGGAGTCAGGTGAATGCAGTCTGCTGGCCCTGGGCAGGAAGAGGACAGCCCAGACTGTCACATACCTTTCACTGAAAGCTGATAGAGCATTTTATCCCCCTCACAGATGCACTGACAACTTCCAGCATCATCCATTGAGACGCTGTGAATTTTCAGGGTGTGTTTCTTCCCCACAATGTGCAGTTCCTATTTTTCACTGGCCTTGAGCTCCTTCCCATCCTTCATCCACTCCACAGTAGCACCTGTGTCTGAAAGCTCAGCCTGCAGTTTGGCTTCCTCACGCAGCCAAGCGCAGATCTTTTCTACATCTTTGCTCTTCTTGGTAAATCTCACTGCAGCACCTGTCAGGAGCAAAGGCCTCGTTATTTCAATTGATATCAGGCTAACGTGGTCAATGTTTGCTGCAACATCTCTGAAAAAGTATCACCTTCTGTTCCTGCACTCAGCATTGTGTCACTGCTGAGCAATTCAAGATATTTCATTTGGTCTTCTTGCCGGATTTACTAAGTAAAAATCAACCAAACATCTCCTTCTACTGATTAAGAATGCTCTAAACATGCTTCTGCAGAGGTTTCCACCCAATGACAAACAAGTCCTCCCATAATGAATGTTTATTTGTAATATTTTGTCATGCAAAGCTGATTGATAGAGATATTATTGGAATGATTGCTCCCCTACTTCTAAACTATTCCAGTGCAATCAGAAAGGCTGTCTGAACCTGGAGCTGAAAATACTGCTCTATGGTGATGCAGTGGTAAACATGGTGACTGAATGCACTGGCCAGTAGCTGTGAACTGCAGACATTCATCAGCTGGCATGAAGCAATCTGGTTCAGATACCAAGCAGCTGGGTAGATTGGCTTACCCTACACTCAGTGCTATCATGTTTAGGTCATTACCAGGACTCACGTCAGTCCATGGGATGCAATTTCAGGTATTTGGTACAGTCAGTGAATGCCTGCAGCCCCAGTTCTAATCATCAGATCACAGCAACTATGCCTTGACTGTAAGAGGAAAGGAGAAGGATCAAAGCAAATACCTCTCACTCTCATCTTGGTGCTGACATCAACATTTTTGGCAACAAATTTCACTTCTGCTCCATCATCGTTCTTGGTGACGTTCTTCATGATTAGGCTGTGAGTAGTCTGGGTTCTCTTGATGATGCAGGTCTCGCTTTCCTGTAAGACTTTACCATTGAGGTACCAAGTGCCGCAACACGTTGTTGTAAGGTCAATAGTAAACATGGCATCCCCTCCAGGTTGTTAGGGGGGATTTCACAGCCAGGACTGGTTCTGAGGAAGAACATGAATGTCTTAATGCTCTTTAGATGCAAGTCTGGTATCTCAATTAGAAATGGAAGATTAAATCATAGGGACATTTCTACTTCTCCCTCTGCATGAGTGCTAGAAGAAGCACTTCTGTGCTTAAGATCTGTTACAGAAAGTTCTGCCTCTTGCACATGTGAGATATCAAAAGATAAGGATATTCATGTCTCTGTCACAGAAACAGAACTTGTATCACATCTTTAGGGAACTAACACAGCTGCTCATGGGGTTTTTGTGCTTACCAAGGTGCACGCTCCCTGGGAATTCCAGAGACGGGCTCTGTCCATGCGCATTGACTGCAGACACTTGGAACTGATCATCAGCCTCTGCAGACAGATTTACAGCCCCTGCACAGCTCTATATAACAGTCTTATAGAACTACCTCTAGTAGAAGCAATCTCCACACAGAGATCCTTTCCCAGCACACTCCGACACGGGGGGGGGGCAAAACGGGGAGGGGGCCACATACACACACAGCACCGGGGGGGGCCCGTAACTGACCCCCACCCATTCTTTAAAGGGGTGGGGGGTCCGTTTTAATGGGGGGGGGGCCGAGACCACCTTCACTCCCCACCCATCCCTTAAAAGGGGGGTGTCCATTTTGGTGGGGGGGGGGCAGTGACAATCTCCCCCCCCCCATCGTTTAAAGGAGGGGGGGTCTGAGACCACCCCCCCACACCCCATCTTTTAAGGGGGGGGGTCGGGGGCTCATGGGGGGCAGCACAACGTGCACAACTTTGGGGGGGGGGCTTTAAAAGGCGGGGGTTACAAAAAGCACAGCTCTCAACTATAGATGGGATTGGGGGGGGCTGTATCGATGGGGGGGGCCCCTTCATGCAGGGGGGGCACAGCGTAAGGCAGCGGCTTTGAGGGGGGGGTTGGGGCTGTTTGGCCTTTGGGGGGGTTATTGTGTGCCCCACCCCCACCACCCCCACACACAATGGGGTGTTAATGTGGGGGGGGGGGGGCTTAGATTAGTTGCGTTGCGTTCCCTATAGCTGCCCCCCCCCCCGTCATTAACCCCCCCGCTTTATCCTTATGGCTGAGCCCCCCCCCGACAGTTCCCCATTCATCTTGATGGGGGGGGGGGGTTGTCACACGACCCCGGCGCGGCTTACAGCACATCGTCGACCCCACCCCCACCCCCCATAACCCCACCCGGGGGGGGAGGGGGCGATGTGGTGAGTCGGGGGGGGGTTCCGGAGTTGGGGGGTGGGGGTGAGCAAAGCGCAATATGGGGGGGGGGGTCCTATAACTGGAGGGCAGCGGCTGCACAAAGAGCCCTCGGGGGTCGGAGAGCAGCACTTTGGCTGGGGGGGATCCACGGGGTCCGGGGGTAATGCTGCCCCACCCCCTCCCCCACCCCCCACTGCCGACCCCCCCCCCGCGTTGCCCCCCCGCCCCAACGTCAGCTCCTGCGGCAGCTCCTCGTCGCTCTCCTCCTCTTCCTCGTCTGGGGGGTCAATATGTGGGGGGGGGGTCCCATCGGGCAGCGGCAGCTCCGCCGGCTCCGATTGGCTGAGCCGCAGTGCGCGGGAGCGGCTGTTGTGTGCCAGTCGGTGGAGGGGAGGCTCTTCATGGAGCTGCCCCGCAGCCAACAACAGCCTGAATGAGATCCTGGAGTCCCAGACGCTGGAGGATGAGCCGGGAAAGAGCAGAGGCTCCCCACAGAAGGGCAAATCACGTCTGATAACGTGAGTGTGGAGCACAGCCAGCCCCTTCCTCACATGTGTGGGGCTTCCATGTTCCTCTGTGCCCATTGCAGTGTGCCACCCCAATCCTGCTGCCCAGCCAGGAGTGGATGGGATGAGCAGGTTGGGATGCACAGAGCAGTGCTCAGACATTGCTGGGACATTTGTGCACTGCTGTTGAGCTTCCCTTTGTGCAGCAGGGGAGAGGATGGAGGTTTACAGGTGGATGGTTGTTATTTCTATGGCATTGCACAGGTGGTAGAACCTTGTCCATTCCCAAAGTTATTGCAGGGCATGCGGGAATTTGTGCAGTTGTAGTTCCTGAATTGTGCTATTTAAAACCCTCCTGTAAATGGGGATGTTTTGTAATGCCTGCTGGGGCGGCAGGCAGCATTGCCTTCCTCCTTAGGGGGCAGGTTTAATCACAAACCTCCCTATTTCCTCTCACAAACGTCCTACAAACCATGTCTGGGCATTGCTGTCTCGGCCTGGATCTCAGCTCCTGAGACTGTCAGATGTGAAGCAGCAGCAGCTGGGACAGGGCTGGCTCTGTGTGCCCTCTCTGGGTCTGTGGGCACAGAGTGGGGCAGAGGGATGACTGTGAGAGGGAGGAATTGCCCAGCCACTAGAAAGAGGAAATCAGCTGAAAAGGGGAGATTTTAGAAGCACTGAGGCTGTGGCTGCTTTGACAGTAAGAAGAAACCAAGCTGTCACTGTGCAGATGGGAACTCCAGTAGGAGAGCTGTGGTGGCTTTACAGATGGCAGACAGCAGCTGGAGTGTAGAGCCAAGGGTAGGGGGGGGATCTTCCTCTTAGCAGTGCCATGCAAAGAATGATGCAGACTCCTGCAGGGTCGGCTTTGCTGTGTGACCCTGGGTGGAAGCAGCTGGAAGGTCTCAGCCCTTCTGCGTTATCCCAGGAGCTGGGGCAGTGCTCGGTCTCATCCCACCTCTGCTAATAGCAAATGCAGAATCCCTTATCTGAGTGCCCTTTTCTCTCATGTAGAGTCACCGACCCTGGGAAGTTCACAAAAAGTTTGGGTGTTGTGTTGAGGGATGTGATTTAACTGGGAAGTATTGGTGATGGTTGGACTGGATGATCATAAGATCATCCAGATCATAAGATCTGAGATCATAAGATCATAAGATCATCCAGGTCTTTTCCAACCTTGAAAATTCTATGGAGTTGTAGCAGATTGTGGGGGTGTAGGTGTGGTATATATATGTACACAGATGGGAATATCCGTATGGAAAAGATAGATCCATGTGTGTTCTGGGCTGCACTGAAAAAGGGGTGGCCAGCAGGAGAGGGAGGTGATTGTCCCCTCCTGCTCAGCTCTTGTGAGGCCCTATTTGCAGCACTGTGTCCAGGCCTGGGAAGGATGTGGAGCTGTTGGGGGGGGTCCAGAGGAGGGCCACTGTGATGATCAGAGGGCTGGAGCAGCTCTCCTATGAGGAAAGGTGGAGGGATCTGGGCTTGTTTAGCCTGGAGAATGGAAGGCTGTGGGGAGACCTCATTGTGGCCTTTGAGTACTTGATTGGAGCGTATAAACAGGAGGGGGAATGGCTGTTTATGAGGGTGGACAGTGATAGAACAAGGGGGAATGGTTTTAAACTGAGACAGGGGAGGTTTAGGTTGGATCTTAGGAAGATGTTTTTCGCTCAGAGGGTGGTGACGCACTGGAACAGGTTGCCCAAGGAGCTTGTGGATGCCCCATCCCTGCAGGCATTGAAGGCCAGGCTGGATGTGGCTCTGGGCAGCCTGGTCTGGTGGTTGGCATCCCTGCACACAGCAGGGGGTTGGAACTGGATGATCTTTGGGATCCTTTTCAACCCAGGCCATTCTATGACTGTACAGTTCCATAGTGGAACAAATATAAAATGCTAACTATGTAAAACATGGAGTCAGACCTGTGTGATTTGTCCACACCAGGAGGTGATTAGAAAACAATTTGTAAGCTACAAAGCTGCTTGCTGGAAAGGAAAAGAAAATAAAACTACAAGAATAAGGGAAAACATTTCTTCCTGAAAATAGGAAGAATAATGGACCTGACATGAAATTTGGGTGAAGCTGCCTGATTTTATGAAGCTATTCCCATTGTTTTCTTGGTGCTGTGTTTCCCAGATGAGTGGTTTCTGGCTGTGCTGCAGCACCAGTCTGCATGTGAACATCAACTCTATTCACCATCTGGGAAGATTAGGACTTCCCTTCTCCCACCAGCACCACTGAATTACAGTTACTCAGTGGTTAAACAAAGGAATCCTTAAAGAAGGGTTTACAGCTGTCCTGTTGTCTGAAGTGCTTGGGGCATTCTGATGCTATTAAGCTCTATGTATTAACAAGTTCAAAAAGAAAAGGTAGGCATCTGATTGTTGTGCCAGTTTCTAAGTTATTTGGAAAGCTGTACCACCCAACCACTCCTTCTATTTGATGGAGGTGACAAAGCTCAGTTTAATTTCTGACTGCTGTTTAAATTCTGAAGCTGGAGCTGGTTCCTGGAGCAGAAAAAGCTCGGAAGCTGTCCCTCCTACAAGCAGGCACCTCTGAGCAAAATATGACATCTCAGTTTCTGATGGTAAGGTCAGGAGATCTGATTCCAGCGTCTAGCTTTTGGCTTCATGCTGTGTTAGTGGGACCTTTGGCATCTAGCACTGACCAACAGCAACTGACAGGCTGGTAACAGTGCACCCCAAAGCAGTTATGTGTCTGTTTATGTTATGAGGGAAAATGGTATCGCATTGAGATTTCATGTTTTTACACTTTGCAGATCTAACTAGCTGCTGGAAGAATCCTGTACGCCATGTTCACACCATTTTCAATGAGCTGGATGAGTCTGTTGTTGGCATTTTAATGCCATTTACCAGGCAGGCACTATGTATGGAGTATTTGGCTCTCTCTACAGTCATGAATATTTGAGTATCTTCAACATGTGGCTCATTGCTTCCATTTCAGGCTGCCCAGAGAAGCTGTGGGTGCCTGTCCTTGGTGTTGAAGGCGAGGTTGGATGGGTGATGGGCAGCCTGAGCTGGTTAGTGGGCAGCCAGCCCATGGCAGGGTGTTTAGAACTGAATGATCTTGATGTTTTCTTCCAACCCAAGCCCTCCTGTGATCCTATGATTCTATGATTTCATTCAGGTTTATTGAGATGAGTTCTCCTAAATGCGCTGTTCTCCATATGATTATAATTGGAGTCTAGATGAATGACTTAAACCAGACACCAAACTTTCTGATGGCCAAAATGAAATGAAATCAATCCTTTACTGTGTCAGTAGTCTGTAACTAGAGCCCATCAGGTAATTCCCAGCCTCCTGCCTGTATCAGTGGCTGCACACAGTGAAAAAGTCTGATGGGATTTTAACCTATAAAATATTCCAAAGCAACCAGAGGGTGAATATATTCACTATGCAAATACCTGCAGGAATAAGCTTGTCATGTATGTCCTCAGGTAGCACAGTAGTTAATGGTGGGACTCAGTAGGTCATGCTGCAAGTTGAGTCTGCTGATCTTGAAGGTCTTTTCCAGCCTAAATGACCTTATGCTAATATTTCTGTATTTATTTCTGTTCAGCTCCCAGAAAACCTCCCACCCAGCCCTCAACTGACCCCGTGATGAAAAATAAAACAGAAAGCTCAGTGACGCTGGCATGGTCCCCTCCGAAGATGCACCTCCCCATTCCAATCCATGGCTACATTGTGGAACCCAATAAACTAACTGGCTTCACCTGGGTGAGGTGCCACAAGTCTCATGTCCCCGTCCCAGAGTTCACGGTGAGCAATCTGTCTGAAGAGGCTGATGATCAGTTCCGAGTGTCTGCAGTCAATGCGCATGGACAGAGCCCGTCTCTGGAATTCCCAGGGAGCGTGCACCTTGGTAAGCACAAAAACCCCAATGGAAATGGGTCAGTGTGTGCTGAGCAGCTGTGTTGGTTCCCTAAAGATGCTTCCTTTGACTTTAAGGACAGTAGTGCATTAACACACCAAAGGATTTCCTTTATTCCCAGTTCTCCTATCTCCTATCAACCTCCAGCTACCACTAAAGTGATACGAGTTATGTTTCTGTGACAGAGAGATGAATATCCTTATCTTTTGATATGTCACATGTGCAAGAGGCAGAACTTTCTGTAGCAGATCTTAAGCATAGAAGTGCTTCTTCCAGCACTCATGCAAAGGGAGAAGTAGAAATGTACCTATGATTTAATCTTCCATCTCTAAATGAGATACCAGACTTGCATCTAAAGAGCATTAAGACAAACGTTGTTCTTCCTCAGACCCAGTCCTGGCTGTGAAATCCCCCCTAACAACTGGTGAAGCTGTACCTGGAGGGGATGCCATGTTTACTATTGACCTTACAACAACGTGTTGCGGCACTTGATGCCTCAATGGTAAAGTCTTACAGGAAAGCGAGACCTGCATCATCAAGAGAACCCAAACTACTCACAGCCTAATCATAAAGAACGTCACCAAGAACGATGATGGAGCAGAAGTGAAATTTGTTGCCAAAAATGTTGATGTCAGCACCAAGATGAGAGTGAGAGGTATTTGCTTTGATCCTTCTCCTTTCCTCTTACAGTCAAGGCATAGTTGCTGTGATCTGATGATTAGAACTGGGGCTGCAGGCATTCACTGACTGTACCAAATACCTGAAATTGCATCCCATGGACTGACGTGAGTCCTGGTAATGACCTAAACATGATAGCACTGAGTGTAGGGTAAGCCAATCTACCCAGCTGCTTGGTATCTGAACCAGATTGCTTCATGCCAGCTGATGAATGTCTGCAGTTCACAGCTACTGGCCAGTGCATTCAGTCACCATGTTTACCACTGCATCACCATAGAGCAGTATTTTCAGCTCCAGGTTCAGACAGCCTTTCTGATTGCACTGGAATAGTTTAGAAGTAGGGGAGCAATCATTCCAATAATATCTTTATCAATCAGCTTTGCATGACAAAGTAGAACAAATAAACATTCATTATGGGAGGACTTGTTTGTCATTGGGTGGAAACCTCTGCAGAAGCATGTTTAGAGCATTATTAATCAGTAGAAGGAGATGTTTGGTTGATCTTTACTTAGTAAATCCTGCAAGAAGACCAAATGAAATATCTTGAATTGCTCAGCAGTGACACAATGCTGAGTGCAAGAACAGAAGGTGATACTTTTTCAGAGATGTTGCAGCAAACATTGACCACGTTAGCCTGATATCAATTGAAATAACGAGGCCTTTGCTCCTGACAGGTGCTGCAGTGAGATTTACCAAGAAGAGCAAAGATGTAGAAAAGATCTGCGCTTGGCTGCGTGAGGAAGCCAAACTGCAGGCTGAGCTTTCAGACACAGGTGCTACTGTGGAGTGGATGAAGGATGGGAAGGAGCTCAAGGCCAGTGAAAAATAGGAACTGCACATTGTGGGGAAGAAACACACCCTGAAAATTCACAGCGTCTCAATGGATGCTGCTGGAAGTTGTCAGTGCATCTGTGAGGGGGATAAAATGCTCTATCAGCTTTCACTGAAAGGTATGTGACAGTCTGGGCTGTGCTCTTCCGGCCCAGGGCCAGCAGACTGCATTCACCTGACTCCCTGACAGTCCAGCTGTTGTCAGACAGCATCTGGGGTGTTTTCAGTGGCTGTTTTGACTTGAACTGGCCAATCTGCTTTGTAGAGCCATTTGATTTCTGTGTTCTGTCCTGTGATTCGTCCCTAAGATATAGAGGAAGTCAAGGGAAAGATAGGAAAAAGAGCATCCCAGCCTTCCTGCTCTTCTCTCAGGGTGGCCACGAGAGATGATGTCAACAGCTCTTTTTGTAGCAGTGATCCCAAATGTAGAAGAGACCTGTGAAGTGTATACACTTTGGCATTGGAGAGCTTACTTAATTGCCTCTTCTCAAAGAACAAACTCCAGAGAGGCATGGAGACAGCTCCCAACAGAATTGAATAATGGGACTAAATTGATGGAGAGCAGAACTTCCTGCCAAGGCTTGTCAGCTAGTCTTAATTTTGCTTTTCTTCTCTCTCTTTGTCATGTTAGCATAATATTTCATACTGGCTGGTCTGCCCACAGAATTAACTGGCACAGGCTGCCCAGGGAGGTGGTGGGATCCCTGGAGGTGTTCAGGAGCTGTCGAGATGTGGCCCTGATGGATGTTATCAGGGGACATGGTGGGGTGGGTTGGGGTTGGAATCAAAGGAGGACCCCCATGTATTTCATCAGGAAGCACTACTGGTAATAAGACCTTTGGAGCAAATCCTGGTAGGGCCACGCTCAGCTGGTCCAGTCCGGAGGCTGTTCCTCCTTACTGCAGTATCTGCAGTGAAAACCAGCAGCTGCTTTTGTGTGGCTGGGCTCACATCCAGCAGTGGTGAGGGGACTACAATGATAAGAGACAGTTCCTGAAAAAATGAATGAAATTGACTGTATGATAGGATGGAGTTAAATGTATTGACAGGATCTCAGTCATCCCAGTGTCCATCAGCTGGCTCTCGAGCTCCTAAATACAGGCATTCTGTAGAACGTTGTTGAATTTGTATTATACATGCGTGTTCTTGGAACTGCAGAACAAATGCATGCATAATCCAGACTTTGATTTTAGCAGTTCTGACTGCGCTGTTTCAACAGAACCAACTCAGTTGTGTGCGCTGTTTTGAAATGATATGTTAACAAGAAGTTGGAAAACAAGCTCAATTACCCTCAGTAAAATAGGACCGTGGCCTTAGGCTTATACTTTAGGCTAAGACAGTGGTGAGATTTTGAATCTTTGAAGTCAATTATTCCACTGTGTGTTAATAGGGGCCAGTTTTATCATCTAACTTTTGCACTCCAATTAATTTCCATAAAGGAATTCTGTTTTTCTTTTCAGTCCTAAGTGATATCTCCATCTTTTAGGCTCGATTTGTTTGCCAGGGGGTTACAGTGCAGTAATAGATACCCCCTCCATTGATTTCCTTCTAGTTTGCTTGTTCCAATTCTTTCCTCAGTTTTCCTATTTTAGACATTTTCTTGAAGCCTTGGGCTTCTTCCTTTGGCTCTGTCCCCTGTACAGTGTGTTGCATTAGGCGTGCACGAACACTCGGGATGTAACGCGATAGGCCCTCCCCTGCTCGGTTATGCATATGTAGAAGGAGTTATGCATATGTAGAAGGGGTGTAGACGAAGTAGATAGCGGCTTATTTAAACCGCTAACACACACAATAAAACGCCATTTAGCTATTCACCATATTGGTGTGAACGTGTAGTTAAATGGGCCCCGGCTGGAGGAGGCCGGATTCGCGGAGGCTTAACCCTTGAATCCTAGCGTGAAAGGGACCACTGGTAACAAGTGGTGCCCCGTGTGAGGCCGTTAGGATTCAAGGCGTTGGACATCCTCTGCATGCCCGTCGGATTGAGAGAGTCTGTGAGGTCGGCGGCAGGCTACCGGCGGTAGGACCGTGGTTTCGGGGCCGAGCGAACTTCTTCGTCTCGGATCGACTATGGAGCAAGTCGTAAAGGTATTGCTTCAATTTTGTAAAGACCATGGTGGCAAGCGTGTTCCTTCTAAGAAGGACATCGCGGCCGTCATTAGATGCCTAGAAAAGGAGAGAGAGCTTTCCTCTCCTTGGGAGATTTTGGACCACAATAAGTGGGACTCTTTAACTTTTTCGCTCTGTGAACGCACAATGAATGAGCAGAAAGATGCTGAGCTCAAAACGTGGGGGTTGGTGCTTGGGGCGCTGAAAGTGGCTTGGAAAGAAGGGAAGACTGATGCTCGGCTTGGGGCTGCTTTGGGAATTGGGTCGGGAGGCTTTTTCTCTTGCAGATGTGAGGATTTGAAAGACAAAGACAAGGTGGCGCGAGCCATCCCGACCGCAGCCATCACTCCGGCTGAACAACAACCAGATGGCCCTGTGCAGCAGCATTCCACACATTCCACATCCTTATCTCTTGACCAGCAGAAGCCTTCCTCGGAGGCCCCATCACGGTATCCAAAGCAACCTGCGTTCCTTCGCCCATCCTTGGGGGTGGGGAAGGGGAGTGAGCAGGGGCGAGAGGATGGGTCCCTTCCTCGAGATGGGATGGGTTGTGGGTGTGGTTCCGCCCCGGGGGGCTGGGTGGATAGGCGTTACCAAGATAGAAGCCAATCCACATCAGCGGGGGCGGAGGCGGAGGCGTTCCTAGTCATCATAACCCTTCCCCAGGAGGGTGGGCTGCTCGTCCGCCTCTACCTGGGAGGAGGGGGAAGGGAGAAGAAGAGCGACCAAGTCACGGATTGGTCAAAGATAAGGGAGGCATTCCTTCTTGTCGTTAATTGGGGGTCCGGTCAGGGGGCCCTGGGCTCGAGTGGAGTCTCTGAAGCTGAAACAAGACCAGCTGATGAGAGACCCACGGCAGTCGGAGTCGGTTAAACTGCTGTTAACAACTTTGAGAAGTCTTTTTTCATCTATGCTTTTGTTTGTTGTGGTTGTGGATTGCGATTGATATCAGTCCTTGGATGTGTTAAAACTACACAATTTGGTTATGGCTTGAAGATTGGTGGTTTAAGTAACTTGTAACGTATCTTGGAATTTGGAAAGTTTTGTGTGTGCACCTCTTGGGGAAGTGAGAAAGTAATTTTTTGACGTCTGTGCTTCTCCAAGAAGTTTACTGCTTTTGAAAAACCTAGAAATATTTGCAGACCTTTTTTCAGGTCATCCTGGATTTCTGGTACTTCCTTCACAGTGATAATCATTCCTTTCTTTCACCTCTTTTTGTCAAACTGATTATGATTCACATGTAACTCCTCCATAGTGTTTCCAAATGAAATGAGCCAAGGGACCTATCTAATATCTGTTAGTTGTGGTTACAAAAGAAATCTATCATAAAGACCTTTGCACTGATGTTTTTCAGTGTCAGTTCCAGCCCAATGGTATCAGTGGACAATAATCATCCTTAAAACTATGCTACTTAAGCAAAAGAAAGAGGGAATAGAGATGGCACTTCCAGCAGGAAGGCTTGCTAAAATGACATATGTATTGAACTTTTAAATCAACGATGTGATGATGGGCAACAACCTGTAGCCCTCACTTCATTTCAGTTAACAAGGAAAGAGTGAAAAGTCATGGAAAAAATATGATAATATTAAAGAATTTGGAATCAGGTTAATGGGAAGGCCCATTCCTGCTGATAATTTGGAGGAGAGCAAGAATGCTTAGGATAAACTGTATTGGTTATTGTCACTGTCTTTGTGATTGTTAAATGCAAATGGTATATGAAAATCTTAATGTTACAGGGATGTGTAAACATGAATGCTATATGGAAGTGGAATTATTAATGTTATGTGCAACTGTAATTGAGGGTACGAATAGTGGAATTGTGAAAAACAAAAAACAGGAAAAAGGTTACAGAAGAACAGTGAGTTAAAATATCGAATGTGACCTTCTCTAGCCAGAGAAGTTTAAGTGCCAGCCAGAGAACGAAAACCCCCGCACTGCCCCCCCTCACTGCCTACCCCCCTCCTCCGCCGCTTGTGAAAGTAAACAAATCGTTACTTCCGAATGGGGACAAAAGCAAAACATTGGGAGTGCACGTGCCCCTAGTTTAGGGTCAATCACTACCCCTGCTGGGACCCGAATTACAGACAAAGTAAGTGATAATTTGGTGTGGGTAGTAGAGGCCCGAGACTGGGATAAGAATGTAGCACCAATTGCATTCAGAGTAACACAGACAGCTCAGCTGATTGAGCTTTGGTCATACATGAACCCATGGTCTCTTGCCACTCACTCCAAACCGCCTCAGTTTTGGTGGGTTTTGCCAATGGCCTATATAGTATCTGCTCACACCCATGCCAGGTGCACAAGCTAGATATCCCGTGATCATGCCAAGATGGTCTGTCTGGCAGGAATTGTTACAATCTTTTGGTTTTCTCCCTCTTTGTCTGCAGACCTGTTTGCACCTCTGAAGGTCTCTTGCTAGTCCCAGCAAGAATGTCTTCATTTTCTCCCAATAATATTTAGGGAACTAGGGTAGAGGACTTGGACAAATTTGTTGATGGAGCTTGGAAATTGTATGGAGGGGGAATTGTGGTGGTGGAGTTGGGAGGAACGGTGGCAGCTTTACTAGAGCAGGTCCTGAAGATCCTAGGATGAGTTTTGCCCCCAGTGGGCTCAATGCAGTGTGCACACAGCAGTGCGAAGATATTTGTTTTCTGGCAGATACAGGTGCATCTCACTCTGTACTGCACCAAGAATTACTACCCATAGATGATTTTTGTAACTATAGTAGGAGTAGGTCAACAAGAAAAGCTTACCAAAAAAAAAAAAAAAAAAAAAAAAAACCAAACAAAAAAAAAAAAAACCCAAAAAGAAGAAAGTTAAGGGTAAAACAAGTAACAATAGGAATAAGTAACTATAGCTGTAAATAACTTTCTCAGAGTAGTCTGTATTGTAGAGAGATCTAATATAGTGGTTTGTTAGCAAGAATTAAAACAGGAGAGAATCTGAGATGGGTGAGAAAGGCAAAGTGCACTTTGAAGCAGGGGATGCCCTGCAGGCACTGCCTATCACATTCACTACTATTGTGTTCCTTCTCTCTCCTTTTGGTGGTTTATCACCTCATAGTTGTTGATAAGTAATAATACATTAGCTTTGAAATTTCCATTTATAGAATTGTCTAAAATGAAAGCTGGAATCAGTGTGTATATGTCAACTCAAAAATTATGACCTTACATGTAACCTTATGTTTAGTGCATTGTCAGTCACGGTTTTGATTGAGTGATGATTATGTTAACATTTAAGTCCCCTGCAGCTCAGCGACACTGGGCCACTGCCATCGTGGTCCTTGGTGTGCCGCGACATATCAAGACAGACAATGGCTGGTGCTTCATCTCGCGATCTACTCAAGAATGGCTTGAGCATTGGGGAATATCGCACTCGAATGGCATCCCTGGGAATTCCCAGGGACAAGCAATTGTGGAAAGGGCCAACCGTCTCCTGAAGGACAAGACAGGTGTCCTTGGGGAGGGGGAAGATCACAGAGGTAGGATCTCAGTAGCCCAGCAGGCGGATGTATTGGCATAGCACATTATGCAGTCAATCATTTTGAACGAAGAGGTTATGCCACAGTAAAGGATAGAGAATCAGGAAAAATTTTATGGGTACCGTCAAGAAGAATAAAACCTGATGCAGTCATCACCCAAAAGGGCGGTCTGGGAGAAACGGAAAACTAATCGAAAGCTGAGAACTTTTTTCAGGCATACTGTTTTACAGAATAGAGCTGCAATAGATTTCCTGCTGCTGACTCAAGGGCACAAGTGCAAGGACTTTGAAGGGTTGCTTACAACTTACGATGGAAAGAGTGCTTAATGAGAGAATGGAGTTCCAGCGGATATACAAGAAGCTTTGCGCAGAAGGATGTACTGTATAATATAACCAAAGATGCCTTGGACATACTGATTAGAACACCACTAACATTGTTAGACATTGCGCCACTTATCTCTGCATGTTTTGTAACCTGTATACCTCACTTTATAGTTAATATGTAACAAAGTTTAAATTGTATAAGGACTAACACTTTCATATATTAGGATTAGGATCGGCGCTTGCGTTGTAATGGGGTATGGTTTTGTTAAGCATGGGGGGGGGGAGATGTTGCATTAGGCGTGCACGAACACTCGGGATGTAACGCGATAGGCCCTCCCCTGCTCGGTTATGCATATGTAGAAGGAGTTATGCATATGTAGAAGGGGTGTAGACGAAGTAGATAGCGGCTTATTTAAACCGCTAACACACACAATAAAACGCCATTTAGCTATTCACCATATTGGTGTGAACGTGTAGTTAAATGGGCCCCGGCTGGAGGAGGCCGGATTCGCGGAGGCTTAACCCTTGAATCCTAGCGTGAAAGGGACCACTGGTAACAACAGTGTATGTCCTTCAACTTGTGGAGATAAGGTAATCTGGTACGTGGTTTATAAAAGCTGCCAATTTGCCAGCTTCTGAATTAGAGTCTAGCAATTAGAACTAGGAATAAACGTGTATCTTTGGTCTTATGATAAATGAATGCCTCATGGTCACCAATGTCCCTGCAGTTCTTTACCATCATACATATTTTGTGTGTCCATATTTTGTTTCAGCACTGGCAAACTTTGTAATCAAAGAGACAACTGGAGGAGTTATCAGGGCCGTTGCTGGAAAACAAGCTGAATTTGTTTCTGAGACCTCTGAAGCCAATATCATGGTGAAGTGGTACAAAAATGGCAAAGAAATAACGACCAGTAAGAAATTCACAATGGAAGATAAAGGGAAACTGCATAAGCTTGTGGCTTCAGCTGTAACGAAAGAAGACGAGGGAACATACATCTGCAAAATTGGAGATGACACTCTGATTTTTGATTGGAAAGTCTCAGGTAAGTTTGTGAGGCAAACATGGGATCACAATCCATATAAAGCACTTCAGACTTAATTCATTTGATTTGTCCAACCCTGTGGGTTTCCAGTATTTAGGACAAAGATTGCATATCTCTATTGAAGTAATTCTGACCTTACTGTTGTCCCTGTGCAAATCCACAGTACGAGCAAATAATGTAACTGTGTTGTGATGAATTCAGGACAGCCTTAGCTCCAGCTGGGGCTGGAGTCATGGCTTGAGCCCTGACATCTGGGCTTCATTCTTCTAGTTCATGAATTGCCTCAGCACTTACATCATCTTTAAACCTATGACTGAAATGTTCCTAAGTTCTTAGCATGGGAATCCTGTCTCCTCTTTTGACAAATTTAACTCCACATTTGGAGAGCTGAGTGTCTCCTGCTGTACGCGAAGGACGTTGTGATCTCTGAGGTGTCTCCCTGAGGTGCTGTAAGCACAGCCATTAGCTCATAGTGCAAGTAAAACACTGTCAGGTCAAGCCTGGAGGAGTAATGCTTGTCACTGACATGTTCCTGTTCAGGGTGGAGCTGGAGGGTAAAATAACACAAGAAATTGTCATTGAAATTCAATATCTGTGAAATTCAGCTGGCTGCATTCACAGAACCTGGTGTTAAGATCTGTTTTCTGGTTTCTATCTTGAGCATATTTTCCATAACCCAGTTTTCATTTATGAACTGAAGCTCTACTGAAAGCCTTTCGCTGTAATCTATCTATGTGATATTGATTGATGCTATTAGTTCTTAACAGCTTGACTCTAGAGGGACTGTTCTTCTTTGGTCACCTAGTTTTAAAAGAGTAGATGGCTCCTGTCTATTACAATTTTTAACGCATTATTTGTTCACTGATGCCATAAATGTGCCTGGCATAGTAATTGGCCTTGGTATATTCAGTGACTGAAAGCAACAGTTGTTGCTCTAAGAAATGCAATGCTAAGCTAGGTCTGCCTGTAGCTGGCAGCCATGAGCTTGCTCCTCAGGCAGGTTCTGTGTGGATGGAATGAAGGGCATGAAATACTGATGTGCTCATCAAACGCTGCTTGTTAGCTTAGAGACAAGGTGTTGAATAGGTTTGTTCATGTATTGCAAACACGTTACTTAGCTGCCTTCATTTTAGCTTCAGAAGAACATGTGCAGAATACAGAATTGATTAAAAGAAATAAGAACTGTCTGCATAGAACTTACTCTTTCCTTACACAGGAGAATCAAGCAGATGTTTGTATGTGAGTACCTCCAGAGGTGAAACTCGATCCCCCAAATGTAATGAGCAGAGACATTACAATCAGCTCTAACTGTATCTTAATGCTATGCTCAGTAAGCCTGAGTCAGGATGTAAACCACTTTCTCTTTTTTTCTTCAGATGAAGCCATTAATTTTTTCAACAAGCCCAAAACGACTCCAGAAATATCAGTCAGTCCTTCTGAAGACCTGGAGCTGGTGTGTGAGGTGTCAGCTGCAAGCGGAGCTGTCGTATGGAAGAAAGATCAAACAGAGGTGAAGCAGGACCAGAGGACAAGCATCATCTCCCAGAGGACGCACCGCAAGCTCATGGTCAAAAATGTGACCCTGAAAGACCAAGGGAGCTACAGCTGTGAAACAAAAGATGACAAAGCAACATTCCAAGTGAAAGTCAGAGGTGAGAAAATGCTTGAAATCCCGGAGATAAAGGAATGCTTCATTTTGTGTGTCTTGCATTTGGAGGATCAACTGACAGCCTCTCTGGTGCAAAACATTTTGGCTATAGGACTTTCTTTGTCATCTAGTGTCATAGCAACACTTTTCTACATGTGCTTTTTTATCCAAGAATGAATTACTGCAACAAACCATAGGCAAGGAGGGTAACTTGTGCAGCTCTTGTAGTCATCTGGTGTCTGCAGGGTTACAGTGCAAGAGCACACCAGGCATGCAAGGAGTGAGAAAAGGGGAGGTGTTTGAAGAGATCTGGTTACAAAATTTGAATGACACAATTAGGTGGAAAATGCCACTAATCAGACTCATAAATGGCCTGGGTTGCAAAGCCCCACAGCGCTCATCCAGTTCCAACCCCCTTCTTCCTATGTGCAGGGTTGCCAAGCAGCAGCCCAGGCTGCCCAGAACCACATCCAGCCTGGCCTTGAATGCCTGCAGGGATGGAGCATCCACAGTCTCCTTGGGCAACCTGTTCTAGAGGGCCATTCCCATCTGATTTACTGGAAATGTAGAGAGACATCAGAAGAAGAAAAGAGAAGGGAGGAGGTTCAGCAGTGCATGCAGGTGTTCTAAATCACATGTCCAAATCTGCTATCAGACTGCAAAATGTTTAGCTTTGTGATATGATGTGATATGATATGATATGATATGATATGATATGATATGCCTGTCATTTCCCAAAGCAAAATAGAGGGGAAAGTGTTTTCCTGTCTTAATGAGGCATCACGATGCTCCCTGTGAAGGGCAAGTATAGTGAAAACGGGGAACTGGAGTAAGGTCTGCAGCAGACTACAGCAAAATGGTGTGACTGTTGTGATGTCCCTGCAGAGAAAGAAGACGTGTTTACAAACAAGGACAAGGTACAAAAGGAGGTGAAGGCTGTACTGACTCAAAATGCCACGCTGAGCTGCGAGGTGGCCCAGGAGAAGACGGAGGTGAAGTGGTACAAGGAGGGGAAACTGATCACCTCGAGCAAGAAGTTCAAGGTGGAGTCAGAGGGCAAACAGCGTCGGCTGGTGGTGAGCCAGGTGGAGAAGAAAGATGCAGGGGAGTACAGCTGCGAGGCTGCTGGCCAGAAAATCACGTTCATGATTCATGTCACAGGTGAGAGAAATTGTTTTGACTGTATTGAACCCCCCAACAAAGAAGGAGGGGAAATTTAAGTGGTTTGACACATTCAACCCCAGCATTCAGTGATGTAGACGGTGCTTAAATTCTGTTTAATTCGTGTGCTTTTCTGTTTGCCTTCTGTAGCTATGAACACAGAGGACTTGGGTAGCCTCAGCTTAAGACAGGCTGGAAATAATTTGGGAATTTCCCTGGGGATCTCAAGTAGATGCAATGATAGCAAAATGAGAAGTCAATAATTACAGGGGAAATTAAAGGTTATTAAAGATATCTTCAGGGCACAAGCACACCCCTGCAAATGCTTCTTCCTAAATAGTCTCAGAGACAGCATTTGGTCACAATGCTAGACGGCAGCATTGGTGGTTTCTATTAAATTAAAGAAACCTGCAACTAAGAAGGTTTTCCCATATTGTCTTTTGTTTTCTTCTCTATAGCAGGTACAAAAGAAATGCTTAAAAATAGAAAGCCTTCAAGCTGGTGCTTTTCTTTCCAGAAATGGAGGAAGACAGGCGTTCTATTTATTAGGAGAGTCTGATAAGAAAGTGGAAAAAGGCTTTTTACCAGGGTCTATAGCAACATAACAAGGGGCAATGGTTTCAAAAGTGAAGAGGGTAGACTCAGTTTGGACATGAGAAAAGTTCTTTATGATGAGGGTGGTGATACACTGGAACAGACTGTCCAGTGAAGGTTGTGGGTGACTCATCATTGGAGTGTCCAAGGCCAGGCTGGATGGGGACCCTGGGCAGCCTCATTTAGTGAATGATGTCCCTGACCACGGCAAGAGGTTGGATTGGATGATCTTTAAAGCTTCCTTCTATACCCAAACCATTCTATGATTCCATTGGGGTAACCATTTTATTACTGCAGCAAACAGCATGGGCTGGTGGTGAGCCAGGTGGAGAAGAAAGATGCAGGGGAGTACAGCTGCGAGGCTGCTGGCCAGAAACTCACCTTCAAGATTCATGTCACAGGTAAGACAGGTGTTGTATGAAATACAGCAGAGAACAGTAAAGTAAAATCTAGTTTCTATTATACAGTAATCCAGGTGCAGTAGTCTGTGCTGAGGTTTTTTCCCTAGACTTGATTGCCTGGGTTTGTAGAAAGTATTTGGTTTCAGTATGAAACAAAGACCTGTTTCAGTCTGTCTGTAGAACAATAATTAGTAATATATGTACAGTGGAAGCAATATTTAAGATATTATTCAAATCTCTCCTGTGCCTGAGATCCCAAACTGTAATTCTTGTTCACCGAAACATTTGACTAAGATAAGTATGTGCAGTGAGGCTGGAGTGCATGTTGTACGTGCAGCCTTTCATGGCAGGAGAAGCAGGAACTTCTCCTAGTAGTACACTGCCTTTTTACTATGCCTTTATGTTGGAGGCTGCATCTGGATAGGTGAGTCTGCTACTCACAGTAAGAGACCTGGTAGAGCTGACTATTCCCAGAGCTCAAAGTAAGATAGATATCTGCAAATCACACACAAAGAACAAAGGACTGCGTTGGTGAGCATATTTCCTTTGTGCCTTTGACAGTCACAGTTGTGGCAATGGTAGAGGCCATGAGGAGTCTGTTCAGGAAGCCAGGAGTACTGTTCTGGGTCATGAAAAGGCAGCCAGTGGTTTGACTATCACACGTTTATGTGTTTTGATGTTTCACAGTGGGTCTTAAGCAAAAGGAACTCAGGTTTTGGTTGCCTGCAGGACAGATGTTCTTTTGGGTTCAATATGTTTGCATAGTGACTTGCAACAATAGGACTGGTGTTCAGGACCCTCTTGGTTCCTTCAGTTCCTAGGTTCTTTCTTGCCTAGATTTGACAATTTGTTTCAACAGAAGAGCTGATATTCTCTAGTGAAGGCTATTAGTTTGGGCACAAGTGGTAACCTAAACCTGTTCCAATTTGTACATACAAACCAGCAAGATGGTTTCATTTCAGTCCCTCAGTCAATACTTTTTCTTTTCTTCCCTCAGAGCCAAAACCTGTGTTTATAAACCAGGAGAAGGTGCAGAAAGAGGTGAGTGATTTTGTTCATCTTCGCACGCCTAATCACCTGATCTGTGTCAGTGACCAGTAGCTGAAAGCAGGCATGGGACGTTCTAAAGAGCAGAGAAAGAGATAGGGAGGAAGGTGATTAAGACAATCCCCTCTGCTGCTGTGTGTCCCAGAACTGCCCAGTTCTGTGGCAAAGCGTTGTACAAGATGAGGAGGCCAAGAGAACGGGAGTAGAATGAATAGAAAATATGCCTTAGTTAGGCCATGCTCAGCATATTAATACATCTTATCTCTTCCTAAAGCATTTGGTAGGATGTGTTCAGAGCCTCAGCTCTTCCTGGCTCTGCTAAGACATTGGAAGGTAGTCTTTCAGCCTCTTTAAGGCACTGTTCTTACATTGCAGAAATATGATAATATAATTCCATGCTGATAATATCTCCAGATTTCTGTCTTTTGGGTTTCTTTCAGCCTGCCCTGATCCCTGAGTCTGTCTGTTCATGGGGTTTTTTATTTGGTTTTGTAGAACATGTTTCTTAGCTTCTGCATTCTCATAGTTCCTTTCTTTTTTCTGCGTCTTTAGAAATCGCAGTAAAGTTCACTAAGAAGCTCGAAGCTGTTAATGCTGAGATTGGAGGCACAGTCACTTTAACCTGTTAAGTGAGCCATGCCAAAGGGAAGGTGGTGTGGAGCAAGAATGCAGTTGAGGGGGGTTGGACTCGATGATCTCTAGATGTCCCTTCCAACCCCTACAATTCTGTGATTCTGTGAGATCAAACCAAGCAAAGGTTTCCAGGTTGATGAGGAAGGGGTCAGAAGAACCCTGACAATAACAGGGATCCGGGCTGAGGATGAGGGAGAGTACTTGTGTGAGTCCAGAGATGACAAGAGCAGCATTACCATCACCCCCAAAGGTATGTCTCTGGAAATGAAGGCTGACAGTGTGGAAGGATCCTTGGCTTTCCTCATCAGCCATTACAACACTGCAAAGCTGAGTTCATTTGTGTGTTTATGCTGTTCTTTGTGTTAACAACCAAGTACAAAACTTGTCTTTCTCTCTAAATAACTGTGGAACAACTGCTTCTGAAGAGCACAGCTGTTAAGTGGGCAAATCAGCCTTCAAGGCTGGAATTAAGCATCCCAAATGTAAGATGGGATTTATTTTACCCCTTCTTTGCCTCTTTTCTTCTTGCATCTTTGTAGATGCAAGGAGGATCTCCTCTACAGGCAGGAGATGTGAGTGTGAGTTATGGTGATCACTTCCTGCGAGTCATAAAATCTGATGCTTCCAATGAAATCATTGACTCTGTTGGCTCTTTGAAGGTGCTCATATATAATATGATAGCAGGCTTTGAGTATATAAAAGGCTCTTAGAAAGTGGAAGCAAACAATCTGTTCTCTGTGCAGAAATAAGGGACTTCAATTGCAATGACAAAGATGCAAGTTCTACAACAGAAAAGCTTTTTAATGGCTGGATGACTGGATAAGTCATTTGGAGGGGCTTTGAAGCCTTCACGGTGGATTTCAGAAAAGGTTAGTGAAATATCTGGGGCACAAAGAGCTGAGCATGTCCTGGAGCAATGGAGAAGGGCTGGATGATTTTTGCGGGTATTTTCAGCCATAGAATTTTGTGTTCTGGTGGTGTCAGTACATTCCTTCGTACTACATGGACGGGTTGGTTTGTTGCATTGGTTCAGACTTTTGTACTAGGAGCTCAGCAGTGGTTAAAGCTCACACTTCTGCAAAGTAAACAAGCTCCTGCAATTCGTCTCTACTCTGTTTTAGCTGTGGATTAGCTTGACAGTTCCCTTCCATAAGCTTTATGGTTCCCTTCTGTAAGTCTACTTACATAGAGTGAGTTGCTTAACTTGAAGTCTTGCTCCAGGACTTTAAGCATATTATTAGCAAAAAATATCGCAAATAATTTCACCAACAATTCTCCCCACCCATCTGTAGCTTTCTTTTTTTTCACTGGAAGGGTTTACACTGGCAGATAGGGTGGGCATGTAGAAACAACCGCATTAATTCTGACGAAGCTCTGATTTCTCTGACTGGCCTTTGTTTTGTGATTCTGCATGCATGCCCTGTAGCTAAAGCCTGGATGTCTTCCCCAACACCTTCAGTCTCCCATCCTTACTTAAGTTACTCCATTGTAAATCTCTCTGCTAGTCCAAGAGAGTTTTTATTTTACCCCTTCTGTGAGGCAGCAGCTGGATGGGAAGGATGAGATGAGGACTAGGTTGTTTGGGTGGCTTTTTTTTTTTTTTTGCCTAAGAGCCAACTGGGAATCAAAGATACCAAAAATTGAAGACAAACTGTGTCATACCGAGCAGGGTTTGTCAAATCACTGGCATGCACTGTTAGGACAACTTCATCATCAACATATTCCTGGCTGACAGTTGTCACAAAATTCTGCTTCTGTGTCCCAAAATGTGCACTTATCACTTCTATTGGCAGTTGCTCATCTTTTCTCCAAACTGAATGGTTGTAGGAAATAAAACAGACAAGCAAACAAACCAAACAACCCGCAGATATTAACTTGCAGCTGATTGTCAGTGCTGATCGTTGGGCCATGTCCATCACTTCACATACTTCTGCGGCCAACAGAGATTGGAAAATACAAAGACCTTCATAGACTACTTGAATTTCTAGATGCACTGAATTACCCTCTAGAGTGTATTTCTGAATATATAAGGAACCACGGGTGACTATGATCCTGATTTATATCTAGGTTCAGGCTTACTGTTTCAGTTAGGTTAGATGAATAATAGTTCCAGAGAAGATAGGGAAATACAGCACTTCATTGATACCACATGTCGGAAGAATGCAGCTCAGTGCTGGGCAGTTTGCTGCTTCATTCCCTCTTACAAGTTGGACCCAAGGCTGGAAAAGACCACTGAGATAGCTGAGCCCAACCCAGCCCACCCTCACTGGACTTACTAACCACGTCCCCAGTGCCACATACCCGTGGCTCTTGAGCACCTCCAGTGACTGCGGTATATCAGCGTGGTTGCTTCAGCTGTGTGAGTTTTCACCACTGGATGTTGTTCTAGCGAGGCAAAAAACCAAAACTGATGGAAAAGTGTCTATACAGGAAGCAACTGGCTGTCCTGATGGCTGCCAACAGTTTTGCACAAGGTGTGTCATGCAAGCTTGCATGAGTCTAGTTTAAAAACTTGCTGTTCTGATGGAAGGAGAGGATGTTGGTGCAGGATAACTGCGGGATTTGTGCTCTCCCGACATCCAGTTGCAATCACAGCTTATTGTTGCTATAGAAAACAGCTTATCTGTAGACAAACTGAGTTAGTACCATTAAGTGGCTGAATCCCTAAGTGATCCAAGGTGAAGCATGATCCAAACTGGAATTTAGCTAATTGTAGTAGGAAATCCAAGCCTTAATGAGCTGAGTTATTTAAAGTATGAGTCTTCCATCTAAAACAGCATTGAACTGTTACCCTGGTTGATGATAGAAGTGAGAGTTCAACAGCAGAAGTCTGAAGTTATGCTCCATATTTCTCATCACTCAAGAGAATATTTGAATATGTGAATTCCTTTGGCTATGTTAGAGCTCATAATGAGGTAAGCTGATGTTCTTTAAATGCTCGGAGTCTAGCAATGTGGGCAAGTGGACTGCTATTTGCTGTTGAGCTTTAGGCTAAGAAGCCTGATTTTAGAGGACAGTGGACTTCCCCTTTCCCTTCCCCTCTCCTCCCCTTCTCCCTGGACTGATCCCGCATGGTTTGTGAATGAGTTCAGAGCAAGGTAAATGAGGAATAGCCATGTGAAAACCTGTTGTTTTACTGCACTGTAAAAGACACTTAGTCAAAAGACAAGTGTGTGTTCCAAGCTTGAGATTGCAGGAGATCCTAGAAACAACCCAGCTGCTCAAACCTGTAGTCTGACTGAATATTTTATTGTCAGTTTTGGTCAGGAGGAGATGCTTGAGTAAGACAAATAAAAGGTCATGGGTAAGTTGGTCCTTCTTGTGATATACTTCTAGGCTTTCATCAGGGAAAAGCTTAATTAGTCCAAATAATTATAGCAGAAACATCACACCAAGAACATGTGAGTGATATTTCAAATTTCTTGACGTGACGGTAAATTTTACCCCATTCTGCCATTCCCCAAATGTTTGTTTCCTTATGACAAGAAGAACTTTGCAAAAGTAATTTATTTTCAGTCTTGTGTGCAACACAAAAAGGGGTAAAATCTAGGAGGCCACCTGAAATGTTTTTTCCATCTGGAAGAATCCATTTAAGAGCACCCATGGACCTGGTTATGAACAAGTTTTCTTCTTTGCAAAGGCTGTTGCTTAATTAGCAGATACTGTACCTGGGAGAGGAAGAGGGAAGTAACTTGTTTTGGAAGTCCTGATGCTATTCAAGCATTCAAGGCCAGGCTGGATGGGGCTTTGTGCAATCTGGTGTAGAGGGAAGCATCCCTGCCTAAAGCAGGGGGGGGTTGGATCTGGACGATCTCAAAGGTCCCTTCCAACCTACACCTTTCTCTGATTCCTTTGATGATTCTATTTCTCAGCTGCTGGTGTGAGATCTCCAACCTGTCCCCATTGTCTTTCAGTGTGGCAGATGAAGCTGGTGAAAGGTCTGCAGCCCCTGGAATTCCCTGAGAAGGGAACTGTCACCTTTTCGGTGGAGGTGTCCCATGAGGATGTGGAAGGGACTTGGCAGAAGGATGGCGTGCGGCTGAAGCCTGCACCAAATTTCACGATGGGTGTCCAGGGGAAGAAACATTCCTTGACACTTTCTTCTGTGACCCTTGAAGATGCAGGACTCATTTCCTTTAAAGCAGAAGGCATTAATTCATCGGGGAGGCTCACTGTGACCGGTATTGGTTGGTGCAAGGTGTCATTATCTGCTCCTGTCCCAGATTACTTGAACAGCAGAACCAGCTTTCCTTCCAGCTGCAAAGAATGTTATGCACTGGGCCATTGCCACCAGAATATCCCTCCAATATGAAGAGGATTGTTGTAACATGATTGTCCCTAGCACAAGTAATGATAATGGGCTCAAAACTGCAGGTTTTATTGTTGTGAATTACAAGTTCTAGTAAGCATGGAGAGTAGGCACTGCCTTTCATTATTCTTTATGCCAGATGCTCCTAGAGACCTCATTCCCAACTAAATCCACATCCTTCTTTCTACTTCTCAGAATTGCCTGTGAAAATCAGCAGACCATTGGCAGACATTAGCATCACTCAGAAGGACAAGGTCACATTTGAGTGTGAGCTGTCCAGGCCCAAGGTGGACATCAAGTGGTTCAAGGTATGGCATGTAATGGAATTTTCCTTTCTGACTTCTCTGGAAATGAATGAGAGCCTTTAATTTCACTTCCAAGGGATGCGAGTCTGAGCTTTTGCCTGATAGCTTTTGCACTGCTCTCTTTTCTCTATGGTCTTTTACTTGCCCAGATCAGCACTCTTAGTTATTATGTCCTGAGTTCATTTATCAAGTTTAAATTGAAGTTTGTGTTTGGTTTCTTGTGAACTCCTGAGGTCTTGCTGTACAAAATATTGTTGGTTGGAGTACAGTCTTGAGCTTCATCTCTAACACAGAAATTGTCAGCCAGGATTTTGTAGCCTTGTTGTGAACTGGGTTTTAGGGTGAAATCTCAGTTTTCTTTGCACCTGACAGTGTGAGAATTTGCTCTGGCACTTTGTGTACCTCCCCGGTGCTCAGCTGTTCCTTCCCTTACTTGGGGATAACGTCATTTATTCAAGATGATGTCCAAACGAGTTTGTTAACAGTCCTCCGCAGTGCTTTAAGCTGTCATAGGTCAGCCAGAATTTCTGAATTTTCTATAGCCATTCCTACATGTTGAAAACACTGCACTGTGCTTAAGCTTCAGCATATGTGCCAGTAAGCACAGTTCCATTAATTCTAGGGGAGTGGGTGAATTAAGCATAGATCTGAAGGCTGCCTTTGCTCAGTGCAGAGATGGAAGGACTCATGGAGATCTGACTTGATATTTTCCCTTCTATGATGGGAAGGAGCTCCGTCAAAGTAAAAAAGGGGGCATTACTTCCCAGGGAAATAAGAGAAGTCTCATTATTCACAAGTGGTGAACTCTCATTTTCTCTCTCAGTCTGCAACCAGGTTGGGTTGCTGTTTCAGTACTGGCTGTTTTATGCAGGAACTCTGCTCCTGAGGTTAATCCAAGTTGTATCCGAGCCCTTCAGAATGAAAGGGAAATAGCAGCACAGAAATATGGTCTGATTCTGACATAAATAAGTGCAGACCTGGAGATTTAAAATGGATTGTGTGATGTTCAAGGGATTTTGAAGCAAAGACGTCCCCTAGGTAAGATTTGTGGCTGACATTCCCCATACATTGTGGGCACACAAGCTAAGGAGAGACTAATGATGAGCATGCAGAGAAGCCAATGGTTCAGACAGGTTTGTTGTTTGGAAAATAAAGATGAGGTGATTGGTGGTAACCAATATGGCTTCATCGAGGTCAAGCCATGCCTGACAAACTTGGTGGCCTTTTATGATGGAGTAACAGCATCAGTGGATAATGGGAGAGCAACTGACATCATCTACTTGGACTTGTGCAGAGCATTTGATCCCGTCCTGCATGACATCCTGGTCACCAAACTGGAGAAAAATGGTTTTGATGGATGGACCAGTTGCAGGATAGGGAACTGTCTGGATGGTCACACTCAGAGAGCAGCAGTCAATAGCTCAGTGTCCAGGTGGAGGGTGGTGTTGGGACCAGTGTTATTTCACATTTTTGTAGGCAACATGGCCAGTAGAATCAAATGCAGCCTCAGCAAGTTTGCAGATGACACCAAGCTGAGCGGTGCTGTTGATGTGCTAGAGGGAAGGGATGCTGCCCAGAGGGACCTGGACAGGCTGGAGAGGTGGGCCCTTGGCAGCCTCATGAACTTGAGTGTGGCCAAGTACAAGGCCCTGCACCTGGGTCAGGGCAATCCCAAGCACAGGCACAGGCTTAGAGGAGAATGATTTGAGAGAAGCCTTGACCCTGAGGAGAAGAGTTGGTGTGGAGGGAGATGTCCCTGCCTATAGCAGGGGCATTGGAACTAAATGACCTTAAAGATTCATTCCATCCTATTGTTTTTCTAACCTTAATTTTGCTTGAACAGTTTTAGAATAAATGAGATTCTGGTTTCCGTGAAAAGTGTTTGCAGGGAGCTCCATTGTAGCTAGTAAGTCTATCTTTAAGTTCAAAGGCAATAATGCATTGACTGTGTTGAAGAGAGAAATGAATCAGGAATGGATGATGGTTTAGAATAAAACATAATCCTACTTATTTTCCAAGCAAATATGTGTAAGGAAAAGATGCTGCACTCAGTTCTGGAAATACCCTGACAAATATATCTCTAGTGTTTCACAGCTGGAGATATCAAGATTGTTAAACCACTGGAAGATGTGGAAGTGAATGAATATGGGAGTGAATCTTATGTCTGTGAGATTTCACACGATGAGGTTCAGAGCCAGTGGTACAAAGATGACGACAAGCTGAAGGCTGATGACAACATCAGAATGCGGCAAGATGGTAGGGTGTAAGAGGGGGATCTTTCTCCTGAGTGGGGGGTGGGTTGGAGATCAAGCAGAAAGGACATCTGAAATGAAGTGAAGAAAGTTCAGAAGGGAGTTCCCCTTTTGTTTTGGGACTGAGGTTATGGTGGAACAAGTGACATGGTTGGAAGCTTAGTGTGGGAAGTGTGATGCTATCCCACCATCCCACACTGCCAGGAGCAGGTAGGAAATGAGTGCAGTTCTTTCCAAAGTGGGGGTGAACAGAGCAGTCAGTTCACCTCTCCAAAGGGGTTTTGTCTGACAGTGAGTGTGATCCTTCTGTCTCAGGTACTTTAATGGTGACAGTGGCCGCATTCGGTCAGTCCTTGTAGAAGCCATGTTTAGATTACACTTTGGTGGGGATGTGGATGTGGGGGAATGGGTGGTTTCATTGACATGAGAGAACAGGCAGTGATGCTGTGAAACCAGATGGGTGATGCTCAGCCTGGCCATGTGCCTCAGAACTCTTTGCTCAAGGAAGCCAAGTATAGTTGTGGGTTTGCTCTCAAGAGCACAGTTTGGTAGGGATGAGTTGGAGGTTGGACTAGATGACCTTAGTGGTCTTTTCCAGCCTTAGTGACTCTGTGGTTCTCTGCTTCAGGAAAGAGCTACTTGCTGACTTACACACGTGTCCAAGTCAATGATGCAGCAGAAATCGAATTTGTAGCATAAAGGGCAGAATCTTGTGCCCATCTTACAGTTAAAGGTAACTATGCTTCTGATGATGATTTCGCTTAAATTATGTTATAAACCAGCTAACATCCTTTGCTTTAATGTCAAGGAAGTTAAACACCACCAGGACCTTTGACAAAAATAAAAACTCCTACCTACCTACCTTTCTGCCCACAAAATCTCCAGCTTGTCTTTTGGGATTTACTTTTGCTAAGTAAAACAGATTATTTTCTTAGGAGGTTGATTTTCTACCTTTAGTCTTCAGATTTGTGTTTGAATGTTGAGGGATAAAAAACATAGCTTGACTTTTTCTTCATTTTCTCTGTCTGTTTCAGAAGAGCACAGGTTTTGGGTTTTTTTTAATATATACAATGTTAGGGTATATATATGATGTTAAGTGTGATAAAGAAAATGGAGACATTTGAGTTAGCACACTACTCAAGAGTTCAGTCCCCAGCTTTGCCACTGTTAGAATGGTAAGGGCAAGAACATCCTGGAAAAGGAATTTCTCCTAAGTTGAGTCATTACATTTGAGCTACAGAGACCTTTACTAGGAGAAAACTTGTTGTTCAGAGCTAAGTTGCTGTATTTAACCAAAGTATTTATCAGTGTTCGTGTTTCATTGAACCTCTTTTCCATTTTGTAATGCGAGGAGTTTGATATTGGGATGGGAAGGTCATGGTTTGATTTGGATGTTGAACTGGGAATCAGAAGATCTGGGCTCTCTTCAGGTTGTCAGTCTTATTGTCTGACTTCTTAACAACATTCCTTTCTTTCTATTATTTTTTAATGATTTTTTAAGGCATTTTGAGGTGATAGGTGTAGTGTTCATGTGCAGTAATGCTGACGTGAGTAAGTAGGGTGATAATGTAAGAGTTTTTTACATTCTTTCTAAATATCTGCTTTCTCTTGTTCCATCCTTCTTAAAGAGCAATCCATTAATCTAGTAAAGGAGCTGTGTGATGAGGATGTGACTGAGCCTGAAGAAGCCAAATTTGAATGCGAGATATCCATTCCTTCTGTGAAACCTCCCAAGTGGTTTCTACGTGGGGAAGTCTTACAGGCTGGCAGAAACTTGATTATGCAGCAAGAAGGACAGCCCTCCCGCCCACGTGACCGCTACTGTCCAATCACCGTCTCCGCCACCCCCGCCCCTCGTGGTGCTGTGCTGTCCTGTGGTGCATTGCGCGGTGTCGGTAAGATGGCGGCCGTGAGTCTGAGGCTCGGAGACCTGGTGTGGTGAGTTCAGTGCGCTGCGCTGCGGGCGGAGTGCGGTCCGATCCCATCCGATGGAGTAGAAGGACGCTAAAGCCAAACATGGGGCAAAGCAATGGCAATGGCACCTGCAGCACGGACACCCCGCAGCTCTGCCCGGCCCCGCACCTTCATAGATGATCCCGCATCCTCCCCGCTGGGTGGGCGGGGAGGAACGAAAAGGGACGGGATGGGGATGGGATGGGATGGGATGGGATGGGATGGGATGGGATGGGATGGGATGGGATGGGATGGATGGGGTGGGATGGGATGGGATGGGATGGATGGGGTGGGATGGGATGGGGATGGGGATGGGATGGGATGGGATAGAGATGGGATGGGGATGGGATGGGGTGGGATGGGATGGGATGGGGAACGGGAGGGAATGGAAAGGAACGTAAGGGCTGTGCCAGCAATGCCGCCGCCAGAGGCCGCCCAGGCCCCGACCACCGGGGTACCACGAAGCCACGGCGGCTGCTGGGGCCGCTCCCTGCACAGTGGCTTTGCCCCCAGCTCCTGAATCCCCCGTCGTTGTGTTCCCCCATGAGCCCCTGCCCTGAGTGCTGTGCTTCAGCCTCAGTTACTGAGCCCACTGTTACTGCCTTCTCAAAGGGTTGCCCAAGGAATCAGAACAGCAGAGCTCCCATTGGGCCCAAGGCAGAGTTTTGCTGAGGGTGAAGGAAGGAGGAAGTTTCAGCCCTGGATGGACGCCATTCTGTGCCCACAGAGGAGCTTTGTGCCCTCGATGCTGAAGCAGCACCCAGAGCTGGCGGCGGGTGCAGAACCTGAACTCAGAGCCACAAGGAAATCAGAACAGGATGCAGTCAGTGCTGATTGTCACTGCTTTGACTCGGCTTTAAGACTGTGCAGAGTCTCAGAAATACCCACAGAGTAACAACAAAAAGGAGCAGGGCTGGAAAGGAACAGGGCTGGTTTTAATTGTTGTTGTTTTAAACTGTCCAATCAGGCGATGGTGTTAAGCCGTCATGTCGGACAGGTCCAGAAGGAGCTCATCCACATCCTCAACGTCACATCAGTTTCTCCTTCCAGTTCTTCTGTGAGCTCCATCAGAAGCTCCTCAAGGTTGTTGTCTTCAGTGATGGCTGCTTCCCCCGCCCCTGTGCAGCTCAGCTGCTAATTTTCTGCCCCTTGTGAGGAACATGATGTAGTGTTGGATTCCTCTGGCTGTGCCATGGGGTCTGCGTGGCTTCCTGGGAGCAGCTCCAGACTTGTGGGAAGGAAAAGAACAATCTACGTGACATTTCTGAGATGTGCTTTCAGCTCTGAGGTCTGTAGTTGACCCTCCCGCCCCTCACACCCACATAGGGATGGTGATTCGATTAACCTGCGGCTGCCTTTGGAGTTAAGGAAACCAGCAGGTGCCTTTTTCATCTGTTCAAGTAGAGCAGTTTGAGTCTGGCAATCAGGGGCTGGGCTTTGTAGCAGAAACACATTGCCACCCTCAATGCTTTGTCTGTAAACATGTCAAGAAATCTTCCTCTGCAAAATCCTGCTTGCTGGCTGAGGTACTTTTCCCCATGAACTCAGCAGAGGTTTTGACAAAGCAGTTTCAATGATCTCAGATGACCTCTTCCTTTGTTGCATTATGCCATGACACATCTCAAACACCCCATTTTCCCCCAGTGTGAAAGAACTTCTGTCTGATGGGAAAAGGGCATTAAGGAAGAACAAGTTGTGGTCATCACCTGCTTGGAAGCTTTATGACTTCGGTGCTGAGCACGGTGTATTCGGGCGGGACTGAAGCAAGAGTCTCCTAGGAAGAAACAAGACAGAGTATGAAGCACAGGTCAGAGTTTCCACAAGTACCTTGTGAGACATCTGCTGCCTTCAAGGGAAACAGAAGAGCTGTAGAACACTTGGAATTTCTTCCTTTTCTTCAAGGGCAATGTAAACCTTTCATATCCACTACTGCTTTTTCCACTGCTCTTACCATTGGTAGTTTTTTAGCTGGGGGCTCATCCGCGTCCTCAGCAGCAGATGGATGAATTTCTGCTGCTTTTCGTTTCTGTCTCCGCGTTGGGGGGAAGGTGTTTTTCCAATCAATGGGCCTCACAGAGACCCTGCGCCCACCTAAAGTAAAAGGAAGAGAGAGCTGGTACTGTCTTGCTGCGCCTCAAGAGAGATCAAGTTCTCTTATCAGTCCCACCACCCTTCCACAAAGTTAAATACATTTGGCCAGTGGAATTGCAATGCCCTGTCCGGGATTCTCAGCCATGTTTTGCACACGGTCATCTCTGTGTACCAACAACGCGTACAAAGGAACAAAGAAACCCAATAGCTGCACTCAGTAATAATCCAGGGCAAGGAAAAGTCTGACAGAGAGCAATGCAAAATGACAGCACTGCTTTTCTGAGGCACCGTAACGAGTTCCTCGTGCTCACCTTTAACTCTTTTCTTGCAGGGCGATTCCCCCGCTTTTCCCTTCTCCTCCTCCGACCGTTTGCGTTTAAGTCCAGCCGGGCCATGGGAGGAAACTGGGATGTCAACTGCAAAGAGTCCCGGGAAAGAACAGTCAGATCTCAGTAGAAAAACAGAGCATCAAACCCAGGAGCCTGTTGAGTATCTGTACCTCTCTCTGGTGCCTTGTCAACCTCTGTCTGGTTCCCCAGACTTTTTGCAAGGCCGCTCTTTGGAGGAAGGCCACTGGTGTCAACTTCTGGCAGAAAAGAAACAAGGAATGATTGATGAGCGTCTCTTTGGGGGCAGGTTTGAGCACAGTCAACCACAAGCTTCACATTTTCAAGCACTGTTTGTTACATTTGCCTTCCGCTGCCCAAATGCTGTGCAGTCAGCACAGACCTGCAGTGCATCTTCCTCACTCCAGAAAAAGCCCAGCGCTGCTCTGACAGCCAAAGCACAGACGGATATTTCACTATCACGACTCTCCCCTGCCACCCCAATGAATGGTGACATGCATCCCGCACCCGCTCAGAACTGACATTCAGAATTGAGCCTTTCATGCTTCACGCCATCGGACACTCACTGTGGCTCAGCAGTGCAGTTGGTCTGTTCCCACCGCGTTCCTTCAGGTGACGAAAGGCGCAGTGTGGTTTCTGGCAGCCTCCGGGCTGGTTCTCCCAGAAGCAGGGAATCAAACTGCGCTGCTTCTGCAGAGAGAAGGAAAGAAAGGGCCATGGAAACGGGCACATCAGGTCTGCAGGGAGATGCCGCGCTCCAACAGCCATCAGAAACCATTGTGTGGAGCCTTAGCTCTGTACCCTCATTTCCTGCCCCTCCTTTCACTACTCCAAGCAGCCAGAATGAACTGCTCTGGAGAAATCCAGGATGGAGAAGGCCCGATAGGGCACAACCGAGCCCTGCTGGCAGGAGGGCAGTGCCACTCTCTCCTACCACCCAGCTCCAGCAGCTTTAGGAGGCTGAGCAATGCGAGCTTTTTGCATCTGGGGAGAATATGCTTTTGGCTCCTAATGCAAACATCTCCCGCTGTGATATACCTAAGGCACTGAATTCTCTGCCTTCTTTACCTCCTCCCAGTCCCCTCTAGAAACAGAAACCAGTAAGATTTTCACAGCAAACATATCCAGCCTGCAGAAGTGCATTCAGCCCAACCACAGCCATGAAAAGTGGTGTTGTAGACTAAGCTGGAAAGCACATCTTTAGGCAAACACTCACATCAATCCTCATGTGACGGAACTTGCAGTTACTCCTCGAGCAGCCGCCCTCCATCCACAGTCTGCAGACTCGTTCGCTCCCCAGAGCCGCTTCACAGTGGCGGAAGGGGCAGCTGTCTCCCTGCAAGCACAAGGAAACCACAGGAAAATAAGAGCACAGCCTGAAACATGTCCATGCCATTAGCCCAGGCTGTTAGCAGCGCTATGAGGGTAACATCACCAGCAGGTCTCCCCTGCTCCACCACTTTCTCTTCAACATGAGGAAATGGAAGAAAACCCAGGCAGAAGAAAGTCAACCGTACCTTAGTGCAGGTGGAGTAGAAGTAGAAGTAGCAGTCGCCTCTTTGCTGAGACATGGTGAAATTCTTAGAGCCCGTCTGGGTTATCTCCAGAGGAATTCCCTGCTCTTGCAAAGAGACGGTTGTGCTCGAACTGCTTGGATCCCCAAAGAGTCCTCTCGGACCGGAACCCTACAGGAAGTGCCTACAAGGGAAGAATCATGAGGAATAAGCATTTTCCCAGCTTTCTTTTGATGCAGTTTGGGCTCTCGAGGAGGGCAATGCCTTGGAAGCAGCTGATTGCAAGAACTGTGCCAGCTCTGGAACCAATGTGTGTCTAAGTGCCATGACTTCCCCAGCAAGTGCTGTTCTCCATCCCACCAGCAGTTATATACCTTGCAGCATACATTTTGTGTTCCTGCCATGAGAAGGACTCCATCATTTACCCTTGCTGCAGCTGCAGTGGATGCAGCACTACCACTCACACGTTTGAGAAACCTCCAGTTCTGGCTTACCCGGGCACAGCTGCAGTTCTCCTCCCTTCCAGCTAACACACCAGTGCAATGGCTGGGCAACACCGTCAGTGAGAGCAGGTAGCACCAGCAGCCACCACCACCGTCACTGCCAGCCGGGACAAGGGCTGACACAGCGTGTCCACACTCTGCGCAGCACTCACGGCTCTGGCACTCACTGGTGGCAGCCGTGGCCCCAGGCAGCGCTTGTGAGCTCACTGTGCTTGTGATGTCACTGCACAGCCCACGGCCCAGCTCAGCACCTGGATCTCACCAGGACTTCAGGGGGTTCTGTTAAAAATGTGCTGGATCCGGGGGTCAATAAAGCACAAGTTGCACTCCATGAAGTCTGTGCTCTCCTTCCCTTCTAATGTCTAAAACAAAGGCTGGGGTCCAGCAGCAGTTCTGCAGGGCTGTAGCAGCGATGCTCAGTCACGGCTTGAAGCAGAGATTGAGCACCTGGTGGGATGGCAGGGCCAACCCAGGGCAGCTCAGGCACATGCAAACCCCTCCCAGACATCACTGAAAGGTTGGCAGTGCAGGTGAGGGTGTCTGACTGGAGATCACTGCCTGCCTGAGCCCTTCCAATGGTCAGCAGTTTTTTCCTTCCTTTCTGTGCCCCACAGCTGCTGCACTCGGGCTTATCCTCACCTGCTGCAGCCCAGGACTTTGATACCCAATTATCACTGCTGTGCTTTCCATTGCACTGCAGCATCACACAGGGCAGTAATGGCAGTTCATCATCCTCACCAAAACGTGTGACAGAATCTCACAAGGAATCAATTTCCCCTGCAAACAGCCACTCGGAAGGGCCTCCATTGAGCTGGGAGCTCCTCCCCAGCCCAGCTGTTCTGCTCAGACTCCTTCCAGCAGCCGCCCAGCACCAAACCCAGCTCACCTTATTGGCCTGGTCAGTCCGGGCTGTGCCCAGCTCACACACACGCCGCAGCGGTGCCTGCAGTGGGCTCCCAAAGGATGATCTCCAACAAGGAACGCTCACAGCTCAGTGTCTGTGTGCAGCACGCTCACCAGAGCACCAGCTCTGCTCGACAGCTGGGGGCCAAACCCTCCCAACCCAGCAATGACTGTGACCTCACACAGACCCACATCACTGCTGCTCTTTCATCATAAACACAGGCAGCCAGCACCTCCTAGATCCAATTGTAAGAGACCAACACAAGGGTCACCCAGTGGGGTTATCTGAAGTAAAGTAACAGAGAACTGAGGTGACTCTTGTCACAACACTGGGAATGGGGACCAAACCTTCAGGCCAGGTTTCTTGCAGTTAAGATTCCTCAGAGGGAGGTTTGCAGTCCCAGAGAAGCCCATGAGCTCCTCTGCACGATGCTCGGAGCAGAGCTGCCTCGTGATTCATCAGTGCTCCATTCCATAACTAAGTACATCTCAGATGAAATAATAATATTTCATGGTCACTTCTTCCTTTCTGTGAGACAAGCCTTAAATGTGTCTTTTTAAAGTCGTCGTGCACCGAATCTACAGCATGCTAGCAATATAGGTATAATGACATCACATAGAATGGAGTGTTTGCAGGGCTTAAGGCCGTGAATCACGGGTGAGATGTGATATTCCCACTGCAATGATGCTTTTAGGGCAGGTTTAAGTGCCTTCCGCTTTGTGTAACGTGAAGTCTGTAGGATGACAATAATGATTGTGGAATCACACTCATCTTTGAGCTCTAACTCACATCCACGTCAGGAGCCTTCCCAAAGATCAGGCCCTGGTTTGCCTGCCCTGCTGGGCCCAGCTCAGTGCAGGACAGGAGATGGATTTCTGCTGTCCCTGTGCTCAGACTCCAAAGCCCAAGATAAGCTGCAGCTGAGATCTCACAGAGCACTCTGAGGTTTCTCTGCAGCTGTTTTCTGCTGCTGTTACACAGCACGGAATAGCTGGGATCCCCCAGGCACTGCCCTCGCACCAATAACTCCATTGTGCTCAGGATGTGCCAATGTGCTGAAGTCAAACTGTGCCATGTGGGTTTCACACAGATCGAACGCAGGCTGCAGATCTGCTGGCAGCCCTCAGGAGCTCCCCTGCCCTAATCCCACTCTTGCACTCCTTCCCTTCGTGCTCTTGTGGCCTTTAATAACACCGTGACACCTGACAGCCTCCTCCTGTTTGTAAGCTGTCATTTTATGCAGCCGTTTCTCTTCCGTTTACCCCCCAAACTGAAGATGTTTCCCTGCAGTGAATAAGCGATGAGGTTCTTTTCACCTCTCCTTGGACAACTTCCTTTATTGTTTTTTCGGAGCATTAGGGACTCTGAGACCCTGGAGTGTGTCCAGAGAGGAGCAATGGAGCTGAGAAGGGCCTGGAGCTCAGTGGGGTCCTATGGGGGTGACCAAGGGGACGGCAGGCAGCCAGTTTTCCCTGTTTTTCTCTCTGGATCCATCCCCGCCTCAATGGGGCCATCAAACCCTTTTGCTGCAGAACCCGCAGGCACTTCACCTTGAAGGATCATTACCTACATTGAAACTACTGTTACATGCAGGCGCACAGGAGTGCCCTGGTTTTCACAGGCTCTGGGCAGAGACGTTCAGGTCTGGAGGCGTTTGGGGCATCACTAATTGAGCTGCAAAATGAGCTTATAGCTCCTGACTCCTCCCATCCAGAAATATCGCTCCTATATCGGCCCGCGCTGCCGGAGCTCACGGGACTCGGCTCCCCGCCGCCGGGATCGGGTGGTGCGTGCAGGGCTGGGGGTCGGGCTGTATTGTGCTGTTGTGTTGTGTTGTTGTGTTGTGTTATGTTGTGTGTTCCCGGTGTTCCCCTGCCGCTCTCCAGCTCGGCTCGTTCCGGCCCCGCATCGTTCTGTGACTCCCCCCCCCCCGCCCCTTGGCGGCTCCATACATGCACACGGCGGCAGCGCGGCCCGCACGGCGCACACGGGGATGCCGCAGCTCCGCCCCACCCCGCCCGGCTGCAGCTCCGTCCGCTCAGCGCCGCGTCTCGGTGTCGGGGCGGCGCCGCGCGGCTCATTGGGTCCTGTTGGCGGGCGGAGCGCGGTGGGTCTCGGCAGCGGCGGATTGGAACGGAGCGGATCGGAACAGAACGGAGCGGATCGACGCGGGGCGCAGCGCATCGCTGTGGGGCTGGCACGATGCTGGAGATCCAGCTGGATGATGGCGGCGTGGGGGGGTACCCGGGCAACGACTATTGCTCGGGGTCGGTGATGTCGGAGCGGGTGTCGGGCCTGGCCAACAGCATCTACCGCGAGTTCGAGCGGCTCATCCACTGCTACAACGAGGAGGTGGTGAAGGAGCTGATGCCGCTGGTGGTGACGGTGCTGGAGAACCTGGACTCGGTGCTGACCGATAACCAGGAGCACGAGGTGGAGCTGGAGCTGCTGCAGGAGGACAATGAGCAGCTGCTCACACAGTACGAGTGGGAGAAGGTGCTGCGCAAACAGGCCGAGGAGGTGAGTGAGAGCGGCCCAGCGCCAACGGGGCCCGGCATCCATCTTGTGCGCGGCGCCAAAGGCCGGGGATGTGATGCAATGTGATGCGATGATATGATGCGATGCGATGTGATGATGTGATACGATGTGATGTGATGTGCTGCGGCGGTACCCGCATCGCAGGCCGCGCTCCCGGCCCCGCTCCATCTGCTCCGCACAGCCCGTGCGGAGGGGAAGGGGAATGGCTGGGAATGGCTGGGAATAGCTGGGAATGGCTGGGAATAGCTGGGAATGGCTCCGCGTTGCTGCGCTGCCCCGAGCTCGAACACTGGCTGCACGGGGATGACTGGAGGATTCCTGCCGGTTTCGGGTTTAAACGCGGCCCTCAGATGGTTGATGTCTTCCCTGTACTTCCCCTGCCCTGGAGATGGTTCCCTGTCTGATCTCAGCGGCCTTTCCCCGGGTGCTGCGGGTCCCGGATCCCCGGGGCTGCGGCAGGTGCTGGGAGCGGGCGGCATCGGGGCACAGCGCCTCATGCGGGGACAAAGGAGCCGAGCTGAGCGCGCTGCTCCGCACTGAGCGCTCGAGTCCGCCGACACCACCGGCATCTTTCTGGCCATAGGCGCGGCCGGGCGGCTCCGGCCTCCAGCAGGGCCGGTCTGCGACGTGCCGGACACATTGGTACCGCTAGAAGTGTAATGCTGTCGTGTCATCAGCATGTCTTTGCAAAGCTGCTGGGAAAGGAATGTATGCGTCTGTATTGGCTGTGTTTTAACACTGGGAGAGTAGAGGGTTTTTTCCGTCCCAGGAGTCTTGCTCAGAGTCGGGTTTTGATTTGCTTAGATGTGGTAAATGAAATCCCTTCATGACTCCAGAGTAAAGCGCCGTGCAGTATTTCAATGGAGGTGCTCTGGGTGCTGGATGGTGAGGACGTGAGCCCAGGACATTTATCGCCCTGTACTAATGCTGGTCAATTTGGGTTGTAGCCTTAAGTTTTAAGTATGTGTTAATAAAACTTACAGCTGATCTTTTCAAATTCATATGAAGGCAGGGAGGGATTGAAAAGCAATTCCAAGTGTGGGACTTCATTCCACAAGCCGGTATTTTGTAGCTTCTGAGAATTAAATACTTGGAAATGTGCTGCTGCTGGGGAGGAGTGGGGCTCGGGGCGTGGGGTGGAACAGCCCCATGGATGGATCCTGCATCTTTGGACTCGTATCTTTCTGCTCTCAGTTTACCAGGTACAGGGGGTGCTGCTTCCTGCTGTGCCTGCTCCTGGAAGCAGATGTGGTGACAACATTTACGTCCTGCAGGGACGCTCAGACCCACAGCACGGTGCTGTTGGCAGATGTAAAAGCACTCTGTCATCCTCAGGCGCATCTGAGCTGAATGGGCAAAAAAGTATCTGCATAGGGCCTTGTTAGCAGAAAGGAATAGATAATGTGCTTCTATGAGAACAAATGGGTTTTGCCCCCTGTGTAGCCTCTGCTATCAGCTCACGTGTGTGAGATACAGCTGTCATTCCCTTTGTGTGTGACCAAAGCACACCATTACCTGCAGCAGTTTCCTGTGTGCCTCTTCCTGTGCAGTGGATTACGTGTTATGGAAGTGAAAATCTCTTATGCTACAGAGAATTCTGCTGTTCATCAGCTCATTGTAAGCAGAGAAATGCACCCCCCACCAGAGCACGCCTTGCACTTCTGTAGCAGGGGAAGCCCATCTCCGTCCCTGAGCTGCACTCGGCGCTGTGTGCTTTGCCTGTCCTGGGTCTGCAGCTTCCAGCCCCACCTTCAGTGGGGGTTCCACCTCCAGGAGCGATGTTCAATCCCTTGCTGTTGAGTTCTTTGCGTGTATCAATGATCATTTCAACAGCTGCAGCAATGCTGGGGAGCTGGGAGTCGGTGATCACAAAGTAATTTGTTCCTGTATTGCAATATCATGTCATGGGTGTCTGATTACATCGTTAGTTTATTGATGTTAAGTGAACTGAAACCAGCAGTGGATGTTATTCTCTGGCATAAAAGTTGTGTCGTATCCTCCTGTTCCCGCTACTGCAGAACCACCAGATCTTGTTTTACATAAGCGTGCACCCAGCCATGTCCTGCTTCATTGGGGCAGCTTGCACAGCCTTCATTTCCCTTCCTCTGAAGCAGAGGTTTCTGTCTCCATGTTCTGCCACTCATTTCCCCAGGATGGTTGCATTCAGTATCTTTCAAAATACTCTCAGCCAAAAGCGAAGCTTTTCTGGACACTTTGACTGCAGAGTGACTCAATATTTTCCACTTGCTCTAAAATAGGGCAGCAGAAGCACCCGGACAAGAGCACTGAAGTCAGAAGTCCCTTGAAATGAAGCAGTGCAGTCAGTCTGTGATTGCAGGGCTCAGAATGTCACATTTCTTTTCCTTGACCTCCTAAACACTGAAGCTGTGGAACAGCGTCAGCTTTTCAGTATTGCCGTGTTCTTCCACCTGCTTTGCATTGTGTGAGCGCAGGGTAATGGCTGCACCTCTCCTAGAGCCCATTTAGGGGCTGACTGCTGCTGGCAAGGGTCTCTTTCTGGAGATCCCCCCTTGGTGCAGCTTTCCCATGTGAATCCGAGATCTTCTGCTCCAGGTGAGCGATCTTCTTCCCTTCCTTTATAGCACCTCTGTTGTGCCGCTCCTGTCATTGCACAGAGCTGGGGCTGCCCTGTCCCAGTGCAGAGTACAGCACTTCCCTTGTTAATCCTCATGTGGAGCCTAATGCACATCCCACTAACTCGTCAAGCTCTCACTGCAAGGCCTCCCTACACTCCAGGGAGCCAGCAGCTCCCACTATTTAGTGACATCTGCAGCTTATGCATAGGACCTTGCATAGGAATTTTCTTCCTGCTCTGTAGCGGGTGTTAGGATGGCACCCACTTGTAGGAGCACAGAACTGGGAGGGACCTGCTGACTCAGCAGCCCATTCCTCAGCACTGCAGGCAGTTGCATTACAGAAGCTGCTTCATAAATGTATCAGGCTTTGTCTTAAAGCCATTACTTAAACCTCTTGCGTCTGCTCTTCTAAAAGTGACCTCCTCCTGAATTCCACTTTCTTTTTTTTTTTAACTTGCAGCCTCTTTTTACTGGTTTGTTCTTGTGCCAGCATTGACTTTTACTCCAAGTAACTTCTGCCTCCATGAGATATCTGTGCCTTTGAAGTATTAATAGAAACCAGTCCTGCCTTTGGTCTCCATTGTGTTGGTGGCACGAGCCGAGCTCTGCTTGCTGCCTGCTGGAGGAGGGTCAGGTTGGAGTGCCCCATGGAGGGATCTGTGTGCAGCTGGTTTGGGTGACACTTGGCTGTGCCTGGTTTGATCCCTGGGCGTGTGGGGCTGCAATAGCAGGTGGCTTTCCTGGAAGGCTTCAGCATGAATTGGAGTGTTGCACTGTTCAAAATGACAATGGTAGGATTTATCTGGTGTGATCACCCTGCGTGTTCACCTGTGTGACATCCTGTTGGCTGGAGATGGCAGCACGTCTGTCTGTCTCCTCACACTGTGTTGCAGCTGACCTGGGGCTCATCTTTGCTTTGTGCTCAGCTCCCTTCTCTCAAGTCTTCTCATTGCAGTCACGATGTTTGCATGCCCTTGCCCAGTCCCAGCTCCTCTCTGACCATCAGCATCGCTTCGTTCCTCCTGTGTGATGTTTTGATTCTCTTCATGAGTGGCATCTCCCAGTCCGGTCTCATCTGCTGCACTCGAGTAGCACCTCCTGCCCTGTCAGCCCCACTTACCACAAGGCTGCCTTGAAGAGCTCTGTTAGCTGCCCGTGCTCCCTTTGTGCTCCTCTACAGTGATCCATGGTGTGCGGGGGCAGAGCTGTGTCAGGGCTGAGAAGAGCCCATCTGCCTGCCCTGGCTCTGCCATAGCACCAGGCCTGCTTCATGGAGAGCATTTAAAGGGCAGAGCATCTCATTCTTCAAAAAAAGGCTCAGATCCCTTGGAATAGGAATCCAGGAGATGCTTTTATTGATATATGCCAAAATAACAGCATTTGATTTCACAGAAGCATTTGAAGACCAATCTACAACTATAAAGTAGCTAACACATAAAAGATGTGCTTGTGAATCCTTGAAATTAGCAAGAGAAGCAAAAGCCCTTAAGGGCTGCAGTTGTCAAGGGGATGTTATTTCACTGAGGCTGTGTGCTCCTGTGCAGGTGGAGGTGTTCCTTCAGAGGAGTGTTTCTCTTTGGGGAGGATAGCAAAGATTTGAGCGTGGGGTGTAGCTCAAAGCATCTGCCCACCAGGCAGTACTGCGTCCTGCCACCAGTGGGTTCTGCCCTATTTCTTTGTCTTGGCCTCCTAAGACAGAATACTGTCAACGTAACTTCCCGAATTGCCAGTTAATTACTGCCCCAAATTGTGAGTTGGAGGCTGCACAGCCTGCATTGGCTCCCTGGCTGACAGCCTTCCTGCAGGTGGGGAGTGGAATGCAGTGTGAGTCCTTCCTGCCCTGCAGACAGCCCCCTCCTCACAGGCAGCTGTGCGTCCAGCTGTGCATCCAGCTGTGCGTCCAGCTGTGCGTCCAGCTGTGCATCCAGCTGTGCATCCTCCCTGTTCTCCCGGGCAGTGCATCCCAGCGCTGCTCTCTGCCCAGCCGCAGGGTAAGGTGACGACTGAGCTGCTGCTGTTCCCGTCAGCATGTAATACGTGCTGCCAGCCAGCCCAGATTAAGACCTTATAATAAGATTTCTGCATATATGCACATCTAGCTCACTCTGCCTGATTTATTGTTAATATGATATGATGGTTTCTGACCGCATGCTACTATTTTTAGTCATTTTCTTCCTCTGAAAGCCAGTAATGCAGGAAGCTCAGCCATCTCCAGTGTACCGCTGCTTTGCAGAGGAATACTCGTTCTTTCACTTAAGATGATTTTGTGCTCGTTGTTTTCCATTTAACGATGAGCGTGTGAACCATGGTGCTGGTTGTAACCTTATCCTGAGATGTTAGAGACCAGCGATCCTGCTTGAAATCCAGGGAGAGGCTCCAGCAAGACTAATTTGTATGTGTACAGCAGCATCATGTTCCATCATTACTAACTGTTTAAAATATATCTGGCTCCTATAACTGCTGGAAAATTATCCTTTGAAAGCAAGTATGAAGGGATTGGAAAAAATAGTAATGCTGTGCTCGGCTTTGCTCTCCCAGGACAAGTGGGAGTGGGCTCTTTGTTCTTCCAGTTCACCCATTGATTTCATTGTAGTGGGGTAGAAAAGAAAGGAAGATTTTCCCTTCAACATCATTTGAATTACCTGTTCCTGAGGCCTCACTTCTTGAGCCTGTCCAGGCTCCATGGCATCCCTTCCTTCTGTTCTGGTGCAGTTTGTAAACATATGTGTGGAAAATAGATAGCTGTGTGTTACTGTCAGTTAACATCTGCAATGTTGAAGTCACCCATAAGGACCAGGGCAGCTGGGTTTCAGGTCTCTCTCAGTTCCTTAGAGAACAGTGCTTCCATGTCCCCATGCTTGCTGGGTGGCCACTCCCACGGCACCCACTTTATTTGCTTGCCTTGACTTTCTGATGCAGGGGGAGACACTGGCTGGGAGATTCTGATGGAGGAACAGCCAAGAAGCGTTTTGGAGCCAGACAGAGTGAGGAGCCGTTGGGTCCCTGTGCCCAGAGCTGGTGTTCGATCTCCGTAGGAGATGGAGCAGGATATTGCTGCAGTGCACTCACCTGAGATGCTCTTCTTCCCTGAGAACACTTAGAGTGGCATTAATTTTTAATGCTGCTGTCTCTGTTTCTTCTCCACGTGGTCGGCTCATTGCTAGTTTGCAGTTTGTTTGAGTACTTTGAGGCTGCAAGACAGACAGGACTAAGAAGAGCCTTAGTGTGGAATGTTTAATCTTCCAATCGGTTTCACTAAACTAAACCAAAGCAACGGTAGCAAATCCAGGAATCCTATTAAAGTTGACCTACATAGTGGGAATAAAATTGGTCTCCTGCTTTCTTTTGCTTCCTGTTTTACTGTTGAGAGTTCTGTGAATGTTTTCCTTAGAGTCAGTTAAAGTTTATTGCTACTCCAAGCACAATTCCTGCCTGGCTGGGTGGCACACGCCTGGGTGGGGAGCTGGGAAGAGATGGGCACCTTGTGCCAGGAGAGCTGCACAAGAGTGAAAGCCAAGCAAGTGAGAAGGGAGAGGGATTTAGCGCTGGGCTGTAATTGGAAGTTTGTCAACAGAGCATTAGCATGGAGTGCTTCCAGCAAACCCTGAGAGGGGGCAGAGGGAAATACTGCTTTTCTTAGCATAGCTTCAACCAGTCCAAACCAAGTGAAATGGCTTCTTTAGGCCTGTTGCTCAGTGTGGCTGTCTTGGTTAGAACTTTTTCTTTTTTACTGATGCCCAGAGAAGACTGGCCGGGATTTTCTTGCTGTGAGGTCTCATCACTCACTGCTTCCATTCTGCACCAATTGAGGCATAACTCAACTTACAGAACTGAAAAAGTAAGACTCAAGTTTTTCTTAGCAGCTCTGGAGCTGAATGTGCCATCCTTATAGAATCACCTGTCAAAGTTGCTCTGGTTTTTACCATGTAACTCTCTACCCCTTCTCTGATGTGTGCCTGAAAAAACCTCTGGTCTGAGATCTGGGAAGTGGATTGCGAAGGAGACTGTGAGGTGTGACGGTTGTGGGTTGGTTTTCCACAAGGCTTTTATGTTTCCTGCAAAATTTAGATGCAACATCATTAATAGTGGGAACTTTCTGATGTCTGAAGGAGATTTCTGACGTAGGCACTTCTAAATGCGTGACCGTAGACACAGAATTTGGCTTTTCTGACATAAAACTAACAGGAATCCAAATTCAGCCTAGCATGATAAAGGTGTTGTTGAAGATGATGGAACCGTGTTGGTTTACATAACTTGCATTGGCCAGCAGATTATATCTTAATGATACACAAAGTACATCTTTTACTTTATTTTAGAAGATAAGTATTTCTAGCTTGAGTAAATGCTGTTTTAACTTAAAGCACATAGAAATTCTTATCTCTTGCTTTTTTTGTGTGTGTACATATATATATGTATATATACGCACACATAGTATAGGAGGAGTGAAGAGGAAAAGTCAAATACGTTTAGGTCTGTTCCTCATCCTTGCTTCCTTCTCTGGTTTTTCCCTGTACAGATGTTCATAGAGTTTGAAGATGCACTGGAACAGCAGAAGAAAGAGCTACAAATCCAAGTGGAACACCTTGAATTTCAGACTCGACAGTTGGAGCTGAAGACCAAAAACTATGCAGATCAGAGTAAGCAAAGCTGTGCACCAGATACGATTATGTAGTTTGCTTTCCATGAGCATATACTTGCAGATATTCTTCATGTGCTGTTTTTTCTTGTTTGTTTTAATGTAGTTTGTGGAAAGCCTGAAATCTGTGGCTGTCCCTTTCTTTGGTATAAAAATCAGAGCAATCTACAGGGTGCGACATATCCACACTAGTGTAGTGCAGGTTTCATTGCTTCTCTTGCATGGAGCATGTCTAGATCTGTATGTTAGCTGATGGGTGGAATCTTTTCTTGGCAGTTTCACGGCTGGAGGAGCGTGAATCAGAAATGAAGAAAGAGTATAATGCTTTACATCAGCGTCACACAGAGGTAAGCTGTTGCCTGATTCCTTCCAAATAAACAAACTCTTAGCTTACCCATAAAACCACATCAGAGAATTGGGTTTTTCATCCTGACAGTGACTAGAGCTTCAGAAACTTGAGAGCATCAACATTATCTGAAGGGAGGGTGCAAGGAGGATGAAGCCATGCTCTTTTCAGTGGTGCCCAGTGCCAGAACAAGAATCAGAGGGTGCAAACCGGAACACGGGAGGTTCTGTCTGAACATCAGATAGCACTTTTTAAAAGAAATTTTAAGTAATTGGAAGTAAATGCTGGAAAACAATATTCAAAAAACAGAAATAACAGAATATCCCAAGTTGGAAGGGACCCATAATGATCATGGAGTCCAATGGAGTCTTTTGTTTTATTCTGTTTGCCTCACGTATTTTTTCCTCTTCTCAGATGATCCAGACCTATGTGGAACACATCGAACGATCCAAGATGCAGCAGGTTGTGGGAAATAATCAAACTGAGGGCAGTGTACCTGGGAGAAGGTAGGGCCATAACCTCTCCATATAATGTTTGCCATCCAGGAACTTATCAAATGAGTGCATAGTCTTGAGAAAGAAACCAAAGGATCTTTCCCTGTGGGCATGGATTGTACCTGAAGCTTTTTGTAATGGGTTGAGGGTGAGTTGTGGATAAGTTCTCTAAGGTTTGACAGAGAGGAGTTTTTTGTGTTCTGTTACAAAGCTTAGACTTCATTGTGCTGCTGCAGATGGACGTCTTCTGGAAAGCAACGTTTGTGTTCTCAGGTATCATGTATAAGACTGATCCATAAAATGGATGGGGATGGAAGAGAGTGTTCATTTGTGTGTGTCTGTGTGCATGTGTGATAGCCAGCGAAACTGGAGTAGTTAAACGCATTAGCCTTTATGTAACTTCTTCCCCAGTTTCTTAAGGGAAGATTTATCTGAGTCAGTCACTCAATAGATCTACTTATGCCCATGAAAGTGCTTTGTTTTTTTCCCCTCTGTTTTCATAGCACCAAAGTGATCAGAGCCAGCCTCTGTTTAAAGGAATGGCAGTAGCAGGAAATGAAGTGCAGTATATAAAACCACTCTATTAAAACCACATATAAAAAGATAATTTCAAATGAAGAAAAGAAGAAATATTCTTCCTATTTTCTAAACATAAGGTTATTTTAGTACCTTCTGTTTAGATCCGTAACATTTAAATACTAGTGTGTCCATTAGGTTTGGGATAAAGAAAGTGGAAGGAAGTGTCAGGTCTTGAAATAAACAATATAAGCTCTCTGGAAGCTGTGGCTTCCTTTTGCTGGGTTGGAGTGCCTGGGAAGGAATTCAGATCATCAAGGTTTTGGTTGTGTATTGTAAAACAGCAGAGGAGAGAGCAAGAGAGACACAAACTGCTCCCCGATTCCTTGCAGACGTGATGTTCCTTCCCCAGCCAGTGCTTGGCCTCCTGCCCGAGCATCGTGCTGTGAGGGGAAGGTTTGGGGGTCAGCCTCTGGTTCTGTACTGGTGCCTTACTGGTGTGCACACAGGGCTGCTGGGGGGAACGGGAGTTTTGTTCACAGCTGTTAGTAACGTAACATTGTGTTAGAAGGAAGGGAGGATGCTGAAGGAAAATGGGCTCTGTAACTGCAGAACATCCATGTTTGAGACTTCTGCTGGGCTGTGTGCCTCTGCTGTCAGATGTCTCTGTACAAGCTCTTAGGCACACCCATGGTGAAGGAGAAACAGGGTGGATTAGGTCTTTGTTCAGTCCAACTCACCTCTCCCACCTACCTGAAAGGTATGAATGTTTGTAGGAAGAACAGCTGTGCTGATGTGTGCGTTTCTGTCTTGTTGCCATCTCCATGTCTCAGCTGGGAACAGGGGGAGCTGGGAATTGCTGAGCTGGCAGGGTGCAGCATTGCAGGAAGCCAAGTGTCAGTGTGTGGTCCTGTTTCTTTTGTTCTGCAGAGAGCAGCTCAGCTCTCCTGCCATGGAGAATATCCAGCAGTGTTTCAGGGGCAGCAATATAGCAGTTTGAAGCAGTTATACCCTAAACTCCAGAGGCAGAGAGACTTATCTAGGCTTTCTCCTGCACAAACTCTGAAGGACAGCACAAATCTGTAGCGGATCTAAAAGGAACTGGAATAGGAACATTCTGATCTGGCTGAGTTCTTTCCATGTAGTAAGTTCTCAGTGCTGTGTTTTCTGCAGAGCAGTAAATTGGTGTCATGTCAGAGAGTGGCTTAGAAAAATAAAACTGATTACAGAATACAGTGTAACCCTTTCCCATCTGAAGGTAATGCTTTTCTAGCAGACCAGTGGAAAAATATAGAAATCTATACAAGGAAAGAAGAGCAGAAGCTGGATGGTGGCCTCTGTAGGTGAATGGAGGCAGGCATGATGGGTATGGAAAGAGAAGATATGGGGTGAGAAGAACCAGTAGGTTGTTAGGATTGTGAGAGTGTGTGTTCCTGACAGCTCCCTCAATAGGTTGTTTCTGTTTTCCTCTGCCCCAAACCAATCCTGATCACAGCTGTAATGGTTGGAGTGTGTTAGGCTGGTTGCCCCCCCACACCCTGTTCTCTGGTATGAAGGACAAACCTTGCACTGAGGATTGTCTCTATGTTGGAGGGATGCTATTCCATGTAACGTGTTGCTAGTTCCTGGAAGAATGGGAAGAAAGAGCAGCTCGCTGTGTCTGTCACAGCCCCTGCCAGGCCTCCATCTGAATCTGTAGGAACAGCAGCTGGGAAGTGGGTCGTTTTCCTTCATTTCAAGCTTTGGGCTGTTCATGTGTGCTGTATTTGTGTATGTTTGTGCCTTTGAGGGTTGTGTGGTCCTGTGTCTGCACAGCTGCGTGTGGGTGAACACCAGCACTTGTGAGTTGGTACACTGATGTGTTTTGGGGGGGATATGGGTGTAATCTCTCAATGTCTTCCTACATGTTTGTGAGTGCATTTGGTTACCTTCACCTGTGGATGTGCTTGGGTGTGTTTTATATGGTAGACTGTGTAAATACATATTTGCATAAGGCTGTAAATGCACCAAGGGTGCTTCCTTGTCACTTGAGAGAAGATGGTGCAAGAACTGCTGAGGGGTGTGTGTGTCTGCTGCCATCTGAGGAGGGGAATGGGTACAGTGCACACCTCCAAGTAGTATGAATAAAAGTGCATGCATTCGCTGTCTCTGATAGGGCTGCATGTTTGCATGACCTTCATTCTCTAATAGTTGTTGTTGTGTTTTTTGTTGGTTTTTTTTTTGTCTTGCTTTTTGTGCAATTGCTGCTCTGTTTTGGCTGTTACGTTTGTCGCTGCAGTCATCGCCAGTCATGGAGGAAAAGGTAAATCCTACTGCTATTTGTTAATCATAGTTCTGGAGGTTGCTGTTGGGTGGTCGTGGTGTGATGCTGAAAGGTTCTGTGCTGGCCTATTTGCCCTCTTTGTGTACTGACATCTGCATTAGATTCACTCACATGGCACACTTCCCTTGGCTGGTGCAGAGGGAGCCAGCAAGCTGCTACATCAGGAAGGAGCTCATGCACCCAAAGCAGAAGGGGCAGAGGCTGGATTCCAAACTGGGATCATCCCTGTGTGATTGGACATTTGCACTTCACCTTCCAGATTACTTTAAAAAGTTGTCTTTTCTCCTTTAAATTAGAATCATCAAATCACCAAGGTTGGAAAAGATCCCCAATGATCCAAGTGTCCATCTACCACCAATATTTCCCTTCTAAACCATGCCCTGCCTACTGCATCTACACGTTTCTTGAGCACTTCCTATATGAGCACAAAATACACCTCTTTTCTAAGCAGGGCAGGAAATGCGTGTCACCAGTAACTGTCAGAATGCACATCTGACTTTGGCTGAGGCAGTGAGTTCTGCACCCTCAGCCTACAAAGAGGGCTGTTGCCACCTTGCAATGATGGCAAACCTAGTAGTTCTGTTACATTTTCTAAGCTTTAAGGTCTTACAGGAGGAGCATTCTGATCCAGGTTTTGGCTACTGCAAGCCCTTATAGAGGCTTTTGCTGTTTTCCTCACAACATGAGGTGGAACTAACCAAGTGCTCAGAGTCCCCCTGGACCAGAAGGACGTGGGTGTATGAAAGTCACTCCAAAGGGCTGTAGTCAGCACTGAAAATTTATAGCAACCCTGAGGATATTCTGAACTACTCTGGGGACTGGTAACACCAACGTCAGGACTGTGAAACTGAAGTTATCTTTCCTGCAGTTTTTCCTTGATGGGGCACAGAAAGCAGCCATTCCAAGCAGGAGCCATGCTGGCACAGCGGTGCAGTGCGCCATGTCAGCTGGACAGTGCTCAGAATGGAAAGGCTGAGCATTGGTCTCTTCCGTTAGACATTTTGCTTTCACTTTGTAAATGAACTCTTTTCTGCCCCTGCCATGTCAGTGTGTTTGAGTCAGTCCTGGGGCAGCCTCAGATGCAGCTGCAGTTGTTTTTCACCCGTGGTCACAGATCACAGGATCACAGAACAGGTTGGGTTGAAGGGACTGCTGGAGGCTGCCGGTCCCACTGTGTGATGGTGGTAGCTGAGCTGAGTCTTGGTGAAATGATTGCTGTGTCCAGGAGCAGTGCTGTACTGGGCTGGCATGGAGCCTGATGGAGCAGGGAAGCAGATCGGTGTCTTGCAAGGAGGTGTTGACTGCTGCCCTGTTTCTGGAGTGTTCATGCTGACAAGCTACTTTCTTTTTTGAGTTTCCACCTCCACTGCTTGCTCTACATTTTCTCCCACTGGAACTTGGTCCCCAAATCTGTGCCAGCTTCCATATTGAGAATCAAATCCACAGCTTGCTGGTCACCTGCACTTGCCAGAAAGGAGAGTGATAAAGAAAAAGTAATACAGACATCTGGCTTTATGAGTGATGCATTTATTTATAAGTTTGTATAAATTCTGAATTTTGAGAAGACTGTAGTTGGATATGGAGGAGGAATCACAGAATGCAAGTATTACTTCTCTTGCTTAGTATTAGAAGTGATCCAAAACCCACTGATTTCTGCTGTTGGTGCAAACCAGGTTTGGGGTGGAATGTGCAGAAGTGGCGTGTAGGTGACTCACTTCAGCCTCTTTCTTCGTTCAATGATGCCCATTCTGTTGTGGGATTGTCTGCTGTGGCGTTTTCCCACGGTGCACCCATTTCTCAAAGGACACATTGGTTTGAATTTGCTCGGTTTCTTTGCACTTTTGCTTTTCCTTCAAACACTGCATGGGGGTGCTGATGTCAGTTGTGCCTGTCCTGGTCACTTGACCCCCTTTGACTTTCTAGGCAGATGGTTGGCTCTACCTGTAGACACTCTGGGTCTGAACAAACAGCACCATGGAGCTGTGGGTTTGGGAATCCACACAACTGCTAAGCTGGGGCAAGGAGTGCTGTTCAGTTTCTAATGACTAACATTTTGCATGAGCTAGTGTGCTGTTTCTTTTGTGTATGAAGCTCGTAAACAGCTAACAGATTGGCTTTCCCTCTCTCTCTGTTTCTCTGTTTAGCAGGAAGGAGCGTCCTAACTCTCTGAATGACGATTATGATTTTCAGCATTATTCAGTCCCGCCTTTAGGTTTTCATTGTCTTGAAGCAGTGCTTTGATGTGCTGACTTTTTTGTGAGGAAACATCAACAATACTTCTGCATACCTCCCAAATCCTTTCAAGACTATAGTTAAAGGAGAGGTCCTGCACAAGATCTGAGATGGAAGAAGTCTGTGACTGAGTGCATGCAGAACTAATTTGAGATGTCCCTGGCTCATCTTTTTCACAGTCTGAGGAATCCTTTACACTGACAAAGTCAGTACCGATGGCGTGAAACTCTAAGTGACATTTGTATAATTCATCTAATTTGGTCCGCATTTCTTTTACTTGTGACACTTTATCAATTATATATTCTTTGGCAACTTCTATGTTGTTAGTTAGTTGGGCATTTTTGTTTTCAAGTGTCATATTTATAGATTTCTGTTCATCCAGTTCAGAAGCAATTTCCCGATAGTCAGCTTGACCCTGCAGAATTTGTTCACGGAGGGCATCAGCTGTTTCTTCAGAAAAAGAAAGCTCAATACGCAGGCTTGTTACCTGCTTACTGAAATCTTCTTTTTTATTTTTTTCTCTTCTGCATTGTTCTTCAAGCACAGCTAAATGATGTTCCAAGATTTCAGTTCTTTCCCTCAGTGCTAGTACTTCCTTTCGGTACGTGGAGCACTTTTGTTTCATGTGTTCAATTTTCTTTTGCTCTACAGTGTTCTTTTTCTTTCTCTCATTTACAACTACTGTAAAACAAACAAACAAACAAACAAAAAAAAGGGAAAAGGAATGTAGCTCAGATTGATTAAAATCATTATTACATAGCAGTTCACAACACCAAGTAGCAACTTCTAAGTGAAAAACTGTCGTAATATGCAAGCCATGCCCTCACATCACATAGTATTTGATACTAGTGAAGGAATTAAAGTTCTCTGAACACGTAATCAGGTGCCTCAGATTTCTATACAGAATTAACAGCAAAAGGTTTTCAGTCTGGAAGAACACTTTTACCATGGCACTACTCAAACCTTCCACTCCACACCAGTAGAAAATCTAATTAGATTTAAGAAACATGGGAACGAGATAGATAATTCACAGCTATATTCTTCCTATCTTCCGTGCTTCAGCAATCCCTATAAGGCAGCCAGGAATCACTCCATCTACATCTAAATGGTAGATAAACAGTTCTCTAAGAAATTTCATTCCAACTCACAGTCCTCTTACTTTCAAAAGAAAGATAAAACCCTGGACAAGTTGATCACTTAAGTGTTGATATCTGTCTCTCTTATTCAGTTGATCTCTAAACAAAATATGAGGATTCCTACTTCTGTCCACACTTACTCTTTTGCATATAAAGTTCATTCATAAAGTTGTACAAATTTGCAGATTCAAGTTTCCATAAATATTCCATTAGCTTGGGGCTGTTTTTTTCTTTAACTGGTGAGCAATTAGCTAAAATCACATGCATTTTCTTTCTATCAAAAGCGACTTCTGCTGTAGCGCCCACGTGCAGCCTGCATTACATACAGATTCACATGTACTGCATGGAAACAGCCTCTTAACTCATCTAAGGAGTTTTATATATAGCCCTCAACTGATTTAAAAGTCATACTGAAGAAACAGCAGTGGCATATTCCACCCTAAACCAGGTTTGGGTTTTGATTGCTGCTCCCAGCATCACTAGTGAGGGGAATATGATTTATAAGTAATCTAAACACTTTATGCTGAAAACAACAAGCAAGCACTAAAGCAAGATAAATAAGACTAGGGAGAAGATGTGTAATGTTCAGTTTAGAAGCTCCTTACACAGGAAGTAGGGAAAAAGCATTATTACAGAGCATAGGAAACAAGACCTAAAAGCTCAGAGAATGGTGTAAATACCCTGAACTTGAAGCTGAGATAACCTAGCATCTCCTAAAACACTTTTGCTCGTGCTACTTATATAACTAATTCTACAAAAGAACCAGCACAACATACCTGTGCTCATTGTTCTACTGTGTATATTTAACATAGCTAAAGAATATATATTAAGCAGTTTTTGAAATTGGATGCTATTAATACTCACAAATAGAAGAAAATTTTAACATGATTGAATACTCAGTACTTCTTAACAGAAAACTTCATGATGGCATTGTGACTATCAGCTACCCATTTTAATTCCTATGTGGAGCATTGCTGTCATTAATTTTTAAATGAGAGCTTTGGTCATATGATTATAACAAACCCACTACTATTTGGAGTATGGAGGAGTCCACATCCCTCCCTCAGTCTCTGGTAAGATGCTTATATGTGATGCCATTCAGTGGTCACATTAGGATTCAATATTTATGCCAAATAAAGGCAGCAGGGACAAATCATCCAAGAACAGCATCTCATCCAAAGAAGGCCTTGACTTTCTCCCTTGCACATATTTTGCAAGAGGAATACAAGAAAGGAAGGGACTACAGCTAAGTTTTAGATTTTCCCTTCTACATTGTATATGCCTTCCGTAATTCTAGGAACACTGATGCTCAGCTGTGCCCAGAAGTGAAGTTAAATGCATCAGAGCTTATCCAAACCATTTTGCTCAAATATTGCCCATGAGCGAGCAATTAGCAGGTCGTCAACAATTTTGATAGTTGCTTCAGGAAAAACAAAACAAACAAACAAAAAAAAGCACTTGAACAGCTGACGCTACTCAGAAGATCAGCAACAGCAGTTGAAACAATCCTAAAGAAACTGCTTTAAAACTATTACCAAATCTGCAAGTGCATTAACAGATGAGGAAAAAGCAGCAAAAAGGAAAAAAATAGTGCAAAAAACTTTTATTCTTAAGCATTCAAAAATGAACAGCATAGGACCTTCTGAAAAAGGGATATTTACATAACAGTTACTTCTATTTACAGTTTAACACAGTGGCTTTTCTCCTTATACCATAAGGTACGCGCTTCACAGCCTTTTGCTTCCTATCCAGAATAGGAAGCAATTTATTGTTTTGGAAGACACCCTGTTCAACGATGGAAGAAACTGTACCTTTCTTTGGAGGTGGCTCTTCCACAGTAGGCTTATCTTCATCATTACTGTGCTTTCTTCCCACTTCCAACTCAGTTTTCTCTTGTTTCAGTGCTTTAACTGAAAGCACTGAAAATTGGCTGCTTTCAGTTCCTTTATTAGTGTTCTCTTCTGCCGGTTCTGCTTTAATGGTAGTTAAATGGTAGGTAGTCTTTTCCTGTATTGATATAAGATCAGTTACATTGAAGCTTAACAAAAGGAGCACTTAAGTCTCAGTAATCTTCTGTAGGCAAATATTTACACAAAACCATACAGCTAAAATATTTACCCGGTGACTCTATAGACATCAGTTACAAATCTCAATAGAAGACAGAACAAGTACACCTTCAGATAATGACAAGTGCAATACTCGGTAGAGTATACAAGGGAAAGCAAGAGCCTAGCAGGTTACAAAGTAAAAGACTTGCACACAATCAAGAGTTTACCAGTTTATCAAAGAATTTCCTGTTTCCGAGAAGTCAACAAAATTACGAACATGGTCAAAGAGCAAATGGTCAGCTCTCATACAAGTTCATCACATCACACTTCTGCTAAGCTGCTAAAATCACTTTCATCGTGACAGATATAATCCAACCTTAAAGCTTAGTCAGCTCTGTCACGCATATTTTAGATTGTGTCCTTGACCACAAGTGAAGCTTCCTTACTTACAAGATGACGATTGTTAAGCCATGCTGGCACTGCCAAGGACTGATTATTCACCTTTAGTAACTTATGAAAAGAAAAGCCTCAGAAGTGTTCAGGCCACACAATCTCACAGATAGAGTTGGAGCCTTGTTCTTGGAAGAAGTAATAGGTGAGGACATGACTACTCATCACAGTCAGCTTTAATACCATGGAAATACTAAGTTGCAGTGATGCAGACAGTCAAAGACTAAGAAGGGTCAAGTTGCTAAGCTTACAAGGTTAGAGATCTGAGTGACAGAATTAACTATAAATGTTTTCAGAGCTACTTCAGGCTACCAAACATCAAAAAATGAACAAAAACCACCAGAAGTGGTATGCACACATACTTAATCAAGCTAGTCTTCACATATTCAGTAGCTGGCAGTACATTAGTCAGGATAAAGTTTTATGGACTGCATAGAACGTGGAGATATCCTGACCATTCCTACTCGTACTTCCAACTCTACTCAACATACTTTTACTGTTGCTCTTCCTCTGATGTAGGAGTGTGAGGCAGGAGTTAGTGGAACACACTGATATTTTTGTTGTTTGTGTTAACAACAACTACCTTCAGATAAATTTGAATTGTTTACAATTTCAAGCGAGTACCAGCTACATACAGAAAATCACTTTTCCAAAAATGTGTTGATTACAAGCATAGAATTAGTGTTTTTCTTTTTTTGTATAAGGATACGGAGATGTGTAAAACTCACATAATCTTTTACTTTTTCTTCTAAATGAGATTTTAAGTCTTGTAGCTCTGTAATAATGTCATCTTTCTGCACCACGATGTCCATTAGCTCTTGAATCCTTTCATTTTGTGTATTCATTTTCTTGGAAATAAAAAATAAAAAAAAATCAGTCATCAGTTTCTAATGTAGTGTTAAGTAGCTGAATTACACAATGCATTAAAGGCAAATTCAGTTAATCTAAGCTCGGTAAGAAATCTATTAATGGAGCCTACTGGAATAGCATTTTAAGCTACCACAAGTTGGTATTAAAACAATTTTACACAACATCTTCTTGATAAAGTTACCTCAGTTGCTTCTTTAAGTTGCTCAACAGACTCATCCAATTTAATCACCTGCATTTCAAAGTCTGTAACACACAGAAAAGGTTGTATTACATAAGTAGCCAATAGATAGTTTATTAAGTAATCATTTTTTCCAGATATTCTAACGTTTAGGTAGCTTTTGAACAGATTAATTAATTTGCATGTGGTCTTCACTTATTGGGAGTGATTCAAAAGTTTTCTATATTTCTTGGAACGAAAACATTGCATCAACAAGACATAAAGAAGAGTAGAGATTACAATATAAAAGTAAAAATCAAGATATAGACATTTAACCCCATACTTACGAAAGCGTAAAGCTGCTCGTTGCAGTTTAAAGGAGAGGGGGAAAAAAGAAAAGAAATAACCAAAAACCGTGGAATTGCTGAACCTGAATATACACAAGGAACAAACTATCACTTATCTACAGGCTATGGTTCCAAAGGTAGAACATCTCCTCTAATTCCTACTCAAACTGGTTATTTCTCTTTTAGATTAATGAACTATTTCTGTCTTCTACCTTTCACATCGCATAACTCACCTTTGTTCTTCTGCATCAGCTCTTCTTCAGTTTTAAGTAGTTTGGTGTTTCTCTCTGTTAGCTCTTCTTTGGTCTCCATCAGTTCAAAGTTAGTTTTCTCCAGCTGCTTTTCAAACCAGCCAGTATCTTCCTTCGGGTCCCCCAGGGATACAATGGAACTATGTGCTGCCTCAGCTTGCTCTTTAATTTCCATGACATCATAATGCACAGAATCAAGAATGCCCTCAGGATCAACACAGGTGTCAGGCACTATGCTATGTTCTCCACCCTGAAACGTAATTTATAATCAGTTAAAACTGGTGAATAGCTGACTACATAATAGCTGTTATTTCTACAGATGGTCTGGATAGCCACTATGAAGACAGCCATACAAGAAGTTTTTAATTTCAGCTTCAAAACCCACCTCACAAATTTACATACAACATGACAGTGATTCGTATGGGGGGAAGATAAGTGGCATTCTAGTAGTAAAAGCTAATATATTTTATAGTATTTGATGACCACACTCCCCCTTTTTTTTTTTTTTTTTTTTTTTTTAAATATTACCCCAGATTGATCTCCTTCAAATTTAACGTACAAGTTCGGACTCCCCTTTTCTTTGTATACAGCGTAAATTTTCATTTTGTGTTGCAGAAACAAGGAAAACGCCCAAATTCCCAAAGCTTTCTGAAACTGTTCTTAAGGCTCAGCAACTATTCTAGCTAGATGAAGAATAGATGTATCTTGCTCATCATACAGCAACACAGCATGCACTTCTTTGTAAACAGCCTTGTGTTTCTACAAGATGTGCCCATAACATTTAAATAGTAAAAAGGAAAATATTTAAGAAAAAAAAAAGAAAAATACCAGGGTGTCATGGTTTAATAATTTCGTAATTTTGCTATCAGTATTCCACATCATAACGTCATATAAAGCATAAATACTTTTACTGCTCCCGAACACTTGCAGTATATTGTTGATATTGTCGTGTGGGGCCATACAGCAGCAGAGATTTTCAAGAAAAGAAAACAGATAATCCAAATTCTTTTGCAAGCTGGTTTTGCCATTAAGCGCAGCAAGGTGAAGGGGTCTGCCCAGGAAATCCAGTTCTTAGGTGTAAAATGGCAAGATGGGCATCGACACATCCCAGCAGATGTGACTGACAAAATCACTGCTATGTCTCCTCCCACCAACAAGACAGAGACCCAATCTTTTCTGGAAGTAGTGGGCTTTTGGAGAATGCATGTCCCAAACTACAGCCACATAGTGAGCCCCCTCTATCAGGTAACACGGAAGAAGAATAATTTCTCATGGGGTCCTGAGCAGCAGCAGGCTTTTGAGCAGAGAAAACAAGAGATAGCCCGTGCCGTGGCCTTGGGGCCAGTACGGACGGGACAGGATGTAAAGAACATCCTCTACACTTGTCACGGTTTGAACTAAAAATCCACCTGCGCCCGTGACAGGGGGCCGTGGGCCCCGGAGGGGCCCTAGGCCGAAAGGAAAAAGTTAATTAGGAAAAGAAAACAGCGGCAACGATCTAAGGAGGCACACTTATTTACTAAATACTATATCGAAATACAGGATAACACAATATAATAAAATATAATTGAAAATTGAGCTAACGAATCAAGCAAAATAGGAGAGAGAATGAGTCCCGTAACCGAGAGGCCTACTGTGAATCTAGGCGAACGGCTGAAGGCTCCCACACACTCCCCTGAACGCCAGAACTCGAAAGAACGTCAGTCTGTTCTGCGACAGAGTTAATATAGAGTCCAGGTCCCGTGACCTATCGTGTTGTTCCCTGGGAGATGTAGTCTTCTTCTGTAAGTTGCAGATTCAGTAAAATTATTCATGCTTTATATGATGTTATGATGTGGAATACTGATAGCAAAATTACAACATTATTAAACCATGACATTCCACCCCTTATTCTACATCATTACATTATGTTTATACATACATACACACTCATATGTATAATTGTGAATAATCAGCAACCTTATTTTTTCTCAACAATTTATATTTATTCCATACAAATCCCTAAGTTGAGAACAAAACTCTATAACCTAATCTACTATTTATTAATTTTGAGAAAATGGCAAAACTGCCAGAAAAAGGAAAACATGTCAGCGGTAGAGGGGAAAGGCAGCGCTAGTAGGGCGTCCCCCACATCAAGGTGCACTCATCCTTTCCCAGCCACCACGGCAGATTTCCTTTTGACTTATACTTCTTTCCATGTGTGCTCTACACATGCATGGCCAGTGCAGGATATAGAGTCCAGATGGAAAACTTGCTTACAGAATGCCTAATTAAGGTATATAGAGAAAAAGTGTTTCCTTAATATTAACCCACTCTATCTTAAGTCCTATACCTAATTGAACTATTCTGTATCTAATGGAAATATTTTCTGAGACTCTACCTATATATTTACAGGAAAATCATTGGCTGCACTCCCCCAACATCAAATTCCCTTGTGGTACACATTGAACATTCCCATTTTTGTCCATCACCCACCATGTGCACCCAGGTCCCTGGGCAAAAACAGTACCCTGGAGAGGTTTGCCCTTTCCAGACGCTGGAAGGACCCAAACCGTCTTTCCCAACACGCTCTTTATGTGTACTACAGGAACCTTATCTCCCTCCACGGTACGTAGGGAGCTGGATTGGTTAGGACCATTGCGATTACTAGATCCTCGAGTGTTGACCAACCAGGTGGCTTCTGCTAAATGGTTCTCCCAATTTTTATACGTTCCGCCACCCATTGCTTTCAACATAGTTTTCAACAACCCATTGAATCGTTCAATCTTACCAGAAGCTGGTGCATGATAGGGAATATGGTAAATCCACTCAATGCCATGATTTTTGGCCCAAGTGGTTACAAGGGAATTTTTAAAATGGGTCCCATTATCTGATTCAATTCTTTCTGGAGTGCCATGCCGCCACAAGATTTGCTTTTCCAACCCTAATATGGTGTTTCGGGCGGTAGCATGGGGTACTGCGTATGTTTCGAGCCACCCAGTGGTTGCCTCCACCATGGTGAGTACATAACGCTTACCATTGCGAGATCGTGGCAAGGTGATATAATCAACCTGCCATGCCTCTCCATATTTATACTTTTGCCATCGCCTTTCCCCCCAAAGAGGTTTCATCCTCTTGGCTTGTTTAATTATGGCGCATGTTTCACAATCATGAATAACCTGAGCAATAGCGTCCATAGTTAAGTCCACCCCTCGGTCTCTGGCCCACTTATATGTTGCATCCCTTCCTTGATGACCTGAAGTCTCATGGGCCCACCGAGCTAGGAATAATTCACCCTTGTTCTGCCAGTCCAAGTCTATTTGAGCCACCTCAATTTTGGCAGCTCGATCAACCTGATGGTTATTTTTATGTTCTTCAGTAGCCTTACTTTTAGGCACATGAGCATCTACATGGCGCACCTTTACAACAATGTTCCTTATTCGGGCAGCAATGTCTTTCCACAGTTCAGCAGCCCAAACAGGTTTACCCTTTCGTTGCCAATTATCATTTTCCCACTGTTGCAACCACCCCCATAAGGCATTTGCCACCATCCATGAATCAGTATAAAGATGAAGCATTGGCCACCTCTCCCGTTCAGCCACATCTAAAGCCAGCTGAACAGCCTTTACCTCTGCAAATTGACTTGATTCTCCTTTACCTTCAGTGGCCTCTGCAACTTGTCGTGTGGGGCTCCATACAGCAGCTTTCCATCTGCGATGCTTCCCTACAATACGACATGATCCGTCTGTGAATAGGGCAAATTTCTTTTCGTTTTCTGGTAGCTCATTGTATGGTGGTGCCTCTTTAGCACGTGATACCTCTTCTGTAGGTGGTGTTTCAATTTTTTTACTCTCAGGCCAGTCCATGATCACTTCTAGAATTCCAGGACGGCTGAGTTTTCCCATTCGAGCTCGTTGAGTAATTAATGAAATCCACTTACTCCAAGTGGCATCAGTAGCATGATGGGTGGAGGGAACCTGTCCTTTAAACATCCAGTTTATTACTGGCAAGCGAGGTGCTAGAAGAAGCTGAACCTCTGTCCCAACTACTTCAGAAGCAGCCCGAACCCCCTCATACACGGCTAAGATCTCCTTCTCAGTCGGAGTGTAGCGCTCCTCAGACCCTTTATATGCTCGACTCCAAAATCCTAGGGGTCGGCCTCGGGTCTCTCCTGAGGCTCTTTGCCACAAACTCCAGGTGGGACCTTTCTCTCCAGCAGCAGTGTAGAGGATGTTCTTCACATCCTGTCCCGTCCGTACTGGCCCCAAGGCCACGGCACGGGCTATTTCTTGTTTTATCTGCTCAAAAGCCTGCTGCTGCTCAGGACCCCATGAGAAATTATTCTTCTTCCGTGTTACCTGATAGAGAGGGCTCACTATGTGGCTGTAGTTTGGGACATGCATTCTCCAAAAGCCCACTACTCCCAGAAAAGATTGGGTCTCTGTTTTATTTGTGGGCGGAGACATAGCAGTGATTTTGTCAATCACATCTGCTGGGATGTGACGACGTCCATCTTGCCATTTTATGCCTAAGAACTGGATTTCCTGGGCAGGCCCCTTCACCTTGCTGCGCTTAATGGCAAAACCAGCTTTCAAAAGAATTTGGATTATCTGTTTCCCTTTCTTGGAAACCTCTGCTGCTGTATGGCCCCACACTACAATATCATCAATATACTGCAAGTGTTCAGGAGCATTACCCTGTTCCAAAACAGCTTGGATTAATCCATGGCAAATTGTTGGGCTGTGCTTCCACCCCTGGGGTAAACGGTTCCAGGTATACTGAATACCTCTCCAGGTAAAAGCAAACTGTGGCCTACATTTTGCAGCCAATGGGATGGAAAAGAAGGCATTAGCAATATCAATGGTGGCATACCACCTAGCTTCTTTTGACTCCAATTCATACTGGAGTTCTAGCATGTCTGGTACAGCAGCACTTAATGGAGGTGTGACTTCATTCAGGCCACGGTAATCTACCGTCAGCCTCCATTCCCCACTGGTTTTACGCACTGGCCATATAGGGCTGTTAAAAGGCGAGTGAGTTTTGCTAATCACTCCCTGATTTTCTAATTGGCGAATTAGCTTTTGAATGGGGAGCAATGAGTCCCTATTGGTGCGGTACTGCCGTCTGTGAACCACTTTGGTGGCAATTGGTACCTCTTGGTCTTTTACCTGGAGCAACCCCACAGCAGAAGGATCATCTGACAGACCAGGTAAAGTCGACAGCTGCTTAACACCATTTGTGTTTACAGCAGCTATCCCAAAGGCCCATCGATACCCCTTGGGATCCTTGAAATATCCCATCCTAAGGTAATCGATTCCCAGTATACATGGAGCCTCTGGACCAGTCACAATAGGGTGCCTTCGCCAGTTTTTACCAGTGAGGCTTATTTCGGCCTCCAACATAGTCAATTCTTGGGAACCCCCAGTCACTCCATGGATATATATTGGTTGTGTCCCTTGGTGACTTGAGGGCATTAGGGTGCATTGTGCACCGGTGTCCACCAAGGCTTTATATTTCTGTGGTTGAGATGTGCCAGGCCACTTAATCCACACAGTCCAGTATACTCTGTTGTCCCTTTCCCCCCCCTGGCTGGGGGCAGGGCCCCTCTATTGTTTACCTCGTTGACTTGCAGCAACTGGAACTCTCCCCTTCTTGGAAGAGTTCACCTTGGTAGTTGTTTCACCTTGTAATTCTTTCACTCGTGCCTGAAGTGCAGAAGTGGATGAATTACACCACTTCTTCATGTCCTCCCCATGACTACAGAGGAAAAGCAACAAGGCAAGACGTGTAGTCTCATTGTTGATTCGAGGTGACTTATCATCGTCATTTGCTTGAATACGAGGACGTCTCTTTTTAATGGTTGAGATTTTCGATGATACAGGTCGAGAGGAACTCATGTTGTTTAGCTTCCTCAATAGGCGATTGTGGAAATCCTGGTTTCCATCATCTTGTACCACCGTGGATTCATCTACATCAGGCACATTAGCCAATTTGTCAATAATATCATTTTGTGTTCCCTCCACTTCGTTTAACCTTTCCACAATTTTGACAATGGCTGAAGTATACAGATTAACTTCTGTGGCGCTTATAAATAATTCAAGTTCCTGAAGTCTGCCAATTAGTTCATTCACAAAGGGTTTCCTGTCCCCTTTGCCATATACTAATGCAAGTGCACTGGCATGCTTTTCTGGAGCTGCTTTTGTAAAGTCACGCCACATTTGTCGTGGAACGCGGACTGCTTCAGGATCATGTAATTGGTCTGGATCGTTACGATTGAACTCGCGGCTGTATAGCATTTCCACCAGAGCATTTTCTCTCAAAAATTGGATACCTTTCTCAATATCAGTCCATTTCTTTCTCTCAGGCTCCAAGTCCCTTTTAAAGGGGAATCTATCTCTTACCGCTATCAACATCCGCTTCCAGAGGGTGTAGGACCGATTTTGGCATGTGCCAATACCTCTGTCCACACGTGGGTCCCTGGAAATGCTACCCAGTTGGCGAGCTTCACTGCCATCGAGCCATGCACTGTTGGCACCATTGTCCCAGCAGCGAAGTAACCAAGTGACCATATTTTCTTTTGGCTGACGTGTGTAATCCTTTCTTAGATCTCGAATTTCACTCAGTTTAAAAGATCGATCAATAATGGTCGTAATACTTTGCTCACCTTTTGCTCTATCAAGAGTCCCAGGTGTTGATGGTGGCAACTGTGTTGATGAGGCTGCCCCATCTACAAGTTTGGACTTGAGAAATTCTCGTAAAGAAAAAGTAGCTTTTGGCTCCTCTTCTGACTCTGACCCTGACCCTGATGCTTGTGTTATTTCCTCCAGGTAACCCTCCTTCTTTTTCCTCTCTCCTAACTTTCTCTGCTCCTCTAACTTCTTCTGCTCCTCTATCATCTTCTGCTCCTCTATCATCTTCTGCTCCTCTATCATCTTCTTATACCCCTCTAACATCCTCTGCTCCTCCAACTTCTTCTGGTCTTCTGACTCCCCCTGCTCCCCTGAGTCTCCTGAGTCCTGCTCTCCTAACTCCCTCCGCTCTTCTAACTCCTTCTGCATTTTCTCTAACTGAGTTGAAACTTGTTTTGTCTTTCGCCCTCTTACAGGGGCAACCAACATTGTATCTGGTGTCCCAGATGGTTGGTCCAATTGGACTACCTGTGCCCCTGGTGGCTGGTCAGATTGGACTACATGTGCCCCCAATGGCTGGCCAAATTGGACTACATGTGCCCCTGGTAGTTGGTTAAATACATTCAACTCACCCTGGAGGGCACATAGCTGGTCTCGGAGAGCGTTCCGCTCAAACTGGACAGCACCAAGCTCAGTCTGGAGGCTGTTGTAGTTGGACTGGATAGTGTTGTACCTGAACCGGAGGACGTTATGCTCGGCCTGGAGGGCAGTGTGCTCAGTCTGGAGAGTGTTGAGCTTGGTCTGGAGGGCATTGTGCTCGGTCTGAAGAGCGTTATGCTCGGACTGGAGGGCATTATGCTCGGACTGAAGAGTGTTGTGCTCGGTCCGAAGGGTATTGTGCTCAGTCTGAAGAGCGTTATGCTCGGACCGGAGGGCATTATGCACAGACTGAAGAGTGTTGTGCTCGGACTGGAGGGTGTCACAGTTGGATTGGAAGGCATCATGCTTGGCCTGGAGGGTGCCGCACTCAGACTGGACGGCGTCATACTTGGACTGGAGAGTGCTGTGCTCGGTCTGGAGGGCATTGTGCTCGGTCCGGAGGGCATCGCGCTCAGTCTGGAGAGTGTTGTACTCGGACCGGAGGGCGCTGTGCTCGGACTGGAGAGTGTCGTGCTCGGACCGGAGGGCGCTGTGCTCGGACTGGAGAGTGTCGTGCTCGGACCGGAGGGCGCTGTGCTCGGACTGGAGAGTGTCGTGCTCGGACCGGAGGGCATCGCGCTCAGTCTGGAGAGTGTCATGCTCGGACTGGAGGGCGCCGTGCTCGGACTGGAGAGTGTCGTGCTCGGACTGGAGGGCGCCGTGCTCGGACTGGAGAGTGTCGTGCTCGGACCGGAGGGCGCTGTGCTCGGACTGGAGAGTGTTGAGTTGGGATTGCAGGGAGCTTTTCTCATCCCAAAGTTTTTCTGCGTCAGCTCTAAGATTCTCTTTCTCGTACCAGATTGAGTCTCGTTGGTACAGGAGATCTTTTCTCTCAGCTTCAAAAACTTTTTCTCTCTCTACCTTCTCATCCCAAAGTTTTTCTGCGTCAGCTCTAAGACTCTCTTTCTCGTACCAGATTGAGTCTCGTTGGTACAGGAGATCTTTTCTCTCAGCTTCAAAAGCTTTTTCTCTCTCTACCTTCTCAGTCCAAAGTTTTTCTGCCTCAGCTCTAAGACTCTCCTTCTCGGCCCTGAGACTCTCTCTCTCAGCTTCAAAAACTTCCCTCTCAGGAATGGTATTGACTAAGGCCCGATAAGCATTAGCTAGGCCCAAAATCATTTGTGCCTCCTGAGATCTGCCTGAGCCACAACATTCCTGCCTCAAATATGCAATCAAACTCTCAGGATTCTTCAAGTGTTCAGGAGTGAAGCTCCATAACACTGAAGATGTCTGTCCTTTGAGAATCTCTTCAATTCCCTGCCACTCAGTATTCTCTGGTTCTAGGGAAGACTTCCTCCGGATGTTATAAATCCAGATACTGAGTGAGATTATTACAATAATCAACAGTAAGATCAGGGAGATTAAGAGTGTGGCCCACTGATCATTCAAAAACTGCATAAAGGATTCATAGAAAGAAAGAGGAGCACGCTTAAAAATCACCATTTCTGTATAATTAGTTGCATTAGTTGCTCCCTCTGGAGCTGTATACAGATACGAAGTGAGCATTGCTAACCATGCTTTCAATCCATTATACAATTGTATAGCTCCATAAGAAAAAGTGGCCAGCTTAAACATGACCCAATATGTTCGGAGCGTCTCAAAAAAGGAACCAATGGCACACAGTCCCTGGTAAAACAAATTTAGTAGAGGAAACATTTTTTTTTTTTTTTTCCTCCAATAGAGAGAAAAAAGTAAAAGAAAACAAAGCTCAGCAGTGTTTATAAAATATACTGGAGTATTGGCAGTCCGCCTGGACTTTCAAGGTCAAGTTCGCAGGTGCAGAACCGCAAACACGAGATAGCTCCTTAACAGGGAAAAAAACTCGTAGCTCTGTTAAAAGCTAAAAGAGCAACAGAAGAAAACACAGAAAAACAGCAACTCAATTTGCCCGCATTCTCCACCAAAATCTGTCACGGTTTGAACTAAAAATCCACCTGCGCCCGTGACAGGGGGCCGTGGGCCCCGGAGGGGCCCTAGGCCGAAAGGAAAAAGTTAATTAGGAAAAGAAAACAGCGGCAACGATCTAAGGAGGCACACTTATTTACTAAATACTATATCGAAATACAGGATAACACAATATAATAAAATATAATTGAAAATTGAGCTAACGAATCAAGCAAAATAGGAGAGAGAATGAGTCCCGTAACCGAGAGGCCTACTGTGAATCTAGGCGAACGGCTGAAGGCTCCCACACACTCCCCTGAACGCCAGAACTCAAAAGAACGTCAGTCTGTTCTGCGACAGAGTTAATATAGAGTCCAGGTCCCGTGACCTATCGTGTTGTTCCCTGGGAGATGTAGTCTTCTTCTGTAAGTTGCAGATTCAGTAAAATTATTCATGCTTTATATGATGTTATGATGTGGAATACTGATAGCAAAATTACAACATTATTAAACCATGACAACACTGCTGCTGGAGAGAAAGGTCCCACTTGGAGTTTGTGGCAAAGAGCTTTAGGAGAAACCCAAGGCCAACCCCCGGGACTTTGGAGTCGAGCATATAAAGGGTCAGAGGAGTGCTACACTCCAACTGAGAAGGAGATCTTAGCCATGTACGAGGGGGTTTGGGCTGCTTCTGAAGTAGTTGGGACAGAGGTTCAGCTCCTTCTAGCACCTCGCTTGCCTGCGGCCCCCCTGTCACGGACACAGGTAGATTTTTGTCTAAACCGTGACAACTACCCAGAATGCAGCATAAGGGAATTTTTGCCTAGAACTCTGGAGGACTATTTGTAACTCAGAAAGGTCAGAGATAGAAAGTTCACACTGATTTCTGGGTCACCAGCCTCACCGTACATCAGCATTTTTGGTTTTTAAATGATACATAAAGTTCTCAATAGCACTGCTCTAGTCGGTAGTTCTTTCCCTTTCTGTGCAGCTTGCTCTGTGCATGGCTTGTGAACCGCTATTCAGGCCAGACAGCTGCAGCCCCAAAGACCTGCCATAAATGTACAAATTCTACCAGGATAATGTCTTGATAATATGACGAAGGATGCGGCTTTCTCGCTCTGACATGTAAAAAGTGCACTTCCACTTTCTTCAATTTTCACATCTGAAAGTTCCTTGATAAAGTAATTAGGTTTTTCTGGAAGGAAAAAAAAAAGGATGAGGGTGTAGGACAAAGGGATTTGTTACCCCAACAAGTCCCAAGCATACAGAGGTGTCCTGAATCTCCTTTGCCCTCATTTCAGAATATCACATAGAGATGCAAAGAGTCTAAGAAGACCACAGAGTCCACCCATTTACATAGGTTTGATAATTCCAGTAGATATCTGGAAAGTTCAATACCATTATACATGCGCTGGTAGGATCTCATCTGATAAACTGCATATAGTTTGGATTACACATATTCAATATAGACTAATTCAGATTGCCATCTTTTCTTGGCTCACTAACACCCAAGATCATAGAATCATAGAATGATCACAGAATCATAGAGTGGCCTGAGTAGAAAAGGACCTCAAAGATCATCTAGTTTCAAACCCCCTCCAAGGGGTCACCAACCACCAGACCAGGCTGCCCAGATCCACATCACACTGGAGAATCATTCAGTTTCCAGATTATTTTAAGGAAAAGATTTTAATCCATCATATTTTCTGAAAACTAAGAATTGATCCTGCTCAAGGAAACAGAAGAGAAAAACATCACCCACAGGCTGCAGATATTTACCTCGACTTCTCTACATGCCATCCCCAGTGTGCTTTTCAACTCACCTTGCACAGTGACCCTGGCTTTTGTTTCAGAGTCCTCTGTCTCACAGGGGTACTCCCCACTGTCCTTGGCAGTAGAGTCATGGATGATCAGAATGGCCACACTTCCCTCCTGCTGCAAGTCGTACTTCTGGCTTTTTCTGATTGCTTTGCCATCCTTGTACCACCTGATGTTCAAATCCGGTTTTGACAGCTCACAGCTCAGGCTGATGTCCTGCCCTGCTGCTGCTGTCTTATCCTCCAGCTGTTTTGAAACCTCAGTAGGTTTTCCTGGAAGAAAACATTGCTTTTTGAGTAACATACACTTAGGGTAGGATGCCTCTCTCAAAATACACGCATCTACATGCTGGAGATAAGTTAGAGAGGCACTTGCAACAGAGGCCATCCTACAGCCAGCAGTAATCTGCAAAGTACAGACAATAGAATTCCAGGCAGCATTTATTTTCTCTTAAATCTACCCAATTGAGGATGATGAACCATGTCTGAAAACTGCCTCTCTCTTCTCTCCACTCATCACACTGGGAGCCTCGGATGATGCTCTCAGATGCACATGCTCTAGATAGGAATTTGTTGTACAGCTAGATGATGTGAAGGCCATCCCTTCAGCTTATACTTAGAGGATATTTGGTCCCACAGTTCCCTCAACAGATCATTCCTGATTTACTGTTAATGGAACAAGCTGTAGTGAGATGCCCATTTCCAACACTACCCCAGTGCTTTGGGTAGTTCTCACATTTGTGTAAAATGTTTCCTCCTTTTACTTATTTTTAAGAGAAATTCTCAGTGCTTTGAGGTTCAAGTAGAAGGTTGCTATTCACTTTAACCATATTATGAGTTAGCTCTCACGACAATCTTATCAGAAGACAGTTGAAGGAATCAGGCCCCAGAATCTCTCCCATCTCATCACCTTTCACAGACAGAGAGGCTTTGGAGGTTAGACCACGGGCAGTAAAAACGACTTCCTCAGTGTCCGTAGGAGTCACACTTTTGATAATGAGAGTATATTTCCGACTCACGTTAGAAGCTTTAAATCGCCCATCACTTTCCACTCTGCTTCCAGTCAGTGTCCACTTGAACTCATCAATGCTTTCATGGGACAGAATGCATTCAAAAGTACAATCTTCTCCCTCCTGGATTTCAGTGTTTTTCAGCCATTTGGTAATGCCACTATTCAGCTCTGGAAGGTAAGAGATAGGTTAGTATGAGGTTTATATGGAGAAAAGGCATTTGTGACTGACATGAGTAGCAGTACTGGTGTTTTAACTCAGGATTTGCAGAACATGGCTGCATTCCTTACTGATGTATTCTCTAAGACATTCTCCACTCAGAATTACCAGAAAGCTATAAAAAAAAAGAGACGTAAATCTCTTGTCTTTGCTCTGGAAGAACTACAATTAGAGCAGCTCAGTCCATGGAGCAGAATGAAGATTCAATGAGCTACAGAGGGAACAACCTAACAGAGAGGACAACTCTAGGATGCTGCGTGAGAAAAAGGGTTTTGCCTATGACAAGAAATTAACTGTTTCTATTAGCTAATTTGTTACCATCCTACCCCTACTGGTGTTCAAACGATTTCTCCATTTTAGGGATGTTTAGAAAGGAAATATTTCCAGGACATTCTTGACATGTTTGGTGATTTTCATGGCAAAATGAGATACATTTACATCAAAAGCAATGGGAATTTTCCAGACATCACTGTGCTAAATTGCAGTAATACACTTCTATTGTAGAAACTAGTAAGGCTCGTGGGGGAATAGGTGTAAGACATAGTGACCATACTGAATGTGCTTTTAGCACTCCTTTACTTTCCACAGTACTTACCCTGAATGCCGACCTTTGATTTGGCAACATCACTGCCAATATCACAGGTATAGAAACCTGCATCTGACTTCTCAAGGTCATGGATAAGGGGACATAGGGTCTTCCCAGACTGTACCAGCTCATACTTGTTGCCAGAAGTGAGCACAACACCGTCCTTCTTCCACACTGGTTTGACCTTCTCTTTAGAGACTTCGCATTCCAATTTAATCACACCCTGCTCCTCACCAAAAACATCATCCAAGGACTTTACGAAGACAGCAGGCTTCTCTGCAATTAAAAGGGCAAAACAGAACAATGTGATACAGAAGTTGAGACATTTCCAGTTGCTTTCAGATTTTTAAAGAGGGATAAATAAATCTTTACCAGTACTGATGACATCAATATAGAACCTAAAGTGGTTTCATGTCTGTTGACTGAATGCACTTTATGGAATTCTGAACTAATCAGTAGGAGAATACAGGGAACAGGAGGGACAGCCTGCATTACTGTGGGTGGGACTGATATCATATGAAATTATTGGGATGCAGCTCTTCTAAAGCTGGAGAGCTGGCATTGCCCTCACGTGGAGCAGAGCTCATACAGCAGGCCACAGGATTAAGAGGATTAGCTGCTGAACACTTTTGATTTTCCTGTTTTATTGACTCCTTTTATCTATCTTCTATTTCACACATCAGATGTTTATACTGGGGAAAAAACTTCCACCAAATGCAAAAGAAAGGAGAAAGAGGAAATCCTTCAAACTCTGAGCGCATAGAGTAAAAGAGCTTAATTGCTGGGGAGAGCAGATTAGAATCACAGTACCCTTAGAATTGGAGGAGACCCTTAAAGGCCATCTAGCCCAGATCCCCTGCAATAAAAAGGGACATTCACAGCTAGATCAGGTTGCTCACAGCCTGGTCATTAGTCATCCCAGAGGCAAAACACACATTGAATGATCTCTCCTTCAGTCATAAATCCTTGGAGACAACAGCATTGACACTGCATGTTACTGAAGCAGTAAAAGAAACTGCTCTTGTAACTCTCCTTGTGCTAAATAAAATGATGATAAAAAGCAATGGAATGCTTTGGCAGGACACCAAAACCATCCTCCTTCCTTGATATCTGCTGCAATGGAACCTTCCACTGGAAGAAAGCCTCTGATGACTTGTCACCCCAGAGAGGTCAGCTTTAGAAGCAGGACTGCTGCACAATAGAATGAACTGGAGCTCCTTAGCATCTCTTACATCCAGGAGGGGTGTGATCAGACCCACCTATCACCTTCAGGCGCGCTTTCTGACACTTTGTCTGACTTCACTGTCACTGTGCCAGCATCCTCAGGCTTAACCTGCTTCATTGTCAGTGTGCAGCAATTGCCAACGTTCTTGATGTCATTGTAATTGTTGGTGTAAAGGAGGTTGCCATTCAGGAACCATTCCACGTCCTCGTCATCATGGGACAGCTCACAGGAGAAGACAGCAGAGCTCTCTTCTTCAATTTCCACATCCTGCAGGTGCTTCGTTACTTCTACATTGCGGGCTGTGGGGAAACAAGGTGAACTGTTACCACTGTTACTATAAATCATACTGGGATGTGGTAGAATGGTAGGACTAGATGATCTTTGTGTAATCTTCTCAGTGAACATTATACGTTTATAAATTTAGCAGGAGAGAATGGCAGAAATCAACCCCAAGAAGAGAAATCTGAGGTGAAATAGGACATGGAAGAGGTCACCCTCCCTGCTCATACCTTCAGCTGTCAGCGTGGCCTCAGTCTCTGCAATTCCTGCCTTGCACTTGTACACACCAGCATCATCGGGCTTCAGCTTCAGAATCTTGAGCTCTGCTGAATGCTTATCCCTCTTGATCTTGTACTTCTCAGAGGGCTTGATGAGTGTGTGGCCCTTGAACCATTTCACAATTTTTGGAGAAGGCCTGAAGTCACAGGACAGGATGACAGAATGACGTTCCAAAGCTGTCTTGTCCTCCAACTTCCTGGTGATTTCTATATGGTAATCTGCAAAGCAGGGGTGGAAGAGAAGAAAGGATGAGGACAATTGGAAGAAGAGGAAAGTCTCTTGCGTGTATTCCATTCCAATTAATGTCATGTTCACAATGGTTCTTTGAACCACTCTAAAGATAAAACAAACGATTGTCTATAGGGAATGCCATTGACTACATTTCTATAAAGTAATACTGTATATTATCTACCAAATGCAAGGTCCAGCTCTTGTTCTGTGCTCCCACAAAACAAATTGCTCCCAATTGTTGAGGCTTTTATTCAAATAAGAGTGAGTTGAGTTGAATAAGAGTGAGTTGAAAATATAACAAGTACTTTAGGATGTGAATGGAGACTCTTACGCTGGGGACAACAGCAGATAAAAAGCCTGCAAGTTTCTTTCAGATGAAATCAATGACAAACTGCTTCAAATTTAGGTGCTACCAAACTTAAACTTGTCTAGTTCAGAAATACAATTAATTTCACCTGATCTGACTTCTTTGGTATAGCCAAGGACAAAACCTCAGCTCTGTAGATCTGAATAGTAAGCACATCACAGCTATTCAAACAGATCTTTTACTGAGATGCAGCTGTCTCATTGATTGTCCAACGGCTTTGAACTGGAAATGGAGCAGACCCTCCAGACACACACACAATATTTCAAAGACCCCAGTGAAGGAAGGCTGTACGTTAATTAATTCTTCATCTTCATGATGTAAACCAAGCCTGGATATGTTACCTCTGACAAGCAGATTGGCTGTGGATTTTGATTTGCCAATTGAGAACTGAATGGTGCTTGTCATATCAGTGGTGGTTTTTGGTATGGTCAGCCGGTGGATGGTGCCTTCTTGCTGCATAATCAAGTTTCTGCCAGCCTGTAAGACTTCCCCACGTAGGAATACCACTTGGGAGGTTTCACAGAAGGAATGGATATCTCGCATTCAAATTTGGCTTCTTCAGGCTCAGTCACATCCTCATCACACAGCTCCTTCACTAGATTAATGGATTGCTCTTTAAGAAGGATGGAACAAGAGAAAGCAGAGATTTAGAAGGAATGTAAAAAACCCTTACATTATCACCCCACTTACTCACGTCAGCATTACTGCACATGAACACTACACCTATCAGCTCAGAATGCCTTAAAACATCATTAAAAAATAATAGAAAGAAAAGAATGTTGTTAAGAAGTCAGAGAATAAGACTGACAACCTGAAAAGAGCCCAGATCTTCTGATTCCCAGTCCAACATCCAAATCAAACCATGACCTTCCCATCCCGATATCAAACTCCTCGCATTACGAAATGGAAAAGAGGTTCAATGAAACACGGACATTGATAATTACTTTGGTTAAATACAGCAACTTAGCTCTGAACAACAAGTTTTCACCTAGTAAAGGTCTCTGTAGCTCAAATGTAATGACTCTACTTAGGAGAAATTCATTTTCCAGGAAGTTCTTGCCCTTATAATGTTAACAGTGGCAAAGGTGGGGACTGAACTCTTGAGTAGTGTGCTAACTCAAATGTCTCCGTTTTCTTTATCACACTTAACATCATATATATACCCTAACATTGTATATATTAAAAAAAAAAAAACCAACCCTGTGCTCTTTTCAAACAGCAAGAGAAAATGAAGAAAAAGTCAAGCTATGTTTTTTATCCCTCAACGTTCAAACACAAATCTGAAGTCTAAACGTAGAAAATCAACCTCCTAAGAAAATAATCTGTTTTACTTAGCGAAAGTAAATTGCAAAAGAGAAGCTGGATATTTTGTGGGCAGAAAGGTAGGTAGGTAGAAGTTTTTATTTCTGTGAAAGGTCCTGGTGGTGTTTAACTTCCTTGAAATTAAAGCAAAGGATGTTAGCTCATTTATAACATAATTTAATCAAAATTGTCATGAGAAGCATAATTACCTTTAACTGAAAGATGGGCACGAGATTCTGCCTTTTCTGCTAGAGATTTTATTTCTGCTGCATCCTTGACTTGGACACGTGTGTAAGTCAGCGAGTAGCTCTTTCCTGAAGCAGAGAACCACAGAGTCACTAAGGCTGGAAAAGACCACTAAGGTCATCTAGTCCAACCGCCAGCTCATCCCTACCAAACTGTGCTCTTGAGAGCAAACCCACAACTACACTTGGCTTCCTTGAGCAAAGAGCTCTGAGGCACGTGGCCAGGCTGAGCATCATCCATCTGGTTTCACAGCATCACTGCCTGTTCTCTCATGTCAATGAAACCACACATTCCTCCACGTCCACATCCCCACCAAAGCGTAATCTAAACATGGCTTCTACAAGGACTGACCAAATGTGGCCACCGTCACCTTCAAAGTACCTGATACAGAAGGATCACACTCACTGTCAGACAAAACCTCTTTGGAGAGGTGAACTGACTGCGCTGTTCACCCCCACTTTGGAAATAACTGCACTCATTTCCTACCTGCTCCCGGCAGTGTGGGATGGTGGGATAGCATCACACTTCCCACACTAAGCATCCCACCATGTCACTTGTTCCACCCTAACCTCAGTCCCAAAACAAAAGGGGAACTCCCTTCTGAACCTTCTTCATTTCAGATGTCTTATATGCTTGATCTCCAACCCACCCCCCACTCAGGAGAAAGATCCCCCTCTTACACCCTACCATCTTGCCGCATACTGATGTTGTCATCAGCCTTCAGCTTGTTGTCATCTTTGTACCACTGGCTCTGAACCTCATCGTGTGAAATCTCACAGACAAAAGATGCACTCCCATATTCATTCACTTCCACATCTTCCAGTGCTTTAACAATCTTGATATCTCCAGCTGTGAAACACTAGAGATATATTTGTCAGGGTATTTCCAGAACTGAGTGCAGCATCTTTTCCTTACACATATTTGCATAGAAAATAAGTAGGATTATGTTTTATTCTAAACCATCATCCATTCCTGAGTCATTTCTCTCTTCAACACAGTCAATGCATTATTGCCATTGAACTAAAAGATAGACTTACTAGCTACAATGGAGCTCCCTGCAAACAGTTTTCATGGAAACCAGAATCTCATTTATTCTAAAACCTTTCAAGCAAAATTAAGGGTAGAAAAACAATAGAACTGAATGAATCTTTAAGGTCATTTAGTTCCAGTCCCCCTGCTATAGGCAGGGACACCTCCCTCCAGACCAACTCTTCTCCTCAGGGTCAAGGCTTCTCTCAAATCATTCTCCTCTAAGCCTGTGCCTGTGCTTGGGATTGCCCTGACCCAGGTGCAGGGCCTTGTACTTGGCCACACTCAAGTTCATGAGGCTGCCAAGGGCCCACCTCTCCAGCCTGTCCAGGTCCCTCTGAGTAGCATCCCTTCCCTCTAGCACATCAACAGCAAGTGCCTCAGCTTGGTGTCATCTGCAAACTTGCTGAGGCTGCATTTGATTCCACTGTCCTTGTTGCCTACAAAAATGTTAAATAACACTGGTCCCAACACCACCCTCCACCTGGACACTGAACTATTGACTGCAGCTCTCTAAGTCTGACCATCCAGACAGTTCCCTATCCTGCAACTGGTCCATCCATCAAAACCATTTTTCTCCAGTTTGGTGACCAGGATGTCATGCAGGACAGGATCAAATGCTCTGCACAGGTCCAAGTAGATGATGTCAGTTGCTCTCCCATTATCCACTGATGCTGTTACTCCATCATGAAAGGCCACCAAGTTTGTCAGGCATGGCTTGACTTTGAGGAACCCATATTGGTTACCACCAATCTCCTCATCTTCATTTTCCAAACTATGCCAAGGAGAACTAGACAGAACTCTACAATGTCGTGTCACTACAAACCTGTCTGAATCATTGGCTTCTCTGCATGCTCATCACTAGTCTCTCCTTAGCTTGTGTGCCCACAGTGTATAGGGAATGTCAGCCACAAATCTTACCTAGGGGACATCTTTGCTTCAAAGTCCCTTGAACATCACACAATCCCTTTTAACTCTCCAGGTCTGCACTTATTTGTGTCAGAATCAGACCATATTTCTGTGCTGCTATTTCCCTTTCCTTCTGAAGGGCCTGGATACAACTTGGATTAACCAGAGGAGCAGAGTTCCTGCATAAAACAGCCTGTACTGAAACAGCAACCCAACCTGGTTGCAGACTGAGAGAGAAAATGAGAGTTCACCACCTGTGAATAATGAGACTTCTCTTATTTCCCTGGGAAGTAATGCCCACTTTTTTACTTTGACGGAGCTCCTTCCCATCATAGAAGGGAAAATATCAAGTCAAATCTACATTAGTCCTTCCATCTCTGCACTCAGCAAAGGGAGCCTTCAGATCTATGCTTAATTCACCCAATTCCCTAGAATTAATGGAACTGTACTTACTGGAACATATGCTGAAGCTTAAGCACAGTGCAGTGTTTTCAACATGTAGGAATGGCTATAGAACATGCATAAATTCTGGCTGACCTATGACAGCTTAAAGCACTGCGGAGGACTGTTAACAAGCCCGTTTGGACATCACCTTGAATAAATGACGTTATCCCCAAGTAAGGGAAGGAACAGCTGAGCACCGGGGAGGTACACAAAGGGCCAGAGCAAATTCTCACACTGTCAGGTGCAAAGAAAACTGAGATTTCACCCTAAAACCCAGTTCACAACAAGGCTACAAAATCCTGGCTGAGAATTTCTGAATGCTCACCAGTTGTTTCCAGCTCGAAGGTCATCTTCTGGCCAGCAGCCTCGCAGATGTATTCTCCAGCATCTTTCTTCTCCAGCTGCTCCACAACCAGACGCCGTGTTTTGCCCACACATTCCAGTTTGAACCTTCTGGAGGAGGCAAGCAGTCTTCCATCCTTGTACCATTTTACTTTGGTTGTATCCTGTGCTACTTCACAGCTGAGGGAGGCACTTGCTGCCAGGGCAGCACTCACCTCTTTCTGCACCTGCTCCTGGTTTATAAACACAGGTTTTGGCTCTGAGGGAAGAAAAGAAAAACAGAAGGACTGAAATGAGACCATCTTGCAGGTTTGTATGTACAGGTTGGAACAGGTTTAGGTTACCACTTGTGCCCAAACTAATAGCCTTCACTAGAGAATATCAGCTCTTCTGTTGAAACAAAGTGTCAAATCTAGGCAAGAAAGAACCTAGGAACTGAAGGAACCAAGAGGGTCCTTGAACACCATCCCATGGTTGCAAGTCACTATGCAAACATATTGAACCCAAAAGAACATCTGTCCTGCAGGCAACCAAAACCTGAGTTCCTTTTACTTAAGACCCACTGTGAAACATCAAAACACATAAACATGTGATAGTCAAACCACTGGCTGCCTTTTCATGACCCAGAACAGTACTCCTGGCTTCCTGAACAGACTCCTCATGGCCTCTACCACTGCCACAACTGTGACTGTCAAAGGCACAAAGGAAATATGCTCACCAACGCAGTCCTTTGTTCTTTGTGTGTGATTTGCAGATATCTATTTTACTTTGAGCTCTGGGAATAGTCAGCTCTACCAGGTCTCTTACTGTGAGTAGCAGACTCACCTATCCAGATGCAGCCTCCAACATAAAGGCATAGTAAAAAGGCAGTGTACTACTAGGAGAAGTTCCTGCTTCTCCTGCCATGAAAGGCTGCACGTAGAACATGCACTCCAGCCTCACTGCACATACTTATCTTAGTCAAATGTTTCGGTGAACAAGAATTACAGTTTGGGATCTCAGGCACAGGAGAGATTTGAATAATATCTTGAACACTGCTTCCATTGTACATATATCAGTAATTATTATTCTACAGACAGACTGAAACAGGTCTTTGTGCCATACTAAAACCAAATACTTGCTACAAACCCAGGCAATCAAGTATAGGGGAAAAACCTCAGCACAGACTACTGCACCTGGATCACTGTATAATAGAAACTAGATTTTACTTTACTGTTCTCTGCTGTATTTCAGACAACACCTGTCTTACCTGTGACACGAATCTTGAAGGTGAGTTTCTGGCCAGCAGCCTCGCAGCTGTACTCCCCTGCATCTTTCTTCTCCACCTGGCTCACCACCAGCCGACGCTGTTTGCCCTCTGACTCCACCCTGAACTTCTTGCACCAGGTGATCAGTTTCCCCTCCTTGTACCACTTCACCTCCGTCTTCTCCTGGGCCACCTCGCAGCTCAGCGTGGCATTTTCTGTTGGTGCAGCCTTCACCTCCTTCTGCACCTTCTCCTTGTTGATAAAAGCATCTTCTGCTTCTGGAATTTAAGGCAAACGGGCACATTTAAGACATGAATCTTTTCTACACAGCCTTCCCCAAATGCCCAAATTAGTCTTTGGACTGTACCGTTGAGGACAGCTTTCCCACTCACATTTCCTGACAGTGCTATGAACTGAATGCCAACATCTGAACTATATCAATTGCCAGTGAAGAACTTCCTCCCTGCCAGACCAAAACAGCTTAGATAGCCCTAAACTTGTTTTCATTTCCACCAGTATCATGTTCCAAAATCTTCAAAAATTAAAAAACACCCCTTTCCCCACTGTCCAGCAGCACACCAGCATACGCAGTCATTGAAAAGTCTGTTTCATACAAGGGGACAGGCATTAAATTGTCCAAACAAGCTGACAGCTGTAAGTTGCTTTGCCAGCAAAAGCCAGGTGAGGGTCAAGGTTAAATTCTGTTTGTAATTAAGTCATAGTGAGGAAATGTATTTTTCTCACCTACATATTTCTGAAAACAATTCTAATATCTCCTGAGTTTTCAGAGGCAGTAATAAAATGGTTTCCCCTATGGAATCATAGAACGATTTGGGTATAGAAGGAAGCTTTAAAGATCATCCAGTCCAACCTCTTGCCGTGGTCAGGGACATCATTCACTAAATGAGGCTGCCCAGGGTCCCCATCCAGCCTGGCCTTGGACACTCCAATGATGAGTCACCCACAACCTTCACCGGACAATCTGTTCCAGTGTATCACCACCCTCATCATAAAGAACTTTTCTCATGTCCAAACTGAGTCTACCCTCTTCACTTTTGAAACTATTGCCCTTTGTTATGTTGCTACAGACCCTGGTAAAAAGCCTTTTTCCACTTTCCTATCAGACTCTCCTAATAAATAGAACGCCTGTCTTCCTCCATTTTGGAAAGAAAAGCACCAGCTTGAAGCCTTTCTATTTTTAAGCATTTCTTTTGTACCTGCTATAGAGAAGAAAACAAAAGAAAATACAGGAAAACCTTTTTAGTTGCAGGTTTCTTTAATTTAATAGAAACCACCAGTGCCGCCTTCTAGCATTGTGACCAAATGCTGTCTCTGAGACTATTTAGGAAGAAGCATTTGCAGGGGTGTGCTTGTGCCCTGAAGATATCTTTAATATTCTTTAATTTCCCCTGAAATTATTGACTTCTCATTTTGCTATCATTGCATCTACTTGAGATCCCCAGGGAAATTCCCCAGTTATTTCCAGTCTGTCTTAAGCTGAGGCTACCCAAGTCCTAAGTGTTCATAGCTTCAGAAGGCAAACAAAACAGTGCATGAAATAAACAGAATTTAAGCACCGTCTACATCACTGAATGCTGGGGCTGAATGTGTCAAACCACTTAACTTTCCCCTCCTTCTTTGTTGGGGGATTCAATACAGTCGAAACAATTTCTCTCACCTGTGACATGAATCTTGGTGAGTCTTCTCCTGGGCAAGCTCAGCGTGGTATTTTGAGTCAGTACAGCCTTCACTTCCTTTTGTACCTTGTCCTTGCTTGTAAACACGTCTTCTTTCTCTGCAGGGACATCAGAACAGTCAAACCGTTTTGCTGTAGTCTGCTGTAGAGCTTACTCCAGTTCCCCGTTTTCACTATACTTGCCCTTCACAGGGAGCATCGTGATGCCTCATTAAGACAGGAAAACACTTTCCTCTCTATTTTGCCTTCATGCGGGGGGGGCACAGTGTAAGGCAGCGGCTTTGAGGGGGGTGTTGGGGCTGTTTGGCACTGGGGGGGGGTTATTGGGTTATTGGGTGCCCCACCCCCACACACAATGGGGTGTTAATGTGGGGGGGGGGCTTAAATCAGTTGCGTTCCCTATAGCGCCGCCCCCCCCCCCCATTAACCCCCCCCTTTATCCTCACGGCTGAGCCCCCCCCCCCTCAGCGCCCCATTCATCTTGATGGAGGGGGGGGGGGGTTTGGCACACGACCCCGGCGCGGCTTAAGGCACATCGTCGACAACACCACCCCACCAACCCCACCCGGGGGGGGGAGGGGGGCGATGTGGGGAGGGGGGGGGGTTGCGGGGTTGGGGGAGGGGGTGGGCAAAGCGCAATATGGGGGGGGGGGTCACAAATTGGGGCGTGGTCTTTACCTGGAGGGCAGCGGCTGCACAAAGAGCCCGCGGGGGTCGGAGAGCAGCACTTTGGCTGGGGGGGGGGGTCCACGGGGTCCGGGGGTAATGCTGCCCCACCCCCTCCCCTACCCCACCCCCCACTGCCGACCCCCCCCCGCGTTGCCCCCCCGCCCCAACGTCAGCTCCTGCGGCAGCTCCTCGTCGCTCTCCTCCTCCTCTTCCTCGTCTGGGGGGTCAATATGTGGGGGGGGGGGTCCCATCGGGCAGCGGCAGCTCCGCCGGCTCCGATTGGCTGAGCCGCAGTGCGCGGGAGCGGCTGTTGTGTGCCGGTCGGTGGAGGGGCGGCTCTTCATGGAGCTGCCCCGCAGCCAACAACAGCCTGAATGAGATCCTGGAGTCCCAGACGCTGGAGGATGAGCTGGGAAAGAGCAGAGGCTCCCCACAGAAGGGCAAATCACGTCTGATAACGTGAGTGTGGAGCACAGCCAGCCCCTTCCTCACATGTGTGGGGCTTCCACGTTCCTCTGTGCCCATTGCAGTGTGCCACCCCAATCCTGCTGCCCAGCCAGGAGTGGATGGGATGAGCAGGTTGGGATGCACAGAGCAGTGCTCAGACATTGCTGGGACATTTGTGCACTGCTGTTGAGCTTCCCTTTGTGCAGCAGGGGAGAGGATGGAGGTTTACAGGTGGATGGTTGTTCTTTCTATGGCATTGCACAGGTGGTAGAACCTTGTCCATTCCCAAACTTATTCCAGGGCATGCAGGAATTTGTGCAGTTGTAGTTCCTGAATTGTGCTATTTAAAACCCTCCTGTAAATGGGGATGTTTTGTAATGCCTGCTGGGGCTGCAGGCAGCATTGCCTTCCTCCTTAGGGGGCAGGTTTAATCACAAACCTCCCTATTTCCTATCACAAACGTCCTACAAACCATGTCTGGGCATTGCTGTCTCGGCCTGGATCTCAGCTCCTGAGACTGTCAGATGTGAAGCAGCAGCAGCTGGGACAGGGCTGGCTCTGTGTGCCCTCTGTGGGTCTGTGGGCACAGAGTGGGGCAGAGGGATGACTGTGAGAGGGAGGAATTGCCCAGCCACTAGAAAGAGGAAATCAGCTGAAAAGGGGAGATTTGAGAAGCACTGAGGCTGTGGCTGCTTTGACATTAAGAAGAAACCAAGCTGTCACTGTGCAGATGGGAACTCCAGTAGGAGAGCTGTGGTGGCTTTACAGATGGCAGACAGCAGCTGGAGTGTAGAGCCAAGGGTAGGGGGGGGATCTTCCTCTTAGCAATGCCATGCAAAGAATGATGCAGACTCCTGCAGGGTCGGCTTTGCTGTGTGACCCTGGGTGGAAGCAGCTGGAAGGTCTCAGCCCTTCTGCGTTATCCCAGGAGCTGGGGCAGTGCTCGGTCTCATCCCACCTCTGCTAATAGCAAATGCAGAATCCCTTATCTGAGTGCCCTTTTCTCTCATGTAGAGTCACCGACCCTGGGAAGTTCACAAAAAGTTTGGGTGTTGTGTTGAGGGATGTGATTTAACTGGGAAGTATTGGTGATGGTTGGACTGGATGATCATAAGATCATCCAGATCATAAGATCTGAGATCATAAGATCATAAGATCATCCAGGTCTTTTCCAACCTTGAAAATTCTATGGAGTTGTAGCAGATTGTGGGGGTGTAGGTGTGGTATATATATGTACACAGATGGGAATATCCGTATGGAAAAGATAGATCCATGTGTGTTCTGGGCTGCACTGAAAAAGGGGTGGCCAGCAGGAGAGGGAGGTGATTGTCCCCTCCTGCTCAGCTCTTGTGAGGCCCTATTTGCAGCACTGTGTCCAGGCCTGGGAAGGATGTGGAGCTGTTGGGGGGGGTCCAGAGGAGGGCCACTGTGATGATCAGAGGGCTGGAGCAGCTCTCCTATGAGGGAAGGTGGAGGGATCTGGGCTTGTTTAGCCTGGAGAATGGAAGGCTGTGGGGAGACCTCATTGTGGCCTTTGAGTACTTGATTGGAGCGTATAAACAGGAGGGGGAATGGCTGTTTATGAGGGTGGACAGTGATAGAACAAGGGGGAATGGTTTTAAACTGAGACAGGGGAGGTTTAGGTTGGATCGTAGGAAGATGTTTTTCGCTCAGAGGGTGGTGACGCACTGGAACAGGTTGCCCAAGGAGGCTGTGGATGCCCCATCCCTGCAGGCATTCAAGGCCAGGCTGGATGTGGCTCTGGGCAGCCTGGTCTGGTGGTTGGCATCCCTGCACATAGCAGGGGGTTGGAACTGGATGATTTTTGGGATCCTTGTCAACCCAGGCCATTCTATGACTGTACAGTTCCATAGTGGAACAAATATAATATGCTAACTATGTAAAACATGGAGTCAGACCTGTGTGATTTGTCCACACCAGGAGGTGATTAGAAAACAATTTGTAAGCTACAAAGCTGCTTGCTGGAAAGGAAAAGAAAATAAAACTACAAGAATAAGGGAAAACATTTCTTCCTGAAAATAGGAAGAATAATGGACCTGACATGAAATTTGGGTGAAGCTGCCTGATTTTATGAAGCTATTCCCATTGTTTTCTTGGTGCTGTGTTTCCCAGATGAGTGGTTTCTGGCTGTGCTGCAGCACCAGTCTGCATGTGAACATCAACTCTATTCACCATCTGGGAAGATTAGGACTTCCCTTCTCCCACCAGCACCACTGAATTACAGTTACTCAGTGGTTAAACAAAGGAATCCTTAAAGAAGGGTTTACAGCTGTCGTGTTATCTGAAGTGCTTGGGGCATTCTGATGCTATTAAGCTCTATGTATTAACAAGTTCAAAAAGAAAAGGTAGGCATCTGATTGTTGTGACAGTTTCTAAGTGATTTGGAAAGCTGTACCACCCAACCACTCCTTCTATTTGATGGAGGTGACAAAGCTCAGTTTAATTTCTGACTGCTGTTTAAATTCTGAAGCTGGAGCTGGTTCCTGGAGCAGAAAAAGCTCGGAAGCTGTCCCTCCTACAAGCAGGCACCTCTGAGCAAAATATGACATCTCGATTTCTGATGGTAAGGTCAGGAGATCTGATTCCAGCGTCTAGCTTTCGGCTTCATGCTGTGTTAGTGGGACCTTTGGCATCTAGCACTGACTAACAGCAACTGACAGGCTGGTAACAGTGCACCCCAAAGCAGTTATGTGTCTGTTTATGTTATGAGGGAAAATGGTATCGCATTGAGATTTCATGTTTTTACACTTTGCAGATCTAACTAGCTGCTGGAAGAATCCTGTACGCCATGTTCACACCATTTTCAATGAGCTGGATGAGTCTGTTGTTGGCATTTTAATGCCATTTACCAGGCAGGCACTATGTATGGAGTATTTGGCTCTCTCTACAGTCATGAATATTTGAGTATCTTCAACATGTGGCTCATTGCTTCCATTTCAGGCTGCCCAGAGAAGCTGTGGATGCCTGTCCTTGGTGTTGAAGGCGAGGTTGGATGGGTGATGGGCAGCCTGAGCTGGTTAGTGGGCAGCCAGCCCATGGCAGGGTGTTTAGAACTGAATGATCTTGATGTTTTCTTCCAACCCAAGCCCTCCTGTGATCCTATGATTCTGTGATTTCATTCAGGTTTATTGAGATGAGTTCTCCTAAATGCGCTGTTCTCCATATGATTATAATTGGAGTCTAGATGGCTGACTGAAACCAGACACCAAACTTTCTGATGGCCAAAATGAAATGAAATCAATCCTTGACTGTGTCAGTAGTCTGAAACTAGAGCCCATCAGGTAATTCCCAGCCTCCTGCCTGTATCAGTGGCTGCACACAGTGAAAAAGTCTGATGGGATTTTAACCTCTAAAATGTTCCAAAGCAACCAGAGGGTGAATATATTCACTATGCAAATACGTGCAGGAATAAGCTTGTCATGTATGTCCTCAGGTACCACAGTAGTTAATGGTGGGACTCAGTAGGTCATGCTGAAAGTTGAGTCTGCTGATCTTGAAGGTCTTTTCCAGCCTAAATGACCTTATGCTAATATTTCTGTATTTATTTCTGTTCAGCTCCCAGAAAACCTCCCACCCAGCCCCCAGCTGACCCCGTGGTGAAAAATAAAACAGAAAGCTCAGTGACGCTGGCATGGTCCCCTCCGAAGATGCACCTCCCCATTCCAATCCATGGCTACATTGTGGAACCCAATAAACTAACTGGCTTCACGTGGGTGAGTGCCACAAGTCTCATGTCCCCGTCCCAGAGTTCACGGTGAGCAATCTGTCTGAAGAGGCTGATGATCAGTTCCGAGTGTCTGCAGTCAATGCGCATGGACAGAGCCCGTCTCTGGAATTCCCAGGGAGCGTGCACCTTGGTAAGCACAAAAACCCCAATGGAAATGGGTCAGTGTGTGCTGAGCAGCTGTGTTGGTTCCCTAAAGATGCTTCCTTTGACTTTAAGGACAGTAGTGCATTAACACACCAAAGGATTTCCTTTATTCCCAGTTCTCCTATCTCCTATCAACCTCCAGATACCACTAAAGTGATACGAGTTATGTTTCTGTGACAGAGACATGAATATCCTTATCTTTTGATATGTCAGATGTGCAAGAGGCAGAACTTTCTGTAGCAGATCTTAAGCATAGAAGTGCTTCTTCAAGCACTCATGCAAAGGGAGAAGTAGAAATGTACCTATGATTTAATCTTCCATCTCTAAATGAGATACCAGACTTGCATCTAAAGAGCATTAAGACAAACGTTGTTCTTCCTCAGACCCAGTCCTGGCTGTGAAATCCCCCCTAACAACTGGTGAAGCTGTACCTGGAGGGGATGCCATGTTTACTATTGACCTTACAACAACGTGTTGCGGCACTTGATGCCTCAATGGTAAAGTCTTACAGGAAAGCGAGACCTGCATCATCAAGAGAACCCAAACTACTCCCAGCCTAATCATGGAGAACGTCCCCAAGAACGATGATGGAGCAGAAGTGAAATTTGTTGCCAAAAATGTTGATGTCAGCACCAAGATGAGAGTGAGAGGTATTTGCTTTGATCCTTCTCCTTTCCTCTTACAGTCAAGGCATAGTTGCTGTGATCTGATGATTAGAACTGGGGCTGCAGGCATTCACTGACTGTACCAAATACCTGAAATTGCATCACATGGACTGATGTGAGTCCTGGTAATGACCTAAACATGATAGCACTGAGTGTAGGGTAAGCCAATCTACCCAGCTGCTTGGTATCTGAACCAGATTGCTTCATGCCGGCTGATGAATGTCTGCAGTTCACAGCTCTTGGCCAGTGCATTCAGTCACCATGTTTACCACTGCATCACCATAGAGCAGTACTTTCAGCTCCAGGTTCAGACAGCCTTTCTGATTGCGCTGGAATAGTTTAGAAGTAGGGGAGCAATCATTCCAATAATATCTCTATCAATCAGCTTAGCATGACAAAGTAGAACAAATAAAGATTCATTATGGGAGGAGCTGTTTGTCATTGGGTGGAAACCTCTGCAGAAGCATGTTTAGAGCATTCTTAATCAGTAGAAGGAGATGTTTGGTTGATTTTTACTTAGTAAATCCTGTAAGAAGACCAAATGAAATATCTTGAATTGCTCAGCACTGACACAATGATGAGTGCAGGAACAAAAGGTGATACTTTTTCAGAGATGTTGCAGCAAACATTGACCACGTTAGCCTGATATCAATTGAAATAACGAGGCCTTTGCTCCTGACAGGTGCTGCAGTGAGATTTACCAATAAGAGCAAAGATGTAGAAAAGATCTGCGCTCGGCTGCGTGAGGAAGCCAAACTGCAGGCTGAGCTTTCAGACACAGGCGCTACTGTGGAGTGGATGAAGGATGGGAAGGAGCTCAAGGCCAGTGAAAATTATGAACTGCACATTGAGGGGAAGAAACACACCCTGAAAATTCACAGCGTCTCTATGGATGATGCTGGAAGTTGTCAGTGCATCTGTGAGGGGGATAAAATGCTCTATCAGCTTTCAGTGAAAGGTATGTGACAGTCTGGGCTGTCCTCTTCCTGCCCAGGGCCAGCAGACTGCATTCACCTGACTCCCCGACAGTCCAGCTGTTGTAAGACAGCATCTGGGGTGTTTTCAGTGGCTGTTTTGACTTGAACTGGCCAATCTGCTTTGTAGAGCCATTTGATTTCTGTGTTCTGTCCTGTGATTCGTCCCTAAGATATAGAGGAAGTCAAGGGAAAGAGAGGAAAAAGAGCATCCCAGCCTTCCTGCTCTTCTCTCAGGGTGGCCACGAGAGATGATGTAAAATGCTCTTTTTGTAGCAGTGATCCCAAATGTAGAAGAGACCTGTGAAGAATCACAGGGATGTTTACTTAGCTGTCATTCCATGGTGGGCTTTTTCTTGCACAGATGTAGAGAGAAACTGAACTTTCCCACGCAGGTCTCTGTTTTGCTGCAGGGTGTAGGTCTGATCTCTGAGATCCACATGCTGGGCCTTGATTGCAATAAATGAGAGCCCTTTGTTTGCTCCAGTGGAAGACTTTCCATTTCTGCAGTACCCTCTGCAGATGACACAGATGCAAATGCACCTTCTTCCCAGCAACAATTGCCTTTTTTTTTTTCACACTGAGTATGCATGAGGCTCTTCATCATCTTCTGCTGGCTTGTAACCCTTGTTGGTCCATGGAGAAACAACAAAGCCCTAGAGCAGTGTATGCACTTTGGCATTGGAGAGCTTACTTAATTGCTTCTTCTCAAAGAACGAACTGCAGAGAGGCATGGAGACAGCTCCAAACAGAATTGAATAATGGGACTAAATTTATGGAGAAAAGAACTTCCTGCCAAGGCTTGTCAGCTAGTCTTAATTTTGCTTTTCTTCTCTCTCTTTGTCATGTTAGCATAATATTTTGTACTGGCAGGTCTGCCCCCAGAATTAATTGAATTAGCTGATGGACTTTTCCATGTGCTTTGCACTGTAATGTGACTATCAAATGAGTAATCAATGCTGTTATTTTAAAACCTGTGTTGGCAAGCTGTAAGACAAACAACTGCTGTTGGTAGCTTGGTTACTGCAGAATCAGCTTTCGTGTATCTCATAGATAGGGAAGAGACCCTTAAGGGTCAGCTAGTTGGACTCCCCCCGCAATGAACAGGGGCACCGCAGCTCCATCAGGTGCTCTGAGCCCTGTCCAGCCTGACTTTGAACATCCTCAGGCTCACCAATCTTATACCCATGCCACACACTCGCAGTATTTCACCATTCAGCATCGCCACTTGTATCTTCTCTTGCTGTAAACCAGAGCTAGCTGGTAAATCGTCTGCTGTGCGGGTCAGCTGTGTCTCTCCCATGGGCATCACGTGGCTGCTGGGAGGCTCTGAAGAGCTGCAGCCAGAGGTGTGTCACCCGCTGGGCCTCGTGCCCAAAGGAGCCCACAGGAAAGTGTTGTTGCAGTTTGTCATGCACTGCACTGCCATGAGACTTGACGTGCCAGACATCCTCTGACACGTGACCTCCTGCATCCAGCCAGGACATCTGAGACGTCTCCTTCAGCCTGACGTGGCTGCAGTTTCACACTGGTTTTACTAAGGAAGGAGAAGGCACGTGGATGAAACTCTTTTCCTGCTCTTCCTGGCATTAGCTCATAGTACAAGTAAAGCACTGTCAGGTCAAGCCTGGAGGAGTAATGCTTGTCACTGACATGTTCCTGTTCAGGGTGGAGCTGGAGGGTAAAATAACACAAGAAATTGTCATTGAAATTCAATATCTGTGAAATTCAGCTGGCTGCATTCACAGAACCTGGCGTTAAGATCTGTTTTCTGGTTTCTATCTTGAGCCTATTTTCCATAACCCAGTCCTCAGTTATGAACTGAAGCTCTACTGAAAGCCTTTCGCTGTGTATGCTCATGCTGCAGTGCAGCGCTTGTGACCTTTAACAGCACATTCACGTTCCTCTGATCACAGGATCCTTAAGGTTGATTAAGACCCTCTAGTCCGACTGCTCACCCATCACCACCATGATGCTCACCATCAGCTAGCTAAAAACTCAGCAGAGATGATAGATCAAGCACAACACTGGATTTGGGATGGCTAGAGATTCCTAAGATATTGAAAGATTGCTTGCAGGTGATGTTGGCTCAGGTATTCATCCTGCATCCCACCTGCTGTTCTGTTTGGTTGAGAATCATGCATTCTGCAATTTCACTTTGTAATTCAAAGACTCTGGCTTTATCTGTTGAAAAACTGATCTAAAACAAGCCAAGAAGACTCCGTTGGAACTGGTTGATGCAGAACAAAGGCATCCCCAAAGGACAAGTTGCACTGTTTGATGAACATTATTGGATGAGAGCTAAGCTAAGATTTAAAAAGTTCTGGGGCTGTCTCTGAGCATCAAATACAGAGGAAGCCTGCATGATTCCCTGAGAATGGATACCTCCTACTTTGGTGTTGGGTTAAGGGAACACTAGCAGTAACTCCTATCACAAAATGTCACATGGCTCAGACAAAATGCCATCAAGAGGGCTTAATTAGGAGCACCAAATGGTCACAAGATGGTTTAGGGCAGGGAAGTAATCTATCTATGTGATATTGGTTGGTGCTATTAGTTCTTCACAGCTTGACTCTAGAGGGACTGTTCTTCTTTGGTCACCTAGTTTTAAAAGAATAGATGGCTCCTGTCTATTACAATTTTTAAGGCATTATTTGTTCACTGATGCCATAAATGTGCCTGGCATAGCAATTGGCCTTGGTGTATTCAGTGACTGAAAGCAACAGTTGTTGCTCTAAGAAATGCAGTACTAAGCTAGGTCTGCCTGTAGCTGACAGCCATCAGCTTGCTCCTCAGGCAGGTTCTGTGTGGATGGAATGAAGGGCATGAAATACTGATGTGCTCATCAAACTCTGCTTGTTAGCTTAGAGATAAAGTGTTGAATAGGTTTGTTCATGTATTGCAAACACGTTACTTAGCTGCCTTCATTTTAGCTTCAGAAGAACATGTGCAGAATACAGAATTGATTAAAAGAAATAAGAACTGTCTGCATAGAACTTACTCTTTCCTTACACAGGAGAATCAAACAGACGTTTGTATGTAAGTACCCCCAGAGGTGAAACTCGATCACCCAAATGTAATGAGCAGAGACATTACAATCAGTTCTAACTGTATCTTCTTGCTGTGCTGAATAAGCCTGAGTCAGGATGTAAACCACTTTCTCTTTTTTTCTTCAGATGAAGCCATTAATTCTGTCAACAAGCCCAAAACGACTCCAGAAATATCAGTCAGTCCTTCTGAAGACCTGGAGCTGGTGTGTGAGGTGTCAGCTGCAAGCGGAGCTGTCGTATGGAAGAAAGATCAAACAGAGGTGAAGCAGGACCAGAGGACAACCATCATCTCCCAGGGGATGCATCGCAAGCTCATGGTCAAAAATGTGACCCTGAAAGACCAAGGGAGCTACAGCTGTGAAACAAAAGATGACAAACCAAGATTCCAAGTGAAAGTCAGAGGTGAGAAAATGCTTGGAAACCCAGAGATAAAGGAACGCTTCATTTTGTGTGTCTTGCATTTGGAGGATCAACTGAATGCCTCTCTGATGCAAAACACTTTGGCTATAGGACTTTCTTTGTCATCTAGTGTCATAGCAACACTTTTCTACATGTGCTTTTCCATCCAGGAATGAATTACTGCAACAAACCATAGGCAAGGAGGGTAACTTGTGCAGCTCTTGTAGTCAGCTGGTGTCTGCAGGGTTACAGTGCAAGCGCACACCGGGCATGCAAGGAGTGAGAAAAGGGGAGGTGTTTGAAGAGATCTGGTTACAAAATTGGAAGGACACAATGAGGTGGAAAATGCCAATAATCAGACTCATAAATGGCCTGGGTTGCAAAGGCCCACGGTGCTCATCCAGTTCCAACCCCCTTCTTCCTATGTGCAGGGTTGCCAAGCAGCAGCCCAGGCTCCCAGAACCACATCCAGCCTGGCCTTGAATGCCTGCAGGGATGGAGCATCCACAGTCTCCTTGGGCAACCTGTTCTAGAGGGCCGTTCCCTTCCGATTTACTGGAAATGTAGAGAGACATCAGAAGAAAAAAAGAGAAGGGAGGAGGTTCAGCAGTGCATGCAGGTGTTCTAAATCTCATGTCCAAATCTGCTATCAGACTGCGAAATGTTTAGCTTTCTGATATGATATGATGTGATATGATAGGATATGATATGATATGAACTGATATGCCTATAATTTCCCAAGGCAAAATAGAGGGGAAAGTATTTTCCTGTCTTAATGAGGCATCACAATGCTCAATGTGAAGGGCAAGTATAGTGAAAACGGGGAACTGGACTTAGCTCTGCAGCAGACTACAGCAAAACGGTGTGACTGTTGTGATGTCCCTGCAGAGAAAGAAGACGTGTTTACAAACAAGGACAAGGTACAAAAGGAGGTGAAGGCTGTACTGACTCAAAATGCCACGCTGAGCTGCGAGGTGGCCCAGGAGAAGACGGAGGTGAAGTGGTACAAGGAGGGGAAACTGATCACCTCGAGCAAGAAGTTCAAGGTGGAGTCAGAGGGCAAACAGCGTCGGCTGGTGGTGAGCCAGGTGGAGAAGAAAGATGCAGGGGAGTACAGCTGCGAGGCTGCTGGCCAGAAACTCACCTTCAAGATTCATGTAACTGGTAGGAAACACATTTTGGTTGATATTCTTTGATTATTCCATAGTCTGGCTGTGGAAACGTCTGTGTGAACGTGTCCTCTTTATTCTGACATGAAACTGTTTTGGGGAGGATGAAAAGAAATGCTTACAAACATGCAGCTAAAATGATTATTTGTTTTTAACAGTGTTTCATCCAGCTCTTCCCCTAGGACTACTTTTATCATCAGCTGTCCATGGATGTCCAACTGTGATTTGTACAATGTGCAACACTGCTCTACCAGTTGATATTTCAACAGTAGTAGTTACAGATCTCTACTGTGGCTGCACTGAGAAGGTTTGGTTGTTGGTAAAAGTAAGAACTTTTAGTCAGAGGCATTGCACTTGCCTTTGGTTTGTTGAATCCCATGTTGACGACCATTCGTTCCATGTTCTGTAAATGTAATGACCAGTCATGAATCCATTGATACCTTTCTAATTGTACATTTCTCATTAGTCTGAGAGTTTAGCACGGAGGTAGATCTCTCACTCCAGCTGCAGTAGAGATTGCTCTGGTGTCAGTATATTTTGCACAAGATCCGGTAAATTTTAACTTAGACTCCAGATAGCCATGGGCACATCAGCTGCATTCGGAGTGACCATTAGTGAGCTGGCTGATGACGAGGGTTTGTCTTCTGTTTTATTTGTAGCTGCACTCTACAGGTTTTTGCTCATAAGTCAGCTTGTTCTCTGTTAACTTTACAGTTCTCGTCTTGTATTCTGAGCTGATTAGGACAGGGAATCTGTTTTCTCCTCTTCTTTCTTATGGCAGTGAACACATTGGAGCTTAATCCTGGTCAAGGTTTGGCATTTGATCAGCTATGTGGAGGAGCAACTGTACTGGGAGTCTACTGCCTTTCTGCTCACACAGACCTGGTGTCCTTGCAGGGCATAGCTTGCGTTCTGTTCCCTTGTAAAGGTTGCAGTCTTTGCTCTCTCCATCTTGGGGCATTCTGCTCCTTCAGTCCCTGGTGTGCAATATATCTCTGCTCCTGTAGTAGACAGTTTTGCTGCTGCCTGTGGTGTAGACTCTAAACCATCAGCTCTTACTATTCCCACACCACGTGGATGTGATTCTGGGGCCTTTGGATCTGTTCCGTGAGTTGTGTCGCTCATGCTTTTGGCTCAGGAAACTGGCAGTTTCAGCAAATAGTGGTTTACAGACAGGGTAGATTTGGGAGGTATCTGTCAGAGCAAATGAAACATGAACGTTGACAGAAAGACTATGGCAACAGCTGGAATCAACCAAGTTAATCCTCAGCAGCCAAAGCCAGCCCACGTCTTATTGCAGAGGTGTAGGGAGAAAACCCAGAAATGTAGTGCTTTTACACTTGAATTTTGCTAGCTGAGGGCTATTATTAGCTGTTTGCCTCAGAAACCAAAGGTTTTCTGTTCTCTTTCAGACCGGATGAGCTCATGGCTGCACAGGGTAATGTAATACCTCCTCCTCTGCCATACGTGGAGAGTGCTTGCTTAGCTACCGTTTCTCATGTGTACCACCGTAACATGACGTGCAAGTCCAGCCCTCACTGCAAAATGATGTGGTGTGAAAGTCAGGAGGGATTATGAGTACTCTTGGAGTGGTTGGCTCTTTCACTACAGAAATCCTCATCTTACTAGCTTCTCCCAAAGTGCAATGGCTTTCTGAGTCTTAATTTCTCCTCTAACCATTGCACTCAGAAAGCTTTTCAGGGTTCCTCTACCCCAGGGTTCCACTGGTAGCACAGAACAATCCCATTTTAAGGACATGTTGAATGTTAGGTGCTCAGTGTTGAGCATTATGGGACGCAGATTAGACCTTCTTGCTTAAAAGAAACAAGTGCTGCACACCTTGGAAGCCTATAGAAAACAAGAGTAAAAAGGGCTGATTCTGCCATCTCATTATCTCAGTATTTGTGGTGCATGCTGAAATCCTTATTTGAAGTGGGCCAAAGCTCCATTGCATTTGTGAGAAGTTTTGCATCACCTGGTTGGTCTAGGCCATGTTTGTTGTCTTGCTAATAAGCAACCCTTCTGATCTTCATCAAATCATTGTGGTTGGAAAAGACCACAAAGATCCCCACATCCAGCCTCAACCCATCCCACCATGCACACTGCCCACGTCCCTCAGTGCCACATCTCCATGGTTATTGAACACTTCCAGGGATGGTGACCCCACCACCTCCCTGCAAAGCTGTGCCACCACATCACCATTCCTCTTCAGAAGAAGTTTTTCTTAACATCCAACTTGAACCTTCTCTGAAAATCATCAGTCAAAACAGGGGCTGTTGAAGATGGGCGGAGAGAATGATGCTTCTACAGTCAGTACAAGCAGGGAGATCAAATGTAGAGTGTATCAACTACATTCTTGCATTGGCTTGCTGCCCTGCTCCCTCGCCTTCAGTGGACTGCAGTGCTGGTGGTAGAGCTGTGGTGTGAATCCTGGGATTGCACATACTGCAACGGTCAGCAGCACAGGAACTTGAGCTGAACTTACCCTCCTGGGCAGCTGCTGCCACTCAGAATTCAGACAGCATGCAGAGGAGAAAGTCATGAAGGAAGGGAAAGGGATGGCAGCAGAAGGCTTCACAGAGTGACAGCGGGGAGGAAGGAGATAGGGGACAGGTCATGGAAGGGTTTGCCATGACTGCTGGGGAGCAGGAGCCTTCCCGGTCACCTGAGCTGGGTATGCCTGAATATGCTTGCATGAATGATCTGAATGAGTGGTCTTCCATGTCTCCACTGCAAATAAAAGACAATGTCAATCCCCCTCACACCTGCTAGTCCTGCATTCATGCTTGGAGCCTCTGTCTTGGTATCAACATCAGGACCCTGGGATCTTTCCTGGGACCCAAACAAGCATAGGAAGCTTATTCAAAATTGCTCTGCTGTTAGAAGCTGGCTAGCACTAGAGAAGTCCATGATGTAAGTGCGTCAGAAATATTCTGCACTTCTACAGCCTTTTGTAGGGCAAACCATGGAATAGAAATGGAAGCCCATTTATTTAGGGTTTATCTGTTCTCCCACTCCTCAAATAGGAACTAGCATGAACGCTCTCAGCGACCAGTTGTTGGTAAAAGGAGAATCAGATAAAACAGTCATTAAAGTAATCAATAAAAGATTCAATGTATCAATCGATCCCACTTAGCAAAGTGATTAACTGAATCACCTTAACTGAAGTGTGTATGCCTAACTAATTACACTTGATATCTTTCTGATGCTAACTCCATTTGTTGACACAAAGGGTAAGGTGGGCTTTAAACACTTTCTTCTTTATGTGTTAGGTATTAAGAGGAGATGACCTCAGCCAGTTCTCTGAAGAATCAGGGGTTGCTGTGAGTACAAAACCATGATTTATGCATAAAACTGAGCTACAAAATCTAATGTAGGCCAAGTATTCACCATATTAAGGGCTATATCATTACCAAATGGTAGAGTCAAAAGATGGTTTTCTGCTCTTAAATTTCTATGGTTTCCTGATTTTGAGGTCTTCATAATTGAGCTGTACTTGGCTGATATCCAGTGCAGAGTGGAGCAATATCAAAAAGACAGACAGATGAAGATCTGTCATTGTCTTCATTAGAAGAAATCTGAAAATTAGGAGTCCCAGCTGATAGTAATGACTACCCAGAGGGATGGGATGACCATAGGGACTGTGCTGAGGATGCATTATAATGTGTGATAAACACTGTGAAGCAGAGTTGCTCCAGGAAATGGTCCAATACAACATAGAAGCAACTTTTAATGTCTTCCAGTCACAAGTTGCTCATATCTAATATATATTTTACCCAGTGTTTTCCAGTTCCAGAAGCAGAGGATGCCTTTATCAACAAGCAGAAGGTGCAGAAGGAGGTGAAGGCTGCACCAACAGAAAATGCCACGCTGAGCTGCGAGGTGACCCAGGAGAAGACTGAAGTGAAGTGGTACAAGGAGGGGAAACTGATCACCTCGAGCAAGAAGTTCAAGGTGGAGTCAGAGGGCAAACAGCGTCGGCTGGTGGTGAGCCAGGTGGAGAAGAAAGATGCAGGGGAGTACAGCTGCAAGGCTGCTGGCCAGAAACTCACCTTCAAGATTCATGTCACAGATGAGAGAAATTGTTTCGACTGTATTGAACCCCCCAACAAAGAAGGAGGGGAAAGTTAAGTGGTTTGACACATTCAACCCCAGCATTCAGCGATGTAGACGGTGCTTAAATTCTGTTTCATTCATGTGCTTTTCTGTTTGCCTTCCGAAGCTATGAACACTTAGGACTTGGGTAGCCTCAGCTTAAGACAGGCTGGAAATAATTTGGGAATTTCCCTGGGGATCTCAAGTAGATGCAATGATAGCAAAATGAGAAGTCAATAATTTCAGGGGAAATTAAAGAATATTAAAGATATCTTCAGGGCACAAGCACACCCCTGCAAATGCTTCTTCCTAAATAGTCTCAGAGACAGCATTTGGTAACAATGCTAGACGGCGGCATTGGTGGTTTCTATTAAATTAAAGAAACCTGCAACTAAAAAGGTTTTCCAGTATTTTCTTTTGTTTTCTTCTCTATAGCAGGTACAAAAGAAATGCTTAAAAATAGAAAGGCTTCAAGCTGGTGCTTTTCATTCCAAAATGGAGGAAGACAGGCATTCTATTTATTAGGAGAGTCTGATAAGAAAGTGGAAAAAGGCTTTTTACCAGGCTTTACCAGGATCTGTAGCAACATAAGAAGGGGCAATGGTTTCAAAAGTGAAGAGGGTAGACTCAGTTTGGACATGAGAAAAGTTCTTTATGATGAGGGTGGTGATACACTGGAACAGATTGTCCAGTGAAGGTTGTGGGTGACTCATCATTGGAGTGTCCAAGGCCAGGCTGGATGGGGACCCTGGGCAGCCTCATTTAGTGAATGATGTCCCTGACCACGGCAAGAGGTTGGACTGGATGATCTTTAAAGCTTCCTTCTATACCCAAACCGTTCTATGATTCCATAGGGGAAACCATTTTATTACTGCCTCTGAAAACTCAGGAGATATTAGAATTGTTTTCAGAAATAAGTAGGTGAGAAAAATACATTTCCTCACTATGACTTAATCACAAACAGAATTTAACCTTGACCCCTCACCTGGCTTTTGCTGGCAAAGCAACTTACAGCTGTCAGCTTGTTTGGACAATTTAATGCCTGTCCCCTTGTATGAAACAGACTTTTCAATGACTGCGTATGCTGGTGTGCTGCTGGACAGTGGGGAAAGGAGTGTTTTTTAATTTTTGAAGATTTTGGAACATGATACTGGTGGAAATGAAAACAAGTTTAGGGCTATCTAAGCTGTTTTGGTCTGGCAGGGAGGAAGTTCTTCACTGGCAATTGATACAGTTCAGATGTTGGCATTCAGTTCATAGCACTGTCAGGAAATGTGAGTGGGAAAGCTGTCCTCAACGGTACAGTCCAAAGTCTAATTTGGGCATTTGGGGAAGGCTCTGTAGAAAAGATTCATGTCTTAAATGTGCCCATTTGCCTTCAATTCCAGAAGCAGAAGATGCTTTTATCAACAAGGAGAAGGTGCAGAAGGAGGTGAAGGCTGCACCAACAGAAAATGTCACGCTGAGCTGCGAGGTGGCCCAGGTGAAGACGGAGGTGAAGTGGTACAAGGAGGGGAAACTGATCACCTCGAGCAAGAAGTTCAAGGCTGAGTCAGAGGGCAAACAGCGTCGGCTGGTGGTGAGCCAGGTGGAGAAGAAAGGTGCAGGGGAGTACAGCTGCGAGGCTGCTGGCCAGAAACTCACCTTCAAGATTCATGTCACAGGTAAGACAGGTGTTGTCTGAAATACGGCAGAGAACAGTAAAGTAAAATCTAGTTTCCATTATACAGTGATCCAGGTGCAGTAGTCTGTGCTGAGGTTTTTTCCCTATACTTGATTGCCTGGGTTTGTAGAAAGTATTTGGTTTCAGTATGACATAAAGACCTGTTTCAGTCTGTCTGTAGAACAATAATTAGTAATATATGTACAGTGGAAGCAATATTCAAGATATTATTCAAATCTCTCCTGTGCCTGAGATCCCAAACTGTAATTCTTGTTCACCGAAACATTTGACTAAGATAAGTATGTGCAGTGAGGCTGGAGTGCATGTTCTACGTGCAGCCTTTCGTGGCAGGAGAAGCAGGAACTTCTCCTAGTAGTACACTGCCTTTTTACTATGCCTTTATGTTGGAGGCTGCATCTGGATAGGTGAGTCTGCTACTCACAGTAAGAGACCTGGTAGAGCTGACTATTCCCAGAGCACAAAGTAAGATAGATATCTGCAAATCACACACAAAGAACAAAGGACTGCGTTGGTGAGCATATTTCCTTTGTGCCTTTGACAGTCACAGTTGTGGCAATGGTAGAGGCCATGAGGAGTCTGTTCAGGAAGCCAGGAGTACTGTTCTGGGTCATGAAAAGGCAGACAGTGGTTTGACTATCGCATGTTTATGTGTTTTGATGTTGCACAGTGGGTCTTAAGCAAAAGGAACTCAGATTTTGGTTGCCTGAAGGTCAGATGTTCTTTTGGGTTCAATATGTTTGCATAGTGACTTGCAACCATGGGACTGGTGTTCAAGGACCCTCTTGGTTCCTTCAGTTCCTAGGAAAGAAGAAAAACCTAGTTCCTAGGTTCTTTCTTGCCTAGATTTGACACTTTCTTTCAACAGAAGAGCTGATATTCTCTATAGCTGATATACCAGTTCAAACTGGAATCTGTGGACAAAACACGGCGTCTGGTTGTGGAGCAGCTGCAGAAGAAAGATGCTGGAGAATACATCTGCGAGGCTGCTGGCCAGAAGATGACCTTCAAGTTGGAAACAACTGGTGAGCATTCGCTTTGGGAGCACTAAGCAGCTGTTTATGTGGCTTAGAGGAAGACTGGCTGTCTTCTACTCTGTGGGCATGGAACAGCCACAGTTCCCCCTGGAACAATATCAATGACCCACACCACTAATTGGATTCTCCTTTTTAATGTAGTGGTAGCGAGCTGAAAACCTGGCTGTGGAATATTTTTGACTAAAGAACTTCTACTTTAATTTCTAGATGCACTGAATTACCCTCTAGAGTGTCTTTCTGAATATATAAGCAACCACTGGTGACTATGATCCTGGTTTATATCTAGGTTCAGGCTTACTTTTTCAGTTAGGTTAGATCAATAGCTCCAGAGAAGATAGGGAAATACAGCAGTTCACTGATACCACGTGTCAGAAGAATGCAGCTCAGTGCTGTGCAGTTTGCTGCTTCATTCCCTCTTACAAGTTGCACCCAAGGCTGGAAAAGACCACTGAGATAGCTGAGTCCAACCCCTGCCCACCCTCACTGGACTTACTAACCACGTCCCCAGTGCCACATACCCGTGGCTCTTGAGCACCTCTGTTATGGTTTTGCAATTTGGTTGGTGTTGGTATTCCACATCAGAACACCATGCTTCATAATGGGAGTAAAGGGGACAAGGTTTTTTTTTTTTTTCTGTGGACTGCCTTAATGGGCATGTGGGGAGGGGCACCGGAAGGGAAGTGAGGAAGGGGACGGGGTTGCTGGCCGGCTCCCTGCGAGGAGACAACGTGGTCAGAGCTTCCTGCCTTCCACAGCTCCATAGGTGAGATTGGGGTCTTGGTACTCTCTTTGTTGAAACTCTCTTGTTGTTGTTTAGTGTTATTAGGTTATTAAACTGCCATTCGTTCTCAGATCACCTTTTTTCTCCCTTATTTTTTGTTAGACCTAATCGCAATCTCCCTTCCCTTCCCCGTCTCCCTAAACGCACGTGGCCGGGCCGCGCCGGGCCGCGCCGTACCGTGCCGTGAGAGAAAAGGGGGGGGGGGCTTTTGCTCTTGCTGCCCCGGGTTTGTGCCCACTGTCCCGGAGTGAGCTCTAGAGAGAACTCCGTGACATTTTTGGTGGAGAATGCGGGCAGAACTCAGGGCAATGTTTTGGGCAGTAATTAGGTGGTTTTTTTCAGCAGCCCTGTATGTAGGACTGATAGTCCGTAGGTTCCTGTGGTCCTGGCTTAAGGACTTCCTGATGTTGGGGGTAGGGGTAGATTTATTAAGCCGATGGCTGGCAGGGATAGAGATATCTGCCTGGCTCCCTTCCAGACTAACGAACATCACAGGCACCATGCTTGAACTGGCTCACGAATGCTCTGAATTCCTTAAGTATGACTGGGGTGTCAATTGGAATACTGTGTTGTTAGTCTCTCTGATTGTAGTAGTTTACTATAAATTGCAGAGAGACTTGCAAAGAATAGTGCAGAGAGACTCAGGAAAAGGGCCAGAAGCATCGGGACCCCCAGTATCAGGTAATCTCACCCCTGAACACCAGAGGGACCTTGGGAAATTAATAGAACCCCTGAGTGAGTGTGGGAGATCAGGGGGATCTCAGAACGAATGGCTTATGAAAAAGATAGAGAGTCTCGAGAATGAGATCCAAATCCTAAGGGGAAGGCAACAAGTTAATCCCAGCCGACCACAGGAAGCACCAGCATCAGTGTCAGTCGCCCCAGTGGAAGGCCAGAGTTGGGACGTGTGTCCTCACGTCTGGAACGGATGGAGGAAGTAGAGGAAGATCCGGGCGAGGGACCCTCCCCAAAACCACCAAGGAAGGCAACTCAGAAGACTAACAGACATGGAGAAGATAGTGACGATGAAGGCCAGAGATGGGAGCGTGTGCCCTCACGTCTGGAACGGATGGAGGAAGTAGAGGAAGATCCTGGTGAGGGACCCTCCCCAAAACCACTGAGAAAGGCAACCCAGAAGACTAACAGACGCGGAGAAGATAGTGATGATGAGGGAAAAGTCACTGCTTCCTCTACTCGTAAACCTCTGAAAATTACTGAAATCCAAAGTGCGAGAAAGGAGTTTGCCCGACTCCCAGGTGAACGCCTTGTCACTTGGCTGCTCCGGTGTTGGGACAATGGGGCCTCCTGCATGTCTCTAAGCTGCGATGAGGCTCGTCAATTAGGAAACATTGCTCGAGACTCATCTATTGATAGAGGGATCAGCAGATGTCTCGATGGAGTCGCCAATCTCTGGGAGAGGATTCTATCAGCTGTAAAGGCAACCTGTCTTCTCAAAAGTGATTTGGAGCCTGTACTGGAAAAATGGAGTACAGCTGAGGAAGGTATCCAGTACCTGAGAGAAATGGCTGTGGCAGAAATGCTGTTCGATCCCACGTTTGTCCCTGGGGACCCAGAGGATTACCATGACCCAGAAAAGGTGAGCGGTACTCCAGAAATATGCAAGAAACTCATACGGTCAGCACCAGTGAAGTATTCCAGTATACTTTTAACGAACTCTAACAGGTATGATGAGCTGGATAGGAGACCTGAAATTTTTGAGCTCATCCTTTCACTGCAAAATATCGAATACTCACTACTGCCACACCGTACCACCATCGCAGCCATCTGTAAAATGGTGGATAGAATGGACCGAATGGAGAAAAGACAGGACAACATGCAGAAGAGCTGGTCTGCGGCAAGGAACCACAGTGAACCTGTGGCAGTCTCAGCTGTCAGACGCAAACGCACACCTGTCCGAGTGAAGGTCCGCAGTGAGCCTATGTCACGTGGTGCCATGTGGAACTACCTGCGTGACCATGGAGAGGATATGAAGAAGTGGCATGACGAACCCAATTTTGTACTGCGAGCACGGGTAAGAAAATTACAAAAGAGGTCAGCCACTACTGAGGTTGCCTCTACCGCCTCAGACAACCAATAGAGGGGCCCTGCCCTCAGCCGGGGGGGGAAAGGGATAATAGAGTGTATTGGACGGTGTGGATTCGGTGGCCTGGCACATCAGAACCACAAAAATATAAAGCACTGGTGGATACCGGTGCACAGTGCACTCTGATACCCTCAGGTTTCGAAGGGACAGAACGGATACATATACATGGGGTGACTGGGGGTTCACAGGAACTGTCTGTATTGGAGGCCGAGATAAGCCTCACTGGTAGAGACTGGCAGAAACATCGCATAGTGACTGGCCAGGGGGCTCCTTGCATACTTGGAATAGATTACCTAAGAAGGGGACATTTCAAGGACCCCAAAGGACACAGATGGGCTTTTGGAATAGCTGCTATAGAAACAGACAATATTAAGCAGCTGTCTGATTTGCCTGGCCTATCAGGGGACCCGTCTGCTGTGGGGCTACTACGGGTGGAAGAACAACGGGTACCAATTGCCACGAGAACAGTACACAGACGACAGTACCGTACTAATAGGGATTCCTTGCTCCCTATCCATAAGCTCATTCAACAACTAGAAAGTCAGGGAGTAATTAGTAAGACCCATTCACCCTTCAATAGCCCCATATGGCCAGTGCGCAAAGCCAGTGGAGAATGGAGGCTGACAGTAGACTATCGTGGCCTTAATGAGGTCACACCCCCATTGAGTGCTGCAGTGCCAGACATGTTGGAACTCCAGTATGAACTGGAATCAAAAGAGGCAAAATGGTATGCCACCATTGATATTGCCAATGCATTCTTCTCTGTCCCTTTGGCCACAGAGTGTAGGCCACAGTTTGCTTTTACTTGGAGGGGTGTTCAGTACACTTGGAATCGTTTGCCCCAGGGGTGGAAACACAGCCCGACCATCTGGCATGGGCTGATCCAAGCCACGTTGGAACAGGGCGGTGCTCCAGAGCACCTGCAGTATATAGATGATATCGTTGTGTGGGGTGATACAGCGACGGAGGTTTTTAAAAAAGGAGAACGGATAATCCAGATCCTCCTGTCTGCTGGTTTCGCTATTAAGCGAGACAAAGTGAAGGGCCCTGCCCAAGAAATCCAGTTTCTTGGGGTGAAATGGCAAGATGGGCGTCGCCACATCCCAATAGACGTGATCAATAAAATTACTGCAATGTCTGCGCCCACTGACAAAAAAGAGACACAGTCCTTCCTGGGTGTGGTAGGCTTCTGGAGGATGCACATCCCAAATTATAGCCTCATTGTGAGCCCCCTCTATCAGGTGACCCGAAAGAAGAATAGCTTCGCGTGGGGCCCTGAACAGCAGCAGGCCTTTGAGCAAATCAAGCAAGAGATAGCCCGTGCTGTGGCCCTGGGGCCAGTACGGATGGGACAGGATGTGAAGAACATCCTTTACACGGCTGCTGGGGAGAAAGGTCCCACTTGGAGCTTGTGGCAGAGAACCTCAGATGAGACCCGAGGCCGACCCCTAGGATTCTGGAGTAGAGCATATAGGGGGTCGGAAGAGGGCTACACTCCAACTGAGAAGGAGATCCTAGCCGCATATGAAGGGGTCCGGGCTGCCTCTGAGGTAATTGGCACCGAAACGCAGCTTCTCCTGGCACCTCGACTTCCAGTGCTGAATTGGATGTTTAAAGGGCAGGTTCCCTCCACTCACCATGCCACAGATGCCACATGGAGTAAGTGGGTTGCACTAATCACACAGCGGGCCCGGATGGGGAACCTCAGCCGTCCAGGGATCCTAGAAGTGATCATGGACTGGCCCGAAGGTAAAAAGTTTGAAGCACCACCAGCAGAAGAGGTGTCACGTGCCAAAGAGGCCCCACCATACAATGAACTCCCGGAAAATGAAAAGAAGTTCGCCCTGTTCACTGATGGATCGTGCCGCATTGTTGGGAAACATCGCAGATGGAAGGCTGCAGTGTGGAGCCCCACACGACAAGTTGCAGAGGCCACGGAAGGAAGAGGAGAATCGAGTCAATTTGCGGAGGTAAAGGCTGTCCAGCTGGCCCTAGACATTGCTGAGCGGGAGAAATGGCCAGTGCTTTACCTCTATACTGACTCATGGATGGTGGCCAATGCCTTGTGGGGGTGGTTGCAGCAATGGGAACAAAACAACTGGCAGCGGAAAGGTAAACCTATTTGGGCCGCTGAACTATGGAAGAACATTGCTGCCCGAATAAAGAACATGGTCCTAAAGGTGCGTCACGTAGATGCCCACGTGCCCAAGAGTCGAGCAACAGAGGAGCAACAAAATAACCACCAGGTAGATCGAGCTGCCAGAATTGAGGTGGCTGAGATAGACCTGGATTGGCAGAATAAGGGAGAGTTATTCCTAGCTCGGTGGGCCCATGAGACCTCAGGCCATCAAGGCAGAGATGGAACACATAAGTGGGCTAGAGACCGAGGGGTGGACATAACTATGTAATAAACCAAAATAAAACAAAACAAAAACAACAATCCAACATGACATTGACAGAGAAACTTGAACAACAACAACAAAAAACTTCAAGGGAAAAAACAGGCATTCAACTTTCAAGTCAGCTAATCGTGTGTTCTCATGGAAATGATCTTATAGGAGTTCTTGTTGAGAAACTCAGCAGGAAGAGCAACCTCAAAAATAAAGCATGAGACATGGTTTTGCAGCACTGGGAACCAGATACAAGCACTCAGTTTGCCAGTCCCATGCTATGCAATTAAAGAGGCCTTTACTGAGGTTTCCCATTAGCCACTGAATTAGCCATTTGACAAATCACCTTTTGCATTATTCAGCCTGCTCAGGACAAACATTATCTGTAGAGTGATTTAACCCACAAGAACATGAGAACTGCTACACTGGCTTAGGCCAGCAGAACAGCTCCAGCCCCAAGCCACAGGCAGCAGGCAGCCAGCAAGGCAGGCATGGGGGAATGGAGCCCTGTGGCCAGCGCTGCCACCCTCCTCTGCACCAGGCACTACGTCAATGTGCACTCAGACACAGACCTTCCCCTAGGTCTTACTCCCTTTAGGCATCACAGACTTCACTACACCCTTCTAAATGACAGGACTATTTGGCAGCTAGGACAGCTGTCACTGAAATCCATGACCCCAGTTCATGGCAGGGCAATGGACTCCTCTGACTAACAGTCTGGATCTCAGATTGTCCACCTATGATTGTAGTAAGGGCACTGCACAGGGTGTTCAGAGAAGCTATGGATGCCCCATCCCTGGAGTTGTTCAAGGCCAGGCTGGATGGGGCTTTGGGTAACCTGATCTAGAGAAAGATGTAAGCATTAGAACTAGATGATGACTAAGAGCTTTTCCAACCCATACCATCCTATGATTCAAGGAGCTGAAGATGGCACAGTACCTGTCCCTGAGCATCAGGGGACCAAATACCAGACTTGAGACCTTTTCTGAGAACCATACATTTAACTTCTCTGTGGCCTGTCTCAACATCCTACAGATACCAATTGCTCTCAATTCCTCTACAGGTTTTCTTACTTCAAGAACCATAAGCAAGAGATGCCACAGAAAATTACTATTATTACCATTCCATCATAGTCTGAAGGCCAGTCAGACACAGAATCACCAACGCAACCACTTTTGCAGCAGGGTTAACTGGGAACATTTATGAAAGCTTGGAACTAGAGTATCATCTTTTACCCCTGGATCTGTACTGCCAGTTCCAAAACACTACCTGGACAGCAATTACTATTGCACCACAGCATGCAGTGAGATCAGCCCCTCCACCTGCAATTACTTCCTGGTGTGTCCCTTTGGGGCAGCATACAGCACAGCTCCCACTCACCCAGAGCTCAGGAGCTGACAGATCAGTTAACCTGGTCAGGAGAACCTCATGCTCCTCTCTGTCAGCTCCCCTGCTGCCAAGCACAGGTGGGTACCCACATTAGCGCTGTTGTGGATGAGGGGTGGCCCCAGCAGGAGCACCACTGAAGAACATTGGCTGGCTGCCTGGGCCTCATGCACACCTACAACAGACAAGAAGGTGCTTCTTCCAGGATTTGTTTCCAAAATGATGTCTCAAACTTCACAGTATTCAGCATGCAGGAACCATGTAGTCAGAAGGTATATCTGACTAATCAGAAGCAAATCTTCCCATTGTATCACAAAGTAAACAATTATTTTATATATATTTATGGAGGGAATGGCTCACTTTTAAGCAACAAAAGCCTGTAGTTGTTTGGATTTGGCCTTAGAGGCTTGAGTATGTCTCCAGTACTGCTTCAATTCAACCGTATTTCTTTTTGCTCTCCATCTGCACCATAACACGCTTTCACTTCCAAAGCATTTCAGGTAACAACTTGAAGAACAATTTTTATTTTAAACATACACACACATCTCTTAGCATAAAACTCATCAAGTAGTGTCAGCAAGCACATTTTAATACCATAATATCGAAAAGTAATTTTACTACTATCTAAGAGTCTGAAGTCTGCAGAGGATATATTTAGATGCATATAAATAGACAACAGTCGGTGATGTCTGGTCAAAGGAGTACAAATCTTTCCTAATGCATGGAATTTGCCTGGCCCCAAACACTGCAACAGCACTTAGACAAGCCTTTTCTACTTGGCTCAAATTCTGCCAGGCCTGTTAATAACAAAGCTATTAGCATGATTTTCTGGATGGGTTGCTTGCTTAGAGAATATTCAAAGATTGTTCTAATAAACTAAACCCGTTACCACATCTGAAAGCATAGGAAATATTGATCAACAATGGAAAGCCATTATCCTTTCAGCATTTAACATATCCCCATGCGCCCCAACAGACCGACAAGCTCTCCAGGTACCTTCGGACGCTCCATCTCCCCACTGCTTGCAGGCACCTTTGCTTGCCCAGACCACACCAGCGGGAACACCATCCCCATCTTCTGAAATTTTTGGAAAAAAATGTACACCAAGGCAGCTGCGTGGGGAGCTCAGTTACAGATTGGCCTGGGGAAGCTCCGTTTCCCTCTTTCTGTGCTGTTCTGACACATTTGTTTTTGGGTTCCCACCTGTTTTGCCCCACATACCTCATCAGTCCCATTCTTAGGTTGGACAACACCTTACCTTCTTCCTCTACCTCATGGTCAACATCTACCAATGTTCATAATGATGCAGCCAAATACAGATCTCTTCAGGCAAAATATTTGTACAAGAAAATTCAAAGACAGCACCCAAGAAACCATCTGAATAACACTGCACCTCCTTGAGCATAAACCAAAGATGAGATTGATGAGTGCAAGGAGTCCATTCCTGGACTTGTGTAGGTTTTAGTAAGCCACAAAACTGGTAGACCAGCTCAGCTTCTAACTCATGCGAGACTCTTCAAATAGCCAGGATTTATTTCCACTGACTGCATTGCCATGAGAAAACTGGTAACTGCTTTTTCTGAAAGAAGAAATGCAAGCTAATATACCATGGGAAGCTTCTTAGTAAGCTTTGTGACTGGAGGCCTAGCTGGCAAGCTTGGGTGTGCATTTTGATACAGCCTTAATGCATTAAAATGCATTTATTATGCATTTAAACAAATGCATAATCCCTTGAGAACAGCTTATATTTAGAAATGTAGATCAGAAAGGTGTTTGGGCACTGAGAGCATTCAGTTTCTGGTATGGTTCTTCCTGCAGAATTGAACCTGACTCTCAGACCAACAGAGAGGAATCGCTGCTCCACGTTTTGGAGCACAGCGGCTCCACCCCACCAGGACAGATTCCAGCAGTAAAACACAGCAGTGGGCTGACACCAAGGGGAGACCCACACACAGCCCACGGCTCCAGGGGATGACTCCAAGCTAATGGAACCAGGCAGAGGCCCCACCACACCACGAGGCACACACTGCCCCAACAGCCCTGGGCACTCTGCTCCTGCCGATGGCTGCAGGTAGGATGGGTGCTGCCAGAACCAGCCCAGCCCTCCCAAGGAAGTAGAAACCCTTTGACATACAGTTATCACCAAAAGGCTCCAACAACCCAGGGAGGATCCATCCATCCCACTGCTTTGTTGTCTGTCGACCTTCACTTGAAAAGGGCTGGACATGCAGCATTCAGACAAGGATTCTCAGAAGGAATGAGCAGACACCACCTTACTCTGGGGACATGTAAACGTGAATGGGAAAGATCAGTAACCAGCAACATGACGAGAAAGGCATAGGTATCCTGGGCTGTCAAGCTCTGTAGGAGACAGCCAGAGACCGTGCAGGGACAGCCCCAGCTAAAGGCTCCCAGCTTTCCCCTCCTTGGTTTGGGGGCTGGTCAGATGATGTTCACACCAGCAGCTAAGGCCAACACACCCTCCTGTTCCAGTTGCTCAATGCAATGAAAATTGCCTGCCCTGGAGACATGACAGACCAGGCTAGAGAGAGAAGACAACAGCACAGGAGAGGAAATACTGCTGCCCTGTATCACAGAAGAAAATGACAGAGGGCAGTGGCCGTGATCTGCAGATGCCATGCTGATGCCAAGCCAGCGCCTGGCAAGCAGCAACAGCAGGAAGGGCTGTGACAGCTCCTCGCCCACCTCTGCCCGTGCTCCCCAGGTGTGGCAGCACTGAACTGCCCCTCCGTGTAGCCGCCCTCCGTGGCCCCCTCCTCAGCTGCAGCCGATCCCTGCAGGGAGGTTTGTTTGTTCCTGACATCAACATGGCTGCAAGGTTTCGGCTGGCTCCTCAACAACTGCCGTGCTGTCTCCCCTAACGGGAACCTTCCATCAGAAAAAAAAATAAAAAAATAAAAAAAAGGTTGATTGTGTCCTACATTTGCTTTCCCGCAGACGAGGAGCGCTCACTACACACAAAAAGGAGGGGAGGGGAAGGGACGGCACTTAACACAAATCCTGGGATCCCGGGGACAAGCGACAGCCTCCCAGGACAGAGGTGCAATGAGAGGCGTGTGCCGGGCGAGGGCAGCGGGACGGCGCGGCTGACGGGAGCCTCCCGCGGTGAGGGCAGGCGGCAGGAGGGAGCCGGGAGCCGCATCTCCGCACACCCGGTGCGTTCCCTGCGGAGGAGCTCAGGAACCCCCCGCAGCCGGAGGAGCCGAGCCGTGCCCCCGAGCGAGCGCCCGGCAGGACCGCGGGCACGGCCGCGACCCCGGCAGCGCAGGGCTCGGGCGGCACCGCGCAGCCCCGGCCCGGCCCGGCGGTGCCGGCGCTCCCCAGGCGGCGGCAGCACCGCGCCGAGGAGCGGAGGGGGCGGCGGCCGCCGCGGTATCCGCGGCCCTGCAGCACCCCCAGCCGCGGGCGGCCGCCGTCGCCGTCCCGCGGGCAGCGATGGGAGCGCGGCCCGGCCCGGCCCGGCTCGTGGCGCCCACCCCACCCTCGCCCCGCGCGGCCCCGCGGCCGCCGCCCCCCCGGGAGGGGAGTCCCAGGCGCCGGCGGACACCCCGTCCCGTCCCGTCCCGGTGCGATGCGGGGCGAGCCCTGCACGGAGCCGGGCGGGACCCCGCCGCTGGCGCCCTCCCGCGCCCCTTCCCCCATGAATAAGTAACGGCGGCTGCAATGCGGCGGGAGCCGGGCGACGGCCGCCAGCTCCGCGATTACCTGGTGCCTCTCGGGGAAAGACGGCGTCCGGAGCGCTTCCCCTGCAGCGGCGGCCGCGGCCGGGCTCCGGCGGGGCTTCAGACTCTCGCAGCAGGCAGGCTGGCCGCCTCTCTGCCCTGTGCCATGGCTCAGCAGCCGCATCCTAGACCGGCTCCGCGGTGGCGGCTGCCGGCGGCCGCGGAGGGAAGGGCAGCCCGCACGGACGGCCCCATGGAGCGCGGCGGCTCGGCTCCGGCTCCGGCTCCGGCTCCGGCGCGGGCAGCGGCAGCGCACATGCACACACGCACACACCGCGCCGGGCGGGCGGGAGGCGGGGGGACGGCGCGGGCGCGGGGCACGCAGCGGCGCAGCCCTCCGAGCCCGCTCGCATCGCCCCGCCGCGGGCAGCCCGCGCCGCTCCGCTCCGCGCCCGCCGACCTCGCGGTGGAGCCGAGCCGGGTGAATCCTCGCCGAGCGCTGCGTGTCCGCGCTTCGCTGCGGAACGACGGAGCTTGGAGGGGGGGGGGGGGGGGCCGCGGAGCCTCCCCGGGGGCACCTACGGCGCGGCGGGCGGCAGGGCCATGCGGCTCCGCGCTCAGGCGGAGCAGCCGCGGCGCCGCGCGGTGCGGTGGGGCAGGGCGGGGTGCTCGGCCCGGCCCTTCGCTGCGCCCATCCTCCGCACCCAGCGCTGCCGCCCGGCCCCGGCCCCCGCCAGCGGCGCCGCGCGATGCAGCACGGAGGCGGCCGCCGCCTCCCCCGCGCCGCGCCGCCGCGCCGGGGCGGGCACGGGATGCGGGCGCTCCCCGCCCCGCACGCACGGCTGAGCCGCAGCCGCCCGACCGCGCGCAGACGTGTCGCGGGCCGGGCAGCCGCGCACCGGGCGGGGCAGCGCCGACAGGGAGCACGGAGCCACGAGTCTGACCAACGCTCGGGTCGGGATGCGGGAGGGACGCGGGACCCCGGGCCCCGTGGGGAGGCGGGTGCGTGAGGAGCGGAGAGGAGAGGAGAGGAGAGGAGAGGAGAGGAGAGGAGAGGAGAGGAGAGGAGAGGAGAGGAGAGGAGAGGAGAGGAGAGGAGAGGAGCGGAGAGGAGAGGAGAGGAGAGGAGAGGAATGCTGCTGCCACCGCTCAGGAGCGTTTTCGGCTTTCGAGCGGCTTTTCCGCTGAGGGAACCGGCAGAAACGGCTGCGGCGCCAGGAGGAGCCACGCACGGATTCGAGGCGGCGTTGGAAGCCGAACGCGGAGCTGCGCGGAGCGGAACCGTCTCCTGCCGGCCCGGCCCCGGCCCCGACACGCGGCTGGGTGGAGGAGATGAGCCCGGCGCGGAAATGAGAGGTTACGTTGTCTCCGGGGTCAATAAATTCTGTAGGCGTCAGGGTTTTAGAGGTTGTTACCTGTCTCCAGGACTCCTAGCAGTGTGCAGCTCTGACATTTTGAAACCTTGGTCCGGTTTTCTCAGAAAATGACAGCGATGTTACAGCACGGCGAGCAGAGCACCGCGACAAACACTGCCTGCCCGGAGAGGAGCCGCCGTACCTTGCCAACATGCAGCAACCCTGCGCCTGGAAAGAGGCCCCCACCACTGGCCATGAACCCTGGCCCCTCGGCCACCCTCCCATGGGGACAGCAGTGGTGCCGCTTGGCTGGGGCTGTCCCCACTCTCATGCTGCCTGCAGCTGGAGGAGCGTGGGGCCAGGGTTACTGTGGAGCATGTGGGTACAGCCCATCGTTGTGCCGGGATGGATGCAATGCTTCTGGATACCTTGTGCTGGGCGTTGTGCTGGGTGCGCACGTGGGGGGGCACAGCCCCAGAAGAAGAAGAAAGCTGCAGCGCTGCACCTCACACCTTCCTCCTGGAAACCTTCCTGCCCTGGGATCCAGCGCCTGGGGTCAGTGTGAGCAAGGAAAGGGAATGCGGCTTTGCTCCCAGACCCATCTCTGTGCAGCCTGAGGACACAGTTCTTGCAACCTCTAAGGGGGAAAAGGAGCATTGTTTTGAGATCAGCACCACAGCTTGTGCCTGTGGACCATCAAAACTGCCCTTCCCAGAGCAGTGGCCACCTCTGCCCTATCAGCAACTGCTGCCTGGGGCTGGGAACTGAGGATTGGCACTGAGGGCAGCTCTCCTCTATCCATTTTCAAGCCCACTGCTCCATGGATCAGGATCAGGCTGTTACAAGGGCAGAGAGGCCCAAGTGATGAAGGAAGGGAGCGACTGATTCCTCTGCTCCCCTAAGAGAAAAGCCACGTCAGAAAGTTGGCTTTGCCGGGGTTTTCTTGTGCATCCCTAATTTTCAGTTCTATCACTGCTGTCTTTTAGAACTGGAGGGAGTGTGTTTGGTGTTCCTCAGTCCCATGCTTGGCCCTGCTCAGCATTAGCAGTGTGCTCCCTGGAGGGAGCAGACAGACAGGAAGGCGCTCTGTGGTAATGCATCTGCAGTCTTGGCTGACCTCTGCCACATGGAGCAGCCTCCTCAGGCCTCTCATTCCCAGCATTTGCTGCCTTGGCACTCCGTTCTGGCCCAGGAGCAGCAGGGCGGGCACAGCAGCGGTGCCAGCTGTGTTCTGGTGCGAGGAAAGGAAGCAGATGTTTGGGTATGACTTTCTTGGTGACAGGAGAAGCTTGTTCCAAGTCAGGCTCATAGTGGAGGCTGCACTGCTTTGCTACCATCCAACACAAACACCGGGACTGGGTCAGAATCACTCTGAACAGGTACTGTGACAGCACCTCCCAGCAGCTGCCTCCTCACAGGCAGGTTCAGGAACATCCTGCACCCTCTGCTCTCAGGGCTGTGCAGGGGCTACTGCCAGCTCAAAATTCATGCTGGGCATGGGCCTGAAATGGCCCTGCTGCTTTGGTAACATCCCCAGGGAAAAATGCTCTTTTCCAGAGGGTCTGGGAGCGCTGAGAGGCAGGTGGCCATGGGGAGCACCCGCTGTGCCACAGCTCAGCCACTGTACCTGCACTTCCACCCTTCCCCACGAGCCCTTGAGGGAGCTTTGTCTTACTGCAGCCTTCAGGAACAGGATAAATGCCTTATTTCTGACAGAAGACCACTTGTTACCCTATATTCTCCTTTCGTAGGTATCATTCAAGAATTATTTGATAGAATCACTGAGTGGCTTGAGTTGAAAGGAACCATTGAAAGTCATCCTATCCACCTCCCCTACAATGCACAGAGACACCCACAGCTCCGTCAGAAGCTCAGAACCCATTTCCTGACCTTGAAGGCCTGCAGGGATGGGGCACCACCACCTCTTTGGGCAAATTGTGCAGTGCCAACACCACCCTTATTGTGAAAACTTATGTCCAATTTAAATATCCCATCTTTCAGTTTGAAACCATTTAACCATTTTCCTCTGGATGAACACACCATCAGGTCTGTGTCTCCCCTGAACTGAGGACTCCACATATGGAGCAGTGCTCCAGGTGAGGTCTCGCAGAGCAGAGCAGAGGGGTGGGATCACCTCCCTCAGTCTCTGACCACACTGTTTTTTGTGCAGCCCAGGGTACAGTTGGACTCAATGATCTCTAGAGGTCCCTTCCAACCCCTACAGTTCTGTGATTCTGTGATACAGTTGTCTTTCTGGGCTGTGAGGGCACATTGCTGGCTCACGGACATCACTTTGGTCTCTTTTGGCTGAAATAAAGATGGAAGGCTGCAGCTACGTGCTGTACCTGTCATGCTGCCCAAGTGCTTCCTGCCCCCCAGAGCCATGTGCCCCACTCAGCCCTAGGCACAGTGGCTGCTTGTCCCCACCTGCTTCACACCATAACCCCTTGCTGGCCTTGCAGCTGGGGAAGATGCCATCAGTTAGAAGTGCTGCCCAGCAGCTGGGCACGCAGGCGTTTTTCTTGGGGAAAGGAAGGAGAAATACTTTCCTAAGGTGTTGTGTGCAAACCTGGGGAAGTGACAGATTAGGGAGACAGTCTGGATTGAGCAAAATGCTTAAAAACAAACCAAAACCACCTCTGAGTGCTAATGCAGTGTGCTATGTACACACCCTAAAGGAGACCAACAGCAGTGCAGGGAGGTAGAACAGCAATGGATGGGTGGCTGCAAGGTTTAGCATCCCTGTTGGAACTCTGAAGCAAGAGGGAGTAAATGCTTCTTTTTATGGTAGTCTGTTGTGGCTAATCAAGAAGCGTTTGGGAACTTTGGTTTTTACTCATTTTTACAAGAAGCTCAATGCCTCAGTGACGGAAATGTCGGGGCAGCGCTGCATGCAGTGTGTCCTCCCCTGAGGGCCGGGCAATGGGAGCACTGCGGTTATCGGGCACAGGGGACGCTCTGTCCGGAGGCAGCAGCGCGGTACGTCAGGTTCATCGCTGTTGGTTTCCCACGGTTTAAATTATTTTAGTTTCAGTTCTGCGGTCTGTAAGATGGGGGAGCTGTTGCATTGCACAAGAACCGCGCAGGCTGCTCCTCCCGGTTCCACGCGGTGAGAGCCTCCCGGGCCGGGCTCACCTGATCCATCATCAGCGATGGCTCCGTGGGAGCCTGGCCCACGGAAGGGATTGCTGGATAAGCCTCTTCCTTACTTTAATAGCTCTAACGCTATGTAAAGTGGACTGGCGTTGCATTGAAGCCCACAGTGCACGTGTTCGCGAGCAGCAGCACAGACTCATTTATTGCCCCTGGATGTGCTTCACTGCTGGGTGATGGTGAAGCAGGCTGGTCCTCAGGTCAGCTTGGTTCCCTGGCTGAAACTAAGCCAGGTGAAATAGATGCTTGGTTGCTGATGTGCACCTTGGGATTCTTAGTTTATAGGTTTGTTGGTTTGTTTGATTGTGGGTTGTTTTGGGCTTTTTTGTTGTTGTTTTGTTTTGTTTTTTAATCTTTTACAAATCTTTTCAGCCTAGATTTACATTCATGATTACAGTATTATACTGTTTGTTCTCTAACAGCCTCGCTTTCTGAGAAAGAAGTAAAACAAAGCACTGTCACCTTTTGGGTTGATTTCTAAATCTCGTCTGCGATAAAATGATTTCTACCAATTGGCACCTGACTTTCAAAATGGTGGTTTATATCTCTCTTTTATCTTACAAATGCCACCCAGCAGATCAGTACCAGCACAAGGCCTGTTGGACAGCAGCGTGGCCCCAGCACCAGACTGCATGGGGGACGGGGAGGATGGGGAGGAACACAGAGCACCACTCCAAGGGCCTCCGTCAGCACTGTCCACCTTTCCAGCCTGCTCACCACAGGGTCAGTGCACTCCCACTGCATTCAGGCAGGCAGAGCTGCTGGGTGAGGAGTGCATGGGATGGGACGGGCTGCACCCAGCTGTAGTGAAGTGCCTCTGTCCCACACACTGCAGCCACCCCTGTGCTCATGAAATAAAACCAAGCATCTGGGTTAAGGATGTGCTCCATTGCCCATCTCCTTTTCCCTTCTTCTGGCAGTACTTAGGTGTGCCCTTGGCAGTTATTAATGAGCTCCCTTAACACTTGCACTCTTTTCATGTTGCTGTTTGCTTGGTTGTTTTTATTTTTTTAATGCTTTCTTATTCACATTATTCCTTATGTGACTTATCCTTGTGGAGATGACATCTCTATAGGAAGTAGCAAAGTCAGCATCATCAGCCTGCATGAATTGCCTGAGCATCCTTGCTGCTTCTGAAGCAGCCAGGTGAAGGGCTGGTTTACAGCATGAACTGAAAATGGTTTGCTTGTCTCCCAGCTGCTGATTCAAGTATTTACCTTAGGCCAAGACTTAAGTGGAGAAGAGTAATTTGAGCCGCTTGCTCCATCTTCCTTCTGCATGTCCTATCTATTATACCCACCCAATCAGCTGAAGGCTCTCAATTAGCTGATGAGTGGGAGGATGAAGAACCATTTATGCACACAAGTTTAAAAAAAATAAATAATAATCACTCAGTTTACAGTCTTTGTGGTCACAGCTTAAAGCAGAATTTCATTACAGAATTTCATCACTGGCATAACCACACTTCAGTGACAAAGTTGCATCAAAGCAAATCAATTGTTACTCCAAAATTTTACTCACAGGTACTGGCAGGGTCTAATTCTGTCTGATGATTTTCTGACCAGAGAAGGAATATTCCACTGGGCAGGAAAAGGAGTTAGATAGAATGACTTAGGCAGAAACATCCCAAACAAGTAGAAATGGAAAGATGCTGGGGTAACTAATATTGTCAGGAATTTGCCAATGGGGAAAAAAAAATAATGCAGAGGCACATGGGCAAAAGAAGTCTTGTAATAATTCTTCAAAAGAGAGGGAGCTGGAATCTGGCATGGATCCCCATAGCTTCCAAGCTTGTTCAATTAAAATCAACACTGAGTGGGTTTTCTTTCACTTCCATTACTCAAGCTGCATTCTTCAAAGGGATAGCAAATGAGTTATATGCATATGAAAGAACCATGGAGTATGAAATTACAAAATGATACAAGGTTTGGATATTTGCACTTTGAGATATTAAATCTTCTGAAGAAAAATATTTGAGCAAATTCTGAATAAAGGACCCTACAGAGGAGGAAGGAAGAGCTGTGAGATAAATCTAATAAAGATGATACTATGCAATTTCTGAACACTCTTGAATTACTGAGTTTAGCTGTGGCAGTGTTTCCAATGGAGGATTCACTCCCACGTAGTCAGGCAGCAAGCACATTTTAAAGCCCATTTGGAACTATTTTCTACTCATGGTGCCATGGGGCAGTCTATGGGGAATACGTATGTCACAAAATCAGAACCACAGGGGTGGAAAGGGACGTGTGAAGCTCCCTCAGCCCACCCTCTTGCTAAAACCCAGGTGACTTTATTATTTTTATTGTTAAAAGTGGACATCAGAAATTCACTTTTTTCTGCTGTAGCAGCACCGGCCCTTTGGTGCTGACCTGAAACATGTTCCCTAGCCCTCTTCCACTCCTGCTTTGCTGTTCCACTTCTCTCATAGTACTTCACATACTCCATCAAAACCTCTTCTTACTTTTCTTTTAGAAACCTTTGTTTCCTCTGTGATTTTCATTGAATCCTGGACGCATTTCCCTATGGTCAATAAGCTTTTTTCCCCAGTTCTTGCAAGTTTTCTCATTTCTTATGGCCTCTTTAAAACATTCATCCATTTGAGGCACCATCACTCAAATTTTCCCTTTTGTGGAGGAGCCTAAATGCGCTGCACACAGCTACATGTTAGTAGGAAGGGATTTTTTTAAAATCAAAGTGGGGCTGTCTATGTACAGTAAAGAAATAAGTACTACTGTCTCCATTTAGTCCATTCTCTTATGACTCCGCTCTCAGATTTCAGGCTGGATAGCAAAAGGGTGTGCTGCCAGAAAAGCTTTTCACCTCCTGGAGAAGTGCAGATACTCATGGACAAGATGTTCTCAGTCAGCACACCCAAAAATGTGTGTCCTGTGTAGTTGGTTCAGAGCCCATCCCCAAGGCTCTGTGCGTGTGGGCCCCACTCACTGCAGGCAAAGCCCTTCCTGCTCCCCGCTGCAGAGCCACACATCACCCAGGGACTGATCCACACAGCTGTTTGCTTTCTCAAAAACAAACAACAACAAGAGAAGAAAGAAGTATCTTTAACCACATTCCGAGAGATTTTATTAGCTCTATCTGATTTTAGAATCATTTTTAAAAAAATAAATTTACCATTGCAACTCAGTAAGTCTGTGTATATTTCCAGCAGAAAAGCAGAGGAGAGTTTTGACATTCCTGGTTTTATCTTCAAACATGATGGGCACCAAAACACACAAAAGAGAACCCACACAAAACACCTGGTCTCATTTCTGATATAGTTCCATACCACACATGGATTTCACACAAAACATGTACAGGTGCCCTGCTGGGAGACATGCGGCTGCCCCATCCTGCTGTGCAGCACAGACTGTGCGTGAGTGGGCTGAGAAAGAGGAGGGTGAGGAAGGATTCTTAGTTCAGCACGGATCCACTTCATCTTGACTTCACCTGCAGAGTCCGCTGGGATGCTGAGCCGTGCTCTTCCGCAGCTCTGGTGTTATTACAAGCCTGCATTATGTTGAAAGCCAGTAATTAGATGTGTTCTTTAAATTGCTCAAGTGTTTGTATAGTAAGCAATTACCAAATTCTACATCACAATTCTACAATTAGCAATTCTACATTGTTAATAATGAATTTAAGGCTTGTGCAATAGCTCTCAAGCGCTTGGATTCCTCCTGGAAGGATCATGTCTGCTCTCTAAGCACAGGCTGCACACCAGCCTGCGATCAGCAACCAGGTTGTTTGGACAGCGTTGGTCCCTCTGCCCAGCCCAAGGGCCAAGCAGGTAAAGGCCAGGAAACAGCAGCTCCAGCTGCAGCTGTGAAAGTGGGGGCAAAGGGGAAGCTGTGTGAGTCTCTGGTACCTGAGTACGGCCAGGAGGATAGAATGTCCTTCTGTAGGGGAGGGATGTGGGGAGATGCTGCAGAAAACAAGCAGCCTCAGGAGTTTCCTATCCTCCCTGCTCTCCATCTGACTCATATGAGGGGAATGTGCCCCTTTCCACAGTCCCCAGCACCCAATTCCCAGACAGAGCTGGCACTGCTTGCTGAGTGTGGCACCCACATTCTGGGAGGTGGTGAGAACACCTGAAGTCATTTTCTGGTTGTTTTCTCAGATACAGTTTGAAAAATCTTCAAGGTTGAAAAATCCAGTCACAAGTGGCATCCCTCAGGGGTCAGTCCTGGGACTGGTGCTCTTCAACACCTCAATGACAGACGGTGGCATCAAGTGCAACCTCAGCAAGTTTGCAGATGATACCAAGCTGAGTGGTGCCATCGATACATTGAAAGGAAAGGAAGCCATCCAGAAGGACCTGGACAGGCTGGAGAAGTGGGCCTGTGTAAAATTAATGAGGTTCAATAAGGCCAAGTGCAGGGTGCTGCACTTGGGTCAGGGCAGCCCCAGGTATTTATACAAACTGAGGTAAGATCTCCTTGAGAGCAGCCCTGCGGAGAGGGACCTGGGGGTCCCACCAGGAGGTGGATGAGAAGCTGGATATGAGCCATCAGTGTGCACTTGCAGCCCAGAAGGCCAACTGTATTTTGGGCTGCATTAAAAAAGGGGTGGCCAGAAGGGAGAGGGAGGTGATTGTCCCCCCTCTGCTTGGCACTTGTGAGGCCCCATCTGGAGTGCTGAGTCCAGGCCTGGGGCCCTCAATACAGGAAGGACATGGAGCTCTTGGAGCAGGTCCAGAGGAGGCCACTAAGATAGTCAAAGGGCTGGAGCACCTCTTCTATGAGAAAAGGCTGGGGGAACTGGGCTTGTTTAGCTTAGAGAAGAGAAGGCTCCAGGGAGACCTCATTGCAGTCTTCCAGTACTAGAAGGGAGCACTTAGGAGGGGGAATGCCTGTTTATGAGGATGAATAGGGATAGGACAAGAGGGAATGTTTTTAAACTAAGACAGGGGAGGTTTAGATTAGAGATTAGGAGAAAGTTTTTCACCCAGAGGGTGGTGATGCACTGGAACAGGTTGCCCATGGAGGTCGTGGATGCCCCATCCCTGGATGTGGCTCTGGGCAGCCTGGTTTAGAGGCTGGCGGCTCTGCATGTGGTGGGGGGATTGAAACTAGATAATCATTATGGTCCTTTCAAACCCAGGCCTTTCTGTGACTTTGTTATTCTACGATTCAGACTCAGCTCACAGTGGATAGATGTTAGTGGGCTTTTGATTAGAACCAATTGCATCATCTGCTGCATCTCGCAACACATAAAATGTGATTAGTTTTTCATGTTGCAGAAGTAAAGCAATGGCAGCCCTCATCTAAACACTAAAGATGGTAAAGGATGTGTTGAGAGATTTTATTTCTTAATAGAACCACTGATACGGTTGGTGAAGTTTCAGATCTGAAGAGCTTTTGTTTCTGAAACATTGCCAGTGTTCTTCCAGTGCATTAGGCAGCAAAGCACAGGATCCTGCCTCTGCTGTGAACATTCAGTGCTGCTGTCCTGATAGCACCACAGCCCCAGTGCTGTGCTTCACATGGGCAGCGGTGCTTCTGTCCTGAGGAAGGGCACAGCCAGTGGGGAATCCCAGTCAGTGGTTTCTACAACTGCCTCACAAAGCTGACTCTTCTGCAAGTGTCAATTTGATTAAAAAATATAATAATAATAAAAATCCTTTGTAAGACAGAAACATTTGTGTTCTCTTGCTTTAGAATTGCAAAACAATGAATCCAGGAAGAAGTTCCTTTCACCCTGAGCTGAGCTGCTGATAATGCATCTAAGCCTTAAACATGTAAGGGATTGCTCTGGCTAATTACGTGCTTCATTTTAATTGCAAGCCAGAATGAAAAGTAAAAAGGCCAAAAATACAAAATGTTCCTGTGATTTTCAGAACAGCTCCATAAGCAGAGCTTTGCTGTGCTCTAACATAGGGTGTGCCAAATGAAAACAGCAGCACATTGCACACAGAATGGCAGAGTGGCTGTGGGTGAAGCTCAGGGAGCATCATGGCCCAGGAACCAACACTTACTGCTGCACAGGTGTTAATTCAAGCTTTCGGTTGTGGGTACAGTTAATAATGCATCAAAGAAGATCTGATGTATTACAGACATCGCATAAACTATTACTGAAAACTTGTCCTCCATATTTTCCCAAGGCTCACAATCCACTTTATGAGCCTCCAAGTTGTGTGTTTTTCCCATTCGGGTGTCCCCTTTGTGCTTTATTTATTTTCCCAATTTGTATGCATTTATTCAGTCTGCACTGTATAGCAGTTACTATTTATCACTGCTCCACATGCCATGAACTCTGCTTGGCAGCACTGAGCAGTCTGGAGGCCCCATTTGTCTCATGGTTGCCTTGAAAGTCCTAAGCCACCACGGCCACTCAGAAATACACACTATTTTTTTTCCTGCAGGATAAATAAATAACTTTTTTTGGAAAATGTTTCAGTTCTAATCCCCTTCTCATCTGCAATTTCAGGTCACCATTTCCTGCTTCGCCCAGTTCATTTCCATCTTTCCATAATGGAAAAGGGATGAAAAGAAAATGGAAGGAACAGAACACAGAACAAAAATATTGATTGATTTAAGCTTTCTTTTACTAGAAGTGGAAACTCACTGAGGAATCCCTTCCTCCAACTTTCTCCTCTCTTCTCTTCTCTTCTCTTCTCTTCTCTTCTCTTCTCTTCTCTTCTCTTCTCTTCTCTTCTCTTCTCTTCTCTTCTCTTCTCTTCTCTTCTCTTCTCTTCTCTTCTCTTCTCTCTCTCTTTTTCTTTTCTTAGTATTTATCGTAGGAATGTGGTGTAGTGGGCATGGTGTGATGGGTTGACAGTTGACTTGATGACCTTAAAGGTCTTTTCCAACCTTAATGATTCTGTGCGTCTATTTTTTATACAACATAATGTCCTGATGATGGCTATCTCAAGCTGGTTCTGCCACTGCCGTCCACCTGGACGAACCCCTGTGTGCTGATGCCCCTTCCCATCATCACCCAATCCCCTGGACCATAACCCATTTCCTCTCTCCCTGACCTCACAGAAGTTACACTAGCTTCACCGAGTGTCACCATCTCTCCATTTCTGCCTTTTTTAGGACAGAAGGGTCTGGCCCAAAGATAGCATGGGTGTCTGTTTTACAGTGTAACTGCCCTGAGTAAAACTGAAAAGAATTATTTCCTTTCATTATGCTGCATTGTCAGGTGGGAATCATCATCTGTTGATTGTCATTTAAGAGCACTTTCTTACAGCTGTCATGAAAGCAGGAAAGGTAGACAGCTGATCAGCCAGAAATTGCTAGTGAGCTGTCCTCCATTAGTAAAAGAGCAAAAGAGCATTATAGTTCTGTGTCCTGTCAGAATTAAGGCACTAACTGAACTGAGAAACTGTTCATCATTGCTGAAACAGAAAGACACAAAGATGGCATGATGTTTTCACCCCTGAGATTTGTGGGATTTAGATGTGATGTTTCCTGAGTACTAAGTGCAGTAAGTGTATGTAGCCTGAGCCATCCCTGGGGCAAGGCTGCTCTTGCCAGGGCTCTTAGGGTCACACAAGTTACTGGAGCCCAGCTGTGCGCTGTACTTACATGGGCACACCTCATATATAACCAAAACCATGGCATTACCGAGCATTATTGAAATCTTAGGAATCAGATTCATGATAATCCAGATCTCATGGCTGCAGCAGGCGCTCACCTGCTCATTCCCACTACTCATGGGAAAAGGCAGGATGCCCACTGCAGCTACATGTGCAAAAACATTGCTGGGAACCATAAGACTACAGCAAACAAATAACATTAACTCATACACAAGTTGTATTACTTCAATAATACTTGTTGCTGTAGTGGAAATGCTGTCGTGGCCTGAAGCAATGATGGAGCACATGGTGGGAATGCAGAGCCAACCCAGGGGAGCTCTGACTGAAAGAGGTGGAACCAGGATCCTCCCCTTCCCAGACCTCATTAACGGGCTGGCAGTGGAGGTGAGTATTTCTTGTTGGAGATCGCTGTGTAGTTGAGGCTTTGAAAGAGTAGGCAGATTCTTATCTTTTTTTTCTGTGTACACAGCTGCTCTGTTTGAGCATATCTCTCTTTGTTACATCCTACAATGCTGTTATTACTGCACTTTCTATTGTGTTTCTGTTGTAACACAAACCATGATTTTCTCCTCTGAAGTTGGTACTCACATGTGGAGTGTTCTTCATTTTGAAAGGTGGTAATTAAACTCAGTTTTTAAGTGTAACACTTAATGGACTTTACACAGTTCTGATCGTTGTGATGCAGTTCCCCACAGAAATGTTGCCCCTTTCCATGTGGTGCTTCCCCCACCTTGTGCTGCTGCTGCCCAGGGAAACCCTTGCTACTTGGGATCCCACCCAATCAATTGCGTCCCTCAAGGGTCTGTCTTGGGACCGGTGCTCTTTAACATCTTTATTAATGACATCGATGAGGGAATGGAGTGCACCCTCAGCAAGTTTGCTGATGACACTAAGCTGAGTGGTGCAGTCGATACGGTGGAGGGTACGGATGCCATTCAGAGGGACCTTGACAGGCTGGAAAGCTGGGCTCGGGTGAACCTAATGAGGTTCAACACGGCAAAGTGCAAGGTTTTGCACTTGGGCCGGAAGAACCCCAGGCACCTGTACAGGCTGGGAGGAGTGGTCCTTGAGAGCAGCTCGGCTGAAAAAGACCTAGGGGTCCTGATAGATGAGAAACTTAACATGAGCCAGCAGTGCGCTCTGGCAGCCCGGAAAGCAAATGGGATCCTGGGCTCCATCAGGAGAGGGGTGGTCAGCAGGGATAGGGAGGTGATCGTCCCTCTCTACTCTGCTCTTGTGAGGCCCCATCTGGAGTACTGTGTCCAGGTGTGGAGCCCTCAGTACAAAAAAGATATGGAGATTTTGGAAAGGGTCCAGAGGAGGGCCACAAAGATGATCAGGGGGCTGGAGCACCTCCCCTATGAGGACAGGCTGAGGGAGTTGGGTTTGTTCAGCCTGGAGAAGAGAAGGTTGCGGGGTGACCTCATTGCAGCCTTTCAGTACCTGAAGGGAACTTACTCCCAGGAAGGGAGTAAACTCTTCGAAAGGGCTGATAATAGCAGGACTAGGGGAAATGGTTTTAAGTTGAAGGAGGGAAGATTTAGGTTGGATGTTAGGGGAAAGTTCTTTACTAGAAGAGTGGTTAGGTCCTGGAACAGGCTGCCCAGTGAGGTTGTGGATGCCCCGTCCTTGGAGGTGTTCAAGGCCAGGTTGGACGGGGCCCTGGGCAACCTGATCTAGTAAAGGCGTATGTTTGGTGGCCCTGCTAGGCAGGGGGGTTGGAACTACATGATCCTTGAGGTCCCTTCCAACCCGGGTAATTCTGTGATTCTGTGATTCTGTGATCTAATGCCATCCCCTGACCCCATGGACAACACCTGCTCCTGCAAGTTGCAGCTATAAAACCCTTAATTGTTGCTGTTACTTAATTATGTTATATTATAATGTTACCTTAATTGTTACTCTCCTCTCTGCTTAGCTGGTGCTTCGGGATCTGTGTACTTTCTGCTCTCCACTCTTCATTGTCCTGTGCTTTGGGTCTGGGTTCTTCCCTGCGGTCTGTTTGTAGCAAACGGTGCTGCTTGCTCCCAGTGGTGTCCTAGCAGTGTCCTAGCATCACTCCTTCCCCTAGGCTGCGCCCTGTAGCACAGTCAGTGTTTTGCTGTGGGTGAGGTGTGTTGGGAGCTGCAGGAAGCAGCACTGCTGTCTCTTACCTTTACTGATTAAAAAAATAATAATAATAAAAAATGTTCCCAGAGATGCCTAATTCCTGCAGCATATTTGGATTTCCTTAAGTTTTTTATAAAGTCCTCACCAAATGTTCTCTGCACAGTAACAGTGCTGTGGGATGTGTGAAGAGAGCATTTGTTGTCTTTTGTTTCTACGTAATATATTTAGTATATATTGTTCATAGATGTTGGGAAAATTTCAGCTCCAAACATTTTGCTCAGTTGTCTTTTAATCCCAGAAAGAGACTGAAGAGAGCCTTCATCTGTCTGTATTTGTATCCCTGTGGGGCCTCAAGATTCTGGGGAGCACAGTCCCCTGAGCCCGGACACTAATGAGCCCTTCCCCTTTCTCCATTGGCTGAGCTACTCAGGGTTCACGTTCTCCTTGATTCACCAGTTTGTTGCTTTGCCCAACTAGAACCATGTTTGTATCCTGTAAAGTCTCGCTTTTGCAAACAAGATTTACTTGCAGGTGCTAAGCTAGCATCTCCTGCCATATATTTACAAGATAAGATTGCTTAACCAGATCCTTGGGGCTGAAATTCTTCTTTTCAGCTTTTTCTATGTCTTGTTTTGAGGGGACCCCATATCCTTCCCTAATTTTATTTTGCAAGGACACTTCATTCTTGTTTCTCCTTCAATAGATAACCTGGAAAACTCAGTACATAGTGGGAACACAAAGCCTGCAGATGATTCAGCCTATGCTGAAAAACTTCCATTGCTAGTGGACTTCATCACTTTCTCTCTTGATACTTAGTTGTGTGAGGTCCTTCTTTCATGCCTTTGGTGTCGGCTTTAAATAATCAGGTATAAAATCACTGATGAAGTTTATACTGCTGAAACAAAAGGCAGGGGTTTATAGTGAACTGTACACAGTGCATAACTAGGTATCTGGTATTTCTGCAAGAAGCAAATGAAATGTCATCACTGCAAATATTTGATACTGAATCAGGTCTTGGAGACAGCAAGAGGCAAATTGAATACTCAGAGTTTGAGGCAGCGCTGTCTGGTTTGGCCTCTGCCCTGCTCTGTGCAGCCATGATCCTGCCAAGCTGGAAAATGTGGTGGTGAACTTCACAAAGGACATAACCAAATGTAATGGAGTTCTTCAGCACAAGGAAGAGGTGTCTATGCAAAAGATAAGGTATGGGAAGAGGGAAGGAAAACAACTGAGAAACATTCTGCACTGCATCTTGCAGCACATGAACAAAGCAGACCAGCAGCAGCACTTCTTGAAGCAGTCTCTGCTGCTTGCCTGGAAATTCACTGTTAGAAATACAGATTGCTCCTCTTCTGGGCAGGGCTGATAAACAATCTCAGTGCGGATTCCTTTTCTCTCATTAGGCCTCGTTCCTTCTGCTATATTATTTATGACTTATCTGAAAGAACAATAATTGCAGGATTGTTCAGTGATTTATGTGTCACGAGTAGTGCACATTTACTGTTTCCTTTGTACTTCCCCTTGCTTCACTGGGAGAGCAAGTTGATTGCATTTCAAATGGAAAGGACGTTGTGCAGCAGCACAGCGCATAGAGGCCTGTTGGCTGAGCATGTCCCGATGTCACTCCAGGACAGCAGCCCCCAGCCTTGCAAAACTCATCTGAGCACTGAAACACCTGGTGGGGCAACCCAAGGACTCCTGTGGAACTTTTCTGCAGAGGCAACGGGGGGAGGGGGTGAAGATTGAGTTGGGGTCCTGTGGCACAAGCGGGGGGACTGGGGGTAGACCTCTGCCTTCCCTGAGCTGCCTTGTTCCTTCTCCTAGACCTTGTAGGGGGTTGGGGCTGGGCAGTGCTGGGGGCTGCCCTTCCTGCCACCTCCCACTGCTTCTCTGTGAGCGTTCTGTGGTGCAGTCCACAGGTGATCAGCTTAATGAAGGAGATGCGTATTGCTCTTGGCAGGTACCACTAAGCAGTTACTAGGAACCCAAACCTGCCATTATGGTGGGTCTTTTTATTTGGTTGGTTAGTTTTTTGTTTTGTTTTTAATTTATTTTTATCTCACATCTTTCTCACTGAAAGACTGAGCCTGGGCTGAGAATAAGATGATTTCCCTGTGATTAACTGCCTTCAGGCAATGGGACCTCAGCCCCTGGCCTGGTCCTGGCTCCCATTTCCCACCCCTCAAATGACCCTCTGGTTCAGTGCTGATCCCCAACTCCAGTGCAGTCACTCTCCATTGGTGTTTTCATTTTTTTTTTCTATTTCAGAGACTTCATAAAGATGGACTGAGGCTTTTGTAGCATGACAAAGACAGAAAGAAATGTGGGTAATAGGAAATAGGAGCGTGTGAATGGAGAAAGCTTGATTTCACAAACTTTGAGATAATTAGAGAATGCATGAATAAAGTCTTAGGCCCAGAATGCGGTTTGCAACTAAATTCATTTTTCCTGAAAAAGAGGCAAAATTGGATGACTTTTCTCTGTGTGGCATCATTAATACTTGAATGTTACACAAGTCTGTAAGCATCATCCTCTAATAATGGCTTTTCAATTGCTGTAGCAATGCAACAAACTGCCTGTCACTGAGAAGTGGGTCTCTGACTGTGCTTTCCCATCCCATCAGCTGTGTGTTGTTTCGGCACTGGCTTTGTGCATTCAGCTCCCACAGCCCGTTAGTGTCTGTCACACCCTCCCAAACCTCGCAGCCCCATCTGTGTGCTGGCAGCACTTACTCCCTTCCACTGTTGTGTAACTGCAGACCTCTGCGTTCAGAGGTGATGAAGTCACAGAGTCACCCGCACAGAGTGCAATTGGTTTTCATAAATACCATTCATTATGCAAATTCTGTATTTACAGACAGCATTAAGGTAAAGTGAATGTGAGGAGCAGAGTAATAGAAACTGTGCTTTTGACATCAGGCAAGAATATTTGACAGAAATGGATTAGTAAATGAGTACAAAGATGTTTAGAGAATGGTTGCATGGCCCTTTTTGGCTGAGAAGTGCCACAGCCTGAGCAGAGCAGAGTGGCAGTGGGTGGGTGTGCAGGTTCTGCTGAGGAGGGTCTGTCCCCCCCCACTCCACTGCTGAGCTGCAGGATCCAGATCTTCCTTCATCCTTCCGGAGTCACACATGTCAGTACCCACCTCTCACTGGAGCAAATGTATGAACCATTCAACTAATGTCATTGCAAGCATCCTGTAGCTTCATAGTCTAGAATCTTAACCATGGTCTCCATTCTTTAAAGCAAACAAATCTACTGCTCTGGCTGTGCATATTTGTTTTGATTTTGTTTGTCTCCTTATCTGCTCCTTCCTGTGGAGGAATCAAACATACCAATTTACTCAGTGTAAAGGGATCAGCTGGAGCCTTGTAAAAGTGAGGCAAACGCTCCATTTCCCTCTCTTCATGGCTGCATTAGGTATGGCTCTGCATCCCATGGCACCTGTACCTCTACACACTGTTGGTGTTAGGGCAGGATGTGATACAGATGTGGTGCAGGTGCTTGGTGGTCAGTGCAGGGGGTCCCACAGAGCCATGTCAGTGGGGTTCTTGTCCTGGCAGCCCCCCAAAGGGCCATCAGTGGAGGAGAGATGTCAGAGCCATCCCTCCCACAAAGAAGTGCCTCCACTCCAGGCCCTCCCCATGGGACACTGCAGCCCTGGCCAGAGCTCTGGGCCAGAATGGGGTGGGGGCCCCGATGCTCCAGTTGTGCCCCAGGGGGCTGCCAGGGCTCTGCTCCCCACTCTCGGAAACCATGTGGAGCTGCCCATAAATCCTGCTATGGCTGCAATGGTGCTGCACCATCACCTTCAAGCCTCTGTGGCCTCGAAGGACCGTGGCTGGTGATTAAAGCTACATAGAAATCTGCTTCCCGTGCTCACGTATTTTTTGCCTGCAATTATAACTTCAGGCCTGACGTATAAATTACTTTTTACTGCTGGAGCAGAAAATGTCTCCATTAATTTTGATATAGTATAAGTGCAGGCAAGGCGGATGTGATTTACAAAATGTGATTTTGTCTATGAGGTTTAAAACTATAGTGTCACCTCTGGGTTTTATTTAGCAGCACTGAAGTCAGAGTGTGATGGAGGTGAGCATTATCTTTTCCTCTATCAGCGATTGTGCAGCCTATGAGTGCATTCCTTATCAACCTTACCTAATTTTATTTTAGGAATCCAAAAATACCAAACTGAAAGTACCATTAGAAATAGCAGTAGTTTTAAAATGAGAGTAGGGTTATTCTCTTCACAGTTACTGACCTTATTTCTTGCTGACACCTGACAAAGGTGGGACTAAGAGAATCTTCTCATCACCTTTGTGGGGGATGTAGGAGTTGAGAGCATATAGAATCTTCTGTCCTTCTGACATTGAAACTGCCCGCAGTTTAATAAAACTATTAGAAGTTACACCAGAAATCATAAAATTTCCCTTCTCCTTTGCATTATTGACCTGGCTTTATCAATCTCCAGAAGAGGGTTCTGGGCTTTAGCATCTGCCAGGCTCTGCCTCAACCCCCACCACTGTGCAGGATCTGTACCAACATCCGAGGTGACAGTGTTTTTGTATGGAACCATCATGGTCTTTGGTCAGACAGGAAGATGTGAAATGACTGATGACTCAGAAATGTACATGCTCATCATGCAAAATTACCTTGCAGCCACCTGTGTAGGGCACATTTCCTTTTCCCTGGGGCTCTACATGTAATATCCTATTACAAGGAAGCAGTAAGAGAACAGAGCATGCTATCTATAAAATCTCTAAATATAGTTCAGCAATAATGCTGCTGCTTTCTGCAGATTAAAAAATGGACTGTTCAATCTGTAACACTAATACAATCAAGCACAATCATGAGCAGCATCATTCACACTGACTTGATTAGTGAAAAACAAAGCAGAGTGCTAATGAAGGCTCTGACAGCATTTGTCTCTGTGTTAGGATGGGATGATGTGTCTCTTCTGCAAGGCTGTTTAACTCTTATGGACTTCCTGATCTTAGGAAAATTTTCTTCTCTTTGTTCGAAGAACAGTGGAAAGATGTTATGAGCAGCCCGAAAGACTTCTGCAGATCAAAACATGGAACAGTTTAAGGGAATCCTGTTCTGCTTTATGGTTCTGGAGCAGGGTGGATTTGGGACAGTTTGGGAGGATTGGGTGGGATGGCTGCATGTGTGATCCATGAGCACCCTGGAAACAGCTTGCACTGATAAAACTGGTAAACAAATCCAACTGTGAGAAAAAAAAAATTAAAAAGTTAAAATCATAGAATCATGGAACCACCAAGGCTGGAAAAGACCTCCAAGATCATCCAGCCCAAACATCCATCCACCACCAATATTTCCCCACTGAACTATGTCCCTTAGTGATGCACTACATGTTGCCTCCAGGAAAGGTAACTCCATCACCGTGGCAGTCAATTCCAGTGCCACTCATTCAGAGAATATTTTTTTCCTGACATCCAACCTGAACCTGCCCTGGTGCAACTTGAGGCCAGCCCCTCTTGTCCTATTGCTAGTTATGTGGGAGAAGAGGCCAACCCTCACCTGAATCAACTAAGTTAGTTGATAAATCAATTAAGTCAATTGACAAGATGTACTAGAACATGACAATGAGTAGTTACCCCCAGAAATAATTCACCTGCTGTAACAAGCCCAGCAAAGGAAGTACCTGCTTGGGACTGATGACAAAAAGGCCAAGACAGACCTCTCCCCAACCTGCAGAGCACTGCCTGCACAGCTCTGCTGTAGGGCACAGCTCCGTGGGTCGCTCCTGCACAGTGCCATCCCCACTCACTGCTCTGCCCACTCAGTGCCAGGATCACACCATGCACCACCACTGTCACAGCAGAGTCAGGCTTCAGGACTGGTTTTGTGGTGAGGAAGCACATCACTGTGATGATGACTCCTTGCACATATGAGTGGCATTTCCCTGTGCATTCAGTGCCTCAAGACATGGCTGTTCTCCTTCCCCCGGCTCCCTGAAATGTGTTTGCCCACCTGGCTACAAGAGGTGAGTTCCTTCATGGCTCACAGCTGTTGGCTGCTGAGGGCACAGCACTGCCTCACATCTGACGTGCCTTCCCCTCAGCAGTTTGTGAGCAAAAATGTGAGTGCTGTATCAGCCCAGCTGTGTGCTTGACATAAGCAATGAGATACGGGGGGGGCCACAGCTGAGGGTGCAAACTGCGTAACCTTTGTGTGTTTTCCAGAAAAAACAGCTGTCCTGTGCAAGATCTGCACATGTTGCTCACGATGCTCTGAGCTGGAACTGGGCCCTGAGCAGTGCAACGTGGGCATGCCCTGTAACCAGCTGACACTGCCCGGCTCCATGCGTGGTGTTTGTCCTGGCAGAGCTCATCTCTAAACTCTCACCAGTGCCTGGTCCTCAGCTGAGGTTGGTTCTGTTTACCCACCTACAAACTTCATCTTCATCTTAAGCCCAGTCTGAGCACACATCAAGCTGCCAACAGCCCTCACATTGGCTTCAGACTGTTTATTGGACCAGGTGTGATTTTTTTCCCTTTTCTGTAGTATCCACCCAATTTTGTCTGCCCAAAGTCTTGATACTAGTGCAGATCAGGGGCACACTCTTTCCCCGTTGGAGAGGTTTTTGCCTAGATACATACATCAGGATCAGTTCTTTTTGTCCCATCGTGTGTTGTATTTTTCAGTCCTCAGAGAATTTACTATTTCTGCTGGCTTGTTTGAAATATTCAGTTTGTGCTGTTTTCCCTTCACTTGATTGTGCTCCTCTGGTGCTGCCTTTGCTCCATTATCTGTGTGATGCAGAGACACAAGGCACTGGACAGTGGTTTACACATGATCCAGAACTTCCCTCAGCCTTTGAACCCTTCACTCAAATACCCGTCTGCGTTTGTCAGACACCTCCATCGCACCACTCACAGGTGCAGTAATAACAGTCTGGATCCTTTCAAGTATCAAAACTGACTCCCACTGGAAATCAGTCATCAGACAGACAAGAGACAGGCAGGATAGCAGAGAGCTGCCTGCCAACATTTTTTTCTATAAAAGCTCATGGAAGCAGGCAAAATATAAATGACTTGTCAAAGACAGCTTAAGGAGAGATACTGAGAATATAATTATGGCCACACAAATTGCAAAGATTGCTGCTGTGTGCTCAGAGAAGGATGAGTGTGAGGTACATGCTGGGGGTCAGAGCTCTGCTTTGCTCCCATGTCATGCCCACAGTACTATCTTTTCATTTATACATGAATGACTGAAGTCTTTCCTTATTAATATTTTAATTAACATTTATTATATATATATATATTTTAATCATCTTTTTCTCCCAATCTTAGGCTATCTTCATAAGGTGTTAAACTACCTATTTCCTTTCCTGTCACTTGCATGAAGAGAGGAAAAAACACGTGGGGATGTCCTCAGAACAGCCACTGCTGGAAAACAGGGCACTGACTTTTCCTCAAAGTTCTCCTACACTGGTGACTTCTGCCACCACTAAGTTCGCTGTTGGGAAGCTTAGTGCACTTTGTCCTGTCTTGCTGCAGCGCCTCCCATCTCTTATAGCCATCTCTTGCCTGAGGGACTCAGATCTCTTCCCTTGGCTCTAAATGAGAAACACCAGGAAACAAGTCCTCCTCTGGGGCAGGCCAGGTGAGAGCCAGTGGGTGCCTCCCTGCTGCTAAGTAGTTCAGGACATTGTTCTCCCAGCACAGACCTCCAAACAGTGATAACGTGTGGAAGATAAGGCTGAAGGACTTTGTCAAGGCAAGCTTGGATTACTACATTTTTTCTGAGGGGGAAATAAACCACCACCACCAACAACAACAATAACAACAACAACAAAGCTCTATGACTGAGAGGACGTAAATGAGCTTCTGTCATGCTGCTGCTCCCTGAGCTGGGGTGCTGTGCAGCACTCTTACATCCATCACCATAATCATGCAACACCTGACCTCCTGCTTAGAAAAGCCACCTGATTACCAGGTGAGGCATTCCAGGTTTTATCTGTTGTAGCTCTGGCCTCCAGTTAGTACTTGTGGGTAACCTCTGCTCCTTCTTCAGGAAGGTGCAGCCAGAGCTGCCCACAGACAATAGTCATGACCCATACTCCTTGTCTCTCATCAGGGTGTCATCAGCACTCTCTATGCCTGCTTTGGAGAAGTGGTTTGCATGTACTTGATAAGAGCCCTATAATCATCCCCAGTGGTGAAACTGGCTCCAGTGGGGATGAGGCAGCTCCTGCAGGTGATGCAAATGAAAGCAATGAGAAGAGGTAAGATGGAAAGGTGTAAACATCTGCTCCAAAGTAATCCCCTCTTCTCTGCTCTCTACATTACCGATGACCCTCCTACCAACCCTGGGGTGTGTCAGCCAGACAACCACTGGTGTGGGTACATCTTGCAGCCCTGTTGCCCAGCAGAGCAGTGGGGCTTTGCTGGCACCTTCTGTTTGCAAGGCAGGAGCACAAGCTCACCCACTCTTCCCCCTTCTAATCTCTTTCACATCTGTTCTATCGTGGGCTGTGTTGCAACAAGCAGAAGCTACACTTACCTTCGCCTTATGTACCAAAACCTGCCTGTGTGCAGTCACAAAATTCAGCAGTGTGAGGAAATGAGAAAACTGACACCAAAGAAAACAAGTGCAATCACGGAGCTTCCCTTTGCCTATCTGGCTGCAAATGTTCCAGCTGGTATGAAGCTTCAGACAGTGACGTGGGCCCAAGATTGTGGTGTTTTTCAGTTTTTCAGTGGTTTTCTTTCTTTGGTTTGGTTGCTTGGTTGTTTTTTTCTTTTTAATTATTATCTTATTAGAGACTCCATGCATTTCAGTTCTCCCTTCTATACACTGACTTCTGCCTGGAGCAGTGTAGGTGTGCCTCATGCAGCTGACAGGGACTCCCTTACACACCTTTGTAGCTGCTCCATCAAGCAATGGGCTCCCTTACCCCATGTTGTTTGCAGTGAAGGACCTACCCTGGGCTGCTGGTGGCTTTTATTCATTTCAAACACTTTAATGACTACAGAAAGTACCAGGTAAAAATTAGGTGACTGCCACCTCCACTAAAGCAGTTTTTTGCATACAAATTAAATGTTGACAAGTGATAATGGCAGGCTTGCTTCTGGACTCAGAGCCAAAGGCAGAAGACTACTGCCTAATTGGGAAAAACAGCAGAAAATGAATTAAATAATAGGGATGAGGAAGATATTTCATTAGCTGATCACATATGCCAAGCAATTCATCTTCAACATTTGTCACTTTTCCAACATGAATTTTAAAAGTACGGTGCTTTATCAAATGTGTGAGGCTCTTCCAGAGTGAGTGGTGACTGACCACTCACAATGAGTTCATTAAAGAAGTTTCACACTAAAAAGAACAAATATTGGTGGAGATTAATTGATTTCCTGTTACCATACATTCAGTCTGAATGATGTAGCTGAGATGCTTTAGTTACATCCACTTCATCTAAGTCAAGTGCAGCCTTCAGTGTGCTATTCATTTAAGTTTTCCATGAGTAATGAGTGTTAGAATAAAGTTAAATACTATAACTGTCCAAGCTGTCGTTCCAGCTTTTCCTCAGCTTGCCCTGCATTCTTTGGCTAAGAGCAGATCTTATACCAAGCCACTCTTGCTGGAAAGTACTGAAGGTTCATTCACATTTCTCTGTCCCCTCAGCTTTACCAATTACATTTTCTACATGCACCATGTCATCCTCATTACTTGCACTCACTGGATGATTTCTGATGGCTGAAGAATGAGAGAAAGCTTTACAGATGCTTTCCTCAGAGCACAAGACCTCTCCATCCCCAAGTATAGCAAGTCAGGAAAGGAAGGTAAGAGACCAGCATAGCTGTACTGGGACCTGCTTGTCAAACTGGAAAACAAGAAGAAAATGCACAGGCAGTAAAAACTGGGAGAGGTCCTGTATGAGGAGTATGAGGATGCTTGTGTAGGGATGTAGTCAGAAAAGCCAAGGCCCAGCTTGAACTAAACTTGATGAGAAGAACAAGAAAGTCTTCTACAGGTACCTCAATAAGAAAAGGAAAGTCCACAAGGGTGTACCACCTCCTCACCCCCTACTCCCTCTCCCTCCCCCCCCCCCCCCGCAGTAGTGAGTGACACAGGCAAGCTGGTAACAACAGGCAAGGAGAAGGCTGAGGTGCAGTGAAATGGCATGTAAATTCAGGTCCAATATAGCAGTGAGCTTTCTGTATGGGAGAGGAGCGTGCTCTTGCAGTGCTTCTCTATTCTCCTTGCAGCTGGATCTGAAATGTGCTGCTTGCAGCTTGCATTCACATCTGTCTGCTGTGGTTCTGTGCCTCTCTGTGTCTGCAGTTTGCACTCTTGGTAGGGATGGCCTTTGGGCTGTTCTGTTACGTTTTCATTTGAAGAGAGAAGTGAAAATGTTTAATCTCAGAGATCCAGCCCTCAGGGAGCGCGCAAAAGGGCAAGAGTTTGGGCAGCATGTCTTCCCATCCCACATAGCCATGTGCCAGTCTGAAAGAACACAGACACAGCAAGCAGTGCAGCTCCAGTGACCCTTCTGTGTGGCTGTCCCAGGGTCCTTTCTCCTTTGGTTTCTGATCCCAAGAACTTTACACGGCATGCCTGGCATGAATCTGATATCTTAAAGATTATTAGGGACCCTTCAGTCACCAGCTCAGTTCTTAACTCTGGGTTACATCATCTGAAGGGGGAAAGTTCTCCATTGTAAGCTCTGGTATCTAAAGGCCAGTTTGGAGGGGAGGCAACACAGCCTGCATCTCTGGTACAAACTAATTTTGTTTTGGATTTTAGTGTGCGGGATTGTAAATATTTTAATTGCATTAAATTTCTCCTTTAATGAACAAACAGCTATATAATTACAGGAGCATATTCACATCTCTGCTGTAATGGTTGTTTAAGCATTTTAATTCTGCACTATGTTTGCAGGGTTGGACTCCTCTCTGAGAAAGTAATTTTGGGTGCAGAACAGTTCACAAGCCCTTACCTTAGGAGTGTATTTTCCCTTTAATTTACCCAGGAATATTGTGAAAGTTTGGGTATGTGCCCAAAGCCAAGCTTTGTCTTTCTGTCCTTTGATTACCTTGTCTGCACCTCCCTAAAGCCCAGAAGCCTCTGCAGATGGTCAAAAGCAAATTTCCTGCCTTCCACAGAAGGCCTGTGGCTGTATGTTCTCTGCTATTCCTTGGTAGATCACATTATTTGGTTTTATAAACACTGAAGTAGAAAGCACTCAGATGCTGCACTTAGCAGCGCTGGTGTCTGGCACAAGATGGGCTGTATGATTTTGTGCTGACACACACACCCACTACCACTTCCACTCAATGCAACTTCCTTGTGTCTCACCAAGTAACAGCCTGTTCTTGTCCAGTAATGTCTTCATCTTCCTTTTCTCCTGCTGCCCTTCCAGCAGTGACCATTACACATCGCTTTGCCTATGAGGGTCTGCTGCATCTTCAGTCCTGCAGTGTGCTACAAACTGCACTTTGTTAAGAATGGTCTCAGGATGTGCATCCTTTCATGCCAAAATCAGTTTTATAGTTTTCTTTTGTTGTTTCTTTAAATACTACATATGATTTCTTTAGATACAATATTAGCCTAATTAATGAGTGTGAGAAGAGAAACATTTATCCAGTGCCCCTTACTACCATAACATACACCTTTCAGCAGTTTTAACATTCTTAGCACAACACATATGGAGCTGGAAGGAATCAGTGGCCTGAGAGCAACTCACATCATATTGCTCCATAGGTTTGCATATAGAGCAGTGAAACAAAAACACAGGAGGTAAAGCACTGAGGTATTTTTTTCCTGGGCTTGATAGCTTAAAAAATGAATGAATAAATCACCGCATTGTTGAATGAAATGATGCAAGTATTGTGCCATCTGGCTCAGCAAGGAAGTTACTCACAACAACTGTTTTAAAGTGAAAATTGCAGTGACTGTCCACAAGCAGTAGCAGTAGACAGTTTCAGAAACAGTTTGTATCTTTAGTTATAAAAAAGATGTTAGCCCTTCATCCTACTGAAAATGTCAGACATGTATGTGTTGAATTTCTTGTTCTGTGAATCTAATGTGACCTACCAGGCTGTCACAGACTGAAGCTTGTACAGATGGAATCCCTTGCTGTCAGGCCCAAGTCCACCAAAAAACCTTGCTGGTCATTCTCTTGTACTTCTTCCAAAACACAGGAATTCCCAGTTTCCTCAGGTCCTGCCCAAAGCACCTGGCACAGTTTAACTGCGATGGGCTTTGCCCAGTGCCAGGGGATCTTGTAGGCACGAGGAGCAGATGGATGTTGAAACTGGAAGGGACAAAGGAAATAGCCCCTGGTCTCCTGTTAGCACACTGGAGTAACCATTTATACTGTCAAATACTGCTGAGATTTAGTAAGTGCTTCAATAAGCAAATGATGGGAGGCACCTGTTAATTCTTCTTCTAAAGCAGAATTATTTTCCTTCTGACTTGGGAAACAGACATATGAGCCCAACTTTTCCCTCATAACTGTCAGTTTCATCAGATTCATTTTGGAATAACAGATCTAGCTGAAATCAGAAATAGAAAGCACCAGCCATATTTCAGACAGTGGATCCTATGTTAATTCTTTGTTGTTGCTTTGTTTTTTATTTTTGAAAAACAGAAGTTAATTTACTTATTTGGCTTTTAGATTCACAGTCGATATAACAGAAGATGGATAGGAGATTAAGTGTGGATTCCAAGGGGAGTTTTTCAGAGATTTTCATATGAGCAGTTTCTGTGGCTAATGGAGTTACTAACAGTACATTTAGGACTTGGTAAGTGTAGGCATTATAAAAAATAGAAGTGTGAAAGTTGAGCAGAGACCATAGGGCAAATGGGAATTAACTTGCTCAGGTAGACAGTTGTAAGATGAAAATTCAAGGCAGTAGCTGGATCTAAACACATTCAGGCAATGACAGAGTGCAGAGGTGAGTACGGAAATAGGGAGATGTAAATAGCTGATGGCATAAACAGTGCCAAGCTTGATTATTAGTTGAGAAATACATGGAAGAGATGGGCTGGCAGGGAATCAATTGCCCATTCATTCCTTATGCTGATGAGCTGATTACTCAGTGGGCTTTTGTGAGAGGAATCCATCGCTCTCCACTGTGCTATGTTTTTGGGGAATCAAACTAACTGGGAACAGCTGGGACAAAGTTTTCAAGTGTTTGGTCATTGGTATAAAACAGATGAAAGTCAGTCTGTATTGCTTGTAAAGTAATTTTCCAGCTGGTGGAAGTATGAATTATGATAGGAAAGGCAAATAGGATCAGTTATAGGATTATATTTAGAATAAGAGGGATTAATGCATGTAATTTTGATGCAAAATAATGAACCAGACAAATGTGAGGAGCAAAGGGGGAATGGCAGAGGAGCAGTGAAAGCAAACCAAGATCATAGAGGGTACATACAGATGTGGCCGAGTAGATGGAAGGGAGGAAAGTAGATGAGAAATTTACTGAGGGTCATAACAAAATGAGACTTTTACAAGAGGTGGTGAAGTCCTGTGCTCCAGTTTTGGCTTCTATTGACTCCATGTGAAGATGAAGGCAGTGAAATGTCTCTGATAGGCACAGCAGGTCTCCCATTGGCATGAGGGGTTCCCTTGTTGTGAGGGAAAGGTTTGCGATCAAAGAGTTTGCCTGCCTGAATTCTTTTGAACTCATCTGTTGCCTGTAGCCTTGCCAAATTAGGCAACACCATGGTTAGCCTGTGCAGGCAGTTCTACCCCACTGTCAGAAGCTTCTTATGAATGAGATCAGAGACAAAAATTTCAGTAGGTCTTCTCACAACAAAGTGGGAACCCTAAACAGAGCCTATAGCACTGGGGAGGCAAGAATTCTGGCTCATGTGAGGGCTGAGCCCCATAATTTGCCAGACTGGACATACTGTAACTCTAAACCCATTTCCAGATTAATTACACAAAATCTGCAAACCACTGTAAAATCATTTTCATCTGCAGAAAATATATTATGGTATTTCCTCTTCTTCTCAGATTCAGTGAAAGCAAATTTTCACATTCTCCTCTGAACAGACATTGCCAGGAAAACACTTTTGAATGTGATGTGTGTTATTCTCCCATAATTCAATCCTGTACTCTGAATGCCACAAGTGTCTCTGTTATTTTGTCTTTCATTAGGCTGCGAACTCAGATCAGGAACAGTGTCTCCCCATGCACTTGCAAAGTACCAGGAAAACCAATGACTGTGTGCTGTGAATGATGAATGTGAAGCTCACTTGACCGCAGACAGTGTAGGCCAAGGGCAGTTCTAAAAAACAACTGCCTGATGAAATACTTGTGTTTCTTTGTGACGCTGAGTTCAAAATGCTGTATAAGAACCAACAGCTTGAAAGAAAATAAATATTTCTATTCTTCATTTGCTTCAGGTTTAGGAGAGGGTGACCCAAGACTTCAATTAGGGTTACATCTATTCCAGAGTGAAGAACGAGCAAAGCAAATAAGTAGGCAGGCCTGGGAACAGACTTCTCAGAATGATGCAAAGATGATACACAAAAAACTTACAGGAACAATGTGTCCTAAGACACCTTCTATTTCTATGAATGTAGATCAAGTATAATAATGTGAGATTTTTAAATGAGTTAGTCTGATGGAGACCTTTATATTGCACATCTTTACTTCCATATTCCTTGCTCTCGGATTTCTGGTTATATACTGCTGGTTAAATGCTGCTAGCATTCTTCTTCTTGATATTTCTCTGGCTTGAATAACTTCTGCCATTACAGAATCAGTCTTGTCTGGAATAGAGGAGTCCTATTTCTATGATTTCACTATGTGTCTTTATGAAAGAAACATGTACCAGTCTTCAATTTGTTTTTGTTTCAATCTATATAGGACTTTCAGGACCCATTCCCAGATACAAATATTTGAGATTTTCAGTTCTGAATATCCTGTCTCAAAATACCCTGCAATATTAACTTAAAATTCCGTGCTTCAGTAGGAAGCCTCATAAATACCTGAATTAACTGAATACTTATAGAAAGCTGATACATGCAAAACTCATCCTATGAATTACACAAATGTTACCTAAAAGTGATCCTCACATGGTGCTTTCCCAGATTTTTACATGTATGTTACCAGTGCATCCAATGATGTGATTTACGTTGGAATGGTTTTATTGGTCAGTTTTTGCAACTTTGGTCTTTTTTCTTGATCAAAGAATTTCCATTCTTCTCCACTAGAAAACAGACACATGAAGACTGCTTCAGTGTCCTAAAGATGTATTGAATCGAGCTAACACAGTATTTTCTGGGTAAACTAAGCACGTGAAAAGTGATCTTGCTTTTTTATTTAAAATTAGACAAATGCTCATGAGCTCTGGGTCTGCTTCCAAGTTGAAGAGAAGTAGTTTTATTGATTTTAGTGCTCTCGATAAATTAGGAACGTGCTGAGAAAAATGCTCCACTCCCATGAGTTTGGAATTTATTTTCAAACTGAAGGGAATGTTTGCTGTGTTTACTGTGGTATTCAGGCACTGGGTTCCTTTCATCTTTCTCAAGATGCAGCTATATACAACTAGAGGATGCAAAGACTGTGAAGCATTTGTTGCTTTGTTTGTTTTGTTTTTGCATATACTGAAGGTTTTATTTCATCACCCACTTTCATGGAAGAATAATTCAGAATTAGTTCAAAGTAAAGGAGGCCTGAACTCCTTCCTTCCTCTAGCTCAGCAGAAACCAACATTTTTGGAAGATTTGCAGAGGAAGGAGCGCAATGAAAAATGATCCCACTGAGTCTGGAGTCCAACCTGTCATTGATGCAATCCACACAAAAAATCAAAGCCAACCTTCCACAGACATTCTTTGACTGAGATGAGCACCACATGCAGATTGAGGAGCAGACCTCGGTGATTACATTGCTCTGGTTGTGATAAAAGAAGGCAGCACTGGGAGGGATTCCCTCTGCTGGTCCTGGGGGGCCACAGTGATTCTTAGAAGGTCATCCTGCCTCTCTGGTCTGGGCTTGAGAGTGAAGGAGAGCAGTGTTGTGTAGATGAGCAAATCTATCTCATTTACCATTTCATGTTTTGAGAATGAATGAAAACAACTGAAAATCTGTCTCCACAACATTCTCATATAAATTATTTATATCAGGATTGTTTTCAGCCCATAGAGACTGCAAAGCAGTAAAGGTTCATCCGATCCCACAGGGATGGGCTGGCTGCTCTGATGGGGCACTGCCTGGGCTCAGCTCCATGCTCCCCCAGCAGCCCGTGCAGGCAGGCAGCAGCCAGTGCCTGCAGTCCATGCAGCCCCAGCACAGCACAGCCGGCGCACAGAAGGCTCAGCAGGTGCCGTTTCCCCCTCCTCCTCCTCCCAGCTCAGCACCCCGCAGTTGTCTCCACCAACTCTCCCGTGCAGCGTTAATGTGAGGGAAAACTGTGGCATCACCATGGTGCAACTCTGACTTCCCCTCATCCCTGATCAGTTCTCAGACAGGTGTCAAAAGAAACATGATTTCAGGAAAAAAGGGCATTAAGATGTCAGTATAGAGACAAACTCAACTTAGACTGTGAGCACATCTGTATATTCTTGATTATCTTTTTAAGAAAACTAAAAGAAATATTCCTGAGTGCTCCACTGGAAATAGTCAGCAAATAAGATTCAGTGTTCATGGAAGAAACCTCTATTATCTCTGAAACAAGTTAGCATAGCACGGGCAGTCAGCAGCCAGTGCTGCATTTACACACTTAGAATGAGAAAAGGAAAACCTGAAATTTCACACAGCATTGAAAAGAAAACTATTTTTGATATCTTAAGGCAGATGCTGGGTCGTGGTCTGATGTGTTGTGGTTCAGAAATAAAATAGGTCTTTAAAAGGAACAACAGCTCTCTTTTCTCTGGAGGAGAAGTTCAGTGAATCCTTTCAATTTCCAAAGGCGTAGAGGTCAGACTGCCCCGTGCCCTCACTGTGTGCTTTCTGCATGAGGCTGAGATGACTTGTGTGATCTCATAGGCATGGGCTGCTTTAAAGACTGCTTTATGCAGTACATTCTGCCTGGAAAAGCAAACTTACTTTTAGTATTCCTTCACACATGATTTTGCACAGATGGCTTCCCAGGGAGTTGAACTCAGCCTGCACTGTGAATGGTTTGAAAAATGTCTATTATTTAAAAGTTTCATTGTTAGAACTAAACCCGAACTGTTAAGAAGGAGCCTCAGCCACAACCAAGAACAAGTTCAAACTCAACAAAAAGAATTGCTGGCCATCTCTCCCGTTCTTGTCTTTTAAAGCTACAATAACAACAGAAAAACAATAAAACACTTTCCAAGCTTGGGAGCACTTTAGCATCAGTCTTGCTGACAGGAGCACCTTCCTCAATTATATTTTCATCATCAGAGAAACTATGAGCCCACTGTAACTGGATAAAAGCCCTTCAAAATGAGAGCTTCCTTCAGTGTCTCACTCCCAATCAGAGGTGCTTCCACGTGGCAGCCTCCAGACCTCACAGTTTATAACAACACAATGACACTTAATGACATTTCTCATCGCATTTCTGTCTCACATGGGGAGTGCACCACTGGAGGGGATGCACTAGGCCATGTGTGAACTGACTGGAGAAGAACTGGAAATACGTCATCACTGTTTTGTTTAGAAAAGTACTTCTGACAAAAAATCACAGGTTTTTTGTGACTTCATAGAAAGATTTCTTTCAAAAATATGAAGTAAGACCTGCATAAAAACTTGAACAAGATAAGCATGATTTTCAGGTTAGTGAAAATCAAGCACATTAATAGACAGCTCCTGGTTTCTGCATACAGAGCTGATTTTCTCTCCGTTGTCTCACTTGAGGGAAATTGAGCAATAAATGATGGGAACCAGTGGAGAGCATCCTCCTTCCAGGGCTGCAAACTACATTTGTCTCAGTTGTGCACACAGTCTGCATTCACACTGTGGTGAGTGCTCACCTGTGAGTGTGCAGTTCAAGTGCTTGTCCGGATTTATTTCTTGGTTGTTAATGAGTATTCAGTTTAGTTGTTTACCTGAAATGCAAAAAGTAGAGATTGGAAGTTTATTGTCATGTGCAAAATTATTGAGGGTGCACTGGATAGATGCATAATGCAAGGGGCTTTGACTGGTTTGCCTACAGAGGAACCCACATTGGTGATTCTCTGAGCAGCAGCAGCAAAGCCTCACATGTGGAGGCTGACCAGATTGCAGAAGGGGAACAGGATACAAACAGTTTGAGGAGCTGCTTCACTGACATTTCCAACACTGTTTTGGTAAAGGCCTTCGCTAAGCACAGTGACCTGAGATAAGCACAGAGTCAAGTTTAACATGCCTGAGAGGAGGATCTGGAGAGGAGGATGTCAGAAGTGCTCCAGTGTTACCATGATGACTGGCTTCCCACTTGCCCCCCATTGTAGTTGCACTGCTTGGCACTGGAAGGCACCAGCCTGGAGCTCCGGCTGCAAGGCTCCGCCAAATGCAGGAAACAACAGACACCCAGAGACTGGTGAAGTACAGAAATCTGAATGCTGAATTCAGATTCAGGAAAGAATAGGTCCTGTTTCACTGGGTTACACAGCTTCTGTTGGTTAATAATATTTATTGATATCCTTGTTACTGGAAACAGAGAAGAAGAGCGATTATCTTCTGTGGAGAAACCTACACTAGGGAACCTGCTGTAGCAGGGGATTTGGTCTAGGGGATCTCGTGAGGTTCAAATGACTTCCAACCCTGTTGATCTGGGATCTCCCCTGGCTTCAGGAGGTGACTCTGGCCTTACCTCCCAGAAGTCAATACAGCCATGGCTGGGAGCCTTGTGCTGCAGGCAGCAAGGTATGCAGGTGAAGCACAGCTGGTCTGACAGCTGCCATCACGCTCCTGTCCTACAGGGCTGTCTCCTTACCTACCAGACCACTCTGTGCCTGCAGGGCTGCCTTGGTTCAACACCCACAGGCTCCCAGCCAAGCCTTTCTCTGTTGGCCTTTGAGAAATATTCCTGCCTCGTGCACATGTGATTTTGCAACATGGGGTAGACAGCAGTTGCTCCTGCTGTTTTCTCTACAGCATAAGCTCACCCAAAGGAGCCAGAGCCCATGCAGCTGAAGAGGCTGCTGCACATGTGGGCATCCTAATCATCATTGTTAGAGCCCCTTTGAGCTGCTTGGATCGAGCCATCTGGCCTTTTGCTCAGAGGACGTTCAGACCACCGGTGGCTGAGGGAGCAATCAGCAAAGGGCTGTGTGATGTCAGGTGCTGAGACTTTGACATGACCGGCACTGATCTTCAGCTTTGTTCCCTCTGTGGCATTTCAGCACTAAAATGAGTTTCTGCATATGCTGCAAATTCTTATGTTTCCTCAGGAGCAGTAGTTTTGATTTTCCATTTCTGTCCAAATGATTTTCCAGGGACAGTGTGTTTGGAACATAACCTGTGGGGTGGCACATGAGGAGCACAGCATCCATGGGAAATACCACCCCATTTTATTTTAAAGAAAGGCCCGGGCAGCTCCCACCTGCTTAGTAAAGAGCGTCCCCAGGAGCTCTGTCCAGAGATATGCCTCCAAATTGAGGCAGTGCCGTGGCTCAGTGGCCATGTGCCCACCCTGGGCAGCTGAGAAGGGTGGAGTCGGGCAGCCCATTTGTGACATCAGCAGGAATGCATTGCATCACAATGCAGGGGATGGGTTTAGGGCCACAGGCAGGCAGCGCTGCTGCATTTTTGACCTGGGCCAATGGTGAGTGCAGCAGCAGGGGAAGGTCGGGCTGGACGAGGGATGTGGTGCAAACACTGGCCCCTGTGGGAGCACCACGGGCAGTGCTTGGAACTGTCCCTGCCAGCGCTGGCCTCGGTCCCTGCTGCCACCCAGCTCCCTCGTACCCACTGCTCCTACCTGAGCACAGGGCCATGCGGCTCCTGGCCCCGCTCCCTCCCAGCCCCACTGAGCCCCTCTCTCCCATCTCTTGCAGATCATGGCTTTGGTGTTTGTTCTCGCATTGTTGGTGCGGGCGCTAAGTGTCAGTGTCAATACTGATGTGCTCATGCTCGAGAACGTGCAGCGGCGCGAGGTTGATCTGCAAAAGCACATGATACCTCCGCAGCACGAGATTGAGCAGAGGAATGAGCAGCAGAGCTGGGTGGACATGTCATCTCTGCTCTTTGCTCTGCTGCAGCACTGGAAGATCTGTTTCAGTATGGGACTGATTCTGTTGCTCTTTTGGAACATGGTGCAGTCCCTAAAAATGAAAAAGCGTGATAAAAGCAGCAGTGAAAATGACAGCTCCAGTGGCAAGGAGGAGGCATCGGGAGTGAAGGAAGAGGAAGAGGAAGAGGTGGAAAAGGAGGAACAGGAGGAACATCAGGAGGAACAGGTGGAACAGCAGGTGCAGGAGGAAGAGGAACAGGTGGAACAGGAGGAACAGCAGGTGCAGGAGGAACAGGAACGGGTGCAGGAGGAACAGGTGGAACAGGAGGAACAGCAGGTGCAGGAGGAGCAGGTGGAACAGGGCGGACAGCAGGAGCAGGTAGAACAGCAGGAGCAGGTGGAATTGGTGGAAAAGGAGGAACAGGAAGAAGAGGAGGATGACGAGGAAGAAGACTTCAAAGATTCAGCACTGACAAAATTTCTCACAAGGCGTGCCCTGGAAAAGGTGGAAGGAAGGGCCACCAGGTGCCCTATAGTGGAGGAGCTGATGAACGAGCTCGTGCAGACCTTCAGATTCATCTGGTCCAACAGCTTCTTCCCGGTGCTGCAGCCTGCCATTGGGGTGGGCAGTGCCTTTGAAGGCTGGAGTCCCCAGGAGTGGGACAATGTGTACTGCCTGCTCGTGCCCATAGAGCCTCCCCCCGGGCACACCTTCCTCCTGGAGCTGGGAGATGAAGGGCACGGGCTGGCAAGGAACTCCCGCGTCCGCGTGGAGCTTCAGTGCATGTGCCAAAGGGAGAAGCAGCTGGGGAATGTGCTGTGCTTCCTCCACCACCATGAGGAAGAGCTGAGCCAAAATCAGGACCCCAGCCTGCTACAGACTCTCTGCACTGACTCCTACCTGGATGTGGAGAGAACTGTCACCTGGTTCACCGTACAGGTGGCAGCAATCTGGAAGACCACCCACCACGCGCACGCCTACAGCCTGAAGGTGCTGCCTTCCAGACGCTCCTGCAAGCTCCAGCTGACAGAAGCCTACAGCGGGGAAAAAGTCCTCGTCGAGCTGCTGTTCGGGGTGCAGCAAGAATACTCGGACATCTACCTGACCAGCCAGAACACAGACGCCGGCTTTACGCCCAGCACAACATGGCCACAGAGCTGTGCTGTGGCAGAAAAGAAGTTCTTCCAGCACACGGCCAGGAGTACCGGACAGGACAGCTCCCACCTGCACTGCCTGACGTTGCTTGCCAGCATCTTAGTGGGCATGGGCTTTTCCACCTATGTCATCAAGACTCTTGTCCTCCACACTTTGGTCATCATCCCTTTGAAGAAGTGGCGCAGGAAGTATTTCCTGAATCGGATGGAGAATCTCCTGCGGTACCTGCGCTTCTGCCTGGATGAGAAATGCCTGAACCACTTCTTCCTTGGCAGCAAGTCGGTGCACAGCACGATTGTCCTGCCGCAGTCCTTCCGATCCGCCAAGCCGCTCAACCTCTTCCAGCACCTGGAGGAGGACCCGGACGCCCACTCCATAGCGCTGCGTGAGTTCAGGGAGCTGAGAGATCGCTACATCAGACTGCTGCTGTTCGGACGCTGAGAGAGACCTTTGTCCGAACCCTTCTCTTGTTTTGGCTGCAAGCTCACATCCTGTGAGCAATAAGACTCTGAGACCTATTTAGGAGGCCAGAGGTGGCTGTTTCCTTGTGGCAGTCAGTGTCACGTTGGAGAGAGCTTACCAGTGGAAGATCCGGCCTGTGACCAAATGACTCCATCTTGGTATGGGAGATCTGGGGATGGAACCATTGTATCTTGTGAAGGCAAGATGCAAACAGATGCTTCCCTGCTCCCTCTGACGACCATCTCTACTGAAGATCAACATCTGAACTACGAGTCATGCTGGAAACCCAGTGGTGACTAATTCTCTCTTGCTTTCTACAAAGACTCTTTGCTTTTATTTCCTATCTCTTTTCTATCACCCGACTTCCCTTCCCCATTTCCCTAAACAACAACAACTTTTAATAAACTCTTATAAACTATATATCCTGTTGTGTCTCAATCTCGCCGTCGTGTGTACGTATATTGAAAGAATATAGAGGCCACTAAGATGGTCAGGGTGCTGGAGCAGCTCTCCTGTGAGAAATGGTTGAGGGTACTGGGCTTGTTTAGCTTAGAGAAGGCTCTGGGGAGATCTCGTTGTGGCCTTGCAGTACTTGAAGGGAGCGTATACAGAGGAGGAATTGCTGTGTCACGGTGTTATCTAGATCAATCTATGTCTGTGACGGGGAGGGGCAGTAGGCTCCTGTTCCCCCTGGCTCCCAGCGTATAGGAAGGGAAAATAAGAAAGGGGTAGGGAGATGGGAGCTGGACTCAAGGAAACAAACAGAGAAGTGGCAACGATCTAAGGAGGAAAACTTATTATTTTACTAATTACAATCTAATGGAAATTGAGGCTAATAAGCCAAGTAAAATAAAAGGGAAAGAGAGAGAGAGGTTTTCCGAAGACCGAGAAGCCTACTTTGAAACTGAAGGTGCCACGGCTTGGAAGCACACCCAGACTCGCTACCAGGCAGTTTGAGAGAGAGACAGCATCACTTCCGTGATGTGTTTCCCTCTCTGACTGTGAGACCCTCTGGGACATGTACTTGTTCTCTGTGCTCTATATGATGTTATGATGTGGAATACCAATAGAAAAATGTACAAAACCATGACATTGTGAGGGTGGGCAGTGATAGGACAAGGGGGAATGGCTTTAAATTCAGACAGGGAAAGTTTAGGTTGGATCTTAGGAGGAAGTTTTTCACTCAGAGGCTGGTGACGCACTGGAACGGGTTGCCCAAGGAGGCTGTGGATGCCCCATCCCTGCAGGCATTCAAGGCCAGGCTGGATGTGGCTCTGGGCAGCCTGGGCTTCTGGTTGGTGACCCTGCACACAGCAGGGGGTTGGGACTGGATGAGCACTGTGGACCTTTGCAACCCCGGCCATTTCATGATTGTATGATGGGTGACATAAATCGCTGTCTGATTATTGTTGCAATATGCTTCTTTTCATGTGCTCTTAACCAAATACTGCTGGTGTTGCCCTGGGTGTCCTGTTTGGGGTCGCATCCTGGTAGATGCTTTACGAATACAAATGGTGCATAAACGCCTGTATAGTTCATTAGGACCAGATCTCATGTCCATCGATAGCAGTATTATATAGAAATAATATACCTTTACATATATAAAAATGATAGACCTTTCAGAAGGGTATATAAATGCAGCACAGTGGACAAACATATATTACTCTGTCCACCTGTTTGACAAAAATGTATATATTATTTTATACCCTGAAGCAGGGGTTTTAATATTCCTTCAACAATATTTTGATATAATCATCAATGACTATAACTGCTCTGCTCTGGATCTTCTTGTCATCTTTCTAAATGTCTGCTCCATTTTTTCATCATGTTGGACCAAAAATATAGCGTGGTGATGAACTACACAGGTCTGTTTTGTGCTGTAGATGCTTAGCCCTGGAAGTTTATCAGTAAATAAGAGAGATGAAAAATCCACTTTAGAGAGAGGATTAGGTAAAAAATTCAGCTTCTTGAAAGTAATCTGAGAGGTACTACTGACGTATTCGCCAATTAACCTGACTTATCCCAGGACTTCAACTGTCCCGGGGAGAGAGACACAAACATGGATGCCATCATGTCTTCTCTCAATATATTGCTCTGTCACACACCTTATATGCCATCCTAAATCCCGCGCAGACACGTACACCCGCTACGCAAAACCCGATGCACGCGAGAGAACCTATACACACACCTACCTAAACCCGCAGCCCACTAACTCTTAACCTACAGGCCTAACTCAGCTATTCTAGAACACTCCATCTACTCAGAACTACTGTATGCACTCATAAATCCTCGCAAAGACAACTTAGCACCCCAACATACTACAGAACTCTGTGATCAGTGGGAGGTTGGCACAGGTTTGCTGTTAAAAATGGCACTTTCTGCCCTTCTGTGTCCATGGGCTCCTGAAGGATTTGTAAATCCTTGTGCTAAAGGTGGATGAGGCTTGCACATCTCCTGCCACCTGATTATTACCTTTGCAGATGGAACATATCTCTGGGTTCTGCCTGCAGGTAGCAAGGACAGAGCAATCCCGCATGGACAGGGACTTGCCAAGGTATAGCTGAAAGCAGGTGGTAGATAAGATGAATTGCCTTCCAGCAATTTGCAACCAGAACGAGGAGAAATTTCATATGATAGTGAGCTGCAGTTCCTCCTATCAAACCTGACCTGGTGCTAAGCCTTCTAACAGCTATTGTCTCGGACCATTTAGAAGAGAGAGTCCCATTCAGCATTTCCTGTCCCTGCTGTTACCTGGAGGCTTTTTGCTGTGCTCTCACTGCTCCTTTCCATGCTGATCTTTGGGATGCTGCATTGCTGTAGCATCACTGAGGAGCAGTTAGAGAATCACAGAATCATCATCATAGACTCATAGGATGGCTGGGGCTGAACAGTACCACAATGATCATCTAATTCCATCGCTGGTGGCACCGCAAAGATGAAAGGAAGAGGCTTTGTGTTATAGGAGCATTGCCATGCGGAGCTGATTGCCTATAGGGTTTCAAGCAAGGAAACACCAAAATAATAGATCAGAGCACCCATGATTTTGTGTTGTGTTCACGACAGTATTTGGCCCCTTATTTGCTATGGTGAGTTTCATTTGCTGGAAACCTTCATCTCTCTTTTAAATGATCATTCTTTGGTTTGAATCAAGCTTTAAATGGGAGTCAGTGAATGCGCTCCTGGATTTCTGTATGTGTTTGCCCGGTGGGATAGGTTGTAGTTAAGTGAAATGCATGGTGTAAGCAAAGAGAAATTGCTGTATGCAAACCATAATTTTTGCGTACTTACTGTTTGGAGTGCTGATGAAAGGGATGTATCACAGCATTTTTATCATGTCGGCTGCTCTCCCTGTCTCACTGCCTGAAGGGTGGCAAAGGGCCCCTTTCATCTGGAGGATTATGAGGCCATCATGGTAAACAGCAACACCTGGTTGAGTTGACATTGTTGGAGCTTTCATCTTTTGTTCGAAGTTTTGAAGTGTTCCTTGTGGTTCTTTTGTTCCCCGAGTCATGACTTGATGTTTAGCGAGATCAGGGAGGAGCAGCTTCTTGCTGGAGTCATTAATGTGGATGGGGAGGGGAGAAGACAGTGGCCAGCTGAGTGCTTCCAGAGTCCCAAGGTTGGGGATGGCCCTACAGGTTTGGAGCTCAGTTCTGGCTGCACAGAGGGTGCCTGGATCTCTGCTTCTGCTGCTTTCACCCCAACAAATGCTCCTTAAGAATGCAATGCAACATGCCGCTTGGCTTCATACCTCTTAATCCCAGAACAGGAGTCCATCCACAAGCGGATGAGAGAAACTGACAACAAAGGACTTAGCAAAGAGACACTGACAGAGTCAGTGGGCAGTGCTGCCAGTTTCTGCCTGCACTTGTAACCAACCACCCAGCCTTGCCACCATCACACTGGCTTCCTGAGCTCATTCATTTACTCTGGGGGGTGCCTGCAGGGCCTGGAGCGTGCAGGAGTGGAACGGGAGGCTGTCCATGAGGCACTGTGCTCGGGGGGATTTCCCTGGCTGGACCATTGCATGTTCTCTGCCTTGCAGCCTCTGAATGCAGACAGAGCCGGATCCTGGTGGGCGAATGCCAAAGAAATCTCTTAGTTGGTAGCCGAGTCTCATACTTGCCTTTATGACATTCTTTTAACATCAAAGTAAGATTCATATATAAAGCAGAGCACCCAAGAATATATCTCTAGTAATGGTGACAGTGAAATGTCATTTTTGGATGGAATGTTTTTATTTCCCTTCCTTTTTAGTCTCACCTTTTTTAGTTTTCTATCCACTGATTTTGCCCAGAATTTCCAACCTGTGGAAATATATTCCCGTGTTTATTTAGCACTGCTGCTTTTCCTGTGCTAGCAGTATGGATTTAGACATTGGCTCATCCTTTATGCAGTTCAGAGAATGACTTCAGGAAAAGTCCTAATCCAGCAAAGGTGGATTCTTCAATAAGGAAAAATACAGCTCAGATTGCAAGAATAAAGATGGAATGGGTCTTTGCTGTGTTCTGCCTCTTCCAAGCATGTAAGATTTTTCACTCAGGGGTGGTGACCCCAGCACTTGCTCTTGTTGAACCTCATCCCATTGGCCCCAGCCTATTGATCAGCCTGTCCTGGTCTCTCTGTGGGGCCTGTTTACCCTAAGGCAGATCAGCACTTCCTAACAACTTGCTGTCATGTGCAAAATTATTGAGGGTGCACTGGATAGATGCATAATGCAAAGGGCTTTGACTGGTTTGCCTACAGAGGAACCCACATTGGTGATTCTCTGAGCAGCAGCAGCAAAGCCTCACATGTGGAGGCTGACCAGATTGCAGAAGGGGAACAGGATACAAACAGTTTGAGGAGCTGCTTCACTGACATTTCCAACACTGTTTTGGTAAAGGCCTTCGCTAAGCACAGTGACCTGAGATAAGCACAGAGTCAAGTTTAACATGCCTGAGAGGAGGATCTGGAGAGGAGGATGTCAGAAGTGCTCCAGTGTTACCATGATGACTGGCTTCCCACTTGCCCCCCATTGTAGTTGCACTGCTTGGCACTGGAAGGCACCAGCCTGGAGCTCCGGCTGCAAGGCTCCGCCAAATGCAGGAAACAACAGACACCCAGAGACTGGTGAAGGGTCCTAAACCAACAGGCGGTACCACCCTCATTTGTAAATACAAGTCACCAAGCCCTGGCTTAGGTGAGCCAGGATCCTGTTCACAGGACTACAGACTTCTATGGAATAGCCATGTTCTTCTTTCTTTTTTTCTTCCTATTATAAATTTTGCAAACAGATCACTTAACCCAGAGCAGAACAAAACCACGTGTAATTAGCTGTGAAGTAAGTGACACCATTCAATTCATGAGAATTTTGTTTTCTGCTTGCTCAGAAGCACAGCACTCAGCACAGGATATGATCTGCAGTAAGAAAGGAACACATCTGACACATTGGAGTCCTACTGGGATTTGGCAGTTTATTTCCATGAGCTGATTGTCAACAGTGGGGGAATTAATGACCACGTTATAAGCAGTGTGCATCTGCACACAAGCACTTATGTTTGGCATGTATAGTGTCACACGCGCAATGAAATTAATTACAGAATTATGTGCAATTATGGTTATAAGTGTAACACATTAAGCAGTCTCTTGCCAACTATTTAATGTATGTACTCTCAGTAAACTAATTTCTTTCAAGGATTCACAACTCTTTTCAAACATATACTTCAATTTAAGCAGTTCCTGGAGTTAAAGTGGTTGACTTGTGATTTATACTCTGCTGATGGGGACATTTTTTTTTATTTTCATGTCCTTTTAAACTGCTTATTGTAAAGATTTCTTCCCATTGCAGTGTCACTTCTTGTGCCACTGTGCCACTTCTTCTTACTCTGTTCCCTCATTTTTTAACTGACTTTCCCTTTGTATTGTCCTGTCATTATACGTACCCAGAACAAACAAGGTATGGAACAGTGTCTGTGGCCTAGTATTGTTCCTGTGAGTGCTCAGATAAGAAGTGCAGAAGGCAAGCAGCACCCTCACCCAGCATCCCCATGTCTTATCAGTAAGATGAACAGTTACCTAGTTCAAACATACAGCCAAATTTTAAAAAGAATTTAGGTACAAAATTATACATGGCTGCTTAATACTGTTAGGATTTATGGGATGTCACTGGTTGTGCTACATCATCCAGCACAACTCTATCACACACAGCCGTCTGCCATTGGTTTGTGTCTTACTGTATTGTGGTTAGGATGGAGTAATTAAGGTGAATGGACCCAGGGTTCCAACACCCCCCAGGGGCAGCCCCAGGTCCTGCAAGAGCAGCTCCGGCCCTGCTGCAGCCCTCACCATGCCACTCACGTCACACTCTCAAAGAGCAGCTGCAATTCCAAGGAGGGTTATTTCATTTGGCACAGAATCTTTTTTAAATGGGTCGCTTCCCAGACTTACGCTGAACAGCAACGAACAAAATTAACTTGTAGAATTGTGTGTAGAATTATCATGACAAGTGTTCTAGCTGTATCAGCCAGCAACTACATCCCTAAGATGCAATCGTTATTTCATTTTTGTAAGCCCCTTCCCCATTTTCAGATGTCACAGAATGACAGAATTGTAGGGGTTGGAAGGGACCTGCAGAGCTCATCGAATCCAGCTCCCCTGCAAAGCAGGCACTCTACAGCAGGCTGTACAGGTAGGCATCCAGATGGGTCTTGAATATCTCCAGAGAATGAGACTCCACAACTCCCCTGGGCAGCCTGTTCCAGTGCTCCATCACCCTCACTGTGAAGAAGTTCCTTTGTATATTGGTGTGGAACTTCCTATGCTCCTGTTTGTGGCCATTTCCCCTTGTCCTGTCCACACAGACAAATGAAAAGATGGTGGCCATGTGCCTTTATCTCCCACACTTAAATGCTTATAAACATTAATCAGATCCCCTCTGAGTCTTCTTTTCTCAAGGCTGCACAGACCCATGTCACCCATTTCCTCATAGGAGAGATGTTCCAGGCCCTTTATCATGTTTGTGGCCCTCAGCTGGACTCTTTCCAGACGATCCCTGTCTGTTTTGTACTGGCAGCCCAGAACTGGATACAGTACTCAAGAACCGGATACAGTACCATATACGTATTTTTTACTTCCATAACTCAACACAACCTTCTGTTTGGGAGACAAACAGCAACCTGTTTGTGATACACACCTGCAGTGTGTATCGGTGCTTTTGACTGAGTGAAAATTCTTACATTCAAAATATGATTGCCAAGAATATAAAAGGGATCTTAGGCAGCTTCTCTTCCCAGAGTTTCATCACTGGCTGCTGAGCTCATAGACAGAGCTGTGTTTGACGGGGGCAGTGCCTGAGCACTTCACACAAAGTGGCCAAGGAGCAGTGCTGCATTTCTGCATGGCTGCATTTCTGCATGGCTGCATTTCTGCATGGCTGCATGGCTGCCTTCAGTGCTGCAGGAGCTGTCAGTGCTGGTTGTCTCCTGGCAGTTGGAGCCATTTGGGCTCCCCAGGAGTAATTTTGCAGAAAGCCTAAGAAAAGAGAAAAAGCAGTGTGTTTTTACAGACAGCCTTCTAGGGAGAACAAAGCACTTCCCTTGATTTCTGCACATAATTTAGGGATAACTTAATTAGTTTCACTGAAGTCATGCTAATTTACCTTAGGTAAAAATGATTCTCTTTCTCCTTTTGTGGAAAGGCAACAGTGTAAATTTCCTGATGTTAATTAAAACAGAAGCAGACTATACCTTCATGTATTCAGTGCAAAATAAGCAAGACTAGAACACAGCCCAAACTCCAGATTACAATCACTGGCATGGTCACTGTTTGGCACAGGCATCCGCAGCAGCTGGGATTTCTGCAGCTGGCTGATAGAACAGCATAAAGAGGAACGTGTTACAGAGGTGCTTGAGAACTGCGTGGGTTTCTTTCCATGAAAATATCAGAGATTTGGGAAAGCTTTTTTGAGGGGCAGGTGCTACAGAGAGCCACTGTGCCAGGACCGTGGGGAGCTGCGTGGTGGGGTCACCATAGGACATAGAAGGTTCCAAGTTGGAAGGGACCCACAGGGATCACACAGCACCACCCAGACCTGGTGTCAGAGTGGTGTCCCAACACTCCCTGAGCTCCGGCAGCTCGGGGCTGTGCCTGCTGCCCTGGAAGCTGTGCCATGCCCACCGCCCTCTGGGGCACAGCCTTTCCCTCACCCCCACCTGCCCTCCCCTGACACAGCTCCATGTGTTCCCTCAGACCCTGTGGCTGTCAGAGAGCAGAGCTCAGTGCTACCCCTCCACTCCCTGTGAGGAGCTGTAGGGTGCCACGAGGAGCTGTAGGGATGCCATGGGGAGCTTTAGGCTGCCATGGAGCTGCATTCTGACATGAGGAGCTGCTATGAGGGAGTCATAGGGCTGCCTTGAGGGATAACTAAACACAAAGACTACTAATACATTTCTGTTATTGTTTCATCTGAGGACCTCTATAAAACAGTGTAAGAGATTATTCTTTCACACCATTGTCTCAAAGTTTGCTGAGGACACAGATCGACAAGTCCTGGTCAAGGGTTGAGAAATCCTTTGTCTAAATCATAGAATCATAGAATTACCCAGGTTGGAAAAGATCTTGAAGATCAAGTCCAACAGCAGCCTAACAATAGCACCCTAACACTAACAACCCTTTGCTAAATCATATCCCTGAGCACCACATCCAAATGGCTCTTAAACACATCCAGGGATGGCGATTCAACCACCTCCCTGGGGAGCCTATTCCAGTATTTAACAACCTTTCTGTAAAGAAATGTTTCCTAATATCCAACCTAGGGACACATATGGACAAGTCCAGGCAAATCACAGTCAGAGTTGATGAAATATTTTGTCTGAAGATTTGCAGTCCAAGGGCAACGATAGAGAAAGAGATAAGCCACAGCTTAGTGGCTGGGAAGCAGTCTTTTCTCAAGGGAGATGCCATCTCGGGGGTTCTGCACATGGCTCTTACCCAAGTACCCAGGAATGCCACATTGGCAGAAGAGGGATAAAAAAGGGACCAATAAACATGACATCAGGTGCTTCACAACATGATTCCTGCATGCTGATAGACTCTCCTGGGCCTGCTACCTGAAACTTGCCCCTTCCTCTTGGGCCTGCTCTGTCTCTACCTGCTTGCTGCCTAAGGCCGGCCACTCTGCTGCTGCTCTTCCCTGCACTTTTGCCTTGGGGCATTGCAATGGCATGCAACAGAACACTGCTAGGTCTTGGTGGTGACTATCCCTGCTTTATGCAATTTTTGCTTCTTTCCTATATTTCCTATTGCCCACTTTCCCTTCCCCATCACCCTAATTCATAATAGTTGCCAGTCCTCCCCTTCCCCATCTCCCTGATTAAGATTTGTAATAAGCTGGTTGGACCACCATTTGAACTCTTTGTTTCTTAATCTCATGTCAGGTATACATATATCAAAGAACCTCCTCTCCTTCCTATGAATTGGAGCAAGACAAACAGCTGTAATAAATAATGGTTTTCCTTATCAACATGTGTGGGATCGCAACCTTCCTTCCTTGCAATTACCCTAGAATAACGATTTTCTGCTAACTCCAAGTGGGCCTCAGCGTGAGTTCCTCAGATCTGAACTTTACTTGAGGATAATCAGGGTTGTTTAATTTCTGAGCAGCAGCTTCACTGGGGTAATTGATTTGTTCTTGAAATCGTGGTTTCAGGGAAATGCTCTTTGTAATTTCCTCAGCTGATATTTCATGTTGTGTAAAATTGCAGCTGTCACACTGCTTTGTATCACAATATGGTTTTCAATGGAAACATATCACCAGCTACAAGTGATTGTTGAAGGAAGTTTAAAAAAGGCACAGAGAAAAAGAACCCTGGAACTGTGTATTCTTTGAAAAGCTATAGAAAAATTCATGGCAAAATACACTGAAGTCTATGGACAGCAACTGTACTAATCGCAGTTCATGGAAGTAATATTTTTTTGATGAATAATGTATGCAGAATGAAACTTATTCAGTACAGTTCATCCTTTAAACAATGCCTGCAAAGATATGACAAGCAGCTGGAGAGATCTTTGTGGTGTGTGTTAGCCATGAACACAAACTACCAGTAAGCTATTAGGGAAAGTGCAAATCGTCCTTTACCTTACAAAATCTGTGTATTACAGAAACACACAAAAGGCTTAACTGGAGCTCTGCTAGCCAAGCGATGGTACATATTTTCAACATCTATGCCCTTGTGCATTTTCAAAAACCTCCTAATTTGTAGCACTTAGAGACCAAGGCATGATGGGCAATGGGTGGAGTGAAGCAATGCTGCGTGAATGAGTATTGGCAGCTGGGTGAGAGGTGTAGAATGGGTATTTTATTCCTCTATCCAGTTGCCCTCTGGGATGCCAGGCCCTTGGCAGATGGACATGGAAGGACATAGAAGAGACAGAGGGCACAGCTGAAGTGAGGTACATTTTGAGCAGGCACAAGATGACGCTATTGGCGAGAGGATGGCCAGGCACTCTGCTGGAGACCAAGGAAGCTGTGGGTTCTCCATCCCCAGTCAGAGTCGGAGCTGGACTGGCCCAGGTCTGCAGTGGAAGCAAACCTCCAGGCTGGCCACATCCGAGCAGAGGACTGGAATTGCATTCTTCCAAAATTTGTCTAACATTTTTTTTGTGTGTGATTTGCTGTTCTTAAATATACATATATATTACACATGTTATATAAACATTTAATTATTGTGTATTTCTATACTTAGAATATATCATAGAATCACAGAACAGTTGTCTGGAGGGACCTTTCAAGATCATGTAATTCCAGCCCCTCCAGAATTGATTGCCATGTGCATACTAAATATGTATACATCAGCTATGTAGTTGCTCGTTTCTCAAAGGACACCATGAGTATTGAACTGAAAATCTATCTGTAAAATGGAAGTATGATTGAAAACCACACCAAGATATTTTGAATCCAGTGATGTTTCTTATAATAGAACTAAAAGAAATCAGGCTTGCATGTCACCCACAATCTAACAAAATGTGTTTCTATCACATAATCTCTAATTCTAGGGTTTGACCAGTTTCATTTTATTATTTCAGCTTCTGCTTTTAGCTGTAATGTTTTAAAACTTCCATTGGAGATCTCTTGGTTTGCTTCATTTCATCTCATTCTATTCCTCAGTTTTAGACAGTGACTATAGCAAAGAATGTTTCTGATTTTCCTGAAAGTCGTCATTTACTCACAGTGATTTCTGACAAATGCTCTGTTGTACAGTTTCCTTTTTATGATAATTGCATGGAATGTGCATATCACCATTATTTCCTTTAAGCCATTTGGATGAAGATTTGCTTGTACATAGACAAAAGCTGTATACCTTGGCTTTCTGAGTTTTGGTTGCATTTATCTTGCTTTATTTTTCCATTTAAGGATTACTCCATGTTTAACCAGCATGGAAATAGCACAGAATTTGGAGGTTTATTAATATCTATAATACAGAGCATTTGTGTCTGTCTCATGCATTGAATAAGATGATAGAAATGGGAAAAGATAAATGACAGGATTTTACAACTGATGTAGCAGCTGTTTTTGTGATGGAAAGCAAAGCCATTTCAGTCACTCTTTAATATGATTGGGCGTAGCAAGGTTATGCACTTGAGGAAGAACTGACAGAGGGAGCACTCTTAATAAGGGACAACTGAATTGTTGTGTACGAAAGAAGTGTGAAGCAGAAAGAGAGCAGTGAGACTGAGCCAGAGGAAAGCCTGGAGCCTGAACCTGTTGAGCGTTAAATCCCCTTCCCAGGAATGTGACTCATTTGTAGCAATCCATGTTCCAAATCAAACCATCAGCAGACACATCTGCCTTAATCAGGGAGTATCTTTTCCAGACATTTTCTGCACTAATGGGACACATTTTCTGTTCATATTTTGATGGACAGAACAGTGCAAAAAACAGTCATCCTAAGTGAATATTTATTGTTGTATCTGCCATTATTAAATGCCAAGCAGACATTATTTTACTGCTAGATTTTTAAAAAGATTCAGAAACACTCTGCAGATTAATGCAATTCAAATATAGGTATTTCAAATGCATAGTGATATTCACAGTAATCAGTATAAAAAAAAAATCAAATCAAGTCAAATCAAATCAAATCAAGCATTACTCCTCCGTTTTCACATACTGAGTTTCCTGGTAAGGCTTACAGCGTCAGGATACGATGAAATTCTTTAAAAGACCAAAATGAACAGCCACTTGTTTAATTGCTGTAGACTTTTATGCCAGGTTAGACCTATATTTGTTTCATCATATGGGAACAGTCCCATTCTATCCCAGACAGCCATTTTATTGTGAACATTGCTCTGCACTGCGAGACCACACCTATGCCAGAGGTACTTGTTTTCTTCCTACACATTAACTAACTTTGGTTGTTGAGCAGCATTGACACCAGAGGCTGTTGGGCTCCTTACCACAAAACCATTCCTCAAGAGAGGCTGAAATACAGTCTTACCCATCACTCTATGATACAGTGCACAGAGGGAGAGAACAAAGAGGGAGACAAAAAACTGAAAAAGAGAGCAAGAAAGAATATCCTCCATGTGATCTTCTGCTTTGTGTTGATTAATAGCATTGCTTGTTCTGCATGACAGTTACTCCCAGTGTGAACTGATAGATCATCCAGGGATCTTACCCAAGCCAGTTACCCATTAACTCGTAAACAAAGTATAAATATTAATTAATAATTCTTGGTTTTACAAAGTAAAGGACCCATTAAAATCAGGCAGCATGGAGATTTCATTTAGAAACACCTGCTGTCTCTCTGACTAGGCTCCCATAGGCAAGGTTCAGTGTGACGGCAGTGTCTTTTGAGGGTCGTTGGATGCCTGGGAAGCAGCAGCAGCACTTCTGTACCAAAGTGTTTCCCTTCCCCTATGCATATTTTAAATGAGGTGAACGTGCCCTGTCACTCACCAGCTCCATCAGCTCCTTATCTTAGCAGCTAATCTTGCTGCAGGTAGTAAAAAAAATTACTGCAAGCTATTAAGTTTCTACTAAAATGTCAAATTCTGTGGAGTCTTGAAAAGAAAATGAGTGTATAGTCCCATTCCAGCTAGACAGATTGAGTTTGGTGTCCACTATGAACTAAAATATTTACTCTCCAGATTGGCTAATTCCTTGAGCATTAAATGCCCCAAGAAAGGGAGCAAACATACTATTAATAACTCTAATGGCTAAAAAGCATATTATTTTCAAGTGATTTGTTAATCAGCATGAGTTCTGCCTACAGCTATTGCAATCAGTCATCTTTCTCCAGTAGTAGCTAGTGTCTTAATAAGGAACAACAAGGGATTTGGAGGAGCTAAAATTGTTCAGGCTCGAAGGACGATAACAGAAATTATTAACCAACTTGGATAAAAGCCACCACACAAGATGGGAATACTATTGGAAGGGCAGATTGTAAAGCCTCATTGGAAACAGATAGAGCCAAAGAATGAGTTTGTGAGAACGTCTGTTCCGAAGCTGCTTCCCTCTGATGAAATTCTCATCCATAGTTTAAAATGGGAAGAGGAATTTTCTTGCATAAGACATCAGTCACTCATGGCTGTGGCTGCAGGAGGGACCTTGGATTTCTGGTTGAGCCTGGGGTGATGAAGCTGAGCCTGGAGTCCCCTGCAGTGCCCTCAGAGCTGCCCGCCAGACCTTGGTTGAGTTCTCAGCTAAGCAAACAAAATGATGATAATTTGTTCCTTAAAAAAAGAAGAAGAAAAGAAAAAGAAAAGGAAAAAAAGGAAAAGAAAAAAAAAAGGAAAAGAAAAAAAAAGGAAAAAGAAAAAGAAAAAGAAAAAGAAAAAGAAGAAGAGAAAGAAAAAGAAAAAGAAAAAGAAAAAGAAAAAGAAAAAGAAAAAGAAAAAGAAAAAGAAAAAGAAAAAGAAAAAGAAAAAGAAAAAGAAAAAGAAAAAGAAAAAGAAAAAGAAAAGGAAAAAGAAAAGGAAAAAGAAAAGGAAAAAGAAAAGGAAAAAGAAAAAGAAAAAGAAGAAGAGAAAGAAAAAGAAAAAGAAAAAGAAAAAGAAAAAGAAAAAGAAAAAGAAAAAGAAAAAGAAAAAGAAAAAGAAAAAAGGAAAAAAAGAAAAAAGGAAAAAAAGAAAAAGAAAAAAAAGGAAAAGAAAAAAAAGAAAAGGAAAAGAAAAAGAAAAAGGGGGGGAAAAAAAGGAAAAAATAAAGAAGGTTCTTTGCTGTTTATGCTTCTTTTTGTCCTTCAAAGCAAAAAATAAAAATAAAAATAAATAAAAAATTTGGGCTTGGCCCCAAAACTCCAGCATCCAGGAAGGGTTGTTATGACAGATGTGGTGAGCACCAGAATATCTGTGGGCAGGGGAAGTGAAACCATTGGAAGAAATTGCCCAGAAGTTGTCTAATTAAACAATTTGTGAAAACACTGTTGTCGTTGCCTCAGACAGCCTGGTTTGTGTGAGTAATTCAACGTTGTGTGAAGGCTGGATGAATGAATCTAATCTGTTTGAAGCCTCTGGCTTTATTGGTAACATTTTATAAATAAAATAGCAATACAGAGGGCTGTAGAATCCCAGTGCTCAGGTGGGATGCACATGATGAGATGCAGGTAGTGGACTGTAGAACACCTTCTGGGCAGGCACCCAGCACCCAAAGCACAGGGCTGAAGGACACAGCCCAGAACCAACGAGGCCACTTTGCAAAGCACAGATGGGCTTTCTAGGATGTATTTTTTTCTCCTGCACTTTTTAATTACTTCTTAAATCTGGGATCTTTTTAAAGCAAGTCAGGAACATTGAATTACCATTTTAGGTTTTTTGTTTGTTTGTTTGTTTGTTCATTTGTTTGTTTAGAATTATTAAACTGTTTTTATTACATTTTCAGACTTTCTATGGAATAATAAAAATTAAAAAGCTTAGATTGAGAAACAACTCTACAACATTTATTAGATGACTGGCATCTATGAACATAAGATTTCTTCATGAAATTTTGTTAATGAACCCACAACAAGCAGGGGAGCATTTTGGTGCCCTGATGTACACAGGTGGTTTCCCAGCAGGTGGCCAGCACTGGCATTCCTGCAGTAATTGATTAGCTCAGGTGTACAAGTACAGCACTGATTGATTACCTATTAAATAACACTCCATTGCATTTCTTTCAATTATACAACACAGGATAGCTGTTGCCAGCCAAGAATTCCATGATATCAGACATATTGATGACTTATAATTGTTTATTTGCATTTGGAGCTGAGGACTTGGAGCAAACCTCTGTGAATGGCCACGAGGAGCACGTCTGTATCACACAGACAGTGTGCTGGGCTGGAGGACGAGGGCTTGGATGGGTCACTGGGCTTTGTGACAAAGTACTGTGAACAAAGGGGACAGTCCTCCTGAGCAGGGCTGAGCACAGGATCCTGCCCTGGGCTCCAGGTGGAGACACAGCAGCTCAGGACAGGCTCTAAGGAGGTGGTTCCAGTTGGGGAGGCCCTGCACTGCACACCCACCTGTTGATTTAATGCAGCTGAAAGCTGGCACTGCGCCTTGCATTGCTCGTGCAGTTTTAAACACACACAACTCCCAGATACTGGAATTTTACAAGGCCACATGCACATGTAAAGCAATCCTCTTGCTATTCTGAGGCAAAGGGAAGCTCTGTTCTAAAAATCTAACAGCTCTTTATGGCCATGTCTCTCATCTGATTGCTTTGCATCATTTCTGTGATCTCACTTCAGGATGCATTTTGGTTGGCTGTTTGTGAGAGCTTTTGTTAGTGGTGCTATTCTGGGACTGCATCCAACTTGCTCCTCATCAAGACCTCTGAGAGAAGTTTCCACATGAACCAAAGCCCTTAGAAGTCAGAAGTTTGAAGAGGAGATGCTGCAGCCAGTGAGCAGTGGGACATCCAGGGTCAGAACTATCATTACAGGTACAACAACAACTCCACTGCTGTTCCTACGGCCTAGACATGGCTGGGGGGGGGGGGAGAGAAGGGTGGGGAAAGGGGGATCACACATGCCCCATTCTAGCAGCCCCACTATCTGTACCAGGTTGGCAGAGGCTTGAATCCCCTGAGCAGTGCTGGGTCTGCTAGCCTCTGACACACTCCTATCCAGGGCTGACCTCCAGAACAATTCGGCATGAACAGGGGCACCCAGAGCATCAGCAACATAACGAGAGGAGGGGTTGTTCTACACATGCTTCTTTTTCTGAAGAAATCTTTTCGCCATCATCTCCCAGTGTGCTTTTTTTTTCCCCGCAAAGCTGTGATCAAAGTCTTCAAACATATGGCTCCATGGCAAGGCAAGGATTTCCACAAGCTCCTGGACTCATCCTACCGCTCCAGACATCAGCTTCTTGGGCAGTCATACACATGGCTGGGATCCTTTGGGCTGTTTCTAAAGAAGGTTGCAGCACTACATTACAGAGCCGAACCACTGCCTTAGGAAAACTATTCAGCAGAAGCAGCTAACTAGTGATAGGATGAGAAGTAATGGCTTCAAAGGTGTGCCAGAGGAAGATTTAACAGCCCTACAAAGTCCATCCTCCTGAAGATAAGAACAGGGGAGAGACCTGAAGAACATTCAGAGCCATACCAGGACTGCATGGTGCAGTGCAGCACAGTCAGGGTGCTCAGCATGGCCACAGTCATTGGGCAATTCCCAGCCCCAGCACCAAGGACTCAGGCTGTGCTGGTGCTACAGAGTCATGAGAGAAGCACTGCAACAGTGGGAGCTCTGCACAGGGGCTGCGCTGAGGGGTGGGCTGTAGGAATGCAGGAGTCATGCAGCCTCAACATGTGTTGGTAGCCATGGCAGGGGGGGAATTGATTCTGCCAGAAGCATCATAGCAGGGTACAGCTCAGGTATGAGGAGACAACAAGGTGTGTGCTGCAGAAGACTGCAAGAGTAAGAATTCATGAGTAGCCATAGTTATACATCTTGCTGAACAGATTCATTTCCCAATTTTAAAATGGCATTTGTTTTGTCATGTTTCTCATCACCATTAGTGCATAATGGGACACTGTGCATCAGTTTAAATGAATTCATAATGAGTGCTGTAGCAAGTCTATTGAATAGGAGATAAATAGGTGATTATTCTGACTCTGCTCTGATGAATGGGATTACTTATGGAGTTATGTGCCACTTCCACAACCTCTTATGGAGAGAGATACCATAAATCAGAGCAGACTGGGTGACCCATTAGATGTCATAGCCAAAAAAGAGGAGGACTGACTACAAGAAGTAAACCAGAAAGGACTGACAATGCTAGATGCCAGCTAGCACAGATCAAAGAAGACTGATGAAATGTGAAGACATAATGTGGAGACTTGGGTGACCAGGACCCTCTTAAGGGAGTAATGTAAGGATGCAATGAGAAAAGGAAAGAAATGAAGGACTTGAGACTGGTACAAGGCAAGCTTTAGGAGAGTCATGGGCACATTCACAGGAAGGTGCATCCTTCCAGCATTTCCCTCTGGGCTTGAGGGAAATGAAATTAATGGTGGGGAAAGGAAGGGAAAGAGCAGGGAGATGCCGTAATATGTATGTTCACTTTTACACAAAGGTAGAAGAAATGAATTAGTGAGAATTTAGCAATGATATCTAGAAAGTTAGAAGGTAAATGATGTGAAGTGGCCACAGATGTATGATTATTTCCTGAGGACATCAGCTGAATGGATGATGGATATTGTTGCCCAACATTTAAAGAGGGGATGCAGGCTGTAAGAAACACAGAAATGGCTGTGCTTTGGACAGATGATCAGGAACAAGGGAGAATGGACCTGAGGTCCTGGAATCAGAGATGAGAACAGATATCTTGGGTGGAAGGAACACAACAGACAAGGTATAACATCCAGGACACAGTCTGACCTGCTAGCATTAAGAGAAAATGGCATGAGTAGGAGGAGGTGCTGGGCATAAAGTGTGTGATTTGTACCATACAGGATAATAGTTCTGAGAAAAGCACTTCACAGGGAGCATGTCACATTGCAAGGCATCACAGGAGACAGGTAAAGCTGTCATTCAACTACTTACAAAGGCTGACAAAGATAAAGAAAAATTTTCCAAAGTACCCTCTGAAAGCAAACTAAAACTCAATTTCAGACAGCTTAACGATATTTCATCACGTTTTTGTGGACACTGAAGCATGATCAGAACTAAAATTCAACTTGGTTAAGAAGTGAGAAGAGAGATGGGAGTTCCTAGGAACAGCCCGGCTGATTCATCTGCACTTTGATGCTGGAAGGAGAGCTGATACTAATGTGCAATGAGTAGTTTTGGGACAGTCTCTGAAGATACAGAAAGATCGGCTGAACTTTGGTGGCAAGGACATGCCCCAGGGAACCACCATGTGCCAAGGGAGAGGGGACTCAGATCAGGGGATGAGGTCACTTCCCACTTGGAGAGATTTGTTTCACATTTGAAATATTGTAATAAAAACTCTGAAGTTTTTGCTGTGCTGTAAGAGAGATCCTTCTCATATTGGCAATTGTGACATTGTGGGAAACTTCTAGAACAGACTGGGAGCAGGTGGTCTAAATGGCAGTGCGGGCTGGCCACAGGATATGTAGCATAGTCTCTGGTGCAAAAAGTAGCAGTGACTTTAGTTTGGCAAATAGCATGGGTGGCATGGAAAGCCTGAAACCACAGAAAAATGCTGAATCATTAATAGTAACTATGAATGACTGGAATGAGTGTATATAAGGGAGAACTCATACATATATTTTAAGAAAACATAAGCATTACTGTACAGGCCTTACTAACAATGAAGTTTGGTTGTATAATGCTGAAATTTTATGTTTGACTAAGAGATTCCCACAGGAATGAAAGTAGAGAAGGGTTACGGCTGCAGTCAGTGACTGTCTGGACTTAATGAGCCAGAAGATATGAACAGAAGAGCTTCTGCGTCAACACGATGAGCCACTGGTCAGACTCAGTATGGATCACATTTGAGTCCCAAAGGCACTGAGCAGTGTACATTCCTCCGGTGTCACAGGCTGGGCAAACTGCTCAGATGTTTTCCTTCTGGATGAATGTCAGTTTTCCAGCTGCAGGGTATATCCCATACTCAGAGAGTCGGCCTGGTATTGTCCCCCATAGCACTTCTGACCAGAGCTTCTGTCCTTCCCAAACACTGCTCTAAATACATGTCTGGCTCCTGACCCACAGAGCAAGTGGATCGCAGTCAGACTGCAGTGATATGCCCCCACCTGGAGATGAGCAGGATCTCATGGTCACAGCAGGAAATACCCCAGCCTGCCAGCACCCTGACAGGCAGAAAAGATGTTCAGGCAGAGACAGACAGTCAATGAAGTAGTCCCTCAGAGACTGAATACATGTCCCAGGTGTAAGGGATACTACAAGAGGACCATGAGAGATTGCTTGACAAGTTGGCAGTGCGGTGCTGCCTGAGATGGAGCTCACATCTCCTTACTGAAGGAGAGACAGATACGGTTAAAAAGAGTTGGAAGATGCACATTGCACTGTGTCCTAGGGTCCTAGCAGCAAAGACTGCCCTTATTTCTGTTGTCAAATACACATGCTCCCCCAAGGGCAGCTGGTATCTTACATATGCCAAGCACTCAAAAATGCCGCTCTGTCACCGTGTCATGGTCTGGTCTCATAGAGAAGTTTATTAGACTGCCTCTCTATTCTTCAAAGAATAACTCTGTATCATTTACAGAAGGCTTAGGAATGCCATGTGTAATGTGTGCTTTAAGTATTTGTTTGTTCTTACTTGAGCGTGGCTTTTGATGTAGGTCTACCCATTACATAAAAGCCAGTAAGCTAGAAAAGGATGAAAGAAAATGAAATGGTCTGTATCATATCATTCTGTATAGTATTTGTGTATACTGAATATTTCATTTATTCTGTAATCTGCAGATAGTTTGAAATTGAAAAGCCAGGCTATTGCAATGGCAGCCCTTTTGTTCTTGGAATGAGTTTGGCTTACTCAAGCAAAGCAAGTGAGCACCTGATTAAAGGCAATATCTATCTTTAAGGAAAAAGGCTGTCATTCTGTTGAGCTATTGAGCAACTCCCAAATTTATTTAGCACTGTACATGACAGGAGCATGAATGGACTTCTTCCTGTGAGATGCAGTCACATCCATGGCAAAGTCAAGTCCCCACTGTCCTGTCACTGGAGGGGAGCCCAGGAGCAGTGGGGGCTCTGGGGCATGTGCAGACACAGCACTTGGGATGTGAGCACACAGAGCAATGCCCAGAGTCCATGGGGTAGGAGAACCATACTTAGGACACAGGTTCAGGGAAAACCCGAAGTGATGTGCCAGAAGAAATACCACATGGGTAGATGAGTGGGATGTGCAGCCTCAGAGTAGTAATCCTCAGGGCTGGAAATGAGAGGATCTGGATAGGAAATGTCCCATCCCTGGAGACAGCCCTGGGAAAACTGATCTAGCTGTGGATTTCCTCATTCACTGCAGGGGGGGGTTGAACTAGATGGCCTTCAGAAATCCTTTCCAACTCTAAGGATTCTATGATTCCAAAAAGGAGAACCAAGTCACAGAAAACAACCCAGTGCATGGGATACTGGCTGAGCAGGACCATAGGCAACCCAGTGCCCTCAAAGTCTATGGTGGTAAGAAACTCTTTACTCACTGCAGTATTCCTGGAAATCTGGTGTTGTTCCTAAAATGCAAAGAATGGCTGAGATTTCCTGGAATGAGAGAAGAGAGTGAATGTCTGGAGAACAAGTGGTGCTTCCCTCCTCCCATATATATACATATGTAAATAGCTTGTGACCCTGAGAAAGGCAATTCACAAGGAAAAGTGAAGAAGATACATAAAACCCTTTTAATCTTAGCAGGAAAAGATGCATTATGGAGAATGAACAAAAGTGTTCTTTCCATAGCAAGAGCTTCTATTTTATTTACTTACTTCGGTTTAAACAATAACTTGTTGCTTTCTTATTTTGAGACAAGATGTAGAATTCAGAACTATGATGATCAGAAACGTGGTTAATATTCAGCACAAAAGTGCAGAAGGCTGATTTTTTTCACTGAGAGAACTTCACACACCCCAGCACTTCACTGGAGGCTGCTAACCCTGCAGACAGTCCCACAGCCAGAGTAGCACCGCCCCTCATCTGCTGGGAGGGGCACTTCAAGTTCTGAATGCTGAGGTACAAGTAACCAAAGAGCACAAGGAAGAGGAACAATCCCCACCTTCTGGAATTCGCACCCAGCAGGGGGCCAAGGCACTCTAGGACTCCTCTCTCCACTCATTGCTTCCTTGGCAGCTGGAGAAGAGAAGGAGAGTCACAAGGAGCCACGTGAAAGCACTGCAGCATCTCTCCAGACTGCATTCATCAAATCCCACAAGCTGAACCTAGCTCTCTTCTATAGCGTGAACTGTGTGCTCAAGAGCAATGCTCTATGCAGGCAGGATGCAGAGGCAGGTAGTCAAGTAGAAAAAGATGGACTGTACAGGATTAGCACAAAAGACACCAAGCTGAGTGGTACGGTTGACATGGAGGAAGGAAGGGATGCCATTTGGAGGGACCTTGACAGACTTGAAAGGTGGGCCCAGGTGAACCTAATGAGGTTCAACACAGCAAATTGCAACGTTTTGCACTAGGGCCAGAAGAACCCCAGGCACCTGTACAGGCTGGGAGGAGTGGTCCTTGAGAGCAGCTCGGCAGAGAAGGACCTGGGGGTCCTGATGGACAAGAGACTCAACATGAGCCAGCAGTGCGCTCTGGCAGCTTGGAAAGCAAATGGTATCCTGGGCTCCATCAGGAGAAGGGTGGTCAGCAGGGATAGGGAGGTGATCGTCCCTCTCTACTCTGCTCTTGTGAGGCCCCATCTGGAGTACTGTGTCCAGGTGTGGAGCCCTCAGTACAAAAAAGACATGGAGATTTTGGAAAGGGTCCAGAGGAGGGCCACAAAGATGATCAGGGGGCTGGAGCACCTCCCCTATGAGGACAGGCTGAGGGAGTTGGGTTTGTTCAGCCTGGAGAAGAGAAGGCTGCGGGGTGACCTCATTGCAGCCTTTCAATACCTGAAGGGAACCTGTAACCAGGAGGGGAGTAAACTCTTTGAAAGGACCACTAATAGCAGGACAAGGGAAAATGGTTTTAAGTTGAAAAAGAGGGAAGATTCAGGTTGGATGTTAGGGGGAAGTTCTTTACTAGGAGAGTGGTGAGGTCCTGGAACAGGCTGCCCAGGGAGGTTGTTGATGCCCCGTCCCTGGAGGTGTTCAAGGCCAGCTTGGACGGGGTCCTGGGCAACCTGATCTAGTAAATGTGGAAGTTTGGTGGCCCTGCCAGGCAGGGGGGTTGGAGCTTCATGAACCTTGAGGTCCCTTCCAACCCGGGTCATTCCGTGATTCTGTGAAAAGAGACTGAGTTGGGGTATCTGAGATCCTCATGAGAACCAGCAGTCAGATCTGGCACACCCAGACCAGTCTGGTTACAAGAGAGGGGAAGAGGCCAGAGAAGTCCCATTTTTAATCTCACAGGTTTTATAGGATTTTAGGCAATATCCATGAGATTTTATTGAGCAGAAAGAATTTTTACATTTCTGATTGCAACAGTTTCTGAGATCATTCTGCTCAAATCTCATCAGACCTCTGTATTCAGAAGTTCATCTGCTTGCAGAAAGTGATCAGACTTCAGCAAAGTGAGAGTACAAATGGGAGGAAACAAACATGTCAGCTAATGGACAATGGAGCCAGGAGTCTTAGCAGTAATCAAAGAAAAGCACTGTGAGCAGTGCAGGAAAGTGACATACCCCTCTCAATATTATAGATCAGCTTTTACTGAACTCAGCAGAGCTGTCTCAAGCTTTAACTCCAATGATATCTGCAGAGCTATCACTACTTTCAGTGTACCTTTCAGTGAAGGTGAAATAACATCCACAAAGAAAGTGTAACTCCAAAGCGAAAGGCTGAGCAGACACTTCATACAGAAGCACAGCTCCTGGCCCATGCACTACTCACTGCTTGGTCCCACTGGGTGCAGGACTCACCTGCAGGCCAGACCTAACACATCTGGCAAGCACGGTTCATCAGACTGCTAATGGAAAGCAAAGCTGCCCATTACATGCTCTCTGATGTTCTGCAGATACAGAAAAATGAACATATAAAATAAGATCACTATCAACTAATTTCCCATTGGTGTTTTTTGTTTTTTTTGTTTGTTTGTTTTTGTTTGTTTGTTTGTTTTTTAAATAGAGAAAACTCTCTGGAGAAGGGAGAAAGAATGTTTAAATATTGATTTAATACAGAGAATGGTCTGATGGTAATACATTTTCAGAAACACTCTTAATGGAAGGCTCCATCACAGTCATACACTGCTTCTAACAAACACTTGGGCAGAGTGTTTCTCTCAATCCTGAGGTATAAGCACACAGAACAAAGCAGAAATTTTTCTCTAACTCCATAGTTATACTATGTTCCATGGGCTGCATCTGGCCTGTGGATTGTTGTTCCTGATCTATATGTTATTTTACCTCACTTTATATTATCTTGCTCCTGTTTCTTTAAGATATTCCATATTTTAAAATGTCATGTTTGTGTCCTTTAGATTTGGCATAAGAAGCAGCTGGAACTGGGCTATCTCCTCTAGCTGAAGTAGGGCTCATTTAACACAACATATTTCACTTCTTCCCATATGCTGCACACCCACAGCATTACACAGCTATTTTTCCTCCAAGAGAAAGCACACCCAACTCACAGCCTCCACACCTGTTTTAGCTCCTGTATCCAGACTAATCAAAAGAGGCTCCACAGAAGATAAGAGAGCAGTCAGACATCCTCTGTTTACTGATTTACACATCACACAGCCTAGCCTTGTGAAAGCAATGTTGAAGAAATGTAATCGGTTTATTTGCACTGTGACAGCCGCGTAGACCACAGAAAGGAATGTGACAAATGAAGCCATCAGCTGTGCTGTGCAGGGAGTGAATACATTACACTTCCAATTACCAAAGTAGATAATACATTCCTTAAATAGGCTGGCACTGAAGCCCAGAGCCATTGTCATGGCACCACTGAGCATCCCTAGCAAGGCACTGGGTGAGAGCACTTCCCCTGAGGACAGGCCCCAGATGAGGCAGGAGGTGATGGCCAATCTGGGCTCATGAGGTGCTATCAGGGATGGGGCTGACACCACACATAGGGGTGGCAGGAGAACAGGGGCTACACAGTGCATATCACTGCTGGAGCAGTTGGGGTTGCTGTAGGGAGAAGTCCTGGATCCAATGATCCTGACATCAGAGATACTCTTGTGGCATTTAAACTGATAGGACCCATATACAAAACGATTCAGGCAGCTTTTGCTCATTAAGGGATACAGTGTGGTACACAGCAGCCCTGAAAAATCTCTGCTTCCGTCTAGCAAACACTAAGGGCCTCTGAGCCACTAATCTGACTGTAAAGTTAAGAAGTTACAACATAGTGCCACTTAACCTTGCTGTGAGGAGACTGCATGCCTTCATGCATCTCAGCAGCTATGCTCCTTGGTGCTCTGTCAGTGAACCCCATGGCTATGCAGTGCAATGGGCACTATGTGCTTGGGGCTGCATGGACACTGCACCCACCCGTCTGAAGTAAGAACCCTGACCTCCTAGTAGCCACCCCATGCCCCCATCTCTCCAGCTCCTGAATTCTTCTTCACACTGCACTGTGTTCCTCCAGCTGGGACCCACAGCTCAGAAACTGGACAAGAAATGTCAGAGCCATGTGGATTAAAAGGCACCTCAGGAAATTCCCTCGCTTTGTACAGGCCAGCAAAAGTTCTGCTGCCACCGAAGTTGTCATTGGCTGTGGGGGGTGGAGGAGGGGGGAAGGCTGGGCAGTGTTTCTAGAGGCACACAGCCCACACTTGTGCTGCTCACAGCAAAGAGGACCTTAGAGAGACTGAAGCTGTGCAGCCTCTTAGCTTCTCGTTTCATAACCCATTAACTTTACACTGTCCAGACTGCCTGCTCCAGATGAAAGGTCTCTGATTATCTTTCCAGGTAAATTAATGCCTGACATATTTTGTTATTAGGCTTTGAAAGGCCTAATAAATAAATTTACTAGACAATTTCTTCATTCAGTATTGCAGTTTAAACCAACAGACAACAGCAGAGAAATGGTTCATTGAAGCTAACTGCCAAATAGCTGGTATCATGATGCAAATCAACCCTGAACAGTGCCCAGCAACACTTCTGGTCCACCTCACAGCACACAAATACAACTCCTGCACACTGCCTTCTTTGTGCACAGGCTGCTGCAGTCTCCATTCAGCTGAGCAAAGGCTCAGAGTTTCTGTCCTCCCCCTTTCAGTACAGTTATCCCTCACTGGGGGCACAGAGCACGTACAGTCCAGTGGTCCAGTGGAGAGGCCACAGCCCCCAGAAGTGTGAGGAAGGGACTGGGCTGCACCACAGCAGAGCTGGGTGCTGTGCTGGGAATCATCTTTTCTAAGCTGATATTGCAAATGGACCACTGAGATGATCCCTCATACATCAAAGCCTGAATTCCCATTAGCTGTTGAAAACTATTTAAAAATTACTCTCAAAATACTTCTCCTTAGTTCAAAAGTAGACAAGGCAGATATTAGAGATGTCAGAGAAGACACTTCTTTATTCCCAGTGGAAATGTTATTTGTACCTTTTAAACACCAGAGCTATTACAATAAACAATTCCATGCAAATAGGAGATATTTATGAGCAAAGAGGCACTCATGGGAATGAAATTATGAACACAGGTTCTTATTCTTAAAATAGTCCCTATTTTATGCAGATTAAAATTCTCCCTTGAACTATTCCCGTCCCTGTTCCCACCCCAGCACAGGTCAGGAGGAGTCAGCCCCAGGCCATGCCACCCAGCCCCTGCCTGGCACAGCTGGGCTCCTACCGGCCGGATCACCAGCTGCTCCAGGCTGCAACCAAACCTGCTGCCTCTGGTGTGCCTGTCATGCTTATCACTGGTTAACAGGCCAAGAGAAGCTGCTGAACCAATGTTCTTGGCCTGTCTCACAGCAATCTCATGCAAGTCTCAAGTAGTAGTAGCCATAAATGATTAATTTTCAGCAACATGAGACAGGACTCCATCTGCATTGCTCTATACCATGGCTGTTACTATATTCTGTTCTACAAGATTTAGTATTAGCCTCATGCATCTGTGAGAAAGATTAAACAAACAAACAAAAAAATAAAAATAATTAAAATATCAACCAACACAAATGACCATGTCTAACTGAGAAGCAATGATTTTGAAGGAAATGAGTTTTAAGATACCACTGAAAGTTGCTAACAAATCTGAACCCTTACAAATACATCATCAAAATGCATCAGGAAGAGATACTTCTACTCAACAATTCCATTTGATTGTTTTGAATTTGGTTCTAGGAAGGCTGTTTTTTTGTTGTTGTTGTTGTTTGTTTTTTTGAGGGAGAAACAGAAAGAGAGAGGAATACTTAAACAAAATATCTTGATAATCCATGAGCTTATGTTTGGAAGAAAAAAAGGGTACTTTGAAAGAGTGACCTTACAGCAAATTTGCCAGTAACAGTGGTATTTCACAGGCAACCAGCACTGCACTTGCCCTCAGCTCTGCCCTGGGCAACAACTGGCACAAGCAGGTCAGGACCTGGGCAGCAGACATCCACACTGCCATCAGGCTCCCACCTGAGGGTAGCCTTCCATCCCTCCAAGATGGTTTTTACTTGGGCACCTGCATCTTCACTGTAGAACATGTGCTCAGCTTTGAAGTCTATGGAAGGGGGTGACTTTTTCTGCAACATAGCCATAGCCTAAAAATGAGCATAATATAATAACCACATGAACTTTGTTCTTTAATACCTTTGGTGTTCTCAAAAATCATGCTATTCACAAATAAAAGCACAGTTGACAACATCAAATTACCAAAAGGGAATGAGCTCTGAACTTAAACAGAAGCTGGGGGACACAAATACATCTTGATACCTAAGGACATTTTGTACAGACAGAACAGCTAGATCCCTGGGACGGGGACATGAAATTAAATGACTTTATGTAGTCAACTACAACTCTGTATTCACAGACAGGGAACAACTGGACATTGCATTTCACCATGCTGGAGTGGACAAGCTGTTCTCCCACACCGTATACTCAGACCTTTCTACTACCACAGTGTTGCTAATCATTCTCTTCCCTGCTTGCCTTGCTGCCCCAGCACCTTGCTGTCTTGGAGATGTGTAAGAAACATTCCTTGGAGACAGTAACTACAAGACAGACAGAGCTCTCCAGTTAAACCTTCAACTTGACAGCTTTTCCCACTGGAAAGATCATTTTGTAGGTCCTTTCCAAGCTTGTGATTCTATAAGTCTATGAAAGGGCACAGTGGGAATAGCACAGTATCTCCTGGGCTCAAAGGACCCTTTTAACTCCCAGAGCCCCTGCAAAAGGCTTGGGAGTGTCTGTCACACTGCATCCTTATGGTTGTTCTCCCACAGCAAAGAGGTGGCTTGGTTGATGATAGCACTGTTGGATTAAAGCTCACTGGCCTTTGGTCACTTACACTGCACCTGGTACTGAGCTGGTGTTCAGACAGGCCACCCACAGTCCCCATTTCTGCCAAGTGGTTTTCCCCATTTATCTGAGCTTGAACTCCTGTATCCATAAAACAGGATTAAAACAGACCTATGCTGTTGTGCACAGAAATCCATAAAGAAACAATGCTGGTTATTGGAAAGACACAAATGCTCTCAAGTATGTGTGCAAAACAGTAGTAAATATTTTAATAAGGTATTAATGGTTGACTTAAAAGGCACTATGCTAATCTACAAAGAGCAAGACCGATGTGTCTACTTTCAACACAGGATTCTACACTCCTAATGGTCCTGTAATTTTCAGCTAAAGCCTGTTTCTGGAGGATTATCAATTGTCTCTCATAGGCATTACTTATAGAAAATTCTCAGGAACACTGTGCATATTTTAGCAGAGCCAGAATTATACAGAGAACATGCCTTATTTTCGTATCTATAGGAATAACTGGCTTCTGTGTCATTGTGTGCATAGGTTTTAAATTGTGGATCATCACATCAGTATCCTCCATGAACCTTAAATGCTTGTAAACATTCTACTTAGTAATGAATCTACATTTAATATAAATGTTTTTTTTCCTGAAGTTTATTCTAGGAAGAAAAGAACAGAAATTCTCATAATAAAAAATAAATTGTAGGTAAATCATATTCTTAAACTTCATATACTATTATATTTCATAACTTAAATTCTACAAATCTTGTATTAATTAAGCAAATTTTAAGAAAATGAGATCAAAGCAGAGAGTACACAAAGCCAAGCATTTGTAGTTATAGCCTATGAAAGTCTAACAGTTCTCTCCTTATTTCCTTAAGGTAGTAAAGAGAACCATAAAACCACTGGTTGGAAGGGCTACCAGCCTGTTCAGTTGCTCACACTATGTTATGAACTCTCAGAAAGGCCTGATAAGGCATTGCCCAGGCAGACGATCTGCCCAGAACCAGACGATCTATATTAAAATACACGGCCTAACGCCATTGGCACCGTCTGGGAACCCCGGCTCTCTCCCAGCGGTGAACCGAGCCCAGCCCTGAGCCCGGCACAGAGCGACGGAATTTTCTTCTCCTTTGCAAGAAGCTCCGGAGCTGCTGCGCTCCACGAGTGCCATCTGCTGGCACTGCTGCGCATTGCCCGGGCGGCCCCGGCTCGGCTCAAGGGCAAATTGTTGTGAACTCCCTCGGATAGACAGCTATGTTAGCTGGATAATCACAGCTGCGATGCCACCAAGAGGCATTTTGCCATCCGGCTGTAATTCTGTTATTCAAAAGGTAACTGTCAAATCACTGAAATCACATCCAGTTTAATTTAAACCAACTCTCTACTGCCCCCACCCTTTGTCTGCAGAAGAAATCAATTGCTAGAGGAAACCTAGAAAAGTATCTCATCGCTTTAGTTATGCCAAGAAACTAAAACCTGTTTTGGTAGTCTCTGTTTCACAGACTTCCAAGAGTATTGTGGAATATTACTGCCTTGGAATGGAAAGATTTACAACCAGAAAGCCTACGAGTTATTACAAAAACAACACATTAGTTAGAGGATTTACTGTTGCAATTAGGCTCTCAGATGTGCGGCATTCGGGCAAAACAAACAAACAAACCAAAACAGAAGGAAGTGCAATTGCCATACATACAGACAGCCAGAACAACAAGAATACGTTTTCTTTAACAGAAGAAGAATTGCTGTAGAAGGTAAGTAAAATAGTGAAAGAGAATGGCTACGCTCATGTCAGTAGATTTGAACAAATTATACTGGATATGGCTCAATAAATTTGTTAGCGCATTTCTGTATGGAACATCTGAAAAAAGGTGTATCCAAATCCAGAATTATCTTTAAAATGCTAGCTAGCAAACAGCAAAACTATTGCATTTATCTTACTGAAAACACAGATGCAGCACAAGTCAGCATTACACTGTACACAATCAGGAGGTGCTACATTTGATTTTCAGCTTTCCCCTGGAAATGAACCCACAGATTTGCAGAGAATGACACACTCATAACATCAGGCACTATCCCAATCACCTCATCCAAGTATAACTCAAAACAAGGCCTGACTTGATGTCCTCCAAGTTCATATAGAAACGCACTGCTTCAGTAGTATATTCATAGACTGTAGTCCATGATCCCCCACCCCCCTTCCACACATAAAAGACAGAATACCTTCTAAGATTAATGTAACCAATTAATTGCTGATAGGAACCTCCTCCTTTACCCAGCTGCCTCTGAGAGCATCTGTATTTGAAACACCATGCCAGAACAACTTCATCTCACTTTATAGTGAACCTGTTCTGAGGAACAGATGGTACATAGAGGATGTGCTGCACTGCACCCACAAAAATCCACTGCCTGCAAGCACAGCAGATTAATGGCCTTTCACAAATTATTAGTACATCCCCATTTTTCAGGTGTCAGATAGATGTTGCCTGAAATGTTATTGCTAGTACTCTAGAAATCCAACATCTACTCTATTTTCTTTCTTGTTATTTCTGGCAAAATATGTAATTTATGTCTTCCAAGCCATCTAAACTGCAATGTATTGACAGCCAGACAAACAAATGTGCTGGAAAGCAGATGCAAACAGACACATTCTTAATATATCTATAGTTAGGAAGAAAGAGGTCAAGTAAAGCCAACTGTTGCACAAGATACACTTTGGATTTAGTTCAGAGAAAGCTATGAGGAAGTTTTAATGTCACTTTCTTCATTAACTGTAATCTGGTCCACCTGAGGAGAAATGTGGAAGTCAACAAAAGCTAAGGTAAGAGCTTGCTCCTTCAGTCTTCCTGGCTCTGAATGAAAAGAAGAAGAACATACCAAGAAATCTTGCAGAGGAAAAAATAATCAGCTGGGATTTCAGTGAGAATTCCCAAGTGTACCTCAAGTTCAGGTTTCTGGGCATTACTTACACTGAACCCTGTGCAGTCAGATGTACAGTTGGAATAAGGCAAGAATAGTTATGTATGGTTAGAATAATACAAGAACAGTAATGTACAGTTGGAATAACACAAGAACAGTTGTAAATAAATAATCAGATGTTATCTATGGGAAAAACTCATCAACACTGAGGCCTTCAGACAAGATGGAAAAGGTTGAGTCTTGCCACAAAGGAGCGATCTCCAGAAAGAGATGCTGCCTTAGTGGTCAGCCCTTAAATGAAATCTAGGAGAGATCTCTGTCCTTTTCCTCAAAGGCAATACCAGCTGATCAATAACTGTTCCACACTTTGGACAGCCAGAGCTAATGATATTGTATATAGCTACATAGTATCAACCTTCTATTTCTATCCAGTTATAATCTTATGCGCACTTATTAAAATTAAATTGAATGCAATCACTTACAACTCCTGACCTGAATTATCTCTGCTTCACGTCAGACCTCTTCAGCACAGCACTAGGGATTAACTAGCATTGTAGAAGCACAGTATGGGCAAGGAGTCCAGGACATTGAGAGTGTAGCCTCCCTGACTGCTTGGTGTCCCACTACAGTGCTGTGACCTTCCTGACAGCATGAAGAAATTCTGGAACAAGAGAATAGCTTCACTGCATTAGTAATAGTCATTACACTCCTTTTTCCTCATATATTTTCCTCCTAGCCTTTAGAAATCTACAGGAATATTTTCAGAGCATCAAGCCTAAATTCATACTTGCAAAATCCATCCACATTTCTCCTGTAATTACAGCACAAAGAGCAGTGCTGACAACCTGAAGTCTTTTGAGGCTCCTGTCCCATTGATCTGGACACTAAACAGGGGAAAGCTACTGTGGACGTTAGTGGATTCACAGCTGTATACCCAAATTTTCCTGTGCTCAAACTCATTTCTTTGTTTGGGAAGCTGAAAAGGAATTGAAGAGCATCAGTTAAATATTTCATGTTGTGCTGGAATGTATAATTCATGATCAAATCCTTGAGAAAGAAACAGATAAGATGGAGCTGCAAAAGCTTTAAATGAAGTATTTTCTTTTTGTAGTAAACTGACTGCTGAAAAAGTGCTTTTCTTCTTTTCTATTGGTATTATAATGAGAATTAAAAACGTGATAGAAGTAAGAAATGCACTAAATGGATTTGAACAGTTATTCACTTATACATTTTGTTGATTGATGCAATTAATGTTTTATACATGCTTTTCCAAAGGTACCCTGTTGTACCGAGTTCCTCCACATATCACTACCTCCCATAGGAATGGGATGCATTGGCCTCAACGTTTAAACAACCCCATGTGTTGTTCTTTTATTGTAGTAAGCTCGAGGAGTCACAGGGGCTATTTAGCAGTGCTTTTGGAACACAGCTTTTGGAACTGGTTCACTCCGTTAAAGCTGATGTGGTGGTTTCCAAAATCTGAACTTTCCTCCCCTTCTCCAGCTGGACACCCCTATCTCCCTCAGCCTCTCCTGATAGCAGAGTTGCTCTAACTTCTGTATCTTCTTGGTGGCCCTGCAGTGGACTCTGCAGCAGCTCTGTGTCTCTCTTGTACTGGGGAGTAGAAGACATAAGCAGACTACTTCAGATACGGCCTCACCAGTGTGGAGTAGAGGGGAAGGAGCTCTTCCCTCCTGCTTGCTTGAGCACAGAACTTAACAAAAACACTGGGATATGAACATTTCTTGTTTTCTGGTTGTTGGGCTTTTGGGGTCTGTTGTTGTTTATTTGGCTGGTTGGCTTGGAAAGTTCAATACCATTATACATGCGCTGGTAGGATCTCATCTGATAAACTGCATATAGTTTTGATTACACATATTCAATATAGACTAATTCAGATTGCCATCTTTTCTTGGCTCACTAACAACCAAGATCATAGAACCATAGAATGATCACAGAATCATAGAGTGGCCTGAGTAGGAAAGGACCTCAAAGAGTATCTAGTTTTAAACCCCCTGTCAAGGGGCCACCAACCACCAGACCAGGCTGCCCAGATCCACATCACACTGGAGAATCATTCAGTTTCCAGATTATTTTAAGGAAAAGAGTTTAATCCATCGTATTTTCTGAAAACTAAGAATTGATCCTGCTCAAGGAAACAGAAGAGAAAAACATCACCCACAGGCTGCAGATATTTACCTCGACTTCTCTACATGCCATCCCCAGTGTGCTTTTCAACTCACCTTGCACAGTGACCCTGGCTTTTGTTATGGAGTCCTCTGTCTCACAGGGGTACTCCCCACTGTCCTTGGCAGTAGAGTCATGGATGATCAGAATGGCCCCAGTTCCCTCCTGCTGCAAGTCGTACTTCTGGCTTTTACTGATTGCTTTGCCATCCTTGTACCACCTGATGTTCAAATCCGGTTTTGACAGCTCACAGCTCAGGCTGATGTCCTGCCCTGCTGCTGCTGTCTTATCCTCCAGCTGTTTTGAAACCTCAGTAGGTTTTCCTGGAAGAAAACATTGCTTTTTGAGTAACATACACTTAGGGTAGGATGCCTCTCTCAAAATACATGCATCTACATGCTGGAGATAAGTTAGAGAGGCACTTGCAACAGACGCCATCCTACAGCCAGCAGTAATCTGCAAAGTACAGACAATAGAATTCCAGGCAGCATTTATTCTCTCTTAAATCTACCCAATTGAGGATGATGAACCATGTCTGAAAACTGCCTCTCTCTTCTCTCCACTCATCACACTGGGAGCCTCGGATGATGCTCTCAGATGCACATGCTCTAGATAGGAATTTGTTGTACAGCTAGATGATGTGAAGGCCATCCCTTCAGCTTATACTTAGAGGATATTTGGTCCCACAGTTCCCTCAACAGATCATTCCTGATTTACTGGTAATGGAACAAGCTGGAGTGAGATGCCCATTTCCAACACTACCCCAGTGCTTTGGGTAGTTCTCACATTTGTGTCAAATGGTTCCTCCTTTTACTTATTTTTAAGAGAAATTCTCAGTGCTTCGAGGTTCAAGTAGAAGGTTGCTATTCACTTTAACCATATTATGAGTTAGCTCTCACGGCAATCTTATCAGAAGACAGTTGAAGGAATCAGGCCCCAGAATCTCTCCCATCTCATTACCTTTCACAGACAGAGAGGCTTTGGAGGTTAGACCACGGGCAGTAAAAACAACTTCCCCAGCGTCAGTAGGAGTCACACTTTTGATAAGGAGAGTATATTTCCGACTCACGTTAGAAGCTTTAAATCGCCCACCACTTTCCACTCTGCTTCCATTCAGTGTCCAGTTGAACTCATCAATGCTTTCATGGGACAGAATGCATTCAAAAGTACAATCTTCTCCCTCCTGGATTTCAGTGGTTTTCAGCCGTTTGGTAATGCCACTATTCAGCTCTGGAAGGTAAGAGATAGGTTAGTATGAGGTTTATATGGAGAAAAGGCATTTGTGACTGACATGAGTAGCTGTACTGGTGTTTTAACTCAGGATTTGCAGAACATGGCTGCGTTCCTTACTGATGTATTCTCTAAGACATTATCCACTCAGAATTACCAGAAAGCTATAAAAAAAAGAGACGTGAATCTCTTGTCTTTGCTCTGGAAGAACTACAATTAGAGCAGCTCAGTCCATGGAGCAGAATGAAGATTCAATGAGCTACAGAGGGAACAACCTAACAGAGAGGACAACTCTAGGATGCTGCGTGAGAAAAAGGGTTTTGCCTATGACAAGAAATTAAATGTTTCTATTAGCTAATTTGTTACCATCCTACCCCTACTGGTGTTCAAACCATTTCTCCATTTTAGGGATGTTTAGAAAGGAAATATTTCCAGGACATTCTTGATGTGTTTGGTGATTTTCATGGCAAAATGAGATACATTTACATCAAAAGCAATGGGAATTTTCCAGACATCACTGTGCTAAATTGCAGTAATACACTTCTATTGTAGAAACTATTAAGGCTCGTGGGGGAATAGGTGTAAGACATAGTGACCACACTGAATGTGCTTTCAGCACTCCTTTACTTTCCACAGTACTTACCCTGAATGCCGACCTTTGATTTGGCAACATCAGTGCCAATATCACAGGTATAGAAACCTGCATCTGACATCTCGAGGTCATGGATAAGGGGATATAGGGTCTTCCCAGACTGTACCAGCTCATACTTGTTGCCAGAAGTGAGCACAACACCGTCCTTCTTCCACACTGGTTTGACCTTCTCTTTAGAGACTTCGCATTCCAATTTAATCACACCCCGCTCCTCACCAAAAACATCATCCAAGGACTTCATGAAGACAGCAGGCTTCTCTGCAATTAAAAGGGCAAAACAGAACAACATGATACAGAAGTTGAGACATTTCCAGTTGCTTTCAGATTTTTAAAGAGGGATAAATAAATCGTTACCAGCACTGACGACACCAATATAGAACCTAAAGCGGTTTCATGTGTGTTGACTGAATGCACTTTATGGAATTCTGAACTAATCAGTAGGAGAATACAGGGAACAGGAGGGACAGCCTGCATTGCCTTGGGTGGGACTGATATCATATGAAGTAATTGGGATGCAGCTCTTCTAAAGCTGGAGAGCTGGCATTGCCCTCACATGGAGCAGAGCTCATACAGCAGGCCACAGGATTAAGAGGATAAGCTGCTGAACACTTTTGATTTTCCTGTTTTATTGACTCCTTTTATCTATCTTCTATTTCACACATCAGATGTTTATACTGGGGAAAAAACTTCCACCAAATGCAAAAGAAAGGAGAAAGAGGAAATCCTTCAAACTCTGGAGTGCATAGAGTAAAAGAGCTTAATTGCTGGGGAGATCAGATTAGAATCACAGTATCCTTAGAATTGGAAGAGACCCTTAAAGGCCATCTAGCCCAGCTCCCCTGCAATAAAAAGGGACATTCACAGCTAGATCAGGTTGCTCACAGCCTGGTCATTAGTCATCCCAGAGGCAAAACACACACTGAATGATCTCTCCCTGCAGTCATAAATCCTTGGAGACAACAGCATTGACACTGCATGTTACTGAAGCAGTAAAAGAAACTGCTCTTGTAACTCTCCTTGTGCTAAATAAAATGATGATAAAAAGCAATGGAATGCTTTGGCAGGACACCAAAACCATCCTCCTTCGTTGATATCTGCTGCAATGGAACCTTCCACTGGAAGAAAGCCTCTGATGACTTGTCACCCCAGAGAGGTCAGCTTTAGAAGCAGGACTGCTGCACAATAGAATGAACTGGAGCTCCTTAGCATCTCTTACATCCAGGAGGGGTGTGATCAGACCCACCTATCACCTACAGGTTCGCTTTCTGACACCTTGTCTGACTTCACTGTCACTGTGCCAGCATCCTCAGGCTTAACCTGCTTCATTGTCAGTGTGCAGCAATTGCCAACGTTCTTGATGTCATTGTAATTGTTGGTGTAAAGGAGGTTGCCATTCAGGAACCATTCCACGTCCTCGTCATCATGGGACAGCTCGCAGGAGAAGACAGCAGAGCTCTCTTCTTCAATTTCCACATCCTGCAGGTGCTTCGTTACTTCTACATTGCGGGCTGTGGGGAAACAAGGTGAACTGTTACCACTGTTACTATAAATCATACTGGGATGTGGTAGAATGGTTGGACTAGATGATCTTTGTGTAATCTTCTCAGTGAAGATTATACATTTATAAAGTTAGCAGGAGAGAACGGCAGAAATCAACCTCAAGAAGAGAAATCTGAGGTGAAATAGGACATGGAAGAGGCCACCCTCCCTGCTCATACCTTCAGCTGTCAGCGTGGCCTCGGTCTCTGCAATTCCTGCCTTGCACTTGTACACACCAGCATCATCGGGCTTCAGCTTCAGAATCTTGAGCTCTGCTGAATGCTTATCCCTCTTGATCTTGTACTTCTCAGAGGGCTTGATGAGTGTGTGGCCTTTGAACCATTTCACAACCTTTGGAGAAGGCCTGAAGTCACAGGACAGGATGACAGAATGACATTCCAAAGCTGTCTTGTCCTCCAACTTCCTGGTGATTTCTATATGGTAATCTGCAAAGCAGGGGTGGAAGAGAAGAAAGGATGAGGACAATTGGAAGAAGAGGAAAGTCTCTTGTGTGTATTCCATTCCAATTAATGTCAAGTTCACAATGGTTCTTTGAACGACTCTAAAGATAAAACAAACGATTGTCTATAGGGAATGCCATTGACTACATTTCTATAAAGTAATACTGTATATTATCTACCAAATGCAAGGTCCAGCTCTTGTTCTGTGCTTATTAAATTGCTCCCAATTGTTGAGGCTTTTATTCAAATAAGAGTGAGTTGAAAATATAACAAGTACTTTAGGGTGTGAATGGAGACTCTTATGCTGGGGACAACAGCAGATAAAAAGCCTGCAAGTTTCTTTCAGATGAAATCAATGACAAACTGCATAAAATTTAGGTGCTACCAAACTTAACCTTGTCTAGTTCAGAAATACAATTAATTTCACCTGATTTGACTTCTTTGCTATAGCCAAGGACAAAACCTCAGCTCTGTAGATCTGAATAGTAAGCACATCACAGCTATTCAAACAGATCTTTGCACAGTGCAGTGTTTTCAAAGCCTGGATATGTTACCTCTGACAAGCAGACTGGCTGTGGATTTGGATTTGCCAATTGAGAACTGAATGGTGCTTGTCATATCAGTGGTGGTTTTCGGTATGGTCAGCTGGTGGATGGTGCCTTCTTGCTGCATAATCAAGTTTCTGCCAGCCTGTAACACTTCCCCACGTAGGAATACCACTTGGGAGGTTTCACAGAAGGAATGGATATCTCGCATTCAAATTTGGCTTTTTCAGGCTCAGTCACATAGTCATCACACAGCTCCTTTACTAGATTAATGGATTGCTCTTTAAGAAGTATGGAACTAGAGAAAGCAGAGATTTAGAAGGAATGTAAAAAACCCTTACATTATCACCCCACTTACTCACGTCAGCATTACTGCACATGAACACTACACCTATCAGCTCAGAATGCCTTGAAACATCATTAAAAAATAATAGAAAGAAAAGAATGTTGTTAAGAAGTCAGACAATAAGACTGACAATCTGAAAAGAGCCCAGATCTTCTGATTCCCAGTCCAACATCCAAATCAAACCATGACCTTCCCATCCCAATATCAAACTCCTCGCATTACGAAATGGAAAAGAGGTTCATTGAAACACGGACATTGATAATTACTTTGGTTAAATACAGCAACTTAGCTCTGAACAACAAGTTTTCACCTAGTAAAGGTCTCTGTAGCTCAAATGTAATGACTCTACTTAGGAGAAATTCATTTTCCAGGAAGTTCTTGCCCTTATAATTTTAACAGTGGCAAAGCTGGGGACTGAACTCTTGAGTAGTGTGCTAACTCAAATGCCTCCCTTTTCTTTATCACACTTAACATCATATATATACCCTAACATTGTATATATTAAAAAAACAAAAAAACCCTGTGTTCTTTTCAAACAGCAAGAGAAAATGAAGAAAAGGTCAAGCTATGTTTTTTATCCCTCAACGTTCAAACACAAATCTGAAGTCTAAACGTAGAAAATCAACCTCCTAAGAAAATAATCCGTCTTACTTTGCAAAAGTAAATTCCAAAAGAGAAGCTGGATATTTTGTGGGCAGAAAGGTAGGTAGGTAGGAGTTTTTATTTCTGTGAAAGGCCCTGGTGGTGTTTAACTTCCTTGACATTAAAGCAAAGGATGTTAGCTCGTTTATAACATAAGATAATTTAATCAAAATCGTCATCAGAAGCATAATTACCTTTAACTGTAAGATGGGCACGAGATTCTGCCTTTTCTGCTACAGATTTTATTTCTGCTGCATCCTTGACTTGGACAAGTGTGTAAGTCACCGAGTAGGTCTTTCCTGAAGCAGAGAACCACAGAGTCACTAAGGCTGGAAAAGACCACTAAGGTCATCTAGTCCAACCGCCAACTCATCCCTACCAAACTGTGCTCTTGAGAGCAAACCCACAACTACACTTGGCTTCCTTGAGCAAAGAGCTCTGAGGCACATGGCCAGGCTGAGCATCATCCATCTGGCTTCACAGCATCACTGCCTGTTCTCTCATGTCAATGAAACCACCCATTCCCCCACGTCCACATCCCCACCAAAGTGTAATCTAAACATGGCTTCTACAAGGACTGACCAAATGTGGCCGCCGTCACCTTCAAAGTACCTGATACAGAAGGATCACACTCACTGTCAGACAAAACCTCTTTGGAGAGGTGAACTGACTGCCCTGTTCACCCCCACGTTGGAAATAACTGCACTCATTTCCTACCTGCTCCCAGCAGTGTGGGATGGTGGGATAGCATCACACTTCCCACACTAAGCATCCCACCATGTCACTTGTTCCACCTAAACCTCAGTCCCAAAACAAAAGGGGAACTCGCTTCTGAACCCTCTTCACTTCATTTCAGATGTCTTATATGCTTGATCTCCAACCCACCCCCCACTCAGGAGAAAGATCCCCCTCTTTACACCCTACCATCTTGCTGCATTCTAATGTTGTCATCAGCCTTCAGCTTTTTGTCATCTTTGTACCACTGGCTCTGAACCTCATCGTGTGAAATCTCACAGACAAAAGATGCACTCCCATATTCATTCACTTCCACATCTTCCAGTGCTTTAACAATCTTGATATCTCCAGCTGTGAAACAGTAGAGATATATTTGTCAGGGTATTTCCAGAACTGAGTGCAGCATCTTTTCCTTACACATATTTGCATAGAAAATAAGTAGGATTATGTTTTATTCTAAACCATCATCCATTCCTGAGTCATTTCCCTTTTGAACACAGTCAATGCATTATTGCCCTTGAACTTAAAGATAGACTTACTAGCTACAATGGAGCTCCCTGCAAACAGTTTTCATGGAAACCAGAATCTCATTTATTCTAAAACCTTTCAAGCAAAATTAAGGGTAGAAAAACAATAGAACTGACTGAATCTTTAAGGTCATTTAGTTCCAGTCCCCCTGCTATAGGCAGGGACACCTCCCTCCAGACCAACTCTTCTCCTCAGGGTCAAGGCTTCTCTCAAATCATTCTCCTCTAAGCCTGTGCCTGTGCTTGGGATTGCCCTGACCCAGGTGCAGGGCCTTGTACTTGGCCACACTCAAGTTCATGAGGCTGCCAAGGGCCCACCTCTCCAGCCTGTCCAGGTCCCTCTGGGTAGCATCCCTTCCCTCTAGCACATCAACAGCACTGCTCAGCTTGGTGTCATCTGCAAACTTGCTGAGGCTACATTTGATTCCACTCTCCATGTTGCCTACAAAAATGTTAAATAACACTGGTCCCAACACCACCCTCCATCTGGACACTGAGCTATTGACTGCAGCTCTCTGAGTGTGACCATCCAGACAGTTCCCTATCCTGCAACTGGTCCATCCATCAAAACCATTTTTCTCCAGTTTGGTGACCAGGATGTCATGCAGGACGGGATCAAATGCTCTGCACAGGTCCATGTAGATGATGTCAGTTGCTCTCCCATTATCCACTGATGCTGTTACTCCATCATGAAAGGCCACCAAGTTTGTCAGGCATGGCTTGACCTTGAGGAAGCCATATTGGTTACCACCAATCTCCTCATCTTTATTTTCCAAACTATGCCAAGGAGAACTAGACAGAACTCTACAATGTCGTGTCACTACAAACCTGTCTGAACCATTGGCTTCTCTGCATTCTCATCACTAGTCTCTCCTTAGCTTGTGTGCCCACAATGTATGGGGAATGTCAGCCACAAATCTTACCTAGGGGACATCTTTGCTTCAAAGTCCCTTGAACATCACACAATCCCTTTTAACTCTCTAGGTCTGCACTTATTTATGTCAGAATCAGACCATATTTCTGTGCTGCTATTTCCCTTTCCTTCTGAAGGGCCTGGATACAACTTGGATTAACCTCAGGAGCAGAGTTCCTGCATAAAACAGCCAGTACTGAAACAGCAACCCAGCCTGGTTGCAGACTGAGAGAGAAAATGAGAGTTCACCGCCTGTGAATAATGAGACTTCTCTTATTTCCCTGGGAAGTAATGCCCACTTTTTTACTTTGACAGAGCTCCTTCCCATCCTAGAAGGGAAAATATCAAGTCAAATCTACATTAGTCCTTCCATCTCTGCACTGGGCAAAGGCAGCCTTCAGATCTATGCTTAATTCACCCAATTCCCTAGAATTAATGGAACTGTACTTACTGGCACATATGCTGAAGCTTAAGCACAGTGCAGTGTTTTCAACATGTAGGAATGGCTATAGAACATGCATAAATTCTGGCTGACATATGACAGCTTAAAGCACTGCAGAGGACTGTTAACAAGCCCGTTTGGACATCACCTTGAATAAATGACGTTATCCTCAAGTAAGGAAAGGAACAGCTGAGCACCGGGGAGGTACACAAAGGGCCAGAGCAAATTCTCACACTGTCAGGTGCAAAGAAAACTGAGATTTCACCCTAAAACCCAGTTCACAACAAGGCTACAAAATCCTGGCTGAGAATTTCTGAATGCTCACCAGTTGTTTCCAGCTCGAAGGTCATCTTCTGGCCAGCAGCCTCGCAGATGTATTCTCCAGCATCTTTCTTCTCCAGCTGCTCCACAACCAGACGCCGTGTTTTGCCCACAGATTCCATTCTGAACTTTCTGGAGGAGGCAAGCAGTCTTCCATCCTTGAACCATTTTACTCCAGTTGGATCCTGTGCTACTTCACAGCTGAGGGAGGCACTTGCTGCCAGGGCAGCACTCACCTCTTTCTGCACCTGCTCCTGGTTTATAAACACAGGTTTTGGCTCTGAGGGAAGAAAAGAAAAACAGAAGGACTGAAATGAGACCATCTTGCAGGTTTTTATGTACAGGTTGGAACAGGTTTAGGTTACCACTTGTGCCCAAACTAATAGCCTTCATAGAGAATATCAGCTCTTCTGTTGAAACAAAGTGTCAAATCTAGGCAAGAAAGAACCTAGGAACTGAAGGAACCAAGAGGGTCCTTGAACACCAGTCCCATGGTTGCAAGTCACTATGCAAACATATTGAACCCAAAAGAACATCTGACCTTCAGGCAACCAAAACCTGAGTTCCTTTTGCTTAAGACCCACTGTGAAACATCAAAACACATAAACGTGTGATAGTCAAACCACTGGCTGCCTTTTCATGACCCAGAACAGTACTCCTGGCTTCCTGAACAGACTCCTCATGGCCTCTACCATTGCCACAACTGTGACTGTCAAAGGCACAAAGGAAATATGCTCACCAACGCAGTCCTTTCTTCTTTGTGTGTGATTTGCAGATATCTATCTTACTTTGAGCTCTGGCAATAGTCAGCTCTACCAGGTCTCTTACTGTGAGTAGCAGACTCACCTATCCAGATGCAGCCTCCAACATAAAGGCATAGTAAAAAGGCAGTGTACTACTAGGAGAAGTTCCTGCTTCTCCTGCCATGAAAGGCTGCACGTAGAACATGCACTCCAGCCTCACTGCACATACTTATCTTAGTCAAATGTTTAGGTGAACAAGAATTACAGTTTGGGATCTCAGGCACAGGAGAGATTTGAATAATATCTTGAATATTGCTTCCATTGTACATATATCAGTAATTATTATTCTACAGACAGACTGAAACAGGTCTTTGTGCCATACTAAATCCAAATACTTGCTACAAACCCAGGCAATCAAGTATAGGGGAAAAACCTCAGCACAGACTACTGCAACTGGATCACTGTATAATAGAAACTAGATTTTACTTGACTGTTCTCTGCTGTATTTCATACAACACCTGTCTTACCTGTGACACGAATCTTGAAGGTGAGTTTCTGGCCAGCAGCCTCGCAGCTGTACTCCCCTGCATCTTTCTTCTCCATCTGGCTCACCACCAGCCGACGCTGTTTGCCCTCTGACTCAGCCTTGAACTTCTTGCTCGAGGTGATCAGTTTCCCCTCCTTGTACCACTTCACCTCCGTCTTCTCCTGGGCCACCTCGCAGCTCAGCGTGGCATTTTCTGTTGGTGCAGCCTTCACCTCCTTCTGCACCTTCTCCTTGTTGATAAAAGCATCTTCTGCTTCTGGAATTGAAGGCAAATGGGCACATTTAAGACATGAATCTTTTCTACACAGCCTTCCCCAAATGCCCAAATTAGTCTTTGGACTGTACCGTTGAGGACAGCTTTCCCACTCACATTTCCTGACAGTGCTATGAACTGAATGCCAACATCTGAACTATATCAATTGCCAGTGAAGAACTTCCTCCCTGCCAGACCAAAACAGCTTAGATAGCCCTAAACTTGTTTTCATTTCCACCAGTATCATGTTCCAAAACCTTCAAAAATGAAAAAACACCCCTTTCCCCACTGTCCAGCAGCACACCAGCATACGCAGTCATTGAAAAGTCTGTTTCATACAAGGGGACAGGCATTAAATTGTCCAAACAAGCTGACAGTTGTAAGTTGCTTTGCCAGCAAAAGCCAGGTGAGGGGTCAAGGTTAAATTCTGTTTGTGATTAAGTCATAGTGAGGAAATGTATTTTTCTCACCTACTTATTTCTGAAAACAATTCTAATATCTCCTGAGTTTTCAGAGGCAGTAATAAAATGGTTTCCCCTATGGAATCATAGAACGGTTTGGGTATAGAAGGAAGCTTTAAAGATCATCCAGTCCAACCTCTTGCCGTGGTCAGGGACATCATTCACTAAATGAGGCTGCCCAGGGTCCCCATCCAGCCTGCCCTTGGACACTCCAATGATGAGTCACCCACAACCTGCACTGGACAATCTGTTCCAGTGTATCACCACCCTCATCATAAAGAACTTTTCTCATGTCTAAACTGAGTCTACCCTCTTCACTTTTGAAACCATTGCCCCTTCTTATGTTGCTACAGACCCTGGTAAAAAGCCTTTTTCCACTTTCTTATCAGACTCTCCTAATAAATAGAACGCCTGTCTTCCTCCATTTTGGAATGAAAAGCACCAGCTTGAAGCCTTTCTATTTTTAAGCATTTCTTTTGTACCTGCTATAGAGAAGAAAACAAAAGAAAATACTGGAAAACCTTTTTAGTTGCAGGTTTCTTTAATTTAATAGAAACCACCAATGCCGCCGTCTAGCATTGTGACCAAATGCTGTCTCTGAGACTATTTAGGAAGAAGCATTTGCAGGGGTGTGCTTGTGCCCTGAAGATATCTTTAATATTCTTTAATTTCCCCTGAAATTATTGACTTCTCATTTTGCTATCATTGCATCTACTTGAGATCCCCAGGGAAATTCCCAAATTATTTCCAGCCTGTCTTAAGCTGAGGCTACCCAAGTCCTCTGTGTTCATAGCTTCAGAAGGCAAACAGGAATGTACACAAATTAAACAGAATTTAAGCACCGTCTACATCACTGAATGCTGGGGTTAAATGTGTCAAGCCACTTAACTTTCCCCTCCTTCTTTGTTGGGGGGTTCAATACAGTCGAAACAATTTCTCTCATCTGTGACATGAATCTTGAAGGTGAGTTTCTGGCCAGCAGCCTCGCAGCTGTACTCCCCTGCATCTTTCTTCTCCACCTGGCTCACCACCAGCCGACGCTGTTTGCCCTCTGACTCCACCCTGAACTTCTTGCTCGAGGTGATCAGTTTCCCCTCCTTGTACCACTTCACCTCTGTCTTCTCCTGGGTCACCTCGCAGCTCAGCGTGGCATTTTCTGTTGGTGCAGCCTTCACCTCCTTCTGCACCTTCTGCTTGTTGATAAAGGCATCCTCTGCTTCTGGAATTGAACTGGAAAACATTGGGTAAAATATACATTAGATATGAGCAACTTGTGACTGGAAGACATTAAAAGTTGCTTCTATGTTGTATTGGACCATTTCCTGGAGCAACTCTGCTTCACAGTGTTTATCACACATTATAATGCATCCTCAGCACAGTCCCTATGGTCATCCCATCCCTCTGGGTAGTCTTTACTATCAGCTTGGACTCCTAATTTTCAGATTTCTTCGAATGAAGACAATGACAGATCTTCATCTCTCTGTCTTTTTGATATTGCTCCACTCTGCACTGGATATCAGCCAAGTACAGCTCAATTATGAAGACCTCAAAATCAGGAAACCATAGAAATTTAAGAGCAGAAAACCATCTTTTGACTCTACCCTTTGGTAATGATATAGCCCTTAATATGGTGAATATTTGGCCTACATTAGATTTTGTAGCTCAGTTTTATGCATAAAGCATGGTTTTGTACTCTCAGCAACCCCTGATTCTTCAGAGAACTGGCTGAGGTCATCTCCTCTTAATACCTAACACATATAGAAGAAAGTGTTTAAAGCCCACCTTACCCTTTGTGTCAACAAATGGAGTTAGCATCAGAAAGATATCAAGTGTAATTAGTTAGGCATACACACTTCAGTTAAGGGGATTCAGTTAATCACTTTGCTAAGTGGGATCGATTGATACATTGAATCTTTTATTGATTACTTTAATCACCGTTTTATCTGATTCTCCTTTTACCAACAACTGGTTGCTGAGAGCATTCATGCTAGTTCCTATTTGAGGCGTGGGAGAACAGATAAACCCTAAATAAATGGGCTTCCATTTCTATTCCATAGTTTGCCCTACAAAAGGCTGTAGAAGTGCAGAATATTTCTGACGCACTTACATCATGGACTTCTCTAGTGCTAGCCAGCTTGTAACAGCAGAGCAATTTTGAATAAGCTTCCTATGCTTTTTTGGGTCCCAGGAAAGATCCCAGGGTCCTGATGCTGATACCAAGACAGAGGCCCCAAGCATGAATGCAGGACTAGCAGGTGTGAGGGGGATTGACATTGCCTTTTATTTGCAGTGGAGACATGGAAGACCACTCATTCAGATCATTCATGCAAGCATATTCAGGCATACCCAGCTCAGGTGACCGGGAAGGCTCCTGCTCCCCAGCAGTCATGGCAAACCCTTCCATGACCTGTCCCCTATCTCCTTCCTCCCCGCTGTCACTCTGTGAAGCCTTCTGCTGCCATCCCTTTCCCTTCCTTCATGACTTTCTCCTCTGCATGCTGTCTGAATTCTGAGTGGCAGCAGCTGCCCAGGAGGGTAAGTTCAGCTCAAGTTGCTGTGCTGCTGACCGTTGCAGTACGTGCAATCCCAGGATTCACACCACAGCTCTACCACCAGCACTGCAGTCCACTGAAGGCGAGGGAGCAGGGCAGCAAGCCAATGCAAGAATGCAGTTGATACACTCTACATTTGACCTCCCTGCTTGTACTGACTGCAGAAGCATCATTCTCTCTGCCCATCTTCAACAGCCCCTGTTTTGACTGATGATTTTCAGGGGAGGTTCAAGTTGGATGTTAAGAAAAACTTCTTCTGAAGAGGAATGGTGATGTGGTGGCACAGCTTTGCAGGGAGGTGGTGGGGTCACCATCCCTGGGAGTGTTCAGTAACCATGGAGATGTGGCACTGAGGGACGTGGGCAGTGTGCATGGTGGGATGGGGTGAGGCTGGATGTGGGGATCTTTGTGGTCTTTTCCAACCACAATGATTTGATGAAGATCAGAAGGGTTGCTTATTAGCAAGACAACAAACATGGCCTAGACCAACCAGGTGATGCAAAACTTCTCACAAATGCAATGGAGCTTTGGCCCACTTCAAATAAGGATTTCAGCATGCACCACAAATACTGAGATAATGAGATGGCAGAATCAGCCCTTTTTACTCTAGTTTTCTATAGGTTTCCAAGGTGTGCAGCACTTGTTTCTTTTAAGCAAGAAGGTCTAATCTGCATCCCATAATGCTCAACACTCAGCACCTAACATTCAACATGTCCTTAAAATGGGATTGTTCTGTGCTACCAGTGGAACCCTGGGGTAGAGGAACCCTGAAAAGCTTTCTGAGTGCAATGGTAAGAGGAGAAATTAAGACTCAGGAAGCCATTGCACTTTGGGAGAAGCTAGTAAGATGAGGATTTCTGTAGTGAAAGAGCCAACCACTCCAAGAGTACTCATAATCCCTCCTGACTTTCACACCACATCATTTTGCAGTGAGGGCTGGACTTGCACGTCATGTTACAGTGGTACACATGAGAAATACAGCAACAGTAGCTAGGCAAGCACTCTCCACGTATGGCAGAGGAGGAGGTATTACATTACCCTGTGCAGCCATGAGCTCATCCGGTCTGAAAGAGAACAGAAAACCTTTGGTTTCTGAGGCAAACAGCTAATAATAGCCCTCAGCTAGCAAAATTCAAGTGTAAAAGCACTACATTGCTGTGTTTTCTCCCTACACCTCTGCAATAAGATGTGGGCTGGCTTTGGCTGCTGAGGATTAACTTGGTTGATTCCAGCTGTTGCCATAGTCTTTCTGTCATTGTTCATATTTCATTTTCTCTGACAGATACCTCCCAAATCTACCCTGTCTGTAATCCACTCTTTGCTGAAACTGCCAGTTTCCTGAGCCAAAAGCATGAGCGACACAACTCACGGAACAGATCCAAAGGCCCCAGAATCACATCCACGTGGTGTGGGAATAGTAAGAGCTGATGGTTTAGAGTCTACATCACAGGCAGCAGCAAAACTGTCTACTACAGGAGCAGAGATATATTGCACACCAGGGACTGAAGGAGCAGAATGCCCCAAGATGGAGAGAGCAAAGACTGCAACCTTTACAAGGGAACAGAACGCAAGCTATGCCCTGCAAGGACACCAGGTCTGTGTGAGCAGAAAGGCAGTAGACTCCCAGTACAGTTGCTCCTCCACATAGCTGACCAAATGCCAAACCTTGACCAGGATTAAGCTCCAATGTGTTCACTGCCATAAGAAAGAAGAGGAGAAAACAGATTCCCTGTCCTGATCAGCTCAGAATACAAGACAAGAACTGTAAAGTTAACAGAGAACAAGCTGACTTACGAGCAAAAACCAGCAGAGTGCAGCTACAAATAAAACAGAAGACAAACCCTCGTCATCAGCCAGCTCACTAATGGTCACTCAGAATGCAGCTGATGTGCCCATGGCTATCTGGAGTCTAAGTTAAAATTTACCAGATCTTGTGCAAAATATACTGACACCAGAGCAATCTCTACTGCAGCTGGAGTGAGAGATCTGCCTCCGTGCTAAACTCTCAGACTAATGAGAAACGTACAATTAGAAAGGTATCAATGGATTCATGACTGGTCATTACATTTACAGAACATGGAACGAATGGTCGTCAACATGGGATTCAACAAGACAAAGGCAAGTGCAATGCCTCTGACTAAAAGTTCTTAGGACACCAACAACCAAACCTTCTCAGTGCAGCCACAGTAGAGATCTGTAACTACTACTGTTGAAATATCAACTGGTAGAGCAGTGTTGCACATTGTACAAATCACAGTTGGACATCCATGGACAGCTCATTATAAAAGTAGTCCTAGGGGAAGAGCTGGATGAAACACTGTTAAAAACAAATAATCATTTTAGCTGCACGTTTGTAAGCATTTCTTTTCATCCTCCCCAAAACAGTTTCATGGCAGAATCAAGAGGACACATTCACACAGACGTTTCCACAGCCAGACTAGGGAATAATCAAAGAATATCAACCAAAATGTGTTTCCTACCTGTGACATGAATCTTGAGGGTGAGTTTCTGGCCAGCAGCCTCGCAGCTGTACTCCCCTGCATCTTTCTTCTCCACCTGGCTCACCACCAGCCGACGCTGTTTGCCCTCTGACTCCACCTTGAACTTCTTGCTCGAGGTGATCAGTTTCCCCTCCTTGTACCACTTCACCTCTGTCTTCTCCTGGGCCACCTCGCAGCTCAGCGTGGCATTTTGAGTCAGTACAGCCTTCACCTCCTATTGTACCTTGTCCTTGTTTGTAAACACGTCTTCTTTCTCTGCAGGGACATCACAACAGTCACACCGTTTTGCTGTAGTCTGCTGCAGAGCTAACTCCAGTTCCCCGTTTTCACTATACTTGCCCTTCACAGAGAGCATCGTGATGCCTCATTAAGACAGGAAAATACTTTCCCCTCTATTTTGCCTTGGGAAATGATAAGCATATCATTTCATATCATATCATATCACATCATATCACAAAGCTAAACATTTCTCAGTCTGATAGCAGATTTGGACATGAGATTTAGAACACCTGCATGCACTGCTGAACCTCCTCCCTTATCTTTTTTTCTTCTGATGTCTCTCTACATTTCCAGAAAATCAGAAGGGAACGGCCCTCTAGAACAGGCTGCCCAAGGAGACTGTGGATGCTCCATCCCTGCAGGCATTCAAGGCCAGGCTGGATGTGGTTCTGGGCAGCCTGGGCTGCTGCTTGGCAACCCTGCACATAGGAAGAAGGGGGTTGGAACTGGATGAGCACTGTGGGGCTTTGCAACCCAGGCCATTTATGAGTCTGATTAGTGGCATTTTCCACCTAATTGTGTCACTCAAATTTTGTAAACAGATCTCTTCAAACACCTCCCCTTTTCTCACTCCTTGCATGCCTGGTGTGCTCTTGCACTGTAACCCTGCAGACACCAGCTGACTACAAGAGCTGCACAAGTTACCCTCCTTGCCTATTGTTTGTTGCAGTAATTCATTCCTGGATGGAAAAGCACATGTAGAAAAGTGTTGCTATGACACTAGATGACAAAGAAAGTCCTATAGCCAAAATGTTTTGCACCAGAGAGGCTGTCAGTTGATCCTCCAAATGCAAGACACACCAAATGAAGCGTTCCTTTATCTCTGGGATTTCAAGCATTTTCTCACCTCTGACTTTCACTTGGAATGTTGCTTTGTCATCTTTTGTTTCACAGCTGTAGCTCCCTTGGTCTTTCAGGGTCACATATTTGACCATGAGCTTGCGGTGCGTCCCCTGGGAGATGATGGTTGTCCTCTGGTCCTGCTTCACCTCTGTTTGATCTTTCTTCCATACGACAGCTCCGCTTGCAGCTGACACCTCACACACCAGCTCCAGGTCTTCAGAAGGACTGACTGATATTTCTGGAGTCGTTTTGGGCTTGTTGACAGAATTAATGGCTTCATCTGAAGAAAAAAAGAGAAAGTGGTTTACATCCTGACTCAGGCTTATTCAGCACAGCATGAAGATACAGTTAGAACTGATTGTAATGTCTCTGCTCGTTACATTTGGGTGATTGAGTTTCACCTCTGGAGGTACTCACATACAAACGTGTGCTTGATTCTCCTGTGTAAGGAAAGAGTAAGTTCTATGCAGACAGTTCTTATTTCTTTTAATCAATTCTGTATTCTGCACATGTTCTTCTGAAGCTAAAATGAAGGCAGCTAAGTAACGTGTTTGCAATACATGAACAAACCTATTCAACACCTTGTCTCTAAGCTAACAAGCAGCGTTTGATGAGCACATCAGTATTTCATGCCCTTCATTCCATCCAGACAGAACCTGCCTGAGGAGCAAGCTGATGGCTGTCAGCTACAGGCAGACCTAGCTTAGTATTGCATTTCTTAGAGCAACAACTGTTGCTTTCAGTCACTGAATATAACAAGGCCAATTGCTATGCCAGGCACATTTATGGCATCAGTGAACAAATAATTCGTTAAAAATTGTAATAGACAGGAGACATCTATTGTTTTAAAACTAGGTGACCAAAGAAGAACAGTCCCTCTAGAGTCAAGCTGTGAAGAACTAATAGCACCAATCAATGTCACATAGATAGATTACTTCCCTGCCCTAAGACCATCTTGCGACCATTTGGTGCTCCTAATTAAGCACTCTTGATGGCTTTTTTGTCTGAGCCATGTGACATTTTGTGATAGGAGTTACTGCCAGTGTTCCCTTAACCCAACACCAAAGTAGGAGGTATCCATTCTCAGGGAATCATGCAGGCTTCCTCTGTATTTGATGCTCAGAGACAGCCCCAGAACTTTTTAAATCTTAGCTTAGCTCTCATCCAATAATGTTCATCAAACAGTGCAACTTGTCCTTTGGGAATGCCTTTGTTCTGCATCAACCAGTTCCAACGGAGTCTTCTTGGCTTGTTTTAGATCAGTTTTTCAACAGATAAAGCCAGAGTCTTTGAATTACAAAGTGAAATTGCAGAATGCATGATTCTCAACCAAACAGAACAGGAGGTGGGATGCAGGATGAATACCTGAGCCAACACCACCTGCAAGCAATCCTTCAATATCTTAGGAATCTCTAGCCATCCCAAATCCAGTGTTGTGCTTGATCTATCATCTCTGCTGAGTTTTTAGCTAGCTGATGGTGAGCATCATGGTGGTGATGGGTGAGCAGTCAGACTAGAGGGTCTTAATCAACCTTAAGGATCCTGTGATCAGAGGAACGTGAATGTGCTGTTAAAGGTCACAAGCGCTGCGCTGCAGCATGAGCATACACAGCGAAAGGCTTTCAGTAGAGCTTCAGTTCATAAATGAGGACTGGGTTATGGAAAATTGGCTCAAGATATAAACCAGAAAACAGATCTCAATGCCAGGTTCTGTGAATGCAGCCAGCTGAATTTCACAGATATTGAATTTCAATGACAATTTCTTGTGTTATTTTACCCTCCAGCTCCACCCTGAACAGGAACATGTCAGTGACAAGCATTACTCCTCCAGGCTTGACCTGACAGTGCTTTACTTGTACTATGAGCTAATGGCTGTGCTTACAGCACCTCAGGGAGACACCTCAGAGATCACAGCATCGTTCGGGTACAGCAGGAGACACTGAACTCTCCAAATATGGAGTTTAATTTGTCTAAAGAGGAGACAGGTTTCCAATGTTAAGAACTTAGGACCATTTCAGTCAGAGGTTTAAAGATGATGTAAGCGCTGAGGCAATTCATGAACTGGAAGAATGAAGCCCAGATGTGAGGGCTCAAGTCGTGACTCCAGCGTCAGTTGGAGCTAAGGCTGTCTTGAATTCATCACAACACAGTTACATTATTTGCTCATCCTGTGGATTTGCATAGGGACAACAGTAAGATCAGAATTGCTTCAATAGAGCTATGCAATCTTTGTCCTAAATACTGGAAACCCACAGGGCTGGACAAATAAAATGAATTAAGTCTGAAGTGCTTTACATGGATTGTGATCCCATGTTTGCCTCACAAACTTACCTGAGACTTTCCAATCAAAAATCAGAGTGTCATCTCCAATTTTGCAGATGTTCCCTCGTCGTCTTTCGTTACAGCTGAAGCCACAAGCTTATGCAGTTTCCCTTTATCTTCCATTGTGAATTTCTTACTGGTCGTGATTTCTTTGCCATTTTTGTACCACTTCACCATGACATTGGCTTCAGAGGTCTCAGAAACAAATTCAGCTTGTTTTCCAGCAACTGCCCTGATAACTCCTCCAGTTGTCTCTTTGATTATGAAGTCTGCCAGTGCTGAAACAAAATATGGACACTCAAAATACATATGATGGTAAAGAACTGCAGAGACATTGGTGACCATGAGGCATTCATTTATCATAAGATCAAACGTGCACGTTTAATCCTAGTTCTAATTGCTAGATTCTAATTCAGAAGCTGGCAAATTGGCAGCTTTTATAAACCACGTACCAGATTACCTTATCTCCACAAGTTGAAGGACATACACTGTACAGGGGACAGAGCCAAAGGAAGAAGCCCAAGGCTTCAAGAAAATGTCTAAAATAGGAAAACTGAGGAAAGAATTGGAACAAGCAAACTAGAAGGAAATCAATGGAGGGGGTATCTATTACTGCACTGTAACCCCCTGGCAAACAAATCGAGCCTAAAAGATGGAGATGTCACTTAGGACTGAAAAGAAAAACAGAATTCCTTTATGGAAATTAATTGGAGTGCAAAAGTTAGATGATAAAACTGGCCCCTATTAACACACAGTGGAATAATTGACTTCAAAGATTCAAAATCTCACCACTGTCTTAGCCAAAAGTTTAAGCCTAAGTCCACGGTCCTATTTTACTGAGGGTAATTGAGCTTGTTTTCCAACTTCTTGTTAACATATCATTTCAAAACAGCGCACACAACTGAGTTGGGTCTGTTGAGACAGCGCAGTCAGAGCTGCTAAAATCAAAGTCTGGATTATGCATGCATTTGTTCTGCAGTTCCAAGAACACGCATGTATAATACAAATTCAACAACGTTCTACAGAATGCCTGTATTTAGGAGCTCGAGAGCCAGCTGATGGACACTGGGATGACTGAGATCCTGTCAATACATTTAACTCCATCCTATCATACAGTCAAATTTCATTCATTTTTTCAGGAACTGTCTCTTATCATTGTAGTCCCCTCACCACTGCTGGATGTGAGCCCAACCACACAAAAGCAGCTGCTGGTTTTCACTGCAGATACTCCAGTAAGGAGAAACAGCCTCCGGACTGGACCAGCTGAGCGTGGCCCTACCAGGATTTGCTCCAAAGGTCTTATTACCAGTAGTGCTTCCTGATGAAATACATGGGGGTCCTCCTTTGATTCCAACCCCAACCCACCCCACCATGTCCCCTGATAACATCCATCAGGGCCACATCTCGACAGCTCCTGAACACCTCCAGGGATCCCACCACCTCCCTGGGCAGCCTGTGCCAGTTAATTCTGTGGACAGACCTGCCAGTATGAAATATCATGCTAACATGACAAAGAGAGAGAAGAAAAGCAAAATTAAGACTAGCTGACAAGCCTTGGCAGGAAGCTCTGCTCTCCATCAATTTAGTTCCTGTGACTCTTCACAGGTCTCTTCTACATTTTGGATCACTGCTACAAAAAGAGCTCTTGACATCATCTCTTGTGGCCACCCTGACAGAAGAGCAGGAAGGCTGGGATGCTCTTTTTCCTATCTTTCCCTTGATTTCCTCTATATCTTAGGGACGAATCACAGGACAGAACACAGAAATCAAATGGCTCTACAAAGCAGATTGGCCAGTTCAAGTCAAAACAGCCACTGAAAACACCCCAGATGCTGTCTGACAACAGCTGGACTGTCGGGGAGTCAGGTGAATGCAGTCTGCTGGCCCTGGGCAGGAAGAGGACAGCCCAGACTGTCACATACCTTTCACTGAAAGCTGATAGAGCATTTTATCCCCCTCACAGATGCACTGACAACTTCCAGCAGCATCCATTGAGACGCTGTGAATTTTCAGGGTGTGTTTCTTCCCCACAATGTGCAGCTCATATTTTCCACTGGCCTTGAGCTCCTTCCCATCCTTCATCCACTCCACAGTAGCACCTGTGTCTGAAAGCTCAGCCTGCAGTTTGGCTTCCTCACGCAGCCGAGCGCAGATCTTTTCTACATCTTTGCTCTTCTTGGTAAATCTCACTGCAGCACCTGTCAGGAGCAAAGGCCTCGTTATTTCAATTGATATCAGGCTAACGTGGTCAATGTTTGCTGCAACATCTCTGAAAAAGTATCACCTTCTGTTCCTGCACTCATCATTGTGTCAGTGCTGAGCAATTCAAGATATTTCATTTGGTCTTCTTGCCAGATTTACTAAGTAAAAATCAACCAAACATCTCCTTCTACTGATTAAGAATGCTCTAAACATGCTTCTGCAGAGGTTTCCACCCAATGACAAACAAGTCCTCCCATAACGAATGTTTATTTGTAATATTTTGTCATGCAAAGCTGATTGATAGAGATATTATTGGAATGATTGCTCCCCTACTTCTAAACTATTCCAGTGCAATCAGAAAGGCTGTCTGAACCTGGAGGTGAAAATACTGCTCTATGGTGATGCAGTGGTAAACATGGTGACTGAATGCACTGGCCAGTAGCTGTGAACTGCAGACATTCATCAGCTGGCATGAAGCAATCTGGTTCAGATACCAAGCAGCTGGGTAGATTGGCTTACCCTACACTCAGTGCTATCATGTTTAGGTCACTACCAGGACTCACGTCAGTCCATGGGATGCAATTTCAGGTATTTGGTACAGTCAGTGAATGCCTGCAGCCCCACTTCTAATCATCAGATCACAGTAACTATGCCTTGACTGTAAGAGGAAAGGAGAAGGATCAAAGCAAATACCTCTCACTCTCATCTTGGTGCTGACATCAACATTTTTGGCAACAAATTTCACTTCTGCTCCATCATCGTTCTTGGTGACCTACTTTATGATTAGGCTGTGAGTAGTTTGGGTTCTCTTGATGATGCAGGTCTCGCTTTCCTGTAAGACTTTACCATTGAGGCATCAAGTGCCACAACACGTTGTTGTAAGGTCAATAGTAAACATGGCATCCCCTCCAGGTACAGCTTCACCAGTTGTTAGGGGGGATTTCACAGCCAGGACTGGGTCTGAGGAAGAACAACATGAATGTCTTAATGCTCTTTAGATGCAAGTCTGGTATCTCATTTAGAGATGGAAGATTAAATCATAGGTACATTTCTACTTCTCCCTTTGCATGAGTGCTGGAAGAAGCACTTCTATGCTTAAGATCTGCTACAGAAAGTTCTGCCTCTTGCACATGTGACATATCAAAAGATAAGGATATTCATCTCTCTGTCACAGAAACATAACTCGTATCACTTTAGTGGTATCTGGAGGTTGATAGGAGATAGGAGAACTGGGAATAAAGGAAATCCTTTGGTGTGTTAATGCACTACTGTCCTTAAAGTCAAAGGAAGCATCTTTAGGGAACCAACAGCTGCTCAGCACACACTGACCCATTTCCATTGGGGTTTTTGTGCTTACCAAGGTGCACGCTCCCTGGGAATTCCAGAGACGGGCTCTGTCCATGCGCATTGACTGCAGACACTCGGAACTGATCATCAGCCTCTTCAGACAGATTGCTCACCGTGAACTCTGGGACGGGGACATGAGACTCGTGGCACCTCACCCACGTGAAGCCAGTTAGTTTCTTGCATTCCACAATGTAGCCATGGATTGGAATGGGGCGGTGCATCTTCGGAGGGGACCATGCCAGCGTCACTGAGCTTTCTGTTTTATTTTTCATCACGGGGTCAGTTGGGGGCTGGGTGGGAGGTTTTCTGGGAGCTGAACAGAAATAAATACAGGAATATTAGCATAAGGTCATTTAGGCTGGAAAAGACCTTCAAGATCAGCAGACTCAACTTGCAGCATGACCTACTGAGTCCCACCATTAACTACTGTGGTACCTGAGGACATACATGACAAGCTTATTCCTGCAGGTATTTACATAGTGAATATATTCACCCTCTGGTTGCTTTGGAACATTTTAGAGGTTAAAATCCCATCAGACTTTTTCACTGTGTGCAGCCACTGATACAGGCAGGAGGCTGGGAATTACCTGATGGGCTCTAGTTACAGACTACTGACACAGTAAAGGATTGATTTCATTTCATTTTGGCCATCAGAAAGTTTGGTGTCTGGTTTAAGTCATTCATCTAGACTCCAATTATAATCATATGGAGAACAGCGCATTTAGGAGAACTCATCTCAATAAACCTGAATGAAATCATAGAATCATAGGATCACAGGAGGGCTTGGGTTGGAAGAAAACATCAAGATCATTCAGTTCTAAACACCCTGTCATGGGCTGGCTGCACACTAACCAGCTCAGGCTGCCCATCACCCATCCAACCTCGCCTTCAACACCAAGGACAGGCACCCACAGCTTCTCTGGGCAGCCTGAAATGGAAGCAATGAGCCACATGTTGAAGATACTCAAACATTCATGACTGTAGAGAGAGCCAAATACTCCATACATATTGCCTGCCTGGTAAATGGCATTAAAATGCCAACAACAGACTCATCCAGCTCATTGAAAATGGTGTGAACATGGCGTACAGGATTCTTCCAGCAGCTAGTTAGATCTGCGAAGTGTAAAAACATGAAATCTCAATGCGATACCATTTTCCCTCATAACATAAACAGACACATAACTGCTTTGGGGTGCACTGTTACCAGCCTGTCAGTTGCTGTTGGTCAGTGCTAGATGCCAAAGGTCCCACTAACACAGCATGAAGCCGAAAGCTAGACGCTGGAATCAGATCTCCTGACCTTACCATCAGAAATCGAGATGTCATATTTTGCTCAGAGGTGCCTGCTTGTAGGAGGGACAGCTTCCGAGCTTTTTCTGCTCCAGGAACCAGCTCCAGCTTCAGAATTTAAACAGTAGTCAGAAATTAAACTGAGCTTTGTCACCTCCATCAAATAGAAGGAGTGGTTGGGTGGTACAGCTTTCCAAATAACTTAGAAACTGGCACAACAATCAGATACCTACCTTTTCTTTTTGAACTTGTTAATACATAGAGCTTAATAGCATCAGAATGCCCCAAGCACTTCAGACAACAGGACAGCTGTAAACCCTTCTTTAAGGATTCCTTTGTTTAACCACTGAGTAACTGTAATTCAGTGGTGCTGGTGGGAGAAGGGAAGTCCTAATCTTCCCAGATGGTGAATAGAGTTGATGTTCACATGCAGACTGGTGCTGCAGCACAGCCAGAAACCACTCATCTGGGAAACACAGAACCAAGAAAACAATGGGAATAGCTTCATAAAATCAGGCAGCTTCACCCAAATTTCATGTCAGGTCCATTATTCTTCCTATTTTCAGGAAGAAATGTTTTCCCTTATTCTTGTAGTTTTATTTTCTTTTCCTTTCCAGCAAGCAGCTTTGTAGCTTACAAATTGTTTTCTAATCACCTCCTGGTGTGGACAAATCACACAGGTCTGACTCCATGTTTTACATAGTTAGCATTTTATATTTGTTCCACTATGGAACTGTACAGTCATAGAATGGCCTGGGTTGAAAAGGATCCCAAAGATCATCCAGTTCCAACCCCCTGCTATGTGCAGGGATGCCAACCACCAGACCAGGCTGCCCAGAGCCACATCCAGCCTGGCCTTGAATGCCTGCAGGGATGGGGCATCCACAGCCTCCTTGGGCAACCTGTTCCAGTGCGTCACCACCCTCTGAGCGAAAAACATCTTCCTAAGATCCAACCTAAACCTCCCCTGTCTCAGTTTAAAACCATTCCCCCTTGTTCTATCACTGTCCACCCTCATAAACAGCCATTCCCCCTCCTGTTTATACGCTCCAATCAAGTACTCAAAGGCCACAATGAGGTCTCCCCACAGCCTTCCATTCTCCAGGCTAAACAAGCCCAGATCCCTCCACCTTTCCTCATAGGAGAGCTGCTCCAGCCCTCTGATCATCACAGTGGCCCTCCTCTGGACCTCCCCCAACAGCTCCACATCCTTCCCAGGCCTGGACACAGTGCTGCAAATATGGCCTCACAGGAGCTGAGCAGGAGGGGACAATCACCTCCCTCTCCTGCTGGCCACCCCTTTTTCAGTGCAGCCCAGAACACACATGGATCTATCTTTTCCATACGGATATTGCCATCTGTGTACATATATATACCACACCTACACCCCCACAATCTGCTACAACTCCATAGAATTATCAAGGTTGGAAAAGACCTGGATGATCTTATGATCTTATGATCTCAGATCTTATGATCTGGATGATCTTATAATCATCCAGTCCAACCATCACCAATACTTCCCAGTTAAATCACATCCCTCAACACAACACCCAAACTTTTTGTGAACTTCCCAGGGTCGGTGACTCTACATGAGAGAAAAGGGCACTCAGATAAGGGATTCTGCATTTGCTATTAGCAGAGGTGGGATGAGACCGAGCACTGCCCCAGCTCCTGGGATAACGCAGAAGGGCTGAGACCTTCCAGCTGCTTCCACCCAGGGTCACACAGCAAAGCCGACCCTACAGGAGTCTGCGTCATTCTTTGCATGGCATTGCTAAGAGGAAGATCCCCCCGCTACCCTTGGCTCTACACTCCAGCTGCTGTCTGCCATCTGTAAAGCCACCACAGCTCTCCTACTGGAGTTCCCATCTGCACAGTGACAGCTTGGTTTCTTCTTACTGTCAAAGCAGCCACAGCCTCAGTGCTTCTCAAATCTCCCCTTTTCAGCTGATTTCCTCTTTCTAGTGGCTGGGCAATTCCTCCCTCTCACAGTCATCCCTCTGCCCCACTCTGTGCCCACAGACCCACAGAGGGCACACAGAGCCAGCCCTGTCCCAGCTGCTGCCGCTTCACATCTGACAGTCTCAGGAGCTGAGATCCAGGCTGAGACAGCACTGCCCAGACATGGTTTGTAGGACGTTTGTGAGAGGAAATAGGGAGGTTTGTGATTAAACCTGCCCCCTAAGGAGGAAGGCAATGCTGCCTGCAGCCCCAGCAGGCATTACAAAACATCCCCATTTACAGGAGGGTTTTAAATAGCACAATTCAGGAACTACAACTGCACAAATTCCCGCATGCCCTGCAATAACTTTGGGAATGGACAAGGTTCTACCACCTGTGCAATGCCATCGAAATAACAACCATCCACCTGTAAACCTCCATCCTCTCCCCTGCTGCACAAAGGGAAGCTCAACCGCAGTGCACAAATGTCCCAGCAATGTCTGAGCACTGCTCTGTGCATCCCAACCTGCTCATCCCATCCACTCCTGGCTGGGCAGCAGGATTGGGGTGGCACACTGCAATGGGCACAGAGGAACATGGAAGCCCCACACATGTGAGGAAGGGGCTGGCTGTGCTCCACACTCACGTTATCAGACGTGATTTGCCCTTCTGTGGGGAGCCTCTGCTCTTTCCCAGCTCATCCTCCAGCGTCTGGGACTCCAGGATCTCATTCAGGCTGTTGTTGGCTGCGGGGCAGCTCCATGAAGAGCCGCCCCTCCACCGACCGGCACACAACAGCCGCTCCCGCGCACTGCGGCTCAGCCAATCGGAGCCGGCGGAGCTGCCGCTGCCCGATGGGACCCCCCCCCCCACATATTGACCCCCCAGACGAGGAAGAGGAGGAGGAGAGCGACGAGGAGCTGCCGCAGGAGCTGACGTTGGGGCGGGGGGGCAACGCGGGGGGGGGTCGGCAGTGGGGGGTGGGGGAGGGGGTGGGGCAGCATTACCCCCGGACCCCGTGGACCCCGCCCCCAGCCAAAGTGCTGCTCTCCGACCCCCGCGGGCTCTTTGTGCAGCCGCTGCCCTCCAGTTATAGGACCCCCCCCCCCCCTATATTGCGCTTTGCTCACCCCCATCCCCCAACTCCGGAACCCCCCCCCCACTCACCACATCGCCCCCTCCCCCCCGGGTGGGGTTATGGGGGGTGGGGGTGGGGTCGACGATGTGCTGTAAGCCGTGCCGGGGTCGTGTGACAACCCCCCCCCCCCATCAAGATGAATGGGGAACTGAATGGGGTTTTTGTGCTTACCAAGGTGCACGCTCCCTGGGAATTCCAGAGACGGGCTCTGTCCATGCGCATTGACTGCAGACACTTGGAACTGATCATCAGCCTCTGCAGACAGATTTACAGCCCCTGCACAGCTCTATATAACACTCTTATAGAACTACCTCTAGTGGAAGCAATCTCCACACAGAGATCCTTTCCCAGAACACTCCGACACGGGGGGGGGCATAACGGGGAGGGGGCCACATACACACACAGCACCGGGGGGGGCCCGTAACTGACCCCCACCCATTCTTTAAAGGGGTGGGGGGTCCGTTTTAATGGGGGGGGGGGCGAGACCACCTTCACTCCCCCCCCATCCCTTAAAAGGGGTTGTCCATTTTGGTGGGGGGGGGGCAGTGACAATCTCCCCCCCCCCCATCGTTTAAAGGAGGGGGGGTCCGAGACCACCCCCCCACACCCCATCTTTTAAGGGGGGGGGTCGGGGGCTCATGGGGGGCAGCACAACGTGCACAACTTTGGGGGGGGGGGCTTTAAAAGGAGGGGGTTACAAAAAGCATAGCTCTCAACTATAGATGGGATTGGGGGGGGCTGTATCGATGGGGGGGGCCCCTTAATGCAGGGGGGGCACAGCGTAAGGCAGCGGCTTTGAGGGGGGGGTTGGGGCTGTTTGGCCTTTGGGGGGGTTATTGTGTGCCCCACCCCCACCACCCCCACACACAATGGGGTGTTAATGTGGGGGGGGGGGGCTTAGATTAGTTGCGTTGCGTTCCCTATAGCTGCCCCCCCCCCGTCATTAACCCCCCCGCTTTATCCCCACGGCTGAGCCCCCCCCCGACAGCTCCCCATTCATCTTGATGGGGGGGGGGGGTTGTCACACGACCCCGGCACGGCTTACAGCACATCGTCGACCCCACCCCCATCCCCATAACCCCACTCGGGGGGGGAGGGGGCGATGTGGTGAGTGGGGGGGGGGTTCCGGAGGTGGGGGTGAGCAAAGCGCAATATGGGGGGGGGGGTCCTATAACTGGAGGGCAGCGGCTGCACAAAGAGCCCGCGGGGGTCGGAGAGCAGCACTTTGGCTGGGGGCGGGGTCCACGGGGTCCGGGGGTAATGCTGCCCCACCCCCTCCCCCACCCCCCACTGCCGACCCCCCCCCCGCGTTGCCCCCCCGCCCCAACGTCAGCTCCTGCGGCAGCTCCTCGTCGCTCTCCTCCTCCTCTTCCTCGTCTGGGGGGTCAATATGTGGGGGGGGGGGTCCCATCGGGCAGCGGCAGCTCCGCCGGCTCCGATTGGCTGAGCCGCAGTGCGCGGGAGCGGCTGTTGTGTGCCGGTCGGTGGAGGGGCGGCTCTTCATGGAGCTGCCCCGCAGCCAACAACAGCCTGAATGAGATCCTGGAGTCCCAGACGCTGGAGGATGAGCTGGGAAAGAGCAGAGGCTCCCCACAGAAGGGCAAATCACGTCTGATAACGTGAGTGTGGAGCACAGCCAGCCCCTTCCTCACATGTGTGGGGCTTCCATGTTCCTCTGTGCCCATTGCAGTGTGCCACCCCAATCCTGCTGCCCAGCCAGGAGTGGATGGGATGAGCAGGTTGGGATGCACAGAGCAGTGCTCAGACATTGCTGGGACATTTGTGCACTGCTGTTGAGCTTCCCTTTGTGCAGCAGGGGAGAGGATGGAGGTTTACAGGTGGATGGTTGTTCTTTCTATGGCATTGCACAGGTGGTAGAACCTTGTCCATTCCCAAACTTATTCCAGGGCATGCGGGAATTTGTGCAGTTGTAGTTCCTGAATTGTGCTATTTAAAACCCTCCTGTAAATGGGGATGTTTTGTAATGCCTGCTGGGGCTGCAGGCAGCATTGCCTTCCTCCTTAGGGGGCAGGTTTAATCACAAACCTCCCTATTTCCTCTCACAAACGTCCTACAAACCATGTCTGGGCAGTGCTGTCTCGGCCTGGATCTCAGCTCCTGAGACTGTCAGATGTGAAGCAGCAGCAGCTGGGACAGGGCTGGCTCTGTGTGCCCTCTGTGGGTCTGTGGGCACAGAGTGGGGCAGAGGGATGACTGTGAGAGGGAGGAATTGCCCAGCCACTAGAAAGAGGAAATCAGCTGAAAAGGGGAGATTTGAGAAGCACTGAGGCTGTGGCTGCTTTGACAGTAAGAAGAAACCAAGCTGTCACTGTGCAGATGGGAACTCCAGTAGGAGAGCTGTGGTGGCTTTACAGATGGCAGACAGCAGCTGGAGTGTAGAGCCAAGGGTAGGGGGGGGATCTTCCTCTTAGCAATGCCATGCAAAGAATGACGCAGACTCCTGTAGGGTCGGCTTTGCTGTGTGACCCTGGGTGGAAGCAGCTGGAAGGTCTCAGCCCTTCTGCGTTATCCCAGGAGCTGGGGCAGTGCTCGGTCTCATCCCACCTCTGCTAATAGCAAATGCAGAATCCCTTATCTGAGTGCCCTTTTCTCTCATGTAGAGTCACCGACCCTGGGAAGTTCACAAAAAGTTTGGGTGTTGTGTTGAGGGATGTGATTTAACTGGGAAGTATTGGTGATGGTTGGACTGGATGATTATAAGATCATCCAGATCATAAGATCTGAGATCATAAGATCATAAGATCATCCAGGTCTTTTCCAACCTTGATAATTCTATGGAGTTGTAGCAGATTGTGGGGGTGTAGGTGTGGTATATATATGTACACAGATGGCAATATCCGTATGGAAAAGATAGATCCATGTGTGTTCTGGGCTGCACTGAAAAAGGGGTGGCCAGCAGGAGAGGGAGGTGATTGTCCCCTCCTGCTCAGCTCCTGTGAGGCCATATTTGCAGCACTGTGTCCAGGCCTGGGAAGGATGTGGAGCTGTTGGGGGAGGTCCAGAGGAGGGCCACTGTGATGATCAGAGGGCTGGAGCAGCTCTCCTATGAGGAAAGGCGGAGGGATCTGGGCTTGTTTAGCCTGGAGAATGGAAGGCTGTGGGGAGACCTCATTGTGGCCTTTGAGTACTTGATTGGAGCGTATAAACAGGAGGGGGAATGGCTGTTTATGAGGGTGGACAGTGATAGAACAAGGGGGAATGGTTTTAAACTGAGACAGGGGAGGTTTAGGTTGGATCTTAGGAAGATGTTTTTCGCTCAGAGGGTGGTGACGCACTGGAACAGGTTGCCCAAGGAGGCTGTGGATGCCCCATCCCTGCAGGCATTCAAGGCCAGGCTGGATGTGGCTCTGGGCAGCCTGGTCTGGTGGTTGGCATCCCTGCACATAGCAGGGGGTTGGAACTGGATGATCTTTGGGATCCTTTTCAACCCAGGCCATTCTATGACTGTACAGTTCCATAGTGGAACAAATATAAAATGCTAACTATGTAAAACATGGAGTCAGACCTGTGTGATTTGTCCACACCAGGAGGTGATTAGAAAACAATTTGTAAGCTACAAAGCTGCTTGCTGGAAAGGAAAAGAAAATAAAACTACAAGAATAAGGGAAAACATTTCTTCCTGAAAATAGGAAGAATAATGGACCTGACATGAAATTTGGGTGAAGCTGCCTGATTTTATGAAGCTATTCCCATTGTTTTCTTGGTTCTGTGTTTCCCAGATGAGTGGTTTCTGGCTGTGCTGCAGCACCAGTCTGCATGTGAACATCAACTCTATTCACCATCTGGGAAGATTAGGACTTCCCTTCTCCCACCAGCACCACTGAATTACAGTTACTCAGTGGTTAAACAAAGGAATCCTTAAAGAAGGGTTTACAGCTGTCCTGTTGTCTGAAGTGCTTGGGGCATTCTGATGCTATTAAGCTCTATGTATTAACAAGTTCAAAAAGAAAAGGTAGGCATCTGATTGTTGTGCCAGTTTCTAAGTTATTTGGAAAGCTGTACCACCCAACCACTCCTTCTATTTGATGGAGGTGACAAAGCTCAGTTTAATTTCTGACTACTGTTTAAATTCTGAAGCTGGAGCTGGTTCCTGGAGCAGAAAAAGCTCGGAAGCTGTCCCTCCTACAAGCAGGCACCTCTGAGCAAAATATGACATCTCGATTTCTGATGGTAAGGTCAGGAGATCTGATTCCAGCGTCTAGCTTTCGGCTTCATGCTGTGTTAGTGGGACCTTTGGCATCTAGCACTGACCAACAGCAACTGACAGGCTGGTAACAGTGCACCCCAAAGCAGTTATGTGTCTGTTTATGTTATGAGGGAAAATGGTATCGCATTGAGATTTCATGTTTTTACACTTCGCAGATCTAACTAGCTGCTGGAAGAATCCTGTACGCCATGTTCACACCATTTTCAATGAGCTGGATGAGTCTGTTGTTGGCATTTTAATGCCATTTACCAGGCAGGCAATATGTATGGAGTATTTGGCTCTCTCTACAGTCATGAATGTTTGAGTATCTTCAACATGTGGCTCATTGCTTCCATTTCAGGCTGCCCAGAGAAGCTGTGGGTGCCTGTCCTTGGTGTTGAAGGCGAGGTTGGATGGGTGATGGGCAGCCTGAGCTGGTTAGTGTGCAGCCAGCCCATGGCAGGGTGTTTAGAACTGAATGATCTTGATGTTTTCTTCCAACCCAAGCCCTCCTGTGATCCTATGATTCTATGATTTCATTCAGGTTTATTGAGATGAGTTCTCCTAAATGCGCTGTTCTCCATATGATTATAATTGGAGTCTAGATGAATGACTTAAACCAGACACCAAACTTTCTGATGGCCAAAATGAAATGAAATCAATCCTTTACTGTGTCAGTAGTCTGTAACTAGAGCCCATCAGGTAATTCCCAGCCTCCTGCCTGTATCAGTGGCTGCACACAGTGAAAAAGTCTGATGGGATTTTAACCTCTAAAATGTTCCAAAGCAACCAGAGGGTGAATATATTCACTATGCAAATACCTGCAGGAATAAGCTTGTCATGTATGTCCTCAGGTAGCACAGTAGTTAATGGTGGGACTCAGTAGGTCATGCTGCAAGTTGAGTCTGCTGATCTTGAAGGTCTTTTCCAGCCTAAATGACCTTATGCTAATATTCCTGTATTTATTTCTGTTCAGCTCCCAGAAAACCTCCCACCCAGCCCCCAACTGACCCCGTGATGAAAAATAAAACAGAAAGCTCAGTGACGCTGGCATGGTCCCCTCCGAAGATGCACCGCCCCATTCCAATCCATGGCTACATTGTGGAATGCAAGAAACTAACTGGCTTCACGTGGGTGAGGTGCCACGAGTCTCATGTCCCCGTCCCAGAGTTCACGGTGAGCAATCTGTCTGAAGAGGCTGATGATCAGTTCCGAGTGTCTGCAGTCAATGCGCATGGACAGAGCCCGTCTCTGGAATTCCCAGGGAGCGTGCACCTTGGTAAGCACAAAAACCCCAATGGAAATGGGTCAGTGTGTGCTGAGCAGCTGTTGGTTCCCTAAAGATGCTTCCTTTGACTTTAAGGACAGTAGTGCATTAACACACCAAAGGATTTCCTTTATTCCCAGTTCTCCTATCTCCTATCAACCTCCAGATACCACTAAAGTGATACGAGTTATGTTTCTGTGACAGAGAGATGAATATCCTTATCTTTTGATATGTCACATGTGCAAGAGGCAGAACTTTCTGTAGCAGATCTTAAGCATAGAAGTGCTTCTTCCAGCACTCATGCAAAGGGAGAAGTAGAAATGTACCTATGATTTAATCTTCCATCTCTAAATGAGATACCAGACTTGCATCTAAAGAGCATTAAGACATTCATGTTGTTCTTCCTCAGACCCAGTCCTGGCTGTGAAATCCCCCCTAACAACTGGTGAAGCTGTACCTGGAGGGGATGCCATGTTTACTATTGACCTTACAACAACGTGTTGCGGCACTTGATGCCTCAATGGTAAAGTCTTACAGGAAAGCGAGACCTGCATCATCAAGAGAACCCAAACTACTCACAGCCTAATCATAAAGTAGGTCACCAAGAACGATGATGGAGCAGAAGTGAAATTTGTTGCCAAAAATGTTGATGTCAGCACCAAGATGAGAGTGAGAGGTATTTGCTTTGATCCTTCTCCTTTCCTCTTACAGTCAAGGCATAGTTACTGTGATCTGATTATTAGAACTGGGGCTGCAGGCATTCACTGACTGTACCAAATACCTGAAATTGCATCCCATGGACTGACGTGAGTCCTGGTAATGACCTAAACATGATAGCACTGAGTGTAGGGTAATCCAATCTACCCAGCTGCTTGGTATCTGAACCAGATTGCTTCATGCCAGCTGATGAATGTCTGCAGTTCACAGCTACTGGCCAGTGCATTCAGTCACCATGTTTACCACTGCATCACCATAGAGCAGTATTTTCACCTCCAGGTTCAGACAGCCTTTCTGATTGCACTGGAATAGTTTAGAAGTAGGGGAGCAATCATTCCAATAATATCTCTATCAATCAGCTTTGCATGACAAAATATTACAAATAAACATTCGTTATGGGAGGACTTGTTTGTCATTGGGTGGAAACCTCTGCAGAAGCATGTTTAGAGCATTCTTAATCAGTAGAAGGAGATGTTTGGTTGATTTTTACTTAGTAAATCTGGCAAGAAGACCAAATGAAATATCTTGAATTGCTCAGCACTGACACAATGATGAGTGCAGGAACAGAAGGTGATACTTTTTCAGAGATGTTGCAGCAAACATTGACCACGTTAGCCTGATATCAATTGAAATAACGAGGCCTTTGCTCCTGACAGGTGCTGCAGTGAGATTTACCAAGAAGAGCAAAGATGTAGAAAAGATCTGCGCTTGGCTGCGTGAGGAAGCCAAACTGCAGGCTGAGCTTTCAGACACAGGTGCTACTGTGGAGTGGGTGAAGGATGGGAAGGAGCTCAAGGCCAGTGGAAAATATGAGCTGCACATTGTGGGGAAGAAACACACCCTGAAAATTCACAGCGTCTCAATGGATGCTGCTGGAAGTTGTCAGTGCATCTGTGAGGGGGATAAAATGCTCTATCAGCTTTCAGCGAAAGGTATGTGACAGTCTGGGCTGTCCTCTTCCTGCCCAGGGCCAGCAGACTGCATTCACCTGACTCCCCGACAGTCCAGCTGTTGTCAGACAGCATCTGGGGTGTTTTCAGTGGCTGTTTTGACTTGAACTGGCCAATCTGCTTTGTAGAGCCATTTGATTTCTGTGTTCTGTCCTGTGATTCGTCCCTAAGATATAGAGGAAATCAAGGGAAAGATAGGAAAAAGAGCATCCCAGCCTTCCTGCTCTTCTGTCAGGGTGGCCACAAGAGATGATGTCAAGAGCTCTTTTTGTAGCAGTGATCCAAAATGTAGAAGAGACCTGTGAAGAGTCACAGGAACTAAATTGATGGAGAGCAGAGCTTCCTGCCAAGGCTTGTCAGCTAGTCTTAATTTTGCTTTTCTTCTCTCTCTTTGTCATGTTAGCATGATATTTCATACTGGCAGGTCTGTCCACAGAATTAACTGGCACAGGCTGCCCAGGGAGGTGGTGGGATCCCTGGAGGTGTTCAGGAGCTGTCGAGATGTGGCCCTGATGGATGTTATCAGGGGACATGGTGGGGTGGGTTGGGGTTGGAATCAAAGGAGGACCCCCATGTATTTCATCAGGAAGCACTACTGGTAATAAGACCTTTGGAGCAAATCCTGGTAGGGCCACGCTCAGCTGGTCCAGTCCGGAGGCTGTTTCTCCTTACTGGAGTATCTGCAGTGAAAACCAGCAGCTGCTTTTGTGTGGTTGGGCTCACATCCAGCAGTGGTGAGGGGACTACAATGATAAGAGACAGTTCCTGAAAAAATGAATGAAATTTGACTGTATGATAGGATGGAGTTAAATGTATTTACAGGATCTCAGTCATCCCAGTGTCCATCAGCTGGCTCTCGAGCTCCTAAATACAGGCATTCTGTAGAACGTTGTTGAATTTGTATTATACATGCGTGTTCTTGGAACTGCAGAACAAATGCATGCATAATCCAGACTTTGATTTTAGCAGCTCTGACTGCGCTGTCTCAACAGACCCAACTCAGTTGTGTGCGCTGTTTTGAAATGATATGTTAACAAGAAGTTGGAAAACAAGCTCAATTACCCTCAGTAAAATAGGACCGTGGACTTAGGCTTAAACTTTTGGCTAAGACAGTGGTGAGATTTTGAATCTTTGAAGTCAATTATTCCACTGTGTGTTAATAGGGGCCAGTTTTATCATCTAACTTTTGCACTCCAATTAATTTCCATAAAGGAATTCTGTTTTTCTTTTCAGTCCTAAGTGACATCTCCATCTTTTAGGCTCGATTTGTTTGCCAGGGGGTTACAGTGCAGTAATAGATACCCCCTCCATTGATTTCCTTCTAGTTTGCTTGTTCCAATTCTTTCCTCAGTTTTCCTATTTTAGACATTTTCTTGAAGCCTTGGGCTTCTTCCTTTGGCTCTGTCCCCTGTACAGTGTATGTCCTTCAACTTGTGGAGATAAGGTAATCTGGTACGTGGTTTATAAAAGCTGCCAATTTGCCAGCTTCTGAATTAGAATCTAGCAATTAGAACTAGGATTAAACGTGCACGTTTGATCTTATGATAAATGAATGCCTCATGGTCACCAATGTCTCTGCAGTTCTTTACCATCATATGTATTTTGAGTGTCCATATTTTGTTTCAGCACTGGCAGACTTCATAATCAAAGAGACAACTGGAGGAGTTATCAGGGCAGTTGCTGGAAAACAAGCTGAATTTGTTTCTGAGACCTCTGAAGCCAATGTCATGGTGAAGTGGTACAAAAATGGCAAAGAAATCACGACCAGTAAGAAATTCACAATGGAAGATAAAGGGAAACTGCATAAGCTTGTGGCTTCAGCTGTAACGAAAGACGACGAGGGAACATCTGCAAAATTGGAGATGACACTCTGATTTTTGATTGGAAAGTCTCAGGTAAGTTTGTGAGGCAAACATGGGATCACAATCCATGTAAAGCACTTCAGACTTAATTCATTTTATTTGTCCAGCCCTGTGGGTTTCCAGTATTTAGGACAAAGATTGCATAGCTCTATTGAAGCAATTCTGATCTTACTGTTGTCCCTATGCAAATCCACAGGATGAGCAAATAATGTAACTGTGTTGTGATGAATTCAAGACAGCCTTAGCTCCAACTGACGCTGGAGTCACGACTTGAGCCCTCACATCTGGGCTTCATTCTTCCAGTTCATGAATTGCCTCAGCGCTTACATCATCTTTAAACCTCTGACTGAAATGGTCCTAAGTTCTTAACATTGGAAACCTGTCTCCTCTTTAGACAAATTAAACTCCATATTTGGAGAGTTCAGTGTCTCCTGCTGTACCCGAACGATGCTGTGATCTCTGAGGTGTCTCCCTGAGGTGCTGTAAGCACAGCCATTAGCTCATAGTACAAGTAAAGCACTGTCAGGTCAAGCCTGGAGGAGTAATGCTTGTCACTGACATGTTCCTGTTCAGGGTGGAGCTGGAGGGTAAAATAACACAAGAAATTGTCATTGAAATTCAATATCTGTGAAATTCAGCTGGCTGCATTCACAGAACCTGGCATTGAGATCTGTTTTCTGGTTTATATCTTGAGCCAATTTTCCATAACCCAGTCCTCATTTATGAACTGAAGCTCTACTGAAAGCCTTTCGCTGTGTATGCTCATGCTGCAGCGCAGCGCTTGTGACCTTTAACAGCACATTCACGTTCCTCTGATCACAGGATCCTTAAGGTTGATTAAGACCCTCTAGTCTGACTGCTCACCCATCACCACCATGATGCTCACCATCAGCTAGCTAAAAACTCAGCAGAGATGATAGATCAAGCACAACACTGGATTTGGGATGGCTAGAGATTCCTAAGATATTGAAGGATTGCTTGCAGGTGGTGTTGGCTCAGGTATTCATCCTGCATCCCACCTCCTGTTCTGTTTGGTTGAGAATCATGCATTCTGCAATTTCACTTTGTAATTCAAAGACTCTGGCTTTATCTGTTGAAAAACTGATCTAAAACAAGCCAAGAAGACTCCGTTGGAACTGGTTGATGCAGAACAAAGGCATTCCCAAAGGACAAGTTGCACTGTTTGATGAACATTATTGGATGAGAGCTAAGCTAAGATTTAAAAAGTTCTGGGGCTGTCTCTGAGCATCAAATACAGAGGAAGCCTGCATGATTCCCTGAGAATGGATACCTCCTACTTTGGTGTTGGGTTAAGGGAACACTGGCAGTAACTCCTATCACAAAATGTCACATGGCTCAGACAAAAAAGCCATCAAGAGTGCTTAATTAGGAGCACCAAATGGTCGCAAGATGGTCTTAGGGCAGGGAAGTAATCTATCTATGTGACATTGATTGGTGCTATTAGTTCTTCACAGCTTGACTCTAGAGGGACTGTTCTTCTTTGGTCACCTAGTTTTAAAACAATAGATGTCTCCTGTCTATTACAATTTTTAACGAATTATTTGTTCACTGATGCCATAAATGTGCCTGGCATAGCAATTGGCCTTGTTATATTCAGTGACTGAAAGCAACAGTTGTTGCTCTAAGAAATGCAATACTAAGCTAGGTCTGCCTGTAGCTGACAGCCATCAGCTTGCTCCTCAGGCAGGTTCTGTCTGGATGGAATGAAGGGCATGAAATACTGATGTGCTCATCAAACGCTGCTTGTTAGCTTAGAGACAAGGTGTTGAATAGGTTTGTTCATGTATTGCAAACACGTTACTTAGCTGCCTTCATTTTAGCTTCAGAAGAACATGTGCAGAATACAGAATTGATTAAAAGAAATAAGAACTGTCTGCATAGAACTTACTCTTTCCTTACACAGGAGAATCAAGCACACGTTTGTATGTGAGTACCTCCAGAGGTGAAACTCAATCACCCAAATGTAACGAGCAGAGACATTACAATCAGTTCTAACTGTATCTTCATGCTGTGCTGAATAAGCCTGAGTCAGGATGTAAACCACTTTCTCTTTTTTTCTTCAGATGAAGCCATTAATTCTGTCAACAAGCCCAAAACGACTCTTTTCTACATGTGCTTTTCCATCCAGGAATGAATTACTGCAACAAACAATAGGCAAGGAGGGTAACTTGTGCAGCTCTTGTAGTCAGCTGGTGTCTGCAGGGTTACAGTGCAAGAGCACACCAGGCATGCAAGGAGTGAGAAAAGGGGAGGTGTTTGAAGAGATCTGGTTACAAAATTTGAGTGACACAATTAGGTGGAAAATGCCACTAATCAGACTCATAAATGGCCTGGGTTGCAAAGCCCCACAGTGCTCATCCAGTTCCAACCCCCTTCTTCCTATGTGCAGGGTTGCCAAGCAGCAGCCCAGGCTGCCCAGAACCACATCCAGCCTGGCCTTGAATGCCTGCAGGGATGGAGCATCCACAGTCTCCTTGGGCAGCCTGTTCTAGAGGGCCGTTCCCTTCTGATTTTCTGGAAATGTAGAGAGACATCAGAAGAAAAAAAGATAAGGGAGGAGGTTCAGCAGTGCATGCAGGTGTTCTAAATCTCATGTCCAAATCTGCTATCAGACTGCGAAATGTTTAGCTTTGTGATATGACGTGATATGATATGATATAATATGATATGAAATGATATGCTTATCATTTCCCAAGGCAAAATAGAGGGGAAAGTATTTTCCTGTCTTAATGAGGCATCACGATGCTCTCTGTGAAGGGCAAGTATAGTGAAAATGGGGAACTGGAGTTAGCTCTGCAGCAGACTACAGCAAAATGGTGTGACTGTTGTGATGTCCCTGCAGAGAAAGAAGACGTGTTTACAAACAAGGACAAGGTACAAAAGGAGGTGAAGGCTGTACTGACTCAAAATGCCACGCTGAGCTGCGAGGTGGCCCAGGAGAAGACAGAGGTGAAGTGGAACAAGGAGGGGAAACTGATCACCTGGAGCAAGAAGTTCAAGGCTGAGTCAGAGGGCAAACAGCGTCGGCTGGTGGTGAGCCAGGTGGAGAAGAAAGATGCAGGGGAGTACAGCTGCGAGGCTGCTGGCCAGAAACTCACCTTCAAGATTCATGTAACTGGTAGGAAACACATTTTGGTTGATATTCTTTGATTATTCCCTAGTCTGGCTGTGGAAACGTCTGTGTGAATGTGTCCTCTTGATTCTGCCATGAAACTGTTTTGGGGAGGATGAAAAGAAATGCTTACAAACGTGCAGCTAAAATGATTATTTGTTTTTAACAGTGTTTCATCCAGCTCTTCCCCTAGGACTACTTTTATAATGAGCTGTCCATGGATGTCCAACTGTGATTTGTACAATGTGCAACACTGCTCTACCAGTTGATATTTCAACAGTAGTAGTTACAGATCTCTACTGTGGCTGCACTGAGGTTTGGTTGTTGGTGTCCTAAGAACTTTTAGTCAGAGGCATTGCACTTGCCTTTGGTTTGTTGAATCCCATGTTGACGACCATTCGTTCCATGTTCTGTAAATGTAATGACCAGTCATGAATCCATTGATACCTTTCTAATTGTACGTTTCTCATTAGACTGAGAGTTTAGCATGGAGGCAGATCTCTCACTCCAGCTGCAGTAGAGATTGCTCTGGTGTCAGTATATTTTGCACAAGATCCGGTACATTTTAACTTAGACTCCAGATAGCCATGGGCACATCAGCTGCATTCTGAGTGACCATTAGTGAGCTGGCTGATGACGAGGGTTTGTCTTCTGTTTTATTTGAAGCTGCACTCTGCTGGTTTTTGCTCGTAAGTCAACTTGTTCTCTGTTAACTTTACAGTTCTTGTCTTGTATTCTGAGCTGATCAGGACAGGGAATCTGTTTTCTCCTCTTCTTTCTTATGGCAGTGAACACATTGGAGCTTAATCCTGGTCAAGGTTTGGCATTTGGTCAGCTATGTGGAGGAGCAACTGTACTGGGAGTCTACTGCCTTTCTGCTCACACAGACCTGGTGTCCTTGCAGGGCATAGCTTGCGTTCTGTTCCCTTGTAAAGGTTGCAGTCTTTGCTCTCTCCATCTTGGGGCATTCTGCTCCTTCAGTCCCTGGTGTGCAATATATCTCTGCTCCTGTAGTAGACAGTTTTGCTGCTGCCTGCGGTGTAGACTCTAAACCATCAGCTCTTACTATTCCCACACCACGTGGATGTGATTCTGGGGCCTTTGGATCTGTTCCGTGAGTTGTGTCGCTCATGCTTTTGGCTCAGGAAACTGGCAGTTTCAGCAAAGAGTGGATTACAGACAGGGTAGATTTGGGAGGTATCTGTCAGAGAAAATGAAATATGAACGATGACAGAAAGACTATGGCAACAGCTGGAATCAACCAAGTTAATCCTCAGCAGCCAAAGCCAGCCCACATCTTATTGCAGAGGTGTAGGGAGAAAACACAGCAATGTAGTGCTTTTACACTTGAATTTTGCTAGCTGAGGGCTATTATTAGCTGTTTGCCTCAGAAACCAAAGGTTTTCTGTTCTCTTTCAGACCAGATGAGCTCATGGCTGCACAGGGTAATGTAATACCTCCTCCTCTGCCATACGTGGAGAGTGCTTGCCTAGCTACCGTTGCTGTATTTCTCATGTGTACCACTGTAACATGACGTGCAAGTCCAGCCCTCACTGCAGAATGATGTGGTGTGAAAGTCAGGAGGGATTATGAGTACTCTTGGAGTGGTTGGCTCTTTCACTACAGAAATCCTCATCTTACTAGCTTCTCCCAAAGTGCAATGGCTTTCTGAGTCTTAATTTCTCCTCTTACCATTGCACTCGGAAAGCTATTCAGGGTTCCTCTACCCCAGGGTTCCACTGGTAGCACAGAACAATCCCATTTTAAGGACATGTTGAATGTTAGGTGCTGAGTGTTGAGCATTATGGGACGCAGATTAGACCTTCTTGCTTAAAAGAAACAAGTGCTGCACACCTTGGAAACCTATAGAAAACTAGAGTAAAAAGGGCTGATTCTGCCATCTCATTATCTCAGTATTTGTGGTGCATGCTGAAATCCTTATTTGAAGTGGGCCAAAGCTCCATTGCATTTGTGAGAAGTTTTGCATCACCTGGTTGGTCTAGGCCATGTTTGTTGTCTTGCTAATAAGCAACCCTTCTGATCTTCATCAAATCATTGTGGTTGGAAAAGACCACAAAGATCCCCACATCCAGCCTCACCCCATCCCACCATGCACACTGCCCACGTCCCTCAGTGCCACATCTCCATGGTTATTGAACACTCCCAGGGATGGTGACCCCACCACCTCCCTGCAAAGCTGTGCCACCACATCACCATTCCTCTTCAGAAGAAGTTTTTCTTAACATCCAACTTGAACCTTCCCTGAAAATCATCAGTCAAAACAGGGGCTGTTGAAGATGGGCGGAGAGAATGATGCTTTTGCAGTCAATACAAGCAGGGAGATCAAATGTAGAGTGTATCAACTGCATTCTTGCATTGGCTTGCTGCCCTGCTCCCTCGCCTTCAGTGGACTGCAGTGCTGGTGGTAGAGCTGTGGTGTGAATCCTGGGATTGCACGTACTGCAACGGTCAGCAGCACAGCAACTTGAGCTGAACTTATCCTCCTGGGCAGCAGCTGCCACTCAGAATTCAGACAGCATGCAGAAGAGAAAGTCATGAAGGAAGGGAAAGGGATGGCAGCAGAAGGCTTCACAGAGTGACAGCGGGGAGGAAGGAGATAGGGGACAGGTCCTGGAAGGGTTTGCCATGACTGCTGGGGAGCAGGAGCCTTCCCGGTCACCTGAGCTGGGTATGCCTGAATATGCTTGCATGAATGATCTGAATGAGTGGTCTTCCATGTCTCCACTGCAAATAAAAGGCAATGTCAATCCCCCTCACACCTGCTAGTCCTGCATTCATGCTTGGAGCCTCTGTCTTGGTATCAACATCAGGACCCTGGGATCTTTCCTGGGACCCAAACAAGCATAGGAAGCTTATTCAAAATTGCTCTGCTGTTACAAGCTGGCTAGCACTAGAAAAGTCCATGATGTAAGTGCGTCAGAAATATTCTGCACTTCTACAGCCTTTTGTAGGGCAAACCATGGAATAGAAATGGAAGCCCATTTATTTAGGGTTTATCTGTTCTCCCACGCCTCAAATAGGAAGTAGCATGAACGCTCTCAGCAACCAGTTGTTGGTAAAAGGAGAATCAGATAAAACGGTGATTAAAGTAATCAATAAAAGATTCAATGTATCAATCGATCCCACTTAGCAAAGTGATTAACTGAATCCCCTTAACTGAAGTGTGTATGCCTAACTAATTACACTTGATATCTTTCTGATGCTAACTCCATTTGTTGACACAAAGGGTAAGGTGGGCTTTAAACACTTTCTTCTATATGTGTTAGGTATTAAGAGGAGATGACCTCAGCCAGTTCTCTGAAGAATCAGGGGTTGCTGAGAGCACAAAACCATGCTTTATGCATAAAACCGAGCTACAAAATCTAATGTAGGCCAAGTATTCACCATATTAAGGGCTATATCATTACCAAAGGGTAGAGTCAAAAGATGGTTTTCTGCTCTTAAATTTCTATGGTTTCCTGATTTTGAGGTCTTCACTTCATAATTGAGCTGTATTTGGCTGATCTCCAGTACAGAGTGGAGCAATATCAAAAAGACAGAGAGATGAAGATCTGTCATTGTCTTCATTCGAAGAAATCTGAAAATTAGGAGTCCAAGCTGATAGTAAAGACTACCCAGAGGAATGGGATGACCACAGGGACTGTGCTGAGGATGCATTATAATGTGTGATAAACACTGTGAAGCAGAGTTGCTCCAGGAAATGGTCCAATAGAACATAGAAGCAACTTTTAATGTCTTCCAGTCACAAGTTGCTCTTATCTAATGTATATTTTACCCAGTGTTTTCCAGTTCCAGAAGCAGAGGATGCCTTTATCAACAAGCAGAAGGTGCAGAAGGAGGTGAAGGCTGCACCAACAGAAAATGCCACGCTGAGCTGCGAGGTGACCCAGGAGAAGACGGAGGTGAAGTGGTACAAGGAGGGGAAACTGATCACCTCGAGCAAGAAGTTCAAGGTGGAGTCAGAGGGCAAACAGCGTCGGCTGGTGGTGAGCCAGGTGGAGAAGAAAGGTGCAGGGGAGTACAGCTGCGAGGCTGCTGGCCAGAAACTCACCTTCAAGATTGATGTTACAGGTGAGAGAAATTGTTTCGACTGTATTGAACCCCCCAACAAAGAAGGAGGGGAAAGTTAAGTGGTTTGACACATTTAACCCCAGCATTCAGTGATGTAGACGGTGCTTAAATTCTGTTTAATTTGTGTACATTCCTGTTTGCCTTCTGAAGCTATGAACACAGAGGACTTGGGTAGCCTCAGCTTAAGACAGGCTGGAAATAATTTGGGAATTTCCCTGGGGATCTCAAGTAGATGCAACGATAGCAAAATGAGAAGTCAATAATTACAGGGGAAATTAAAGGTTATTAAAGATATCTTCAGGGCACAAGCACACCCCTGCAAATGCTTCTTCCTAAATAGTCTCAGAGACAGCATTTGGTCACAATGCTAGACGGCGGCATTGGTGGTTTCTATTAAATTAAAGAAACCTGCAACTAAAAAGGTTTTCCCATATTGTCTTTTGTTTTCTTCTCTATAGCAGGTACAAAAGAAATGCTTAAAAATAGAAAGGCTTCAAGCTGGTGCTTTTCTTTCCAAAATGTAGGAAGACAGGCGTTCTATTTATTAGGAGAGTCTGATAAGAAAGTGGAAAAAGGCTTTTTACCAGGGTCTGTAGCAACATAAGAAGGGGCAATGGTTTCAAAAGTGAAGAGGGTAGACTCAGTTTAGACATGAGAAAAGTTCTTTATGATGAGGGTGGTGATACACTGGAACAGATTGTCCAGTGCAGGTTGTGGGTGACTCATCATTGTAGTGTCCAAGGGCAGGCTGGATGGGGACCCTGGGCAGCCTCATTTAGTGAATGATGTCCCTGACCACGGCAAGAGGTTGGACTGGATGATCTTTAAAGCTTCCTTCTATACCCAAACCGTTCTATGATTCCATAGGGGAAACCATTTTATTACTGCCTCTGAAAACTCAGGAGATATTAGAATTGTTTTCAGAAATAAGTAGGTGAGAAAAATACATTTCCTCACTATGACTTAATCACAAACAGAATTTAACCTTGACCCCTCACCTGGCTTTTGCTGGCAAAGCAACTTACAACTGTCAGCTTGTTTGGACAATTTAATGCCTGTCCCCTTGTATGAAACAGACTTTTCAATGACTGCGTATGCTGGTGTGCTGCTGGACAGTGGGGAAAGGGGTGTTTTTTCATTTTTGAAGGTTTTGGAACATGATACTGGTGGAAATGAAAACAAGTTTAGGGCTATCTAAGCTGTTTTGGTCTGGCAGGGAGGAAGTTCTTCACTGGCAATTGATATAGTTCAGATGTTGGCATTCAGTTCATAGCACTGTCAGGAAATGTGAGTGGGAAAGCTGTCCTCAACGGTACAGTCCAAAGACTAATTTGGGCATTTGGGGAAGGCTGTGTAGAAAAGATTCATGTCTTAAATGTGCCCATTTGCCTTCAATTCCAGAAGCAGAAGATGCTTTTATCAACAAGGAGAGGTGCAGAAGGAGGTGAAGGCTGCACCAACAGAAAATGCCACGCTGAGCTGCGAGGTGGCCCAGGAGAAGACGGAGGTGAAGTGGTACAAGGAGGGGAAACTGATCACCTCGAGCAAGAAGTTCAAGGCTGAGTCAGAGGGCAAACAGCGTCGGCTGGTGGTGAGCCAGATGGAGAAGAAAGATGCAGGGGAGTACAGCTGCGAGGCTGCTGGCCAGAAACTCACCTTCAAGATTCGTGTCACAGGTAAGACAGGTGTTGTATGAAATACAGCAGAGAACAGTCAAGTAAAATCTAGTTTCTATTATACAGTGATCCAGTTGCAGTAGTCTGTGCTGAGGTTTTTCCCCTATACTTGATTGCCTGGGTTTGTAGCAAGTATTTGGATTTAGTATGGCACAAAGACCTGTTTCAGTCTGTCTGTAGAATAATAATTACTGATATATGTACAATGGAAGCAATATTCAAGATATTATTCAAATCTCTCCTGTGCCTGAGATCCCAAACTGTAATTCTTGTTCACCTAAACATTTGACTAAGATAAGTATGTGCAGTGAGGCTGGAGTGCATGTTGTACGTGCAGCCTTTCGTGGCAGGAGAAGCAGGAACTTTTCCTAGTAGTACACTGCCTTTTTACTATGCCTTTATGTTGGAGGCTGCATCTGGATAGGTGAGTCTGCTACTCACAGTAAGAGACCTGGTAGAGCTGACTATTGCCAGAGCTCAAAGTAAGATAGATATCTGCAAATCACACACAAAGAACAAAGGACTGCGTTGGTGAGCATATTTCCTTTGTGCCTTTGACAGTCACAGTTGTGGCAATGGTAGAGGCCATGAGGAGTCTGTTCAGGAAGCCAGGAGTACTGTTCTGGGTCATGAAAAGGCAGCCAGTGGTTTGACTATCACATGTTTATGTGTTTTGATGTTTCACAGTGGGTCTTAAGCAAAAGGAACTCAGGTTTTGGTTGCCTGCAGGTCAGATGTTCTTTTGGGTTCAATATGTTTGCATAGTGACATGCAACCATGGGACTGGTGTTCAAGGACCCTCTTGGTTCCTTCAGTTCCTAGGTTCTTTCTTGCCTAGATTTGACACTTTGTTTCAACAGAAGAGCTGATATTCTCTATGAAGGCTATTAGTTTGGGCACAAGTGGTAACCTAAACCTGTTCCAACCTGTACATAAAAACCTGCAAGATGGTCTCATTTCAGTCCTTCTGTTTTTCTTTTCTTCCCTCAGAGCCAAAACCTGTGTTTATAAACCAGGAGCAGGTGCAGAAAGAGGTGAGTGCTGCCCTGGCAGCAAGTGCCTCCCTCAGCTGTGAAGTAGCACAGGATCCAACTGGAGTAAAATGGTACAAGGATGGAAGACTGCTTGCTTCCTCCAGAAAGTTCAGAATGGAATCTGTGGGCAAAACACGGCGTCTGGTTGTGGAGCAGCTGGAGAAGAAAGATGCTGGAGAATACATCTGCGAGGCTGCTGGCCAGAAGATGACCTTCGAGCTGGAAACAACTGGTGAGCATTCAGAAATTGTCAGCCAGGATTTTGTAGCCTTGTTGTGAACTGGGTTTTAGGGTGAAATCTCAGTTTTCTTTGCACCTGACAGTGTGAGAATTTGCTCTGGCCCTTTGTGTACCTCCCCAGTGCTCAGCTGTTCCTTTCCTTACTTGAGGATAACGTCATTTATTCAAGGTGATGTCCAAACGGGCTTGTTAACAGTCCTCTGCAGTGCTTTAAGCTGTCATATGTCAGCCAGAATTTATGCATGTTCTATAGCCATTCCTACATGTTGAAAACACTGCACTGTGCTTAAGCTTCAGCATATGTGCCAGTAAGTACAGTTCCATTAATTCTAGGGAATTGGGTGAATTAAGCATAGATCTGAAGGCTGCCTTTGCCCAGTGCAGAGATGGAAGGACTAATGTAGATTTGACTTGATATTTTCCCTTCTAGGATGAGAAGGAGCTCTGTCAAAGTAAAAAAGTGGGCATTACTTCCCAGGGAAATAAGAGAAGTCTCATTATTCACAGGCGGTGAACTCTCATTTTCTCTCTCAGTCTGCAACCAGGTTGGGTTGCTGTTTCAGTACTGGCTGTTTTATGCAGGAACTCTGCTCCTGAGGTTAATCCAAGTTGTATCCAGGCCCTTCAGAAGGAAAGGGAAATAGCAGCACAGAAATATGGTCTGATTCTGACATAAATAAGTGCAGACCTAGAGAGTTAAAAGGGATTGTGTGATGTTCAAGGGACTTTGAAGCAAAGATGTCCCCTAGGTAAGATTTGTGGCTGACATTCCCCATACATTGTGGGCACACAAGCTAAGGAGAGACTAGTGATGAGCATGCAGAGAAGCCAATGGTTCAGACAGGTTTGTAGTGACACGACATTGTAGAGTTCTGTCTAGTTCTCCTTGGCATAGTTTGGAAAATAAAGATGAGGTAATTGGTGGTAACCAGTATGGCTTCCTAAAATTCAAGCCATGCCTGACAAACTTGGTGGCCTTTCATGATGGAGTAACAGCATCAGTGGATAATGGGAGAGCAACTGACATCATCTACTTGGACTTGTGCAGAGCATTTGATCCCGTCCTGCATGACATCCTGGTCACCAAACTGGAGAAAAATGGTTTTGATGGATGGACCAGTTGCAGGATAGGGAACTGTCTGGATGGTCACACTCAGAGAGCAGCAGTCAATAGCTCAGTGTCCAGGTGGAGGGTGGTGTTGGGACCAGTGTTATTTAACATTTTTGTAGGCAACATGGACAGTGGAATCAAATGAACCCTCAGCAAGTCTACAGATGACTCCAAGCTGAGCGGTGCTGTTGATGTGCTAGAGGGAAGGGATGCTACCCAGAGGGACCTGGACAGGCTGGAGAGGTGGGCCCTTGGCAGCCTCATGAACTTGAGTGTGGCCAAGTACAAGGCCCTGCACCTGGGTCAGGGCAATCCCAAGCACAGGCACAGGCTTAGAGGAGAATGATTTGAGAGAAGCCTTGACCCTGAGAAGAGTTGGTGTGGAGGGAGGTGTCCCTGCCTATAGCAGGGGCATTGGAACTAAATGACCTTAAAGATTCAGTCAGTTCTATTGTTTTTCTACCCTTAATTTTGCTTGAAAGGTTTTAGAATAAATGAGATTCTGGTTTCCATGAAAACTGTTTGCAGGGAGCTCCATTGTAGCTAGTAAGTCTATCTTTAAGTTCAAGGGCAATAATGCATTGACTGTGTTGAAGAGAGAAATGAATCAGGAATGGATGATGGTTTAGAATAAAACATAATCCTACTCATTTTCTATGCAAATATGTGTAAGGAAAAGATGCTGCACTCAGTTCTGGAAATATGCTGACAAATATATCTCTAGTGCTTCACAGCTGGAGATATCAAGATTGTTAAAGCACTGGAAGATGTGGAAGTGAATGAATATGGGAGTGCATCTTTTGTCTGAGATTTCACACGATGAGGTTCAGAGCCAGTGGTACAAAGAGGACAACAAGCTGAAGGCTGATGACAACATCAGAATGCGGCATGATGGTAGGGTGTAAGAGGGGGATCTTTCTCCTGAGTGGGGGGTGGGTTGGAGATCAAGCATGTAAGACATCTGAAATGAAGTGAAGAGGGTTCAGAAGGGAGTTCCCCTTTTGTTTTGGGACTGAGGTTAGGGTGGAACAAGTGACATGGTGGGATGCTTAGTGTGGGAAGTGTGATGCTATCCCACCATCCCACACTGCTGGGAGCAGGTAGGAAATGAGTGCAGTTATTTCCAACGTGGGGGTGAACAGGGCAGTCAGTTCACCTCTCCAAAGAGGTTTTGTCTGACAGTGAGTGTGATCCTTCTGTATCAGGTACTTTGAAGGTGACGACAGCCACATTTGGTCAGTCCTTGTAGAAGCCATGTTTAGATTACACTTTGGTGGGGATGTGGACGTGGGGGAATGGGTGGTTTCATTGACATGAGAGAACAGGCAGTGATGCTGTGAAACCAGATGGATGATGCTCAGCCTGGCCATGTGCCTCAGAGCTTTTTGCTCAAGGAAGCCAAGTGTAGTTGTGGGGTTGCTCTCAAGAGCCCAGTTTGGTAGGGATGAGCTGGCGGTTGGACTAGATGACCTTAGTGGTCTTTTCCAGCCTTAGTGACTCTGTGGTTCTCTGCTTCAGGAAAGAGCTACTCGCTGACTTACACACGTGTCCAAGTCAAGGATGCAGCAGAAATAAAATCTGTAGCAGAAAAGGCAGAATCTCGTGAATCTTGTGCCCATCTTACAGTTAAAGGTAATTATGCTTCTGATGACGATTTTGATTAAATTATCTTATGTTATAAACGAGCTAACATCCTTTGATTTAATGTCAAGGAAGTTAAACACCACCAGGACCTTTCACAGAAATAAAAACTCCTACCTACCTACCTTTCTGCCCACAAAATATCCAGCTTCTCTTTTGGAATTTACTTTTGCTAAGTAAAACAGATTATTTTCTTAGGAGGTTGATTTTCTACGTTTAGACTTCAGCTTTGTGTTTGAACGTTGAGGGATAAAAAACATAGCTTGACCTTTTCTTCATTTTCTCTTGCTGTTTGAAAAGAACACAGGGTTTTGGTTTTTTTTTTAATATATACAATGTTAGGGTATATATATGATGTTAAGTGTGATAAAGAAAAGGGAGACATTTGAGTTAGCACACTACTCAAGAGTTCAGTCCCCAGCTTTGCCACTGTTACAATTATAAGGGCAAGAACTTCCTGGAAAATGAATTTCTCCTAAGTAGAGTCATTACATTTGAGCTACAGAGACCTTTACTAGGTGAAAACTTGTTGTTCAGAGCTAAGTTGCTGTATTTAACCAAAGTAATTATCAATGTCCGTGTTTCATTGAACCTCTTTTCCATTTCGTAATGCGAGGAGTTTGATATTGGGATGGGAAGGTCATGGTTTGATTTAGATGTTGGACTGGGAATCAGAAGATCTGGGCACTTTTCAGATTGTCAGTCTTATTGTCTGACTTCTTAACAACATTCTTTTCTTTCTGTTATTTTTTAATGATGTTTCAAGGCATTCTGAGCTGATAGGTGTAGTGTTCATGTGCAGTAATGCTGGTGTGAGTAAGTGGGGTGATAATGTAAGGGTTTTTTACATTCCTTCTAAATCTCTGCTTTCTCTTGTTCCATCCTTCTTAAAGAGCAATCCATTAATCTAGTAAAGGAGCTGTGTGATGACTATGTGACTGAGCCTGAAGAAGCCAAATTTGAATGCGAGATATCCATTCCTTCTGTGAAAACTCCAAAGTGGTATTCCTACGTGGGGAAGTCTTACAGGCTGGCAGAAACTTGATTATGCAGCAAGAAGGCACCATCCACCAGCTGACCATACCGAAAACCACCACTGATATGACAGGCACCATTCAGTTCTCAATTGGCAAATCAAAATCCACAGCCAATCTGCTCGTCAGAGGTAACATATCCCGGCTTGGTTTACATCATGAAGATGAAGAATTAATTAACGTACAGTCTTCCTTCACTGGGGTCTTTGAAATATTGTGTGTGTGTCTGGAGGGTCTGCTCCATTTCCATTTAAAAGTCGTTGGACACTAAATGAGACAGCTGCATCTCAGTAAAAGATCTGTTTGAATAGTTTTGATGTGCTTACTATTCAGATCTACAGAGCTGACGTTTTGTCCTTGGCTATAGCAAAGAGGTCAAATCAGGTGAAATTAATTGTATTTCAGAACTAGACAAGTTGAAGTTTGGTAGCACATAAGTTTGATGCCATTTCTCATTGATTTCATCTGAAAGAAACTTCCAGGCTTTTTGTCCGCTGTTGTCCCCAGCGTAAGATTATCCATTCACATCCTAAAGTACTTGTTATATTTTTAACTCACTCTTATTTGAATAAAAGCCTCAACATTTGGGAGCAATTTAATAAGCACAGAACAAGAGCTGGACCTTGCATTTGGTAGATATTATACAGTATTACTTTATAGAAATGTAGTCAATGGCATTCCCTATAGACAATCGTTTTTTTTATCTTTAGAGTGGTTCAAAAAACCATTGTGAACATGAGATTAATTGAAATGGAGCAGACGCAAGAGACTTTCCTCTTCTTCCAATTGTCCTCATGCTTTCTTCTCTTCCACCCCTGCTTTGCAGATTACCATATACAAATCACCAGGAAGCTGGAGGACAAGAGAGCTTTGGAACGTCATTCTGTCATCCTGTCCTGTGACTTCAGGCCTTCTCCAAAGCTTGTGAAATGGTTCAAGGGCCACACACCCATCGTGCCCTCTGAGAAGTACAAGATCAAGAGGGATAAGCATTCAGCAGAGCTCAAGATTCTGAAGCTGAAGCCCGATGATGCTGGTGTGTACAAGTGCAAGGCAGGAATTGCAGAGACTGAAACCACGCTGACAGCTGAAGGTAAGAGCAGGGGGGGTGGTCTCTTACATGTCCTATTTCACCTCAGATTTCTCTTCTCTTGGTTGATTTCTGCCGTTCTCTCCTGCTAACTTTATAAATGTATAATCTTCACTGAGAAGATTACACAAAGATTATCTAGTCCAACCATTCTACCACATCCCAGTATGATTTATAGTAACAGTGGTAACAGTTCACCTTGTTTCCCCACAGCCCGCAATGTAGAAGTAACGAAGCACTTGCAGGATGTAGAAATTGAAGAAGAGAGCTCTGCTGTCTTCTCCTGCGAGCTGTCCCATGATGACGAGGACGTGGAATGGTTCCTGAATGGCAACCTCATTTACACCAACAATTACAAGGACATCAAGAACGTTGGCAATTGCTGCAAACTGACAATGAAGCAGGTTAAGCCTGAGGATGCTGGCACAGTGACAGTGAAGTCAGACAAGGTGTCAGAAAGCGCACCTGAAGGTGATAGGTGGGTCTGATCACACCCCTCCTGGATGTAAGAGATGCTAAGGAGCTCCAGTTCATTCTATTGTGCAGTAGTCCTGCTTCTAAAGCTCACCTCTCTGGGGTGACAAGACATCAGGGGCTTTCTTCCAGTGGAAGGTTCCATTGCAGCAGATATCAACGAAGGAGGATGGTTTTGGTGTCCTGCCAAAGCATTCCATTGCTTTTTATCATCATTTTACTTAACACAAGAAGAGTTACAAGAGCAATTTCTTTTACTGCTTCAGTAACATGCCGTGTCAATGCTGTTGTCTCCAAGTATTTATGACTGCAGGGAGAGCTCATTCAGTGTGTGTTTTGCCTCTGGAATGACTAATGACCAGGCTGTGAGTAACCTGATCTAGCTGTGAATGTCCCTGTTTATTGCAGGGGAGCTGGGCTAGATGGCCTTTAAGGGTCTCTTCCAATTCTAAGGATACTGTGATTCTAATCTGATCTCCCCAGCAATTAAGCTCTTTTACTCTATGCACTCCAGAGTTTGAAGGATTTCCTCTTTCTCCTTCCTTTTGCATTTGGTGGGTGTTTTTTCCCCATTATAAACATCTGATGTGTGAAATAGAAGATAGATAAAAGGAGTCAATAAAACAGGAAAATCAAAATTGTTCAGCAGCTTATCCTCTTAATCCTGAGGCCTGCTGTATGAGCTCTGCTGTACGTGAGGGCAATGCCAGCTCTCCAGCTTTAGAAGAGCTGCATCCCAATTACTTCATATGATATCAGTCCCACCCACCGGCAATGCAGGCTGTCCCTCCTGTTCCCTGTATTCTCCTCCTGATTAGTTCAGAATACCATAAAGTGCATTCAGTCAACGGACATGAAATCGCTTTAGGTTCTATACTGGTGTCGTCAGTGCTGGTAAAGATTTATTGATCCCTATTTAAAAATCTGAACACAACTGGAAATGTCTCAACTTCTGTATCACGTTGTTCTGTTTTGCCTGTTTAATTGCAGAGAAGCCTGCTGTCTTCATGAAGTCCTTGGATGATGTTTTTGTTGAGGAGCGGGGTGTGATTAAATTGGAATGCGAAGTCTCTAAAGAGAAGGTCAAACCAGTGTGGAAGAAGGACGGTGTTGTGCTCTCTTCTGGCAACAAGTATGAGCTGGTACAGTCTGGGAAGACCCTATGTCCCCTTATCCATGACCTCGAGAAGTCAGATGCAGGTTTCTATACCTGTGATATTGGCACTGATGTTGCCAAATCGAAGGTCGGCATTCAGGGTAAGTACTGTGGAAAGTAAAGGAGTGCTGAAAGCACATTCAGTGTGGTCACTATGTCTTACACCTATTCCCCCATGAGCCTTAATAGTTTCTACAATAGAAGTGTATTACTGCAATTTAGTGCAGTGATGTCTGGAAAATTCCCATTGCTTTTGATGTAAATGTATCTCATTTTGCCATGAAAATCACCAAACACGTCAAGAATGTCCTGGAAATATTTCCTTTCTAAATTTCCCTAAAATGGAGAAATGGTTTGAACACCAGTAGGGTAGGATGGTAACAAATTAGCTAATAGAAACATTTGATTTCTTGTCATAGGCAAAACCCTTTTTCTCACACAGCATCCTAGAGTTGTCCTCTCTGTTAGGTTTTTCCCTCTGTAGCTCATTGAATCTTCATTCTGCTCCATGGACTGAGCTGCTCTAATTGTAGTTCTTCCAGAGCAAAGACAAGAGATTCACGTCTCTTTTTTTTAATAGCTTTCTGGTAATTCTGAGTGGAGAATGTCTTAGAGAATACATCAGTAAGGAATGCAGCCATGTTCTGCAAATCCTGAGTTAAAACACCAGTGCTGCTACTCATGTCAGTCACAAATGCCTTTTCTCCATATAAACCTCATACTAACCTATCTCTTACCTTCCAGAGCTGAATAGTGGCATTACCAAACGGCTGAAAAACACTGAAATCCAGGAGGGAGAAGATTGTACTTTTGAATGCATTCTGTCCCATGAAAGCATTGATGAGTTCAACTGGACACTGAATGGAAGCAGAGTGGAAAGTGGTGGGTGATTTAAAGCTTCTAACGTGAGTCAGAAATAGGCTCTCCTTATCAAAAGTGTGACTCCTACTGACGCTGGGGAAGTCGTTTTTACTGCCCGTGGTCTAACCTCCAAAGCCTCTCTGTGAAAGGCAATGAGATGGGAGAGATTCTGGGGTCTGATTCCTTCAACTGTCTTCTGATAAGATTGTCGTGAGAGCTAACTCATAATATGGTTAAAGTGAATAGCAACCTTCTACTTGAACCTTGAAGCACTGAGAATTTCTCTTAAAAATAAGTAAAAGGAGGAAACATTTTACACAAATGTGAGAACTACCCAAAGCACTGGGGTAGTGTTGGAAATGGGCATCTCACTACAGCTTGTTCCATTACCAGTAAATCAGGAATGCTCTGTTGAGGGAACTGTGGGAGCAAATATCCTCTAAGTATAAGCTGAAGGGATGGCCTTCACACCATCTAGCTGTACAACAAATTCCTATCTAGAGCATGTGCATCTGAGAGCATCATCCGAGGCTCCCAGTGTGATGAGTGGAGAGAAGAAAGAGGCAGTTTTCAGACATGGTTCATCATCCTCAATGGGGTAGATTTAAGAGAGAATTAATGGTGCCTGGAATTCTATTGTCTGTACTTTGCAGATTACTGCTGGCTGTAGGATGGCGTCTGTTGCAAGTGCCTCTCTAACTTATCTCCAGCATGTAGATGCATGTATTTTGAGAGAGGCATCCTACCCTAAGTGTATGTTACTCAAAAAGCAATGTTTTCTTCCAGGAAAACCTACTGAGGTTTCAAAACAGCTGGAGGATAAGACAGCAGCAGCAGGGCAGGACATCAGCCTGAGCTGTGAGCTGTCAAAACCGGATTTGAACATCAGGTGGTACAAGGATGGCAAAGCAATCAGAAAAAGCCAGAAGTACGACTTGCAGCAGGAGGGAACTGGGGCCATTCTGATCATCCATGATTCTACTGCCAAGGACAGCAGGGAGTACACCTGTGAGACAGAGGACTCCATAACAAAAGCCAGGGTCACTGTGCAAGGTGAGTTGAAAAGCACACTGGGGATGGCATGTAGAGAAGTCGAGGTAAATATCTGCAGCCTGTGGGTGATGTTTTTCTCTTCTGTTTCCTAGAGCAGGATCAATTCTTAGTTTTCAGAAAATATGATGGATTAAAATCTTTTCCTTAAAATAATCTGGAAACTGAATGATTCTCCAGTGTGATGTGGATCTGGGCAGCCTGGTCTGGTGGTTGGTGACCCCTTGGCAGGGGGTTTGAAACTAGATGATCTTTGAGGTCCTTTTCTACTCAGGCCACTCTATGATTCTGTGATCATTCTATGATTCTATGATCTTGGTTGTTAGTGAGCCACGAAAAGATGGCAATCTGAATTAGTCTATATTGAATATGTGTAATCAAAACTATATGCAGTTTATCAGATGAGATCCTACCAGCGCATGTATAATGGTATTGAACTTTGCAGATATCTACTGGAATTATCAAACCTATGTAAATGGGTGGATTCTGTGGTCTTCTTAGACTCTTTGCATCTCTATGTGATATTCTGAAATGAGGGCAAAGGAGATTCAGGACACCTCTGTATGCTTGGGACTTGTTGGGGTAACAAATCCCTTTGTCCTACACCCTCATCCTTTTTTTTTTCCTTCCAGAAAAACCTAATTACTTTATCAAGGAACTTTCAGATGTGAAAATTGAAGAAAGTGGAAGTGCACTTTTTACATGTCAGAGCGAGAAAGCCGCATCCTTCGTCATATGGAGGAAAGGCATTGCTGTGCTCAGGCCTGGCAGGAAATACAAGAGGGCACAGAAAGGACGAGACCTGCAGCTGTGCATAAAAAATCTGGAGAAAAGTGACAGTGACGTGTACACCTGTGACATTGGTGATGCCCAGTCCAGAGCCAAGCTGGTTGTACAAGGTATGTGTGAGAGCCATATGACTGCGCATCCTGTTTCTCCACTACCAAGACATTATCCTGGTAGAATTTGTACATTTATGGCAGGTCTTTGGGGCTGCAGCTGTCTGGCCTGAATAGCGGTTCACAAGCCATGCACAGAGCAAGCTGCACGGAAAGGGAAAGAACTACCGACTAGAGCAGTGCCATTGAGAACTTTATGTATCATTTAAAAACCAAAAATGCTGATGTACGGTGAGGCTGGTGACCCAGAAATCAGTGTGAACTTTCTATCTCTGACCTTTCTGAGTTAAAAATAGTCCTCCAGAGTTCTAGGCAAAAATTCCCTTATGCTGCATTCTGGGTAGTTGTCACGGTTTAAACAAAAATCTACCTGTGTCCGTGACAGGGGGGCCACAGGCAAGCAAGGTGCTAGAAGGAGCTGAACCTCTGTCCCAACTACTTCAGAAGCAGCCCAAACCCCCTCGTACATGGCTAAGATCTCCTTCTCAGTTGGAGTGTAGCACTCCTCAGACCCTTTATATGCTCGACTCCAAAGTCCCGGGGGTTGGCCTTGGGTTTCTCCTAAAGCTCTTTGCCACAAACTCCAAGTGGGACCTTTCTCTCCAGCAGCAGTGTAGAGGATGTTCTTTACATCCTGTCCCGTCCGTACTGGCCCCAAGGCCACGGCACGGGCTATCTCTTGTTTTCTCTGCTCAAAAGCCTGCTGCTGCTCAGGACCCCATGAGAAATTATTCTTCTGTGTTACCTGATAGAGGGGGCTCACTATGTGGCTGTAGTTTGGGACATGCATTCTCCAAAAGCCCACTACTCCCAGAAAAGATTGGGTCTCTGTCTTGTTGGTGGGAGGAGACATAGCAGTGATTTTTTCAATCACATCTGCTGGGATGTGTCGATGCATATCTTGCCATTTTACACCTAAGAACTGGATTTCCTGGGCAGACCCCTTCACCTTGCTGCGCTTAAGGGCAAAACCAGCTTGCAAAAGAATTAGGATTATCTGTTTTCTTTTCTTGAAAATCTCTGCTGCTGTATGGCCCCACACGACAATATCATCAATATACTGCAAGTGTTCGGGAGCAGTAAAATTATTCATGCTTTATATGATGTTATGATGTGGAATACTGATAGCAAAATTACAAAATTATTAAACCATGACACCCTGGTATTTTTCTTTTTTTTTTCTTAAATATTTTCCTTTTTTTTTTTCTTAAATATTTTCCTTTTTACTATTTAAATGTTATGGGCTTATTTATCTTATAGAAACACAAGGCTGTTTACAAAGAAGTGCATGCTGTGTTGCTGTATGATGAGCAAGATACATCTATTCTTCATCTAGCAGGAATAGTTGCTGAGCCTTAAGAACAGTTTCAGAAAGCTTTGGGAATTTGGGCATTTTCCTTGTTTCTGCAACACAAAATGAAAATTTATGCTGTATACAAAGAAAAGGGGAGTCCAAACTTGTACGTTAAATTTGAAGGAGATCAATCTGGGGTAATATTTAAAAAAAAAAAAAAAAAAAAAAAAAGGGGAGTGTGGTCATCAAATACTATAAAATATATTAGCTGTTACTAGAATGCCACTTATCTTCCCCCCATATGAATCACTGTCATGTTGTATGTGAATTTGTGAGGTGGGTTTTGAAGCTGAAATTAAAAGCTTCTTGTATGGCTGTCTTCATAGTGGCTATCCAGACTATCTGTAGAAATAACAGCTATTATGTAGTCAGCTATTCACCAGTTTTAACTGATTATAAATTACATTTCAGGGTGGAGAACATAGCATAGTGCCTGACACCTGTGTTGATCCTGAGGGCATTCTTGATTCTGTGCATTATGATGTCATGGATATTAAAGAGCAAGCTGAGGCAGCACATAGTTCCATTGTATCCCTGGGGGACCCGAAGGAAGATACTGGCTGGTTTGAAAAGCAGCTGGAGAAAACTAACTTTGAACTGATGGAGACCAAAGAAGAGCTAACAGAGAAAAACACCAAACTACTTAAAACTGAAGAAGAGCTGATGCAGAAGAACAAAGGTGAGTTATGCGATGTGAAAGGTAGAAGAAATAGTTCATTAATCTAAAATAGAAATAACCAGTTTGAGTAGGAATTAGAGGAGATGTTCTACCTTTGGAACCATAGCCTGTAGATAAGTGATAGTTTGTTCCTTGTGTATATTCAGGTTCAGCAATTCCACGGTTTTTGGTTATTTCTTTTCTTTTTTTCCCCCTCTCCTTTAAACTGCAACGAGCAGCTTTACGCTTTCGTAAGTATGGGGTTAAATGTCTATATCTTGATTTTTACTTTTATATTGTAATCTCTACTCTTCTTTATGTCTTGTTGATGCAATGTTTTCGTTCCAAGAAATATAGAAAACTTTTGAATCCCTCCCAATAAGTGAAGACCACATGCAAATTAATTAATCTGTTCAAAAGCTACCTAAACATTAGAATATCTGGAAAAATTGATTACTTAATAAACTATCTATTGGCTACTTATGTAATACAACCTTTTCTGTGTGTTACAGACTTTGAAATGCAGGTGATTAAATTGGATGAGTCTGTTGAGCAACTTAAAGAAGCAACTGAGGTAACTTTATCAAGAAGATGTTGTGTAAAATTGTTTTAATACCAACTTGTGGTAGCTTAAAATGCTATGAATGCTCAGGATATCTACACGTTCTATGCAGTCCATAAAACTTTATCCTGACTAATGTACTGCGAGCTACTGAATATGTGAAGACTAGCTTGATTAAGTATGTGTGCATACCACTTCTGGTGGTTTTTGTTCATTTTTTGATGCTTTGTAGCCTGAAGTAGCTCTGAAAACATTTATAGTTAATTCTGTCACTCAGATCTCTAACCTTGTAAGCTTAGCAACTTGACCCTTCTTAGTCTTTGACTGTCTGCATCACTGCAACTTAGTATTTCCATGGTATTAAAGCTGACTGTGATGAGTAGTCATGTCCTCACCTATTACTTCTTCCAAGAACAAGGCTCCAACTCTATCTGTGAGATTGTGTGGCCTGAACACTTCTGAGGCTTTTCTTTTCATAAGTTACTAAAGATGAATAATCAGTCCTTGGCAGTGCCAGCATGGCTTAACAATCGTCATCTTGTAAGTAAGGAAGCTTCACTTGTGGTCAAGGACACAATCTAAACTATGCGTGACAGAGCTGACTAAGCTTTAAGGTTGGATTATATCTGTCACGATGAAAGTGATTTTAGCAGCTTAGCAGAAGTGTGATGTGATGAACTTGTATGAGAGCTGACCATTTGCTCTTTGACCATGTTTGTAATTTTGTTGACTTCTTGGAAACAGGAAATTCTTTGATAAACTGGTAAACTCTTGATTGTGTGCAAGTCTTTTACTTTGTAACCTGCTAGGCTCTTGCTTTCCCTTGTATACTCTACCGAGTATTGCACTTGTCATTATCTGAAGGTGTACTTGTTCTGTCTGCTATTGAGATTTGTAACTGATGTCTATAGAGTCACCGGGTAAATATTTTAGCTGTATGGTTTTGTGTAAATATTTGCCTACAGAAGATTACTGAGACTTAAGTGCTCCTTTTGTTAAGCTTCAATGTAACTGATCTTATATCAATACAGGAAAAGACTACCTACCATTTAACTACCATTAAAGCAGAACCGGCAGAAGAGAACACTAATAAAGGAACTGAAAGCAGCCAATTTTCAGTGCTTTCAGTTAAAGCACTGAAACAAGAGAAAACTGAGTTGGAAGTGGGAAGAAAGCGCAGTAGTGATGAAGATAAGCCTACTGTGGAAGAGCCACCTCCAAAGAAAGGTACAGTTTCTTCCATCCTTGAACAGGGTGTCTTCCAAAACAATAAATTGCTTCCTATTCCGGATAGGAAGCAAAAGGCTGTGAAGCGCGTACCTTATGGTATAAGGAGAAAAGCCACTGTGTTAAACTGTAAATAGAAGTAACTGTTATGTAAATATCCCTTTTTCAGAAGGTCCTATGCTGTTCATTTTTGAATGCTTAAGAATAAAAGTTTTTTGCACTATTTTTTTCCTTTTTGCTGCTTTTTCCTCATCTGTTGATGCACTTGCAGATTTGGTAATAGTTTTAAAGCAGTTTCTTTAGGATTGTTTCAACTGCTGTTGCTGATCTTCTGAGTAGCATCAGCTGCTCAAGTGCTTTTTTTTGTTTGTTTGTTTTGTTTTTCCTGAAGCAACTATCAAAATTGTTGACGACCTGCTAATTGCTCGCTCATGGGCAATATTTGAGCAAAATGGTTTGGATAAGCTCTGATGCATTTAACTTCACTTCTGGGCACAGCTGAGTATCAGTGTTCCTAGAATTACGGAAGGCATATACAATGTAGACGGGAAAATCTAAAACTTAGCTGTAGTCCCTTCCTTTCTTGTATTCCTCTTGCAAAATATGTGCAAGGGAGAAAGTCAAGGCCTTCTTTGGATGAGATGCTGTTCTTGGATGATTTGTCCCTGCTGCCTTTATTTGGCATCAATATTGAATCCTAATGTGACCACTGAATGGCATCACATATAAGCATCTTACCAGAGACTGAGGGAGGGATGTGGACTCCTCCATACTCCAAATAGTAGTGGGTTTGTTCTAATCATATGACCAAAGCTCTCATTTAAAAATTAATGACAGCAATGCTCCACATAGGAATTAAAATGGGTAGCTGATAGTCACAGTGTCAGCATGAAGTTTTCTGTTAAGAAGTACTGAGTATTCAATCATGTTAAAATTTTCTTCTATTTGTGAGTATTAATAGCGTCCAATTTCAAAAACCGCTTAATATATATTCTTTAGCTATGTTAAATATACACAGTAGAACAATGAGCACAGGTATGTTGTGCTGGTTCTTTTGTAGAATTAGTTATATAAGTAGCACGAGCAAAAGTGTTTTAGGAGATGCTAGGTTATCTCAGCTTCAAGTTCAGGGTATTTACACCATTCTCTGAGCTTTTAGGTCTTGTTTCCTATGCTCTGTAATAATGCTTTTTCCCTACTTCCTGTGTAAGGAGCTTCTAGACTGAACATTACACATCTTCTCCCTAGTCTTATTTATCTTGCTTTAGTGCTTGCTTGTTGTTTTCAGCATAAAGCGTTTAGATTACTTATAAATCATATTCCCCTCACTAGTGTTGCTGGGAGCAGCAGTCAAAACCCGAAACCTGGTTTGGGGTGGAATATGCCACTGCTGTTTCTTCAGTATGACTTTTAAATCAGTTGAGGGCTGTATATAAAACTCCTTAGATGAGTTAAGAGGCTGTTTCCATGCAGTACATGTGAATCTGTATGTAATGCAGGCTGCACGTGGGCGCTATAAAATTCTGCATTTCTGTAGTTGTAGTAATAAAAGGACTGTACAAGAATCACCATGGAATATATTGTTGTGGTGACACAATCCCTAGTAAGTCTTGACTTATATTTATTTTTCTAATACTTAAAGTATGCATATTATGGAATGGACATAACTGGATTCTAAAGCAATGATGAAATACAGCAGAAGTCACTTTTGATAGAAAGAAAATGCATGTGATTTTAGCTAATTGCTCACCAGTTAAAAAAAAAACAGCCCCAAGCTAATGGAATATTTATGGAAACTTGAATCTGCAAATTTGTACAACTTTATGAGTGAACTTTATATGCAAAAGAGTAAGTGTGGACAGAAGTAGGAATCCTCATATTTTGTTTAGAGATCAACTGAATAAGAGAGACAGATATCAACACTTAAGTGATCAACTTGTCCAGGGTTTTATCTTTCTTTTGAAAGTAAGAGGACTGTGAGTTGGAATGAAATTTCTTAGAGAACTGTTTATCTACCATTTAGATGTAGATGGAGTGATTCCTGGCTGCCTTATAGGGATTGCTGAAGCACGGAAGATAGAAAGAATATAGCTGTGAATTATCTATCTCGTTCCCATGTTTCTTAAATCTAATTAGATTTTCTACTGGTGTGGAGTGGAAGGTTTGAGTAGTGCCATGGTAAAAGTGTTCTTCCAGACTGAAAACCTTTTGCTGTTAATTCTGTATAGAAATCTGAGGCACCTGATTACGTGTTCAGAGGACTTGAATTCCTTCACTAGTATCAAATACTATGTGATGTGAGGGCATGGCTTGCATATTATGACAGTGTTTCACTTAGAAGTTGCTACTTGGTGTTGTGAACTGCTATGTAATAACGATTTTAATCAATCTGAGCTACATTCCTTTTCCCTTTTTTTTGTTTGTTTGTTTGTTTGTTTTACAGTAGTTGTAAATGAGAGAAAGAAAAAGAACACTGTAGAGCAAAAGAAAATTGAACACATGAAGCAAAAGTGCTCCACGTACCGAAAGGAAGTACTAGCACTGAGGGAAAGAACTGAAATCTTGGAACGTCATTTAACTGTGCTTGAAGAACAATGCAGAAGAGAAAAAAATAAAAAAGAAGATTTCAGTAAGCAGGTAACAAGCCTGCGTATTGAGCTTTCTTTTTCTGAAGAAACAGCTGATGCCCTCCGTGAACAAATTCTGCAGGGTCAAGCTGACTATCGGGAAATTGCTTCTGAACTGGATGAACAGAAATCTATAAATATGACACTTGAAAACAAAAATGCCCAACTAACTAACAACATAGAAGTTGCCAAAGAATATATAATTGATAAAGTGTCACAAGTAAAAGAAATGCGGACCAAATTAGATGAATTATACAAAAGTCACTTAGAGTTTCACGCCATCGGTACTGACTTTGTCAGTGTAAAGGATTCCTCAGACTGTGAAAAAGATGAGACAGGGACATCTCAAATTAGTTCTGCATGCATTCAGTCACAGACTTCTTCCATCTCAGATCTTGTGCAGGACCTCTCCTTTAACTATAGTCTTGAAAGGATTTGGGAGGTATGCAGAAGTATTTTTGATGTTTCCTCACAAAAAAGTCAGCACATCAAAGCACTGCTTCAAGACAATGAAAACCTAAAGGCGGGACTGAATAATGCTGAAAATCATAATCGTCATTCAGAGAGTTAGGACGCTCCTTCCTGCTAAACAGAGAAACAGAGAGAGAGGGAAAGCCAATCTGTTAGCTGTTTACGAGCTTCATACACAAAAGAAACAGCACACTAGCTCATGCAAAATGTTAGTCATTAGAAACTGAACAGCACTCCTTGCCCCAGCTTAGCAGTTGTGTGGATTCCCAAACCCACAGCTCCATGGTGCTGTTTGTTCAGACCCAGAGTGTCTACAGGTAGAGCCAACCATCTGCCTAGAAAGTCAAAGGGGGTCAAGTGACCAGGACAGGCACAACTGACATCAGCACCCCCATGCAGTGTTTGAAGGAAAAGCAAAAGTGCAAAGAAACCGAGCAAATTCAAACCAATGTGTCCTTTGAGAAATGGGTGCACCGTGGGAAAACGCCACAGCAGACAATCCCACAACAAAATGGGCATCATTGAACGAAGAAAGAGGCTGAAGTGAGTCACCTACACGCCACTTCTGCACATTCCACCCCAAACCTGGTTTGCACCAACAGCAGAAATCAGTGGGTTTTGGATCACTTCTAATACTAAGCAAGAGAAGTAATACTTGCATTCTGTGATTCCTCCTCCATATCCAACTACAGTCTTCTCAAAATTCAGAATTTATACAAACTTATAAATAAATGCATCACTCATAAAGCCAGATGTCTGTATTACTTTTTCTTTATCACTCTCCTTTCTGGCAAGTGCAGGTGACCAGCAAGCTGTGGATTTGATTCTCAATATGGAAGCTGGCACAGATTTGGGGACCAAGTTCCAGTGGGAGAAAATGTAGAGCAAGCAGTGGAGGTGGAAACTCAAAAAAGAAAGTAGCTTGTCAGCATGAACACTCCAGAAACAGGGCAGCAGTCAACACCTCCTTGCAAGACACCGATCTGCTTCCCTGCTCCATCAGGCTCCATGCCAGCCCAGTACAGCACTGCTCCTGGACACAGCAATCATTTCACCAAGACTCAGCTCAGCTACCACCATCACACAGTGGGACCGGCAGCCTCCAGCAGTCCCTTCAACCCAACCTGTTCTGTGATCCTGTGATCTGTGACCACGGATGAAAAACAACTGCAGCTGCATCTGAGGCTGCCCCAGGACTGACTCAAACACACTGACATGGCAGGGGCAGAAAAGAGTTCATTTACAAAGTGAAAGCAAAATGTCTAACGGAAGAGACCAATGCTCAGCCTTTCCATTCTGAGCACTGTCCAGCTGACACGGCGCACTGCACCGCTGTGCCAGCATGGCTCCTGCTTGGAATGGCTGCTTTCTGTGCCCCATCAAGGAAAAACTGCAGGAAAGATAACTTCAGTTTCACAGTCCTGACGTTGGTGTTACCAGTCCCCAGAGTAGTTCAGAATATCCTCAGGGTTGCTATAAATTTTCAGTGCTGACTACAGCCCTTTGGAGTGACTTTCATACACCCACGTCCTTCTGGTCCAGGGGGACTCTGAGCACTTGGTTAGTTCCACCTCATGTTGTGAGGAAAACAGCAAAAGCCTCTATAAGGGCTTGCAGTAGCCAAAACCTGGATCAGAATGCTCCTCCTGTAAGACCTTAAAGCTTAGAAAATGTAACAGAACTACTAGGTTTGCCATCATTGCAAGGTGGCAACAGCCCTCTTTGTAGGCTGAGGGTGCAGAACTCACTGCCTCAGCCAAAGTCAGATGTGCATTCTGACAGTTACTGGTGACACGCATTTCCTGCCCTGCTTAGAAAAGAGGTGTATTTTGTGCTCATATAGGAAGTGCTCAAGAAACGTGTAGATGCGGTAGGCAGGGCATGGTTTAGAAGGGAAATATTGGTGGTAGGTGGACACTTGGATCATTGGGGATCTTTTCCAACCTTGGTGATTTGATGATTCTAATTTAAAGGAGAAAAGACAACTTTTTAAAGTAATCTGGAAGGTGAAGTGCAAATGTCCAATCACACAGGGATGATCCCAGTTTGGAATCCAGCCTCTGCCCCTTCTGCTTTGGGTGCATGAGCTCCTTCCTGATGTAGCAGCTTGCTGGCTCCCTCTGCACCAGCCAAGGGAAGTGTGCCATGTGAGTGAATCTAATGCAGATGTCAGTACACAAAGAGGGCAAATAGGCCAGCACAGAACCTTTCAGCATCACACCACGACCACCCAACAGCAACCTCCAGAACTATGATTAACAAATAGCAGTAGGATTTACCTTTTCCTCCATGACTGGCGATGACTGCAGCGACAAACGTAACAGCCAAAACAGAGCAGCAATTGCACAAAAAGCAAGACAAAAAAAAAACAACAAAAAAACACAACAACAACTATTAGAGAATGAAGGTCATGCAAACATGCAGCCCTATCAGAGACAGCGAATGCATGCACTTTTATTCATACTACTTGGAGGTGTGCACTGTACCCATTCCCCTCCTCAGATGGCAGCAGACACACACACCCCTCAGCAGTTCTTGCACCATCTTCTCTCAAGTGACAAGGAAGCACCCTTGGTGCATTTACAGCCTTATGCAAATATGTATTTACACAGTCTACCATATAAAACACACCCAAGCACATCCACAGGTGAAGGTAACCAAATGCACTCACAAACATGTAGGAAGACATTGAGAGATTACACCCATATCCCCCCCAAAACACATCAGTGTACCAACTCACAGGTGCTGGTGTTCACCCACACGCAGCTGTGCAGACACAGGACCACACAACCCTCAAAGGCACAAACATACACAAATACAGCACACATGAACAGCCCAAAGCTTGAAATGAAGGAAAACGACCCACTTCCCAGCTGCTGTTCCTACAGATTCAGATGGAGGCCTGGCAAGGGCTGTGACAGACACAGCGAGCTGCTCTTTCTTCCCATTCTTCCAGGAACTAGCAACACGTTACATGGAATAGCATCCCTCCAACATAGAGACAATCCTCAGTGCAAGGTTTGTCCTTCATACCAGAGAACGGGGTGTGGGGGGGCAACCAGCCTAACACACTCCAACCATTACAGCTGTGATCAGGATTGGTTTGGGGCAGAGGAAAACAGAAACAACCTATTGAGGGAGCTGTCAGGAACACACACTCTCACAATCCTAACAACCTACTGGTTCTTTTCACCCCATATCTTCTCTTTCCATACCCATCATGCCTGCCTCCATTCACCTACAGAGGCCACCATCCAGCTTCTGCTCTTCTTTCCTTGTATAGATTTCTATATTTTTCCACTGGTCTGCTAGAAAAGCATTACCTTCAGATGGGAAAGGGTTACACTGTATTCTGTAATCAGTTTTATTTTTCTAAGCCACTCTCTGACATGACACCAATTTACTGCTCTGCAGAAAACACAGCACTGAGAACTTACTACATGGAAAGAACTCAGCCAGATCAGAATGTTCCTATTCCAGTTCCTTTTAGATCCGCTACAGATTTGTGCTGTCCTTCAGAGTTTGTGCAGGAGAAAGCCTAGATAAGTCTCTCTGCCTCTGGAGTTTAGGGTATAACTGCTTCAAACTGCTATATTGCTGCCCCTGAAACACTGCTGGATATTCTCCATGGCAGGAGAGCTGAGCTGCTCTCTGCAGAACAAAAGAAACAGGACCACACACTGACACTTGGCTTCCTGCAATGCTGCACCCTGCCAGCTCAGCAATTCCCAGCTCCCCCTGTTCCCAGCTGAGACATGGAGATGGCAACAAGACAGAAACGCACACATCAGCACAGCTGTTCTTCCTACAAACATTCATACCTTTCAGGTAGGTGGGAGAGGTGAGTTGGACTGAACAAAGACCTAATCCACCCTGTTTCTCCTTCACCATGGGTGTGCCTAAGAGCTTGTACAGAGACATCTGACAGCAGAGGCACACAGCCCAGCAGAAGTCTCAAACATGGATGTTCTGCAGTTACAGAGCCCATTCTCCTTCAGCATCCTCCCTTCCTTCTAACACAATGTTACGTTACCAACAGCTGTGAACAAAACTCCCGTTCCCCCCAGCAGCCCTGTGTGCACACCAGTAAGGCACCAGCACAGAACCAGAGGCTGACCCCCAAACCTTCCCCTCACAGCATTAAATTTAAATTAAAAACAGAAGGTACTAAAATAACCTTATGTTTAGAAAATAGGAAGAATATTTCTTCTTTTCTTCATTTGAAATTATCTTTTTATATGTGGTTTTAATAGAGTGGTTTTATATACTGCACTTCATTTCCTGCTACTGCCATTCCTTTAAACAGAGGCTGGCTCTGATCACTTTGGTGCTATGAAAACAGAGGGGAAAAAAACAAAGCACTTTCATGGGCATAACTAGATCTATTGAGTGACTGACTCAGATAAATCTTCCCTTAAGAAACTGGGGAAGAAGTTACATAAAGGCTAATGCGTTTAACTACTCCAGTTTCGCTGGCTATCACACATGCACACAGACACACACAAATGAACACTCTCTTCCATCCCCATCCATTTTATGGATCAGTCTTTTACATGATACCTGAGAACACAAACGTTGCTTTCCAGAAGACGTCCATCTGCAGCAGCACAATGAAGTCTAAGCTTTGTAACAGAACACAAAAAACTCCTCTCTGTCAAACCTTAGAGAACTTATCCACAACTCACCCTCAACCCATTACAAAAAGCTTCAGGTACAATCCATGCCCACAGGGAAAGATCCTTTGGTTTCTTTCTCTTGCAAATATGCACTCATTTGATAAGTTCCTGGATGGCAAACATTATATGGAGAGGTTATGGCCCTACCTTCTCCCAGGTACACTGCCCTCAGTTTGATTATTTCCCACAACCTGCTGCATCTTGGATCGTTCGATGTGTTCCACATAGGTCTGGATCATCTGAGAAGAGGAAAAAATACGTGAGGCAAACAGAATAAAACAAAAGACTCCATTGGACTCCATGATCATTATGGGTCCTTTCCAACTTGGGATATTCTGTGATTTCTGTTTTTTGAATATTGTTTTCCAGCATTTACTTCCAATTCCTTAAAATTTCTTTAAAAAAGTGCTATCTGATGTTCAGACAGAACCTCCCGTGTTCCGGTTTGCACCCTCTGATTCTTGTTCGTGCACTGGGCACCACTGAAAAGAGCATGGCTTCATCCTCCTTGCACCCTCCCTTCAGATAATGTTGATGCTCTCAAGTTTCTGAAGCTCTAGTCACTGTCAGGATGAAAAACCCAATTCTCTGATGTGGTTTTATGGGTAAGCTAAGAGTTTGTTTATTTGGAAGGAATCAGGCAACAGCTTACCTCTGTGTGACGCTGATGTAAAGCATTATACTCTTTCTTCATTTCTGATTCACGCTCCTCCAGCCGTGAAACTGCCAAGAAAAGATTCCACCCATCAGCTAACATACAGATCTAGACATGCTCCATGCAAGAGAAGCAATGAAACCTGCACTACACTAGTGTGGATATGTCGCACCCTGTAGATTGCTCTGATTTTTATACCAAAGAAAGGGACAGCCACAGATTTCAGGCTTTCCACAAACTACATTAAAACAAACAAGAAAAAACAGCACATGAAGAATATCTGCAAGTATATGCTCATGGAAAGCAAACTACATAATCGTATCTGGTGCACAGCTTTGCTTACTCTGATCTGTATAGTTTTTGGTCTTCAGCTCCAACTGTCGAGTCTGAAATTCAAGGTGTTCCACTTGGATTTGTAGCTCTTTCTTCTGCTGTTCCAGTGCATCTTCAAACTCTATGAACTTCTGTACAGGGAAAAACCAGAGAAGGAAGCAAGGATGAGGAACAGACCTAAACGTATTTGACTTTTCCTCTTCTCCTATACTATGTGTGCGTATATATACATATATATATGTACACACACAAAAAAAGCAAGAGATAAGAATTTCTATGTGCTTTAAGTTAAAACAGCATTTACTCAAGCTAGAAATACTTATCTTCTAAAATAAAGTAAAAGATGTACTTTGTGTATCATTAAGATATAATCTGCTGGCCAATGCAAGTTATGTAAACCAACACGGTTCCATCATCTTCAACAACACCTTTATCATGCTAGGCTGAATTTGGATTCCTGTTAGTTTTATGTCAGAAAAGCCAAATTCTGTGTCTACGGTCACGCATTTAGAAGTGCCTACGTCAGAAATCTCCTTCAGACATCAGAAAGTTCCCACTATTAATGATGTTGCATCTAAATTTTGCAGGAAACATACAAGCCCTGTGGAAAACCAACCCACAACCGTCACACCTCACAGTCTCCTTTGCAATCCACTTCCCAGATCTCAGACCAGAGGTTTTCTCAGGCACACATCAGAGAAGGGGTAGAGAGTTACACGGTAAAAACCAGAGCAACTTTGACAGGTGATTCTATAAGGATGGCACATTCAGCTCCAGAGCTGCTAAGAAAAACTTGAGTCTTACTTTTTCAGTTCTGAAAGTTGAGTTATGCCTCAATTGGTGCAGAATGGAAGCAGTGAGTGATGAGACCTCACAGCAAGAAAATCCCGGCCAGTCTTCTCCGGGCATCAGTAAAAAAGAAAAAGTTCTAACCAAGACAGCCACACTGAGCAACAGGCCTAAAGAAGCCATTTCACTTGGTTTGGACTGGTTGAAGCTATGCTAAGAAAAGCAGTATTTCCCTCTGCCCCCTCTCAGGGTTTGCTGGAAGCACTCCATGCTAATGCTCTGTTGACAAACTTCCAATTACAGCCCAGCGCTAAATCCCTCTCCCTTCTCACTTGCTTGGCTTTCACTCTTGTGCAGCTCTCCTGGCACAAGGTGCCCATCTCTTCCCAGCTCCCCACCCAGGCGTGTGCCACCCAGCCAGGCAGGAATTGTGCTTGGAGTAGCAATAAACTTTAACTGACTCTAAGGAAAACATTCACAGAACTCTCAACAGTAAAACAGGAAGCAAAAGAAAGCAGGAGACCAAATTTATTCCCACTATGTAGGTCAACTTTAATAGGATTCCTGGATTTGCTACCGTTGCTTTGGTTTAGTTTAGTGAAACCGATTGGAAGATTAAACATTCCACACTAAGGCTCTTCTTAGTCCTGTCTGTCTTGCAGCCTCAAAGTACTCAAACAAACTGCAAACTAGCAATGAGCCGACCACGTGGAGAAGAAACAGAGACAGCAGCATTAAAAATTAATGCCACTCTAAGTGTTCTCAGGGAAGAAGAGCATCTCAGGTGAGTGCATTGCAGCAATATCCTGCTCCATCTCCTACGGAGATCGAACACCAGCTCTGGGCACAGGGACCCAACGGCTCCTCACTCTGTCTGGCTCCAAAACGCTTCTTGGCTGTTCCTCCATCAGAATCTCCCAGCCAGTGTCTCCCCCTGCATCAGAAAGTCAAGACAAGCAAATAAAGTGGGTGCCGTGGGAGGGGCCACCCAGCAAGCATGGGGACATGGAGGCACTGTTCTCTAAGGAACTGAGAGAGACCTGAAATCCAGCTGCCCTGGTCCTTATGGGTGACTTCAACATTGCAGATGTTAACTGACAGTAACACACAGCTATCTATTTTCCACACATATGTTTACAAATTGCACCAGAACAGAAGGAAGGGATGCCATGGAGCCTGGACAGGCTCAAGAAGTGAGGCCTCAGGAACAGGTAATTCAAATGATGTTGAAGGGAAAATCTTCCTTTCTTTTCTACCCCACTACAATGAAATCAATGGGTGAACTGGAAGAACAAAGAGCCCACTCCCACTTGTCCTGGGAGAGCAAAGCCGAGCACAGCATTACTATTTTTTCCAATCCCTTCATACTTGCTTTCAAAGGATAATTTTCCAGCAGTTATAGGAGCCAGATATATTTTAAACAGTTAGTAATGATGGAACATGACGCTGCTGTACACATACAAATTAGTCTTGCTGGAGCCTCTCCCTGGATTTCAAGCAGGATCGCTGGTCTCTAACATCTCAGGATAAGGTTACAACCAGCACCATGGTTCACACGCTCATCGTTAAATGGAAAACAACGAGCACAAAATCATCTTAAGTGAAAGAACGAGTATTCCTCTGCAAAGCAGCGGTACACTGGAGATGGCTGAGCTTCCTGCATTACTGGCTTTCAGAGGAAGAAAATGACTAAAAATAGTAGCATGCGGTCAGAAACCATCATATCATATTAACAATAAATCAGGCAGAGTGAGCTAGATGTGCATATATGCAGAAATCTTATTATAAGGTCTTAATCTGGGCTGGCTGGCAGCACGTATTACATGCTGACGGGAACAGCAGCAGCTCAGCCGTCACCTTACCCTGCGGCTGGGCAGAGAGCAGCGCTGGGATGCACTGCCCGGGAGAACAGGGAGGATGCACAGCTGGATGCACAGCTGGACGCACAGCTGGATGCACACCTGGATGCACACCTGGATGCACAGCTGGATGCACAGCTGGACGCACAGCTGGATGCACAGCTGGACGCACAGCTGGACGCACAGCTGCCTGTGAGGAGGGGGCTGTCTGCAGGGCAGGAAGGACTCACACCGCATTCCACTCCCCACCTGCAGGAAGGCTGTCAGCCAGGGAGCCAATGCAGGCTGTGCAGCCTCCAACTCACAATTTGGGGCAGTAATTAACTGGCAATTCGGGAAGTTACGTTGACAGTATTCTGTCTTAGGAGGCCAAGACAAAGAAATAGGGCAGAACCCACTGGTGGCAGGACGCAGTACTGCCTGGTGGGCAGATGCTTTGAGCTACACCCCACGCTCCAATCTTTGCTATCCTCCCCAAAGAGAAACACTCCTCTGAAGGAACACTTCCACCTGCACAGGAGCACACAGCCTCAGTGAAATAACATCCCCTTGACAACTGCAGCCCTTAAGGGCTTTTGCTTCTCTTGCTAATTTCAAGGATTCACAAGCACATCTTTTATGTGTTAGCTACTTTATAGTTGTAGATTGGTCTTCAAATGCTTCTGTGAAATCAAATGCTGTTATTTTGGCATATATCAATAAAACCATCTCCTGGATTCCTATTCCAGGGGATCTGAGCCTTTTTTTGAAGAATGAGATGCTCTGCCCTTTAAATGCTCTCCATGAAGCAGGCCTGGTGCTATGGCAGAGCCAGGGCAGGCAGATGGGCTCTTCCCAGCCCTGACACAGCTCTGCACCCGCACACCATGGATCACTGTAGAGGAGCACAAAGGGAGCACGGGCAGCTAACAGAGCTCTTCAAGGCAGCCTTGTGGTAAGTGGGGCTGACAGGGCAGGAGGTGCTACTCGAGTGCAGCAGATGAGACCGGACTGGGAGATGCCACTCATGAAGAGAATCAAAACATCACACAGGAGGAACGAAGCGATGCTGATGGTCAGAGAGGAGCTGGGACTGGGCAAGGGCATGCAAACATCGTGACTGCAATGAGAAGACTTGAGAGAAGGGAGCTGAGCACAAAGCAAAGATGAGCCCCAGGTCAGCTGCAACACAGTGTGAGGAGACAGACAGACGTGCTGCCATCTCCAGCCAACAGGATGTCACACAGGTGAACACGCAGGGTGATCACACCAGATAAATCCTACCATTGTCATTTTGAACAGTGCAACACTCCAATTCATGCTGAAGCCTTCCAGGAAAGCCACCTGCTATTGCAGCCCCACACGCCCAGGGATCAAACCAGGCACAGCCAAGTGTCACCCAAACCAGCTGCACACAGATCCCTCCATGGGGCACTCCAACCTGACCCTCCTCCAGCAGGCAGCGAGCAGAGCTCGGCTCATGCCACCAACACAATGGAGACCAAAGGCAGGACTGGTTTCTATTAATACTTCAAAGGCACAGATATCTCATGGAGGCAGAAGTTACTTGGAGTAAAAGTCAATGCTGGCACAAGAACAAACCAGTAAAAACAGGCTGCAAGTTAAAAAAAAAAAGAAAGTGGAATTCAGGAGGAGGTCACTTTTAGAAGAGCAGACGCAAGAGGTTTAAGTAATGGCTTTAAGACAAAGCCTGATACATTTATGAAGCAGCTTCTGTAATGCAACTGCCTGCAGTGCTGAGGAATGGGCTGCTGAGTCAGCAGGTCCCTCCCAGTTCTGTGCTCCTACAAGTGGGTGCCATCCTAACACCCGCTACAGAGCAGGAAGAAAATTCCTATGCAAGGTCCTATGCATAAGCTGCAGATGTCACTAAATAGTGGGAGCTGCTGGCTCCCTGGAGTGTAGGGAGGCCTTGCAGTGAGAGCTTGACGAGTTAGTGGGATGTGCATTAGGCTCCACATGAGGATTAACAAGGGAAGTGCTGTACTCTGCACTGGGACAGGGCAGCCCCAGCTCTGTGCAATGACAGGAGCGGCACAACAGAGGTGCTATAAAGGAAGGGAAGAAGATCGCTCACCTGGAGCAGAAGATCTCGGATTCACATGGGAAAGCTGCACCAAGGGGGGATCTCCAGAAAGAGACCCTTGCCAGCAGCAGTCAGCCCCTAAATGGGCTCTAGGAGAGGTGCAGCCATTACCCTGCGCTCACACAATGCAAAGCAGGTGGAAGAACACGGCAATACTGAAAAGCTGACGCTGTTCCACAGCTTCAGTGTTTTGGAGGTCAAGGAAAAGAAATGTGGCATTCTGAGCCCTGCAATCACAGACTGACTGCACTGCTTCATTTCAAGGGACTTCTGACTTCAGTGCTCTTGTCCGGGTGCTTCTGCTGCCCTATTTTAGAGCAAGTGGAAAATATTGAGTCACTCTGCAGTCAAAGTGTCCAGAAAAGCTTCGCTTTTGGCTGAGAGTATTTTGAAAGATACTGAATGCAACCAGCCTGGGGAAATGAGTGGCAGAACATGGAGACAGAAACCTCTGCTTCAGAGGAAGGGAAATGAAGGCTGTGCAAGCTGCCCCAATGGAGCAGGACATGGCTGGGTGCACGCTTATGTAAAACAAGATCTGGTGGTTCTGCAGTAGCGGGAACAGGAGGATACGACACAACTTTTATGCCAGAGAATAACATCCACTGCTGGTTTCAGTTCACTTAACATCAATAAACTAACGATGTAATCAGACGCCCATGACATGATATTGCAATACAGGAACAAATTACTTTGTGATCACCGACTCCCAGCTCCCCAGCATTGCTGCAGCTGTTGAAATGATCATTGATACATGCAAAGAACTCAACAGCAAGGGATTGAACATCGCTCCTGGAGGTGGAACCCCCACTGAAGGTGGGGCTGGAAGCTGCAGACCCAGGACAGGCAAAGCACACAGCGCCGAGTGCTGCTCAGGGACGGAGATGGGCTTCCCCTGCTACAGAAGTGCAAGGCGTGCTCTGGTGGGGGGTGCATTTCTCTGCTTACAATGAGCTGATGAACAGCAGAATTCTCTGTAGCATAAGAGATTTTCACTTCCATAACACGTAATCCACTGCACAGGAAGAGGCACACAGGAAACTGCTGCAGGTAATGGTGTGCTTTGGTCACACACAAAGGGAATGACAGCTGTATCTCACACACGTGAGCTGATAGCAGAGGCTACACAGGGGGCAAAACCCATTTGTTCTCATAGAAGCACATTATCTATTCCTTTCTGCTAACAAGGCCCTATGCAGATACTTTTTTGCCCATTCAGCTCAGATGCGCCTGAGGATGACAGAGTGCTTTTACATCTGCCAACAGCACCGTGCTGTGGGTCCGAGCGTCCCTGCAGGACGTAAATGTTGTCACCACATCTGCTTCCAGGAGCAGGCACAGCAGGAAGCAGCACCCCCTGTACCTGGTAAACTGAGAGCAGAAAGATACGAGTCCAAAGATGCAGGATCCATCCATGGGGCTGTTCCACCCCACGCCCCGAGCCCCACTCCTCCCCAGCAGCAGCACATTTCCAAGTATTTAATTCTCAGAAGCTACAAAATACCGGCTTGTGGAATGAAGTCCCACACTTGGAATTGCTTTTCAATCCCTCCCTGCCTTCATATGAATTTGAAAAGATCAGCTGTAAGTTTTATTAACACATACTTAAAACTTAAGGCTACAACCCAAATTGACCAGCATTAGTACAGGGCGATAAATGTCCTGGGCTCACGTCCTCACCATCCAGCACCCAGAGCACCTCCATTGAAATACTGCACGGCGCTTTACTCTGGAGTCATGAAGGGATTTCATTTACCACATCTAAGCAAATCAAAACCCGACTCTGAGCAAGACTCCTGGGACGGAAAAAACCCTCTACTCTCCCAGTGTTAAAACACAGCCAATACAGACGCATACATTCCTTTCCCAGCAGCTTTGCAAAGACATGCTGATGACACGGCAGCATTACATTTCTAGCGGTACCAATGTGTCCGGCACGTCGCAGACCGGCCCTGCTGGAGGCCGGAGCCGCCCGGCCGCGCCTATGGCCAGAAAGATGCCGGTGGTGTCGGCGGACTCGAGCGCTCAGTGCGGAGCAGCGCGCTCAGCTCGGCTCCTTTGTCCCCGCATGAGGCGCTGTGCCCCGATGCCGCCCGCTCCCAGCACCTGCCGCAGCCCATGGGATCCGGGACCCGCAGCGCCCGGGGAAAGGCCGCTGAGATCAGACAGGGAACCATCTCCAGGGCAGGGGAAGTACAGGGAAGACATCAACCATCTGAGGGCCGCGTTTAAACCCGAAACCGGCAGGAATCCTCCAGTCATCCCCGTGTAGCCGGTGTTCGAGCTCGGGGCAGCGCAGCAACGCGGAGCCATTCCCAGATATTCCCAGCCATTCCCAGCCATTCCCAGCTATTCCCAGCCATTCCCAGCCATTCCCCTTCCCCTCCGCACGGGCTGCGCGGAGCGGATGGAGCGGGGCCGGGAGCGCAGCCTGCGATGCGGGTACCGCTGCAGCACATCACATCACATCGTATCACATCATCACATCGCATCGCATTATATCATCGCATCACATTGCATCACATCCCCGGCCCTTGGCGCCGCGCACAAGATGGATGCCGGGCCCCGTTGGCGCTGGGCCGCTCTCACTCACCTCCTTGGCCTGTTTGCGCAGCACCTTCTCCCACTCGTACTGTGTGAGCAGCTGCTCATTGTCCTCCTGCAGCAGCTCCAGCTCCACCTCGTGCTCCTGGTTATCGGTCAGCACCGAGTCCAGGTTCTCCAGCACCGTCACCACCAGCGGCATCAGCTCCTTCACCACCTCCTCGTTGTAGCAGTGGATGAGCCGCTCGAACTCGCGGTAGATGCTGTTGGCCAGGCCCGACACCCGCTCCGACATCACCGACCCCGAGCAATAGTCGTTGCCCGGGTACCCCCCCACGCCGCCATCATCCAGCTGGATCTCCAGCATCGTGCCAGCCCCACAGCGATGCGCTGCGCCCCGCGTCGATCCGCTCCATTCCGTTCCGATCCGCTCCGTTCCAATCCGCCGCTGCCGAGACCCACCGCGCTCCGCCCGCCAACGGGACCCAATGAGCCGCGCAGCGCCGCCCCGACACCGAGACGCGGCGCTGAGCGGACGGAGCTGCAGCCAGGCGGGGTGGGGCGGAGCTGCGGCATCCCCATGTGCGCCCCGTGGGCCGCGCTGCCGCCGTGTGCATGTATGGAGCCGCCAAGGGGCGGGGGGGGGGGAGTCACAGAACGATGCGGGGCCGGAACGAGCCGAGCTGGAGAGCGGCAGGGGAACACCGGGAACACACAACATAACACAACACAACAACACAACACAACAGCACAATACAGCCCGACCCCCAGCCCCGCACGCACCACCCGATCCCGGCGGCGGGGAGCCGAGTCCCGTGAGCTCCGGCAGCGCGGGCCGATATAGGAGCGATATTTCTGGATGGGAGAAATCAGGAGCTATAAGCTCATTTTGCAGCTCAATTAGTGATGCCCCGAACGCCTCCAGACCTGAACGTCTCTGCCCAGAGCCTGTGAAAACCAGGGCACTCCTGTGCGCCTGCATGTAACAGTAGTTTCAACGTAGGCAATGATCCTTCAAGGTGAAGTGCCTGCGGGTTCTGCAGCAAAAGGGTTTGATGGCCCCATTGAGGCGGGGATGGATCCAGAGAGAAAAACAGGGAAAACTGGCTGCCTGCCGTCCCCTTGGTCACCCCCATAGGACCCCACTGAGCTCCAGGCCCTTCTCAGCTCCATTGCTCCTCTCTGGACACACTCCAGGGTCTCAGAGTCCCTAATGCTCCGAAAAAACAATAAAGGAAGTTGTCCAAGGAGAGGTGAAAAGAACCTCATCGCTTATTCACTGCAGGGAAACATCTTCAGTTTGGGGGGTAAACGGAAGAGAAACGGCTGCATAAAATGACAGCTTACAGAAAGGAGGAGGCTGTCAGGTGTCACGGTGTTATTAAAGGCCACAAGAGCACGAAGGGAAGGAGTGCAAGAGTGGGATTAGGGCAGGGGAACTCCTGAGGGCTGCCAGCAGATCTGCAGCCTGCGTTTGATCTGTGTGAAACCCACATGGCACAGTTTGACTTCAGCACAGTGGCACATCCTGAGCACAATGGAGTTATTGGTGCGAGGGCAGTGCCTGTGGGGTCCCAGCTATTCCGTGCTGTGTAACAGCAGCAGAAAACAGCTGCAGAGAAACCTCAGAGTGCTCTGTGAGATCTCAGCTGCAGCTTATCTTGGGCTGTGGAGTCTGAGCACAGGGACAGCAGAAATCCATCTCCTGTCCTGCACTGAGCTGGGCCCAGCAGGGCAGGCAAACCAGGCCCTGATCTTTGGGAAGGCTCCTGACGTGGATGTGAGTTAGAGCTCAAAGATGAGTGTGATTCCACAATCATTATTGTCATCCTACAGACTCCACGTTACACAAAGCGGAAGGCACTTAAACCTGCCCTAAAAGCATCATTGCAGTGGGAATATCACATCTCACCCGTGATTCACGGCCTTAAGCCCTGCAAACACTCCATTCTATGTGATGTCATTATACCTAGCTATATTGCTAGCATGCTGTAGATTCGGTGCACGACGACTTTAAAAAGACACATTTAAGGCTTGTCTCACAGAAAGGAAGAAGTGACCATGAAATATTATTATTTCATCTGAGATGTACTTAGTTATGGAATGGAGCACTGATGAATCACGAGGCAGCTCTGCTCCGAGCATCGTGCAGAGGAGCTCATGGGCTTCTCTGGGACTGCAAACCTCCCTCTGAGGAATCTTAACTGCAAGAAACCTGGCCTGAAGGTTTGGTCCCCATTCCCAGTGTTGTGACAAGAGTCACCTCAGTTCTCTGTTACTTTACTTCAGATAACCCCACTGGGTGACCCTTGTGTTGGTCTCTTACAATTGGATCTAGGAGGAGCTGGCTGCCTGTGTTTATGATGAAAGAGCAGCAGTGATGTGGGTCTGTGTGAGGTCACAGTCATTGCTGGGTTGGGAGGGTTTGGCCCCCAGCTGTCGAGCAGAGCTGGTGCTCTGGTGAGCGTGCTGCACACAGACACTGAGCTGTGAGCGTTCCTTGTTGGAGATCATCCTTTGGGAGCCCACTGCAGGCACCGCTGTGGCGTGTGTGTGAGCTGGGCACAGCCCGGACTGACCAGGCCAATAAGGTGTGCTGGGTTTGGTGCTGGGTGGCTGCTGGAAGGAGTCTGAGCAGAACAGCTGGGCTGGGGAGGAGCTCCCAGCTCAATGGAGGCCCTTCCGAGTGGCTGTTTGCAGGGGAAATTGATTCCTTGTGAGATTCTGTCACACGTTTTGGTGAGGATGATGAACTGCCATTACTGCCCTGTGTGATGCTGCAGTGCAATGGAAAGCACAGCAGTGATAATGGGGTATCAAAGTCCTGGGCTGCAGCAGGTGAGGATAAGCCTGAGTGCAGCAGCTGTGGGCACAGAAAGGAAGGAAAAAACTGCTGACCATTGGAAGGGCTCAGGCAGGCAGTGATCTCCAGTCAGACACCCTCACCTGCACTGCCAACCTTTCAGTGATGTCTGGGAGGGGTTTGCATGTGCCTGAGCTGCCCTGGGTTGGCCCTGCCATCCCACCAGGTGCTCAATCTCTGCTTCAAGCCGTGACTGAGCATCGCTGCTACAGCCCTGCAGAACTGCTGCTGGTCCCCAGCCTTTGTTTTAGACATTAGAAGGGAAGGAGAGCACAGACTTCATGGAGTGCAACTTGTGCTTTATTGACCCCCGGATCCAGCACATTTTTAACAGAACCCCCTGAAGTCCTGGTGAGATCCAGGTGCTGAGCTGGGCCGTGGGCTGTGCAGTGACATCACAAGCACAGTGAGCTCACAAGCGCTGCCTGGGGCCGCGGCTGCCACCAGTGAGTGCCAGAGCCGTGAGTGCTGCGCAGAGTGTGGACACGCTGTGTCAGCCCTCGTCCCAGCTGGCAGTGACGGTGGTGGTGGCTGCTGGTGCTACCTGCTCTCACTGACGGTGTTGCCCAGCCATTGCACTGGTGTGTTAGCTGGAAGGGAGGAGAACTGCAGCTGTGCCCGGGTAAGCCAGAACTGGAGGTTTCTCAAACGTGTGAGTGGTAGCACTGCATCCACTGCAGCTGCAGCAAGGGTAGATGATGGAGTCCTTCTCATGGCAGGAACACAAAATGTGTGCTGCAAGGTATATAACTGCTGGTGGGATGGAGAACAGCACTTGCTGGGGAAGTCATGGCACTTAGACACACATTGGTTCCAGAGCTGGCACAGTTCTTGCAACCAGCTGCTTCCAAGGCATTGCCCTCCTCGAGAGCCCAAACTGCATCAAAAGAAAGCTGGGAAAATGCTTATTCCTCATGATTCTTCCCTTGTAGGCACTTCCTGTAGGGTTCCGGTCCGAGAGGACTCTTTGGGGATCCAAGCAGTTTGAGCACAACCGTCTCTTTGCAAGAGCAGGGAATTCCTCTGGAGATAACCCAGACGGGCTCTAAGAATTTCACCATGTCTCAGCAAAGAGGCGACTGCTACTTCTACTTCTACTCCACCTGCACTAAGGTACGGTTGACTTTCTTCTGCCTGGGTTTTCTTCCATTTCCTCATGTTGAAGAGAAAGGGGTGGAGCAGGGGAGACCTGCTGGTGATGTTACCCTCATAGCGCTGCTAACAGCCTGGGCTAATGGCATGGACACGTTTCAGGCTGTGCTCTTATTTTCCTGTGGTTTCCTTGTGCTTGCAGGGAGACAGCTGCCCCTTCCGCCACTGTGAAGCGGCTCTGGGGAGCGAACGAGTCTGCAGACTGTGGATGGAGGGCGGCTGCTCAAATAGAAACTGCAAGTTCCGTCACATGAGGATTGATGTGAGTGTTTGCCTAAAGATGTGCTTTCCAGCTTAGTCTACAACACCACTTTTCATGGCTGTGGTTGGGCTGAATGCACTTCTGCAGGCTGGATATGTTTGCTGTGAAAATCTTACTGGTTTCTGTTTCTAGAGGGGACTGGGAGGAGGTAAAGAAGGCAGAGAATTCAGTGCCTTAGGTATATCACAGCGGGAGATGTTTGCATTAGGAGCCAAAAGCATTTTCTCCCCAGATGCAAAAAGCTCGCATTGCTCAGCCTCCTAAAGCTGCTGGAGCTGGGTGGTAGGAGAGAGTGGCACTGCCCTCCTGCCAGCAGGGCTCGGTTGTGCCCTATCGGGCCTTCTCCATCCTGGATTTCTCCAGAGCAGTTCATTCTGGCTGCTTGGAGTAGTGAAAGGAGGGGCAGGAAATGAGGGTACAGAGCTAAGGCTCCACACAATGGTTTCTGATGGCTGTTGGAGCGCGGCATCTCCCTGCAGACCTGATGTGCCTGTTTCCATGGCCCTTCCTTTCCTTCTCTCTGCAGAAGCAGCGCAGTTTGATTCCCTGCTTCTGGGAGAACCAGCCCGGAGGCTGCCAGAAACCACACTGCGCCTTTCGCCACCTGAAGGAACGCGGTGGGAACAGACCGACTGCGCTGCTGAGCCACAGTGAGTGTCCGATGGCGTGAAGCATGAAAGGCTCAATTCTGAATGTCAGTTCTGAGCGGGTGCAGGATGCATGTCACCATTCATTGGGGAGGCAGGGGAGAGTCGTGATAGTGAAATATCCGTCTGTGCTTTGGCTGTCAGAGCAGCGCTGGGCTTTTTCTGGAGTGAGGAAGATGCACTGCAGGTCTGTGCTGACTGCACAGCATTTGGGCAGCGGAAGGCAAATGTAACAAACAGTGCTTGAAAATGTGAAGCTTGTGGTTGACTGTGCTCAAACCTGCCCCCAAAGAGACGCTCATCAATCATTCCTTGTTTCTTTTCTGCCAGAAGTTGACACCAGTGGCCTTCCTCCAAAGAGCGGCCTTGCAAAAAGTCTGGGGAACCAGACAGAGGTTGACAAGGCACCAGAGAGAGGTACAGATACTCAACAGGCTCCTGGGTTTGATGCACTGTTTTTCTACTGAGATCTGACTGTTCTTTCCCGGGACTCTTTGCAGTTGACATCCCAGTTTCCTCCCATGGCCCAGCTGGACTAAAACGCAAACGGTCGGAGGAGGAGAAGGGAAAAGCAGGGGAATCACCCTGCAAGAAAAGAGTTAAAGGTGAGCACGAGGAGCTCGTTACGGTGCCTCAGAAAAGCAGTGCTGTCATTTTGCATTGCTCTCTGTCAGACTTTTCCTTGCCCTGGATTATTACTGAGTGCAGCTATTGGGTTTCTTTGTTCCTTTGTATGCGTTGCTGGTACACAGAGATGACCGTGTGCAAAACATGGCTGAGAATCCCGGACAGGGCAATGCAATTCCACTGGCCAAATATATTTAACTTTGTGGAAGGGTGGTGGGACTGATAAGAGAACTTGATCTCTCTTGAGGCGCAGCAAGACAGTACCAGCTCTCTCTTCCTTTTACTTTAGATGGGCGCAGGGTCTCTGTGAGGCCCATTGATTGGAAAAACACCTTCCCCCCAACGCGGAGACAGAAACGAAAAGCAGCAGAAATTCATCCATCTGCTGCTGAGGACGCGGATGAGCCCCCAGCTAAAAAACTACCAATGGTAAGAGCAGTGGCAAAAGCAGTAGTGGATATGAAAGGTTTACATTGCCCTTGAAGAAAAGGAAGAAATTCCAAGTGTTCTACAGCTCTTCTGTTTCTCTTGAAGGCAGCAGATGTCTCACAAGGTACTTGTGGAAACTCTGACCTGTGCTTCATACTCTGTCTTGTTTCTTCCTAGGAGACTCTTGCTTCAGTCCCGCCCGAATACACCGTGCTCAGCACCGAAGTCATAAAGCTTCCAAGCAGGTGATGACCACAACTTGTTCTTCCTTAATGCCCTTTTCCCATCAGACAGAAGTTCTTTCACACTGGGGGAAAATGGGGTGTTTGAGATGTGTCATGGCATAATGCAACAAAGGAAGAGGTCATCTGAGATCATTGAAACTGCTTTGTCAAAACCTCTGCTGAGTTCATGGGGAAAAGTACCTCAGCCAGCAAGCAGGATTTTGCAGAGGAAGATTTCTTGACATGTTTACAGACAAAGCATTGAGGGTGGCAATGTGTTTCTGCTACAAAGCCCAGCCCCTGATTGCCAGACTCAAACTGCTCTACTTGAACAGATGAAAAAGGCACCTGCTGGTTTCCTTAACTCCAAAGGCAGCCGCAGGTTAATCGAATCACCATCCCTATGTGGGTGTGAGGGGCGGGAGGGTCAACTACAGACCTCAGAGCTGAAAGCACATCTCAGAAATGTCACGTAGATTGTTCTTTTCCTTCCCACAAGTCTGGAGCTGCTCCCAGGAAGCCACGCAGACCCCATGGCACAGCCAGAGGAATCCAACACTACATCATGTTCCTCACAAGGGGCAGAAAATTAGCAGCTGAGCTGCACAGGGGCGGGGGAAGCAGCCATCACTGAAGACAACAACCTTGAGGAGCTTCTGATGGAGCTCACAGAAGAACTGGAAGGAGAAACTGATGTGACGTTGAGGATGTGGATGAGCTCCTTCTGGACCTGTCCGACATGACGGCTTAACACCATCGCCTGATTGGACAGTTTAAAACAACAACAATTAAAACCAGCCCTGTTCCTTTCCAGCCCTGCTCCTTTTTGTTGTTACTCTGTGGGTATTTCTGAGACTCTGCACAGAGTCTTAAAGCCGAGTCAAAGCAGTGACAATCAGCACTGACTGCATCCTGTTCTGATTTCCTTGTGGCTCTGAGTTCAGGTCCTGCACCCGCCGCCAGCTCTGGGTGCTGCTTCAGCATCGAGGGCACAAAGCTCCTCTGTGGGCACAGAACGGCGTCCATCCAGGGCTGAAACTTCCTCCTTCCTTCACCCTCAGCAAAACTCTGCCTTGGGCCCAATGGGAGCTCTGCTGTTCTGATTCCTTGGGCAACCCTTTGAGAAGGCAGTAACAGTGGGCTCAATAACTGAGGCTGAAGCACAGCACTCAGGGCAGGGGCTCATGGGGGAACACAACGACGGGGGATTCAGGAGCTGGGGGCAAAGCCGCTGTGCAGGGAGCGGCCCCAGCAGCCGCCGTGGCTTCGTGGTACCCCGGTGGTCGGGGCCTGGGCGGCCTCTGGCGGCGGCATTGCTGGCACAGCCCTTACGTTCCTTTCCATTCCCTCCCGTTCCCCATCCCATCCCATCCCATCCCACCCCATCCCATCCCCATCCCATCTCTATCCCATCCCATCCCATCCCCATCCCATCCCACCCCATCCATCCCATCCCATCCCACCCCATCCATCCCATCCCATCCCATCCCATCCCATCCCATCCCATCCCATCCCATCCCATCCCATCCCATCCCATCCCCATCCCGTCCCTTTTCGTTCCTCCCCGCCCACCCAGCGGGGAGGATGCGGGATCATCTATGAAGGTGCGGGGCCGGGCAGGGCTGCGGGGTGTCCGTGCTGCAGGTGCCATTGCCATTGCTTTGCCCCATGTTTGGCTTTAGCGTCCTTCTACTCCATCGGATCGGATCGGACCGGACCGCGCTCCGCCCGCAGCGCAGCGCACTGAACTCACCACACCAGGTCTCCGAGCCTCAGACTCACGGCCGCCATCTTACTGACACCGCGCAATGCACCACGGGACAGCACGGCACCACGAGGGGCGGGGGCGGCGGAGACGGTGATTGGATAGTAGCGGTCACGTGGGCGGGAGGGCTGTCCTTCTTGCTGCATAATCAAGTTTCTGCCAGCCTGTAAGACTTCCCCACGTAGATACCACTTGGGAGGTTTCACAGAAGGAATGGATATCTCGCATTCAAATTTGGCTTCTTCAGGCTCAGTCACATCCTCATCACACAGCTCCTTTACTAGATTAATGGATTGCTCTTTAAGAAGGATGGAACAAGAGAAAGCAGATATTTAGAAAGAATGTAAAAAACTCTTACATTATCACCCTACTTACTCACATCAGCATTACTGCACATGAACACTACACCTATCACCTCAAAATGCCTTAAAAAATCATTAAAAAATAATAGAAAGAAAGGAATGTTGTTAAGAAGTCAGACAATAAGACTGACAACCTGAAGAGAGCCCAGATCTTCTGATTCCCAGTTCAACATCCAAATCAAACCATGACCTTCCCATCCCGATATCAAACTCCTCGCATTACAAAATGGAAAAGAGGTTCATTGAAACACGGACATTGATAATTACTTTGGTTAAATACAGCAACTTAGCTCTGAACAACAAGTTTTCTCCTAGTAAAGGTCTCTGTAGCTCAAATGTAATGACTCAACTTAGGAGAAATTCCTTTTCCAGGATGTTCTTGCCCTTATCATTCTAACAGTGGCAAAGCTGGGGACTGAACTCTTGAGTAGTGTGCTAACTCAAATGTCTCCATTTTCTTTATCACACTTAACATCATATATATACCCTAACATTGTATATATTAAAAAAAACCCAAAACCTGTGCTCTTCTGAAACAGACAGAGAAAATGAAGAAAAAGTCAAGCTATGTTTTTTATCCCTCAACATTCAAACACAAATCTGAAGTCTAAACGTAGAAAATCAACCTCCTAAGAAAATAATCTGTTTTACTTAGCAAAAGTAAATCCCAAAAGACAAGCTGGAGATTTTGTGGGCACAAAGTTAGGTAGGTAGGAGTTTTTATTTCTGTGAAAGGTCCTGGTGGTGTTTAACTTCCTTGACATTAAAGCAAAGGATGTTAGCTGGTTTATAACATAATTTAAGCGAAATCATCATCAGAAGCATAGTTACCTTTAAATGTAAGATGGGCACGAGATTCTGCCCTTTATGCTACAAATTCGATTTCTGCTGCATCATTGACTTGGACACGTGTGTAAGTCAGCAAGTAGGTCTTTACTGAAGCAGAGAACCACAGAGTCACTAAGGCTGGAAAAGACCACTAAGGTCATCTAGTCCAACCTCCAACTCATCCCTACCAAACTGTGCTCTTGAGAGCAAACCCACAACTATACTTGGCTTCCTTGAGCAAAGAGCTCTGAGGCACATGGCCAGGCTGAGCATCACCCATCTGGTTTCACAGCATCACTGCCTGTTCTCTCATGTCAATGAGAGACCATTGTTGGTCTCTCATGTTGGAATGAGAGTTACCCATTCCCCCACATCCACATCCCCACCAAAGTGGAATCTAAACATGGCTTCTACAAGGACTGACCGAATGCGGCCATCGTCACCATTAAAGTACCTGAGACAGAAGGATCACACTCACTGTCAGACAAAACCTCTTTGGAGAGGTGAACTGACTGCCCTGGTCACCCCCACTTTGGAAAGAACTGCACTCATTTCCTACCTGCTCCTGGCAGTGTGGGATGGTGGGATAGCATCACACTTCCCACACTAAGCTTCCCACCATGTCACTTGTTCCACCATAACCTCAGTCCCAAAACAAAAGAAGGGGAACTCCCTTCTGAACTTTCTTCACTTCATTTCAGATGTCCTTTCTGCTTGATCTCCAACCCACAACCCGCTCAGGAGAAAGATCTCCCTCTTACACCCTACCATCTTGCCGCATTCTAATGTTGTCATCAGCCTTCAGCTTGTCGTCATCTTTGTACCACTGGCTCTGAACCTCATCGTGTGAAATCTCACAGACAAAAGATTCACTCCCATATTCATTCACTTCCACATCTTCCAGTGGTTTAACAATCTTGATATCTCCAGCTGTGAAACACTAGAGATATATTTGTCAGGGTATTTCCAGAACTGAGTGCAGCATCTTTTCCTTACACATATTTGCTTGGAAAATAAGTAGGATTATGTTTTATTCTAAACCATCATCCATTCCTGATTCATTTCTCTCTTCAACACGGTAAATGCATTATTGCCTTTGAACTTAAAGATAGACTTACTAGCTACAATGGAGCTCCCTGCAAACACTTTTCACGGAAACCAGAATCTCATTTATTCTAAAACTCTTCAAGCAAAATTAAGGGTAGAAAAACAATAGGATGGAATGAATCTTTAAGGTCATTTAGTTCCAATGCCCCTGCTATAGGCAGGGACACCTCCCTCCAGACCAACTCTTCTCCTCAGGGTCAAGGCTTCTCTCAAATCATTCTCCTCTAAGCCTGTGCCTGTGCTTGGGATTGCCCTGACCCAGGTGCAGGGCCTTGTACTTGGCCACACTCAAGTTCATGAGGCTGCCAAGGGCCCACCTCTCCAGCCTGTCCAGGTCCCTCTGGGTAGCATCCCTTCCCTCTAGCACATCAACAGCACCGCTCAGCTTGGTGTCATCTGCAAACTTGCTGAGGCTGCATTTGATTCCACTCTCCATGTTGCCTACAAAAATGTTAAATAACACTGGTCCCAACACCACCCTCCACCTGGACACTGAGCTATTGACTGCTGCTCTCTGAGTGTGACCATCCAGACAGTTCCCTATCCTGCAACTGGTCCATCCATCAAAACCATTTTTCTCCACTTTGGTGACCAGGATGTCATGCAGGACGGGATCAAATGCTCTGCACAAGTCCAAGTAGATGATGTCAGTTGCTCTCCCATTATCCACTGATGCTGTTACTCCATCATGAAAGGCCACCAAGTTTGTCAGGCATGGCTTGACCTCGATGAAGCCATATTGGCTACCACCAATTACCTCATCTTTATTTTCCAAACTATGCCAAGGAGAACTAGACAGAACTCTACAGTGTTGTGTCACTACAAACCTGTCTGAACCATTGGCTTCTCTGCATGCTCATCATTAGTCTCTCCTTAGCTTGTGTGCCCACAATGTATGGGGAATGTCAGCCACAAATCTTACCTAGGAGACATCTTTGCTTCAAAATCCCTTGAACATCACACAATCCATTTTAAATCTCCAGGTCTGCACTTATTTATGTCAGAATCAGACCATATTTCTGTACTGCTATTTCCCTTTCATTCTGAAGGGCTCGGATACAACTTGGATTAACCTCAGGAGAAGAGTTCCTGCATAAAACAGCCAGTACTGAAACAGCAACCCAACCTGGTTACAGACTGAGAGAGAAAATGAGAGTTCACCACTTGTGAATAATGAGACTTCTCTTATTTCCCTGGGAAGTAATGCCCACTTCTTTTACTTTGACGGAGCTCCTTCCAATCCTAGAAGGAAAAATATCAAGTCAAATCTCCATGAGTCCTTCCATCTCTGCACTGAGCAAAGGCAGCCTTCAGATCTATGCTTAATTCACCCACTCCCCTAGAATTAATGGAACTGTGCTTACTGGCACATATGCTGAAGCTTAAGCACAGTGCAGTGTTTTCAACATGTAGGAATGGCTATAGAAAATTCAGAAATTCTGGCTGACCTATGACAGCTTAAAGCACTGCGGAGGACTGTTAACAAACTTGTTTGGACATCATCTTGAATAAATGACGTTATCCCCAAGTAAGGGAAGGAACAACTGAGCACCAGGGAGGTACACAAAGTGCCAGAGCAAATTCTCACACTGTCAGGTGCAAAGAAAACTGAGATTTCACCCTAAAACCCAGTTCACAACAAGGCTACAAAATCCTGGCTGACAATTTCTGTGTTAGAGTTGAAGCTCAAGACTCTACTCCAACCAACAATATTTTGTACAGCAAGACCTCGGGAGTTCACAAGAAACCAAAAACAAACTTCAATTTAAACTTGATAAATGAACTCAGGACATAATAACAAAGAGTGCTGATCTGGGCAAGTAAAAGACCATAGAGAAAAGAGAGCAGTGCAAAAGCTATCAGGCAAAAGCTCAGACTCGCATCCCTTGGAAGTGAAATTAAAGGCTCTCATTCATTTCCAGAGAAGTCAGAAAGGAAAATTCCATTACATGCCATACCTTGAACCACTTGATGTCCACCTTAGGCCTGGACAGCTCACACTCAAATGTGACCTTGTCCTTCTGAGTGATGCTAATGTCTGCCAATGGTTTGCTGATTTACAAAGGCAATTCTGAGAAGTAGAAAGAAGGATGTGTATTTAGTTGGGAATGAGGTCTCTAGGAGCATCTGGCATAAAGAATAATGAAAGGAGGGGCCTACTCTCCATGCTTATTAGAGCTTGAAATTAACAACAATAAAACCTGCAGTTTTGAGCCCATTATCATTACTTGTGCTAGGGACAATCATGTTACAACAATCCTCTTCATATTGGAGGGATATTCTGGTGGCAATGGCCCAGTGCATAACATTCTTTGCACCTGGAAGGAAAGCTGGTTCTGCTGTTCAAGTAATCTGGGACAGGAGCAGATAATGACACCTTGCACCAACCAATACCAGTCACAGTGAGCCTCCCCGATGAATTAATGCCTTCTGCTTTAAAGGAAATGAGTCCTGCATCTTCAAGGGTCACAGAAGAAAGTGTCAAGGAATGTTTCTTCCCCTGGACACCCATCGTGATATTTGGTGCAGGCTTCAGCCGCACGCCGTCCTTCTGCCAAGTCCCTTCCACATCCTCATGGGACACCTCCACCGAAAAGGTGACAGTTCCCTTCTCAGGGAATTCCAGGGGCTGCAGACCTTTCACCAGCTTCATCTGCCACACTGAAAGACAATGGGGACAGGTTGGAGATCTCACACCAGCAGCTGAGAAATAGAATCATCAAAGGAATCAGAGAAAGGTGTAGGTTGGAAGGGACCTTTGAGATCATCCAGATCCAACCCCCCCCTGCTGTAGGCAGGGATGCTTCCCTCTACACCAGATTGCACAAAGCCCCATCCAGCCCGGCCTTGAATGCTTGAATAGCATCAGGACTTCCAAAACAAGTTACTTCCCTCTTCCTCTCCCAGGTACAGTATCTGCTAATTAAGCAACAGCCTTTGCAAAGAAGAAAACTTGTTCATAACCAGGTCCATGGGTGCTCTTAAATGGATTCTTCCAGATGGAAAAAACATTTCAGGTGGCCTCCTAGATTTTACCCCTTTTTGTGTTGCACACAAGACTGAAAAGAAATTACTTTTGCAAAGTTCTTCTTGTCATAAGGAAACAAACATTTGGGGAATGGCAGAATGGGGTAAAATTTACCGTCACGTCAAGAAATTTGAAATATCACTCACATGTTCTTGGTGTGATGTTTCTGCTATAATTATTTGGACTAATTAAGCTTTTCCCTGATGAAAGCCTAGAAGTATATCACAAGAAGGACCAACTTACCCATGACCTTTTATTTGTCTTACTCAAGCATCTCCTCCTGACCAAAACTGACAATAAAATATTCAGCCAGACTACAGGTTTGAGCAGCTGGGTTGTTTCTAGGATCTCCTGCAATCTCAAGCTTGGAACACACACTTGTCTTTTGACTAAGTGTCTTTTACAGTGCAGTAAAACAACAGGTTTTCACATGGCTATTCCTCATTTACCTTGCTCTGAAATCATTCACAAACCATGCGGGATCAGTCCAGGGAGAAGGGGAGGAGAGGGGAAGGGAAAGGGGAATTCCACTGTCCTCTAAAATCAGGCTTCTTGGCCTAAAGCTCAACAGCAAATAGCAGTCCACTTCCCCACATTGCTAGACTCCGAGCATTTAAAGAACATCAGCTGACCTCATTACGAGCTCTAACATAGCCAAAGGAATTCACATATTCAAATATTCTCTTGAGTGATGAGAAATATGGAGCATAACTTCAGACTTCTGCTGTTCAACTCTCACTTCTATCATCAACCAGGGTAACAGTTCAATGCTGTTTTAGATGGAAGACTCATACTTTAAATAACTCAGCTCATTAAGGCTTGGATTCCCTACTACAATTAGCTAAATTCCAGTTTGGATCATGCTTCACCTTGGATCACTTAGGGATTCAGCCACTTAATGGTACTAACTCAGTTTGTCTACAGAGAAGCTGTTTTCTATAGCAACAATAAGCTGTGATTGCAACTGGATGTCGGGAGAGCACAAATCCCGCAGTAATCGTGCACCAACATCCTCTCCTTCCATCAGAACAGCAAGTTTTTAAACCAGACTCATGCAAGCTTGCATGACACACCTTGTGCAAAACTGTTGGCAGCCATCAGGACAGCCAGTTGCTTCCTGTATAGACACTTTTCCATCAGTTTGGGTTTTTTGCCTCACTAGAACAACATCCAGTGGTGAAAACTCACACAGCTGAAGCAACCACACTGATATACCGCAGTCACTGGAGGTGCTCAAGAGCCACGGGTATGTGGCACTGGGGACGTGGTTAGTAAGTCCAGTGAGGGTGGGCTGGGTTGGGCTCAGCTATCTCAGTGGTCTTTTCCAGCCTTGGGTGCAACTTGTAAGAGGGAATGAAGCAGCAAACTGCCCAGCACTGAGCTGCATTCTTCCGACATGTGGTATCAATGAAGTGCTGTATTTCCCTATCTTCTCTGGAACTATTATTCATCTAACCTAACTGAAACAGTAAGCCTGAACCTAGATATAAATCAGGATCATAGTCACCCGTGGTTCCTTATATATTCAGAAATACACTCTAGAGGGTAATTCAGTGCATCTAGAAATTAAAGTAGTCTCTGAAGGTCTATGTATTTTCCAATCTCTGTTGGCCGCAGAAGTATGTGAAGTGATGGACATGGCCCAACGATCAGCACTGACAATCAGATGCAAGTTAATATCTGCGGGTTGTTTGGTTTGTTTGCTTGTCTGTTTTATTTCCTACAACCATTCAGTTTGGAGAAAAGATGAGCAACTGCCAATAGAAGTGATAAGTGCACATTTTGGGACACAGAACCAGAATTTTGTGACAACTGTCAGCCCAGAATATGTTGATGATGAAGTTGTCCTAACAGTGCATGCCAGTGATTTGACAAACCCTGCTCGGTATGACAGTTTGTCTTCAATTTTTGGTATCTTTGATTCCCAGTTGGCTCTTAGGCAAAAAAAAAAAAGCCACCCAAACAACCTAGTCCTCATCTCATCCTTCCCATCCAGCTGCTGCCTCACAGAAGGGGTAAAATAAAAACTCCCTTGGACTAGCAGAGAGATTTACAATGGAGTAACTTAAGTAAGGATGGGAGACTGAAGGTGTTGGGGAAGACATCCAGGCTTTAGCTACAGGGCATGCATGCAGAATCACAAAACAAAGGCCAGTCAGAGAAATCAGAGCTTCGTCAGAATTAATGGGGTTGTTTCTACATGCCCACCCTATCTGCCAGTGTAAAACCTTCCAGTGAAAAAAAAGAAAGCTACAGATGGGTGGGGAGAATTGTTGGTGAAATTATTTGTGATATTTTTTGCTAATAATATGCTTAAAGTTCTGGAGCAAGACTTAAAGTTAAGCAACTCACTCTATGTAAGTAGACTTACAGAAGGGAACCATAAAGCTTATGGAAGGGAACTGTCAAGCTAATCCACAGCTAAAACAGAGTAGAGACGAATTGCAGGAGCTTGTTTACTTTGCAGAAGTGTGAGCTTTAACCACTGCTGAGCTCCTAGTACAAAAGTCTGAACCAATGCAACAAACCAACCCGTCCATGTTGTACAAAAGAATGTACTGACACCACCAGAACACAAAATTCTATGGCTGAAAATACCCGCAAAAATCATCCAGCCCTTCTCCATTGCTCCAGGACATGCTCAGCTCTTTGTGCCCCAGATATTTCACTAACCTTTTCTGAAACCCACAGTGAAGGCTTCAAAGCCCCTCCAAATGACTTATCCAGTCATCCAGCCATTAAAAAGCTTTTCTGTTGTAGAACTTGCATCTTTGTCATTGCAATTGAAGTCCCTTATTTCTGCACAGAGAACAGATTGTTTGCTTCCACTTTCTAAGAGCCTTTTATATACTCAAAGCCTGCTATCATATTATATATATGAGCACCTTCAAAGAGCCAACAGAGTCAATGATTTCATTGGAAGCATCAGATTTTATGACTCGCAGGAAGTGATCACCATAACTCACACTCACATCTCCTGCGTGTAGAGGAGATCCTCCTTGCATCTACAAAGATGCAAGAAGAAAAGAGGCAAAGAAGGGGTAAAATAAATCCCATCTTACATTTGGGATGCTTAATTCCAGCCTTGAAGGCTGATTTGCCCACTTAACAGCTGTGCTCTTCAGAAGCAGTTGTTCCACAGTTATTTAGAGAGAAAGACAAGTTTTGTACTTGGTTGTTAACACAAAGAACAGCATAAACACACAAATGAACTCAGCTTTGCAGTGTTGTAATGGCTGATGAGGGAAGCCAAGGATCCTTCCACACTGTCAGCCTTCATTTCCAGAGACATACCTTTGGGGGTGATGGTAATGCTGCACTTGTCATCTCTGGACTCACACAAGTACTCTCCCTCATCCTCAGCCCGGATCCCTGTTATTGTCAGGGTTCTTCTGAGCCCTTCCTCATCAACCTGGAAACCTTTGATTGGTTTGATCTCACAGAATCACAGAATTGTAGGGGTTGGAAGGGACATCTAGAGATCATCAAGTCCAACCCCCCTCAACTGCATTCTTGCTCCACACCACCTTCCCTTTGGCATGGCTCACTTAACAGGTTAAAGTGACTGTGCCTCCAATCTCAGCATTAACAGCTTCGAGCTTCTTAGTGAACTTTACTGCGATTTCTAAAGACGCAGAAAAAAGAAAGGAACTATGAGAATGCAGAAGCTAAGAAACATGTTCTACAAAACCAAATAAAAAACCCCATGAACAGACAGACTCAGGGATCAGGGCAGGCTGAAAGAAACCCAAAAGACAGAAATCTGGAGATATTATCAGCATGGAATTATATTATCATATTTCTGCAATGTAAGAACAGTGCCTTAAAGAGGCTGAAAGACTACCTTCCAATGTCTTAGCAGAGCCAGGAAGAGCTGAGGCTCTGAACACATCCTACCAAATGCTTTAGGAAGAGATAAGATGTATTAATATGCTGAGCATGGCCTAACTAAGGCATATTTTCTATTCATTCTAATCCCGTTCTCTTGGTCTCCTCATCTTGTACAACGCTTTGCCACAGAACTGGGCAGTTCTGGGACACACAGCAGCAGAGGGGATTGTCTTAATCACCTTCCTCCCTATCTCTTTCTCTGCTCTTTAGAACGTCCCATGCCTGCTTTCAGCTACTGGTCACTGAAACAGATCAGGTGATTAGGCGTGCGAAGATGAACAAAATCACTCACCTCTTTCTGCACCTTCTCCTGGTTTATAAACACAGGTTTTGGCTCTGAGGGAAGAAAAGAAAAAGTATTGACTGAGGGACTGAAATGAGACCATCTTGCTGGTTTGTATGTACAAATTGGAACAGGTTTAGGTTACCACTTGTGCCCAAACTAATAGCCTTCACTAGAGAATATCAGCTCTTCTGTTGAAACAAAGTGTCAAATCTAGGCAAGAAAGAACCTAGGAACTGAAGGAACCAAGAGGGTCCTTGAACACCAGTCCCATGGTTGCAAGTCACTATGCAAACATATTTAACCTAAAAGAACATCTGTCCTGCAGGCAACCAAAACCTGAGTTTCTTTTACTTAAGACCCACTGTGAAATACCAAAACACATAAACGTGTGATAGTCAAACCACTGGCTGCCTTTTCATGACCCAGAACAATACTCCTGGCTTCCTGAACAGACTCCTCATGGCCTCTACCATTGCCACAACTGTGACTGTCAAAGGCACAAAGGAAATATGCTCACCAACGCAGTCCTTTGTTCTTTGTGTGTGATTTGCAGATATCTATCTTACTTTGAGCTCTGGGAATAGTCAGCTCTACCAGGTCTCTTACTGTGAGTAGCAGACTCACCTATCCAGATGCAGCCTCCAACATAAAGGCATAGTAAAAAGTCAGTGTACTACTAGAAGTTCCTGCTTCTCCTGCCATGAAAGGCTGCACGTACAACATGCACTCCAGCCTCACTGCACATACTTATCTTAGTCAAATGTTTCGGTGAACAAGAATTACAGTTTGGGATCTCAGGCACAGGAGAGATTTGAATAATATCTTAAATATTGCTTCCACTGTACATATATCAGTAATTATTATTCTACAGACAGACTGAAACAGGTCTTTGTGTCATACTAAAACCAAATACTTTCTACAAACCCAGGCAATCAAGTCTAAGGAAAAAACCTCAGCACAGACTACAGTGATCCAGGAGCAGTATAATAGAAACTAGATTTTACTTTACTGTTCTCTGCTGTATTTCATACAACACCTGTCTTACCTGTGACATGAATCTTGAAGGTGAGTTTCTGGCCAGCAGCCTCGCAGCTGTACTCCCCTGCATCTTTCTTCTCCACCTGGCTCACCAACAGCCCATGCTGTTTGCTGCAGTAATAAAATGGTTACCCCAATGGAATCATAGAATGGTTTGGGTATAGAAGGAAGCTTTAAAGATCATCCAGTCCAACCTCTTGCCGTGGTCAGGGACATCATTCACTAAATGAGGCTGCCCAGGGTCCCCATCCAGCCTGGCCTTGGACACTCCAATGATGAGTCACCCACAACCCTCACTGGACAATCTGTTCCAGTGTATCACCACCCTCATCATAAAGAACTTTTCTCATGTCCAAACTGAGTCTACCCTCTTCACTTTTGAAACCATTGCCCCTTCTTATGTTGCTATAGACCCTGGTAAAAAGCCTTTTTCCACTTTCTTATCAGACTCTCTTCATAAATAGAACACCTGTCTTCCTCCATTTTGGAATGAAAAGCACCAGCTTGAAGGCTTTCTATTTTAAAGCATTTCTTTTGTACCTGCTATAGAGAAGAAAACAAAAGACAATATGGGAAAACCTTTTTAGTTGCAGGTTTCTTTAATTTAATAGAAACCACCAATGCTGCCGTCCAGCATTGTGACCAAATGCTGTCTCTGAGACTATTTAGGAAGAAGCATTTGCAGGGGTGTGCTTGTGCCCTGAAGATATCTTTAATATTCTTTAATTTCCCCTGAAATTATTGACTTCTCATTTTGCTATCATTGCATCTACATGAGATCCCCAGGGAAATTCCCAAATTATTTCCAGCCTGTCTTAAGCTGAGGCTACCCAAGTCCTCTGTGTTCATAGCTTCAGAAGGCAAACAGAAAAGCACACGAATAAAACAGAATTTAAGCACCGTCTACATCACTGAATGCTGGGGTTGAATGTGTCAAACCACTTAAATTTCCCCTCCTTCTTTGTTGGGGGGTTCAATACAGTCAAAACAATTTCTCTCACCTGTGACATGAATCATGAAGGTGAGTTTCTGGCCAGCAGCCTCGCAGCTGTACTCCCCTGCATCTTTCTTCTCCACCTGGCTCACCACCAGCCGACGCTGTTTGCCCTCTGACTCCACCTTGAACTTCTTGCTCCAGGTGATCAGTTTCCCCTCCTTGTACCACTTCACCTCCGTCTTCTCCTGGGCCACCTCGCAGCTCAGCGTGGCATTTTGAGTCAGTACAGCCTTCACCTCCTTTTGTACCTTGTCCTTGTTTGTAAACAGGTCTTCTTTCTCTGCAGGGACATCACAACAGTCACACCGTTTTGCTGTAGTCTGCTGCAGACCTTACTCCAGTTCCCCGTTTTCACTATACTTGCCCTTCACAGGGAGCATCGTGATGCCTCATTAAGACAGGAAAACACTTTCCCCTCTATTTTGCCTTGGGAAATGATAGGCATATCATATCATATCTTATCATATCACATCATATCACATCATATCACATCATATCACAAAGCTAAACATTTTGCAGTCTGATAGCAGATTTGGACATGTGATTTAGAACACCTGCATGCACAACTGAACCTCCTCCCTTATCTTTTTTTCTTCTCATGTCTCTCTACATTTCCAGTAAATCAGAAGGGAATGGCCCTCTAGAACAGGTTGCCCAAGGAGACTGTGGATGCTCCATCCCTGCAGGCATTCAAGGCCAGGCTGGATGTGGTTTCTGGGCAGCCTGGGCTGCTGCTTGGCAACCCTGCACATAGGAAGAAGGGGGTTGGAACTGGATGAGCACTGTGGGGCTTTGCAACCCAGGCCATTTATGAGTCTGATTAGTGGCATTTTCCACCTAATTGTGTCATTCAAATTTTGTAACCAGATCTCTTCAAACACCTCCCCTTTTCTCACTCCTTGCATGCTTCGTGTGCTCTTGCACTGTAACCCTGCAGACACCAGATGACTACAAGAGCTGCACAAGTTACCCTCCTTGCCTATTGTTTGTTGCAGTAATTCATTCCTGGATGGAAAAGCACATGTAGAAAAGTGTTGCTATGACACTAGATGACAAAGAAAGTCCTATAGCCAAAATGTTTTGCACCAGAGAGGCTGTAAGTTGATCCTCCAAATGCAAGACACACAAAATGAAGCATTCCTTTATCTCCGGGATTTCAAGTATTTTCTCACCTCTGACTTTCACTTGGAATGTTGCTTTGTCATCTTTTGTTTCACAGCTGTAGCTCCCTTGGTCTTTCAGGGTCACATTTTTGACCATGAGCTTGCGGTGCGTCCCCTGGGAGATGATGGTTGTCCTCTGGTCCTGCTTCACCTCTGTTTGATCTTTCTTCCATACGACAGCTCCGCTTGCAGCTGACACCTCACACACCAGCTCCAGGTCTTCAGAAGGACTGACTGATATTTCTGGAGTCGTTTTGGGCTTGTTGACAGAATTAATGGCTTCATCTGAAGAAAAAAAGAGAAAGTGGTTTACATCCTGACTCAGGCTTACTGAGCATAGCATTAAGATACAGTTAGAGCTGATTGTAATGTCTCTGCTCATTACATTTGGGGGATCGAGTTTCACCTCTGGAGGTACTCACATACAAATGTGTGCTTGATTCTCCTGTGTAAGGAAAGAGTAAGTTCTATGCAGACAGTTCTTATTTCTTTTAATCAATTCTGTATTCTGCACATGTTCTTCTGAAGCTAAAATGAAGGCAGCTAAGTAACGTGTTTTCAATACATGAACAAACCCATTCAACACCTTGTCTCTAAGCTAACAAGCAGCGTTTGATGAGCACATCAGTATTTCATGCCCTTCATTCCATCCACACAGAACCTGCCTGAGGAGCAAGCTCAAGGCTGCCAGCTACAGGCAGACCTAGCTTAGCATTGCATTTCTTAGAGCAACAACTGTTGCTTTCAGTCACTGAATATACCAAGGCCAATTACTATGCCAGGCACATTTATGGCATCAGTGAACAAATAATGCGTTAAAAATTGTAATAGACAGGAGCCATCTACTCTTTTAAAACTAGGTGACCAAAGAAGAACAGTCCCTCTAGAGTCAAGCTGTTAAGAACTAATAGCATCAATCAATATCACATAGATAGATTACAGCGAAAGGCTTTCAGTAGAGCTTCAGTTCATAAATGAAAACTGGGTTATGGAAAATATGCTCAAGATAGAAACCAGAAAACAGATCTTAACACCAGGTTCTGTGAATGCAGCCAGCTGAATTTCACAGATATTGAATTTCAATGACAATTTCTTGTGTTATTTTACCCTCCAGCTCCACCCTGAACAGGAACATGTCAGTGACAAGCATTACTCCTCCAGGCTTGACCTGACAGTGTTTTACTTGTACTATGAGCTAATGGCTGTGCTTACAGCACCTCAGGGAGACACCTCAGAGATCACAACGTCCTTCGCGTACAGCAGGAGACACTCAGCTCTCCAAATGTGGAGTTAAATTTGTCAAAAGAGGAGACAGGATTCCCATGCTAAGAACTTAGGAACATTTCAGTCATAGGTTTAAAGATGATGTAAGTGCTGAGGCAATTCATGAACTAGAAGAATGAAGCCCAGATGTCAGGGCTCAAGCCATGACTCCAGCCCCAGCTAGAGCTAAGGCTGTCCTGAATTCATCACAACACAGTTACATTATTTGCTCGTACTGTGGATTTGCACAGGGACAACAGTAAGGTCAGAATTACTTCAATAGAGATATGCAATCTTTGTCCTAAATAGTGGAAACCCACAGGGTTGGACAAATCAAATGAATTAAGTCTGAAGTGCTTTACATGGATTGTGATCCTATGTTTGCCTCACAAACTTACCTGAGACTTTCCAATCAAAAATCAGAGTGTCATCTCCAATTTTGCAGATGTATGTTCCCTCGTCTTCTTTCGTTACAGCTGAAGCCACAAGCTTATGCAGTTTCCCTTTATCTTCCATTGTGAATTTCTTACTGGTCGTTATTTCTTTGCCATTTTTGTACCACTTCACCATGATATTGGCTTCAGAGGTCTCAGAAACAAATTCAGCTTGTTTTCCAGCAACGGCCCTGATTACTCCTCCAGTTGTCTCTTTGATTACAAAGTTTGCCAGTGCTGAAACAAAATATGGACACACAAAATATGTATGATGGTAAAGAACTGCAGGGACATTGGTGACCATGAGGCATTCATTTATCATAAGACCAAAGATACACGTTTATTCCTAGTTCTAATTGCTAGACTCTAATTCAGAAGCTGGCAAATTGGCAGCTTTTATAAACCACGTACCAGATTACCTTATCTCCACAAGTTGAAGGACGTACACTGTACAGGGGACAGAGCCAAAGGAAGAAGCCCAAGGCTTCAAGAAAATGTCTAAAATAGGAAAACTGAGGAAAGAATTGGAACAAGCAAACTAGAAGGAAATCAATGGAGGGGGTATCTATTACTGCACTGTAACCCCCTGGCAAACAAATCGAGCCTAAAAGATGGAGATATCACTTAGGACTGAAAAGAAAAACAGAATTCCTTTATGGAAATTAATTGGAGTGCAAAAGTTAGATGATAAAACTGGCCCCTATTAACACACAGTGGAATAATTGACTTCAAAGATTCAAAATCTCACCACTGTCTTAGCCAAAAGTTTAAGCCTAAGGCCACGGTCCTATTTTACTGAGGGTAATTGAGCTTGTTTTCCAACTTCTTGTTAACATATCATTTCAAAACAGCGCACACAACTGAGTTGGTTCTGTTGAAACAGCGCAGTCAGAACTGCTAAAATCAAAGTCTGGATTATGCATGCATTTGTTCTGCAGTTCCAAGAACACGCATGTATAATACAAATTCAACAACGCTCTACAGAATGCCTGTATTTAGGAGCTCGAGAGCCAGCTGATGGACACTGGGATGACTGAGATCCTGTCAATACATTTAACTCCATCCTATCATACAGTCAAATTTCATTCATTTTTTCAGGAATTGTCTCTTATCATTGTAGTCCCCTCACCACTGCTGGATGTGAGCCCAGCCACACAAAAGCAGCTGCTGGTTTTCACTGCAGATACTGCAGTAAGGAGGAACAGCCTCCGGACTGGACCAGCTGAGCGTGGCCCTACCAGGATTTGATCCAAAGGTCTTATTACCAGTAGTGCTTCCTGATGAAATACATGGGGGTCCTCCTTTGATTCCAACCCCAACCCACCCCACCATGTCCCCTGATAACATCCATCAGGGCCACATCTCGACAGCTCCTGAACACCTCCAGGGATCCCACCACCTCCCTGGGCAGCCTGTGCCAGTTAATTCTGTGGGCAGACCAGCCAGTATGAAATATTATGCTAACATGACAAAGAGAGAGAAGAAAAGCAAAATTAAGACTAGCTGAGAAGCCTTGGCAGGAAGTTCTGCTCTCCATCAATTTAGTCCCATTATTCAATTCTGTTGGGAGCTGTCTCCATGCCTCTCTGGAGTTTGTTCTTTGAGAAGAGGCAATTAAGTAAGCTCTCCAATGCCAAAGTGTATACACTTCACAGGTCTCTTCTACATTTGGGATCACTGCTACAAAAAGAGCTGTTGACATCATCTCTCGTGGCCACCCTGAGAGAAGAGCAGGAAGGCTGGGATGCTCTTTTTCCTATCTTTCCCTTGACTTCCTCTATATCTTAGGGACGAATCACAGGACAGAACACAGAAATCAAATGGCTCTACAAAGCAGATTGGCCAGTTCAAGTCAAAACAGCCACTGAAAACACCCCAGATGCTGTCTGACAACAGCTGGACTGTCGGGGAGTCAGGTGAATGCAGTCTGCTGGCCCTGGGCCGGAAGAGCACAGCCCAGACTGTCACATACCTTTCAGTGAAAGCTGATAGAGCATTTTATCCCCCTCACAGATGCACTGACAACTTCCAGCAGCATCCATTGAGACGCTGTGAATTTTCAGGGTGTGTTTCTTCCCCACAATGTGCAGCTCATATTTTTCACTGGCCTTGAGCTCCTTCCCATCCTTCATCCACTCCACAGTAGCACCTGTGTCTGAAAGCTCAGCCTGCAGTTTGGCTTCCTCACGCAGCCGAGCGCAGATCTTTTCTACATCTTTGCTCTTCTTGGTAAATCTCACTGCAGCACCTGTCAGGAGCAAAGGCCGCGTTATTTCAATTGATATCAGGCTAACGTGGTCAATGTTTGCTGCAACATCTCTGAAAAAGTATCACCTTCTGTTCCTGCACTCATCATTGTGTCACTGCTGAGCAATTCAAGATATTTCATTTGGTCTTCTTGCAGGATTTACTAAGTAAAGATCAACCAAACATCTCCTTCTACTGATTAAGAATGCTCTAAACATGCTTCTGCAGAGGTTTCCACGCAATGACAAACAAGTCCTCCCATAATGAATGTTTATTTGTTCTACTTTGTCATGCAAAGCTGATTGATAAAGATATTATTGGAATGATTGCTCCCCTACTTCTAAACTATTCCAGTGCAATCAGAAAGGCTGTCTGAACCTGGAGCTGAAAATACTGCTCTATGGTGATGCAGTGGTAAACATGGTGACTGAATGCACTGGCCAGTAGCTGTGAACTGCAGACATTCATCAGCTGGCATGAAGCAATCTGGTTCAGATACCAAGCAGCTGGGTAGATTGGCTTACCCTACACTCAGTGCTATCATGTTTAGGTCATTACCAGGACTCACGTCAGTCCATGGGATGCAATTTCAGGTATTTGGTACAGTCAGTGAATGCCTGCAGCCCCAGTTCTAATCATCAGATCACAGCAACTATGCCTTGACTGTAAGAGGAAAGGAGAAGGATCAAAGCAAATACCTCTCACTCTCATCTTGGTGCTGACATCAACATTTTTGGCAACAAATTTCACTTCTGCTCCATCATCGTTCTTGGTGACGTTCTTTATGATTAGGCTGTGAGTAGTTTGGGTTCTCTTGATGATGCAGGTCTCGCTTTCCTGTAAGACTTTACCATTGAGGCATCAAGTGCCGCAACACGTTGTTGTAAGGTCAATAGTAAACATGGCATCCCCTCCAGGTACAGCTTCACCAGTTGTTAGGGGGGATTTCACAGCCAGGACTGGTTCTGAGGAAGAACAACGTTTGTCTTAATGCTCTTTAGATGCAAGTCTGGTATCTCATTTAGAGATGGAAGATTAAATCATAGGTACATTTCTACTTCTCCCTTTGCATGAGTGCTGGAAGAAGCACTTCTATGCTTAAGATCTGCTACAGAAAGTTCTGCCTCTTGCACATGTGACATATCAAAAGATAAGGATATTCATCTCTCTGTCACAGAAACATAACTCGTATCACTTTAGTGGTAGCTGGAGGTTGATAAGAGATAGGAGAACTGGGAATAAAGGAAATCCTTTGGTGTGTTAATGCACTACTGTCCTTAAAGTCAAAGGAAGCATCTTTAGGGAACCAACACAGCTGCTCAGCACACACTGACCCATTTCCATTGGGGTTTTTGTGCTTACCAAGGTGCACGCTCCCTGGGAATTCCAGAGACGGGCTCTGTCCATGCGCATTGACTGCAGACACTCGGAACTGATCATCAGCCTCTTCAGACAGATTGCTCACCGTGAACTCTGGGACGGGGACATGAGACTTGTGGCACCTCACCCAGGTGAAGCCAGTTAGTTTCTTGCATTCCACAATGTAGCCATGGATTGGAATGGGGAGGTGCATCTTCGGAGGGGACCATGCCAGCGTCACTGAGCTTTCTGTTTTATTTTTCATCACGGGGTCAGTTGGGGGCTGGGTGGGAGGTTTTCTGGGAGCTGAACAGAAATAAATACAGAAATATTAGCATAAGGTCATTTAGGCTGGAAAAGACCTTCAAGATCAGCAGACTCAACTTGCAGCATGACCTACTGAGTCCCACCATTAACTACTGTGCTACCTGAGGACATACATGACAAGCTTATTCCTGCAGGTATTTGCATAGTGAATATATTCACCCTCTGGTTGCTTTGGAATATTTTATAGGTTAAAATCCCATCAGACTTTTTCACTGTGTGCAGCCACTGATACAGGCAGGAGGCTGGGAATTACCTGATGGGCTCTAGTTACAGACTACTGACACAGTCAAGGATTGATTTCATTTCATTTTGGCCATCAGAAAGTTTGGTGTCTGGTTTAAGTCATTCATCTAGACTCCAATTATAATCATATGGAGAACAGCGCATTTAGGAGAACTCATCTCAATAAACCTGAATGAAATCATAGAATCATAGGATCACAGGAGGGCTTGGGTTGGAAGAAAACATCAAGATCATTCAGTTCTAAACACCCTGCCATGGGCTGGCTGCCCACTAACCAGCTCAGGCTGCCCATCACCCATCCAACCTCGCCTTCAACACCAAGGACAGGCACCCACAGCTTCTCTGGGCAGCCTGAAATGGAAGCAATGAGCCACATGTTGAAGATACTCAAATATTCATGACTGTAGAGAGAGCCAAATACTCCATACATAGTGCCTGCCTGGTAAATGGCATTAAAATGCCAACAACAGACTCATCCAGCTCATTGAAAATGGTGTGAACATGGCGTACAGGATTCTTCCAGCAGCTAGTTAGATCTGCAAAGTGTAAAAACATGAAATCTCAATGCGATACCATTTTCCCTCATAACATAAACAGACACATAACTGCTTTGGGGTGCACTGTTACCAGCCTGTCAGTTGCTGTTGGTCAGTGCTAGATGCCAAAGGTCCCACTAACATAGCATGAAGCCGAAAGCTAGACGCTGGAATCAGATCTCCTGACCTTACCATCAGAAATCGAGATGTCATATTTTGCTCAGAGGTGCCTGCTTGTAGGAGGGACAGCTTCCGAGCTTTTTCTGCTCCAGGAACCAGCTCCAGCTTCAGAATTTAAACAGCAGTCAGAAATTAAACTGAGCTTTGTCACCTCCATCAAATAGAAGGAGTGGTTGGGTGGTACAGCTTTCCAAATAACTTAGAAACTGGCACAACAATCAGATGCCTACCTTTTCTTTTTGAACTTTTTAATACATAGAGCTTAATAGCATCAGAATGCCCCAAGCACTTCAGACAACAGGACAGCTGTAAACCCTTCTTTAAGGATTCCTTTGTTTAACCACTGAGTAACTGTAATTCAGTGGTGCTGGTGGGAGAAGGGAAGTCCTAATCTTCCCAGATGGTGAACAGAGTTGATGTTCACATGCAGACTGGTGCTGCAGCACAGCCAGAAACCACTCATCTGGGAAACACAGAACCAAGAAAACAATGGGAATAGCTTCATAAAATCAGGCAGCTTCACCCAAATTTCATGTCAGGTCCATTATTCTTCCTATTTTCAGGAAGAAATGTTTTCCCTTATTCTTGTAGTTTTATTTTCTTTTCCTTTCCAGCAAGCAGCTTTGTAGCTTACAAATTGTTTTCTAATCACCTCCTGGTGTGGACAAATCACACAGGTCTGACTCCATGTTTTACATAGTTAGCATTTTATATTTGTTCCACTATGGAACTGTACAGTCATAGAATGGCCTGGGTTGAAAAGGATCCCAAAGATCATCCAGTTCCAACCCCCTGCTATGTGCAGGGACGCCATCCACCAGACCAGGCTGCCCAGAGCCACATCCAGCCTGGCCTTGAATGCCTGCAGGGATTGGGCATCCACAACCTCCTTGGGCAACCTGTTCCAGTGCGTCACCACCCTCTGAGCGAAAAACATCTTCCTAAGATCCAACCTAAACCTCCCCTGTCTCAGTTTAAAACCATTCCCCCTTGTTCTATCACTGTCCACCCTCATAAACAGCCATTCCCCCTCCTGTTTATACGCTCCAATCAAGTACTCAAAGGCCACAATGAGGTCTCCCCACAGCCTTCCATTCTCCAGGCTAAACAAGCCCAGATCCCTCCACCTTTCCTCATAGGAGAGCTGCTCCAGCCCTCTGATCATCACAGTGGCCCTCCTCTGGACCCACCCCAACAGCTCCACATCCTTCCCAGGCCTGGACACAGTGCTGCAAATATGGCCTCACAAGAGCTGAGCAGGAGGGGACAATCACCTCCCTCTCCTGCTGGCCACCCCTTTTTCAGTGCAGCCCAGAACACACATGGATCTATCTTTTCCATACGGATATTCCCATCTGTGTACATATATATACCACACCTACACCCCCACAATCTGCTACAACTCCATAGAATTTTCAAGGTTGGAAAAGACCTGGATGATCTTATGATCTTATGATCTCAGATCTTATGATCTGGATGATCTTATGATCATCCAGTCCAACCATCACCAATACTTCCCAGTTAAATCACATCCCTCAACACAACACCCAAACTTTTTGTGAACTTCCCAGGGTCGGTGACTCTACATGAGAGAAAAGGGCACTCAGATAAGGGATTCTGCATTTGCTATTAGCAGAGGTGGGATGAGACCGAGCACTGCCCCAGCTCCTGGGATAATGCAGAAGGGCTGAGACCTTCCAGCTGCTTCCACCCAGGGTCACACAGCAAAGCCGACCCTGCAGGAGTCTGCATCATTCTTTGCATGGCATTGCTAAGAGGAAGATCCCCCCCCTACCCTTGGCTCTACACTCCAGCTGCTGTCTGCCATCTGTAAAGCCACCACAGCTCTCCTACTGGAGTTCCCATCTGCACAGTGACAGCTTGGTTTCTTCTTACTGTCAAAGCAGCCACAGCCTCAGTGCTTCTCAAATCTCCCCTTTTCAGCTGATTTCCTCTTTCTAGTGGCTGGGCAATTCCTCCCTCTCACAGTCATCTCTCTGCCCCACTCTGTGCCCACAGACCCACAGAGGGCACACAGAGCCAGCCCTGTCCCAGCTGCTGCTGCTTCACATCTGACAGTCTCAGGAGCTGAGATCCAGGCCGAGACAGCAATGCCCAGACATGGTTTGTAGGACGTTTGTGATAGGAAATAGGGAGGTTTGTGATTAAACCTGCCCCCTAAGGAGGAAGGCAATGCTGCCTGCAGCCCCAGCAGGCATTACAAAACATCCCCATTTACAGGAGGGTTTTAAATAGCACAATTCAGGAACTACAACTGCACAAATTCCCGCATGCCCTGGAATAAGTTTGGGAATGGACAAGGTTCTACCACCTGTGCAATGCCATAGAAAGAACAACCATCCACCTGTAAACCTCCATCCTCTCCCCTGCTGCACAAAGGGAAGCTCAACAGCAGTGCACAAATGTCCCAGCAATGTCTGAGCACTGCTCTGTGCATCCCAACCTGCTCATCCCATCCACTCCTGGCTGGGCAGCAGGATTGGGGTGGCACACTGCAATGGGCACAGAGGAACATGGAAGCCCCACACATGTGAGGAAGGGGCTGGCTGTGCTCCACACTCACGTTATCAGACGTGATTTGCCCTTCTGTGGGGAGCCTCTGCTCTTTCCCAGCTCATCCTCCAGCGTCTGGGACTCCAGGATCTCATTCAGGCTGTTGTTGGCTGCGGGGCAGCTCCATGAAGAGCCGCCCCTCCACCGACCGGCACACAACAGCCGCTCCCGCGCACTGCGGCTCAGCCAATCGGAGCCGGCGGAGCTGCCGCTGCCCGATGGGACCCCCCCCCCCACATATTGACCCCCCAGACGAGGAAGAGGAGGAGGAGAGCGACGAGGAGCTGCCGCAGGAGCTGACGTTGGGGCGGGGGGGCAACGCGGGGGGGGGGTCGGCAGTGGGGGGTGGGGGAGGGGGTGGGGCAGCATTACCCCCGGACCCCATGGACCCCCCCCCCCCCAGCCAAAGTGCTGCTCTCCGACCCCCGCGGGCTCTTTGTGCAGCCGCTGCCCTCCAGTTATAGGACCCCCCCCCCCATATTGCGCTTTGCTCACCCCCACCTCCGGAAACCCCCCCCCACTCACCACATCGCCCCCTCCCCCCCCGGGTGGGGTTATGGGGGGTGGGGGTGGGGTCGACGATGTGCCGTAAGCCGCGCCGGGGTCGTGTGACAACCCCCCCCCCCCATCAAGATGAATGGGGAACTGTCGGGGGGGGGCTCAGCCATAAGGATAAAGCGGGGGGGTTAATGACGGGGGGGGGGGGCAGCTATAGGGAACGCAACGCAACTAATCTAAGCCCCCCCCCCCACACATTAACACCCCATTGTGTGTGGAGGTGGTGGGGGTGGGGCACACAATAACCCCCCCAAAGGCCAAACAGCCCCAACACCCCCCTCAAAGCCGCTGCCTTACGCTGTGCCCCCCCTGCATGAAGGGCCCCCCCCATCGATACAGCCCCCCCCAATCCCATCTATAGTTGAGAGCTATGCTTTTTGTAACCCCCGCCTTTTAAAGCCCCCCCCCCCCAAAGTTGTGCACGTTGTGCTGCCCCCCATGAGCCCCCGACCCCCTCCTTAAAAGATGGGGTGGGGGGGGGTGGTCTCGGACCCCCCCTCCTTTAAACGATGGGGGGGGGGGGGATTGTCACTGCCCCCCCCCCACCAAAATGGACACCCCCCTTTTAAGGGATGGGGGGGGAGTGAAGGTGGTCTCGGCCCCCCCCCCCATTAAAACGGACCCCCCACCCCTTTAAAGAATGGGTGAGGGTCAGTTACGGGCCCCCCCCGGTGCTGTGTGTGTATGTGGCCCCCTCCCCGTTTTGCCCCCCCCCGTGTTGGAGTGTGCTGGGAAAGGATCTCTGTGTGGAGATTCTTCAACTAGAGGCAGTTCTATAAGACTGTTATATAGAGCTGTGCAGGGGCTGTAAATCTGTCTGCAGAGGCTGATGATCAGTTCCAAGTGTCTGCAGTCAATGCGCATGGACAGAGCCCGTCTCTGGAATTCCCAGGGAGCGTGCACCTTGGTAAGCACAAAAACCCCATGAGCAGCTGTGTTGGTTCCCTCAAGATGCTTCCTTTGACTTTAAGGATAGTAGTGCATTAACACACCAAAGGCTTTCCTTTATTCCTAGTTCTCCTATCTCATATCAACCTCCAGCTACCACTGAAGTGATACAAGTTCTGTTTCTGTGAGAGAGACATGAATATCCTTATCTTTTGATATCTCACATGTGCAAGAGGCAGAACTTTCTGTAACAGATCTTAAGCATAGAAGTGCTTCTTCCAGCACTCATGCAAAGGGAGAAGTAGAAATGTCCCTATGATTTAATCTTCCATCTCTAAATGAGATACCAGACTTGCATCTAAAGAGCATTAAGACATACATGTTGTTCTTCCTCAGACCCAGTCCTGGCTGTGAAATCCCCCCTAACAGCTGGTGAAGCTGTACCTGGAGGGGATGCCATGTTTACTACTGATCTTACAACAATGTGTTGCAGCACTTGGTACCTCAGTGGTAAAGTCTTACAGGAAAGCGAGACCTGCATCATCAAGAGAACCCAAACTACTCACAGCCTAATCATAAAGAACGTCACCAAGAACGATGATGGAGCAGAAGTGAAATTTGTTGCCGAAAATGTTGATGTCAGCACCAAGATGAGAGTGAGAGGTATTTGCTTTGATCCTTCTCCTTTCCTCTTACAGTCAAGGCATAGTTGCTGTGATCTGATGATTAGAACTGGGGCTGCAGGCATTCACTGCCTGTACCAAATACCTGAAATTGCATCTCATGGACTGATGTGAGTCCTGGTAATGACCTAAACATGATAGCACTGAGTGTAGGGTAAGCCAGTCTACCCAGCTGCTTGGTATCTGAACCAGATTGCTTCATGCCAGCTGATGAATGTCTGCAGTTCACAGCTACTGGCCAGTGCATTCAGTCACCAGGTTTACCACTGCATCACCATAGAGCAGTACTTTCAGCTCCAGGTTCAGACAGCCTTTCTGATTGCACTGGAATAGTTTAGAAGTAGGGGAGCAATCATTCCAATAATATCTCTATCAATCAGCTTTGCATGACCAAATAGAACAAATAAACATTCATGATGGGAGGACCTGTTTGGGTGGAAACCTCTGCAGAAGCATGTTTAGAGCATTCTTAATCAGTGGAAGGAGATGTTTGGTTGATTTTTACTTAGTAAATCCTGCAAGAAGACCAAATGAAATATCTTGAATTGCTCAGCACTGACACAATGATGAGTGCAGGAACAGAAGGTGATACTTTTTCAGAGATGTTGCAGCAAACATTGACCACGTTAGCCTGATATCAATTGAAATAACGAGGCCTTTGCTCCTGACAGGTGCTGCAGTGAGATTTACCAAGAAGAGCAAAGATGTAGAAAAGATCTCCGCTCGGCTGCGTGAGGAAGCCAAACTGCAGGCTGAGCTTTCAGACACAGGCGCTACTGTGGAGTGGATGAAGGATGGGAAGGAGCTCAAGGCCAGTGAAAAATATGAACTGCACATTGTGGGGAAGAAACACACCCTGAAAATTCACAACGTCTCAATGGATGATGCTGTAAGTTGTCAGTGCATCTGTGAGGGGGATAAAATGCATGAGTTTGCATGATGAGGCTCTTCATCATCTTCTGCTGGCTTGTCACCCTTGTTGATCCATGGAGAAACAAGAAAGGCCTAGAGCAGTGTATGCACTTTGGCATTGGAGAGCTTACTTAATTGCTTCTTCTCAAAGAACAAACTCCAGAGAGTCATGGAGACATCTCCAAACAGAATTGAATAATGGGACTAAATTGATGGAGAGCAGAACTTCCTGCCACGGCTTGTCAGCTAGTCTTAATTTTGCTTTTCTTCTCTCTGTCATGTTAGCATAATATTTCATACTGGCAGGTCTGCCCAAAGAATTAAATGAATTAGCTGATGGACGTTTCCATGTGCTTTGCACTGTAATGTGACTATCAAATGAGTAATCAATGCTGTTATTTTAAAATCTGTGTTGGCAAGCTGTAAGACAAACAACTGCTGTTGGTAGCTTGGTTACTGCAGAATCAGCTTTTGTGTATCTCATAGATAGGGAAGAGACCCTTAAGGGTCAGCTAGTTGGACTCCCCCCGCAATGAACAGGGGCACCGCAGCTCCATCAGGTGCTCTGAGCCCTGTCCATCCTGACTTTGAACATCCTCAGGCTCACAAATCTTATACCTATGCCACACACTCGCAGTATTTCACCATTCAGCATCACCACTTGTATCTTCTCTTGCTGTAAATCAGAGCGATCTGGTAAATCATCTGCTGTGCGGGTCAGCTGTGTCTCTCCCATGGGCATCACGTGGCTGCTGGGAGGCTCTGAAGAGCTGCAGCCAGAGGTGTGTCACCCGCTGGGCCTCGTGCCCAAAGGAGCCCACAGGAAAGTGTTGTTGCAGTTTGTCATGCACTGCACTGCCATGAGACTTGACGTACCAGACATCCTCTGACACGTGAGCTCCTGCATCCAGGCAGGACATCTGAGACGTCTCCTTCAGCCTGACGTGGCTGCAGTTTCACACTGGTTTTACTAAGGAAGGAGAAGGCACGTGGATGAAACTCTTTTCCTGCTCTTCCTGGCATTAGCTCATAGTACAAGTAAAGCACTGTCAGGTCAAGCCTGGAGGAGTAATGCTTGTCACTGACATGTCAGGGTGGAGCTGGAGGGTAATATAACACAAGAAATTGTCATTGAAATTCAATATCTGTGAAATTCAGCTGGCTGCATTCACAGAACCTGGCGTTAAGATCTGGTTTCTGGTTTCTATCTTGAACCTCTTTTCCATAACCCAGTCCTCATTTATGAACTGAAGCTCTACTGAAAGCCTTTTGCTGTGTATGCTCATGCTGCAGTGCAGCGCTTGTGACCTTTAACAGCACATTCACATTCCTCTGATCACAGGCTCCTTAAGGTTGATTAATACCCTCTAGTCCAACTGCTCACCCGTCACCACCATGATGCTCACCATCAGCAGGCTAAAAACTCAGCAGAGATGATAGATCAAGCACAACACTGGATTTGGGATGGCTAGAGATTCCTAAGATATTGAAGGGTTGCTTGCAGGTGGTATTGGCTCAGGTATTCACCCTGCATCCTACCTCCCGTTCTGTTTGGTTGAGAATCATGCATTCTGCAATTTCACTTTGTAATTCAAAGCCCCTTTCTTTATCTGTTGAAAAACTGATCTAAAACAAGCCAAGAAGACTCCGTTGGAACTGGTTGATGCAGAACAAAGGCATCCCCAAAGGACAAGTTGCACTGTTTGATGAACATTATTGGATGAGAGTTAAGCTAAGATTTAAAAAGTTCTGGGGCTGTCTCTGAGCATCAAATCCAGAGGAAGCCTGCATGATTCCCTGAGAATGGATACCTCCTACTTTGGTGTAGGGTGAAGGGAACACTAGCAGTAACTCCTATCACAAAATGTCACATGGCTCAGACAAAAAAGCCATCAAGAGGGCTTAATTAATAGCACCAAATGGTCACAAGATGGTCTTAGGGCAGGGAAGTAATCTATCTACGTGACATTGATTGATGCTATTAGTTCTAAACAGCTTGACTCTAGAGGGACTGTTCTTCTTTGGTCACCTAGTTTTACAAGAATAGATGACTCCTGTCTATTACAATTTTTAACGCATTATTTGTTCACTGATGCCATAAATGTGCCTGGCATAGCAATTGGCCTTGGTATATTCAGTGACTGAAAGCAACAGTTGTTGCTGTAAGAAATGCAATACTAAGCTTGGTCTGCCTGTAGCTGACAGCCATCAGCTTGGTCCTCAGGCAGGTTCTGTCTGGATGGAATGAAGGGCATGAAATACTGATGTGCTCATCAAACGCTGCTTGTTAGCTTAGAGACAAGGTGTTGAATAGGTTTGTTCATGCATTGCAAACACGTTACTTATCTGCCTTCATTTTAGCTTCAGAAGAACGTGTGCAGAATACAGAATTGATTAAAAGAAATAAGAACTGTCTGCATAGAACTTACTCTTTCCTTACACAGGAGAATCAAGCACACGTTTGTATGTGAGTACCTCCGGAGGTGAAACTCGATCACCCAAATGTAATGAGCAGAGACATTACAATCAGTTCTAACTGTATCTTCATGCTGTGCTGAATAAGCCTGAGTCAGGATGTAAACCACTTTCTCTTTTTTTCTTCAGATGAAGCCATTAATGTTGTCAACAAGCCCAAAATGACTCCAGAAATATCAGTCAGTCCTTCTGAAGACCTGGAGCTGGTGTGTGAGGTGTCAGCTGCAAGCGGAGCTGTTGTATGGAAGAAAGATCAAACAGAGGTGAAGCAGGACCAGAAGACAACCATCATCTCCCAGGGGACGCACCGCAACCTCGTGGTCAAAATGTGAGCCTGAAAGACCAAGGGAGCTACAGCTGTGAAACAAAAGATGACAAAGCAACATTCCAAGTGAAAGTCAGAGGTGAGAAAATGCTTGGAATCCCAGAGATAAAGGAACGCTTCATTTTGTGTGTCTTGCATTTGGAGGATCAACTGACAGCCTCTCTGGTGCAAAACATTTTGGCTCTAGGACTTTCTCTGTCATCTAGTATCATAGCAACACTTTTCTACATGTGATTTACATCCAGGAATGAATTACTGCAACAAAGGGGAGTACAGCTGCGAGGCTGCTGGCTAGAAACTCACCTTCAAGATTCATGTAACTGGTAGGAAACACATTTTCGTTGATATTCTTTGATTATTCCCTGGTCTGGCTGTGGAAATGTCTGTGTGTACGTGTCCTCTTTATTCTGCCATGAAACTGTTTTGAGAAGGATGAAAAGAAATGCTTACAAACGTGCAGCTAAAATGATTATTTGTTTTTAACAATATTTCATCCAGCTCTTCCCCTACAATTACTTTTATCATCAGCTGTCCATGGATGTCCAACTGTGATTTGTACAATGTGCAACACTGCTCTACCAGTTGATATTTCAACAGTACTATTTACACAGACGTCCTTTTCTGCTCCAAATCCACACCAGCCATGGGAGAGGGAGTAGGTGAGCATCTTCCTCCATTAGCTTGATCTAAATCTGACAGCTTCATCCAATCCAGGGCTTCTCCAAGACCTTTGAAAATTCTGTTACTGTTGAGGAGACAGCAGGCTTCTGGGCCTAGGTTAGAATATGGTGCCCTGTTGATGGGTCCTGAGAGTGTCCAAGCCTTACATGGAGAAAACCATCACTGCTCTTAAGATGTTTTGCAAGCAGGTGAAACTTGATTGAAGTGTGGCAGTGATGCTTTCTGAGATCTCTGGCCCCTAGTTTTTCTAGGCTTTTTGTTTGCCTCTTAAGATACAGTGAGCTGCTCTTAATTGTGGCTGTGTCCTTTGCCACGAGCATACCTCTGAGCACACAGTTATTTTGAGCTCCTCTTCTTCCAGTGGCTCGGATGAGCAATTCTGAGAGATATGCAGAACTGGGATGGCTGTGCTGCTGCTTCCTTTTCTGTCTTAGCTGTGGTTTTCCCTTGCAGGGCACAGTTCTCTGCCTGGGCCCAAGTCTGTGTGGGTCTCTCCATCCACAAAGCTGCTCACCGTGCAGGCGGCACAGGCTGAGAGGAGAGGCCAGAGCAGCTCTCCTGTTGCAACACGGAGCAGCAAGATACAAGTGGAGGAAGGGCCTGCAGCTGTACTGAGGAACTTCAACGCAATCATTGATTTTCCATCTGAAAGATAAAGAAAGAGGAATTCCCTTTCCAGCCCCTACCATCATTGTTCGGATGATTTTTATTGGTTTATTTTTTGTCCATTATATCTTTGAGGATTCAACTAACACACAGTTGCCCTATGGCCTCAGTGGAGCCACACAAGGTGCCTTTCCTTCCTGGTTGGGCAGGCAGTCACAAGATGCAGAAAGCCACGCTGGCGTCTATCCTGTTCTGTGCTGGCTGTACATGGAAATGTTGGGGTTTTCCAGATTTCAGGGCCATGTGCCTGAAACCAATTGTGCTTCTCCTGTAAGCAGAGCTGTTGGTCAGACTTGCTGGCACTAGAAATTAAAGGTGGCAGTGAGCTGAGGCCGAGGAGGTGTTAATGTAAGAGTCAGGGATGCTTTTGAACTTCCCTTATAACTGTACGGTTCCTCAGAAAGCAGTTACGCCTGCCAGCTCCTTTCCTGTCCGGCTGTGGAGCCTTTGCTCACATGCTCCGAATCTTGCTTGAAATCATTGAGAGGAATGTAGCCAGCAGGACTTGAGGGCTGAGCTGTAGGAATGGAAGCGTCCTCTGCTGTTTGAAACAGAGGGTGTTTCTAGGCTGTGTTTCAGCAGAAAGCAGGCAGTGGCGGGAACAGGCAACTATTGGCAAGGGCTCGGTGCAGCTCTTCCCTCACCCTGCACCACGACTGACAGCATGCTCTGTTTTCTCTGCAGACTGAGTTCTCCCAGTAAGAGGGCAGAGTCAGCAGCTGGCAGTTGGCGTTCCTGCTTCTGCCTGGGCAAACCATCCCCTGTGGCCAAACACCAACTGCAGAGCAGTGCCAGGGAGCCCTCTGAAGCAGAAGTCGTGGTCCTGGCAGGTAAGGGTGCAAATCCAGCTTTCAAAACACTGCTTGTCAGCAACACAGGTAGAATTCATGCTTTCAGTGGGCTTGTACCTCCTTCTGGCATTCAAGCCCGTGCCTGACATCTTTGGTTGACTCCTGTCTTTCCCAGATGAGTCTCACAAGCTGCTTGAAACCTGCTTGACAGGCAGCACCAAGCCTTTGCCTCCTCGGACAGTGAAAGTTTGACGCTAAATGCTGTGTATCTACTCTTTCCAGGTGAATCGATCCCTTGCCAATACAGGAACCCACCAGCAAGTTGCAATGATGCACGTTGTGCTTCCATCAATGGAGTGCAGTTAGGATGCATGAGTCACTGCAGTTCCAAGGACAGCCTTCCACGTGACAGCAATGATGGAGAGAAGGATGTTTGACCTATTCAGTTTTGGGCCCCTCCCTGCAAGAAAACCTTGCGGTTCTGGAACGTCTTCAGCTACGAAGGTAGTGAGGGGTCTGGAGCACAAACCTTACAAGGAGCTGCTGAGGGAACTAGGATTGTTCAGCTTGGAAAAGAGCAGGCTCAGGGGAGACCTTATAACTCTCTATAACGTCCTGAAGGGAGGTTGTAGTGAGCTGGGGTTTGGCCTCTTCTCTCGTGTGATCAGTTATAGATCTAGAGGGAATGGTTTTAAGCTGTGCCAGGAAAGATTCAGGCTGGACATTAGGAAATATTACTTCCCCTAAAGGGTATTCAGGCATTGGATAGCACTGCCCAGGGAGGTGGTGGAGTCACCGACCATGGGAGTGCTCAAGAAACGTTTGGATGTTGTGTTGAGAGGTATGATTTATCCGGGAAGTATTGGTAATGGTTGGACCAGATGATTTTGTAGGTCTTCTCCAACCTTGATAATTCTGTGATTCTGAGCTGAGAAACTTTTCTTGCTCAAGTCCAGCTTCCAAGCTTAACCACCTACAATGAAGTTGATGTCGTTTTTCTGGTAGCCCTCAAGACAGTGTCCGCATTTACCCAAAATCAGGAGGTAACCAGCTGCAGTGAAGTGAGCAATTTCAGTGCCTATTTCTGATGGTGGCAATGAGTTCAGAGGTCACACTTAATTGACGGTGCCTGTTTCCATTCTGACAAAGGCTGTAGTTGCAGCTGACTTCCCGAGGCTGCCATACATGGTGGTGACGCAGCCTTGGGCTTCTGCGTTTGCATGACTCCCACCTTTCCTTTCTGTGTCTTGCAGGTCAGCTGGTGCTGGAAGCGGCCGGTATCTGAGTAGGAATGAAGGTGAGTGCAGGAGCAGCTGCTGAGCGGAGGAAGGAAGTCCATGCTAATGAGCTCTGAAGCATCTGCAGGTCCAGTACGAAAGGAGGCAGCAGTGATGCAGGGGGCTCCCCAGCAGGAAGCTGTCTGATCCAAATGCTTGCTGAGAGTTTGGAAGCCCAAGCCCTTATGGTCTCTGTAAGGGTGGCTAGTTAAAAGATGTTAACCAAGATGGTGGTAAATAGTCAAAGATTATTAGCAAAGGAAAACTCACCAATGTTGGTGCCTTGACCAGAAAGCTGAGGCAGTCTCAACTGGGGAGCAGTCTCCAAGAGATTCTGCCTTAGTGGTGGTCAGCCTTTAAATGAGGTGAGGTCTCAGAAGAGGTGCAGTCGAGGTCCACCCCTTCTGGGAGCACAGCTAGATTACTCTCACCTGTGCTCCCGCAGCTGGCCCAACACTTGCCTCAGCTGATTAATCAGAGGTTCAAGCTGTGATTTCCCATACAGTCTCTAAGCTGAAGGCAGCATCTCCTTGATCTGATGGTGGTTTGCCTGAGTGAGGGAGTGATCCAAGCTGGATGCAAAAGATTCATCTTAATTTCTCTCCTATTTTACTTCAGATGACACCTATTGGGTGTTGGTTTCTTAAAATTTGGATCTAGGAGGTGGCCTCTCCCTTTGCTTCTGGTGAAAGCACAGATGTGCAGCAGGAGTAGAAGACAAAGAGGTTTTCTTGGTGACAGCAACACCAATTATTTGATTCAAATGTAGAACTGTGATGTAGATGGTGAAGAACAGATCCGCCTCAAAGACATGCTTGATCACATAAGGAATGAGCATGTGATCCAAGACAGCCAGCGTGGCTTTAGCAGGGGAAGGCCATGCCTAACCAATCTGGTGGTCTTCTATGATGGAGTGACGGCATTTGTGGACAAAAGGAAGGAAACTGATGTCATTGACCTGGACTTGAGTAAGATCTTTGACATGGCCCTCCACCACATCCTTATCTCTAAACTGGAGGGATGTGGATTTGACAGGTGGACCACCTGGTGGATAAGGGATTGGTTGAAAGGCCACAGACAGAGGGTGGTGATTCATGGTTCTGTGTCCAGGTGGAGGCCAATAACAAGTGGTGTCATCCAGGAGTCTGTCTTGGGACCAGTGCTTTTTTACATGGTTATCAGTGACACCAATGATGCAATGGAGTGCACCCTCTGCTGTTTGCTGAGTGGTGCGGCTGATGCAGTGGAAGGAAGGGATGCCATTCAGAGGGAGCTCAACCGAGAGGTTGGCCTAGGTGAATCTAATGAGGTTGAACACAGCAAAGTGCAAGGTTTTGCACTTGGGCTGGAGGAATCCCAGGCATCTGTACAGCCTGGGAGGAGCAGTCCTTAAGAGAAGCCCCGCAGAGAAGGACCTGGGGGTCCTGGTGGATGAAAAACAGAACGTGAGCCATCAGCGTGCTCTTGCAGCTCAGAGAGCAAATGGTCCCCTGGGCTCCATCAGAAGAGGGGATGGCCAGCAGGGACAGGGAGGTGATTGATCTTCATGATCCTTGAGGTCCCTTCCAGCCCGGGCCATTCTATGATTCTGTGATTACACTCGCTGTCAGAAATAACGGCAGCTGTACAGAAGCTTGTTTTTTCTTTCTTTTTCTGGCTTTGAAGGAGAAGGGGTGGAGCAAGGGGAGACCCACTGGTCATTTGTCACCTCATGAACAGGATGGATTCTGCATTGACTGTGAAAAACCTGGGCTAGTAGCATGGGCATGTTTCAGGCTGGACTCTTCTTTTGCTGCTTGGTTTCCTTTTGGCCACAGGGAGACAGCTGTCTAAAGGTGTGTTTTCAAACCCACTCTCCAAAACCATGTTTCATTGTTGCAGGTGGTTCAGTGTGCTCTTGCAGTGCAGATGCTGTAGTTTGCTGTAGAATCTGAATGGTTTCTGTTCCTAGGGGAGGACTGGGAGGAGGTAGTGAGAAGAGAATTCAATGCCTAAGGGGAGGGGAGATCGGGGATTGGTGGGAGAGGGAGCCAATAGGAGGGAGAGAGGAGTTGGGCGCAGGGTGATGGTAACACCCCTTTGTGATATCATAATGCCCCTTTGTGACGTCATAATGCTTCTTTGTGATGTCATAATGCCCTTTGTGATGTCATAATGCTCCTTTCTGACATCACGATGCCCCTTTCTGACGTCATGATGCCCCTTTGTGATGTCATAATGTCCTTTGTGACGTCATAATGCTTATTTGTGATGTCATAATGCCCCTTTTTGACATTATAGTGCCCCTTTGTGACATCATAATGCTTATTTGTGACGTCATAATGCCCATTTGTGACATCATATCACCCCTTTGTGATTTCATAATGCTCCTTTGTGACATCATAATGCTCCTTTGTGACGTAATAATGCCCCTTTGTGACATCATAATGCCCCTTTGTGACATCATAACGCCCCTTTGTGGCGTCACAATGCCCCTTTGTGACATCACAATGCCCCTTTGTGACATCATAATGCTTCTTTGTGACATCACAATGCTTCTTTGTGATGTCATAATGCTCCTTTGTGATATCACAATGCCCCTTTGTGATGACATAATGTCTCCCCTTTGTGACGTCACAATGCCCCTTTGTGACATCATAATGCTTCTTTGTGATGTCATAATGCCCTTTGTGATGTCATAATGCTCCTTTCTGACATCACGATGCCCCTTTCTGACGTCATGATGCCCCTTTGTGATGTCATAATGTCCTTTGTGACGTCATAATGCTTATTTGTGATGTCATAATGCCCCTTTTTGACATTATAGTGCCCCTTTGTGACATCATAATGCTTATTTGTGACGTCATAATGCCCATTTGTGACATCATATCACCCCTTTGTGATTTCATAATGCTCCTTTGTGACATCATAATGCTCCTTTGTGACGTAATAATGCCCCTTTGTGACATCATAATGCCCCTTTGTGACATCATAACGCCCCTTTGTGGCGTCACAATGCCCCTTTGTGACATCACAATGCCCCTTTGTGACATCATAATGCTTCTTTGTGACATCACAATGCTTCTTTGTGATGTCATAATGCTCCTTTGTGATATCACAATGCCCCTTTGTGATGACATAATGTCTCCCCTTTGTGACGTCACAATGCCCCTTTGTGACATCATAATGCTTCTTTGTGATGTCATAATGCCCTTTGTGATGTCATAATGCTCCTTTGTGATATCACAATGCCCCTTTATGACGTCACAATACCCCTTTGTGATGTCATAATGCCTCTTTGTGACATCATAACGATCCTTTGTGACGTCATAATACCCCTTTGTGACGTCATAATGCTTATTTGTGATGTCATAATGCCCCTTTTTGACATCATAATGCCCCTTTGTTACATCATAATGCCCCTTTGTGACATCATAATGCTTATTTGTGACATCATAATGCCCCTTTGTGACATCATATCACCCCTTTGTGATGTCATACTACCCCATATGAAGTCCAGGCAGAGTCAAAACTTATGGACCTGCACGACGATCACTTTCAAGACAGTGGCTCTGTTGCTTCAAGCTTATTTGCTTCGTCCTGCCGCCACTCTATTACCAAGTATCAACAACCTCTTGCATGATTCAACTTGCAAACGTTTGACACTAACCCTTGTGTTTCTGTGCCTTCCTAGATAATTCGAGCCCTTGTCAACCCCAAAGATCCAAACCAAGTAGTGATGTGCAGTGTGTTTCCATCAATGGAGAGTTCTTATTAAGCACAAATCGCTGCAATTCGGATGACAGCCTTCCACATGGTAACAGTGATGGACACAAGGGGCTCATCCACGTTCATGCTCTCATATCTCCTGGCTCTGCTGAAGCTCCTGACCTGAGCCTGCCAGACACCACAGTCACCTGCCTGGATTGTGACCCAGCGCCTTTGCAGTGCTGCCCATCCCAAGCACAGCCCGAGTGCCCCAACAGCAGCACCACCATGCAGGAGCAGGGCAGCATCAGTGAGGTGAAGCTGAGCATCTTAGATGGGGACTTAGAGTCAGGCTGCCAGTCCCAGGCACCAGGCAGCAGCACCAGCTCTGAGCCACTCTCATCTTGACAAGAGGAGTCCTATCTTCACCCTTGACCTCTCAAGCCCTCCTGTCTTTTATTGAATAAAGTCACTCTCATGCTCAATCATCGCCTTGGCTGCATTCCGAGTCTTCATTCACAGGGATTGGGATGAATGCAACAAACAGCAAGGCAGCTCAGCTTGCAATGCTATGGCTGTGGGGTTCGTGCAGGCAGAGCTCTGGGTTCCCATTTTGCCTGGCTTTGGGATGTCTGCAGCAAGATCTCTACCATTTTGTATGGGAGCAAATAATCTCTAGCATCCAGGTTGCTGCTCATGATAATCCCAGTCTTCCTGGCTGTTGCTTTGTGATACCTTTCAAAGCCTTCTGATACTCTTTGATGCCTTGGCTGCTCCCTAACACCTCTGTCCTCCTGCCATGTTGACTCACGTCTCCCACTTTTAAGCTGGCTTTGCAGATCATCTCCAGCCCTGTCATCATCACGCTGCAGCAGGAGGTGCTCACCTGGCCCAATGTCTGGCAGTACTGCTTGTTCTGCAGATGAGCAGCTGCCTCCTCATCTCTTCAGCTACAGTAGTTTTTCTCAGGGCAGTTAGATGCAGTCACGCTCCTCTGGATTTGGTGTGTTAAATCCATGCTGCATGGCAGCAGTCAGTGCAATACAAAGGTGTTCTGTGTGCCACAGCATTTCTCCAGGGGCTGCCAAAGGCAGAAGCACAACACAGCACCATCCTTCTGACAGTAATGTCTGTGAGTGTTAGACATGTGAGCACTGCATCATCCCCAGCGTGTCAGTGCTTTTCCACACCAACCTGACTCTCACACTCTGCACTGAATGTAACTCTGCTCTTGTGGAGACAAATGCTTTCTGTCACATCCTCCATCCCTGCAACCATTTGCCGGTAGGCAGCTCTTGCAGAAGAATCAAGCAGCAGAACCTTTTGCTCACCCTACAGCATGCAAATGCTATGAAAGCAGAAATAACCTGGCATGCTCTGGGTCTGCAAGGCTGCACAGATGGGAGAGGTAGATTGTGTTTTTGCAGTGGAAGTTTCCAGTATTTTCAGTACATAGTGTAGGCCCTAACTGAATGTATAACCCACTTGTAAAACAGCTGTATAAGTAGTTTTTGCACCAAGAAAGTTGCTGAACAGAGTTAAGTTCAGACTGGGGGCATTCTGACATGGGGAGAATTGAGACAAGCACAAGATAAATACAGGGTGGGTAGAGCCCAGCACAGCACAGAATGAATGTACTGACTGTTGGAAACATTGCCCTTCTCTGTCCGCAGAAAAGTACAAGGCAGACCTAAAAACAAGAGGTTGGTAACTGACCTATATATTAGGTCAATTCAATTTCAATATATGGAAAGGAATCCTAGCAACAATCTGGAGGACTATGGCACAAGGCCATATTATATCAGGCTCTAGCAAATTTACAGGCAGTCACTGCACGAAGAGGTAGATCTGAGTTGCACATTATATGATTCCCACAAAGATTAAGGAAATCTGAAGCTTTCAATATATTTTTTTTTTATTCTTTTTTCATTTCATTTTTTAAACACCTGACCCAGACCCCAACCCTCACAGGAGCTGTAAAGATAACAGCATTAACCAGCAATGTAACTCTAATCCTAACCCTTACCCTGATTCTAAAATCGTCTCTAACTCCAAATGTAACAACAAAAATGATGCTAGAAGTTTGTAGCAAAAGGAACCTTAACCCTGATCATAATCCAAAAAAAAAATCATTATGGTAACAATAATCTTTACCTTAAGAGTAATATTAATCAGAGCCCAGATGATGCCTGCATCCAATCAGAAGCATGCTTTGCATTATTTAAGAGTTGTATTTTTTCCAATGAACTCTCTCTATTATCATGTTTATAAAGTAACAGAGTCTGTTCTTTTTCTCCTGACACTGTGCCTTACTCCTGACATCCCCTGGAAATGACCCAGATAGGGCACCATTAAAGTAATGCTAATAGTAATGTCAATCCTAAGGGTATCTCTAGCCTCAGTGTTAATGGGACGCTAACAACAATCCCAACAGCCTTAAACATTCTGGTGGTGTGACAGAGGTGCTGCCTTGCACATGCTGGGCAGTCCCATTGCCTGTTAAATGCAGGCGGCAGCGTAGAAACATGATGCCCGTGGTCAGAATGCCCTGTGGCAGATCCTGGCACCGGAGAACTGACCGGAGAACCATGAGAGAACTGACAACAAATCACTTGACATCAGAACCGACCCAGTGGTTATTTACAAGCCTTGGGAGACCCAGACAGGATCTCAGAGTGGTGAATGTAGGTACAGAAGTTGTTACTACTCTGTTTTCTTCTAAAAGCTGCTCAGCTGCTTTGCGTTTCAGACCATCCCTGGCTTCACTGTGTGCATCTGTCCAATTGATACCAGGTGTTTCTTCATCTCGGAAGTTGAGGGGGGCGGGGGAGAGTGGAAACAGAAATCAATTCAATTACTCATTTATTTATTGACAGACATTCACGTTTGCTACGTTCGGAGAAGTTTTTATTTGTTTGCTGTGGTTTGGTTTTATCTTTTTTTCTTTTTTTTTTTCCCCCCTTACCTCCTCTTCCATCTTTGTGTTCTTCCCCTATAATCAAAAGAGAACGGATCCCCAGGGTCTGTCCCGCAGACGTTCTTTCCGTGGTCTCTGCTGCCACCTGCTGGCCAATACACGGAACTGCCACTGTTGGGCGTTTGGTGCTGCAGGAAGCACAACGCAGATCTGAGTTCTGACCGGTCTACGCAGCAAATCCGCCAATCTTTATTGCGATAAGCCCTCCACATGGCATTGCGCATGCACTCGAACACGCAACAGGTACAGATTTCTCCTAACTCCTTGAGGAGCAGGCAAGCAGAACAACTGAGCGCACCACTGCTTGTGATTGGGCCACCCCCATCATAGAGATGCACATTAGTGCAGAACTTCCTATGCTGTACTTTCATCCCATTACCCCTAATTTTGTCCCCACGCATTACTGAAAAGACACCTGCCTCACCACTATGACCCCCACACCTCAGGTATTTATTAACCTGGATCCTGTCCCCTCTCAGCCTTCTTTTCTCAAGGCTAAACAGACCGAGTTCCCTAAGTCTCTCCTCATAGGGGAGATGCTCCAGGCCCTTCACCATCTTAGTGGCTTTCCGCTGGACTCTTTCCAAGAGATCCCTGTCTTTTTTGAACTGGGGAGCCATGAACTGGACACAATATTCCAGATGAGGCCTCACCAGGGCAGAGTAGAGGGGGAGGATCACCTCCTTCGACCTGCTGGACACGCTCTTTTTAATGCACCCCAGGATGCCATTGGCTTTTTTGGCTACAAGGGCACACTGCTGGCTCATGGTCAATCTGTCGTCCACCAGGACGCCCAAGTCCCTCTCAGCAGAGCTCCTCTCCAGAATCTCTTCCCCCAGCCTGTACTGGTGCATGCAATTATTTCTACCCAGGTGCAAGACTCTACACTTGCTTTTGTTAAACCTCATCCGGTTTCTTACTGCCCGGCTCTCCAGCCTGTCCAGGTCTCGCTGAATGGCAGCACAGCCTTCAGGTGTGTCAGCCAATCCTCCCAACTTCGTGTCTTCAGCAAACTTGCTGAGGGTGCTCATTGATGAAGATGTTGAACAAGACCGGACCCAGCACAGACCCCTGGGGGATGCCGCTCGTTACAGGCCTTCAGCCAGACACTGCACCGCCAACGACAACACTCTGCACTCTGCCAGTCAGCCAATTCTCGACCCACTTCACTGTCCACTCACCTATCCCATACTTCCTCAACTTTGGTATAAGTATGTCATGGGAGACTGTATCAGTTATAGAGGTTATAGAGTTCAATTCCTGTAGTCAATTTGGCGGCCCAGGTGGGACCAGCTCTGTTCGCTGCAGGACCAGCTGAGAGGGAGACACTTTTGGCGCACCCTGAGATTTCTCTGAAGGACTCCCTTCCTCACCTGATCACTGCAGGGACAGACAAGGACCACCCATAGGTGGACCAGGTATGTGTATGGTAAGTGGAGCCCATATGTCTTGAGGAGACATCCTACACAGTTTACAGCCATACGTGCTGCTCCCAGGGAGGTGAGCTCATGGCTTTGGTTGCCAGCTGGGGTAGGAAGACTCCTTGGGTGAGTTCCTATGAAAGGGAACTGTATGTCATATGAATGGAAACAAGAACAAATACTCTCTCCCAGGTGGTTGACAATAGGAGGGACCTAGGTTGGTCTCTCCTACGGGTATGGGATATAGTGGATAGCCTGTCAAATGGTAGCCTGGGTTCTCCAAGGTGTAATCATGGGGCTAATAGGTTGTATGTTCAATATTATCATCTGCTTTAAGTGTCTGGTACCGTGTGTCAAGCTGACTCTGGGAAAAACATTAACGTTTGCAACTGGTCGACCAGAGTATGAGTGTTATTAAGATTCCAGCTAGAAAACGTTGTCAGCATTGTGTAGTATGAATTAACCATGCTTTTTGATCTAAATGTCAGAGTGAGTGTGGTGTGAGTGAGACACAGAACAGCTGCAGGGTGAGTGCCGAGTCCCGATCCATGTTTCCTTCCTCCTGTGAGGGAAATGGCCAGACACGGACAAAGTGAAAGACTGTGTTGTCTGTCCACTCATATGTACTTTCTGCTTGTATGTAAGAAGACAGGAGTTTGTACTCTGTAGATTAATAAGATGGTCCTGAGGAGAGGTGTACATTCCACCACCAATGAGTGTGAACCCATTTATGTAATACTATGTACTGCTTGTGAGGAAGTGTGTGAGGGAGGTGGTTCAGTCAGTGCTGGTTCTGTGGCACAGTGTTTATAACTGAAGAATACAGACTGTATTAAGGGAGTTTATGTGAACTGAAGAACTGTACTGTTTGACAAACTGTTTTGATGGTATAAGAAAGTGTAATTGTTAATGATATATGAAAGTGTAGTTGAGGGAATGTGGAAGTGTATCTGAGCATAGAAATAGAGGAAGCATTTACAGAGGAAAAAGGATTAAAGTGAGTTTACCTGCATTGACATGAGAGCAACACCCTGCCAGACCGCTGCCCTGTGAGCTGAGCAGAGCAGAGCAGAGACACAGTCCCCATGTATCAGGTAGTGTTATTCTGCTTACCAAATGAATGAGTTCACTACAGAAGAGGCAAATCTTCCCCTTTGCTCCATTTGTGGCATACTCTGGAGTTCAAGGCATTGCAAAGCTATGGCACAGCCAACACAAGTTTGTGAGGCGAAGGTCCTGTTTAATTTAAGCTCATTCTGTGACACAGTTATCCGTTTAGTTGACCAAGGGAAGCCAGTTGATGTAATCCTTGAGGATTTCAGTGGAAATTTTGATACTGTTTCTCACAACAACCTTCTGGACAGAATGTTCTGCATATGGCTAGACAGAAACACAATGTGGTGGGTGAGCAGTTGGCCAGTAGGTCAGTCCCAAAGGATTATAGTCAGTTTTTTCCATCAGGCTGGTAGATGGTCACTGTCGGGGTCCCCAGGGTTCCATTTTGGGGCCACTTTCCTTTCATGTTTATGCAGATGACTTGAATGCAGGACTAGAAGACGTTCTGAGCAAGTTTGCTGATGAGACCAGATGAGGAGGTGCTGTTGCCTCCACTGAGGGTGGAGAGGACTTGCAGAGAGATGTGGACAAGTCAGAGAAGTGGGTACCAGTTGGTACTAAGCACCAAGTGCATAAAGTATAACAAGAACAAGTGCCTGATTGTGCACCTGGGTAGGGGCAACCCTGGACATACACACTGACTGGATATGGGACACTGGAGAGGAGTCTGACTGGAAAGGATTGAGGTGCTGGTCAGCATCACACTGAATGTGAGTCAGCAGTGTGCCAAGGCAGCCAGGAAAAACAACAGTCCCCTGGAGTGCATGAAGCAACTTATTGCCAGCTGGGTGAGGGAAAGGATCATCCCTCTCTGCTCTGCATTGCTACTGCCTCACTAGCAGCACTAGGTGCACTTCTGGGCACCGCAGAACATAAAGGACATTAAACTCTGGGAGAATGTGCAAAGGAGGGCACTGGAACTGAGAGATCTGAAGTTCAGAGTTTCATAGGGATTGACTGCTTGTTCACACTGGGCCCTTCTCACATCCCTTCTCACATCCTGCAATGAAACATAGGTCTCATATGGGACATGAACCTCACAGCGTCCTTGCACCACATGTAGAGCCTGGGATATTTTGTCCCCATGTCTATCATTTAACATCATACAAAATTCCAACCCATTGCCCCAGGAAATGCCCGGAGCCAACATGAGATACAGGACCTCTCTACCACTGGTCTTGCAATCAGGGCTTGACCTGTCTGCTTTGTAAGGCAAAGGAGAGGTTTCTTAGCATGCCAGTGCCTTTGCCTGCCTGTAGTCATGGCTTCCAGTTATCTTCTCTAACAAGTCCCTTGGGAAGCTTGCTTGTTAATGTTCCTCAGTGGGCCCATTAATACTCCAAGAAACTTCACTGTTACTTCTGACTTTGTCTTGTTGAGCACTTTGTGCAAACTTCTCTCTGCACTGGAGGCTGATGAACTCAGCATCAAATGCACCCTGGGACCATTATAACCTAAAGAATCTCCTGTGCCTTATGCCATCTTGTTATCTTCTTCAAGTTATCAGAACTTGTTCAGCAAAAAGGAGGGATATCTGGAGAGAGCTTAAAGAATCCATTATAAATTTATTGTCTATTTATTTATAGCTGGGTTTAAAGCAGCACTGTGCAACTGATACCAATCCAGGATGTCCCAATGAGTTCTGTACTGTTACTGTGTTGACAAAGGTCTTTCTCAACCTCCCCACCCAATTTCTGCTCACAATGGACCTATGGGACTTGCATCACTTTGCTTCACATCACTCTTCTCCTCTGCATTCATCCGCTCAGTGTTAAAACTGCTTTGCACCAACTCCCACTGGCTTTCCTCAGAGAACCAGCTACACATGGAAAAGGAAAGATTTCTCTTTTTTATCTGGCCAGCAAATGGAAAGAAAGGTGATGCAATTGAATGTACAGTAAAACACAGTGATCAACTGCATGCCATGTTCAAGCGGCATCTATTGAAGTTTGTCATTCATATGGAATACTTTTAAAAGAAATGATTTATACTGAGGTAGGATAGGATAGATTGAATCACTGTGAAGTAGTTGAAAACAGAGGCCATCAGACTCTGGGAGATAGAGCAAATTCCAGTAATCTTCCTGGGATAGATCAGCCAGGTAGTTGAGAGGTATCAACTTAAAACTGAACAGGACTTGTGAGTATTTCACACATTGAGACGGGTTAACACATTCTCACTGATTCTCAGAATTTGGGGAGATGGAACAAATTCCAGTAATCCCCCTAAAAGTCAGAAATCAGACAGATAATTGGGAGGTATCTGACTGAACAAAGAGCAAGGGATGGAGAAATCTGGAGGGCAGTGGGAGTAGTTTGTGCCCAAATGGCCTGCTGAAAACATGCCCTTAACCATGGCCATTTATTTAGGAGAGCTGAAAAAACTTGGAGGATGAGACACATCAAATAGGCAGCAGGGAAGAGTAGTGCTGGGCAACGGGCTATAGTCACAGGGCATTGGCACTGGCACCGCTGTCTGTGTCTCTGAACCTGAAGGCATTTGTGTCCAGCGAACACAGTTCTGGAAAACATTGTAGTTTCAGTAAAAGAAAAAAAAAGACATCAAATCACCTCAAAGATTCATATTTACAACTTAAAATGGAACAAGACTCATGAGAATTTCTCATGTTGAGAAGGGTTAACACATTTTCATTGATTTCCATCTTTGTCTTCAATTATTTGTTTCAGATTTATTGACATTTATGATCAACTATTAAGCTTACAGCCTCAAAATAAATAAATAAATTAAAAGAGATACATTTGCATCTTGCACATGGCCTGATGCCCCTGTGACCTTCACAGTTCCCACAAGTCCCTCCATGACAGAAAGTATGAGATCCAGCAGAGCACCTCTCCTCTTTGGTTCCTCCACTGCTTGGTCAAGAAGCTGCCATCTGTGCTCTCCATGGATCTGCTGGATGCCACATGCCCTGCTGTGCTGTCCCTGCCACAGATAATGGAGTGACAAAGGCCCCCAAATGGGACAAGGGACAGACAACATCAGAATCCCATCTGTCTGCAGAGGGCACCTTCCACTTGCTCTCCCTGATCAGGAAGACAGGAAAAGACACTGATGGTCTCCTCTGTTGGCCATTTCCATAAGCTCTGACCTGTCTGCTCTTCCATCCCCAGGCAGAGCTCAGTGCACTCTCACAGAGGGTAGTCACATTCTTTATCTCCTCGCCCATCCATCCTAAAGACTCGGTATCCCCCTTGTGCTACTCCCTCAGAAAACCTTGAGATCTTCAGGTGCTCTTCACTGTGTGACCAGATCAGATTGTATAGTCCCAAGGAGATCTGTAAGCATCTCGGTGCAGTGCTGTGGTTTAAGGTTTATGGGTTGAGACAAAGAGAAAAAGAAAAGGATAATAATTATGACAAATGTATTTATACATATATAATATATTTAGTGTATTTTCACACATATACAACATATGCAGTTGCAAACATATATGAACTAATCCCTATGCGCAAGTCCAGGATTAGTTGCAGGGGTTTTAACAGCCACAGGGTTCACTGTAGGAGCTGAAGTGGCTGTTGGGCTGTTGCAGGAGTTGAAGTGACCTCAGAGTTCATTGCCAGAGCTGGAACCACCACAGGACCTGTGACTATGTTGGAGCAGCCACTGGGCTCATTGGAGGGGTTGGAGCTACCGCAGGGCTGTACTTCCTCCCTTGGGAGGAATTTGTACCATTTTCTTATTACCATACTTGGAACAGCTACAGGACCCGTAGCAGGAGTGACTGCAGAGCTCATTATGAGGGATGGAGTGACAGTGGGATCTGTCCCAGAGCTTGGAGCAACTGCAGGACGTGTAGCAAAACCTTGGAGCTGCTGCAGGGTCTGTGCCAGGAGTTGAAGAGGTTGCAGCACTGTCAGCATTTCCAGCTCTCTGGATCTGGCACACTGCAGTCGGGATTACCAGAGCCACAGCAGACCTGCCCCCAATATTCTACCAGTTTCTCAGGATCCTGCAGTTACTCGGAGATGAAGTTCCAAAGCCCTGGGGGTGCCCACCACTCCAGGCAGCTGCCCAGACTGTCCCACACCCCCTGCCATGCAGAGCCTTCTCACCTTGGGGCAGATCTCTCACTGATATTCCTGAATAATTGTTTAACCTCAATCATAGATTCATAGAATCACCAAGGTTGGAAAAGGCCTGAAAGATCATCCATTCCAACCGTTCACCTATTACCTATAGCTCCCACTAAACCATGTCCCTCAACACAATATCCAGTACACCCCCGGACTCACAGAGGCGAAAATGTAAATTGTATAATTCCTAATCATATGGACAATATTACTTCCAAAACCCAAAGATGACCGCAGAGCTGAATGTGCACAAAACTTCACTTTGTCAGCTGCAAATTTTATCGTGGTACAAACTAAAGTCAAACAGCATAGCAAAATAAATACCCTAATGTAGCATCCAAGCACCAAGTAAGGAGCTGTGCAGTGAAGCTTCATGAGAAGACTCAACAAGCTCCACAAATAGGGAAACAATTAGCATCATGGCCTGCACTTCTCCAACTCCCACAAAGCCCTGAGTTATCTCACTCTGGACAGTTGTGCTGTTATCTCTACCCTTGGAGCCTCACATCAGGCACCGAAATGACAGTGGTTGTTGAACCCAACATGTGGCTCAGCAGCTCACAGTGCTTTGTGCACTGCCCAATTCCCAGTGGGATGGGGAAGAGAATTGGGAAAAAAAAGTACAACTTCTGGGTTGTAACAAAGCAATTTACTAAGAGAGATAAAAGGAGAGGAGTAATAGTTATCACTATATATCCGTTGATATGGAATTGTATGTAACAACTGATGCACAAGCACTTGCTCAGCACCACCAGACTGATGCCCAGCTGGGCCCTGGGCAGTCAAGAGAGTGAGATGAACTCCCACCCCTTTCAATACAATTTCTGCTTGCTGTCAGCTGATAGAGAACGTCCCTTTGGCCACTATCAGTCAGCTGTCCTCACTCTGTTCCCTCCCAGCTCCATGTGCCCTTTACTGACCATGGCCTTGGCTCTGTAGAACACTGCTTAGCAGCAGCTGTAAACACCAGAGAGTTATCAATGGTTTTCTCCTAGAACCAAAACACTGCACCATAGCAGGCAGTCTGAAGAAAACAATTCCATCTGAGCTGTAACTCAGATTCCTGCCTGTCCCCCTGCTCTTGTTCTTCCTGATCAGGAAGCAAGGAACAGAATATGCCACTCTCCTCTTTGAGACCTTTCCATCAGTTCTCAGCTGGCTCCTCTGCCATCCCCAGGCAGAGCTCAGTGCACTCTCACAGAGGGCAGCAGCTGTTCCTCATCTTCCTTGGCCATCCGTCAAAAAGATTCTCTATGCCATTTGCTACAGCTAAGAGGTAGGAACCATCCCACCATGTCTCTGCGAGACAAACAAGACTGTAGGCCTGAAAATGCACAGTGATTTTGAGCTCACTGAGTGAATGTTTGTGGTCTTCTCATTAGTGTAAAGACTCTTCAGAAAGCATCTCTTTCAAGAAGCATGACTAGATTTAGCTTGGCTTGGTCTCGCATCTGCAACATGGTACTGCTGTTCAGAAGGTGCTACACAGGAACAAGACCCATTGTGGGGCTCACAGTTGTCCAGCAAGCACTGACACTACCAGGACATGGATTTCCTGAAGGTTCTCAGCTGCATTTGCCAGCTGACTTAGGGTGTGCTGGAGACCCCAAGGAAATGCCATTTAAATGAGAGCCCAAAACAAAGAAAGGTGCCATCAGTGACAGAATGTGTGTTTGTCACAGCTTTGGAATGGCATAAGCTCTGGAATTTTCACTAGATGTATAGAGAAAGATCTGTCTCTTCTTTTGGTGTATTCATCCATTTGGTCATCTGAATAACTCTGCACTCTCAGGTGCCTATTACTCACAGAATCACAGACTCACACAATCTTAGGGGTTGGAACGGACCTCTAGAGATCATCAAGTCCAGCCCCCCTGCCAAAGCAGGCTCCCTACACCATGTCACGCAGGTAGGCATCCAAGTGGGTCTTGAATATCTCCAGAGAAGGAGACTCTACCACCTCCCTGGGCAGCCTGTTCCAGTGCTCCGTCACCCTCACTGTAAAGAAGCTCTTGTACACATTCGTGTGGAACTTCCTATGCTGTACTTTCATCCCATTACCCCTAGTCCTATCCCCACGCACTACTGAAAAGAGACCAGCCTTGCCACTATGGCCCCCACACCTCAGGTATTTATAAACCTGGATCAAGTCCCCTCTCAGCCTTCTTTTCTCAAGGCTAAACAGACCCAGTTCCATAAGTCTCTCCTCATAGGGAAGATGCTCCAGGACCTTCACCATCTTTGTGGCCCTCTGCTGGACTCTTTCCAAGAGATCCCTGTCTTTTTTGTACTGGGGAGCCCAGAACTGGACACAATATTCCAGATGAGGCCTCACCAGGGCAGAGTAGAGGGGGAGGATCACCTCCTTCGACCTGCTGGAAACGCTCTTTTTAATGCACCCCAGTATGCCATTGGCTTTTTTGGCTACAAGGGCACACTGCTGGCTCATGGTCAATCTGTCGTCCACCAGGACGCCCAGGTCCCTCTCAGCAGAGCTCCTCTCCAGCAGCTCTTCCCCCAGCCTGTACTGGTGCATGCAATTATTTCTACCCAGGTGCAAGACTCTACACTTGCTTTTGTTAAACCTCATCCGGTTTCTTACTGCCCAGCTCTCCAGCCTGTCCAGGTCTCACTGAATGGCAGCACAGCCTTCAGGCGTGTCAGCCAATCCTCCCAACTTCGTGTCATCAGCAAACTTGCTGAGGGTGGTCACTATCCCCTCATCAAGGTCCTTGATGAAGATGTTGAACAAGACCGGACCCAGTATGGACCCCTGGGGGACGCCACTAGTTACAGGCCTCCAGCCAGACACCGCACCGCCAACGACAACCCTCTGCACTCTGCCAGTCAGCCAATTCTCGACCCACTTCACCGTCCACTCATCTATCCCATACTTCCTCAGCTTTGTTATAAGGATGTCATGGGGGACAGTATCAAAAGCTTTACTGAAATCAAGGTAGACTACATCTACCGCCCTCCCCCTGTCCACCCAGCTATGTATCCAAATTCCTTCCAACTATTGATGATGTATTAGTTCAGCCTATATCTGTTGCACGCTTTCTCCTGATGGTGTGCAAGTGAGGTGGAGCTCTCCCCCTTGCACCAGGGTGTGTGCGCATCACTCATTAAACATACCTGCTTTATAACTACTTGGTGGTTATGGAGTTTGATTCTGCAAGTCACCAACTCTAGGGCCATCCTGCTCTATTGCCTGCTGCATTATCGGGGTGATGAGTCCATCAAGGCCTTTATATGTGATCCTAATCATCCCAATGACAACGGGAAGGCCGGCAAGCAACAAGGTAAGTGCAACCCATAAGTGTGACCCCATAGGGGCCAATGGGGACCCCAGACCCATGAGTGGGAACACAAACCCATAAGTGGGACCCATAAGTGAGGATCCAGACCTATATGTGTGCCCCCCGACCCATAAGCGTCACCCAAACCCCCATAACTATGATTCTAGCCCCATAAGTGTGAACCCATAGGGGCCAATGGGGACCCCAAGCCCCATAAGTGAGGCTCCAGACCCATAAGTGAGGCTCCAGACCCATAAGTATGACACACAAGTGAGGCTCCAGACCTGTAAGTGGGAACACAGACCCATAAGTGGGAACACAGACTCGTAAGCGGGTCCTCAGACCCATAAGTGTGACCCTAAAGACTTCAAGATATCCCCACTCCCATAAGTGTGACCCATAATTGAGGCTCCAGACACATAACTGCATCCCCAGCCCCATAAGTGTGACCCCATAGGGGCCAATGGGGACCCCAAACCCCGTAAGTGTGAACACAGCCCCATAAGTGGGACCCATAAGTGAGGCTCTAGCTTAATAGCTGTGACCCCAAACACTAATGACGTCCCCATAAACCTTAATGGGGTCCCAATAAGTGTGACCACAGCAAATAAGTGGGCCCCTAAACCCATAAGTGGGTCACCGGACCCATGAGTGGACCCATAAGTGCATCCCCAGCCCCATAAGTGTGACCCAAAATCCCAGAAGTGTGACCCCTGTCCCATAAGTGGGTCCCCAGCCCCATAAGTGTGGCCCCATAGGGGCCAATGGGGACCCCAGCTCCATAAGTGTGACCCATAAATGCCTCCCCAGCACCATAACTGCCTCCCCAGCCCCATAAGTGCGTCCCCAGCCCCATAACTGCATCTCCAGCCCCATAACTGTGACCCCAGTGGGGACACTATGGGGGTCCCTGGTTGTCATACCTGTACCCATAAGTGTGACCCATATGTGGTTCCCCAGCCCCATAGGCTTATCTCCAGCCCCATACGTGCATCTGCAGCCCCATAACTGCATCCCCAGTCCCATAACTGCCTCTCCAGCCCCATAAGTAGGAACACAGACACATATCTGAGTCCCCAGCCCCATAACTGCATCCCCAGCCCCATAAGTGGGTCTTCAGCATCGTCAAGGGGAAGAGAGCTGGATCTGCTGACAGTGCTGCAGCCTCTGCAACTCCTGGCACAGACCCTGCAGCAGCTCCAAGGTTTTGCTACACGTTCTGCAGTTGCTCCAAGCTCTGGACAGATCCCGCTGTCACTCCACCCCTCATAATGAGCTCTGCAGTCACTCCTGCTACAGGTCCTGTAGCTGTTCCAAGTACAGTGATAAGAAAGTGAAACAAATTCCTCCCAAGGGAGGTGCACTGTGCCAGGAGGTTCAGTCCTGTGGTCACTCCAACCCCTCCAATGAGCCCAGTGGCTGCTCCAACATAGTCACATGTCCTGTGGTGGTCCCAGCTCTGGCAATGAACTCTGAGGTCACTTCAACTCCTGCAACAGCCTGAAAGTGCAACAGCTCCTACAGTGAACCCTATGGCTGCTAAAACCCCTGCAACTAGTCCTGGACTTGCAAACAGATAAACATAGGGCTTAATTCATATATCATTGCAACTGCGTATGTTGTATATGTGTATATATTTTCTTTTTCTCTTTATCTCAACTCATAAAATTTAAACCACAGCACTGCCCCGAGTCTCTTACTGATTACCTTGGGACTATTCAATTTGATTGGGTCACACACTGAAGAGCGCCAGTAGATCTCGAGGTTTTCTCAGCGAGCAGCTCCTGAGGTATATTCCTAACACGAGCTTTGGAAGAGGCCTCCAGTTCTCTGGTCCTGCTCTAAAGGGGCCCTCTTGTTATGGCAGTGCCAGCAAGGAGACCAGCTCTGACACAGCTGTTCGTATTGCCGGCCACTGACTGCAGCCCCAGAGTGCTGCTGTAGAGGCAACAGGACGGTCGTGAGACACACAAGACCATCAGGACTGCACAAATGAGAGAACTTGAGAGCACTGTGGCAGTGTAAGGAGATCAGAAATGAAAAGAGCACGTTGAGCTGCTGTCTGTGGCTGTATCTACCTAAATCCAGACAAAGTAGGAAAAAAGAAAAGCTAAGTAAAAGTCTATTTTGACACCTTTTTAGGTATCTTTTAACGTATTTGGGGAATCTGGATACATGTTTACATGAGCTCTTGGAATGAAAAAAAGGAAATTGGTTTGGAAAGAGGTGTAATACAATTTTATTTTTAAGTTCAATAATATATATTTTTTTGCACGTTGCTATATCTCACATAATCAAACAATCAAAGATGCATAAAACATAAAGAACCATCATTGGGAATCCTATGATGAAGCTGTACATTTTATGGAAGCTGGAATAGTGCGTATTGCAACATCTTCCCGAGAGCGTGCTTGATCTCCCTGTTCCTCATGCTGTAGATAATAGGGTTCAGTGTTGGAGGAACCACTGAGTACAGAAGTGCCATTGTCAGATCCAGGAGTGGGGAGGAAATGGCTGGGGGCTTCAGGTTGGCAAAAATGCCAGTGCTGACAACTAGGGAGACCACGGCCAGGTGAGGGAGGCACGTGGAGAAGGCTTTGTGCCTTCCCTGCTCAGAGGGCATCCTCAGCACAGCCACGAAGATCTGCACATAGGACACAACTATGAAAACAAAGCAACCAAAGCCTAAACTCACACCAAAAAAGATAAACACAACTTCCCTGAGGTAGGATGCTGAGCAGGAGAGCTTGAGGATCTGTGGGATTTCACAGAAAAACTGGTTCACAACATTGCCTTGGCAGAGAGGCAGTGAAAACGTACTGGCAGTGTGCAGCAGGGAATTGAGAACCCCAGTGCCCCAGGCAGCTGCTGCCATGGTGGCACAAGCTCTGCTGTCCATCAAGGTCCCGTAGTGCAGGGGCTTGCAGATGGCAACATAGCGGTCATAGGACATGATGGTGAGAAGGGAATACTCTGCTGAGATGAAGAAGACAAAGAAAAAGACCTGTGCAGCACATCCTTTGTAGGAGATGGCCCTGGTGTCCCAGAGGGCGTTGGCCATGGCTTTGGGGAGAGTGGTGGAGATGCAGCCCAGGTCGAGGAGGGCCAGGTTGAGGAGGAAGAAGTACATGGGGGTGTGCAGGCGGCGGTCGCAGGCTACGGCTGTGCTGATGAGGCCGTTGCCCAGGAGGGCAGCCAGGTAGATGCCCAGGAAGAGCCAGAAGTGCAGGAGCTGCAGCTGCCGCGTGTCTGCCAACGGCAGCAGGAGGAACTCGCTGATGGAGCTGCTGTTGGACATCTGCTGTTGTTGGGCTTGGAGTCCTGCTCAGAGTGCAGAAGATAATGACAAGTCCAGACCATTCTCAGAGACACTCCTCCTGCTATAATATGAAATGTTTTTATTCTCTTACAACAGTGTACATATAGCACCATTACTTGCATTCAATTTCATGTATTTCAGCATTCCTTAAGCAGAAGCAGCATATGGTGCTCTGACCTCCCTCTTATTTTCTTATCCCTTCTCCATGGATATTTTCATCTGTTTCATGTCTCATATCTTTACCCCAAGTGCTTTTAGAGCCCCCTACCCGAGCTTCTGTGGCATTCAGTTTCAGTTAGAAAATGCTGCCTGTTTGTACGATAAGTGAATTATTCATGCCTACAGAAAATGATGATAATTCCATCCTTCGAGAAAGGGGAGACTGAAAGCACATCATGTGTGAGTGTTCACAAAACAAGCAATTGGTTGATGAAAAATTCTCATAACTCTTATTGTCCCTTTTAGATTTCTGACCCCAATTCTCTTTGCCTCAGAACAGAAATGGAAATCCCCTGCCTTGGCTCTCCTCTTGCAAAGTGCCCTCACAAACATTCTGTTGTGCAGTGGAGTTGTGATCCCCTGCCCCAGGCAGCAGCTGTGGCAGCACAAGCCCTGCCGGGGGGCTCCTTCCCCCCACCCGTCTCCCCGCAGCACCCTGGGCAGCTCCCCGGGCAGGCTGAGTGCTGAGCCTGGCAGGCGGCAGAGTCCCATACCCGGCACACAGCCCCTGGGGCACAGCAGGGACCCTGCTCTGCAGGACAGCCCTGGGCACCCGCCTGCAGCCCCGGCTGCACAGCCTGCAGCCGTGCTGGGACATGCAGCACTCAGGGCTGTGCTCTGGTGCTGCAGCACGGTAGCCCTCAGCTGGAGCAGAAGGCTTTTAACACAGTAAAGAAACATGCAGTGCCTGCAGCCAGATCTGCTACGGGATGTCCCCGATTTGGTGATCCCTCCAGGAAAATCAGCTGCATTGCCTACTGCTAGACACTTACCATTCTGTTGATCTGTTATCAGTGCTCCTGCAGTCCGTTTACAGCAGGTTCACGCTGATCAAACACTGTAAGCTCTCTCTCCCTTTCTTCTATCGTCATGTGAATTGCTGCTCAAGCCCCAGCCCTGCTGTGCTGTGCACAAGAGCTGCTCCTGGGCACAGCATTCCCTCTACAACACTTCTCACTTTTATGAGCTCCCTGTGTCCCAGAAGCCCAGCCCAACTCAGTAACAGATGATGTCATTTTTTATCCTTCCCACTCATCTCCCCTGTGGTGTCCCGGGGTCCTCATGGCCAACAGCTCCTGAAAGACAACAGCATCATGACAGTACATTAAAATCTGTTGAATTAAACGCCAGATGACCAGTGGTCAGTGACTAATTCCAGACATGTTCTGAGTCATCCCAGAGAGTGTTTGCTCAAAGAGGGCACTCATACAAGGACGGGATATCAGAGAATAATAGAATCACCAAAGTTAGAAAAGACATAAATGATCATCCAGTACGGCTGGTCACCTATCAGCCCCCACTAAACCATGTCCCTCAACACAACATCCAATCATTCCTTGAACGCCTCCATGGTCACTGAATCCACCACCCACCTGGGCAGTCCATTCCAGGTCCCAAATTTCAGGACGTGGCATTTGGTCTTGGTGAACCTCACCCCATTGGCTTCAGCCCAGCTCTCCAGCCTGTCCAGATCCCTCAGTAGGGCCTTGCTAACTTCAGGCAGATCCACACTCCCAGCCAATTTGGTGTAGTCTGCAAACCTACATAGGATGCACGCAGTGCCCTCATCCAGGTCATCAATAAAGATACTGAAGAGGACAGGCCCCAGCACAGACCCCTGGGGAACACCAGGTAGACACACAGGTGGGCGTCCAGGCTGGTCTTGAATATCTCCAAAGAAGGAGACTCCCCAACCCCTTGGGCAGCCTATTCCAGGGCTCTGTCACTCTCACTGTAAAGATGTTCTTGCACACATTTGTGCAGAACTTCCTATGCTCCTGTTTCTGTTCCATTTCCCCTTGTCTTGTCTCCACACACTGATGAAAAAAGCCTGGTCTCTCCACTTTGAACCCACACCTCAGATATGAGCACTGACATGAGAGCAACCCCCTGCACCTTTCCCCTGCGAGCAGAGCATAGCAGAGCAGAGACACAGTCCCCATGTATCAAGCAGTGTTATTCTGCTTGCCAACAGAAGAGGCCAGTCTTTCTCTATGCTTCATCTGTGGCATACTCCAGAGTTCAATACACTGCAAAGCTATGGCACATCTATGTTCTTGCAACGATGACACCTTAGTATTCTCTGGGCTCTCATTTCAATGGCATCTAAATAAATCCATGGTCATACAAGTTGAAGAGAAGCTGGCAAATGTTGTCTCATTGTATGGAAGAGCAAGAAAGATGACAGGGGCAATTATGAACCAGTCAGTCTAACTCCAGTGCCTGGTAAAATTATGGAGAAAGTGATTGTGAGAGTGATTGAAAATCACCTGAAGGACAATTGTGTCATTGGTCACAGTCAACACAGGATCCCGAGGGGAAGTTCCTGTTTAACTATAGGTCTTTTTATGACAATGTTAGTGAATTGGTTGACCAAGGGTTGACAGTTGATGTTATCCTTGAGAATTTTAGTAGAGCTTTTAAGACTATTTCTCACAGCACCCTTCTGGACAGAATGTCCTGCATACGGCTAGACAGAAACAGAATGTGGTGGATGAGCTGTTGGCCAGTAGGTCAGCCCCAAAGGATTACAGTCAATGGGTTCCATCAGCCTGGTAGATGGTCACTATCAGGGTTCCCCAGGGCTCCATTATAGGGCCACTTCTCTTCCATGTTTTTGTGGATGACTTGCATGCAGGAATTTTTGCTTATGTTCGCTGATGATAGCAGATGAGGAGGTGCTGTTGCCTCCACTGAGGGTGGAGAGGACTTGCAGAGAGATGTGGACAAGTCAGAGAAGTGGGTACCAATTGGTACTAAGCACCAAGTGAATAACATCTAACAAGAACAAGTGCCTGATTGTGCAACTGGGTAGGGGCAACCCTGGACATAAACACAGAATGTATACGGGACACTGGAGAGAGTTCTGACTGAAAAGGACTGGGGGTTCTGGTCAAAATCTAATTGAATGTGAGTCAGCAGTGTGCCCAGACAGCCAGGAAAGCTAACGGTCCCCTGGAGCACATCAGGCATTTTATTGCCATCTGGGTGAGGGAAAGGATTGTCCCTCTCTGCTCTGTGCAGCTCCAGCATCACCTGGAGCACTAGGTTCACTTCTGGGCAATGCAGAACATAAAGGACATCAAACAATGGGAGGGTGTGCACAGGAGGGCACTGGAACTGGGAGATCTGAAGTTCAGAATTTCACTGTGATTGACTGCCTGTTTAGACAGAGCCCTTCTCACATCCCACATCCTGCGATGAGACACGGGGCACACATGGGACATGAACTTGACAGTATCATTGCACCTAATGCAGAGCCTGGGATCTCTGTCCCCATGTCTTTCATTAAACATCATACAGAACTCCATCCCACTGCCCCAGGAAGGGCCCTGAGCCAACATGAGAGACAGGATCTCCCTGCCAAGGGTCTGGGAATCAGGGCTTGTCCTGTTTGCTTCTTAAGACAAAGGAGGATTTTCTTAGCATCAGAGCCACCATGCCAGTGCCTTTGCCTGACTGGAGTAATGGCTTCCAATTATCTGCTCTAATTAGTGCCTTGGGAAGCTTACTTGATAATGGCCCTCAGTGGTCCCATTAATACTCCAAGAAACTTCACTGTTGCTTCTGACTTTGTCTTGCTGAGTTCTTTGTGCAAACTTCTCTCTGCACTGGAGGTTGACAGACTTAGCAGCAAATACGCCCTGGGGCCCATTCTAACCTTAAAGAGCCTCCTGTGCCTTGTGCCTTCCTGTTCTCTTCTTCAGGTTTTCAGAACTTGTTCAGCAAAATGGAGAGTGCATAAAGAGCAAGAATCAAAACAGCATTTATTTTGTATTTATTTATGGATTGTTTTATACAAGAAGTAAAAGAAGCATTTTGCAACTGATGCCATTCCAGGTTGTCCCCAATGAGTTCTATTCTCTTTCTGTGTGGACAAAGTTCCTCCTCAATCTCCCCACCCCACTACTCACATTGGCCTCATGGCACTTGCATCAGTTTTCCTTACATCACTCTGCTGTCACCCGCTCAGTGTTAAACCTCCTTTGTACCAACTCCCACTGGCTTTCCACAGAGAACCAGCTGCACATGGAAAAAGAAAGAATTCTCTTTATTTATGTCCAACAAACAGAAGGAAAGGTGATGCAATTGAATGAACAGTAAAACACAGTGATCAACTGCATGCCGTGTCCAAGCAGCTTCTATTGAGGTTTATTTTTCATAGGGAATATTTGCACATGAAATGAGTTAGAAACAGATAGGATAGGATAGATAGAATCACGGTGAAGGATTTGACAACAGACTTTTGAGGAATGGAGCAAATTTCAGTAATCTCCCTTGGAAAGATCAGCCAGGGAGTTGGGAGGTATCAACTTAGAATTGAACAGGACTCGTGAGTATTTCACACACTGAGACGGGTTAACACTTTCTTCTTGATTTCTATCTTTGTCTTCAACTCTTTTTTTCACTTTTACTGACATTAATGAACATCTTACAGAATTCATGCTTTCTTTAAAGCATGAAAAAATGAAAGGGAGAAAGAGAAAAAAAAAGAAATAGAAATAGAAAAAGGAAAAAAGAAAGGATATGGAAAGGGAAAAGGAAAAAGAAAAGGAAAAGAAAAAGGAAAAAGAAAAGGAAAAGGAAAAGGAAAAGGAAAAGGAAAAGGAAAAGGAAAAGGAAAAGGAAAAGGAAAAGGAAAAGGAAAAGGAAAAGGAGAAGAAAACGACATAGAAAAAGAAAAAGTAAGAGAAAAAGAAAAGATAGGAAGGGATAGATAGAATCACAGTGAAGGAGTTGACAACATAGTCCATCAGTCTTTGGTGAGATGGAGCAAATTTTAGTCATCCCCCTAAAAGTCACAAATCAGACAGATAATTGGAAGGTATCTGACTGAACAATAAGAAAGGGATGGGGAAATCTGTCAGGCTGTGGCAGGAGCATGTGTCTAAATGGCCTGCTGAAAACATGCCTTTAACCACGACCATTTATTTAGGAGAGCTGGAGACACCTGGAGGATGAGGGATCAAATAGGCAGCAGGGAAGAGCAGCGGTGGGCGCCAGGATTTAGTCACAGGGCAATGATGGCACTGGCATCGCTGTCTGTGTCTCTGTACCTGAAAGCATCTGAATTAAAGGGAAAAAAAAAAAAAAAAAAAAAAAAAAAAGACACAAAATCCCTACAAAGACTCATATTTACAACTAAAAATGGAACAAGACTCATGAGAATTTCTCATGTTGAAAAGCGTTAACACATTTTCATTGATTTCTATCTTTGTCTTCAATTCTTTGTTTCAGTTTTTTTGACATATATGTTCATCTTTTAAGCTTACAGCCTCAAAATAAATAAATACATAAATAAAATTAGATCCTTTTGTCTTTTGCACGTGGCCTGATGCCCCTTTCACCTTCACAATTCCCACCAAACCTTCCATGCCGGTGAGTATGAGATCCAGCAGAGCACCTCTCCTCTTTGGTTCCTCCATGGCTTGGTCAAGAAGCTGCCATCTGTGCTCTCCATGGATCTGCTGGATGCCACATGCCCTGCTGTGCTGTCCCTGCAGCACATACTGGAGTGAAAAAGGCTCCCAAAGGGGACAATGGCCAGACAACATGAAACTCCCGTCTGTCTGCAGAGGGCACCTTTCACTTGCTCTCCCTGATCAGGAAGACAGGTACAGACACTGTTGGTCTCCTCTGTTGGCCATTTCCATTAGTTCTGACCTGTCTGCTCTTCCATCCCCAGGCAGAGCTCAGTGCAATCTCACAGAGGGCAGTCGCTCTTCCTTGTCTCCTCACCCATCCATCCTAAAGACTCAGTATCCCCCTTGTGCTACAGTGCAGTTGTGGAAGCCATTCAACTGTGTCCCCATGGTCCAAACAGGAGCTCAGGCCTGCAGCTCTACCAAGATTTCTAGCTTCTTGTGCGTTGGTGTTTGCATTAGTGCAAAAATACAGGAGTAAACATCCTCACTGGAAAGCATCACTGGACTTAGCCGGACTGGAGAGCTCATCCATGGTATTAGTGCGCAGAAGGTGGCACACAGACAATAGACCGATTGTGGGCCTTGGAGCTGACATAGCAACATGGTCACACCATGGTCATGGCTTTGCTGATGGCCCTGTGCTGCTCTTGCAGCTGCATGTGAATTCACCAGACAGCCAGTGCTATCCCCTCTCTGGCCCTCAGCTGATGCCCAGGAAGGAGGTGTCTATCTCAGGGATTTCCCACACGGTTTACAAGCACTGGCACACATCAGGAGCAGCCCAGGCACCTTGGGCATCACCCAGTGTCTGTGTGTGAGCTGCTGCCTCCCAGCTGAAGGACCGAGGACTCAGAGCAGGAGCTCACATGCAGGCAACTCCTTGTGCACTTCTGAGCTGAACCAGAGAAATCCCAGCTCCTGTGGTTCTGTGGGGAGCCGAATCCCATTTCAGCTCCAGGATTTCTGTCAAGGGATGACACTCCTGCGCTGCCTCAGCTGGATCACTGCCCTGCACAGGGAAAGTCCAAACCTCGCCTTCCTTGTCTGGTTGCCCTTATTGTTTCATCAAACGATCTCTGGGAGCACTCCCCATATGTCTCCAATCAGTCACTGACCACTGGACATGTGGTGGTTAATTGAGTGGATTTCAAAGCACAGTCATGATGCTGTTGTCTTTCAGGAGCTGTTGGCCATGAGGACCCAGGGACATGTCAGGGGAAATGAGTGGGAAGGATAAAAATGACATAATCTGCTGCTTGCTTGTCCAGGTTCCTGGGACACAGGGAGCTCATAAAAGTGGGCAGAGCTGCAGAGAGACAGCTGTGCCCAGGAGCAGCTCTTGTGCACAGCACAGCCTGCAGGTGACAGAAGGAGAGGAGAGAAACTGAAGAGAGCTTGCAGGATGTGTGTGGTGTGAGCGGGCTGTGAACTCACTGCAGGAGCATTGCTCACAGACCATGACAAGGTAAGTCTCACAGCTGACCATGAGCTGCTTTTCATAGAGGGTCAACTTAATTTGGGACATCCCATAGGAGATCTGGATGCAGGCACTGCATGTTTCTTTACTGTGGAAAAAGCCTTCTGCTCCAGCTGAGACGGGTGCCCAGGGCTGTCCTGCAGAGCAGGGTCCCTGCTGTGCCCCAGGGGCTGTGTGCCGGGTATGGGACTCTGCCGCCTGCCAGGCTCAGCACTCAGCCTGCCCGGGGAGCTGCCCAGGGCGCTGCGGGGAGACGTGTGGGGTAAGGAGCCCCCGGCAGGGTTTGTGCTGCCACAGCTGCTGCCTGGGGCAGGGGATCACAGCTCCACTGCACAACGGATTGTTTCTGAGGGCACTTTGCAAGAGGAGAGCCAAGGCAGGGGGTTTCCATTTCCTGTTCTGAGGCAAAGAGGTTTGGAGTCAGAAATCTAAAAGGGGCAATAAGAGTTCTGAGAATTTTTCATCAATCAATTGCTTGTTTTGTGAACACTCACACATGATGTGCTTTCAGTCTCCCCTTTCTCGAAGGATGGAATTATCTTCATTTTCTGTAGGCATGAATAATTCACTTATCCTACAAACAGGCAGCATTTTCTAACTGAAACTGAATGCCACAGAAGCTCGGGTAGGGGGCTCTAAGAGCACTTGGGGTAAAGATATGAGACATGAAACAGATGAAAATATCCAGGGAGAAGGGATAAGAAAATAAGAGGAAGGTTAGAGCTCCATATGCTGCTTCTGCTTAAGGAATGCTGATCTACATGAAATTAAATGCAAGTAATGGTGCTAAATGTACACTGTTGTAGGAGAATTAAAACATTTCATAGTATAGCAGGAGTAGTGCCTCTGAGAATGGTCTGGACTTGTCATTATCTTCTGCACTCTGAGCAGGACTCCAAGCCCAACAACAGCAGATGCCCAACAGCAGCTCCATCAGTGAGTTCCTCCTGCTGCCGTTGGCAGACACGCGGCAGCTGCAGCTCCTGCACTTCTGGCTCTTCCTGGGCATCTACCTGGCTGCCCTCCTGGGCAACGGCCTCATCAGCACAGCCGTAGCCTGCGACCGCCGCCTGCACACCCCCATGTACTTCTTCCTCCTCAACCTGGCCCTCCTCGACCTGGGCAGCATCTCCACCACTCTCCCCAAAGCCATGCCCAACGCCCTCTGGGACAACAGGGCCATCTCCTACACAGGATGTGCTGCACAGCTCTTTTTCTTTACCTTCTTCCTCTCAGCAGAGTATTCCCTTCTCACCATCATGTCCTATGACCGCTATGTTGCCATCTGCAAGCCCCTGCACTACGGGACCTTGATGGACAGCAGAGCTTGTGCCACCATGGCAGCAGCTGCCTGGGGCACTGGGGTTCTCAATTCCCTGCTGCACACTGCCAGTACGTTTTCACTGCCTCTCTGCCAAGGCAATGTTGTCAACCAGTTTTTCTGTGAAATTCCCCAGATCCTCAAGCTCTCCTGCTCAGAATCAAATCTCAGGGAAGTTGTGTTTCTCATTTTTACTATCAGTTTAGACGTAGGCTGCTATGTTTTCATAGTTGTGTCCTATGTGCAGATCTTCGTGGCTGTGCTGAGGATGCCCTCTGAGCAGGGACGGCACAAAGCCTTCTCCACGTGCCTCCCTCACCTGGCCGTGGTCTCCCTGTTTCTCAGCACTGGTGCTTTTGCCTACCTGAAGCCCCCCTCCATTCCCTCCCCACTCCTGGATCTGACAGTGGCACTTCTGTACTCAGTGGTTCCTCCAACACTGAACCCTATTATCTACAGCATGAGGAACAGGGAGATCAAGCACGCTCTCAGGAAGGTGTTGCAATACTCACTATTCCCGCTTCAATAAAGTGCACATCTTCATCGCATGATTCCCAGTGATGGTTCTTCATCTTTTATGCATCTTTGATTGATTGATTATGTGAGATATAGCAACGTGCAAAAAAATGTTATTGAACTTATAAATAAAAATTTGTTTCACTTCTTTCACACCTACTATCCATTTTCTCACTCCAAGAGCTCATGTAAACATGGAACCAGATTCCCCGAATAGGTTAAGAGAGAAATAAATAGCATTCAAAATACGCTTTTCCTTAGCTCTTATCTTATCCAACTTTGTCTGGATTTGGGGAAGGTACAGCCACAGATAGAAGCACAACTAGTTCTTTTCATTCCTCCTCTCTTTACACTGATACAGTGCACAGAGGATTCGAGTCCTCTCATTTCTACAGGCCTGAAGGTCTTGTGTGTCTCACAGCAGTCCCGTCGTCTCTACAGCAGCACTCAGTGGTTTGCTTAATTTTCTTATCTCAATACTTGGAACAGCTACAGGACCTGTAGCATAAGTGACCGCAGAGCTCCTTATGAGGGGTGGAGTGACAGTGGGATCTGTCCAGAGCTTGGAGCAACTGCAGGATGTGTAGCAAAAACTTGGAGCTATTGCAGGGACTGTGCCAGGAGTTGCAGAGGCTGCAGCAATGTCAGCAGATCCAGCTCTCTTCCCCTTGAAGATGCTGAATAGTGTTGAACACAGCTCAGTAGGTGTGGGCCAGGCCCTGGCACACTGCAGTCATTTGGGCCTTTTTAGGATTACCAGTGCCACAGCAGACCTGTCTCCAATATTCTACCAGTTTCTCAGGATCCTGCAGTTGCTCGGAGATGAAGTTCCAAAGCCCCGGGGGTGCCCACCACTCCAGGCAGCTGCCCAGACTGTCCCACACCCCCTGCCATGCAGAGCCTTCTCACCTTGGGGCAGATCTCTCACTGATATTCCTGAATAATTGTTTAACCTCAATCCTAGAATCATAAAATCACCAAGGCTGGAAAAGGCCTGAAAGATCATCCAATCCAACCGTTCACCTATTACCAATAGCTCCCACTTAACCATGTCCCTCAACACAATATCCAGTCTCTCCTTGAATACCCCTGGTCTCCCAGAGACGACAGTGTAAAATGTGTAATTCCTAATCATACCAACAATATTACTTCCAAAACCCAAAGATGTCCAAAGAGCTGAATGTGCACAAAACTTCACTTTGCCAATTTTATCGTGGTACAAACCAAGGTGAAACAGCATAGCAAAATAAATACCCTAATCCAGCATCCAGAGTTGACAAATGATGCAGCAGGGAAAACAAGCAGCAAGCAAGGAGCTGTGAAATGCAGCTTCATGAGAAGACTCAGCAAGCTTCACAAATAGGGAAACTATCAGCACCATGGCCTGCACATCTCCAACTCCCACAAAGCCCTGTCCACTCTGGACAGATGTGCTGTTACCACAACCCTTGGAGCCTCACATCAGGCACCAAAATGACTGTGGTTGTTGAACCCAACATGTGGCTCAGCAGCTCACAGTGCTTTGTGCACTGCCCCATTCCCAGTGGGATGGGGATGAGAACTGGGAAAAAGAGTACAACTTCTGGGTTGTAACAAAGCAGTTTACTAAGAGAGATAAAAGGAGAGGAGTAATAGTAATCACTATATATCCGTTGATATAGAATCGTATGTAACAACTGATGCACAAGCACTTGCTCAGCACCACCAGACTGATGCTCAGCTGGGCCCTGAGCAGTGAAGAGACTGAGATGAACTCCCACCCCTTTCAATACAATTTCTGCTTGCTGTCAGCTGATAGAGAACGTCCCTTTGGCCACTATCAGTCAGCTGTCCTCACTCTGTTCCCTCCCAGCTCCATGTGCCCTCCACTGACCATGGCCTTGGCTCTGTACAACACTGCTTAGCAGCAGCTGTAAACATCAGAGTGTTATCAATGGTTTTCTCCTAGAACCAAAACACTGCACCACAGCAGACAGTCTGAAGAAAACAATTCCATCCCAGCTGTAACTCAGATTCCTGCCTGTCCCCTCTTCTTGTTCTTCCTGATCAGGAAGCAAGGAACAGAATCTGCCGCTCTCCTCTCTGAGCCCTTTCCATCAGTTCTCAGCTGGCTCCTCTGCCATCCCCAGGCAGAGCTCAGTGCCCTCTCATGGATGGCAGCAGCCTTTTCTCTTCTTCCTTGCCCATCCGTCATGCAGAATCTGTACCCCATTTGCTACAGTACAGAGCTGAGAATCAACCCACCGTGTCTCTGTGAACCAAACAAGACCCTAGGCCTGCAAAGGCACAGAGATTTGGAGTTCGCTGAGTGAATGTTTGTGGTCCTCTCATTAGTGTAAGGATTCTTCAGAAAGCATCCCTTTCCAGAAGCATGCTTTGATTTAGCCTGTCTGGGTCTTGCATCTACACTGTGGTACTGATGTTCAGGGCCTTGCTCAGAATCAGCAGCCTGCATGAAAGGAAAAGCTCTGTGGTTTTCTCTTGATTTGTCCCGTTTATTTCCCATGCTACCCGCACTGGTCTACAGGCACTTTAGGGCAGCAGTAGGTTGGGGTTACCCCCAGAGGGTACACAGTAAGATTTAGAACGGGGTATTGGCAACAAGACTTTCTCTGAGGAATCCTCACACAATCCTATAGAACAACTCAGAGGCTTTCCATTCAATCTCCAACAGCAACAATATCCCTCAGCCCTTCTCTGTCACATCCAATTCCCCACCCTTCCCCATTTGGACCTGGTTTAAAGCCCTATAATCAATCAGTGCAGGAGCATTTCAGATGGGGTCATGGAGGAGGCAGACTGCCATTCTTGGGGTGGCCATTTTCCCAGGAGGGCATGGTGGGAGGGCTTTGTCCCATCTGGTTCCACCAACACTTGCATCCACCCAGCAGAAGGCTGTGCCCTCTGTGTCCCACTTGAACTCTGCATGGAGCTTACAGTTGGCAGTGACATGGCTGAGAAGCTCTGGGCATGGATTAAGGGACAGGGAATTAATGTGCCTTCCTAACTTCCTCCCTGCATGCCTTAGCAACTTCCTTGTAATCTCCCCAAGTACCCAGCCCCTTCTTCCAGAGGACGGAGATTCTCTTTTTCTTCCTGAGTCTCAATAGTTTTTCCCAGTTCATCTGCACTGGTCTTCTTCCCCTATGGCTCACCTTATGGCATTCAGGGACAGCCTGATCTCGTGCCTTTAAGATTTCCATCTTGAGGAGTGTCCAGGCTTCCTGGACCCCTTTACCCATAAGGAGCGACTCCCAAGGGACCTGTGCTACAAGTGTCCTGAACAGGTCAAAGTCTGCCCTCTAGAAGTTCAGGATAGTAGTTTTGCTAGTCACCCTTCTGACATCTCCAAGAATAGAGAATTCTACCATTTCATGGCCACTCTGCCCAAGACAGTCCCCAACCTTCTCAACTCCTACCAGTCCTTCACTGTTAGTGAAGAGCAGGTCTAGCAAGGAACCACCCCTGGTAGGACTTCATACCAGCTGTGTAAGGAAGCTGTCTTGCATGCAATCTATAAACCTCTTGGACTGATTCCTCTGCTATTTATTATATTCCCAGCATATATCAGAGAAGTTGTAGTCTCCCAAGAAAATGAGTGCTGGCAATCTTGCGACTTCAGTAAGCTGCTCATAGAATGCCTCACCCATCAATTAGGCGGTCTATAAGAAACCTTTAGCAAGATGTCACACTTACAGGCCTTTCCCCCGATCCTTACAAACATGCACTTCATTCTGAAGCCCAAGCTCTTCAACATCAAAACTCTCTTTAATATAAAGGGCCACACCACCACCCTTCCTTCCTCCTCTATCCCTTCTGAAGAGCTTGTAACCATCCATCACAGCACTCCAGTCATGGCAGTGGTCCCACCATGGGTCGGTAATAGCATAATAAATAGGTCATGGTTTGTCAGATGCACAGTTGCTTCCAGCTCCTCTTGCTTGTTGACCAAGCTGCGTGTGTTGGTGTAGACGCACTTCAGCTGAGGCATCTGCCTCTCTCCCAGCTCAAACAGCATTTCCCTAGGCTTATCTCTGGTAAGCCCTGTTTTGTCCACTCCCCCATCGTAGCTAGTTTAAAGCTCTTTCGATAAGCCCCGCTACCGTCTATGCTAGGATTCACTTCCCCCTTTGAGACAGTTGGGTTCCATTCATGGATAACATACCATGGGCCAAGTAAACTGTTCTGTGATCAAAGAACTCAAAGTTTCTGGCTCAGTACCAACCTCTGAGACAATTGTTCATTGCTTTGCTTTCCAAGCCTGCTCTGTGTCCCTCACTGCCACTGAAGGTATAGAACAAAAAATCACTTGATCTCCCACTTTGTGAACTAAATGGCCTAAATTCCTGAAATCTCTTTTTATAGTTTGTAGTCTTATCTAAGAAATTTCATCACTGCCCACCTAAACTATGAGTAGTGGAAAATAATCAGTGGACCTAACCAGCATTGGGAGTTTCCTCATTATGTCCCTGACCTGAAACCAAGAAGGCAGCAGACTTACTGACAACTGGGGTCCAGTCTGCAAATGGGGCCCTCTATTCCTCTGAGAAGGGAGTCACCCACCACGGCCACCCTTCTTTCTTTCATGGCAGAGGAAGTCACAAGGCTTGGTAGTGACTGCCTTGCATTAGGTTTCCTCCTAGGCAGATCCTCCATTGCCTCCCCATTCTTATCTCCTTCAGATTTCAGAGTGTCAAACCTGTTGCTTAGATGGATCAGGGGTCGAGGGCTAGGCAGGCATGGGGGGGCTCCTGTGATGTTGAGTTGGGACTCTCTTCCAACCCTTCTCATCAGTCAGGTCTGTCTGACTGTGACAGGGCAGGGAGTCAACCACTTTTCTGGGGGTATCTGCCTGGCAGCCTTCCCTCGGGGATGCCAGCAAGTCACTCCACCAGCCCATCTCCCGATCACACTCCCTGATGGTAAACTGTGAGTAAAACCTTGAGTAAAGTGAGAGTTCACCTAGAGAAAAGTATGAGTAGAAACCTGGATTGACGTGAGGGTAAACCCAGAGTAAACCCAGGATCCCATCCATTGGGCATGCACAGCCTCTGAGGGCAACTTTTTCCAGTGTTGCTGTGTAAAAATATAGGTTCCTCACATCTAACCTATGTCTCCCCTTTTTAATTTAAATCCGTTTCCATTTGTCCTGTTATCAACAGACCATCCCATCCTTATTCTAGCGTTAGGCATCTCATCCTCAGATGGAAACCCTGGGGCTGAATTGGGATCAGTTTTTCAAAGAACCACAGGAGCTACAAGTTCACCTAGCTGAGTTCAGATGTGCACAGTGAGGTGTCTGTGTGTGAGTCCCTCATCTGAATCCTTGGTTTTTATTCCACAGGGACTGCACTACTCATACACAGTCTCTCAGTGATGCCCAAGGTGCCTTGGGTGATCCTAGTTTTGTGCTAGTGCTTGTAAACTGTGACGGAAAATCTATGAGATAGACACCTCCTTCTGGAGCATCAGCTGAGGGCCAGAAGGGAGGTATTCTTGGCCATCCTAAATACCACCTCAGCCACGTGCTTAGGGCACCCATTGTGTCTTTTGCACCTGACCCCATGGAGTATGTAGTGATATTCAGCTTATCAAAAGGATGAGCTCAGAACAGAAGAGGCAGATCTTCCTCTCTGCTCCATCTGTGGCATAGTCTGGATTTCAAGGCATTGCAAAGCTATGGCACATCTACGTTCTTGCACTGATGACACTTTAGCATGCTCTGGGCTCGCATTTCAATGGCATCTAATAAATCTAGGGTCATACCTGTTGACAGGAAGCTGGCAAATGTTGTCTCATTGTAAGGAAGAGCAAGAAAGATGACACGGGCAACTATGGACCTGTCAGTCTCACTACAGTGCTTGGTAAAATTATGGAGAAAATGATGGTGGGAGTTATGGAAAAACAACTGAAGGACAGGTCACAGACAACACAAGATACAGAGGGGAAGGTCCTATTTAATTTCAGGTCTTTTTATGACACCTTTATCCATTGAGCTGAACAAGGGAAGGCAGTTGATGTAATCCTTGAGGATTTCAGTAGAGCTTTTGATACTATTTCTCCAGCACCCTTCTGGACAGAAATTCCTGCATACAGCTAGACAGAAACAGAACGTGGTGTGTTGTAATACAAGAAGAATTTTACAGAGCAGCAGCCATGGATTGAGATAAGGAGTTCACAGAGCAGCAGCTGCGGAGCAGGATAAACAGCATGAGAACAAAGGACATCTCTAGGAAAAGAATGAATGGCTCGTGGCTTTGAAGGGGGGTTATAGGGTTGTTATTGCAGTAGCTTTCCTCCAATTAGCGTGTGTGATTTTTGGACACCCTTGTCTGTCTCCTATAAAAGTCTGGCTTTCGGGCAATAAATTGATGCAGCTATATGTAACTATATTGGTGTTTCTCTGTTTGACCCAGCACGCTGACATTTTGCCTTTCAGGTTCACCAGCAGTGGTGGGTGAGCAGTTGGCCAGTAGTTCTGTCCCAAAGGATTATAGTCAGTGGGTTCCATTGGGCTGGTAGATGGTCACTGTCAGAGCTCCCCAGGGTTCCATTTTAGGGCCACTTTCCTTTCATGTTTATGCAGATGACTTGCATGCAGGACTAGAAGATGTTCTGAGCAAGTTTGCTGATGAGACCAGATGAGGAGGTGTTGTTGCCTCCACTGAGGGTGGAGAGGACTTGCAGAGAGATGTGGACAAGTCAGAGAAGTGGGTACCAGTTGGTACTAAGCACCAAGTGCATAAAGTATAACAAGAACAAGTGCCTGATTGTGCACCTGGGTATGGGCAACCCTGGACATAAACACTGTCTGTATATTGGACACATGAGAGACGTCTGACTGAAAAGGATTGGGGGTCCTGCTCAACATAAAATTTTAAGTGAGTCAGCAGCGTGCCCAGCCAGCCAAGAAGGCCAACAGTCCCCTAAAGTGCATCAAGCAATTTATTGCCAGCTGGGTGGGAGAAAGGTTTGTCCCTCTTTGCTCTGCACTGCTACTGCCTCACCTGGAGCACTGGGTGCACTTCTGGGCAATGCAGAACATAAAGAACATCAAACTATGGGAGAGTGTGCACAGGAGGGCACTGGAACTGAGAGATCTGAAGTTCAGAGTTTCACTGGGATTGACTGCTTGTTCAGACTGGGCCCTTCTCACACCCCACATCCTGTGATGAGACACAGGGCACATGTGGGATATGAACTTTAACAGCATCCTTGCACCACATGCAAATGCTTTTCCCAGTGCTTCAGTGTTCCACCACCCATTGCTTTCAACATAGTTTTCAACACCCCATTGTATCTTTTAATTTTACCAGAAGCTGGTGCATGGTAGGGGATATGATAAATCCACTCAATGCCATGAACTTTGGCCCAAGTATTTATTAAGGGAATTTTTGAAATGTGTCCCATTATGAGACTCAGTTCTTTCTGAGGTGTCATGTCTCTATAGGACTTGTTTCTAACAACCCAATATTGTGTTTCTGGCAGTAGCATGGGGTACTGCGTATGTTTCAAGCCACCCAGTGGTTGCTTCCACCATGGTAAGCACAAAACGCTTATCATTATGAGATCCTGGCAAGGTGACATCATTCACCTGTCACTCCTCCCCATATTTATACTTTTGCCTTGGCCTTCCCCCCAGAGAGGCTTCATATTCTTGGCTTGTTTAATTATGGCACATGATTCACAGTCATGAATAACCAGTGCAATAGCATCCATAGTTAAGTCCACCCCTCAGTCTCTAGCCCAATTATATGTTATGTCCATTCCTTGATGGCCTGAGGTCTCATGGAACCATCAAGCTTGAAATAATTCACTCTTGTTCTGCCAGTCCAAGTCTATTTGAGCCACCTCAATTCTGGCAGCTCGACCTACCTGATGGTTGTTTTGTTGTTCTGCAATAGCCCGACTCTTGGGCAAGTGTGCATCCACGTGACACACCTTTACAATCATATCTTTTTTTTGAGCAGTTATGTTTTTCTACAGTTCAGCAGCCCAAATAGGTTTACACCTCCGTTGCCAGTTATTTTGTTCCCACTGCTGTAACAACCCCCATAAGGCATTTGCCACCATCCATGAGTCAGTATAAAGATAAAGCATTGGCCACCTCTCCCGTTCAGCCACATCTAAGGTCAGCTGGACAGCTTTTACCTCTGCAAACTGACTTGATTCTCCTTTACCTTCAGTGGCCTCTGCGACCTGTCGTGTGGGGCTCCAAACAGCAGCTTTCCATCTCCGATGCTTCCCTACAATATGAAATGATCCATCAGTGAAAAGAGCATATTTCTTTTCATTTTCTGGTAGTTCGATGTATGGTGGGGCCGCTTTAGCACATGACACCTCTTCTCCTGGTGATGTTCCAAACTTTTTATCTTCAGTCCAGTTCATGATCACTTCTAAAATTCCTGGACGATTGAGGTTCCCCATCCGCGCTTGTTGTCTAATCAGTGCAATCCACTTGCTCCAGGTGGCATCGGTAGCATGATGGGTGGAGAGAACCTCCCCTTTCAACATCCGGTTCATCATTGACAGTCGAGGTGCCAGAAAGAGCTGCATTTCAGTACCAGCTACTTCGGAAGCAGCCCGAGCCCCCTCATACGCGGCTAAGATCTCCTTCTCAGTTGGAGTGTAGCACTCTTCAGACCCCTTGTACGCTCAGCTCCAGAATCCCAGGGGTCGGCCTTGGGTCCCTCCTGAGGCTCTTTGCCACAAACTCCAAGTGGGACCTTTCTCTCCAGCAGCAGTATAGAGGATGTTCTTTACATCCTGTCCAGTCCGTACTGGCCCCAGGTCCATGGCACAGGCTATCTCCTGTTTAATCTGTTCAAAAGCCTGCTGCTGCTCTGGGCCCTATGCAAAATCATTCTTCTTCTGCATCACCTGATAAAGGGGGCTTACAATGAGGCTGTAGTTTGGAATGTGCATCCTCCAAAAGCCCACTGCACCCAGGAAAGATTGTGTCTCTTTCTTGCTAGTTGGTGGAGACATGGCAGTGATTTTGTCAATCACTGTTGGGATGTGATGACATCCATCCTGCCACTTTATACCTAAGAACTGAATTTCCTGGGCAGGCCCTTTTACTTTGCTTCACTTAATAGCAAAACTGGCTCATAGAAGAATTTGAATTATTTGCTCTCCAGCACAGCAGCACTCAGTGGGGGTGTGACCTCATTCAGGCCACGGTAGTCTACTGTCAGCCTCCATTCTCCACTGGCTTTACGCACTGGCCATATGGAGCTGTTAAAAGGTGAGTGAGTTTTACTGATCACTCCCTGATTCTCCAACTGGCGAATCAAATCATGAATGGGGAGCAAGGAATCCCTGTTGGTGCGATACTGCCGTCTGTGCACTGTCTTTGTAGCAATCGGTACCTGCTGCTCTTTTATTTTTACTCGTAGCAGCCTCACAACAGACGGGTCCTCTGACAGGCCAGGCAAAACAGACAGCTGCTTAATGTTGTCCATATCTACAGCAGCGATTCCAAAGGTCCAGTGATACCCCTTAGTATCCTTGAAATGCCCTCTTCTGAGGTATCCTCAATACCAAGTATGAACGGAAACCCTGGACCACTCACATAGGATGTTTTTTCCAGTCTTTACCAGTGAGGCTTATTTCAGCCTCCAACACAGTCAATTCTTGAGAGATATCCAGAAATATGGATTGATTCTGTCCCTTCATGACTGGAGGGCATTAGGGTGCACTGTGCACCAGTATCCACCAGTGCCTTATATTTCTGTGGTTCTGATGTGCTAGGCCATCAAATCCACACAGTCCAATAAACTCTATTATCCCTTCCACTCCCTTGAATGAGGGCAGGGCCCCTCTATTGGTTACCTGTGATAACTGGAGCAGCCGTACTGGTGGTTGGACTGTTTTGTAGTTCCCTCACCCGTGCTCATAGTACAGGAGTAGGCTGGTCATGCCACTTCCTCGTGTCTTCTCTGTGGTCACGTAGGTAACACCACAAGGAAACACACAGTGCAATTTACTGTTGTTCCTTGCTCAATCTGGAAAGCGCTTGTGTCTAATAGCTGAGAATTTTAATGATACACATGAAGGCTTTATGGTCGTTAATTTCTTTACGATCTCTCGCCTTCAACTGAAGCAGCAGCTAGGCCAATTACCAAGTGACACCAAGGAGATGAAGTGGCAAAATGGCGATTTATTGAAACAGACACATCCTTATATAACCTACGCCTTTTTGTCTACACCCACTGTATTACACTAAGATTCTTCCAGAATATGGGGAAGGGCCTGTCACATCACAACAAGCTACTGTCCCAGCTGTCCCAACAGCGAAGCAACCAGGTAACAAGAGATTCATTCTGGTGCCGTGTGAACTCCTTTCTTACGCCTTCGATTTCAGTCATCTTCAGGGATCGACAAACAGTAACAGAGATTTCCTCCTCATCACTCTCTTCTTCATGACACTTTTCCTTTTTCCTTTCTCGGTACTTATCCAGACCTGTCACCTGGATCTTCTGTTGCCTCCTCCTCCACTTCTTTTTTCCGTTCTAGACGTGAGGACACCCATTTCCATTTCTTGCCTTCCACAAGGGCAACTGATATTGTTACTGGTGCCTCCTGTGACTGATCAAAATTGACTTGGGGATTTCCCTTTTTGGCTAGAACCTCAGCTCGGAAATTCTCTCTTTTCGGAACAGTGTTATATAGAGCACGGTAAGCACAAGCCAAGCCCCAAATAAGTCATACCCCCTTAGATCTATCTAGGCTGCGCCATCCCTGACTCAAATACTGGCTTAGTTTCTCAGGATCCCACAGGTGTTCAAGAGTTAAATCCCATGACATTGCGGGCCCCCATGTGTTGGCGAACCTGAAGGCAAAAGTCAGCGTTCTAGGACAAACAACCACACACCAATATAGTTAAATATAGCTGTGTCCATCTATTGCCTGAAGAGCCGTACTTTTATAGCAAACAAACAAGGGTGTTCAAAAATCACACGTACTAATTGGAAGAAAGCTTCTGCAATAAGAACCCTAAAACCTTGCTTCAAAGCCACGAGCCTTTCACTCTTTTGCTAGAGGTGTCCTTGGTTCTCATGCTGTTTATCCTGCTCTGCAGCTGCTGCTCTGTAAAGTGCTTATCTTGATCCATGGCTGCTGCTCTGTAAAATTCTTCTTGTATTACAACAGAATGGCAGTTCCCTGGGGTCTCCAGCACACCCCCAGCCAGCTGGCAAATGCCACTGAGGACCTTTAGGAAAGACATGCCCTGGGTAGTGACAATGTTCACTGGACAACTGTGAGCCCCACAATGGGTCTCGTACCTGTGTGCCATCTTCTGAACACCAGTAGCACGGTGTAGATGCAAGGCCCAGCCAGGCAAAATCAAAACATGCTTCTGGAAGGGGATGCTTTCTGAAGAATCCTTACACTAATGAGAGGACCACAAACATTCACTCAGCGAACTCCAAATCTCTGTGCCTTTGCAGGCCTAGGGTCTTGTTTGGTTCACAGAGACACGGTGGGTTGATTCTCAGCTCTGTACTGTAGCAAATGGGGTACAGATTCTGCATGACGGATGGGCAAGGAAGAAGAGAAAAGGCTGCTGCCATCCATGAGAGGGCACTGAGCTCTGCCTGGGGATGGCAGAGGAGCCAGCTGAGAACTGATGGAAAGGGCTCAGAGAGGAGAGCGGCAGATTCTGTTCCTTGCTTCCTGATCAGGAAGAACAAGAAGAGGGGACAGGCAGGAATCTGAGTTACAGCTGGGATGGAATTGTTTTCTTCAGTCTGTCTGCTGTGGTGCAGTGTTTTGGTTCTAGGAGAAAACCATTGATAACACCCTGATGTTTACAGCTGCTGCTAAGCAGTGTTGTACAGAGCCAAGGCCATGGTCAGTGGAGGGCACATGGAGCTGGGAGGGAACAGAGTGAGGACAGCTGACTGATAGTGGCCAAAGGGACGTTCTCTATCAGCTGACAGCAAGCAGAAATTGTATTGAAAGGGGTGGGAGTTCATCTCAGTCTCTTCACTGCCCAGGGTCCAGCTGAGCATCAGTCTGGTGGTGCTGAGCAAGTGCTTGTGCATCAGTTGTTACATACAATTCCATATCAACGGATATATAGTGATAACTATTACTCCACTTCTTTTATCTCTCTTAGTAAACTGCTTTGTTACATCCCAGAAGTTGTACTCTTTTTCCCAGTTCTCATCCCCATCCCACTGGGAATTGGGCAGTGCACAAAGCACTGTGTGCTGCTGAGCCACATGTTGGGTTCAACAACCACTGTCATTTTGGTGCCTGATGTGAGGCTCCAAGGGTTGAGATAGCAGCACATCTGTCCAGAGCGGACAGGGCTTTGTGGGAGCTGGAGAAGTGCAGGCCATGGTGCTGATATGTGTGGATGTGCTCCCTATGTGTGGAGCTTGTTGAGTCTTCTCATGAAGCTTCACTGCACAGCTCCTTACTTGGTGCTTGGATGCTGCATTAGGGTATTTATTTTGCTATGCTGTTTGACCTCAGTTTGTACCACGATAAAATTGGCAGCTGACAAAGTGAAGTTTTGTGCACATTCAGCTCTGCGGTCATCTTTGGGTTTTGGAAGTAATATTGTCCATTTGATTAGGAATTACACAATTTACATTGTCGCCTCTGTGAGTCCGGGGGTGTACTGGATATTGTGTTGAGGGACATGGTTTAGTGGGAGCTATAGGTAATAGGTGAACGGTTGGACTGGATGATCTTTTAGGCCTTTTCCAACCTTGGTGATTCTATGAATCTATGATTGAGGTTAAACAATTATTCAGGAATATCAGTGAGAGATCTGCCCCAAGGTGAGAAGGCTCTGCATGGCAGAGGGTGTGGGACGGTCTGGGCAGCTGCCTGGAGTGGTGGGCACCCCCAGGGCTTTGGAACTTCATCTCCGAGCAACTGCAGGATCCTGATAAACTGGTAGAATATTGGGGGCAGGTCTGCTGTGGCACTGGTAACCCCCAAGAGGCACAAATGACTGCAGTGTGCCAGATCCAGAGAGCTGGATCTGCTGACAGTGCTGCAGCCTCTGCAACTCCTGGCACAGACCATGCAGCAGCTCCAAGGTTTTGCTACACGTCCTGCAGTTGCTCCAAGCTCTGGGCAGATCCCTCTGTCACTCCACCCCTCATAATGAGCTCTGCAGTTACTCCTGCTACGGGTCCTGTAGCTGTTCCAAGTATGGTAATAAGAAAATGGTACAAATTCCTCCCAAGGGAGGAAGTACAGCCCTGCGGTGGCTCCAACCCCTCCAATGAGCCCAGTGGCTGCTCCAACATAGTCACAGGTCCTGTGGTGGTTCCAGCTCTGGCAATGAACTCTGAGGTCACTTCAACTCCTGCAACAGCCCAACAGCCACTTCAGCTCCTACAGTGAACCCTGTGGCTGTTAAAACCCCTGCAACTAATCCTGGACTTGCAGACAGATGCGCATAGGGATTAGTTCATATATGTTTGCAACTGCATATGTTGTATATGTGTGAAAATACACTAAATATATTATATATGTATAAATACATTTGTCATAATTATTATCCTTTTCTTTTTCTCTTTGTCTCAACCCATAAACCTTAAACCACAGCACTGCCTTGAGATGCTTACGGATCTCCTTGGGACTATTCAATCTGATCTGGTCACACAGTGAAGAGCACCTGAAGATCTCAAGGTTTTCTCAGGGAGCAGCTCCTGAGGTATATTCCTTACACCAGCTTTGGAAGAGGCCTCCCTCCAGTTCTCTGGTCCTGCTCTAAAGGGGCCCTCTTGTTATGGCAGTGCCAGCAAGGAGACCAGCTCTGACAGACCTGTTCATATTGCCGGCTACTGACTGCAGCCCTGGATTGATGCTGTAGAGGCAACAGGACTGTTGTGAGACACACAAGACCTTCAGGACTGCACAAATGAGAGGACTCAAGAGCACTGCAGCACTGGTAAGAGCACATGAATGAAAAGAGCACGTTGAGCTGCTGTCTGTGGCTGTACCTCCCCAAATCCAGGCAAAGTAGGAAGAAAGAAAATCTAAGTAAGTCTATTTTGAAAGCTTTTTAGGTATCTTATAACATATTCAGGGAATCTGGTTCCATGTTTACATGAGTTCTTGGAGTGAGAAAATGGAAATTAGGTAGGAAAGAATTTAAATACATTTTTATTTATAAGTTCAATAACATTTTTTTTTTGCACATTCCTATATCTCACATAATCAAACAGACAAAGATGCATAAAACATAAAGAACCACCACTGGGAATCCTATTGAGGAAGTTGTGCATTTTATTGTAGCTGGAATAGTGCTTATTGCAACACCTTCCTGAAAGCGTGCTTGATCTCCCTGTTCCTCATGCTGTAGATAATAGGGTTTAGTGTTGGAGGAACCACTGCATACAGAAGTGCCACTGTCAGATCCAGGAGTGGGGAGGAAATGGACGGGGGCTTCAGGTAGGCAAAAGCACCAGTGCTGAGAAACAGGGAGACCACAGCCAGGTGAGGGAGGCACATGGAGAAGGCTTTGTGCCGTCCCTGCTCAGAGGGCATCCTCAGCACAGCCATGAAGATGTGCACATAGGACACAACTATGAAAACAAAGCAACCAAAGCCTAAACTGACACCAAAAAAGAGAAATACAAATTCCATGAGGTAGGAGCCAGAGCAGGAGAGCTTGAGGATCTGTGGGATTTCACAGAAAAACTGGTTGACAACATTGCCTTGGCAGAGAGGCAGTGAAAACGTACTGGCAGTGTGCAGCAGGGAATAGAGAACCCCAGTGCCCCAGGCAGCTGCTGCCATGGTGGCACAAGCTCTGCTGTCCATCAAGGTCCCGTAGTGCAGGGGCTTGCAGATGGCAACGTAGCGGTCATAGGACATGATGGTGAGAAGGGAATACTCTGCTGAGAGGAAGAAGGAAAAGAAAAAGAGCTGTGCAGCACATCCTGTGTAGGAGATGGCCCTGGTGTCCCAGAGGGCGTTGGCCATGGCTTTGGGGAGAGTGGTGGAGATGCAGCCCAGGTCGAGGAGGGCCAGGTTGAGGAGGAAGAAGTACATGGGGGTGTGCAGGCGGCGGTCGCAGGCTACGGCTGTGCTGATGAGGCCGTTGCCCAGGAGGGCAGCCAGGTAGATGCCCAGGAAGAGCCAGAAGTGCAGGAGCTGCAGCTGCCGCGTGTCTGCCAACGGCAGCAGGAGGAACTCGCTGATGGAGCTGCTGTTGGACATCTGCTGTTGTTGGGCTTGGAGTCCTGCTCAGAGTGCAGAAGATAATGGCAAGTCCAGACCATTCTCAGACACACTCCTCCTGCTATAATATGAAATGTTTTTATTCTCTTACAACAGTGTACATTTAGCACCATTACTTGCATTTAATTTCATGTAGATCAGCATTCCTTAAGCAGAAGCAGCATATGGAGCTCTAACCTTCCTCTTATTTTCTTATCCCTTCTCCCTGGATATTTTCATCTGTTTCATGTCTCATATCTTTACCCCAAGTGCTCTTAGAGCCCCCTACCCGAGCTTCTGTGGCATTCAGTTTCAGTTAGAAAATGCTGCCTGTTTGTAGGATAAGTGAATTATTCATGCCTACAGAAAATGATGATAATTCCATCCTTCGAGAAAGGGGAGACTGAAAGCACATCATGTGTGAGTGTTCACAAAACAAGCAATTGATTGATGAAAAATTCTCAGAACTCTTATTGCCACTTTTAGATTTCTGACTCCAAACCTCTTTGCCTCAGAACAGGAAATGGAAACCCCCTGCCTTGGCTCTCCTCTTGCAAAGTGCCCTCAGAAACATTCCGTTGTGCAGTGGAGTTGTGATCCCCTGCCCCAGGCAGCAGCTGTGGCAGCACAAGCCCTGCCGGGGGGCTCCTTCCCCCCACCCGTCTCCCCGCAGCACCCTGGGCAGCTCCCCGGGCAGGCTGAGTGCTGAGCCTGGCAGGCGGCAGAGTCCCATACCCGGCACACAGCCCCTGGGGCACAGCAGGGACCCTGCTCTGCAGGACAGCCCTGGGCACCCGCCTGCAGCCCCGGCTGCACAGCCTGCAGCCGTGCTGGGACATGCAGCCCTCAGGGCTGTGATTTCATACTGCAGTATGGAAGCCCTCAGCTGGAGCAGAAGGCTTTTTCCACAGTAAAGAAACATGCAGTGCCTGCATCCAGATCTCCTATGGGATGTCCCAAATTAAGTTGACCCTCTATGAAAAGCAGCTCATGGTCTGCAGTGAGACTTACCCTGTCATGGTCTGTGAGCAATGCTCCTGCAGTGAGCTCACAGCCCGCTCACACCACACACATCCTGCAAGCTCTCTTCAGTTTCTCTCCTCTCCTTCTGTCACCTGCAGGCTGTGCTGTGCACAAGAGCTGCTCCTGGGCACAGCTGTCTCTCTGCAGCCCTGCACACTTTTATGAGCTCCCTGTGTCCCAGGAGCCTGGACAGGCAAGCAGCAGATTATGTCATTTTTATCTTTCCGACTTGTCTCCCCTGACATGTCCCTGGGTCCTCATGGCCAACAGCTCCTGAAAGACAACAGCATCATGACTGTGCTTTGAAATTCGCTCAATTAACCACCACATGTCCAGTGGTCAGTGACTGATTGGAGACATATGGGGAGTGCTCCCAGAGATCGTTTGATGAAACAATAAGGGCAACCAGACAAGGAAGGCAAGGTTTGGACTTTCCCTGTGCAGGGCAGTGATCCAGCTGAGGCAGTGCAGGAGTCTCATCCCTTGACAGAAATCCTGGAGCTGAAATGGGATTCAGCTCCCTACACACCCACAGGAGCTGGGATTCCTCTGGTTCAGTTCAGAAGAGCACAAGGAGTTGCCTGCATGTGAGCTCCTGCTCTGAGTCCTCGGACCTTCAGCAGGGAGGCAGCTGCTCACACACAGACACTGGGTGATGCCCAAGGTGCCTGGGCTGCTCCTGATGTGTGCCAGTGCTTGTAAACCATGTGGGAAATCCCTGAGATAGACAGCTCCTTCCTGGGCATCAGCCGAGGGCCAGAGAAGGGATAGCACTGGCTGTCTGGTGAATTCACTCACAGCTGCAAGAGCAGCACAGGGCCTTCAGGAAAGCCATGCCCATGGTGTGACCATGTTGCTGTGTCAACTCCAAGGCCCACGATCAGTCTAATGTTTGTGTGCCACCTTCTGCACACTGATGCCATAGATTAGCTATCCAGTCAGGCTATGTCCAGTGATGCTTTCCAATTAGGATGTTTACTTCTGTGGTTTTGCACTAATGCAAACACCAACACACAAGAAGCTAGAAATCTTGGTAGAGCTGCAGGCCTGAGCTCCTGTTTGGACCATGGGGACACAGTTTAATGGTTTCCACAACTGCACTGTAGCACAAGGGGGATACCGAGTCTTTAGGATGGATGGGCGAGGAGACAAAGAAGGGCGACTGCCCTCTGTGAGAGTGCACTGAGCTCTGCCTGGGGATGGAAGAGCAGACAGGTCAGAGCTAATGGAAATGGCAAACAGAGGAGACCATCAGTGTCTTTTCCTGTCTTCCTGATCAGGGAGAGTAAATGGAAGGTGCCCTCTGCAGACAGATGGGAATCTGATGTTGTCTGTCCCTTGTCCCATTTGGTGGCCTTTGTCACTCCATTATCTGCAGCAGGGACAGCACAGCAGGGCATGTGGCATCCAGCAGATCCCTGGAGAGCACAGATGGCAGCTTCTTGACCAAGCAGTGGAGGAACCAAAGAGGAGAGGTGCTCTGCTGGATCTCATACTCTCCGGCATGGAAGGACTTGTGGGAACTGCGAAGGTGAAAGGGGCATCAGGCCACGTGCAAGATGCAAATGTATCTCTTTTTATTTATTTTGAGGCTGTAAGCTTAATAGTTGATCATAAATGTCAATAAAACTGAAACAAATAATTGAAGACAAAGATGGAAATCATTGAAATTGTGTTAACCCTTCTCAACATGAAAAATTCTCATGAGTCTTGTTCCATTTTAAGTTGTAAATATGAATCTTTGAGGTGATTTGATGTCTTTTTTTTTCTTTTACTGAAACTACAATGTTTTCCAGAACTGTGTTCGCTGGACACAAATGTCTTCAGATTCAGAGACACAGACAGCGGTGCCAGTGCCAATGCCCTGTGACTATAGCCCGGTGCCCAGCACTACTCTTCCCTGCTGCCTATTTGATGTGTCTCATCCTCCAAGTTTTTTCAGCTCTCCTAAAGAAATGGCCATGGTTAAGGGCATGTTTTCAGCAGGCCATTTGGGCACAAACTACTCCCACTGCCCTCCAGATTTCTCCATCCCTTGCTCTTTGTTCAGTCAGATACCTCCCAATTATCTGTCTGATTTCTGACTTTCAGGGGGATTACTGGAATTTGTTCCATCTCCCCAAAGTCTGAGAATCAGTGAGAATGTGTTAACCCGTCTCAATGTGTGAAATACTCACAAGTCCTGATCAATTTTAAGTTGATACCTCTCAACTACCTGGCTGATCTATCCCAGGGAGATTACTGGAATTTGCTCTATCTACCAGAGTCTGATGGCCTCTGTTGTCAACTACTTCACTGTGATTCAATCTATCCTATCCTACCTCAGAATAAATCATTTCTTTTAAAAGTATTCCATATGAAAGACAAACTTCAATAGATGCAGCTTGAACATGGCATGCAGTTGATCACTGTGTTTTACTGTTCATTCAATTGCATCACCTTTCTTTCCATTTGCTGGCCAGATAAAAAAGAGAAATCTTTCCTTTTCCATGTGTAGCTGGTTCTCTGAGGAAAGCCAGTGGGAGTTGGTGCAAAGCAGTTTTAACACTGAGCGGATGAATGCAGAGGAGAAGAGTGATGTGAAGAAAAGTGATGCAAGTCCCATAGGTCCATTGTGAGCAGAAATTGGGTGGGGAGGTTGAGAAGGACCTTTGTCAACACAGTAACAGTACAGAACTCATTGGGACATCCTGGATTGGTATCAGTTGCACAGTGCTGCTTTAATGTCTTCTTTAAACCCAACTATAAATAAATAGACAATAAATTTATACTGGATTCTTTAAGCTCTCTCCAGATATCCCTCCTTTTTGCTGAACAAGTTCTGATAACCTGAAGAAGATAACAAGATGGCATAAGGCACAGGAGATTCTTTAGGTTATAATGGTCCCAGGGTGCATTTGATGCTGAGTTCATCAGCCTCTAGTGCAGAGAGAAGTTTGCACAAAGTGCTCAACAAGACAAAGTCAGAAGTAACAGTGAAGTTTCTTGGAGTATTAATGGGCCCGCTGAGGAACATTACCAAGTAAGCTTCCCAAGGGACTTGTTAGAGAAGATAACTGGAAGCCATGACTACAGGCAGGCAAAGGCACTGGCATGCTAAGAAACCTCTCCTTTGCCTTACAAAGCAGACAGGTCAAGCCCTGATTGCAAGACCAGTGGTAGAGAGGTCCTGTATGTCATGTTGGCTCTGGGCATTTCCTGGGGCAATGTGTTGGAATTTTGTATGATGTTAAATGAAAGACATGGGGACAGAAGATCCCAGGCTCTACATGTGGTGCAAGGACGCTGTGAGGTTCATGTCCCATATGAGACCTATGTTTCATTGCAGGATGTGAGCAGGGATGTGAGAAGGGCCCAGTCTGAACAAGCAGCCAATCCTTGTGAAACTCTGAACTTCAGATCTCTCGGTTTCAGTGCCCTCCTTTGCACATTCTCCCAGAGTTTGAAGTCCTTTATGTTCTGTGGTGCCCAGAACATAGTGAGGCAGTAGCAATGCAGAGCAGAGGGACAACCCTTTCCCTCACCCAGCTGGCAATAAGTTGCTTCATGCACTCCAGGGGACTGTTGTCTTTCCTGGCTGCCTTGGCACACTGCTGACTCACATTCAGTGTGATGCTGACCAGCACCCCAACCCTTTCCAGTCAGAATCCTCTCCAGTGTCCCATATCCAGTCAGTGTGTATGTCCAGCATTGCCCCTACCCAGGTGCACAATCAGGCACTTGTTCTTGTTATACGTTATGCACTTGGTGCTTAGTACCAACTGGTACCCACTTCTCTGACTTGTCCACATCTCTCTGCAAGTCCTCTCCACCCTCAGTGGAGGCAACAGCACCTCCTCATCTGGTCTCATCAGCAAACTTGCTCAGAACGTCTTCTAGTCCTGCATGCAAGTCATCTGCATAAACATGAAAGGAAAGTGGCCCTAAAATGGAACCCTGGGGACCCCGACAGTGACCATCTACCAGCCTGATGGAAAAAACTGACTATAATCCTTTGGGACTGACCTACTGGCCAACTGCTCACCCACCACATTGTGTTTCTGTCTAGCCATATGCAGAACATTCTGTCCAGAAGGTTGTTGTGAGAAACAGTATCAAAATCTCCACTGAAATCCTCAAGGATTACATCAACTGGCTTCCCTTGGTCAACTAAACGGATAACTGTGTCACAAAATGAGCTTAAATTAAACACGACCTTTGCCTCACAAACTTGTGTTGGCTGCGACCAATGACAGAATTGTCCTTCAGCTGTTTTTCCATAACTCCCACCATCATTTTCTCCATAATTTTACCAGGCTCTGGACTGACAGGTCCATAATTGCCCATGTCATCTTTCTTGCTCTTCCTTACAATGAGACAACATTTGCCAGCTTCCTGTCAGCTGGCATGACCCTAGACTTCTTTAGATGCAATTGAAATGAGAGCCCAGAGCACACTAAGTTTTCATCATTGAAAGAAAGTAGATGTGCCATAGCTTTGCAATGCCTTGAACTCCAGAGTATGCCACAGATGGAGCAGAGGGGAAGATTTGCCTCTTCTGTAGTGAACTCATTCTTTTGGTAAGCAGAATAACACTACCTGATACATGGGGACTGTGTCTCTGCTCTGCTCTGCTCAGCTCACAGGGCAGCGGTCTGGCAGGGTGTTGCTCTCATGTCAATGCAGGTAAACTCACTTTAATCCTTTTTCCTCTGTAAATGCTTCCTCTATTTCTATGCTCAGATACACTTCCACATTCCCTCAACTACACTTTCATATATCATTAACAATTACACTTTCTTATACCATCAAAACAGTTTGTCAAAACGTACAGTTCTTCAGTTCACATAAACTCCCTTAATACAGTCTGTATTCTTCAGTTATAAACACTGTGCCACAGAACCAGCACTGATTGAACCACCTCCCTCACACACTTCCTCGCAAGCAGTACATAGTATTACATAAATGGGTTGACACTCATTGGTCGGGTGGAATGTACACCTCTCCTCAGGACAATCTTACTAATCTACAGAGTACAAACTCCCGTCTTCTTACATACAAGCAGAAAGTACATATGAGTGGACAGACAACACAGTCTTTCACTTTGTCCGTGTCTGGCCATTTCCCTCACAGGAGGAAGGAAACATGGATCGGGACTCGGCACTCACCCTGCAGCTGTTCTGTGTCTCACTCACACCACACTCACTCTGACATTTAGATCAAAAACCATGGTTTATTCATACTACACAATGCTGACAACGTTTTCTAGCTGGAATCTTAATAACACTCATACTCTGGTCGACCAGTTGCAAACGTTAATGTTTTTCCCAGAGTCGGCTTGACACACGGTACCAAACACTTAAAGCAGATGATAATATTGAACATACAACCTATAACCCCCGTGATTACAACTTGGAGAACCCAGGCTACCATTTGACAGGCTATCCACTATATCCCATACCCGTAGGAGAGACCAACCTAGGTCCCTCCTATTGTCACCCACCTGGGAGAGAGTACTTGTTCTTGTTTCCATTCATATGACATACAGTTCCCTTTCATAGGAACACACCCAAGGAGTCTTCCTACCCCAGCTGGCAACCAAAGCCATGAGCTCACCTCCCTGGGAGCAGCACGTATGGCTGTAAACTGTGTAGGATGTCTCCTCAAGACATATGGGCTCCACTTACCATACACATACCTGGTCCACCTATGGGTGGTCCTTGTCTGTCCCTGCAGTGATCAGGTGAGGAAGGGAGTCCTTCAGAGAAATCTCAGGGTGCGCCAAAAGTGTCTCCCTCTCAGCTGGTCCTGCAGCGAACAGAGCTGGTCCCACCTGGGCCGCCAAATTGACTACAGGAATTGAACTCTATAACCTCTATAACTGATACAGTCTCCCATGACATCCTTATAACAAAGCTGAGGAAGTATGGGATAGGTGATTGGACAGTGAAGTGGGTCGAGAATTGGCTGACTGGCAGAGTGCAGAGTGTTGTCGTTGGCGGTGCAGTGTCTGGCTGAGGGCCTGTAACGAGCGGCATCCCCCAGGGGTCTGTGCTCAGTCCGGTCTTGTTCAACATCTTCATCAATGACCACCCTCAGCAAGTTTGCTGATGACACGAAGTTGGGAGGATTGGCTGACACGCCTGAAGGCTGTGCTGCCATTCAGCGAGACCTGGACAGGCTGGAGAGCCGGGCAGTAAGAAACCGGATGAGGTTTAACAAAAGCAAGTGTAGAGTCTTGCACCTAGGGAGAAATAATTGCATGCACCGGTACAGGCTGGGGGAAGAGCTGCTGGGGAGGAGCTCTGCTGAGAGGGACCTGGGCGTCCTGGTGGACGACAGATTAACCATGAGCCAGCAGTGTGCCCTTGTAGCCAAAAAAGCCAATGGCATCCTGGGGTGCATTAAAAAGAGCGTGTCCAGCAGGTCGAAGGAGGTGATCCTCCCCCTCTACTCTGCCCTGGTGAGGCCTCATCTGGAATATTGTGTCCAGTTCTGGGCTCCCCAGTAAAAAAAAGACAGGGATTTCTTAGAAAGAGTCCAGCAGAGGGCCACAAAGATGGTGAAGGGCCTGGAGCATCTCCCCAATGAGGAGAGACTGAGGGAACTGGGTCTGTTTAGCCTTGAGAAAAGAAGGCTGAGAGGGGACAGGATCCAGGTTCTATAAATATTTGAGGTGTGGGGGGCAAAGTGTTGAGGCCAGACTCTTTTCAGCAGTGTGTGGAGACGGGACAAGGGGAAACAGACAGAAACTGCACCATAGGAAGTTCTGCACTAATGTGTGCAATAACTTCTTTACGGTGAGAGTGACAGAGCACTGGAACAGGCTGCCTAGGGTGGTTGTGGAATCTCCTTCTCTGGAGATATTCAAGACCTGCCTGGATGCTGAGCTGTGCAACGTGGTGTAGGGAACCTGCTTTGGCAGGGGGCTGGACTCAATGGTCTCTGGAGGTCCCTTCCAACCCCTACAATTCTGTGATTCTGTGAATATCATGGAGTTGTTTGGATGGGGAAAGACTACCCCTTTGAATGACCTTTTGTCAGGGCATGTCCTGGGATTCCTAGGATCCTCAAAATGCAGCACTGCTTCTGTCACTGAAAAATGGGGCCCTGTGTGGGACGGAGGGAGGGTCCATGAGTCCCTGGCCCACCTGACTGAGTATTTCCATGGTCTTAGCAAAGACATACTTACAACTTGAGAATGACAGTTAGCTGTGTTCATGGTGGCATGGCCACTTTTAATGGCCTTGAACTGTCTGAACATAACTGAAGAGGCTCAGGCTGATGCAAATCAGCTATTGAATGATAGTGTTGAAAAACTGGAAAGACAGGTGGCAGTTTTGATGGGGAAAAAACCTAATTCAATCATTCTCCTATGGAAGATCAGGAACATCTCTCTGGAAGACCATGGGGACCCTGTACAAGGGAATCTGTATAAAATGGACTCTGTAAATGAAGGCACTAAAAGGTCAGATTTTGAGGTTCCATTTGGTCTAGATCTATTTGAGATCTGACTGATTGTAACCCAAAAATGAAAAAAAAAAAAAAAAAAAATGCAGGATAGGCTGGTGGGAGTGCCCTGACCAGTATCCAACCCCCCAAACCCTGCTGCCCATAATACAGCAGCTGAACTGATGGATATAGTACAGTGGTTTAGACAGAAACCAAGAGAGCATGCCAGCATAGCTGCTCTGGTTATGGGACATGGAGGCAGAAAGCGCTGTGGTGAATGGACTGGAAATTTCAAAACTGACATCCATTACTACTCACCCTGCCCTCAGGCAAAGACTTTATGCTCTTGTCTGGAGGGCTTATCGCAATAAAGATTGGCGGATTTGCTGCGTAGACCGGTCAGAACTCAGATCTGCGTTGTGCTTCCTGCGGCACCAAACGCCCAACAGTGGCAGTTCCGCTTATTGGCCAGCAGGTGGCAGCAGAGACCACGGAAAGAACGTCTGCGGGACAAACCCTGGGGATCCGTTCTTTTGATTATAGGGGAAGAACACAAAGATGGAAGAGGAGGGAAGGGGGAAAAAAAAAAGAAAAAAAAAAATCAAACCACAGCAAACAAATAAAAACTTCTCCAAACGTAGCAAACGTGAATGTCTGTCAATAAATTAATGAGTAATTAAATTGATATCCCTTTCCCGCCCCCCCCCCCCCCCCTCCCCCAACTTCTGAGATGAAAAAAAAACACTTCTTTTAGAAGAAAACAGAGTAGTAACAACTTCTGTACCTACATTCACCACTCTGAGATCCTGTCTGGGTCTCCCAAGGCTTGTAAATAACCACTGGGTCGGTTCTGATGTCGCGTGATTTGTTGTCAGTTCTCTCATGGTTCTCCGGTCAGTTCTCCGGTGCCAGGATCTGCCACAGGGCATTCTGACCACGGGCATCATGTTTCTATGCTGCCGCCTGCATTTAACAGGCAATGGGACTGCCCAGCATGTGCAAGGCAGCACCTCTTTCACACCACCAGAATGTTTAAGGCTGTTGGGATTGTTGTTAGCGTCCCATTAACACTGAGGCTAGAGATACCCTTAGGATTGACATTACTATTAGCATTACTTTGATGGTGCCCTATCTGGGTCATTTCCAGGGGATGTCAGGAGTAAGGCACAGTGTCAGGAGAAAAAGAACAGACTCTGTTACTTTATAAACGTGATAATAGAGAGAGTTCATTGGAAAAAATACAACTCTTAAATAATGCAAAGCATGCTTCTGATTGGATGCAGGCATCATCTGGGCTCTGATTAATATTACTCTTAAGGTAAAGATTATTGTTACCATAATGATTTTTTTTTTGGATTATGATCAGGGTTAAGGTTCCTTTTGCTACAAACTTCTAGCATCATTTTTGTTGTTGCATTTGGAGTTAGGGACGATTTTAGAATCAGGGTAAGGGTTAGGATTAGAGTTACATTGCTGGTTAATGCTGTTATCTTTACAGCTCCTGTGAGGGTTGGGGTCTGGGTCAGGTGTTTAAAAATGAAATGAAAAAAGAATTAAAAAAATATATTGAAAGCTTCAGATTTCCTTAATCTTTGTGGGAATCATATAATGTGCAACTCAGATCTACCTCTTCGTGCAGTGACTGCCTGTAAATTTGCTGGAGCCTAATATAATATGGCCTTGTGCTTTCCACTAACTCACCTTCATTTCATTTTCATTACATTTGCTTGGTAGTCAGATTTTGGTGTGTGGATATTTTAAAACAATCTAACTGACATTAGCAAAAAATTAAAAATAAAATTAAAAAAAATGCACAACAGCATCATATCAATTTTTATAGATAAGATAAAGAAGAGCAGTTTCCCTTAGTTTTCTGTGCCTCTTTACTTTCTTACCCTCTCCCCTTGTGTGAGAAACTCTCAAAGTCAAAGATTTCTAGTTAGGCAAAGATGGCAGCGATAGCAGCAGTGCTTATTCATTATTGCAATACTGCGCGCACATCCCCTGTTGGCAAGGGAGAAACTGCACACCAGTCAGTGAAATCAATTCTGTTCTGCGCCCTAAACCCACTGCAGGTGATGCTCTCATGGCTCTCATTGGTTGAGCATCTCAGGCTCACAGACTCCTCGAGACTGTGGCTAGGATTCATTTCCATAGAAGGTCAATTACCAACCTCTTGTTTTTAGGTCTGCCTTGTACTTTTCTGCGGACAGAGAAGGGCAATGTTTCCAACAGTCAGTACATTCATTCTGTCCTGTGCTGGGCTCTACCCACCCTGTATTTATCTTGTGCTTGTCTCAATTCTCCCCATGTCAGAATGCCCCCAGTCTGAACTTAATTCTGTTCAGCAACTTTCTTGGTGGAAAAACTACTTATACAGCTGTTTTACAAGAGGGTTATACATTCAGTTAGGGCCTACACTATGTACTGAAAATACTGGAAACTTCCACTGCAAAAACACAATCTACCTCTCCCATCTGTGCAGCCTTGCAGACCCAGAGCATGCCAGGTTATTTCTGCTTTCATAGCATTTGCATGCTGTAGGGTGAGCACAAGGTTCTGCTGCTTGATTCTTCTGCAAGAGCTGCCTACCGGCAAATGGTTGCAGGGATGGAGGATGTGACAGAAAGCATTTGTCTCCACAAGAGCAGAGTTACATTCAGTGCAGAGTGTGAGAGTCAGGTTGGTGTGGAAAAGCACTGACACGCTGGGGATGATGCAGTGCTCACATGTCTAACACTCACAGACATTACTGTCAGAAGGATGGTGCTGTGTTGTGCTTCTACCTTTGGCAGCCCTGGAGAAATGCTATGGCACACAGAACACCTTTGTATTGCACTGACTGCTGCCATGCAGCATGGATTTCACACCAAATCCAGAGGAGCATGACTGCATCTAACTGCCCTGAGAAAAACTACTGTAGCTGAAGAGATGAGGAGGCAGCTGCTCATCTGCAGAACAAGCAGCACTGCCAGACATTGGGCCAGGTGAGCACCTCCTGCTGCAGCGTGATGATGACAGGGCTGGAGATGATCTGCAAAGCCAGCTTAAAAGTGGGAGACGTGAGTCAACATGGCAGGAGGACAGAGGTGTTAGGGAGCAGCCAAGGCATCAAAGAGTATCAAAAGGCTTTGAAAAGTATCACAAAGTGACAGCCAGGAAGACTGGGATATATCATGAGCAGCAACCTGGATGCTAGAGATTATTTGCTCCCATACAAAATGGTAGAGATCTTGCTGCAGACATCCCAAAGCCAGGCAAAATGGGAACCCAGAGCTCTGCCTGCACGAACCCCACAGCCATAGCATTGCAAGCTGAGCTGCCTTGCTGTTTGTTGCATTCATCCCAATCCCTGTGATTGAAGACTCAGAATGCAGTCGAGGCGATGACTGAGCATGAGAGTGACTTTATTCAATAAAAGACAGGAGGGCTTGAGAGGTCAAGGGTGAAGATGGGACTCCTCTTGTCAAGATGAGAGTGGCTCAGAGCTGGTGCTGCTGCCTGGTGCCTGGGACTGGCAGCCTGACTCTAAGTCCCCATCTAAGATGCTCAGCTTCACCTCACTGATGCTGCCCTGCTCCTGCATGGTGGTGCTGCTGCTGGGACACTCGGGCTGTGCTTGGGATGGGCAGCACTGCAAAGGCGCTGGGTCACAATCCAGGCAGGTGACTGCTGTGTCTGGCAGGCTCAGGTCAGGAGCTTCAGCAGAGCCAGGAGATATGAGAGCATGAACGTGGATGAGCCCCTTGTGTCCATCACTGTTACCATGTGGAAGGCTGTCATCCGAATTGCAGCGATTCATGCTTAATAAGAACTCTCCATTGATGGAAAGACACTGCTTGGTTTGGATCTTTGGGGTTGACAAGGGCTCGAATCACCTAGGAAGGCATAGAAACACAAGGGTTAGTTTCAAACATTTGCAAGTTGAATCATGAAAGGTTGTTGATACTTGGTAATAGAGTGGCGGCAGGAAGAAGCAAGTAGGCTTGAAGCAGCATAGCCACTGTCTTGAAAGTGATCCTCATTCAGGTCCAGCTCGTGTGTTGTTTCACTGTAATCTGCTTCTTTGGGTCTACCTAGTGGGCAGCAACACTCGAGCTGTTACTGATATCATTGAAAAGAACTGGAGACAATTGTTCTATTCCTAAGAGCTTCAAGGTGCCTAGAAGCACAAATAGAAACCAGCAGTATTTCATCACTTCACCAAAAGGAAGGTCAAACACCTGAGCTGTGAAGAGCAGTTACAGAACCTATGCATAAGATCACACCAGACATACTTTGTTCTAACAACAGTTATGGCACATAGTCCATTTCCTTCAATATTCCCAAAATGAAATGATGTGGAGCATTACAGGGAAAGAAACACTGCACACAGACACTATGACCCTGATTAGACTCAAGCAGCAGACTTAAAACAAGTCAGAGTTTTTGATTCCAGGATATTTCAGGACCTATCGTGTGAAATTCAGTTACACAACAGTGCCTAGGTGCCTGCGTTTCAAGCAACTTTCAGATCACAGCCATGTAAAATAAAAACAAATTCAGTGCAGAAATAGCAAGCCTGTACCTTAATACTCATGAGATTATCCATTTTTTACAGCACTCTGACTAAGTTCTAAAACTTGCTCATCCCAGTTCACTTCAACAAGTTCCACCAATTCAAGCAACGCAGTTCTGAGATCCTGTGTATGTTGTGCAGATAGAATTGAACAGTGCAGAAATAATCTCTGACAGCTTTAAGAGCTCCGTTCTGCTTACAAACTCTCAGTCCAAAACTATTCTCAGTTTTAAGGAAATGAACACCTGAAGCAGTTGGATCATCTGCCATTTGCCGCATTCTGCTTCTTGGCATCATGATTAGCACAAAGGGTTTTCTGCTGTCCTGCAGAGATGGACAAAGTCCTGCTTACAAATGGACCAAGTTTCAGTGTACAGCAGAGTTTGTACCAGACTAAAAAGCCACGCCATTCAATTCATGTGCTCAGGTTGTTATGCACTCCGAAAGGAAACAGAACTAACTGTTGGATTCTGAAGGCAATCTGTGGGGTCCTACATTACCTCCTGATTCTGGAAGAGGAAATTCTAATAGCAAATGCAGAACTTTGATCTTTGTAGACATGAGAAGAGCTGGCATTTAGGAACATTCATTTCAGGGAAATCAAATGATGTGTCTGTATTTTTTACTACAGATAGTATAGGGAGCAGCCAGTTGAAGAACCAGATACAAAAAATCCAGCCCATTGGCAAGAAAATACTTCTCCTTAAATTCTGTATGCTATCATGGTACAGAATTAGGCTACAGTGCCACATAGGCCAACCAAGTGTAGAACCAAATCCACAAAATACTGGTAGACAAAGCAGCAAAAACAGGGACAATATTCAGCAGACAGGCCTTTCTACCCACAGCTCAGCATGTTCTGCCATCCGAAAAGCAAGGCCTCTTGTCAAGCTCAGCTATTTCCCTTCTCAGTGTATTCTAGCACCACTGATACCCACTGGTATCCTCCTGTAGAGTGCCATCATATTGTCATCATCCAAAGGGAAAACCCACACAGCAGAGCATACAGCACTACACCCATGCTCCAAATATCCGCCTGAAAAACAAAAAGACAAGCTTACAAACCTGAAGCACCTCAAATGGCTTCCTGACAGACTGGATTGTCTGCCCTTGCCAAAGCCCACATATAGCCCATGAAAAGCTGGCTCTTTCCCTCAGGAAATAAAACCTTATCGTCCCAGAGAAAGCATATAACCCTCATTCAATTGCCCTTCCACTCAGCTTAGAGCACTACTAAAACCAGCATCTTCACCTTAGCTCATCACACTGCTGCACTTCCTTTTACAAGGATTTCACTGGCAAAAATGAAATCAAAGCCGTCACAAGGGATTTAGCACAGTTACGTGTTACTGGCTACGAGAGCTGTCAGCACAGTCACCTGTCTGGCTTTGCTGCTGTTCTATTTATGTACAGGCACAACAAGGTTCAGACACCTCACAGTGCAATTCTCACTTTGACTGTAAAGAAAAAGGAGGCTTGAAAAGCAGCGTGTGGAAAACAAAGAAACAAGAATTAGAACAACAGTGGGGCCATGGCACTTGTAGGAATTGCTCCGCCTTTAACAGCGATTCAAGAGGTACGAGGGCATCCCAAACCAGACCAGTTTGGACAGATTAACAACTGCAAGTAGTGGGTTCCAAAATTCCAGACATGAAATCAAAGCTGGAAAAACTCTTCACATTTTCATCTCTCAATTTTTAGTTCATTGTGCATTACAACGGAAACAATTCTTCACATACAACTTGGAAGCTAAAGACAAGTCTGACAAAACAGACTGCACAGAAATGATGGATAATTAACAGAGCAAATTGCTCTTTCAAACACTTAGTAATAGAAAGAGATCTCTGAAGTTGCTGTTCTGTAGAGCCCCAAAGCAGTCGCTTGAGGCAGTTCAGGATTAGCCAGAGACAAACCAGCCAGCTGTGTGAACTGAGACCAATTGCACTTTTCTAGTCTGTGGCCACTGACAGCTTCTGAGAGCTACCAAGCGATGCAACCTAGCAGAATTCAGAAGGGAAACCAAGAGAGCCTACCTGAGCTCCACTGCCTTTAAATGCTCTGTGGAGAGGGAAGGGAAAGAGGGGAAAACAAACACCGCTCTACATCCCTCTGAGCCAATAGACACTTTCCCCTGGATTAGCTCTGGTGCTGCATAAGCTGGGCTTCCACAGCATGTGTTCAGGCGGTAATCAAGGCCTGCCTGGAATAACACAAAAAATAGAGAGAAACGTTTGCTTTAACAGAGTTTATGTCTTCTGGTCATAACACTTGAGAAGCCTCAGAGGCTTCTTCTCCTGTGCATATTTTCATTCATCTTAGAGTTTGCTTTCATTCAATGTGACCTCTCTAGGCAAATATTGTCTAAGACCATGAGCATCACATAAATGTGCAGATCTCAAGCTGCTCACTTATCTAGTACCCTTTGCATGATGCTTTATTTTCCTCAGCTGATCATCTAGATTGTGTCTGTTGATTGTGCAACAACAGCCTGTTGATCTCGATTACCTGTGAGAGGCTCTAACTTTGGCCAGGAAAAATCATTTGAGGATAAGTAATTATCTGGGACTCAGTAAGTCTTCCCATGCTTTCATAACAGCCGAGATACACACACACACAAACTCGTGGAACCCCACTGCTTTGCACAATCCTGTGCACACTCACGTGTGTCATGCACTGATTTCCCAGCCAGTCCTCATAGGGTCTCTTACTTAGGACGGGAGTGTAGGGGAGCAGCCAGAAGCTGTTTGCATTCCCTGCTGTCTGCTGGGCAGCTTTGCTGGAGATGCTTGGGTTGCTTTGTTTTTCCTTGGGAGGTGGGAAGGAGCTTTGGGTTGGAGGCACATCCCGTGCCAGAGCATCCCAATGGCACGTGTGGGGCACTGATCTGCAGCAGATGAAGGGGAGGAGGTCCCAGCACAGCTCTGCACCATGCTCTGCCACACTGGGCAGCTTGTTCCTGGCTCAGCAGCGTCATCAGACAAGAAGCAGGGAAGGAAATCAAGGATGGGGGGTACCATCAAACGCAGTTAGTGCATGCCTGTGCAAGACAAACAGACCCAGAGCTTGCAGGTTGTTCCTGCTTTTGTAGCATTTGTGTGCTGTAGCTGAGCAAAAGGTTCTGCTGCTTGAATCTTCTTCTGCAAGAGCCACCTACCGGTAAATGTCTGCGGGGATGTACTCGGTGTGCACGTCTGAAGCCATTTGAGAACCTAGTCGTTCTTGCTGCAGGACCCCTGTCTTCTGTTAAAAGCTGAACGGTCCCCAGAGCACCTGTTTCCATCAGCTACCACCATCCAAAGCAGCCAGCCTTCTTACAGTCACCTGGCCCAAACATCCCTTTTGCTCTACACTTGATTCCTGCAAGAGATGGGAGCTCGGCACGCACACCATCCTTCCAACACCCCATCCCTGCAGCAAGGGATCACAGCGCTGGCACAGCTGAAACAAAAAGGGTGTGCGAGTTTCCTGTTAGCACTCAGTGTGAACCAATCTACCACTGAGCAACACCGTGAGTCCCCACTCACCTCAGCACAGGTCAACCTGTAACCCCAACCTTCCCCTATCCATGTGCACACGCACACCCATTCACCACCCTGCCTGCTTTGCACACCCCCATGCACACTCTGCATCGTGTGCCCTCCTTTGCATTCACAGACGTGTGCAAACCATCCCTGGGAACACCTACGTGCCTACACCTTCCACAAACACCCCTTTGTGTGCACCTGTGTGCAACCCAACTCCTCAGCACACGCACGCGTTTGTGCCACCCTGTCCATGCACTCACCACGTGCCCTCCAGCAACCAAGGATTGCAGAGATGCTCCAGACTGTGCCAGAGATGGAATCTCAGAGTGCTGGGACATTATTGATCACTAAGGAAAACACTTGGAAGCATATTCAATCTGCAGAAGCTGTACTTACAGGGCACAGTTAGCTTTCCTATGGCTCAGCTGGAGGAGGCGGGTGCTCTCATACATCTGAGACACTCGCACAATGTTGGGATCATTCTGATGGAAACTATGTCTTCAGATATCATGGTTAAAACCATCCAAGATGATCATGCAGAGCCTTAGCTCTTGAGCAGCACTTCCTCCCCACCCTTCACTACTCCAAGCAGCTCCAACAAACTTCTCAGAAGAAATCCAGGCCAGCACAGACCTGGCAGACCAGAACCAAGCGCAGCTTGTGGGACGGCAGTGCCCACTCCTTGCTTCCACCCTGCTCCAGCAGGTTAAGGAGTCTGAGCCTCACTGGCCTTTGACAACTCAAGACTTTCAGCACCTCATGCCAACATTTCTCACTAAGATACACCTAAGGCATTGAATTCTCTTCTCACTACCTCCTCCCAGTCCTCCCCTAGGAACAGAAACAATTCAGATTCTACAGCAAACTACAGCATCTGCACTGCAAGAGCACACCGAACCACCTGCAACAATGAAACATGGTTTTGGAGAGTGGGTATGAAAACACACCTTTAGACAGCTGTCTCCCTGTAGCCAAAAGGAAACCAAGAAGGAAAAGTCCAGCCTGAAACATGCCCATGCTACTAGCCCAGGTTTTTCACAGTCAATGCAGAATCCATCCTGTTCTTGAGGTAACAAACGACCAGTGAGTCTCCCGTTGCTCCACCCCTTCTCCTTCAAAGCCTGAAAAAGAAAGAATAAACAAGCAGAAGAAACCCAGACGTACCTTTCCACACACAGAGCAGAAAGTGGAACAGCAGTTGTCTCCTTCCTGAGACATGGTGGGGAGCATCCCAGAGGAAGCCCAAGTTCTTTGCTTCAAGCACTCTTGGCAAGAGCTGCTTTGGTTCTTTCTTCAATTGCTTCCATCACCAGAATCTCCTTTGGAAAAGGAACCCGAATGAAAGAATCAGCAAATGAAAAAGAATGAGCAATAGCCACTTTACCAGCTTTCTTCTGACACTCAATTTAGACTCTTGACTCGGGCAAGGTCTTAAAATCAGCTGGTTACAAGAACTGTCCCAAAATATATCCAGCTTCTGTACAGCTGCCATTCTTTCTGACAGCGAGTGTAATCACAGAATCATAGAATGGCCCGGGTTGGAAGGGACCTCAAGGATCATGAAGATCAATCACCTCCCTGTCCCTGCTGGCCATCCCCTCTTCTGATGGAGCCCAGGGGACCATTTGCTCTCTGAGCTGCAAGAGCACGCTGATGGCTCACGTTCTGTTTTTCATCCACCAGGACCCCCAGGTCCTTCTCTGCGGGGCTTCTCTTAAGGACTGCTCCTCCCAGTCTGTAGAAATGCCTGGGATTCCTCCAGCCCAAGTGCAAAACCTTGCACTTTGCTGTGTTCAACCTCATTAGATTCACGTAGGCCAACCTCTCGGTTGAGCTCCCTCTGAATGGCATCCCTTCCTTCCACTGCGTCAGCCGCACCACTCAGCAAACAGCAGAAGGTGCACTCCATTGCATCATTGGTGTCTCTGATAACCATGTAAAAAAGCACTGGTCCCAAGACAGACTCCTGGATGACACCACTTGTTATCGGCCTCCACCTGGACATAGAACCATGAATCACCACCCTCTGTCTGTGGCCTTTCAACCAATCCCTTATCCACCAGGTGGTCCACCTGTCAAATCCACATCCCTCCAGTTTAGAGATAAGGATGTGGTGGAGGGCAATGTCAAAGATCTTGCTCAAGTCCAGGTCAATGACATCTGTTACCTTCCTTTTGTCCACAAATGCCGTCACTCCATCATAGAAGGCCACCAGACTGGTTAGGCATGGCCTTCCCCTGCTAAAGCCACGCTGCCTGTCTTGGATCACATGCTCATTTCTTATGTGATCAAGCATGTCTTTGAGGCAGATCTGTTCTTCACCATCTACATCAGTTACACATTTGAATCAAATAATTGGTGTTCCTGTCACCAAGAAAACCTCTTTGTCTTCTACTCCTGCTGCACTTCTGTGCTTTCATCAGAAGCAAAGGAAGAGACCACCTCCTAGATCCAAATTTTAAGAAACCAACACCCAATAGGTGTCATCTGAAGTAAAACAGCAGAGAAATTAAGATGACTCTTCTGCATCCAGCTTGGATCACTCCCTCACTCAGGCACACCACCATCAGATCAAGGAGATGCTGCCTTCAGCTTAGAGACTGTATGGGAAATCACAGCTTGAACCTCTGATTAATCAGCTGAGGCAAGTATTGGGTCAGCTGCGGGAGCACAGGTGAGAGTAATCTAGCTGTGCTCCCAGAAGGGGTGGACCTCGACTCAACCTCCTCTGAGACCTCATTTAAAGGCTGACCACCACTGAGACAGCATGTCTTAGAGATTGCTCCCTAGTTGAGGCTGCCTCAGCTTTCTAGTCAAGGTATCGATATTGGTGAGTTTCCCTTTGCTAATAACCTTAGGCTATTTACCACCATCTTGGTTAATATCTTTTTATTAACCACCCTTACAGAGACCATAAGGGTTTGGGCTTCCAAACTCTCAGCAAGCATTTGGATCAGCCAGCTTCCTGCCGAGGAGCCCCCTGCATCACTGCTGCCTATTCTGGTACCGGACCCGCAGATGCTTCAGAGCTCATTAGCATGGACTTCCTTCCTCCCCTCAGCAGCTGCTCCTGCACTCACCTTCATTCCTACTCAGATACCGGCCGCTTCCAGCACCAGCTGACCTGCAAGACACAGAAAGGAAAGGTGGGAGTCATGCAAACGCACAAGCCCAAGGCTGTGTCACCACCACACATGGCAGCCTCGGGAAGTCAGCTGAAACTACAGCCTTTGTCAGAATGGAAACAGGCACCGTCAATTAAGTGTGACCTCTGAACTCATTGCCACCATCAGAAATAGGCACTGAAATCGCTCACTTCACTGCAGCTGGTTAACTCCAAATTCTTTTGCTTTTGGGAAAATGCGGACACGGAATTGAAGGACACCAGAAAAACGACATCTACTTCATTGTAGGTGGTTAAGCTTGGAAGCAGGACTTGAGCAAGAAATGCTTCTCAGCTCCTTGAAAGGCACTAATCCTGACCTCTGCCACAGGTGGCTGAGTGACACAAAAGTTGAGCTGCCCATTCAGAAGCACATGGAGCAGGCCATGGAGCGGTTACATACCAACACATGAACAGGCACTTTCCCATTGGAAGGGAAATCCCTTCTCCCTGCCATGCCATGCCCACACCGCTCCTCAGGGCTGCACTGACAGCACAGACAGAATTGAAACATCTTTTGTCATCATTGTGGTTTTTCACAGATCCAGACAATGAGATACTGGGTTGCTGTGTGGGTTCCCAGGCGGCACTGCCATTTCCAAGCCATTGCTTCCTAGGGGCACAGAAAGGAAAACGCCTGAACAAAATTTCACCCAGAGATTGCTATTTTACCATTCTTCCATGCAAAACAGGAGGACAGTACAGCGGATTTGTGCAGCTGCATCAACACCCTGGGTGCTAAAGGAATGCAAAGACAGAAATATCAAAACTACAAGGAGGGAAGCTATGTTTAGTAATATCTTTTCTCATTTACAACAGGCAGTTGGCACTACTAAAGGAAAATCCCAGGCCTCAGGTTCTGACAGTGCGACAATCTGGCACGGACTCAGATGTGAGTGATCCAAATGGTTTATTCCAGGTTCTGATACCACTTCTGTGAATTCACACGTTTTCTCTCTTAACTTTCCCACAGCCTTCACATGTCCACAGAACATCCCACAAACTCTCCTTTACGGCGCACGTAGGCACTCATCCCACCAGAGCCATCAGTCATTCCTAGCCATGTGCTTCTCCTCCAGTCACGGACAGGCTTTTCTTGGTTTTCTTCCGCTCTAACCCTGTTTTTCTTGGTTTTCTGCCATTCTAACCCGGCTTTTCTTGGTTTTTTTCGGCTCTAACCCTGTTTGTCTTGGTTTTTTTCGGCTCTAACCCTGATTTTCTTGGTTTTTTTCGGCTCTAACTCTGCTTTTCTTGGTTTAATTCCGTTCTAACCCGGCTTTTCTTGGTTTTCTTCTGCTCTAACCCTGCTTTTCTTGGTTTTATTCGGCACTAACCCTGTTTTTCTTGTTTTTTTCTCGGCTCTTATCCTGTTTTTCTTGGCTTTTTTCGGCTCTAACCCTGTTTTTCTTGGTTTTCTTCTGCTCTAACCCTGTTTTTCTTGGTTTATTTCGGCTCTAACCCTGTTTTTCTTGGTTTTTTTCGGCTCTAACCCTGTTTTTCTTGGTTTTTTTCGGCTCTAACCCTGTTTTTCTTGTTTTTTTTCGGCTCTAACCCTTTTTTTCTTGGTTTTCTTCCGCTCTAACCCTGTTTTTCTTGGATTTTTTCGGCTCTAACCCTGTTTTTCTTGGTTTTTTTCGGCTCTAACCCTGTTTTTCTTGGTTTTCTTCTGCTCTAACCCTGCTTTTCTTGGTTTTTTTCGGCTCTAACCCTGTTTTTCTTGGTTTTTTTCGGCTCTATCCCTGTTTTTCTTGGTTTTCTTCCGCTCTAACCCTGCTTTTCCTGGTTTTCTTCCGTTCTAACCCGGCTTTTCTTGGTTTTCTTTCGCTCTAACCCTGTTTTTCTTGGTTTTTTTCGGCTCTAACCCTGTTTTTCTTGTTTTTTTTCGGCTCTAAACCTGTTTTTCTTGGTTTTTTCGGCTCTAACCCTGTTTTTCTTCGTTTTTTTCGGCTCTAACCCTGTTTTTCTTGGTTTTCTTCCTCTCTAACCCTGCTTTTCTTGGTTTTCTTCGGCTCTAACCCCGTTTTTCTTGGTTTTCTTCCGTTCTAACCCGGCTTTTCTTGGTTTCCTTCCGCTCTAACCTTGTTTTTCTTGGTTTTCTGCCGTTCTAACCCTGCTTTTCTTGGTTTTTTTTGGCTCTAACCCTGTTTTTCTTGGTTTCTTTCGGCTCTAACCCTGTTTTTCTTGGTTTTCTTTTGTTCTAACCGGGCTTTTCTTGGTTTTCTTCTGCTCTAACCCTGCTTTTCTTGGGTTTTTTTGGCTCTAACCCTGTTTTTCTTGGTTTTTTTCAGCTCTAACCCTGTTTTTCTTGGTTTTCTTCCGCTCTAACCCTGCTTTTCTTGGTTTTCTTCCGCTCTAACCCTGTTTTTCTTGTTTTTTTTCGGCTCTAACCCTGTTTTTGTTGTTTTTTTTCGGCTCTAACCCTGTTTTTCTTGGTTTTCTTCCGCTCTAACCCGGCTTTTCGTGGTTTTCTTCAGCTCTAACCCCGTTTTTCTTGGTTTTCTTCCGTTCTAACCCTGCTTTTCTTGGTTTTCTTCCGCTCTAACCCTGTTTTTCTTCGTTTTTTTCAGCTCTAACCCTGTTTTTCTTGGTTTTCTTCCGCTCTAACCCTGCTTTTCTTGTTTTTCTTCTGCTCTAACCCTGTTTTTCTTGGTTTTTTTTGGCTCTAACCCTGTTTTTCTTGGTTTTTTCGGCTCTAACCCTGTTTTTCTTGGTTTTCTTCGGCTCTAACCCTGCTTTTCTTGGTTTTCTTCCGCTCTAACCCTGTTTTTCTTGTTTTTTTTCGGCTCTAACCCTGTTTTTCTTGGTTTTCTTCCGCTCTAACCCTGCTTTTCTTTCTTTCCTTCGGCTCTAACCCCGTTTTGCTTGGTTTTCTTCCGTTCTAACCCGGCTTTTCTTGGTTTTCTTCGGCTCTAACCCCGTTTTTCTTGGTTTTCTTTCGCTCTAACCGGGCTTTTCGTGGATTTCTTCAGCTCTAACCCTGCTTTTCCTGGATTTCTTCCGTTCTAACCGGGCTTTTCTTGGTTTTCTTTCACTCTAACCCTGTTTTTCTTGGTTTTCTTCCGTTCTAACCCGGATTTTCTTGTTTTTATTCGGCTCCAACCCTGTTTTTCTTGTTTTTATTCGGCTCTAACCCTGTTTTTCTTGATTTTTTTCGGCTCTAACCCTGTTTTTCTTGGTTTTTTTCGGCTCTAAACCTGTTTTTCTTGGTTTTTTTCGGCTCTAACCCTGTTTTTCTTGGTTTTCTTCCGCTCTAACCCTGCTTTTCTTGGTTTTCTTCGGCTCTAACCACGTTTTTCTTGGTTTTCTTCCGTTCTAACCCGGCTTTTCTTGGTTTTCTTCCGCTCTAACCCTGTTTTTCTTGGTTTTCTGCCATTCTAACCCGGCTTTTCTTGGTTTTTTTCGGCTCTAACCCTGTTTTTTTTGTTTTTTTTCGGCTCTAACCCTGTTTTTCTTGGTTTTTTTCGGCTCTAACCCTGCTTTTCTTGGTTTAATTCCGTTCTAACCTGGCTTTTCTTGGTTTCTTTCGGCTCTAACCCTGTTTTTCTTGGTTTTCTTTTGTTCTAACCCGGCTTTTCTTGGTTTTCTTCTGCTCTAACCCTGCTTTTCTTGGGTTTTTTCGGCTCTAACCCTGTTTTTCTTGGTTTTTTTCGGCTCTAACCCTGTTTTTCTTGGTTTTCTTCCGCTCTAACCCGACTTTTCGTGGTTTTCTTCAGCTCTAACCCTGCTGTTCCTGGTTTTCTTCCGTTCTAACCCGGCTTTTCTTGGTTTTCTTCCGTTCTAACCCGGCTTTTCTTGGTTTTCTTCCGTTCTAACCCGGCTTTTCTTGTTTTATTCGGCACTAACCCTGTTTTTCTTATTTTTTCTCGGCTCTAACCCTGTTTTTCTTGGTTTTTTTCGACTCTAACCCTGTTTTTCTTGGTTTTCTTCCGCTCTAACCCTGCTTTTCTTTCTTTTCTTCGGCTCTAACCCTGTTTTTCTTGGTTTTCTTCCATTCTAACCCGAGTTTTCTTGGTATTCTTCCGCTCTAACCCTGTTTTTCTTGGTTTTCTTCCGCTCTAACCCGGCTTTTCGTGGATTTCTTCAGCTCTAACCCTGCTTTTCCTGGTTTTCTTCCGTTCTAACCGGGCTTTTCTTGGTTTTCTTTCGCTCTAACCCTGTTTTTCTTGGTTTTCTTCCGTTCTAACCCGGCTTTTCTTGTTTTTCTTCGGCTCTAACCCTGTTTTTCTTGTTTTTATTCGGCTCTAACCCTGTTTTTCTTGGATTTTCGGCTCTAACCCTGTTTTTCTTGGTTTTTTTCGGCTCTAAACCTGTTTTTCTTGGTTTTTTTCGGCTCTAACCCTGTTTTTCTTTTTTTTTTTCGGCTCTAACCCGGCTTTTCTTGGTTTTCTTCCGCTCTAACCCTGCTTTTCTTGGTTTTCTTCGGCTCTAACCCCGTTTTTCTTGGTTTTCTTCCGTTCTAACCCGGCTTTTCTTGGTTTTCTTCCGCTCTAACCCTGTTTTTCTTGGTTTTCTGCCATTCTAACCCGGCTTTTCTTGGTTTTTTTCGGCTCTAACCCTGTTTGTCTTGGTTTTTTTCGGCTCTAACCCTGATTTTCTTGGTTTTTTTCGGCTCTAACTCTGCTTTTCTTGGTTTAATTCCGTTCTAACTTGGCTTTTCTTGGTTTTCTTCTGCTCTAACCCTGCTTTTCTTGGTTTTATTCGGCACTAACCCTGTTTTTCTTGTTTTTTCTTGGCTCTTACCCTGTTTTTCTTGGCTTTTTTCGGCTCTAACCCTGTTTTTCTTGGTTTTCTTCTGCTCTAACCCTGTTTTTCTTGGTTTATTTCGGCTCTAACCCTGTTTTTCTTGGTTTTTTTCGGCTCTAAACCTGTTTTTCTTGGTTTTTTTCGGCTCTAACCCTGTTTTTCTTGTTTTTTTTCGGCTCTAACCCTTTTTTTCTTGGTTTTCTTCCGCTCTAACCCTGTTTTTCTTGGATTTTTTCGGCTCTAACCCTGTTTTTCTTGGTTTTCTTCTGCTCTAACCCTGCTTTTCTTGGTTTTTTTCGGCTCTAACCCTGTTTTTCTTGGTTTTTTTCGGCTCTATCCCTATTTTTCTTGGTTTTCTTCCTCTCTAACCCTGCTTTTCTTGGTTTTCTTCTGCTCTAACCCTGTTTTTCTTGTTTTTCTTCCGTTCTAACCCGGCTTTTCTTGGTTTCCTTCCGCTCTAACCTTGTTTTTCTTGGTTTTCTGCCGTTCTAACCCTGCTTTTCTTGGTTTTTTTTGGCTCTAACCCTGTTTTTCTTTGTTTTTTTCGGCTCTAACCCTGTTTTTCTTGGTTTTCTTCCTCTCTAACCCTGCTTTTCTTGGTTTTCTTCTGCTCTAACCCTGCTTTTCTTGGGTTTTTTGGGCTCTAACCCTGTTTTTCTTGGTTTTTTTCAGCTCTAACCCTGTTTTTCTTGGTTTTCTTCCGCTCTAACCCTGCTTTTCTTGGTTTTCTTCCGCTCTAACCCTGTTTTTCTTGTTTTTTTTCGGCTCTAACCCTGTTTTTCTTGGTTTTTTTTCGGCTCTAACCCTGTTTTTCTTGGTTTTCTTCCGCTCTAACCCGGCTTTTCGTGGTTTTCTTCCGCTCTAACCCTGTTTTTCTTGTTTTTTTTCGGCTCTAACCCTGTTTTTCTTGGTTTTCTTCCGCTCTAACCCTGCTTTTCTTTCTTTCCTTCTGCTCTAACCCCGTTTTGCTTGGTTTTCTTCCGTTCTAACCCGGCTTTTCTTGGTATTCTTCCGCTCTAACCCTGTTTTTCTTGGTTTTCTTTCGCTCTAACCGGGCTTTTCGTGGATTTCTTCAGCTCTAACCCTGCTTTTCCTGGATTTCTTCCGTTCTAACCGGGCTTTTCTTGGTTTTCTTCCGCTCTAACCCTGTTTTTCTTGGTTTTCTTCCGTTCTAACCCGGATTTTCTTGTTTTTATTCGGCTCCAACCCTGTTTTTCTTGTTTTTATTCGGCTCTAACCCTGTTTTTCTTGATTTTTTTCGGCTCTAAGCCTGTTTTTCTTGGTTTTTTTCGGCTCTAAACCTGCTTTTCTTGGTTTTTTTCGGCTCTAACCCTGTTTTTCTTGGTTTTCTTCCGCTCTAACCCTGCTTTTCTTGGTTTTCTTCGGCTCTAACCCCGTTTTTCTTGGTTTTCTTCCGTTCTAACCCAGCTTTTCTTGGTTTTCTTCCGCTCTAACCCTGTTTTTCTTGGTTTTCTGCTATTCTAACCCGGCTTTTCTTGGTTTTTTTCGGCTCTAACCCTGTTTTTTTTGTTTTTTTTCGGCTCTAACCCTGTTTTTCTTGGTTTTTTTCGGCTCTAACCCTGCTTTTCTTGGTTTTCTTTTGTTCTAACCCGGCTTTTCTTGGTTTTCTTCTGCTCTAACCCTGTTTTTCTTGGTTTTTTTTGGCTCTAACCCTGTTTTTCTTGGTTTTTTCGGCTCTAACCCTGTTTTTCTTGGTTTTTTTCGGCTCTAACCCTGTTTTTCTTGGTTTTCTTCCGCTCTAACCCGACTTTTCGTGGTTTTCTTCAGCTCTAACCCTGCTGTTCCTGGTTTTCTTCCGTTCTAACTTGGCTTTTCTTGGTTTTCTTCCGTTCTAACCCGGCTTTTCTTGGTTTTCTTCCGTTCTAACCCGGCTTTTCTTGTTTTATTCGGCACTAACCCTGTTTTTCTTATTTTTTCTCGGCTCTAACCCTGTTTTTCTTGGTTTTTTTCGGCTCTAACCCTGTTTTTCTTGGTTTTCTCCGGCTCTAACCCTGTTTTTCTTGGTTTTCTTCCGCTCTAACCCTGTTTTTCTTGGTTTATTTCGGCTCTAACCCTGTTTTTCTTGTTTTTTTCGGCTCTAACCCTGTTTTTCTTGATTTTCTTCCGCTCTAACCCTGCTTTTCTTGGTTTTCTTCGGCTCTAACCCCGTTTTTCTTGGTTTTCTTCCGTTCTAACCTGGCTTTTCTTGGTTTTCTTCCGCTCTAACCCTGTTTTTCTTGTTTTTTTTCGGCTCTAACCCTGTTTTTCTTGGTTTTTTTCTGGCTCTAACCCTGTTTTTCTTGGTTTTTTTCGGCTCTAACCCTTTTTTTCTTGGTTTTCTTCCGCTCTAACCCTGTTTTTCTTGGATTTTTTCGGCTCTAACCCTGTTTTTCTTGGTTTTTTTCGGCTCTAACCCTGTTTTTCTTGGTTTTCTTCTGCTCTAACCCTGCTTTTCTTGGTTTTTTTCGGCTCTAACCCTGTTTTTCTTGGATTTTTGCGGCTCTATCCCTGTTTTTCTTGGTTTTCTTCCGCTCTAACCTTGCTTTTCTTGGTTTTCTTCGGCTCTAACCCCGTTTTTCTTGGTTTTCTTCCGCTCTAACCCGGCTTTTCTTGGTTTCCTTTTGCTCTAACCCTGTTTTTCTTGGTTTTCTGCCGTTCTAACCCGACTTTTCTTGGTTTTTTTCGGCTCTAACCCTGTTTTTCTTGGTTTTTTTCGGCACTAACCCCGTTTTTCTTGGTTTTCTTCCGTTCTAACCTGGCTTTTCTTGGTTTTCTTCCGCTCTAACCCTGTTTTTCTTGTTTTTTTTCGGCTCTAACCCTGTTTTTCTTCGTTTTTTTCTGGCTCTAACCCTGTTTTTCTTGGTTTTTTTCGGCTCTAACCCTTTTTTTCTTGGTTTTCTTTCGCTCTAACCCTGTTTTTCTTGGATTTTTTCGGCTCTAACCCTGTTTTTCTTGGTTTTTTTCGGCTCTAACCCTGTTTTTCTTGGATTTTTGCGGCTCTATCCCTGTTTTTCTTGGTTTTCTTCCGCTCTAACCTTGCTTTTCTTGGTTTTCTTCGGCGCTAACCCCGTTTTTCTTGGTTTTCTTCCGCTCTAACCCGGCTTTTCTTGGTTTCCTTTTGCTCTAACCCTTTTTTTCTTGGTTTTCTGCCGTTCTAACCCGACTTTTCTTGGTTTTTTTCGGCTCTAACCCTGTTTTTCTTGGTTTTTTTCGGCACTAACCCTGTTTTTCTTGGTTTTCTTTTCTTCTAACCCGGCTTTTCTTGGTTTTCTTCGAAAGAAAACCAAGAAAAACGGGGTTAGAGCTGAAGAAAACCAACAAAAGCAGGGTTGGAGCCGAAAAAAACCAAGACAAACAGGGTTAGAGCGGATGAAAACCAAGAAAAGCAGGGTTAGAGCGGAAGAAAACCAAGAAAAACAGAGTTAGAGCCGAAAAATCCAAGAAAAACAGGGTTAGAACAGAAGAAAACCAAGTAAAGCAGGGTTAGAGCGGAAAAAAACCAAGAAAAACAGAATTAGAGCCGAAAAAAACCAAGAAAAACAGGGTTAGAGCCGAAAAAAAACAAGAAAAAAAGGTTTAGAGCCGAAAAAAACCAAGAAAAGCAGTGTTAGAGCCAAAAAAAACAAAGAAAAACAGGGTTAGATCCGAAAAAAACCAAGAAAAACAGGGTTAGAACAGAAGAAAACCAAGTAAAGCAGGGTTAGAGCGGAAGAAAACCAAGAAAAACAGGGTTAGAGCTGAAAAAAACCAAGAAAAACAGGGTTAGAGCGAAAGAAAATCAAGAAAAACAGAATTAGAGCCGAAAAAAACCAAGAAAAACAGGGATAGACCCGAAAAAAAACAAGAAAAAAAGGTTTAGAGCCGAAGAAAACCAAGAAAAACAGAGTTGGAGCCGAAAAAAACCAAGAAAAATAGGGTTAGAGCCGAAAAAATCCAAGAAAAACAGGGTTAGAGCGGAGGAAAACCAAGAAAAGCCGGGTTAGAGCGGAAGAAAACTAAGAAAAACAGGGTTAGAGCCGAAAAAAACCAAGAAAAACAGGGTTAGAGCGGAAGAAAACCAAGAAAAGCAGGGTTAGAGCGGAAGAAAACCAAGAAAAACAGAGTTAGAGCCGAAAAAAACCAAGAAAAACAGGGTTAGAACAGAAGAAAACCAAGTAAAGCAGGGTTAGAGCCGAAAAAAAACAAGAAAAGCCGGGTTAGAACGGAAGAAAACCAAGAAAAACAGGGTGAGAGCGGAAGAAAACCAAGAAAAACAGGGTTAGAGCCGAAAAAAACCAAGAAAAACAGGGTTAGAACGGAAGAAAACCAAGAAAAGCAGGGTTAGAGCGGAAAAAAACTAAGAAAAACAGGGTTAGAGCCGAAAAAATCCAAGAAAAACAAGTTTAGAGCCGAAAAAAACCAAGAAAAACAGGGTTAGAGCCGAAAAAATCCAAGAAAAACAGGGTTAGAGCCGAAGAAAACCAAGAAAAACAGGGTTAGAGCGGAAAAAAACCAAGAAAAACAGGTTTAGAGCCGAAAAAAACCAAGAAAAACAGGGTTAGAACAGAAGAAAACCAAGTAAAACAGGGTTAGAGCGGAAGAAAACCAAGAAAAACAGGGTTAGAGCGGAAAAAAACCAAGAAAAACAGGGTTAGAGCCGAAAAAAAACAAGAAAAACAGGGTTAGAACAGAAGAAAACCAAGTAAAGCAGGGTTAGAGCGGAAGAAAACCAAGAAAAACAGGGTTAGAGCTGAAAAAAAACAAGAAAAACAGGGTTAGAACAGAAGAAAACCAAGTAAAGCAGGGTTAGAGCAGAAGAAAATCAAGAAAAGCCGGGTTAGAACAATAGAAAACCAAGAAAAACAGGGTTAGAGCCGAAAAAAACCAAGAAATGCCGGGTTAGAACGGAAGAAAACCAAGAAAAACAGGGTTAGAGCGGAAGAAAACCAAGAAAAACAGGGTTAGAACGGAAGAAAACCAAGAAAAACAGGGTTAGAGCGAAATAAAACGAAGATAAACAGGGTTAGAGCCAAAAAATACAAAGAAAAACAGGGTTAGAGCTGGAGAAAACCAAGAAAAACAGGGTTAGAGCCGAAAAAAACAAAGAAAAGCAGGGTTAGAGCCGAAAAAAACAAGAAAAACAGGGTTAGAGCAGAAAAAAACCAAGAAAAATAGGGTTAGAGCCGAAAAAATCCAATAAAAACAGGGTTAGAGCGGAAGAAAACCAAGAAAAGCCGGGTTAGAGCGGAAGAAAACCAAGAAAAACAGGGTTAGAGCCGAAAAAAACCAAGAAAAACAGGGTTAGAGCGGAAGAAAACCAAGAAAAGCAGGGTTAGAGCGGAAGAAAAGCAAGAAAAACAGGGTTAGAGCTGAAAAAAACCAAGAAAAACAGGGTTAGAGCCGAAAAAAACAAAGAAAAACAGGGTTAGAGCAGAAGAAAACCAAGAAAAGCCGGGTTAGAACAACGGAAAACCAAGAAAAACAGGGTTAGAGCCGAAAAAAACCAAGAAATGCCGGGTTAGAACGGAAGAAAACCAAGAAAAACAGGGTTAGAGCCGAAAAAAACCAAGAAAAACAGGGTTAGAGCCGAAAGAAACAAGAAAAGCCAGGTTAGAAAGGAAGAAAACCAAGAAAACCAGGGTTAGAGCGGAAGAAAAACAAGAAAAACAGCGAGAGAGTTGAAAAAAACCAAGAAAAACAGGGTTAGAACGGAAGAAAACCAAGAAAAGCAGGGTTAGAGCGGAAGAAAACCAAGAAAAACAGGGTTAGAGACAAAAAAAACCAAGAAAAGCAGGGTTAGAGCCGAAAAAAACCAAGAAAAACAGGGTTAGAGACGAAAAAAACCAAGAAAAACAGGGTTAGAGCCGAAAAAAAAACAAGAAAAACAGGGTTAGAGCCGAAAAAAACCAAGAAAAACAGGGTTAGAACGGAAGAAAACCAAGAAAAACAGGGTTAGAACGGAAAAAAACAAGAAAAACAGGGTTAGAGCCAAAAAAAAACAAGAAAAGCCAGGTTACAAAGGAAGAAAACCAAGAAAAACAGGGTTAGAGCGGAAAAAAACCAAGAAAAACAGGTTTAGAGCCGAAAAAAACCAAGAAAAACAGGGTTAGAACGGAAGAAAACCAAGAAAAGCAGTGTTAGAGCGGAAGAAAACCAAGAAAAACAGGGTTAGAGACGAAAGAAACCAAGAAAAACAGGGTTAGAACGGAAGAAAACCAAGAAAAGCCGGGTTATAACAGAAGAAAACCAAGAAAAGCCAGGTTAGAATGGAAGAAAACCAAGAAAAACAGGGTTAGAGCGGAAGAAATCCAAGAAAAGCCGGGTTAGAACGGAAGAAAACCAAGAAAAACGGGGTTAGAGCTGAAGAAAACCAAGAAAAGCAAGGTTAGAGCGGTAGGAAACCAAGAAAAACCGGGTTAGAGCTGAAGAAAACCAACAAAAGCAGGGTTAGAGCAGAAGAAAACCAAGAAAAACAGGGTTAGAGCCGAAAAAAAACAAGAAAAACAGTGTTAGAGCCGAAAAAAACCAAGAAAAACAGGGTTAGAACGGAAGAAAACCAAGAAAAGCCGGGTTATAACAGAAGAAAACCAAGAAAAGCCGGGTTAGAATGGAAGAAAACCAAGAAAAACAGGGTTAGAGCGGAAGAAAACCAAAAAAAGCCGGGTTAGAACGGAAGAAAACCAAGAAAAACGGGGTTAGAGCTGAAGAAAACCAAGAAAAGCAAGGTTAGAGCGGTAGGAAACCAAGAAAAACAGGGTTAGAGCCAAAAAAAAACAAGAAAAACAGGGTTAGAGCCGAAATAATCCAAGAAAAACAAGGTTAGAGCGGAAGAAAACCAAGAAAAACAGGGTTAGAGCGGAAAAAAACCAAGAAAAACAGGGTTAGAGCCGAATAAAACCAAGAAAACCAGGGTTAGAACGGAAGAAAACCAAGTAAAGCAGGGTTAGAGCGGAAGAAAACCAAGATAAACAGGGTTAGAGCTGAAAAAAACCAAGAAAAACAGGGTTAGAGCTGAAAAAAACCAAGAAAAACAGGGTTAGAGCAGAAGAAAACCAAGAAAAGCCGGGTTAGAACAAAAGAAAACCAAGAAAAACAGGGTTAGAGCCGAAAAAAACCAAGAAAAGCCGGGTTAGAACAAAAGAAAACCAAGAAAAACAGGGTTAGAGCCGAAAAAAAACAAGAAAAGCCGGGTTAGAATGGAAGAAAACCAAGAAAAACAGGGTTAGACCCGAAAAAAACCAAGAAAAACAGGGTTAGAGCCGAAGAAAACCATGAAAAGCCGGGTTAGAACGGAAGAAAACCAAGAAAAACGGGGTTAGAGCGGAAGAAAACCAAGAAAAGCCGGGTTAGAACGGAAGAAAACCAAGAAAAACGGGGTTAGAGCGGAAGAAAACCAAGAAAAACAGGGTTAGAGCGGAAGAAAACCAAGAAAAACAGGGTTAGAGCCAAAAAAAACCAAGAAATTCCGGGTTAGAACGGAAGAAAACCAAGAAAAACAGGGTTAGAGCGGAAGAAAACCAAGAAAAACAGGGTTAGAGCGAAATAAAACGAAGATAAACAGGGTTAGAGCCAAAAAATACAAAGAAAAACAGGGTTAAAGCTGGAGAAAACCAAGAAAAACAGGGTTAGAGCCGAAAAAAACAAAGAAAAGCAGGGTTAGAGCCGAAAAAAACAAGAAAAACAGGGTTAGAGCAGAAAAAAACCAAGAAAAATAGGGTTAGAGCCGAAAAAATCCAAGAAAAACAGGGTTAGAGCGGAAGAAAACCAAGAAAAGCCGGGTTAGAGCGGAAGAAAACCAAGAAAAACAGGGTTAGAGCCGAAAAAAACCAAGAAAAACAGGGTTAGAGCGGAAGAAAACCAAGAAAAGCAGGGTTAGAGCGGAAGAAAAGCAAGAAAAACAGGGTTAGAGCTGAAAAAAAACAAGAAAAACAGGGTTAGAGCCGAAAAAAACAAAGAAAAACAGGGTTAGAGCAGAAGAAAACCAAGAAAAGCCGGGTTAGAACAATAGAAAACCAAGAAAAACAGGGTTAGAGCCGAAAAAAACCAAGAAAAGCCGGATTGGAACGGAAGAAAATCAAGAAAAACTGGGTTAGAGCCGAAAAAACCTAAGAAAAACAGTGTTATAACAGAAGAAAACCAAGAAAAGCCGGGTTAGACCCGAAAAAAACCAAGAAAACCAGGGTTAGAGCGGAAGAAAACCAAGAAAAACAGGTTTAGAGCCGAAAAAAACCAAGAAAAACAGGGTTAGAACGGAAGAAAACCAAGAAAAGCAGTGTTAGAGCGGAAGAAAACCAAGAAAAACAGGGTTAGAGACGAAAAAAACCAAGAAAAACAGGGTTAGAGCTGAAAAAAAAACAAGAAAAACAGGGTTAGAGCCGAAAAAAACCAAGAAAAGCAGGGTTAGAGCGGAAGAAAACCAAGAAAAACAGGGTTAGAGCGGAAGAAAACAAGAAAAACAGGGTTAGAGCCAAAAAAAAACAAGAAAAGCCAGGTTAGAAAAAAAGAAAACCAAGAAAAACAGGGTTAGAGCGGAAAAAAACCAAGAAAAACAGGTTTAGAGCCGAAAAAAAACAAGAAAAACAGGGTTAGAACGGAAGAAAACCAAGAAAAGCAGTGTTAGAGCGGAAGAAAACCAAGAAAAACAGGGTTAGAGACGAAAAAAACCAAGAAAAACAGGGTTAGAGCTGAAAAAAAAACAAGAAAAACAGGGTTAGAGCCGAAAAAAAACAAGAAAAGCAGGGTTAGAGTGGAAGAAAACCAAGAAAAACAGGGTTAGAGCGGAAGAAATCCAAGAAAAGCCGGGTTAGAACAGAAGAAAACCAAGAAAAACGGGGTTAGAGCTGAAGAAAACCAACAAAAGCAGGGTTAGAGCAAAAGAAAACCAAGAAAAACAGGGTTAGAGCCGAAAAAAAAACAAGAAAAACAGGGTTAGAGCCGAAAAAAACCAAGAAAAACAGGGTTAGAACGGAAGAAAACCAAGAAAAGCCGGGTTATAACAGAAGAAAACCAAGAAAAGCCGGGTTAGAATGGAAGAAAACCAAGAAAAACAGGGTTAGAGCGGAAGAAAACCAAGAAAAGCCGGGTTAGAACGGAAGAAAACTAAGAAAAACGGGGTTAGAGCTGAAGAAAACCAAGAAAAGCAAGGTTAGAGCAGTAGGAAACCAAGAAAAACAGGGTTAGAGCCGAAAAATAACAAGAAAAACAGGGTTAGAGCCGAAATAATCCAAGAAAAACAGGGTTAGAGCGGAAAAAAACCAAGAAAAACAGGGTTAGAGCGGAAAAAAACCAAGAAAAACAGGGTTAGAGCCGAATAAAACCAAGAAAACCAGGGTTAGAACGGAAGAAAACCAAGTAAAGCAGGGTTAGAGCGGAAGAAAACCAAGATAAACAGGGTTAGAGCTGAAAAAAACCAAGAAAAACAGGGTTAGAGCTGAAAAAAAACAAGAAAAACTGGGTTAGAGCAGAAGAAAACCAAGAAAAGCCGGGTTAGAACAAAAGAAAACCAAGAAAAACAGGGTTAGAGCCGAAAAAAACCAAGAAAAGCCGGGTTAGAACAAAAGAAAACCAAGAAAAACAGGGTTAGAGCCGAAAAAAAACAAGAAATGCCGGGTTAGAATGGAAGAAAACCAAGAAAAACAGGGTTAGACCCGAAAAAAAACAAGAAAAACAGGGTTAGAGCCGAAGAAAACCATGAAAAGCCGGGTTAGAACGGCAGAAAACCAAGAAAAACAGGGTTAGAGCGGAAGAAAACCAAGAAAAGCAGGGTTAGAACGGAAGAAAACCAAGAAAAACAGGGTTAGAGCGGAAGAAAACCAAGAAAAACAGGGTTAGAGCGGAAGAAAACCAAGAAAAACAGGGTTAGAGCCAAAAAAAACCAAGAAAAACAGGGTTAGAACAGTAAAAAACCAAGTAAAGCCGGGTTAGAACGGAAGAAAACCAAGAAAAACAGGGTTAGAGCCGAAAAAAACCAAGAAAAACAGGGTTAGAGCCGAAAAAATCCAAGAAAAACAGCGTTAGAGCAGAAGAAAACCAAGAAAAACAGGGTTAGAGCCGAAAAAAAACAAGAAAAGCAATGTTAGAGCGAAAGAAAACCAAGAAAAGCCGGGTTAGAACAAAAGAAAACCAAGAAAAACAGGGTTAGAGCCGAAAGAAACCAAGAAAAGCTGGGTTAGAACGGAAGAAAACCAAGAAAAACAGGGTTAGAGCCGAAAAAAAACAAGAAAAACAGGGTTAGTGCCGAAAAAAAACAAGAAAAGCCGCGTTAGAACGGAAGAAAACCAAGAAAAACAGGGTTAGAGACGAAAAAATCCAAGAAAAACAGGGTTAGAACAGAAGAAAACCAAGAAAAGCCGGATTAGAACGGAAGAAAATCAAGAAAAACTGGGTTAGAGCCGAAAAAACCTAAGAAAAACAGTGTTATAACAGAAGAAAACCAAGAAAAGCCGGGATAGAACGGAAGAAAACCAAGAAAAACAAAGTTAGAGCAGAAGAAAACCAAGAAAAGCAAGGTTAGAGCGGAAGAAAACCAAGAAAAGCAGGGTTAGAGAAGAAAAAAACCAAGAACAGCAAGGTTAGAGTCGAAAAAAACCAAGAAAAACAGGGTTAGAGCCAAAAAAAACCAAGAAATATCGGGTTAGTACAGAAGAAAACCAAGAAAAACAGGGTTAGAGCCGAAGAAAACCAAAAAAAGGCGGGTTAGAACGGAAGAAAACCAAGAAAAACAGGGTTAGAGCAGAAAAAAACCAAGAAAAGCATGGTTAAAACGGAAGAAAACCAAGAAAAACAGGGTTAGACCGGAAGAAAACCAAGAAAAACAGGGTTAGAGCCGAAAAAAAACAAGAAAAACAGGGTTAGAGCCGAAAAAAACCAAGAAAAGCCGGGTTAGAACGGCAGAAAACCAAGAAAAACAGGGTTAGAGCGGAAGCAAACCAAGAAAAGCCGGGTTAGAGCGGAAGAAAACCAAGAAAAGCCGGGTTAGAACGGCAGAAAACCAAGAAAAACAGGGTTAGAGCCGAAAAAAAACAAGAAAAACAGGGTTAGAGCCGAAAAAAACAAGAAAAGCCGGGTTAGAACGGAAGAAAACCAAGAAAAACAGGGTTAGAGCGAAAAAAAACAAGAAAAACAGGGTTAGAGCCGAAAAAAACCAAGAAAAGCCGGGTTAGAACGGCAGAAAACCAAAAAAACGTGGTTAGAGCGGAAGAAAAGCAAGAAAAGCCAGGTTAGAGCGGAAGAAAACCAAGAAAAGCCGGGTTAGAACGGAAGAAATCCAAGAAAAACGGGGTTAGAGCCGAAGAAATCCAAGAAAAGCAGGGTTAGAGCGGAAGAAAACCAAGAAAAACAGGGTTAGAGCCGAAAAAACCAAGAAAAACAGGTTTAGAGCCGAAAAAAACCAAGAAAAACAGGGTTAGAGCCGAAAAAACCAAGAAATATCGGGTTAGTACAGAAGAAAACCAAGAAAAACAGGGTTAGAGCCGAAGAAAACCAAAAAAAGGCGGGTTAGAACGGAAGAAAACCAAGAAAAACAGGGTTAGACCGGAAGAAAACCAAGAAAAACAGGGTTAGAGCCGAAAAAAAACAAGAAAAACAGGGTTAGAGCCGAAAAAAACCAAGAAAAGCCGGGTTAGAACGGCAGAAAACCAAGAAAGACAGGGTTAGAGCGGAAGCAAACCAAGAAAAGCCGGGTTAGAGCGGAAGAAAACCAAGAAAAGCCGGGTTAGAACGGCAGAAAACCAAGAAAAACAGGGTTAGAGCCGAAAAAAAACAAGAAAAACAGGGTTAGAGCCGAAAAAAACAAGAAAAGCCGGGTTAGAACGGAAGAAAACCAAGAAAAACAGGGTTAGAGCGAAAAAAAACAAGAAAAACAGGGTTAGAGCCGAAAAAAACCAAGAAAAGCCGGGTTAGAACGGCAGAAAACCAAAAAAACGTGGTTAGAGCGGAAGAAAAGCAAGAAAAGCCAGGTTAGAGCGGAAGAAAACCAAGAAAAGCCGGGTTAGAACGGAAGAAATCCAAGAAAAACGGGGTTAGAGCCGAAGAAATCCAAGAAAAGCAGGGTTAGAGCGGAAGAAAACCAAGAAAAACAGGGTTAGAGCCGAAAAAACCAAGAAAAACAGGTTTAGAGCCGAAAAAAACCAAGAAAAACAGGGTTAGAGCCGAAAAAATCCAAGAAAAACAGGGTTAGAGCGGAAGAAAACCAAGAAAAACAGGGTTAGAGCGGAAAAAAACCAAGAAAAACAGGTTTAGAGCCGAAAAAAACCAAGAAAAACAGGGTTAGAGCCGAAAAAATCCAAGAAAAACAGGGTTAGAGCGGAAAAAAACCAAGAAAAACAGGGTTAGAGCCGAAAAAAACCAAGAAAAACAGGGTTAGAACAGAAGAAAACCAAGTAAAGCAGGGTTAGAGCGGAAGAAAACCAAGAAAAACAGGGTTAGAGCTGAAAAAAACCAAGAAAAACAGGGTTAGAGCCGAAAAAAACAAGGAAAAACAGGGTTAGAGCAGAAGAAAATCAAGAAAAGCCGGGTTAGAACAATAGAAAACCAAGAAAAACAGGGTTAGAGCCGAAAAAAACCAAGAAATGCCGGGTTAGAACGGAAGAAAACCAAGAAAAACAGGGTTAGAGCGGAAGAAAACCAAGAAAAACAGGGTTAGAAAGGAAGAAAACCAAGAAAAACAGGGTTAGAGCGAAATAAAACGAAGATAAACAGGGTTAGAGCCAAAAAATACAAAGAAAAACAGGGTTAGAGCTGGAGAAAACCAAGAAAAACAGGGTTAGAGCCGAAAAAAAACAAAGAAAAGCAGGGTTAGAGCCAAAAAAACCAAGAAAAACAGGGATAGACCCGAAAAAAACCAAGAAAAACAAGTTTAGAGCCGAAAAAAACCAAAAAAACAGAGTTAGAGCCGAAAAAAACCAAGAAAAATAGGGTTAGAGCCGAAAAAATCCAAGAAAAACAGGGTTAGAGCGGAAGAAAACCAAGAAAAGCCGGGTTAGAGCGGAAGAAAACCAAGAAAAACAGGGTTAGAGCGGAAGAAAACCAAGAAAAGCCGGGTTAGAACGGAAGAAAACCAAGAAAAACGGGGTTAGAGCAGAAGAAAACCAAGAAAAACAGGGTTAGAGCCAAAAAAAACCAAGAAAAACAGGGTTAGAACAGTAAAAAACCAAGTAAAGCCGGGTTAGAACGGAAGAAAACCAAGAAAAACAGGGTTAGAGCCGAAAAAAAACAAGAAAAACAGGGTTAGAGCCGAAAAAATCCAAGAAAAACAGGGTTAGAGCGGAAGAAAACCAAGAAAAACAGGGTTAGAGCCGAAAAAAACCAAGAAAAGCCGGGTTAGAACAAAAGAAAACCAAGAAAAACAGGGTTAGAGCCGAAAAAAAACAAGAAAAACAGGGTTAGAGCCGAAAGAAACCAAGAAAAGCTGGGTTAGAACGGAAGAAAACCAAGAAAAACAGGGTTAGAGCCGAAAAAAAACAAGAAAAACAGGGGTAGTGCCGAAAAAAAACAAGAAAAGCCGCGTTAGAACAGAAGAAAACCAAGAAAAACAGGGTTAGAGACGAAAAAATCCAAGAAAAACAGGGTTAGAACAGAAGAAAACCAAGAAAAGCCGGATTAGAACGGAAGAAAATCAAGAAAAACTGGGTTAGAGCCGAAAAAACCTAAGAAAAACAGTGTTATAACAGAAGAAAACCAAGAAAAGCCGGGTTAGAACGGAAGAAAACCAAGAAAAACAGGGTTAGAGCAGAAGAAAACCAAGAAAAGCAAGGTTAGAGCGGAAGAAAACCAAGAAAAGCAGGGTTAGAGAAGAAAAAAACCAAGAACAGCAAGGTTAGAGCCGAAAAAAACCAAGAAAAACAGGGTTAGAGCCGAAAAAAACCAAGAAATATAGGGTTAGTACAGAAGAAAACCAAGAAAAACAGGGTTAGAGCCGAAGAAAACCAAAAAAAGGCGGGTTAGAACGGAAGAAAACCAAGAAAAACAGGGTTAGAGCAGAAAAAAACCAAGAAAAGCATGGTTAGAACGGAAGAAAACCAAGAAAAACAGGGTTAGACCGGAAGAAAACCAAGAAAAACAGGGTTAGAGCCGAAAAAAAACAAGAAAAACAGGGTTAGAGCCGAAAAAAAACAAGAAAAGCCGGGTTAGAACGGCAGAAAACCAAGAAAAACAGGGTTAGAGCGAAAGCAAACCAAGAAAAGCCGGTTTAGAGCGGAAGAAAACCAAGAAAAGCCGGGTTAGAACGGCAGAAAACCAAGAAAAACAGGGTTAGAGCCGAAAAAAAACAAGAAAAACAGGGTTAGAGCCGAAAAAAAACAAGAAAAGCCGGGTTAGAACGGAAGAAAACCAAGAAAAACAGGGTTAGAGCGAAAAAAAACAAGAAAAACAGGGTTAGAGCAGAAAAAAACCAAGAAAAGCCGGGTTAGAACGGCAGAAAACCAAGAAAAACGTGGTTAGAGCGGAAGAAAAGCAAGAAAAGCCAGGTTAGAGCGGAAGACAACCAAGAAAAGCAGGGTTAGAACGGAAGAAATCCAAGAAAAACGGGGTTAGAGCCGAAGAAATCCAAGAAAAGCAGGGTTAGAGCGGAAGAAAACCAAGAAAAACAGGGTTAGAGCCGAAAAAAACCAAGAAAAACAGGTTTAGAGCCGAAAAAAACCAAGAAAAACAGGGTTAGAGCCGAAAAAATCCAAGAAAAACAGGGTTAGAGCGGAAGAAAACCAAGAAAAACAGGGTTAGAGCGGAAAAAAACCAAGAAAAACAGGTTTAGAGCCGAAAAAAACCAAGAAAAACAGGGTTAGAGCCGAAAAAATCCAAGAAAAACAGGGTAAGAGCGGAAGAAAACCAAGAGAAACAGGGTTAGAGCGGAAAAAAACCAAGAAAAACAGGGTTAGAGCCGAAAAAAAACAAGAAAAACAGGGTTAGAACAGAAGAAAACCAAGTAAAGCAGGGTTAGAGCGGACGAAAACCAAGAAAAACAGGGTTAGAGCTGAAAAAAACCAAGAAAAACAGGGTTAGAGCCGAAAAAAACAAGGAAAAACAGGGTTAGAGCAGAAGAAAACCAAGAAAAGCCGGGTTAGAACAATAGAAAACCAAGAAAAACAGGGTTAGAGCCGAAAAAAACCAAGAAATGCCGGGTTAGAACGGAAGAAAACCAAGAAAAACAGGGTTAGAGCGGAAGAAAACCAAGAAAAACAGGGTTAGAGCCGAAAAAAACCAAGAAAAACAGGGTTAGAGCCGAAATAAAACGAAGATAAACAGGGTTAGAGCCAAAAAATACAAAGAAAAACAGGGTTAGAGCTGGAGAAAAACCAAGAAAAACAGGGTTAGAGCCGAAAAAAACAAAGAAAAGCAGGGTTAGAGCGGAAGAAAACCATGAAAAACAGGGTTAGAGCCGAAAAAAACCAAGAAAAACAAGTTTAGAGCCGAAAAAAACCAAAAAAACAGAGTTAGAGCCGAAAAAAACCAAGAAAAATAGGGTTAGAGCCGAAAAAATCCAAGAAAAACAGGGTTAGAGCGGAAGAAAACCAAGAAAAGCCGGGTTAGAGCGGAAGAAAACCAAGAAAAACAGGGTTAGAGCCGAAAAAAACCAAGAAAAACAGGGTTAGAGCGGAAGAAAACCAAGAAAAGCAGGGTTAGAGCGGAAGAAAACCAAGAAAAACAGGGTTAGAGCCGAAAAAAAACAAGAAAAACAGGGTTAGAGCCGAAAAAAAACAAGAAAAACAGGGTTAGAGCCGAAAAAAAACAAGAAAAGCCGGGTTAGAACGGAACAAAACCAAGAAAAACAGGGTTAGAGCGGAAGAAAAACAAGAAAAACAAGGTTAGAACGGAAGAAAACCAAGAAAACCAAGAAAAGCACGGTTAGAGCGAAATAAAACGAAGATAAACAGGGTTAGAGCCAAAAAAAACAAAGAAAAACAGGGTTAGAACGGAGGTAAACCAAGAAAAACAGGGTTAGACCGGAAGAAAACCAAGAAAAACAGGGTTAGAAAGGAAAAAAAACCAAGAAAAACAGGTTTAGAGCCGAAAAAAACCAAGTAAAACAGGGTTAGAGCGGAAGAAAACCAAGAAAAACAGGGTTAGAGCGGAAAAAAACAAAGAAAAACAGGGTTAGAGCAGAAGAAAACCAAGAAAAGCCGGGTTAGAACAATAGAAAACCAAGAAAAACAGGGTTAGAGCCGAAAGAAACAAGAAAAGCCAGGTTAGAAAGGAAGAAAACCAAGAAAAACAGGGTTAGAGCCGAAAAAAACCAAGGAAATCAGGGTTAGAGCCGAAAGAAACAAGAAAAGCCAGGTTAGAAAGGAAGAAAACCAAGAAAACCAGGGTTAGAGCGGAAGAAAACCAAGAAAAACAGGGAGAGAGTTGAAAAAAACCAAGAAAAACAGGGTTAGAACGGAAGAAAACCAAGAAAAGCAGGGTTAGAGCGGAAGAAAACCAAGAAAAACAGGGTTAGAGACGAAAAAAACCAAGAAAAGCAGGGTTAGAGCCGAAAAAAAACAAGAAAAACAGGGTTAGAGATGAAAAAAAACAAGAAAAACAGGGTTAGAGCCGAAAAAAAACAAGAAAAACAGGGTAAGAGCCAAAAAAAAAAAAGAAAAGCCGGGTTAGAACGGAAGAAAACCGAGATAAACATGTTAGAGCGGAAGATAAACAAGAAAAACAAGGTTAGAACGGAAGAAAACCAAGAAAAGCACGGTTAGAGCGAAATAAAACGAAGATAAACAGGGTTAGAGCCAAAAAAAACAAAGAAAAACAGGGTTAGAGCTGGAGAAAACCAAGAAAAACAGGGTTAGAACGGAAGAAAACCAGGAAAAGCAGGGTTAGAGCCGAAAAAACCCAAGAAAAACAGGGTTAGACCGGAAGAAAACCAAGAAAAACAGGGTTAGAAAGGAAGAAAACCAAGAAAAGCCGGGTTAGAATGGAAGAAAACCAAGAAAAACAGGGTTATAGCGGAAGAAAACCAAGAAAAACAGGGTTAGAGTGGAAAAAAAACAAGAAAAACAGGGTTAGAGCTGGAGAAAACCAAGAAAAACAGGGTTAGAGCCGAAAAAAAACAAGAAAAGCAGGGTTAGAGCCGAAAAAAACCAAGAAAAACAGGGTTAGAACAGAAGAAAACCAAGTAAAGCAGGGTTAGAGCGGAAGAAAACCAAGAAAAACAGGGTTAGAACAATAGAAAACCAAGAAAAGCAGGGTTAGAGCCGAAAAAAACCAAGAAAAACAGGGTTAGAACGGAAGAAAACCAAGAAAAACAGGGTTAGAGCCGAAAAAAACCAAGAAAAACAGGGTTAGAGCCAAAAAAAAACAAGAAAAGCCAGGTTAGAAAGGAAGAAAACCAAGAAAAACAGGGTTAGAGCGGAAAAAAACCAAGAAAAACAGGTTTAGAGCCGAAAAAAACCAAGAAAAACAGGGTTAGAACGGAAGAAAACCAAGAAAAGCAGGGTTAGAGCGGAAGAAAACCAAGAAAAACAGGGTTAGAGACGAAAAAAACCAAGAAAAACAGGGTTAGAGCCGAAAAAAAACAAGAAAAACAGGGTTAGAGCCGAAAAAAAACAAGAAAAGCAGGGTTAGAGCGGAAGAAAACCAAGAAAAACAGGGTTAGAGCAGAAGAAAACCAAGAAAAGCCGGGTTAGAATGTAAGAAAACCAAGAAAAACAGGGTTAGAGCGGAAGAAAACCAAGAAAAGCCGGGTTAGAACGGAAGAAAACCAAGAAAAACGGGGTTAGAGCTGAAGAAAACCAAGAAAAGCAAGGTTAGAGCGGAAGAAAACCAAGAAAAACAGGGTTAGAGCCGAAAAAAACCAAGATAAGCAGGGTTAGAGCGGAAGAAAACCAAGAAAAGCACGGTTAGAACGGATGACAACCAAGAAAAACAGGGTTAGAGCGGAAGAAAACCAAGAAAAACAGGGTTAGAGCGGAAGAAAACCAAGATAAACAGGGTTAGAGCTGAAAAAAACCAAGAAAAACAGGGTTAGAGCTGAAAAAAACCAAGAAAAACAGGGTTAGAGCAGAAGAAAACCAAGAAAAGCCGAGTTAGAATAAAAGAAAACCAAGAAAAACAGGGTTAGAGCCGAAAAAAACCAAGAAAAGCCGGGTTAGAACGGAAGAAAACCAAGAAAAACAGGGTTAGAGCCGAAAAAAAACAAGAAAAGCCGGGTTAGAACAAAAGAAAACCAAGAAAAACAGGGTTAGAGCCGAAAAAAACCAAGAAAAACAGGGTTAGAGCCGAAGAAAACCATGAAAAGCCGGGTTAGAACGGCAGAAAACCAAGAAAAACAGGGTTAGAGCGGAAGAAAACCAAGAAAAGCCGGGTTAGAACGGAAGAAAACCAAGAAAAACAGGGTTAGAGCGGAAGAAAACCAAGAAAAACAGGGTTAGAGCGGAAGAAAACCAAGAAAAACAGGGTTAGAGCCGAAAAAAAACAAGAAAAACAGGGTTAGAGCCGAAAAAATCCAAGAAAAACAGGGTTAGAGCGGAAGAAAACCAAGAAAAACAGGGTTAGAGCGGAAGAAAACCAAGAAAAACAGGGCTAGAGCCGAAAAAAACCAAGAAAAGCAATGTTAGAGCAGAGGAAAACCAAGAAAAGTCGGGTTAGAACAAAAGAAAACCAAGAAAAACAGGGTTAGAGCCGAAAGAAACCAAGAAAAGCAGGGTTAGAACGGAAGAAAACCAAGAAAAACAGGGTTAGAGCCGAAAAAAAACAAGAAAAACAGGGTTAGTGCCGAAAAAAAACAAGAAAAGCCACGTTAGAACGGAAGAAAACCAAGAAAAACAGGGTTAGAGACGAAAAAATCCAAGAAAAACAGGGTTAGAACAGAAGAAAACCAAGAAAAGCCGGATTAGAACGGAAGAAAATCAAGAAAAACTGGGTTAGAGCCGAAAAAACCTAAGAAAAACAGTGTTATAACAGAAGAAAACCAAGAAAAGCCGGGTTAGAACGGAAGAAAACCAAGAAAAACAGGGTTAGAGCAGAAGAAAACCAAGAAAAGCAAGGTTAGAGCGGAAGAAAACCAAGAAAAGCAGGGTTAGAGAAGAAAAAAACCAAGAACAGCAAGGTTAGAGTCGAAAAAAACCAAGAAAAACAGGGTTAGAGCCGAAAAAAACCAAGAAATATCGGGTTAGTACAGAAGAAAACCAAGAAAAACAGGGTTAGAGCCGAAGAAAACCAAAAAAAGGCGGGTTAGAACGGAAGAAAACCAAGAAAAACAGGGTTAGAGCAGAAAAAAACCAAGAAAAGCATGGTTAGAACGGAAGAAAACCAAGAAAAACAGGGTTAGACCGGAAGAAAACCAAGAAAAACAGGGTTAGAGCCGAAAAAAAACAAGAAAAACAGGGTTAGAGCCGAAAAAAACCAAGAAAAGCCGGGTTAGAACGGCAGAAAACCAAGAAAAACAGGGTTAGAGCGGAAGAAAACCAAGAAAAGCCGGGTTAGAGCGGAAGAAAACCAAGAAAAGCCGGGTTAGAACGGCAGAAAACCAAGAAAAACAGGGTTAGAGCCGAAAAAAAACAAGAAAAACAGGGTTAGAGCCGAAAAAAACAAGAAAAGCCGGGTTAGAACGGAAGAAAACCAAGAAAAACAGGGTTAGAGCGAAAAAAAACAAGAAAAACAGGGTTAGAGCCGAAAAAAAACAAGAAAAGCCGGGTTAGAACGGCAGAAAACCAAAAAAACGTGGTTAGAGCGGAAGAAAAGCAAGAAAAGCCAGGTTAGAGCGGAAGAAAACCAAGAAAAGCCGGGTTAGAGCCGAAAAAATCCAAGAAAAACAGGGTTAGAACAGAAGAAAACCAAGAAAAGCCGGATTAGAACGGAAGAAAATCAAGAAAAACTGGGTTAGAGCCGAAAAAACCTAAGAAAAACAGTGTTATAACAGAAGAAAACCAAGAAAAGCCGGGTTAGAACGGAAGAAAACCAAGAAAAACAGGGTTAGAGCAGAAGAAAACCAAGAAAAGCAAGGTTAGAGCGGAAGAAAACCAAGAAAAGCAGGGTTAGAGAAGAAAAAAACCAAGAACAGCAAGGTTAGAGTCGAAAAAAACCAAGAAAAACAGGGTTAGAGCCGAAAAAAACCAAGAAATATCGGGTTAGTACAGAAGAAAACCAAGAAAAACAGGGTTAGAGCCGAAGAAAACCAAAAAAAGGCGGGTTAGAACGGAAGAAAACCAAGAAAAACAGGGTTAGACCGGAAGAAAACCAAGAAAAACAGGGTTAGAGCCGAAAAAAAACAAGAAAAACAGGGTTAGAGCCGAAAAAAACCAAGAAAAGCCGGGTTAGAACGGCAGAAAACCAAGAAAGACAGGGTTAGAGCGGAAGCAAACCAAGAAAAGCCGGGTTAGAGCGGAAGAAAACCAAGAAAAGCCGGGTTAGAACGGCAGAAAACCAAGAAAAACAGGGTTAGAGCCGAAAAAAAACAAGAAAAACAGGGTTAGAGCCGAAAAAAACAAGAAAAGCCGGGTTAGAACGGAAGAAAACCAAGAAAAACAGGGTTAGAGCGAAAAAAAACAAGAAAAACAGGGTTAGAGCCGAAAAAAACCAAGAAAAGCCGGGTTAGAACGGCAGAAAACCAAAAAAACGTGGTTAGAGCGGAAGAAAAGCAAGAAAAGCCAGGTTAGAGCGGAAGAAAACCAAGAAAAGCCGGGTTAGAACGGAAGAAATCCAAGAAAAACGGGGTTAGAGCCGAAGAAATCCAAGAAAAGCAGGGTTAGAGCGGAAGAAAACCAAGAAAAACAGGGTTAGAGCCGAAAAAACCAAGAAAAACAGGTTTAGAGCCGAAAAAAACCAAGAAAAACAGGGTTAGAGCCGAAAAAACCAAGAAATATCGGGTTAGTACAGAAGAAAACCAAGAAAAACAGGGTTAGAGCCGAAGAAAACCAAAAAAAGGCGGGTTAGAACGGAAGAAAACCAAGAAAAACAGGGTTAGACCGGAAGAAAACCAAGAAAAACAGGGTTAGAGCCGAAAAAAAACAAGAAAAACAGGGTTAGAGCCGAAAAAAACCAAGAAAAGCCGGGTTAGAACGGCAGAAAACCAAGAAAGACAGGGTTAGAGCGGAAGCAAACCAAGAAAAGCCGGGTTAGAGCGGAAGAAAACCAAGAAAAGCCGGGTTAGAACGGCAGAAAACCAAGAAAAACAGGGTTAGAGCCGAAAAAAAACAAGAAAAACAGGGTTAGAGCCGAAAAAAACAAGAAAAGCCGGGTTAGAACGGAAGAAAACCAAGAAAAACAGGGTTAGAGCGAAAAAAAACAAGAAAAACAGGGTTAGAGCCGAAAAAAACCAAGAAAAGCCGGGTTAGAACGGCAGAAAACCAAAAAAACGTGGTTAGAGCGGAAGAAAAGCAAGAAAAGCCAGGTTAGAGCGGAAGAAAACCAAGAAAAGCCGGGTTAGAACGGAAGAAATCCAAGAAAAACGGGGTTAGAGCCGAAGAAATCCAAGAAAAGCAGGGTTAGAGCGGAAGAAAACCAAGAAAAACAGGGTTAGAGCCGAAAAAACCAAGAAAAACAGGTTTAGAGCCGAAAAAAACCAAGAAAAACAGGTTTAGAGCCGAAAAAATCCAAGAAAAACAGGGTTAGAGCGGAAGAAAACCAAGAAAAACAGGTTTAGAGCCGAAAAAAACCAAGAAAAACAGGTTTAGAGCCGAAAAAAACCCCACATGGTCCTTCCAAGCCTGGCCCTGCAGCAATGAGGAGCCACGAGCTGCGGGGTCGCTGCCCAAAGGGACACAGTTGGTCCCACACGGCTCAGAGCTGTCACTGTGTCAGTGAGGATGTGGGCACGGTCCCAGCAGTGGCTCTGCCCCAATTCCCCCCATCCCCGGGGGCTGGATGCGTCCCCGGTCCCGGCTGTGAGTTCAGCACTGCCCGCATCGCAGCTCACGCGAGACACCCACAGCTGCTTTCATCCCAACCCGCATTGCCCGGCCCGCTGCCAAACATGAGGTCAGCGAGGCAAAAGGTTGCCATATATGACATGCTGCAAAAAAAAAAAGGAGAAACCCCGACCCAGCAAAGCGGCGAGGAAAAAAGGAAAAGCAAAAGGGAGCGGGATGGAGGCAGCCCGGCCATTGGGATCCACTGTGCCCACGCTGCGGGGGGATTGTGCCCACGCAGAGCTGATGGCACAGCCGTATCTCAGCGATAGAAAAGGGAACTGTGCCCAAAGCAACAGCAGCTCCAGCCATGGGGCCACCAGCCCCCGCTGTGCCCAACCCAGAGCGGTCCCAGCCCTCCCCAGCCCCCCGGTTCTCTGTCCCAGGGTCACAGCAGCCCCTGCCCTGGGGCTGAGCCTCGGCACAGGGAGGCTGGAAGCTGGGACCGCGGTGGCAGAGCCCAGAGCCAGAGCAGATGCAGCCTAAAAAGGAAAGGTTCGGCCACCGCAGCCAATCCAGCTGCCGGAGCATTGGCCGTGCCCGGGCTGCAGGGAGGGCTGCTGGCGGCCCGGGATGCTCGCAGGAACGCCCGGCATCCCACGGCACGCGAGGCCAACCCCAGTGGCACGAGCAGGAGGGGGCTGCAGGCTGAGCTCCCCGCACACCGCCGGACCTCTGCACCTCCCTATATGGGTAATGTCCCTGCAGAGGGCTCCTGGCTGGGAGTTCGGCACGGCTTTGGTTCCGTTCCTTTGTGTGTGAGCCCACCGCTTCCCCCTCCCCTCCTCCCCCGCTGCCAAAATCACGCCGGTAACTGCAGCAGCAGTTTGTCAGATAAACCATAAATAAATGGATTCTGTCCCCATTCTCGGCAGCTCCTTCCAGCCCGAGGAGTTAGAGATAACAAGTGAGAGAAGCAGCCCATAACACAACCTGTCTGTATTAAACCATCCACCAACGAATGCCGTTTGCTGTCTTGTAGGTAGAAGTACAAGGGCACAACACCTTCATGTATGTGTGTCTCCAATCCTCCCCCTGCCTGCATAGATACATGCTGATGATCAGAGCATCCCAATGGAGGACATGGGAGAGGTGATGCATCACACTTTGAGCCTCCCACCTTTCAATGGTGATACAGGTGAGGGTGGAGGCTCAGCGTGGGCAGCTCGGGGATGCAAAGTCACTGCTTAGGTTTCAACAGCAAAGGGTACAGAGAAGGTCCCCAGATGGTTTCCTGCATCACAGCAACACTGTGGGGCACGCGGTTTGGCAAGGACAGGCTTCCTAACACCTTAAGGATTGCAGAGGCAGCTGGGAATGAGAGTGTTTAAGGATTCAAGAAACAGGAGTGTTGGGAAAGCAGCTGAGCTCCACATATGGATCAGAAACAGAGTGCACCAATGCTGGAACTGAGAGGTGGGAGAGCCTCCTCTGTCACCCCACCAGCACCAGACAAACCCAAACCCTCACTGCAGCCAGTGTCCCATCCAGGAAAAGGAAGAAAGCAATCAGATATCCCACTCAGCATCCCTGGAATTAAAGCATCCAGGAATCTTCTCACCCTGAACTCCTGAAATGGGGGTTCCCAAAGGAAGGAGAGAGCACAACAGTTGGGGTCCCTTCTTGTTCCACTGGGCACAAATGTGAGCACCAGGAGGGAGGATGGGCTCTTGTATGGAGTGAGAGATGTTAGGAAGGTTTTGTTTTAAATGGCAACAAGGATTTGTCTGCTCCAACCAGCCACGCTCAAGGCCACAGTTTACCAACCCAGAAAGAGAGGCAAAGCAGAACATGGGTTAATTTGGGCAGGTCCCACTTAGGAAAGCACTTGAAGAGGTTTCACAGCTCAAGGATGCAGCAACTTGCAGGGCCCTCCCCAGCCAAGAAGCTGGTCAAGCTCTAAATTAAATAACGGCTTCAGTGTTAGCTTCCCTCTTTGAATCTCCAGTTAACTTCTCCCCACACCTCGAACCTCAACGCCCTTTCACCAGTCCAACAACAGGCACCGAGTTCATGAGCTGAGGTCAGGGAACAGATTTCACTGTGCTCAGGGAGGAAGGGAAGGGGCACCACACGGTGAAAATCATCTGCTGCAGAAGGAACCCAAACTTTACCTAAGCCTAGAGGGAAGGCAGGTGGTTTTAGAGTAAGGAGTCAAGGCAAGACGCCTATCGTAGATCCATCAGCACCACATCTCTCTCGACTACAGACACATGATTGCAGGTCTGGAAGAGAAAGAAGAAATGGGGTTATTCAGATATTCTCAGGTGTCTCCATCTCCTGATGCAATCTGCATCCATCGGCCTTCTGAGAACCACCCTTTCTTTGCAGTGAAGAAACAAAGACCAATCAAGTCAGAAAGCTTTTGCATCCCAACTCCAGTGAGAAGCAGGTCCCAGTGAGGCTCTCTCCTGTCCTGGGGCACAGATTCACCATAGATCTAATCTGAAGTGAACTGCCCAATCTGCTAACATATGGTACTACAGACCCCAGTGCTCCATGAGACAACTTACAGTGAAGAGAGGAGGGTCTTTGGAGTGTGGGTGGAATCCTTTCTGTCGACAAGAAGAGATCTCCTGCAGGCCGTGTTCTGTCAGCTTGAAAAACCCCGTCCTAGAAAGAAGCACAAAGTGCATAGAGCTCGAGCCTCTGCAAGAAGAAACAGCTGCTTCTGCACTCCAAGAGTGTGATTGAATCTGCTTGTCTCCAAGCAGGAGACCCAGCACGCTCTGCAAGGTGCTTCTCTGCCAGCTCTGTGGCTGCAGAGCTGCTCCCTGCCACGGGTGGGCAACCACACTTACTCCTGGTACTTTGGAGAACACACAATAGCGATGGACTCTGGCAGCATCATCTGGTAGGAGCAGTGTGTGTGCAGGTCGACGCTGGAGAGGAAAGCTGTCTGCGTGGGGTGAGTCTGAAACACAGGGGAAGGAAAGAGAGAACACCAGAGAGGGTTTGGATGGGCTTCCCCCCCCCCCCCCCAACAGGCTGTATCTGCCAAGTGAAGGTTGGAATGGTAAAGAGGCACAGCTCCTCAGATGGCACGGAGGACTTGCTAACATGCAGACAGCAGCTCTGGATTGCCCCAGAACATCTGCTCCTCCTTTGCATTTGGAAAGAAGACAAGAGAAGCTCTGCTTTTCTGGCCACACCCCTTGCAAACTCCTATTTTAATGCAGTGTTTCCCTTGCCTTCAATGCAGGGCAGTCACCTCACATGATTCTGAAGTGTGGCTGCCCCAGGGCACGGCACCACCAGATACACAACACATCACCACGGCACATCAAGAGATCACACCCTGTGAAGATGGCCAAGCTCTTAAAGATCACAGGTGACATCCAAGGTGCTCAGCTCTGGCTGAGAGATCTCATAGCCTCGCTCTGGCAGAAAGGCCTTTCCTTCTTCCCCTGTATGGTTTTTGTTGCCAAGTGTAGGGATTCAATCAAAGGGATTCCTGAGGGTGCCTGGACGTTCCGGGGCCATCACTGAAGAGTTAATACTGTCAGCAGACACCCGCACATATCAGGCACACTCAGCAGGCATTTATTTGTCAAAGCCTGCAAAGCAGCTGCTGCTTTCGAGAGATTACTCAGCAGCACCAAACGTTTTGCTTGGCAAACATCCGACTGCCAAAGGCTCCACGGGGACAGGCAGCAGGGAGCCAGAGGAGGAATCTGGAGCTGGCACATCCTACGGCAGAGCAGCACACAGCTGTCTGCAAAAAGCTGTGCTACTATAGGGACACATCAGTGCAGAGGCCACGGTGCTGACAGCAGGAGCTCCAAACGGAAGGCTGGGATGCCCCAGGTCTGCTTTTAGCCCAGCATCCCGCTGCCAAAAGGGCCAGTGCTCTGGGAAGGGATCTGAACCTCCAACAGACCCAAATTTCTCAAGCAACGTGAGCTGTGACCAAGAAGGCTGCATCACAGAGAGATCCCATGGAAAGGATGCAGATAATGGCAGGACAAGGGGAAATGGTTTCAAGTTGAGGGAGGGAAGATATAGGTTGGATGTCAGGCAGGGATGAGAGGCTCACATGGATCCAGCCGAGCGTAACGAGGCCGTGCTGGTCCTGGATCAGGAAGAGTTCCTCCTCGTTCTCTGTGTTGCAATAATCAGGGCCTCCATACTGCTTGGGAACGATGACGTGGGTTATGGTGAACTCATTCCTCATCTGCAAGGCAGCACAGGGAGGCTGTTACCCTCTAGAAATGCCCCCCCACCAAACAGGAAACGCTGCTGCCGCCCACTGGTATAAAGATAATTTCCTAAGCTTTGCGAATGAAGCATTTCTGTGTTCATCACTCAGGGGCCCAGCAAGGGGAAGAGCAGCTCTAGAAACAAGCCCACGAGTCCTGTCCTGCTTCCAGGGGCTTAATTACTGTTATCACCTTACCAGCTTACCACAGAGGATCCCACAGGTCTCCACACCTCGGGCCGTGTTGGCATCAGCCAGCTGGAGGAATTTATGGCACAGCTCCCTGGGGACAATGACCTGGCGAAGGGCATCCACACCTGCAGCTGCGGGGAGAATTGGGAGCACAATGAGCAGCAACAGCCAGCGCCAATGGAGAGATGTTCCCTCAGTGTGGACCTAAAGGGACCAGACTGAAAGAAAACAGCTTGAAAACGTTAACTGCTATGCAGACTCTAATGTCTGCTCTTCCATGGGCAGTCATGGGGGAATAAAGTCGCAGTGACACTCCATAAAGGACAGTCAATAGAGAAAACAAAAACATGAATGCTCCTAAACTGTCATTTAAAAGTAGGATGTTTCTCTGGTCTAGAATCAGTTGTTTAGAAATGTCTGGGTTGCTACTTTGGATCTGTAATTGTCTAAAGAGGAGAGTTCAGTCAGTCTGGCCCCAATCTCCAAAATGTATTTGGATCTAGGAAGGTCAAAAGCCTCACAGGTTGTAGATTTTAGGTCAGCAGAGAGGGGTTGAGGCTGGATTACTAAGAGGAGACGGTTCTCCCCAGCCCTGCAAACCTTTGCTGGTCATTGAGGAAAGCATCCCCAACAGCCTGGAAGACCAAATCTCCCAGAAGGGATGGAGATCTGACAAGACACTTCTAAGAGCCTCCCAGCCAGCTCAGCTCCTTGGCTGCATTTGGTTCAGCCCCAGAAAGGAAGAAGGATGCCCGGAGCTGTACTAACTGTGTTCTGTGCCCCCCAGCGCACTGGGTTTCAAAGATCTGTCCACAGCAGGAGGGTTGGATGAGACATTCCCCATCGATGGACTCGCAGGGTGATCTGAAGAGACGGGAACCCCTGGGGTTAAATCAGTAGGTGGTTTTTCTATGCCGGGGATGAGGGGTCCATCCAGAGACTCAGGACTTGGCTCTGGCTTTCCAAATTCTTGCACTATCCTCAAACGTTCCTTTTCTAGCTCCTGTTGTCGAATCATCTCCTCGAAGGCAAGAAACTGCTCTTGCTCTGCCTGCTGCTGCTTCATTAAGGCTACACGATTCCTTTCCTCTTCCAATTGCTGCTGCAAAGCCAAGTTGCGGGCATCTTCCTCTTCCTTCTCTTTCTGCAAGAAAGAAATACACCAAAAGACGTCAGCAGACCTGAAAGACATCAGCAAATAACACTCGTTTAGAACTGCAGCTTTCAACCCGCCTGCAGACCCTCAGCAATCACAGACCATCCCCAAAGGGCCTGCAGCAATTAAATGCCCTTGTGTGGGAATACAATTCTTCATTGATTTCTCTCTCTTCTCTCCAAAATGGCACTTTCTTAAAGCAAAACTGACAGCAATCTCCTGTCACTCACCTTCTGCTCAGTGTACTTAGCGTAGTCCTTCATGTACCTCTGCAATAGCTCCTTCTTGAGGTCTTCAGCCCTGGGAAAGGCTACGTCCTTCAGCTTCTGAAGGGAGGAAACACAATCCTTAGAGCAGCAAGCCAAGAAAAGCAGGCCCAGAATGGATGAAAGAATCAATAGGTTCTTGGAGAAAATAAACCCCAAAGGATTTTCAACAGCAGCCACTGAAGACTTGGAACATTGTTACTTACTTTCATCGTCTCCTTCCTTTCAGGTGTGGTGGCAGTTTTGAAATCACGGTGCTTTGGCAGCTTCTCAATGAAGAGCCTATAAATACACAGGAGAGAAACCCCTGTTCCTGAATCCCAGCAGAAGGAAATGGCATTGTGGGAGGTATCTATCATCTGCCTCCAGCTCAGTATCTCTGCTCTGTCAGTTCCCTGGGCCCTGTGCTCCTGCAATCAGGACAGCTGAAGAAACTCTCCACCAAACAGTGCTTTGCAGAGCCCTTAATGGAATACATGCAGAGGGAAGAAGAGTAGAGAGCACAGCCCAAACAAGCTGAGCAGAGCCAAGAGGGAAAGCCACAGCGTGAGCCGAGAGCCTCCCTCGTGCTGTGAAACCACTGCATGCGCACTAAATAAACCCATCTGCTTTAAAACCCAACCCGCTGGGAAAAGGAAGAACTTCTCACAATCCCAGCTCTTGGTTGTGCTCGTGGTTACCATGGAGAGCATGAGGATGCTCTTGCCAGAGACCACAGGATCAGCACAGCCATGGCACAGAGCAGCTGTGAGATCCCTGCTCGGGGCTGGTGGATGCAAAGTAGGTCACTGTGTCGAGGAGACAAAACAAGGCAGCGATCACTGCCAACAGATTGAAGATTAAAATGGAAGGGATTCATTAAGAAGGATTAAGAGCAGATGCTGGCCTGGGGAAGACAGAAGAAGCAGCAGAGGCAGCTGCCTTTTCAGAAGGCACAAAGGGGGAACAGTGAGCAGAAGGGTGCAGGGAGGACTCAGGCAGCCAGAGGAAGACTTTGAGGGAAGACCAGCAGCTGAGGAAGGAGGCAGAGCAGGACTCTGCATTCTCTAATAAGAACGCTTCACACTTCCTACCCACAGCCCAGATGAGGTTTGGCACGGCTTAAACCCTCAGCCCCCATCACCAGAAGCTTTGGATTTGTTCAAACCTCTGACTGCTGCGAGTCCGCTGTGAACGGAGCGGCTGCTTGGCACCGAGCAGCCACATCGTAGGCTATTTTTAAGCACTGCTACAGACCACAAGCCAAAGCAGCGTCTCTCGAGTCCCTTTAACACCCCACACAAACCCTTGGAGCCAATCCAAGCAGCTCAGAGTCACACGGACAAAGCAGGAATCCTCATCTCCCAGGAAATTCATGTCATGTTTCCCTGCTCTGCTCTTCCTTGGCTCTAAAAAGCCCCAGCACCCTCCTGCTTTGAGAACAAATCCGTTCTGAATGGTGCAGAAGCTGCTGCTGAAGGGAAAAACAAGCAGGTGTCTTTCAGCATCATTTCAGCTTCATTTCAGCATGGGAAAGAGAAAGGCTGAAGATGCAGTTGACATCAAGTGGGAGGCTGAGAGCCAGGAATGGAACTGGCTGCTTCAGTGGGAATCTCAGTGCGGATCCACCCCCAGATTCTCCCATATAGATCTATAATCCTCCCCAGACAAATGGCTCTCTCAGGAGCAGGGAAATAAAGGGACCTCCAGCTCCCCAAAGCCACACAGTCAACATAAAGCCAAGGACTCGCTCCTGGGGATGGTGGGCTTGCTCCTAACAAACACACCACGTGCAGAGCTGTAGCCAGGAGCCTCTCAGGGCTGAATAATCAATCAAATCCCATTTCTAGAGATGGGAAAGCTCCACTGGAGGCTCCAATTACAGCACTAAGCTCTTGCTTTCCAGATCACAGCCTCAGGGAAAGACACCTCATATAACGCTCTGCCAAGGCCTCTCGCTTCCACAGGAGCTACAGCATTACTCTTCCATTTAAAGCAACGAGATGATGACATTAACTTTGCATCTTCAGATAATCCAAGCTGGCAGCTCGTACTCATCAGCATGAGAAATCACCCACCAAAAGGGAAAGCTTGTCACCTTTCCTGCAGCCCGAGAGCCAGGCTAATGTAAATGCCACAGGCATCTAAAAGCTGCTGGAAGGCCAGCAGGCAGCATTGCTGTCACGAAAGAGCAAAGGCACGTTTCGTTCACTTGTTTAGTTAAAGAGCTTCTCCTTCAGCCTCAGCTATGAGACCAGCTTGGAAACCTTCCCGATGGTTTTACACTTTGCAGCTCCCTACGCAGCGACAATGACCATAAAAGCTCAGGAAGTGCAGGGCGGGAAGAAAAGCTAAGCAGAGAAAAATGTGGTGGGTTGAAGGAGGCCGGGGAAGGAACCCTGTGCACACAGGCAGGCAAGGAAGGAAAACACCCATAGGAAGGCCAAGCTCATTCTGGATAAGTGGGTAGAGCAGCAGAAAGCAGAGTCAACCCTCTGGTGAGTGAGAAAGGGGGGATTTGGGGCAAAAAGCCTGAGGGAACAGGATAATCAATGCCCTGGGCCATTCCCTGAGCATCTCTGCTTTCAGCCCTTTGAACATGGGGAGGCACAGCAAGGGACACACGTTTGTACCACTCGTACTCTGAGCTGCTCAGGCAGAAGCTCAGCTTTCAGACCCAAGATGGTTTGTTTCCAGCCAGCTCTGGAGGTGACAGCGAGAACATCTCCATGCTTGTCCATACGGACAGCCCCTGTGCTGGAGACCTGGCAGCTGTGATACCAAACAGGGTCTTGGGTGGGTTTATATACAACCTCTGGCTTTTCAGAAGAGCGTTCAGAGCCTGGAGATCTCAAATACTGTCCAAATCAGCAGAATGGAGGCAGGTTGTTCAGACCTGAAATTCTTTTCCCCACGTCCCTCCTCAGAAGGGTCTGGGTGCATACAGACATGCATAGTGTGTGGGGGGAATTATGTTGTTTCTAAGTAGAACTGTTAAGCCTCCAGTGCTCCACAGCTGATTTCTGTGCTGAAAGAGGAACATGGTGACTGCTGTAAAAGGCTGCAGTAACTTAAACAGAAAGAAGGCTTCTCCTCTGAAGGTGATTTATCAGAGAACCACCAACCAGCCCTCATCTCCTTCTGATAGCATGACCTTCGACCATGCCAATGACATCACAATGACCTAACCACCCTGCAGTGATAAAACACCAGGAGGCTCTAAACCAAAGGAGCCGATACCTTCCTCCTGCTGACAGAAGCTGTAATGAGACAGAGCTATATAAGGCCAGCCTGATCTCACAGGGAATACTACTGACGATGCAATGAGCATTGCTTGTACCTTGCACCTTTATCATGTGGTCACCTTCATCAGGTCACCCATATCAGCTCAAAAGGAGCAAAGCTGTGGACAGAACCCAGTTCTTCCAGCTCAACGTCTTGCTGTGTCCATACAAACCCAAAAGAAGCAACTGAAAGCCCACAAGCAAAGTAAGCAGGCAAAGTAAAGCTGCTCTTACGTGATGTACTTGTTGTATAAGATGAAGGCATGCTCAATATTGCCCTCCTCTGAGTAAACAGCCGCCATGCGGAGCATTTCCACGCCAGAGCGATAGTAGCGTCGCAGTGGGACATCCTCATTCACTTCCACAGCGCTCCCGATCTGTGTCAGGCTCCGGACACGCTCCTCGGGTGGGAGGCTGACATCAGCATGGCCGGGCATAACGAGGAGCATCAAAGCAGCTCTGCAGAGGGAGGAAAGCCAAGGGAGTCAGAACAGACATAGGGCAGGTAACGTGGTTGGGTTCCACAAGAGAAATCAGCCCTCCAGCCTGAAAGAGTTTAATACAGAGCTCAGGGGTCCCTGGTTTAATACAAAGCTCAGGGGTCCCTGGTTTAATACAAAGCTCAAGGGTCCCTGGTTTAATACAAAGCTCAGGGGTCCCTGGTTTAATACAAAGCTCAGGGGTCCCTGGTTTAATACAAAGGCTGGGGGTCCTAAGGGGGAAATATGGGTAAATTGAGGCTCCTTTTGGACACGGCCCTTGGATATAAAAGCCTTTATGACCTGAATAGCAGCCATGAACTCCAGCTCATTTCCCTGTATAACCCATTTCAACCCAAGGTCTGAGCGATGTGGCTCCTACCCAACACAGCTCCACCCCCCCCCAGGTCCCGGACCCCTCCAGGCCCAAAGCAGAGCCCCTCCCCCCCTCCCCACCCCGAACGGGACCGGCCTCGTAGGCCCCAACCGGGCCCGACCTGCGCCGGGCGGACAGCGGCAGCTCGCACTCGGCGCTTCCGGGTTGGCGCCGTGACCCCGCCCCTCCGCTCTATTCCAGCACCCAATCACAACGCCTCCTTACATCCGGGGATGTCGAAACCATATCTTACTTCCGCCCGGCTTAGCGGCTGCCATTTTGAGATTGGGCGGAAGTGTGACGTCATCACTAGGCGCCCGAGTCTTAAAGGGGCCGCTCTCAATTCCTGCACACAACCTGCGGGGTTTCTTTCTGCCTCAGAGATGGAGAAACTGACCCAAACTTTCCGTCCATTCAGGATATAAGCAGGGCAGTTCAATCTAAAAAACAGGGGTTTTTTCACTCCCATCACCTTGATTCAGGCCTATTCTATTTCTATCTCTTCACGTGCATTAAGGAAATGCTCAATAAAAGCCCTGTTGTGGAAGGTTATTAAAGAGATGCTGAACAAAAGCCCTGTTGTGGAAGGTTAAAGAGATGCTCAACAAAAGCCCTGCTATGGAAGGTTAAAGATGCTCCCAATGGCGTTTCTTTAGATTGAATCCAGTTCCATTTATTCCCTCCGTCACTTGAGAAACGGAGCCAGGACTGCGGAACAGCACAGAGCGATTCCAACTGAGCCACTTGTTAAAAGTACCCAGAAAAGCATTAAAAAAGGGGGTTGGGGGGAACCTAAAGGGAAAGGAGAGAGCTGTGCTGATGTGAATGATGCCTCCATCCAGTTCCCAGCATCCAGCTCAGCTGCTGCTGGACGTCACAGCTGACTCAGTTTGGAGCCCCTTGTGGAGACGCAGCCCTGACTGGATGCTCTTGTGCCTTTCAGTTCTTCCATCCTTTTCTTACGCCGCCGCCGGCGCTTCCTGGCCATGCACGTCTCCTGTGGTTGCTGGTGGAGGGGATTTGGAGGTAGGAAGGAGGCTTCGTTGCGTTGTTTCTTATTATAAGGCATTGAAACCGAACAGTTCCTCTGACCCAAACTGCAAGGCCACCTTTTCTCAGCCGTGCCAGGTTTGTGCACCAACTCCTGCTGTTGTTCTGGCACTCTGTGATTCCCCTTTTTCTTCTTCTTGGCACAGACAGAGTTCCTGAAAGAAGATCTGAAAGTCAGGACTGGAGAATTCAACCCTCCCCCCCCACCTCCCTCCAGTCTCTCCTGGGTTCTGCTGAGGACTTTTGGATCCTTTCAACCCTGTGGGTTGAAGAACAGCTCCCACTGACACAAACTAAATCCTCTTGTCCCTGAAGTATCACACTGCAGCCCCACCAGGAACTACAGCCTACACTGTAAGGGATGCTACTCCACATCTGCAGACACAAGTGTGTTATCCAGAGGCAAACAGCTTCATGCTGCTGCAGACACAAGGATACTTCAGCACTACGAAGACACAGGGAGGATCCCCTTCCTCCACAACCCCTACAAACAGCAATGGATGCTCTGCTGTACGTAGCAACGTTGCATCTAAACTTGTAAAAACATGAATTTAAGTTGCTTAAAAAGGAAAAGAAAAAAGAGCATTTTTGGTTCTATCTGCTCAGCTGTACAGCAAGCACAGAGGAAAGAGGCAAAAACCCACCTGGACGTTGTTAACAGGAGGTTTTCTGAACGCTGTGGGTGATGCTCTGCCTTCTGCTTTCTACTGTTCCACACAGCATCCACTCTTTGTTTGATCGGGACTGACCCCAAGTTCTTCACTTCACGTCTCCTTAAACAGAACTCTGGGTCATGGCTGGGCTCACGAACCATTCATCAAGTGATCACAACAGCCCTCTCACACTTCAATCAACCCCCTTTCAAACCTCCCAATTAGGGCAGCTGGTCAGGCCATGTGGATCTGTAACCCCACGTGTCACAGCTGCCCACCTTCTTCCTCATCCCACTTCCACCTCAAGCAGCAGCAGTCAGCCAAGCTTAAAGTCTATCTATTACAGCTCTCGTTCTGTGTGTGCACTCACTTTCCAGATCTTCTCTGTAGATCTTCAATGTAGTTCATTCTCTCAATGGGATGCCCTCGAGCTCTGTTGAACACTGGAGAAAGAAAGGTCTGAGTTCTAACAGTGCTCCAATGGAACAAGCACAAGCCCATTTACAACCAGGAGCCCACGGTAAGTATTTTGTATCTTGACAAGAGGAACATACATGTACGTACACTCTATTGCAGCGTTGGGCTCCATGCCTTCAACATCAATCAGGTACCTGAGCAGAGCAACAAGACAGCTCTAATCACACGAGTAACCCCAAAGCCACTTACAAACAATTCAAACATGAATAGGAATTTGTTCGAGCTTCTGTTTACAAGCCAGATTTGAATATCAGCACTTGGCTGCTGCTTATGTCTGATTTCAACACATCCCTGCAAGCAACATCTTTGCTAAGCTTACAAGCTTTGGATCCTTGCAGGCCTTGGATTACATCCAACACTTGATCCCTTTTGCTGGTGAAAGCAGGCAACACCCCCAGCTAATGCACTCCAACAAACAACTCACCTACAGACCAGGTAGCCAGTTCTGTTTAAGCCATGTGTGCAATGCACTCCGATAAGTTTATCTGCAACAAACAGCAACCGAGTCAGAGCAGTGTTGATTTTCCTAAACCAAGTCAGAGCAAAGCAAGCTTAACATTGGTCCTCCAACCCTAACAAGCGTAAATAAACTGCAAGGATCATGCAACAAAGTCCTGTTTGTGGTTGGTTATCACAGCTGCTTTGGCTCACCGGTTCATTTCATCCCATAATTTCATGATCCCAAAGCTCACTGCAGGGAGGATGTTTCTAAATGCTCTGTGAAATGTGCTCTATCCCACATTGCCCAAGCACTGACAGGTTCCCATTCACACCGCTGCTAATCACCCATCATTACTTACATAGATACTAGAGACAACAATAAGGACCCAACCAACACAAGGACCCAATGCTACCTACCAGCCAGCACAAACTCCTCTACCACAACAGCCTGATCTCATTGCTTGGACATTCACACACCAAGAGGAGGAAAGGAAATTCATGCTGTGCATGAAGGTTAACTGAGAACACCCCCCTTCCTATAGGCAACGCATGGTAACAGAAGGGAAATTCACATTACCGTTGTCTTTGTTGTCTCTCAAAAAGCTTTCCACAACACGTTTGAACTGAAAAATAGTCTGGTTGTTGGGTATTTCGTGTCCCATGGTCAGGATCTTTGAGTACCTGAGCGTAGCTGGCAGCTCCTACAAGAAACAAAAGAGGAGAGGATAGAACAGAGAACTGCTGACAAAAAGATGCAAGAAATCAGCATTCCAACTGAAACCAAAAGAGCAGCAATGGTTTGAGGTAAGAAAATGACACCACTTGAACACACTGCCAGTGTTTCAGAATAACCCAGTGGTGTTTTCTCTCCTTCCTCCCCAAGAAAGGCAAAGCGCTGAGCTTGGAATAACTTTTCCTGTACACCATGAGCCAAAATCCATTGTAATCAACTGCTTCAGAACAGCCCACAAAACCACCTTTAGGGTAACCAAAAACATGTAGTGGTTGTAGAAAGAGAAAGGCTGGAGTCCTCAACATCACGCATGATCAAAGACAAAGACCCCAACCCAAATGGCTCTGAGATGCTTCCCCACATTTCCCTGCCAGGAGATTTAAGTGTTTGATGCCCTTTAAAGTTCCCTTCTCACTAAAGTCTTCCCACTCAGCAGCAATATCAGGGCTTGAAGAGACCCTGTGCTGAGCCTGACACTGACCTCAGGTCCGTAGTAGCGCGTTGTGTACGTCAGGTCAATGATGAGGCCCAATTCTTCTTTCTGCTCTTTGATTTTCTCAATGAGGTCGCAAGGTGAAAACCTCTCATCCGGGTGAAGGTTCTGATTAAAGCTCTGAGGGAAAACAACATTAAACACAGCTGCACTGTGACTGGTGAGCTGCCACTGCTCCCAGCAACCATAGAATGGCCTGGATTGCAAAGGACCACAAACATCACGCAGTTCAACCCCCTGCTGTGTGCAGGGTCCCAACCAGCAGCCCAGGCTGCCCAGAGCCACATTCAGCCTGGCCTTGAATCCTGCAGGGATGGGGCATCCACAGCCTCCTTGTTCCATTTAATGCCTGCAGGGATGGGGCACCCACAGCCTCCTTGTTCCATTTAATGCCTGCAGGGATGGGGCATCCACAGCCTCCTTGTTCCATTTAATGCCTGCAGGGATGGGGCATCCACAGCCTCCTTGTTCCATTTAATGCCTGCAGGGATGGGGCATCCACAGCCTCCTTGTTCCATTTAATGCCTGCAGGGATGGGGCATCCACAGCCTCCTTGTTCCATTTAATGCCTGCAGGGATGGGGCATCCACAGCCTCCTTGTTCCATTTAATGCCTGCAGGGATGGGGCATCCACAGCCTCCTTGTTCCATTTAATGCCTGCAGGGATGGGGCACCCACAGCCTCCTTGGGCAACCTGTTCAGTGTGTCACCACCCTCTGGGTGGAAAAACTTCCCCCTCAGATTCAACCTAAACCTGCCCCGTCTCATTTTAAAGCCGTTTCTCCTCGTCCCATCACTGTTTCCCCTGGAGGGGCCTCAACCCCCAGCCCAGCACCGGCCCGTTGGTGCTTTACATTGGGACCAACCGGACACGGGCAGCCCGCAATGAGCAGCAGCCGGGTGGGATCCCGGGGCGGCCCTCGCTCCCCGCTCACCTTCCTCAGGGGCACTTTGAAGGCGATGAAGCGGGTGCCCGGCAGCCTGCGGCCTAACGGGACGTAATCGGTCCACCTGCAAACGGAAGCGGAAGGAGGTTACAGCCGGAGCCACCAAACCTCTCTCAGATTAGAAACCGTGCGGCACTCACCGCTCCGGGACGCGAGAACGGCCACGGCCCGGCATGGTGACGGCGGCGGGGACGCAACCGGTACTTCCGCTTCCGTTACTTCCGCTTCCGTTAATTGCGCTTCCGTTACTTCCGCTTCCGCGAGGCCGCCGTCTGCGTGACGGCATCACGACGGAGCCGGGCCGGCTGCGGTCACAGCGCCCCCTGGCGGAGCGACCCCCCTCGGAGGACCCCAGCAGCCCCTGTGCTGCTGCTCCAGGCCGATGTGTGAAGGGAGGCAACAAACAGGAGGATGTTTGGGGGCTGCCATGCAATGCCAGCATCAAACAGAGCGTCATCAGCCACCTTCATCTGCATTGACTGCAATGGGAGCTGAGTTGGAGGCACCCACAGGGATGGGGCAGCCAGGGCCGCTCTGTGCAGCAGTGCTGGGGCCTCAGCTGCCCCTCTGTGAAGAACCTCCCCTCCTTTCCATTGAACCCATCCCCCTTTCACACAGAATCACAGAATGACCCGGGTTGGAAGGAACCTCAAGGATCATGTAGTTCCAACCCCCTGCCTGGCAGGGCCACCAAACATACACCTTTACTAGATCAGGTTGCCCAGGAGACCCCATAGATCCCCATAGAGACCCCATAGACCCCATAGAGACCCCATAGACCGCACTCATCCCCATCGAGACCCCATAGATCCCCATAGAGGCCCCATAGACCCCATAGATCCCCCACAGATCATGTTGCCCATGGCCCTGTCCAACCTGGCCTTGAACACCTCCAAGGACGGGGCATCCACAACCTCCCTGTGCAGCCTGTTCCAGGGCCTAACCACTCTCCTAGTGAAGAACTTCCCCCTAACATCCAACCTAAATCTTCCCTCTTTTAACTTAAAACCATTTCCCCGTGTCCTGGCTATTGTCAGCCCTTTCCAAGAGTTTAAGGGAAGAGTAAGTTCCCTTCAGGTATTGAAAGGCTGCAGTGAGGTCACCCCGCAACCTTCTCTTCTCCAGGCTGAACAAACCCAACTCCCTCAGCCTGTCCTCATAGGGGAGGTGCTCCAGCCCCCTGATCATCTTCCTGTCCCTCCTCTGGACCCTTTCCAAAATCTCCATGTCTTTTTTGTACTGAGGGCTCCACACCTGGACACAGTATGAGAGATGGGGCCTCACAAGAGCCGAGTAGAGAGGGACAATCACCTCCCTATCCCTGCTGACCACCCCTCTCCTGATGGAGCCCAGGTTCCCATTTGCTTTCCGAGCTGCCAGAGCGCACTGCTGGCTCTGGCTGAGTCTCTCATCCATCAGGACCCCCAGGTCCTTCTCAGCCGAGCTGCTCTCAAGGACCACTCCTCCCAGCCTGTACAGGTGCCTGGGGTTCTTCTGGCCCAAGTGCAAAACCTTGCACTTTGCCGTGTTGAACCTCATTAGGTTCACCCGAGCCCAGCTTTCCAGCCTGTCAAGGTCCCTCTGAATGGCATCCGTTCCCTCCACCGTATCGACAGCACCACTCAGCTTGGTGTCATCAGCAAACTTGCTGAGGGTGCACTCCATTCCCTCATCGATGTCATTAATAAAGATGTTAAAGAGCACCGGTCCCCTTTGTCCCATCATCTCCCCCCATGAAGAGCTCCTTTCCCTCCAGAGCAGAAGCCATTTCCTATGGGCATTTCACACCCTGCACAGATACAGCCAGGCCTCCTCCTCTCTCAACAGGCGACTCTTGGAGGACTCACCCAAAAGTGACACAAACAGCACAGTAATGATGTTTTAATTGATTTATTTGATAATTTGATGTTTGATAATTGCAATAGAAACCCTGACAGTCACAGCTGATGGCAGAAGCTGTTGTCCCAGGAGGGTGATGTTACAGACTGCAGGGAGGAAAGGCCGCTAAAATCCCCTGTAGGATCGAGGTGGGGGTGGTGGTGGGGGTGGCGGCCGGCGGGGTCTTTCTGGTGAGTAGATGGGGCTGGGGGAACGCGGGGGGGGCGGCATCCGGGCGGGACGTCTGTCTGCATATGGTGATCCACCACGGGCAGCAATGCGGGCTTTCGCCATTTCCGTGAGTTGCCTGTAGAGATGGGAGATGCTGAGGGCACGGCTAAATGCCCCGCTCTCCTTCCGCCTGGAGCAGAAGTGGAATAAAGAGCGTGCTGGGAAGGGGGAGCTACTCACTGGTGTCTCTGCCTCCGCCATCGGATATAAATGAAACAGCCGATTATGGCCAGGATCACGGGAACAAATACAGCTATAGCGCCCTTCAAGCAATACATGGGGGCATCTCTCAAAAGGATCCCATTGTTGGCTTCTTTATCAGCTGTAAATGAAGGAACAACTCTGGTCAGTTCTGCACCTCATGCCCAGCAGGCAATCTCAGCAGAGCTCTGCAACAACAGAAGCTCCGACCGTCAGCCATAGAGCTCTGCACGGCCTTCACCTGCAGCGCCAGCTGCTCTCATGTCCTCCGTGTCATCAGGGAAGCTGTAGATGGGCTGCGTGCGGCTGTTGCCCTGCTGAATCACGGGCTTGTCTACAGAATCTCCATTGATCTCTTTAGAAAGAAGGCAGCAGAGTGGGACTGTCAATATCTGCCCTTGTCAGGAGGAGGACATCCTCAGGAGGCATTACGTCTCCAAAGGCATCAGTATTTTGTGTATGTATATGTAGATCAGTTTCCCAGTTCAGGTAACTGACAGAAATAGACCCACCAGGCACTTCATTTTGTCTGGTCATCGTCCTCATCCTTGGTGAAATCCTTCTCAGTTTCCCCATCCGTCTGACAGGGCCTGCACAGAACGAAGCAGGGCACGTTTCAGACACACCAGCCATTGAACTGAGCGCTCTCTGGGGAAGTCCATCCAGACAGACTACTCACCACTGGGATACCAGCGGGGCTCCAGCACGTCATCCAGCTTCGGCTTTGGCACAGACCTCTCTGGAGGCACTTCTACAAGAACCATGAGAGCTTTCCATCATACACTGCAATCCATATCACTGCGGAACGGCACAACTGGTGCAAGGGGATGGTGCAGGGACGGGGCACATGCAGCTCTGTGCTCTCACTTACCCATACCATCCACTCTCGGTTTTGCTACAAGAGGTGGCTGAGATTCTGCATCCCATTCCCCTCCACTCACACCTGTAACCAAACAGAACAGAGCAGCTCGTGTCAAACACGGAAAGGGAATAGAGGAAAAGAAGAGGGGGAGCCCCCCAAGGCTGTGCGCTTGCAATCACCTCTGGGTTCCACCTCAGGAACAGAAGCACCATCCGACCAGGGAACAGCGTTAAATGAACCCGGGTAATTATCTACAATAAGAAACAGACAAGAGAAATTTCCATTAAACGTGTGCAATGCCGTCTTGTTCCACATGGAGCAGCATTACCAACTCGGGCCCTTCATACTGCAGGTCTTTGATGGGCACAAAGGAAGGAGATGCTACAGCGCACAAGGAAAAACCTGCCTGGTTCTTCCCCTGCCCAGCACGTCCCCCATGCAATGGCCACGGGGACACAGTCTGATTTCTTGCCCCCCATTCTGCTCAGCTTTGCTCACCCACCTGGTCCTGGTTCTTGCCATTGAGCAGCAATGACTTTCCAAAACATTGTGGCCAAAAGGAGGATGATGATGAGACGGGCAGAGGCCATGGCTCTCCACACTAATCTCAAGCTGTCACCACCACGATCACAGCCAAAGCAAATGCCGGTGATGGGGCAGGAACCGAGCAGTGCATGTGACACCAGGGGTAACGTCACAGAGGGACATTGTGAGCTCAGAGGAGAGGGGCTGGCCTCAGCGGTGACGGAACCCCCGCTGCCACTTTCGATCTGCCACGGCAGGTAAGGCAGCAGCTCCTCCTGCTCCTCCACTGCGACCCTCCTAGTGATCCCAGTGCCCCAGATCTCACCCCAGTCTCTATTTGGGCATTTCCCCACAGAGAGAATTCCTCAGTTGATGGTGACGGAGATTCCGACACTTGACGCTGGTTTAATTGGATCCTTTTTGACTGCACCGGACACTGCTGTGATGAATTCCAACAACAGCAGAGCAGTGGAGGTGCCACTGCACCTTGTCTCTGTCCCCACTGTCACCTTTGTGGGACCTCAGGCCTCTGCCCAGCCATGGGTAAGAGGTTTCCAGAGACAGGGAGCGCAGCTTCCTCCTGGGGCGCTGCCCCCAAATGTAGTCCAGCTGCCACCTGGGGGGCAGCCCCCAAATGTGGTCCAGCTGCCACATGGGGGGATCCCCCCAAATGTGGTCCAGCTGCCACATGGGGGGATGCCCCTAAATGTGGTCCAGCTCCTACCTGGGGGGCAGCCCCAGACTGTCACCCAGCTGCCACCAGCGGGGATGGCCACTAACGTGGTCCAGCTGCCACGTGGGGGGCAGCCCCTAAATGTGGCCCAGCTGCCACGTGGGGGGCAGCCCCCAAATGTGGCCCAGCTGCCACGTGGGGGGGAGCCCCCAAACGTCCAGCTGCCACCTGGGGTTGTCCCCATGGTTGTGGGTCAGCTCCCAGCTGATGGGCAGGAGTTACCCCTCCTGCTGCTCCTCCCTGGGGGGATGAAGCCGGGCATGCCTCCCCCAAATGCCCCTGCCCAACACCGGCAACATCCCCAGCGGGCAGGGACACTGCAGCCCCAGCAGCCGATGGGGCTGCGGCCTGGGGCCAGGCTGCATGGGAAGCGCCCGCGGTCTGCAGGCAGCTGCCCAATGCAGACCCCCAGCCGCCCTCTGAAGAAGGTCCGCAGAGAACCACCACGGCAGCATCAGGTGATCACCGTGCGCTGCTCCCTGCGCACCCGCCGGGCACAGGAAGGTCAGCCCCTCGGAGATGCTGTGGTGCGCAAAGAGGACCAGGGGAACTCAGCACCCACCAACGTGAGCCCCAAACCCACCACGGCTCCACTCACCTGCAGCACCGCAGCACCGGGATCTGGTGGTGAGTTTGGGGGCTGCAGGGTGGGTTGCAGGCTGTCCGCACCGGGTGGCTGTGGGAAAGCTGGCATTGCCACAATGGGGATGTTCTTGCTTTTCCAGCAGCGACACCAAGCTCAGACATCCCGGAGGACATCAAGGATCTCCTGACATCCATGGACAGCTGTGAGTCTGGGGGCTGTAGAGCTCAAAGGGGGGTGTTGGCACTGAGTGGCTGTGGGAAGGCTGGCATTGACCCACTGGGGATGTTCTTGCTTTTCCAGCAGCAGCATCCAACACTGAGATCCCGGATGACATCTCCGACATGGATGATCTGCTCGCCTGGCTCAACAGAGGTGAGTCTGGAGGCTTCAGAGCTGCTGGGGGGGGGTGTCTGCACCGAGTGGCTGTGGGAAGGCTGTGATCATCATCTGGGGATGTTCTTGGCTTTTCAGAAGTGGCGAGTCTTCAGGAGGTCCCCCAGCAGAACCAGGACCCCGTTAACATCCAAACGGAAGGGACCAAAGATGCTGCTGGCGCGGATGTGATGGCATTCCTTGACAAGCTGCTGTCTGAGCTGGACAGCCAGAGTACGGCAGCTGTCCCCAGCCCAACTGAGCTGCCTGCGCCGACAGCCCTGTGCAATGGCAGCATCCAGGCCACAAAGAGGAAGCTGCCTCAGGGCCAGGATGCTCCAGACCCAAAGCGCCGCGTTTGGAGAAGCTGGAAACAGCCCATGTGCTACCGCAGGAGACACGGCCAGAGACAGCAGTTAAGATCCCTGTAGCCCTGGGCTCCTCGCCAGCTCCTGCAGCAGCAGCGCTCCAGGGGCTCCAACATCAGCCCCAGCCCTACACCTCCAAACCTGGGCTGTCCACCAACAACACCTCGGACTCTATTATGTTATTTTATGATATTTTATTTTGGTTTATATTACGTTAAATTTTGTTTTAAACTATGTTATTTTACGTTTAATTCTGTTATGTTAAACTATGTTACTTTCTGTTCAATTACATTTAATTAAATTAATTAAATTAAATTAAATGCTTCGTATTCACTTTGTTACACCTGCACTCCTTCCTGCAGCACCAAAGCCCCCCCAGTCCCCAACACCCACCAGGTGATGCTGGTTGTGGTTGCATTGAGCCAAGAGCTGCAGCTCCTCACTGATGTCCTGCATCAATTCTGCTGTTTCCAACGCCCCCATCGCCTTGTTTTGTGCCTGGGGAAGGAGATGGTCACACACTGAGTGCTGACCTGGGGCACTGGGAGGTTAAAGATGGACACAGACAGCGCTGGGGGGCACTGATTTTGCACATGGAGGTTGATGCTGATACTGGGAGGCAATGGGAGCAGCAGGGGGCACTGGGGAGCTTTGGGCAGCACTTGTTCTGGGGGGGTTCAGGCAGTACCAGGTTTTAACCTCATTAATGCCCCCCAACATCTGCCCCAAGCAAATGCCGGTGATGGGGAAGGAACCGAGCAGTGCATGTGACACCAGGGGTAACGTCACAGAGGGACATTGTGAGCTCAGAGGAGAGGGGCTGGCCTCAGCGGTGACGGAACCCCCGCTGCCACTTTCGATCTGCCACGGCAGGTAAGGCAGCAGCTCCTCCTGCTCCTCCACTGCGACCCTCCAAGTGATCCCAGTGCCCCAGATCTCACCCCAGTCTCTATTTGGGCATTTCCCCACAGAGAGAATTCCTCAGTTGATGGTGACGGAGATTCCGACACTTGACGCTGGTTTAATTGGATCCTTTTTGACTCCACTGGACATTGCTGTGATGCAGTCCAACATGCCACTGCAACCTGTCTCTGTCCCCACTGTCACCATTGTGGGACCTCAGGCCTCAGTCCATCCATGGGTAAGAGGTGTCCAGAGACAGGGAGCGCAGCTTCCAGCTGGGGCAATGCCCCCAAATGTGGTCCAGCTGCCACCTGGGGGGATGCCCCCAAATGTGGTCCAGCTGCTACCTGGGGGGATGCCCCCAAATGTGATCCAGCTGGTACCTGGGGGGCAGCCCCAAAGTGTGGTCCAGCTCCTACCTGGGGGGCAGCCCCAGACTGTCATCCAGCTGCCACCAGCGGGGATGGCCACTAACGTGGTCCAGCTGCCACCTGGGGGGCTGCTCTTAAATGTGGCCCAGCTGCCACGTGGGGGGCAGCCCCCAAATGTGGCCCAGCTGCCACGTGGGGGGCAGCCCCCAAACGTCCAGCTGCCACCTGGGGTCGTCCCCATGGTTGTGGGTCAGCTCCCAGCTGATGGGCAGGAGTTACCCCTCCTGCTGCTCCTCCCTGGGGGGATGAAGCCGGGCATGCCTCCCCCAAATGCCCCTGCCCAACACCGGCAACATCCCCAGCGGGCAGGGACACTGCAGCCCCAGCAGGCGATGGGGCTGCGGCCTGGGGCCAGGCTGCATGGGAAGCGCCCGCGGTCTGCAGGCAGCTGCCCAATGCAGACCCCCAGCCGCCCTCTGAAGAAGGTCCGCAGAGAACCACCACGGCAGCATCAGGTCATCACCGTGCGCTGCTCCCTGCGCACCCGCCGGGCACAGGAAGGTCAGCCCCTCAGAGATGCTGTGGTGCAAACAAAGGACCAGGGGAACTCAGCACCCACCAACGTGAGCCCCAAACCCACCACGGCTCCACTCACCTGCAGCACCGCAGCACCGGGATCTGGTGGTGAGTTTGGGGGCTGCAGGGTGGGTTGCAGGCTGTCCGCACCGGGTGGCTGTGGGAAAGCTGGCATTGCCACAATGGGGATGTTCTTGCTTTTCCAGCAGCGACTCCAAGCTCTGACATCCCGGAGGACATCAAGGATCTCCTGACATCCATGGACAGCTGTGAGTCTGGGGGCTGTAGAGCTCAAAGGGGGGTGTTGGCACTGAGTGGCTGTGGGAAGGCTGGTGTTGACCCACTGGGGATGTTCTTGCTCTTCCAGCAGCAGCATCCAACTCTGAGATCCCGGATGACATCTCCGACATGGATGATCTGCTCGCGTGGCTCAACAGTGGTGAGTTTGGAGGCTTCAGAGCTGCTGGGGGGGGGTGTCTGCACCGAGTGGCTGTGGGAAGGCTGTGATCATCATCTGGGGATGTTCTTGGCTTTTCAGAAGTGGCGAGTCTTCAGGAGGTCCCCCAGCAGAACCAGGACCCCGTTAACATCCAGACGGAAGGGACCAAAGATGCTGCTGGCGCGGATGTGATTGCATTTCTTGACAAGCTGCTGTCTGAGCTGGACAGCCAGAGTACGGCAGCTGTCCCCAGCCCAACTGAGCTGCCTGCGCCGACCGCCCTGTGCAATGGCAGCATCCAGGCCACAAAGAGGAAGCTGCCTCAGGGCCAGGATGCTCCAGACCCAAAGCGCCGCGTTTGGAGAAGCTGGAAACAGCCCATGTGCTACCGCAGGAGACACGGCCAGAGACAGCAGTTAAGATCCCTGTAGCCCTGGGCTCCTCGCCGGCTCCTGCAGCAGCAGCGCTCCAGGGGCTCCAACATCAGCCCCAGCCCTACACCTCCAAACCTGGGCTGTCCACCAACAACACCTCGGACTCTATTATGTTATTTTATGATATTTTATTTTGGTTTATATTACGTTAAATTTTGTTTTAAACTATGTTATTTTACGTTTAATTCTGTTATGTTAAACTATGTTACTTTCTGTTAAATTACATTTAATTAAATTAATTAAATTAAATTAAATGCTTCGTATTCACTTTGTTACACCTGCACTCCTTCCTGCAGCACCAAAGCCCCCCCAGACCCCAACACCCACCAGGTGATGCTGGTAGTGGTTGCATTGAGCCAAGAGCTGCAGCTCCTCACTGATGTCCTGCATCAATTCTGCTGTTTCCAACGCCCCCATCGCCTTGTTTTGTGCCTGGGGAAGGAGATGGTCACACACTGAGTGCTGACCTGGGGCACTGGGAGGTTAAAGATGGACACAGACAGCGCTGGGGGGCACTGATTTTGCACATGGAGGTTGATGCTGATACTGGGAGGCAATGGGAGCAGCAGGGGGCACTGGGGAGCTTTGGGCAGCACTTGTTGGTGTGGGGGGGGTTCAGGCAGTACCAGGTTTTAACCTCATTAATGCCCCCCAACATCTGCCCCAAGCAAATGCCGGTGATGGGGAAGGAACCGAGCAGTGCATGTGACACCAGGGGTAACGTCACAGAGGGACATTGTGAGCTCAGAGGAGAGGGGCTGGCCTCAGCGGTGACGGAACCCCCGCTGCCACTTTCGATCTGCCACGGCAGGTAAGGCAGCAGCTCCTCCTGCTCCTCCACTGCGACCCTCCTAGTGATCCCAGTGCCCCAGATCTCACCCCAGTCTCTATTTGGGCATTTCCCCACAGAGAGAATTCCTCAGTTGATGGTGACGGAGATTCCGACACTTGACGCTGGTTTAATTGGATCCTTTTTGACTGCACCGGACACTGCTGTGATGAATTCCAACAACAGCAGAGCAGTGGAGGTGCCACTGCACCTTGTCTCTGTCCCCACTGTCACCTTTGTGGGACCTCAGGCCTCTGCCCAGCCATGGGTAAGAGGATTCCAGAGACAGGGAGTGCAGCTTCCTCCTGGGGCGCTGCCCCCAAATGTGGTCCAGCTGGTACCTGGGGGGATGCCCCCAAATGTGGTCCAGCTGGTACCTGGGGGGCAGCCCCAAAGTGTGGTCCAGCTCCTACCTGGGGGGCAGCCCCAGACTGTCATCCAGCTGCCACCTGCGGGGATGGCCACTAACGTGGTCCAGCTTCCACCTGGGGGGCTGCTCTTAAATGTGGCCCAGCTGCCACGTGGGGGGCAGCCCCCAAATGTGGCCCAGCTGCCATGTGGGGGGCAGCCCCCAAACGTCCAGCTGCCACGTGGGGCCGTCCCCATGGTTGTGGGTCAGCTCCCAGCTGATGGGCAGGAGTTACCCCTCCTGCTGCTCCTCCCTGGGGGGATGAAGCCGGGCATGCCTCCCCTAAATGCCCCTGCCCAACACTGGAAACATCCCCAGCGGGCAGGGACACTGCAGCCCCAGCAGCCGATGGGGCTGCGGCCTGGGGCCAGGCTGCATGGGAAGCGCCCGCGGTCTGCAGGCAGCTGCCCAGTGCAGACCCCCAGCTGTCCTCTGAAGAAGGTCCGCAGAGAACCACCACGGCAGCATCAGGTGATCACCGTGCGCTGCTCCCTGCGCACCCGCCGGGCACAGGAAGGTCAGCCCCTCGGAGATGCTGTGGTGCACAAAGAGGACCAGGGGAACTCAGCACCCACCACCGTGAGCCCCAAACCCACCACGGCTCCACTTACCTGCAGCACCGCAGCACCGGGATCTGGGGGTGAGTTTGGGGGCTGCAGGGTGGGTTGCAGGCTGTCCGCACCGGGTGGCTGTGGGAAAGCTGGCATTGCCACAATGGGGATGTTCTTGCTTTTCCAGCAGCGACACCAAGCTCCGACATCCCGGAGGACATCAAGGATCTCCTGACATCCATGGACAGCTGTGAGTCTGGGGGCTGTAGAGCTTGAAGGGGGGTGTTGGCACTGAGTGGCTGTGGGAAGGCTGGCATTGACCCACTGGGGATGTTCTTGCTTTTCCAGCAGCAGCATCCAACACTGAGATCCCGGATGACATCTCCGACATGGATGATCTGCTCGCCTGGCTCAACAGTGGTGAGTTTGGAGGCTTCAGAGCTGCTGGGGGGGGGTGTCTGCACCGAGTGGCTGTGGGAAGGCTGTGATCATCATCTGGGGATGTTCTTGGCTTTTCAGAAGTGGCGAGTCTTCAGGAGGTCCCCCAGCAGAACCAGGACCCCGTTAACATCCAAACGGAAGGGACCAAAGATGCTGCTGGCGCGGATGTGATTGGGTTTCTTGACAAGCTGCTGTCTGAGCTGGACAGCCAGAGTACGGCAGCTGTCCCCAGCCCAACTGAGCTGCACGAGCCGACAGCCCTGTGCAATGGCAGCATCCAGGCCACAAAGAGGAAGCTGCCTCAGGGCCAGGATGCTCCAGACCCAAAGCGCCGCGTCTGGAGAAGCTGGAAACAGCCCATGTGCTACCGCAGGAGACACGGCCAGAGACAGCAGTTAAGATCCCTGTAGCCCTGGGCTCCTCGCCGGCTCCTGCAGCAGCAGCGCTCCAGGGGCTCCAACATCAGCCCCAGCCCTACACCTCCAAACCTGGGCTGTCCACCAACAACACCTCGGACTCTATTATGTTATTTTATGATATTTTATTTTGGTTTATATTACGTTAAATTTTGTTTTAAACTATGTTATTTTACGTTTAATTCTGTTATGTTAAATTATGTTACTTTCTGTTCAATTACATTTAATTAAATTAATTAAATTAAATTAAATGCTTCGTATTCACTTTGTTACACCTGCACTCCTTCCTGCAGCACCAAAGCCCCCCCAGACCCCAACACCCACCAGGTGATGCTGGTAGTGGTTGCATTGAGCCAAGAGCTGCAGCTCCTCACTGATGTCCTGCATCAATTCTGCAGTTTCCAACGCCCCCATCGCCTTGTTTTGTGCCTGGGGAAGGAGATGGTCACACACTGAGTGCTGACCTGGGGCACTGGGAGGTTAAAGATGGACACAGACAGCGCTGGGGGGCACTGATTTTGCACATGGAGGTTGATGCTGATACTGGGAGGCAATGGGAGCAGCAGGGGGCACTGGGGAGCTTTGGGCAGCACTTGTTCTGGGGGGGTTCAGGCAGTACCAGGTTTTAACCTCATTAATGCCCCCCAACATCTGCCCCAAGGCAGCGAACAGCCCATTCTTTCCATGGGGGGAGGCTTCCCCCTTGGGGCTGATGCCCCTCAGTGCTGCTCAGCTCCCCCCTGGGTGTGACACATCCCCACCCCGATGGGGTCCCCTCATTTGTACCCACAAACTCACCGTGGGTGCTTTGAAGGGGTGGGGGGTGGTGGCATCACTCGAGGGGAAACTGAGGCATGTTGCGGGCTGAGAGCTTCAGGGCAGGAGTTTTGGCTGAGCATCACAGCGGGACGGGGATGGTTTTCACTCTGAGTCAAAGCTGAGCGTTCCCTTCCTGGAACCAAAGGGTTAATGTCACCCTCCAAGTCTCCTCATCCATGTCCCCTCCCTCCACTTCTCCTTCTCCTTTCTCCCCCTCTGGCTTTTGGGGGATCTCAGCCCCCCATTTCCTCCCATCCTTCTGCCCCCCCCCTTTTCTTGCCCCTAAATGGGGAGAGGACCAAAGGGTCCCCCATTAACCCCCCCCCCCCTTCCAAGCTTCTGCTTTATTTGCCTTTTGGGCCCCAAATGAGTCACTGGGGGATTTTTGGGGGGGGCAGATAAGGGGGTTCTCTGATGGGATGTCGAGGGGTTGGGCACCCATAGGTGCTGCAGCAGCCCCCCTACCGTCCTGCTGCTGTCCCCTATTTACAGCTGGTTCCAGATGTGGGGGCTCCCAACCAACCTGGGGCAGGGTCCCCATCAGCAGAGCCGTGCTGGGTACCCGGGATGTTCTATAGATCAATGAGAGGGAACTAGTGGCTCTGTTGGTCCCATTAAGTTGCCATGAATGGGACAGAGCTCCAGGGACAAGGCACCAAGCTGGGGATCAATCCTAAGTACAACAAGGGGAAGGGAAGGAGCAGAGACCCATCAGCACCAGGACATGGGGACACGGCGACACAGTGATGTCCCCAAAGCCCCAGGGGCTCCGGAAAACCCGGCCCAGTCATTCAGTGCTGAGCCCCAAAACTCCCTTCGGTTCCGGTAAGGAAAGAGTCAATGGCACACACACGAGAGCAGCCACACACGCCACTTCTCTGAGTTGGAACTACATGATCCTTGAGGTCCCTTCCAACCCGGGTAATTCTGTGATTCTGTGAAGGGAAGCATTACTGGACATGCTGCACAGCAGGGGTTAAGACTGGAGGTGGTCAGGGCTGTAGTGACCATGCCCTCCTAGAGTTCCTCATCTCAAGGAATGCGGGCCTGGCAAAAAGCAAAGTCAGGACCCTGAGCTTCAGGAGAGTCAGCTGCAGGCTGTTCAAAGAATTCTTGGACGAGAGACACTGGAAAACTGTTCTTAGGGGCAAAGGGTTCAAACATCCCTTTGTGTGCACCTGTGTGCAGCCCAACTCCTCAGCACAGCCCTGTGCAAGCACACATTTGTGCCACCGCATCCACGCACTATCTATGTGCTCACACACACTCACACAACCACATCCCTTAGTGCAGCCCTGTGCGCACACACACTCACACATGTGTAACCCCTTCCTTTCACTCCCAAAGTGCACGCACACACCGGTACCACAATGTCCTTGTGCAGCTCCAACACTCTGCACACCCCTGTGCACGTACATATATGTGCATGCTCGTCCTTGCACACATACCCACAGACCTACACACACCTGAGCAACACCACTGGTTTGTACACTCATGGACACAAATGTGTGTACAACACCATCCATGCACAAATACACACACACACACACACGGATCCCCACTGCTTTGCACAATGCTGTGCACACTCACGTGTGTCATGCACTGATTTCCCATCCAGTCCTCGAGGGGTCACTTACTTAGGACAGGAGTGCAGGGGAGCAGCCAGAAGCTGTTTGCATTCCCTGCTGTCTGCTGGGCAGCTTTGCTGGAGATGCTTGAGTTGCTTTGCTTTTCCTTGGGAGGTGGGAAGGAGCTTTGAATTTGAGGCACATCCCGTGCCAGAGCATCCCGATGGCACAAGGGGGATCAGGGCCCCTCTATTGGTTACCCCGGTGGCTTGCAGCAACTGGAACTTTTTGCCTATTGAGAAAGCTAAAAAGTGTGAGTTCCTCCTGACCCATATCAACAAAAATCTCAACCATAAAAAAGAGACGTCTTCGTATTCAAGCAAATGACAACAGTAAGACCATGCATGTTGTTTTGTTGTATTTCCTCTGTAATCATGGGGAGGATATGAAGAAGTGGTATAATTCATCCACTTCTGCACTTCAGGCACAAGTTCCTTAGAATTGGAAGAGACCCTTAAAGGCCATCTAGCCCAGCTCCCCTGCAATAAAAAGGGACATTCACAGCTAGATCAGGTTGCTCACAGCCTGGTCATTAGTCATCCCAGAGGCAAAACACACACTGAATGATCTCTCCTTCAGTCATAAATCCTTGGAGACAACAGCATTGACACTGCATGTTACTGAAGCAGTAAAAGAAATTGCTCCTGTAACTCTCCTTGTGTTAAGTAAAATGATGATAAAAAGCAATGGAATGCTTTGGCAGGACACCAAAACCATCCTCCTTCCTTGATATCTGCTGCAATGGAACCTTCCACTGGAAGAAAGCCTCTGATGGCTTGTCACCCCAGAGAGGTCAGCTTTAGAAGCAGGACTGCTGCACAATAGAATGAACTGGAGCTCCTTAGCATCTCTTACATCCAGGAGGGGTGTGATCAGACCCACCTATCACCTTCAGGTGCGCTTTCTGACACCTTGTCTGACTTCACTGTCACTGTGCCAGCATCCTCAGGCTTAACCTGCTTCATTGTCAGTGTGCAGCAATTGCCAACGTTCTTGATGTCATTGTAATTGTTGGTGTAAAGGAGGTTGCCATTCAGGAACCATTCCACGTCCTCGTCATTATGGGACAGCTCGCAGGAGAAGACAGCAGAGCTCTCTTCTTCAATTTCTACATCCTGCAGGTGCTTCGTTACTTCTACATTGCGGGCTGTGGGGAAACAAGGTGAACTGTTACCACTGTTACTATAAATCATACTGGGATGTGGTAGAATGGTTGGACTAGATGATCTTTGTGTAATCATCTATGTGAAGATAATACATGTATAAAGTTAGCAGGAGAGAACGGCAGAAGTCAACCTCAAGAAGAGAAATCTGAGGTGAAATAGGACATGGAAGAGGCCACCCTCCCTGCTCATACCTTCAGCTGTCAGCGTGGCCTCAGTCTCTGCAATTCCTGCCTTGCACTTGTACACACCAGCATCATCGGGCTTCAGCTTCAGAATTCTGAGCTCTACTGAATGCTTATCCCTCTTGATCTTGTACTTCTCAGAGGGCTCGATGGGTGTGCGGCCCTTGAACCATTTCACAACCTTTGGAGAAGGCCTGAAGTCACAGGACAGGATGACAGAATGACGTTCCAAAGCTGTCTTGTCCTCCAACTTCCTGGTGATTTCTATATGGTAATCTGCAAAGCAGGGGTGGAAGAGAAGAAAGGATGAGGACAATTGGAAGAAGAGGAAAGTCTCTTGCGTGTATTCCATTCCAATTAATGTCAAGTTCACAATGGTTCTTTGAACGACTCTAAAGATAAAACAAACGATTGTCTATAGGGAATGCCATTGACTACATTTCTATGAAGTAATACTGTACAGTATCTACCAAATGCAAGGTCCAGCTCTTGTTCTGTGCTTATTAAATTGCTCCCAATTGTTGAGGCTTTTATTCAAATAAGAGTGAGTTGAAAATATAACAAGTACTTTAGGATGTGAATGGATAATCTTACGCTGGGGACAACAGCAGATAAAAAGCCTGCAAGTTTCTTTCAGATGAAATCAATGACAAACCGCACCAAATTTAGGTGCTACCAAACTTAAACTTGTCTAGTTCAGAAATACAATTAATTTCACCTGATTTGACTTCTTTGCTATAGCCAAGGGCAAAACCTCAGCTCTGTAAATCTGAATAGTAAGCACATCACAGCTATTCAAACACATCTTTTACTGAGATGCAGCTGTCTCATTTAGTGTCCAACGACTTTGAACTGGAAATGGAGCAGACCAAAGCAGAATCTAAACATGGCTTCTACAAGGACTGATCAAATGCAGCCACCGTCAAATTCAAAGTATCTGATACAGAAGGATCACACTCACTGTCAGACAAAACCTCTTTGGAGAGGTGAACTGACTGCCCTGTTCACCCCCACTTTGGAAATAACTGCACTCATTTCCTACCTGCTCCCAGCAGTGTGGGATGGTGGGATAGCATCACACGTCCCACACTAAGCATCCCACCATGTCACTTGTTCCACCTAAACCTCAGTCCCAAAACAAAAGGGGAACTCGCTTCTGAACCCTCTTCACTTCATTTCAGATGTCTTATATGCTTGATCTCCAACCCACCCCCCACTCAGGAGAAAGACCCCCCGCTTACACCCTACCATCTTGTTGCATTCTGATGTTGTCATCAGCCTTCAGCTTGTTGTCCTCTTTGTACCACTGGGTCTGAACCTCATCGTGTGAAATCTCACAGACAAAAGATGCACTCCCATATTCATTCACTTCCACATCTTCCAGTGCTTTAACAATCTTGATATCTCCAGCTGTGAAACAGTAGAGATATATTTGTCAGGGTATTTCCAGAACTGAGTGCAGCATCTTTTCCTTACACATATTTGCATAGAAAATAAGTAGGATTATGTTTTATTCTAAACCATCATCCATTCCTGAGTCATTTCTCTCTTCAACACAGTCAATGCATTATTGCCCTTGAACTTAAAGACAGACCTACTAGCTACAATGGAGCTCCCTGCAAACAGTTTTCATGGAAACCAGAATCTCATTTATTCTAAAACCTTTCAAGCAAAATTAAGGGTAGAAAAACAATAGAACTGACTGAATCTTTAAGGTCATTTAGTTCCAGTCCCCCTGCTATAGGCAGGGACACCCCCCTCCACACCAACTCTTCTCCTCAGGGTCAAGGCTTCTCTCAAATCATTCTCCTCTAAGCCTGTGCCTGTGCTTGGGATTGCCCTGACCCAGGTGCAGGGCCTTGTACTTGGCCACACTCAAGTTCATGAGGCTGCCAAGGGCCCACCTCTCCAGCCTGTCCAGGTCCCTCTGAGTAGCATCCCTTCCCTCTAGCACATCAACAGCACCGCTCAGCTTGGTGTCATCTGCAAACTTGCTGAGGCTGCATTTGATTCCACTCTCCATGTTGCCTACAAAAATGTTAAATAACACTGGTCCCAACACCACCCTCCACCTGGACACTGAGCTATTGACTGCAGCTCTCTGAGTGTGACCATCCAGACAGTTCCCTATCCTGCAACTGGTCCATCCATCAAAATCATTTTTCTCCAGTTTGGTGACCAGGATGTCATGCAGGACGGGATCAAATGCTCTGCACAAGTCCACGTAGATGATTGTCAGTTGCTCTCCCATTATCCACTGATGCTGTTACTCCATCATGAAAGGCCACCAAGTTTGTCAGACATGGCTTGACCTTGATGAAGCCATATTGGTTACCACCAATTACCTCATCTTTATTTTCCAAACTATGCCAAGGAGAACTAGACAGAACTCTACAGTGTTGTGTCACTACAAACCTGTCTGAACCATTGGCTTCTCTGCATGCTCATCACTAGTCTCTCCTTAGCTTGTGTGCCTACAAACAATGTATGGGGAATGTCAGCCACAAATCTTACCTAGGGGACATCTTTGCTTCAAAATCCTTTGAACATCACACAATCCCTTTTAACTCTCCAGGTCTGCATTTAGTTATGTCAGAATCAGGCCATATTTCTGTGCTGCTATATCCCTTTCCTTCTGAAGGGCCTGGATACAACTTGGATTAACCTCAGGAGAAGAGTTCCTGCATAGAATCATAGATTTACCCAGGTTGGAAAAGACATTGAAGATCATCAAGTCCAACCGCAGCCTAACCAGTACCCTAACTCTAAAAACCCTACACTAAATCATATCCCTGAGTACCACATCCAAAAGGCTCTTAAACACAACCAGGGATGGTGATTCAACCACCTTTCTGGGGAGCCTATTCCAGTACCTAAAATCTCTAGTATCTAAATCTCTCTAAAAGAGCACAGGTATTAATCTGACCAGAAAGGTTCCTGTTTGTTCATAAAATGAGCCTTTTCCGCTCCATCTTGCATAGGCCACTGGGCACAGGGTAGCTGGGAGACCACAGAAAAAGTGGTTCTGTGAGCAATAGGGAAACTACTGCCTAATCCAACTCCTCCAATCTCTGCGCTCTGCCAGCATGTCTAAATAGGGTGGCAGATACACACAGGAGATAAATATTTCCACTTCCCTCAGCCAACACTGCTCTGAATTTCTATGGGACACACAGTTAGATGAAAAGGCATTTGACAAAGAAGGAAATGAAAGAGTTTAATCTGCTGTGTCATTCTCTCGGTAGCCAGAATAACTAACCCTCGCCAGTGTTAGTTCAAAGAATAGGCAGATTTTATCTCCTGACATGAGCAGTAATTCAAAGAAGCTGGTATATGATCCAGTATCCTGCATATTCACTGCAGGCAGGCAAAGACATTATGAGATAAGGGAGATCTACACATCACTTGTTATGAACACCTCATAAAGATAAAACCACACACAAGAGGAGAGTTTATGAAGAGGACCACTCTTGGACTACTTTCCAAGAGGCATCAATTAGTAACTCTCTTCGCTCATTTTTCACACTACTCCACAGTGTCCTCCTGAGCCCCCTTACTCCTGTTGCCAACTGCTGATGCAGGGAATCCTGAGGAACCAAGGATTCATAGTTGTTCCATCAGTAGTCCTTGGTCAGCTCTCCCTCCCTGCCCCTTCTGTTTTGATCCCACTAGCCAAATTTTAGTTAGTCTGAAAAGAGGATGGAAACCTCCGCAGCAATTAGTTTCTAAATATCTTGCAATGGGCAGCTTGTAGGAGCCCCATCTCAATGCCCACAGCACAGGAGGCAGGACTGCTTAGCCCATGCACTAGTGCATTTACCAGCACAGATGTAAGCCCAGATCTATGCACACCAAATACAGGCTCTCAGTTTGCACAAGGAGGCATCCATGGAGCTGAAGTATTAGGCAGATATTGTGGTGGGGCAGCAGTTATTGAGACGCCAGACAGAAAGGACACAGATAACGTGGCAACTCAGCTTTACCATTATGACTGATGATGGAACATCTAATTTCACTGCTCAAAAGAGAACTTCCATATAACTGGAAAGAATGAAATTCACAGGGGAAACCACACACAGACACACACAAAAGCAATACAAAGGAGATGAAGGATGGTTCACATACTAGTGATTCACTCTGAGACGCAAGCAAATGAAAGAGTATCCCCAACCATTTGCCTCCTGAAATGCTAAGTATATAAACTCATTGCTGTGATAACTCTGCCAGACGTGAGTCATACACTGTAAAACCTTATGGGGTCAATCAGTTTAACTTCATAAATTCATTACACCAACAAAAACAGACCATCGTGTCCAGGCTGGTTCATTTCAGCTCTTCAAAGCTGTTGGTAAAACTGCCTGAGAGCTGAAATGCTTACCAGCAAAAGCTAAAAACTGTAAATCAAATGTAATAGGCTGGCTTTGTCTACTGTATAGAAATGATGCCTGAAAAAAAGAAAATAAAAAAGAACGTAAACCAGAACAAATGGAATGGCTACATAAAACTCTGTTCCTTTCCAGGACAGAGATTGGAACTGGATGATCCTCCAGGTCCCTTCCAACAAAAGGCATTCTGTGATGCTTCTTGTATGACTCTCATGACTCTTTCGTCCCCTAGCTGCCATTTACTTATGTCTTCAAAACATCAACTTATACAAAACATTCCTGTAGTATTCTCTCCCATGCTAAATGAGCCCTTCCAAGACAAAAACATGTTACATAGAGCACACCCCCTAGTGCTTGACACAAAGCCCCTGTTCTGAAACTTCCTGAGACGCAGCTGCATTGCAGAGTTGTTCTAGTGGTACAGGCACGTGGGAATGGAGAAGTGCAATCAGAACTTTCTTGTCTATGGCCTCATTCCCACAGCAAAAGGAAATTCCTGAAGATTTTAAAAGATGGAGCTGCCTCACAACTGTATTTAGAATAATTTGTTCAATTTCCTCATCAGAAATTAACCACCCCAAAGTTCAGCTCCAAAAATTTTAAGCATAGCAGGGAAAACTTACAAACTAATGACCGTTTTCTAAAACATTCTAGAATGAAAGGCCAAAATGTGTTCTCTCTCACCTGTGACATGAATCTTGAAGGTGAGTTTCTGGCCAGCAGCCTCGCAGCTGTACTCCCCTGCATCTTTCTTCTCTACCTGGATCACCACCAGCCGACACTGTTTGCCCTCTGACTCCACCTTGAACTTCTTGCTCGAGGTGATCAGTTTCCCCTCCTTGTACCACTTCACCTCCATCTTCTCCTGGGCCACCTCGCAGCTCAGCGTGGCATTTTGAGTCAGTGCAGCCTTCACCTCCTTTTGTACCTTGTCCTTGTTTGTAAACACGTCTTCTTTCTCTGCAGGGACATCACAACAGTCACACCATTTTGCTGTAGTCTGCTGCAGAGCTTACTCCAGTTCCCCATTTTCATTATACTTGCCCTTCACAGGGACCATCATGATGCCTCATTAAGACAGGAAAATACTTTCCCCTCTATTTTGCCTTGGGAAATGAATAGGCATATCATTTCATATCATATCATAAATCTAAACATTTCGCAGTCTGATAGCAGATTTGGACATGAGATTTAGAACACCTGCATGCACTGCTGAACCTCCTCCCTTCTCTTTGTTTCTTCTGATGTCTCTCTACATTTCCAGTAAATCAGAAGGGAATGGCCCTCTAGAACAGGTTGCCCAAGGAGACTGTGGATGCTCCATCCCTGCAGGCATTCAAGGCCAGGCTGGATGTGGTTCTGGGCAGCCTGGGCTGCTGGTTGGCAACCCTGCACATAGGAAGAAGGGGGTTGGAACTGGATGAGCACTGTGGGCCTTTGCAACCCAGGCCATTTATGAGTCTGATTAGTGGCATTTTCCACCTCATTGTGTCATTCAAATTTTGTAACCAGATCTCATCAAACACCTCCCCTTTTCTCACTCCTTGCATGCCTGGTGTGCTCTTGCACTGTAACCCTGCAGACACCAGCTGACTACAAGAGCTGCACAAGTTACCCTCCTTGCCTATTGTTTGTTGCAGTAATTCATTCCTGGATGGAAAAGCACATGTAGAAAAGTGTTGCTATGACACTAGATGACAAAGAAAGTCCTATAGCCAAAATGTTTTGCACCAGAGAGGCTGTAAGTTGATCCTCCAAATGCAAGACACACAAAATGAAGTGTTCCTTTATCTCTGGGATTCCAAGCATTTTCTCACCTCTGACTTTCACTTGGAATGTTGCTTTGTCATCTTTTGTTTCACAGCTGTAGCTCCCGTGGTCTTTCAGGGTCACATTTTTGACCATGAGCTTGCGGTGCGTCCCCTGGGAGATGATGGTTGTCCTCTGGTCCTGCTTCACCTCTATTTGATCTTTCTTCTATACGACAGCTCCGCTTGCAGCTGACACCTCACACACCAGCTCCAGGTCTTCAGAAGGACTGACTGATATTTCTGGAGTCGTTTTGGACTTGCTGACAAAATTAATGGCTTCATCTGAAGAAAAAAAGAGAAAGTGGTTTACATCCTGACTCAGGCTTATTCAGCACAGCATGAAGATACAGTTAGAACTGATTGTAATGTCTCTGCTCATTACATCTGGGGGATCAAGTTTCACCTCTGGAGGTACTCACATACAAACGTGTGCTTGATTCTCCTGTGTAAGGAAAGAGTAAGTTCTATGCAGACAGTTCTTATTTCTTCTAAGAAATTCTGTATTCTGCACATGTTCTTCTGAAGCTAAAATGAAGGCAGCTAAGTAACCTGTTTGCAATACATGAACAAACCAATTCAACACCTTGTCTCTAAGCTAACAAGCAGCGTTTGATGAGCACATCAGTATTTCATGCCCTTCATTCCATCCAGACTGTATTGGCAATAACTATGCTGGTATTAACAAGGATAGCAATTACAAGCAAAATGGTAGAAATACAGAAGATATAAGGAAAAGGGAACTCACCAGAGCTGAGGCGATCCTCCCTGGTGAGCGATCTCCTAGAGATGCTGCCTCAGTGAGGGTCAGCCCTTAAATGAGGTCTCAGAGGAGGTGGAGTCGAACTCCACCCCTCCAGGGAGCACAGCTACATAACTTTCACCTGTGCTCCCACAGCTGACCCCACACTTGCCTCAGCTGATCAATCAGTGGTTCACATTGTGATCTCCCATACACTCCACCCCTTCACAACGTGAACCAATGATTAGGTGAGTTCCCCTTATTACAGAGACCCAATCACGACGCTGATACAATCTCCCGTCGCATTAGATGTTGATATTATTCAAATGATGATGATTGGATGGGTGTTTATGATCTTCCATGGTCCAGTGCTTGATAGATTTTACCGGAGACAAATCATCTTGAAGTGCAGGTCCGTCTGCGTTTCATCAGTCCAGAGTAATGGTCCTAGAGGCTTAGAATCAATCTTAAGGGGAGTAATATAGATGTTTCAAGGGTACTAGGAGGGGAAGATCCGCCCTCCAGGGCAAGATACAGGCCGTATTCTTATCTTGGGTCAATACTTCTGCTTGTACTGGATTATGTCCCGGCCTCCGATACCATACCCTCTGGCCAGATATCTGTGGCTGTATAACTATATCTGGCACCAGAGGAGGAGTCTTGATCTGCCATAGGGACATAATAGGTGTTCCTTTAGCAATAAAGGCCGGAGTATTGACCACGATGTCAGTAGGCCATGTACCTATCACCGAGGGGGTGACTGAACCTCCCACCTCCAATAATCTCCCCCAAGGTGCAAGTAGGCCACACCATTTGGGTCCTACCTGCACCTTCCAAGGCCAATTTATCTTATGGATTCCCGGTTCTAAATTCTCAGGGGCAGGGAGCAGAAGATTATTTTCAGTACCAACCTGCGGTTTTACCTTATTATCGGTGCCTGTAATTTGGATCCTAAGAGGGGAGGCCCATATAGTTTGTAACATTTTCAGGGCACTGGGTCTGCCATCCCGAGGTCTTTCATTCAGGTCCCGCACGGTTTCATATAATCTTTTTGTCCACCCCTGCAGGGACTGAGAGTCTGTTTTCAGGGCAGCCTTAAGGATACCATTATAACGTTCAATAAGGCCTGCCCCTGTTGGGTTATATGGCAGGTGGAATCGCCATTCAATGTTGTTTTCTTCTGCCCAGCGCTGTATCATCGCTCCAGTGAAGTGAGTCCCTTGGTCACTCTCGATAACTTGAGGTGTCCCGTATGCAGACATCAGTTTAGTAAGTGCCTTAATTGTGTATGCTTGATTTGCCTTTGGTACAGGATAGGCTTGCAGCAGTCCACTTACAGTGTCAACACAGGTCAGGGCATATCTCGCCCCCTCAGACCGAGGGAGGGGCCCAATGTAGTCGACCTGCCATCTCTGAAGAGGACTATATCCTCTAGCAATGTGCGATGTTGTTTCAGGCAACGGTCTCGGTCTCATCTTTGAGCAAGCATCGCAATCCTGACATGCTTGAACAATATCAGATAGTTGTACAGGCAGCCCCCATGCTTTAGCAGCTGCCCACATTATCTTCTGTCCAGCATGCCGTAGCTTCTGATGTAACCAACGGGCAATATTTTCAGATTGTGAATTCTCAATCCATCGGATTCGGGCCAGTGTGTCAGCTTCATCATTTCCTGGTGACTGCAAGGGTTGATGACCAGAGACATGGTAGACACATACTGTCCTGTGTTTGACCGTATTCCAAATGTCTACCCACATGTCTTTACCCCAAATCGGTCGGGCGTGGATAGTCCATTCCTGGGTAGCCCATTGCGTAATCCACAGAGTGAGCCCCCGGTACACAGCCCAACTATCTGTACAGATGTTCAGGACGCCGTCACCAGGTTCTTTAGTTATAACCATCCACACGGCTCGCAATTCTGCCCATTGGCTGCTTTGACCATCCCCCTCATCAAACCAGATGGTCTCAGTAGAGGGATGGTATGCTATTGCTCGCCACTTGCTCGGGTTGCCTCTGCTGGACCCATCCGTATACCAGGCATCTTCAGGAATAGGATATCTTCCTTCCTGAACGGGACTCTTCTCTGGTGGAGCAACCATCGGTTCTTTTGATGTATCACTGTGATACGTCACTGGGCCTAGGATCTTCTGTAGTTCTTCTTTAAGTGGAGATGAAGACAGACTGCTTCTCTGGCTTAGATAGGCGACCCATCGTGCCACCGTTTGTGCTTGGGCCACCCCCGTCTTAGGAAGGTGAGTCAAATCTCTCACCCACCCCTGGATTGGTAATGAAGTCTTAACTATGACCTCTGCTGTTTGCGTTATCGGCTCTACTGCTTGTAATGCCGAATAGGCAGCCAATAACTGTTTCTCAATCATGCTATATCGTTCTTCTGCTCCGTGCCAAACCTGAGACCAGAATCCAATGCGGGTTCGAACAGAACTCTGGCGTTGCCACAGGCCCCAGCCAAAACCATCTTGAGTAACATGAACATCTAGTTCAGCTGGGAGGGTCGGATCAAATATACCCAACGCCTGAGCTTGTTTAACTGCCAGTTTTGCCTGTTGGAAAGCATCCTGTTCTATCTTTCCCCAATTCCATGATTGACCCTTCTTTGTAAGCTTGTATAATGGCCTTAATAGCTGAGCTAAATGAGGTATAAAGGAGCGCCAATATCCCAATATACCCAAACATTCTTGCAATTGTTTTGATGTTGTAGGGACTGGAAACGCTTGGACTTTATCTACTACCGCACTGGGTAGTACTTTGGTTTTCCCGGACCAAATTACTCCCAGGAATTTTACAGATAGCCCCGGACCTTGCACCTTCTGTGGGTTTATAGCCCACCCTCTTTTCTGCAGGTAAGCTATCAACAAATCTGCTGCTTGTCTCACCGCCTCTAACGAATCGGATGTTACCAGGAGGTCATCAATATAATGATATAAATTGACATTATTTGGCTTTTCCCACTTAGCCAGATCACGTGCCACTAAATTATGACAAAAAGTGGGCGAATGTACGTACCCTTGGGGTAGGACCTGGAAAGTCCATTGCCTCCCTTCCCTTGTAAATGCAAACTGAAATTGCGATTCTTCACTGATTGGAATACTGAAGAATGCATTCGCCAAATCCAAGACACAGTGATATGTTTTGATTTCCCTGCTTAGTGTGTCCATTAGGGAGGCAATATTGGGTACAGCCGCATGAACAGGTGGCATGACCTTATTTAATTCCCTATAGTCTACTGTCATCCTCCATGTTCCATCCGGTTTTCGCACTGGCCATATTGGGGAGTTATATGGGCTATGTGCAGGCCTTATAATACCCACTCTTTCTAATTCCTGCACCGTCTTTGTTATTTCATCCTGCCCACCCGGGAGTCTGTACTGTTTCACATTAGTAATCCGGCGTGGCTTCGGCAAACAAATAGGCTCATGTTTTGCATGGCCTCTCAATATTGTCTGGATTGCCCGGATACTAATGCATCTCTGCCGCAATCGGAACTCTCCCACTGTTGTATGGAGAGCCAGACCCCACAGGATATCAATTCCTAATATATACTCTGGAATTGGGGCAATGGATACCTTGTACTCCCGTGGTGGAAGACGCCCGACCCCCAGTTTTACCCAGGTTTGGGTGACCGGAATGGTTTGTCCCCCAAAACCTCCAATCATCACTCTATTACCTTTAAATTTAGTTGGGTCTCCATATATTATAGATGTCTCTGCCCCGGTATCAACTAGGGCCATAACCTTCTGTATATTCTTTCGGGACCAGTATATCGTCAGTTCCACATAGGGCCTCCGGTCCCGTCTAGAGGCCCTAGGAGGACTGACATCCCTCGTCAAGCCATGAACTGAGCCAGATTCAAGTCTTTTACCTCCGATACCTCCGGTGTCATAACCCGAGGCACCTGAGGTGGCTTCTTTTTCCTATTTGGAACTATAAAATCTTCTAAATTCCATGTTGTTGTTGGTCGCCGCTCTATAAATCTTATCCCTGGCCTTTTGGGTTTATTCTGAAATTTTTGTTCATCCTTCAGTTGCTTCCACAACTGAAGGAGAACCTGATTGGGCTGCCCATCAATTTTTGAAAACTGAACGCCTGCCCGGAGCAGATCATTAAACATTTGTTTCCGGGATACCCTAACAGGTCCTGCCCGAGAAGTTCGCGGGGCCGATCTTCTGGCTCGCACTATTGGAAAAGCCTCGGCATCCTCAATCACCCTGATATTGCGCTTAGCTCGTAAACGCTCAGTTTCTCCGAGGTCTGCTACCAATTGGGCGGCTTGTTGGACTACTGCCTCTGCGGATACTACTGGATTAAGTATGGAAACCAAGGTTCCATACATATGAGAGGGTGCTTACTGTAAAATTAGGTCCCTCATTCCCGCAGAAAATTTAACCATATCAGGGCTATCGAATGTGTCTTCGTAGATAGCCTCTCTCATACCTAATTCGCGTATATAATTTTGAAGGTCTTCCATAGAAGACCACATCCCTGTGTTTACTGGCATGTCAGTTTTATTTGTCCACACCATGCGGCAAGCAGCCATTATCCATTCTACAATTGAATGGTTTTCTTCAGAGAACTGAGTCCCAGCATACAGTCTCTGCCGAAGGGCAGGATGTACTGTTATTGTGGCCAACTTAGATACTTCGGGGCCACTAACCAGTACACTATCTGCCCCTGAATCCCATAACCGTAATAACCAAGCCGGAACACTTTCCCTTGGCCTTTGCCTAAATCGTTGCACTAGGTCCATGAGTTCAGTAGGCGTATATGGACGGGCTGTTACATGTAAAACAGATTCGGCAGGGGGCCATTGATCAGGAGGCACTCCTGCTGGTCGATCTTGAATTTTCTTTGTTTTTTGAGTTATTACTGGACGGACTTCTAGTGAGTCCGTCTCAGATGGTTTTTCTAGATCAGATTTAGTGATCTTATTTTGATTCATTTCTTCAGGATCTTGATCGTCATTAAATGAAATGTATCTAATTTGAGGGTTGGAGGAAGAAAATGACGGTTTTTTTCCTGTCAATAGATTGATCTCACCCTCCAATTTTTCAATACGGGCCTTTAACAATTCATTTTCATGTGCAATGTTGTTTGATTTTATCTCTGCCCGATTTAAAGCATTTAATAATGGCCAGGCTGCCATAGATGCAGCCATTCGCTTTTCTTTTGTAATTAAGATATCTTTTTGTAGTCCTAGAAAGTAATCAGTTAGACAATAGGCGTCCATGTTATTTGGTACTCTTAAAGGGCCCCATTGTTCAATAATTGTTGCTAATTGGTAATATGGGGACGCCTCAAAACCTGGAATTTGTCCAGGAAGGCATGTCCCTAAGGGGGTGGTCTTCTCCCCCTTGTACCAATTAAAGATTTTCCACACAAAGGACATTTTTTTTTTTTCCTTATATTTCTAGATGCCAAGTCAGTGGCTCCTGCCTGGCTTGCCAAATGTATTGGCAATAACTATGCTGGTATTAACAAGGATAGCAATTACAAGTAAAATGGTAGAAATACAGAAGATATAAGGAAAAGGGAACTCACCAGAGCTGAGGCAATCCTCCCTGGTGAGCAATCTCCAAGAGATGCTGCCTCAGTGAGGGTCAGCCCTTAAATGAGGTCTCAGAGGAGGTGGAGTCGAACTCCACCCCTCCAGGGAGCACAGCTACATAACTTTCACCTGTGCTCCCACAGCTGACCCCACACTTGCCTCAGCTGATCAATCAGTGGTTCACATTGTGATCTCCCATACACAGACAGAACCTGCCTGAGGAGCAAGCTGATGGCTGTCAGCTACAGGCAGACCTAGCTTTGTACTGCATTTCTTAGAGCAACAACTGTTGCTTTCAGTCACTGAATATACCAAGGCCAATTACTATGCCAGGAACATTTATGGCATCAGTGAACAAAAAATGCGTTAAAAATTGTAATAGACAGGAGCCATTTATTCTTTTATAACTAGGTGACCAAAGAACAACAGTCCTTCTAGAGTCAAGCTGTTAAGAACTAATAGCATCAATCAATATCACATAGATAGATTACTTCCCTGCCCTAAGACCATCTTGCGACCATTTGGTGCTCCTAATTAAGCCCTCTTGATGGCATTTTGTCTGAGCCATGCGACATTTAGTGATAGGAGTTACTGCTAGTGTTCCCTTAACCCTACACCAAAGTAGGAGGTATCCATTCTCAGGGAATCATGCAGGCTTCCTCTGTATTTGATGCTCAGAGACAGCCCCAGAACTTTTTAAATCTTAGCTTAGCTCTCATCCAATAATGTTCATCAAACAGTGCAACTTGTCCTTTGGGGATGCCTTTGTTCTGCATCAACTAGTTCCAACGGAGTCTTCTTGGCTTGTTTTAGATCAGTTTTTCAACAGATAAAGCCAGGGTCTTTGAATTACAAAGTGAAATTGCAGAATGCATGATTCTCAACCAAACAGAACAGCAGGTGGGATGCAGGGTGAATACCTGAACCAACACCACCTGCAAGCAATCCTTCAATATCTTAGGAATCTCTAGCCACCCCAAATCCAGTGTTGTGCTTGATCTATCATCTCTGCTGAGTTTTTAGCTAAGCTGATGGTGAGCATCACGGTGGTGATGGGTGAGCAGTCAGACTAGAGGGTCTTAATCAACCGTAAGGATCCTGTGATCAGAGGAACGTGAATGTGCTGTTAAAGGTCACAAGCGCTGCACTGCAGCATGAGCATACACAGCGAAAGGCTTTCAGTAGAGCTTCAGTTCATAAATGAGGACTGGGTTATGGAAAATAGGCTCAAGATATAAAACAGAAAACAGATCTTAACGCCAGGTTCTGTGAATGCAACCAGCTGAATTTCACAGATATTGAATTTCAATGACAATTTCTTGTGTTATTTTACCCTCCAGCTCCACCCTGAACAGGAACATGTCAGTGACAAGCATTACTCCTCCAGGCTTGACCTAACAGTGCTTTACTTGCACTATGAGCTAATGGCTGTGCTTACAGCACCTCAGGGAGACACCTCAGAGATCACAATGTCCTTCGGGTACAGCAGGAGACACTCAACTCTCCAAATGTGGAGTTTAATTTGTCCAAAGAGGAGACAGGATTCCCATGCTAATAACTTAGGACCATTTCAGTCATAGGTTTAAAGATGATGTAAGTGCTGAGGCAATGCATGAACTAGATGAATGAAGCCCAGATGTCAGGGCTCAAGTCGTGACTCCAGCCCCAGCTGGAGCTAAGGCTGTCTTGAATTCATCACAACACAGTTACATTATTTGCTCATACTGTGGATTTGCATAGGGACAACAGGAAGGTCAGAATTGCTTCAATAGAGCTATGCAATCTTTGTCCTAAATACTGGAAACCCACAGCGTTGGACAAATAAAATGAATTAAGTCTGAAGTGCTTTACATGGATTGTGATCCTATGTTTGCCTCACAAACTTACCTGAGACTTTCCAATCAAAAATCAGAGTGTCATCTCCAATTGTGTAGATGTATGTTCCCTCGTCTTCTTTCGTTACAGCTGAAGCCACAAGCTTATGCAGTTTCCCTTTATCTTCCATTGTGAATTTCTTACTGGTCTTGATTTCTTTGCCATTTTTGTACCACTTCACCATGACATTGGCTTCAGAGGTCTCAGAAACAAATTCAGCTTGTTTTCCAGCAACGGCCCTGATTACTCCTCCACTTGTCTCTTTGATTACGAAGTTTGCCAGTGCTGAAACAAAATATGAAGACACAAAATACATATGATGGTAAAGAACTGCAGGGACATTGGTGACCATGAGGCATTCATTTATCATAAGATCAAACGTGCACGTTTAATCCTAGTTCTAATTGCTAGATTCTAATTCAGAAGCTGGCAAATTGGCAGCTTTTATAAACCACGTACCAGATTACCTTATCTCCACAAGTTGAAGGACGTACACTGTACAGGGGACAGAGCCAAAGGAAGAAGCCCAAGGCTTCAAGAAAATGTCTAAAATAGGAAAACTGAGGAAAGAATTGGAACAAGCAAACTAGAAGGAAATCAATGGAGGGGGTATCTATTACTGCACTGTAACCCCCTGGCAAACAAATCAAGCCTAAAAGATAGAGATATCACTTAGGACTGAAAAGAAAAAAGAGAAAAAAGAATTCCTTTATGGAAATTAATTGGAGTGCAAAAGTTAGATGATAAAACTGGCCCTTATTAACACACAGTGGAATAATTGACTTCAAAGATTCAAAATCTCACCACTGTCTTAGCCAAAAGTTCAAGCCTAAGTCCACGGTCCTATTTTACTGAGGGTAATTGAGCTTGTTTTCCAACTTCTTGTTAACATATCATTTCAAAACAGCGCACACAACTGAGTTGGGTCTGTTGAGACAGCGCAGTCAGAGCTGCTAAAATCAAAGTCTGGATTATGCATGCATTTGTTCTGCAGTTCCAAGAACACGCATGTGTAATACAAATTCAACAACGTTCTACAGAATGCCTGTATTTAGGAGCTCGAGAGCCAGCTGATGGACACTGGGATGACTGAGATCCTGTCAATACATTTAACTCCATCCTATCATACAGTCAAATTTCATTCATTTTTTCAGGAACTGTCTCTTATCATTGTAGTCCCGTCACCACTGCTGGATGTGAGCCCAACCACACAAAAGCAGCTGCTGGTTTTCACTGCAGATACTGCAGTAAGGAGAAACAGCCTCCAGACTGGACCAGCTGAGCGTGGCCCTACCAGGATTTGCTCCAAAGGTCTTATTACCAGTAGTGCTTCCCGATGAAATACATGGGGGTCCTCCTTTGATTCCAACCCCAACCCACCCCACCATGCCCCCTGATAACATCCATCAGGGCCACATCTCGACAGCTCCTGAACACCTCCAGGGATCCCACCACCTACCTGGGCAGCCTGTGCCAGTTAATTCTATGGGCAGACCTGCCAGTATGAAATATTATGCTAACATGACAAAGAGAGAGAAGAAAAGCAAAATTAAGACTAGCTGACAAGCCTTGGCAGGAAGTTCTGCTCTCCATCAATTTAGTCCCTGTGACTCTTCACAGGTGTTTTCTACATTTGGGATCACTGCTACAAAAAGAGATGTTGACATCATCTCTTGTGGCCACCCTGACAGAAGAGCAGGAAGGCTGGGATGCTCTTTTTCCTGTCTTTCCCTTGATTTCCTCTATATCTTAGGGACGAATCACAGGACAGAACACAGAAATCAAATGGCTCTACAAAGCAGATTGGCCAGTTCAAGTCAAAACAGCCACTGAAAACACCCCAGATGCTGTCTGACAACAGCTGGACTGTCGGGGAGTCAGGTGAATGCAGTCTGCTGGCCCTGGGCAGGAAGAGCACAGCCCAGACTGTCACATACCTTTCACTGAAAGCTGATAGAGCATTTTATCCCCCTCACAGATGCACTGATAACTTGCAGCATCATCCATTGAGTCGTTGTGAATTTTCAGGGTGTGTTTCTTCCCCACAATTTGCAGTTCATAATTTTCACTGGCCTTGAGCTCCTTCCCATCCTTCATCCACTCCACAGTAGCGCCTGTGTCTGAAAGCTCAGCCTGCAGTTTGGCTTCCTCACGCAGCCAAGCGCAGATCTTTTCTACATCTTTGCTCTTCTTGGTAAATCTCACTGCAGCACCTGTCAGGAGCAAAGGCCTCGTTATTTCAATTTATATCAGGCTAACGTGGTCAATGTTTGCTGCAACATCTCTGAAAAAGTATCACCTTCTGTTCCTGCACTCATCATTGTGTCAGTGCTGAGCAATTCACGATATTTCATTTGGTCTTCTTGCTGGATTTACTAAGTAAAAATCAACCAAACATCTCCTTCTACTGATTAATAATGCTCTAAACATGCTTCTGCAGAGGTTTCCACCCAATGACAAACAGGTCCTCCCATCATGAATGTTTATTTGTTCTACTTTGTCATGCAAAGCTGATTGATAGAGATATTATTGGAATGATTGCTCCCCTACTTCTAAACTATTCCAGTGCAATCAGAAAGGCTGTCTGAACCTGCAGCTGAAAGTACTGCTCTATGGTCATGCAGTGGTAAACCTGGTGACTGAATGCACTGGCCAATAGCTGTGAACTGCAGACATTCATCAGCTGGCATGCTTGCACGTTGTTGTAAGGTCAATAGTAAACATGGCATCCCCTCCAGGTACAGCTTCACCAGTTGTTAGGGGGGATTTCACAGCCAGGACTGGGTCTGAGGAAGAACATGTATGTCTTAATGCTCTTTAGATGCAAGTCTGGTATCTCATTTAGAGATGGAAGATTAAATCATAGGTACATTTCTACTTCTCCCTTTGCATGAGTGCTAGAAGAAGCACTTCTGTGCTTAAGATCTGTTACAGAAAGTTCTGCCTCTTGCACATGTGAGATATCAAAAGATAAGGATATTCATGTCTCTGTCACAGAAACAACTCGTATCACTTTAGTGGTAGCTGGAGGTTGATAGGAGATAGGAGAACTAGGAATAAAGGAAAGCCTTTGGTGTGTTAATGCACTGCTAACCTTAAAGTCAAAGGAAGCATCTTTAGGGAACCAACACAGCTGCTCAGCACACACTGACCCGTTTCCATTGGGGTTTTTGTGCTTACCAAGGTGCACGCTCCCTGGGAATTCCAGAGACGGGCTCTGTCCATGCGCATTGACTGCAGACACTCGGAACTGATCATCAGCCTCTTCAGACAGATTGCTCACCGTGAACTCTGGGACGGGGACATGAAACTCGTGGCACCTCACCCAGGTGAAGCCAGTTAGTTTCTTGCATTCCACAATGTAGCCATCGACTGGAATGGGGCGGTGCATCTTCGGAGGGGACCATGCCAGCGTCACTGAGGTTTCTGTTTTATTTTTCACCACGGGGTCAGTTGGGGGCTGGGTGGGAGGTTTTCTGGGAGCTGAACAGAAATAAATTTCAGAAATATTAGCATAAGGTCATGTAGGCTGGAAAAGACCTTCAAAAGACCTTCAAAATCAGCAGACTCAACTTTCAGCATGACCTACTGAGTCCCACCATTAACTACTGTGGTACCTGAGGACATACATGACAAGCTTATTCCTGCAGGTATTTACATAGTGAATATATTCACCCTCTGGTTGCTTTGGAACATTTTAGAGGTTAAAATCCCATCAGACTTTTTCACTGTGTGCAGCCACTGATACAGGCAGGAGGCTGGGAATTACCTGATGGGCTCTAGTTACAGACTACTGACACAGTAAAAGATTGATTTCATTTAATTTTGGCCATCAGAAAGTTTGGTGTCTGGTTTCAGTCACCCATCTGGACTCCAATTATAATCATATGGAGAACAGCACATTCAGGAGAACTCATCTCAATAAACCTGAATGAAATCACAGAATCATAGGATCATGGGAGGGCTTGGGTTGGAAGAAACCTTCAAGATCATTAAGTGCTAGATGCCAAAGGTCCCACTAACACAGTATTAAGCCAAAAGCTAGATGCTGGAATCAGATCTCCTGACCTTACCATCAGAAACTGAGATGTCATATTTTGCTCAGAGGTGCCTGCTTGTAGGAGGGACAGCTTCCGAGCTTTTTCTGCTCCAGGAACCAGCTCGAGCTTCAGAATTTAAACAGCAGTCAGAAATTAAACTGAGCTTTGTCACCTCCATCAAATAGAAGGAGTGGTTGGGTGGTACAGCTTTCCAAATCGCTTAGAAACTGTCACAACAATCAGATGCCTACCTTTTCTTTTTTAACTTGTTAATACATAGAGCTTAATAGCATCAGAATGCCCCAAGCACTTCAGACAACAGGACAGCTGTAAACCCTTCTTTAAGGATTCCTTTGTTTAACCACTGAGTAACTGTAATTCAGTGGTGCTGGTAGGAGAAGGGAAGTCCTAATCTTCCCAGATGGTGAACAGAGTTGATGTTCACATGCAGACTGGTGCTGCAGCAGAGCCAGAAACCACTCATTTGGGAAACACAGCACCAAGAAAATAATGGGAATAGCTTCATAAAATCAGGAGCTTCACTCAAATTTCATGTCAGATCTATAATTCTTCCTATTTTCAGGAAGAAATGATTTCCCTTTTTCTTGTAGTTTTATTTTCTTTTCCTTTCCAGCAAGCAGCTTTGTAGCTTACAAATTGTTTTCTAATCACCTCCTGGTGTGGACAAATCACACAGGTCTGACTCCATGTTTTACATAGTTAGCATATTATATTTGTTCCACTATGGAACTGTACAGTCATAGAATGGCCTGGGTTGAAAAGGATCCCAAAAATCATCCAGTTCCAACCCCCTGCTATGTGCAGGGACGCCATCCACCAGACCAGGCTGCCCAGAGCCACATCCAGCCTGGCCTTGAATGCCTGCAGGGATGGGGCATCCACAGCCTCCTTGGGCAACCTGTTCCAGTGCGTCACCACCCTCTGAGTGAAAAACATCTTCCTAAGATCCAACCTGATCCACAACCCCTACACACCCTCAGAGCCCCCTAGAGCCCCTAGTCCTCCTATTGCCCACCACAGCCCCATATGCCCACTAGAGTCCCCCTCAACTCTCTTTACAGGCCCTGCACAGCTCTATATAACAGTCTTATAGAACTACCTCTAGTAGAAGCAATCTCCACACAGAGATCCTTTCCCAGCACACTGCGCCACGGGGGGAGCAAAACAGGGGGGGGGCACATACACACACAGCGCCGGGGGGGCCCGTAACCGACCCCCACCCATCCTTTAAAGGGGTGGGGGGTCCGTTTTAATGGGGGGGGGGGCGAGATCACCTTCACCCCCCACCCCCCCATCCCCACCCCATCCTTTAAAAGGGGGGTGTCCATTTTGGTGTTGGGGGGCAGTGACAATCCGCCCCCCCACCCCATCGTTTAAAGGAGGGGGGGTCCGAGACCACCCCCCCCACCCCATCTTTTAAGGGGGGGGGTCAGGGGCTCATGGGGGGCAGCACATCGTGCACAACATTGTGGGGGGGGGGGCTTTAAAAGGGGGGGGGTTACAAAAAGCATAGCTCTCAACTATAGATGGGATTGGGGGGGGCTCAATCGATGGCGGGGGGCCCTTCATGCAGGGGGGGCACAGCGTAAGTCAGCGGCTTTGAGGGGGGGTGTTGGGGCTGTTTGGCCTTTGGGGGGGTTATTGTGTGCCCCACCCCCACCACCCCCACACACAATGGGGTGTTAATGTGGGGGGGGGGGGCTTAGATTAGTTGCGTTCCCTATAGCACTGCCCCCCCCCTTCATTAACCCCCCCGCTTTATCCTTACGGCTGAGCCCCCCCCCGACAGCGCCCCATTCATCTTGATGGGGTGGGGGGTTTGTCACACGACCCCGGTGCGGCTTACGGCACATCATCGACCCCACCCCACCCCCCATAACCCCACCCGGGGGGGGAGGGGGCGATGTGGTGAGTGGGGGGGGGGTTCCGGAGGTGGGGGTGAGCAAAGCGCAATATGGGGGGGGGGGTCCTATAACTGGAGGGCAGCGGCTGCACAAAGAGCCCGTGGGGGTCGGAGAGCAGCACTTTGGCTGGGGGGGGTCCACGGGGTCCGGGGGTAATGCTGCCCCACCCCCTCCCCCACCCCCCACTGCCGACCCCCCTCCCGCGTTGCCCCCCCGCCCCAACGTCAGCTCCTGCGGCAGCTCCTCGTCGCTCTCCTCCTCCTCTTCCTCGTCTGGGGGGTCAATATGTGGGGGGGGGGGTCCCATCGGGCAGCGGCAGCTCCGCCGGCTCCGATTGGCTGAGCCGCAGTGCACGGGAGCGGCTGTTGTGTGCCGGTCGGTGGAGGGGAGGCTCTTCATGGAGCTGCCCCGCAGCCAACAACAGCCTGAATGAGATCCTGGAGTCCCAGACGCTGGAGGATGAGCTGGGAAAGAGCAGAGGCTCCCCACAGAAGGGCAAATCACGTCTGATAACGTGAGTGTGGAGCACAGCCAGCCCCTTCCTCACATGTGTGGGGCTTCCATGTTCCTCTGTGCCCATTGCAATGTGCCACCCCAATCCTGCTGCCCAGCCAGGAGTGGATGGGATGAGCAGGTTGGGATGCACAGAGCAGTGCTCAGACATTGCTGGGACATTTGTGCACTGCTGTTGAGCTTCCCTTTGTGCAGCAGGGGAGAGGATGGAGGTTTACAGGTGGATGGTTGTTATTTCTATGGCATTGCACAGGTGGTAGAACCATGTCCATTCCCAAACTTATTCCAGGGCATGCGGGAATTTGTGCAGTTGTAGTTCCTGAATTGTGCTATTTAAAACCCTCCTGTAAATGGGGATGTTTTGTAATGCCTGCTGGGGCTGCAGGCAGCATTGCCTTCCTCCTTAGGGGGCAGGTTTAATCACAAGCCTCCCTATTTCCTATCACAAACGTCCTACAAACCATGTCTGGGCATTGCTGTCTCGGCCTGGATCTCAGCTCCTGAGACTGTCAGATGTGAAGCAGCAGCAGCTGGGACAGGGCTGGCTCTGTGTGCCCTCTCTGGGTCTGTGGGCACAGAGTGGGGCAGAGGGATGAGGGAGAGGGAGGAATTGCCCAGCCACAAGAAAGAGGAAATCAGCTGAAAAGGGGAGATTTGAGAAGCACTGAGGCTGTGGCTGCTTTGACAGTAAGAAGAAACCAAGCTGTCACTGTGCAGATGGGAACTCCAGTAGGAGAGCTGTGGTGGCTTTACAGATGGCAGACAGCAGCTGGAGTGTAGAGCCAAGGGTAGGGGGGGGATCTTCCTCTTAGCAATGCCATGCAAAGAATGATGCAGACTCCTGCAGGGTCGGCTTTGCTGTGTGACCCTGGGTGGAAGCAGCTGGAAGGTCTCAGCCCTTCTGCATTATCCCAGGAGCTGGGGCAGTGCTCGGTCTCATCCCACCTCTGCTAATAGCAAATGCAGAATCCCTTATCTGAGTGCCCTTTTCTCTCATGTAGAGTCACCAACCCTGGGAAGTTCACAAAAAGTTTGGGTGTTGTGTTGAGGGATGTGATTTAACTGGGAAGTATTGGTGATGGTTGGACTGGATGATCATAAGATCATCCAGATCATAAGATCTGAGATCATAAGATCATAAGATCATCCAGGTCTTTTCCAACCTTGAAAATTCTATGGAGTTGTAGCAGATTGTGGGGGTGTAGGTGTGGTATATATATGTACACAGATGGGAATATCCGTATGGAAAAGATAGATCCATGTGTGTTCTGGGCTGCACTGAAAAAGGGGTGGCCAGCAGGAGAGGGAGGTGATTGTCCACTCCTGCTCAGCTCTTGTGAGGCCATATTTGCAGCACTGTGTCCAGGCCTGGGAAGGATGTGGAGCTGTTGGGGGGGGTCCAGAGGAGGGCCACTGTGATGATCAGAGGGCTGGAGCAGCTCTCCTATGAGGAAAGGTGGAGGGATCTGGGCTTGTTTAGCCTGGAGAATGGAAGGCTGTGGGGAGACCTCATTGTGGCCTTTGAGTACTTGAAGGGAGCGTATAAACAGGAGGGGGAATGGCTGTTTATGAGGGTGGATAATGATAGGACAAGGGGGAATGGTTTAAAACTGAGACTGGGGAGGTATAGGTTGGATCTTAGGTAGATGTTTTTTGCTCAGAGGGTGGTGACACACTGGAACAGGTTGCCCAAGGAGGCTGTGGATGCCCCATTCAAGGCCTGCAGGCATTCAAGGCCAGGTTGGATGGGCTCTGTCCATGAGCATTGACTGCAGACACTTGGAACTGATCATCACCCTCTGCAGACAGATTTACAGCCCCTGCACAGCTCTATATAACAGTCTTATAGAACTACCTCTAGTAGAAGCAATCTCCACACAGAGATCTTTTCCCAGCGCCCCTTTGTGACATCATAATGCCCCTTTGTGACATCATAACACCCTTTGTGACATCATAATGCACCTTTCTGATGCCATAATGCCCCTTTCTGACGTCATAATGACCCATTGTGATGTCTTAATGCCCCTTTGTGACGTCATAATGCCCTTTGTGATGTCATAATGCCATTTGAGACGTCATAAGGCTCCTTTGTTTTCATAATGCCTCTTTGTGACGTGATAATGCCTCTTTGTGACGTCATAATGCCCTTTGTGACGTCTTAATTCCCCTTTGTGATGTCTTAATGCTCTTTTGTGATGTCACAATACCCCTTTGTGATGTCATAACACCCCTTTGTGACATCATAATGCCCCTTTCAGACGTCATAATGACCCTTTTTTGACGTCATAATTCCCCTTTGTGATGTCATAATGCTTCTTTGTGGTGTCATAACGCCCTTTGTGACGTCATAATGCCCTTTGAGACGTCATAATGCTCCTTTGTGATGTCATAATGCTCCTTTGTGATTCATAATGCCCTTTGTGATGTCATAATGCCCTTTCTGACGTCATAATGCCCCTTTGTGGTGTCATAATGCTTCTTTGTGAGGTATCTGTGGTGCCATTGATAATGAAGTGTGATGAACTGGAAGGCTTTCAGTAGAATTGCAGCCCTAACGTAAACAATGACTTGAACTCTGGAATTCTGTGTAAAATCATTAGCTAGCTTGTGGTCCGGGTCTTCAAACCAAAGGCTGTGAGGTGCTGCTCTTGTTGACGCAGGCTGTGAAAGATGACTTGAGCTCTAAGAGTAATTTCCCTTCTGCTCTTTATATGAACATCAAATCCACAATTAGAATATTAAGAAGATAATATAAAATTTTGTGCTGCTGGATTGAGGACTTCCATTAGCTGTTAGCCATAGTTTGGAACTTGCAAAGCAATCATATTGGAGCCTTGCTGGGCAACCTGCTCCAGTGTCTCACCACACCCACAGTAAAGCATTTCTTCCTAATATCCAATCCTAATCTACCTTCTTCCCATGTAAAGCCATTTCCCCTCATTCTGTTGCTACCTGCCCTTATGAAAAGTCCCTCCCCAGCCTTCCCTGTAGGCCCTCTTCAGATACTGGAAGGCCACTCTAAGGTCTCCTTGGAGTCTTCTCCAGGCTGAAGAGCCCCATCTCTCTCAGCCTGTGCACATAGTAGAGGTGCTTTCAGCCCTCTCTGATCACCTTCATGGCCCTCCTCTGGACCTGCCTGAACATCTCCAAGTCCTTCTTGTGTTGAGGGCTCCAGAACTGCGTGCAGTGCTCCAGATGGGGTTTCAATGAGAGGAGTGTGGAGGGGCAGCACCACCTCCCTCGACCTGCTGGTCATGCTTCTGTGCTTTAAGCTTATGCTTTAAGGTCCTATATGCTTTAAGGTTTAGATAGTGCAGTCGCCTCACCTCTTCAGGTTTATCTGTGAAGGTCCCTTCCAAGTGAACCGTGCTGATCCAGACAGTTCGGACTGCTCATTAAAATGTTTTAGTAAGTTGGGCTGGTCCTACGAAGCAGTATGACTGCAGTAAGCAGTGTACATGGTGCGCTGTGAGTACTGCACACATTCCTCTTGGCAGCTTGTGGAACAGAAATTGTGCATTGTTTGGATTGTGTAAGTATTCCTGTTGGTCTCTTGTGATGCTTACCTTCTTAGAGCACCTTTCCTCGTTTGGCTCTACATATTTTGGTACCTTACTTGTTCTGTTTGGCTTCTTCTGAAGCATCCTCAGTCTTGGTCTGGGCAGCATACTTAGAAATGACATGGACGTTACATGAGTGGGTGGTCAAAGGGGGGAAGAACTCACCTTTCTGATCTGTTTCCTTTTAGAACACAGTCCTGGAGAGGATTTGCTTTCCTTGTTTCCTGGAGACTTGGATTCTTAGATGGTTTTGACTGCAGCTATTTCTGATGTTAATTCCTTTTTCTGTACTTTAGTAGCCAAGTGCAAGTGGAGTGCTTTGGAAATTGTCTGAAGTTGCCAGGTTGCGTGTGATCACATATGTAACGTGGAGTTATGTGTGGTGCCAGTGATAATTAAGTGTGATGAACTTGAAGGCTTTCAGTACAATTTCAGCCCTAATGTAAACAGTGACTTGAACTCTGGAATTCTGTGTAAAATCATTAGCTAGCTTGTGGTCCAGGTCTTGAAACCAAAGGCTATGAGGTGCTGCTCTTGTTGACGCAGGCTGTGAAAGATGACTTGAGCTCTAAGAGTAATTTCCCTTCTGCTCTTTATATGAACGTCATATCAACAATTAGAATATTAAGAACATAATATAAAAGTTGTTGCTGCTGGCCTGTGGACTTCCATTAGCTGTTAGCCATAGTTTGGAACTTGCAAACCAATCTTATTTAGACTTTAGTGGTGAAATCTTCTGATGAAATCTTCCTTCTAATTCTGCAAAAGAATCTCGATGGAACATTTCTGTCTGAAAAGGCTCTGGCATATGAAGATGTGCCAGACTGCAGCCATGTGCCAGATGCGTGTGGATCCATGGAATTTTCTGATGTAGCTTCAGTGTTTGAAGAATCTCCACTCGATCTAAATACTCAGAAAACAAAGCAGGTGTGTGAAGATGTACAGCTAGTTTCTTACAGAAAAAATACAGCTCTTAATCTAGAAATCTGCTTCTCATTGTATCTAGTGCTTACTCCATATTTAAGTATCTAGTGGACCTTGACCAAAGGAAGATAAAGATAGAGCAAAGAAGTATGTTAAGCATAAATTTTGTTGCCTTCTACCTGTAGGCCATGGTTGGTTTGACGTGATCCCTAACTCCAGTGTTTGGTTTGCACAGAAACAGCAAGCAAGGGAACAAGTAAAGGAGTCAGTGAGGATTTTAAAACACAGTGGGAAGCGATAAGGCACAGTTAATAAGATTCTGGAGTTAGGCTGGAGGTAGGCAGAGGTTGAAAGGTACCGAAAGAAATTCAATCTTACTGTGTTGGACAACAAAATCCACTGTGATATTATTCAAATTTTTAACTAAACCAAGTGATAATTCATATTTATGTTTAGATAAGCTGGTGAGGGTTAATCCTCAATGGAGAATTGAGATGAACAAATAAAAAAATGGTGTTTGACAGTCTATAAGAAACGAACTTATTCTAGGAGAGAATCAGAGTTTTCAACTGTTTTGTTCAATAGCCAAATAATGTATGATATTTTTATAAGCATTGTGTCTGACCTTCTCAGCTGTTAGAATTTCTTTGACAGTAACTTCTCCGGCTGTGATCAGAAAACCTTTTGTTCCGTCTCTGGCACCATTCGAGGCATGATACTAGTCTGGGTGATATGGAATTCACACTGTCAACTCCAGTGACAAGAAAAGTGGCATCTAAGAAGCGTGCAAACACAGAGAATGTTGATGCAGAGTCAGTGTTAAGAAATGAGCTGCCCTTTGCATTTCCTGCTCCAAAGGCCTTCTTTTCGAAGAGCCAGACAGAGAAGCAAGTAGAAGGCATATCTTTTTAGGCGCCTACTTCCAAAGGTATGTTGTATCTAACAAATGGAAACCTAGAACATGTGTAGCTTAGGAATTTTTTACTTTTAATATGAATGCAGTACTTGTAGGTCCTAAAATTCTGAAAGGTTTCAGTGTGGGGTTTATTTGGTCACAGCACATACAGCTGCCATCCTGTACATCTGACAGTGCACTGCAAGCGGTTTAACCATATATCAGGGCATGGTACACGTCTGTTAATGATAGAAGTTCTCACAGTTTCACAAGGAGCATGCCTTGAGATGCATTCAGATAATGAGATAAGTGCTGTGTTCCTAAAACTAGCATGTGTCTCCACTCTCCATCGAGATTTAGTAGATAATTTCTTTAACAATTATGATGAGAGTTTTGTTTTGTTTTTATTTTTTTCTGGGCTATTATTTTGAGTGAAAGAAAAGGGTATGCTTTTATTTAAGCGAGCTTTTGATTGCATCATGCTTCTAAATTAAATGTAACCTACTGAATTCCTCATGATAGCATACGAGTACTTGCGTGTATCTGTTCTCCCTAATAGAGGGAGAAGAGACTCAGTGAACCTGGACAGTGTTACCCAGGGTTGTGAGAACAGCTAAATGATTGTTGAGAACTGGTCAACTCGTGAGCCTGAGACCTGGGATCCTCCATCCTAGGGTGGAACTTTACTGGAGCACGTGGGTGCCACAGCAAAAAAAGGACTGTGTACAATAGACTGAGAGTTTGCTGAGTTTCTTGGTTTACAGAAAGAACAAATAACTCAGCAGCAAGTGACGTATTTGGGATAGGAGATGACAGCTGGACTTTGAACCTTAAGGACTGCCAAGAAAGAAGCCATCTGCTCAACCCCTGAGCTGCAAACTGCCAAGGAACTCCATACGTTGCCAGGAATGACAGGAGGGTGCCAACCATGGATACACAGCTACGGACTGATGGTAAACTTGAAACAGCTTGAAGTGAGTAAGGGATATCCAGGGTGCACTGGTGCTCAATATTCAAGAAGCCCATCAATCTACACTGGGCCAAAGGATACCAGTTTTAATATCTCATGCAGTGTTTACTGTATTGGAGGCAAAAGGGGGACATTGGCTTTCACCCCACAGAATCACAGAATCACAGAATTACCCGGGTTGGAAGGGACCTCAAGGATCATGTAGTTCCAACCCCCCTGCCTAGCAGGGCCAACAAACATACGCCTTTACTAGATCAGGTTGCCCAGGGCCCCGTCCAACCTGGTCTTGAACACCTCCAAGGACGGGGCATCCACAACCTCACTGGGCAGCCTGTTCCAGGACCTAACCACCCTTCTAGTAAAGAACTTTCCCCTAACATCCAACCTAAATCTTCCCTCCTTCAACTTAAAACCATTTCCCCTAGTCCTGCTATTATCAGCCCTTTCGAAGAGTTTACTCCCCTCCTGGGACTAAGTTCCCTTCAGGTACTGAAAGGCTGCAATGAGGTCACCCCGCAACCTTCTCTTCTCCAGGCTGAACAAACCCAACTCCCTCAGCCTGTCCTCATAGGGGAGGTGCTCCAGCCCCCTGATCATCTTCCTGTCCCTCCTCTGGACCCTTTCCAAAATCTCCATATCTTTTTTGTACTGAGGGCTCCGCACCTGGACACAGTACTCCAGATGGGGCCTCACAAGAGCAGAGTAGAGAGGGACGATCACCTCCCTATCCCTCCTGACCACCCCTCTCCTGATGGAGCCCAGGATCCCATTTGCTTTCCGGGCTGCCAGAGCGCACTGCTGGCTCATGTTAAGTTTCTCATCTATCAGGACCCCTAGGTCTTTTTCAGCCGAGCTGCTCTCAAGGACAACTCCTCCCAGCCTGTACAGGTGCCTGGGGTTCTTCCGGCCCAAGTGCAAAACCTTGCACTTTGCTGTGTTGAACCTCATTAGGTTCACCCGAGCCCAGCTTTCCAGCCTGTCAAGGTCCCTCTGAATGGCATCTGTTCACCCCAAAGATTCCCGAAATACCAGGCCATCCTGGTAGAGCAGGGTGATATAGAAATAATTGTAACTACTATTGCCAACCCAGTATCTTTCCTTAGCGGAACTCCCCTGGTGGAGAACCAGGATGACATCACTGCTTTGAAACAACTGATGCTGCACATTACATCCAGTCGGTTGGAGCTGAAGGACGAACCCTTAGAAGATGCAGAAGACGCCTGATTTACCAGCAGCTGCAGTTTTGTGAGACAAGGAGGCTTTAAGGCAGGACATGCAGTAACTGCTACTGAGCAGGGAATGGAAGCACAACCATCAGCCGTGGGGACTACCCCTCAGAAGGCTGAAATAACTGCCTTGACGAGAGCCTTAATGATATGGACAGATGCTAAATATGTGTTTGGGGTGTCACACGCTCATAGTACCATCTGAAAAGAGCAAGGATTGCTCACACACAAGGAAAAGAGCGTGATGTAAATGTACCTATGTTGTAGGGCACAGTTCTCTATCCAGGCCCAAGTCTGTGTGGGTGTCTCCTCTATCCACAAAGCTGCTCACACTGCAGGAGGCACAGGCTGAGAGGAGAGGCCAGAGCAGCTCTCCCACTGTGACACGGAGCAGCAGGATACAAGTAAAGGAAGGCCCCACAGCTGTACTGGGAAGATTCCACACAGTCATCAATTTTTCATCTGAAAGGTAAAGAGGAATTCCCTTTTCTGCCCCTATCATCATTGGTCGGGTGAGTAGCAATGATGCCCGGTGTGCTTCCATCAATGGAGCAGAATAGGCGGAAGGCTGGGGTGCAGGCTTTCCTCTGCTGAGGTGAGTGGGGGCTCAGGGTGTTGCTCAGTGGTAGATTTGTTCACACTGAGTTCTAACAGGAAACTTGCTCAACATCGAAGGCCTTGCAAAAGTCTGGCTGAGTGATGTCAGTTGCTTTTCCTTTCCCTACTGATGCTGTCACTCCACTGTAGAAGGCCACCAAAGCGACCAGGCTGCATGTCTCCGTTTCCGCTGTTTCTCCATTTCCTTCTTGTTGCTCCCTGTAACCAGCAGGTTCAGCCATGCTGCTTTCCTGCCTCCTCTACTGTGTTTCGTGTGGTCGGGATGGAGCTCAGAGCTCCAGCTCTGAGTAAGGTTTTCTGAGAAAGTTACCATCTCTTTTCCATTCCTTTACCCCTAAAAACAGTTTTCCAGTGTCTCTCATGCAAGAATTCTTTGAACAGCCTGCAGCTGACTCTCCTGAAGCTCAGGATCCTGACTTTGCTTTTTGCCAGGCCTGCATTCCTTGAGATGAGGAACTCTAGGAGGGCATGGTCACTACAGCCCTGACCACCTCCAGTCTTAACCCCTGCTGTGCACCATGTCCAGTAATGCTTCCCTTCTGCTTGGTGTGCTTAATACTTGACCCACAAAGTTATTGTCAGTGCACTCCAGCAGGCTCTCAGACAGCTTGCAGCAACTGGGATTGGTGCTGGGTGGTTGCTGGGAGGTGTCTCAGCAGAAAAGCTGGGCTGGGGTGGGCGTGCTATGTCAGTCCTCATCGCAGCTGGCAGAGAGAGTTAGAGGAGGGTGATGGGTGCTGCCTGCTCTCAGTGCTACTGCACTGAATTTGGGGCACAGCAGCACACTGGTGAGTGAGCTGGGAGGGAGACGGACTGCTGCTGTGCATGGCTAGGCCAGAGCTGGAGGATTGTCAAACGTGAGTCATGCTGGTGCAGCCATTGCAGCTGCAGCAGGAGTAGAAGACAAAGAGGTTTTGTAGAGGACAGAGGGTGGTGATTCATGGTTTGATGTCCAGGTGGAGGCCGATAACAAGTGGTGTCATCCAGGAGTCTGTCTTGGGACCAGTGCTTTTTTACATGGTTATCAGAGACACCAATGATGCAATGGAGTGCACCCTCTGCTGTTTGCTGAGTGGTGCGGCTGACGCAGTGGAAGGAAGGGATGCCATTCAGAGGGAGCTCAACCGAGAGGTTGGCCTACGTGAATCTAATGAGGTTGAACACAGCAAAGTGCAAGGTTTTGCACTTGGGCTGGAGGAATCCCAGGCATTTCTACAGACTGGGAGGAGCAGTCCTTAAGAGAAGCCCCGCAGAGAAGGACCTGGGGGTCCTGGTGGATGAAAAACAGAACGTGAGCCATCAGCGTGCTCTTGCAGCTCAGAGAGCAAATGGTCCCCTGGGCTCCATCAGAAGAGGGGATGGCCAGCAGGGACAGGGAGGTGATTGATCTTCATGATCCTTGAGGTCCCTTCCAACCCGGGCCATTCTATGATTCTGTGATTACACTCGCTGTCAGAAATAACAGCAGCTGTACAGAAGCTGGATATATTTTGGGACAGTTCTTGTAACCAGCTGATTTTAAGACCTTGCCCGAATTGGGGGTCTAAATTGCATGTTAGGAGAAAGCTGGTAAAGTGGCTATTGCTCATTCTTTTTCATTTGCTGATTCTTTCATTCGGGTTCCTTTTCCAAAGGAGATTCTGGTGATGGAAGCAATTGAAGAAAGAACAAAAGCAGCTCTTGCCAAGAATGCTTGAAGTCCCTGTGGAGAGAAGCAAAGAACTTGGGCTTCCTCTGGGATGCTCCCCACCATGTCTCAGGAAGGAGACAACTGCTGTTCCACTTTCTGCTCTTTGTGTGGAAAGGTACGTCTGGGTTTTCTTCTACTTGTTTTTCTTTCTTTTTCTGACTTTGAAGGAGAAGGGGTGGAGCAAGAGGAGACCCACTGGTCATTTGTTACCTCAAGAACAGGATGGATTCTGCATTCACTGTGAGAAACTTGGGCTAGTAGCATGGGCATGTTTCAGGCTGGACTCTTCTTTTGCTACTTGGTTTCCTTTTGGCTACAGGGAGACAGCTGTCTAAAGGTGTGTTTTCAGACCCACTCTCCAAAACCATGTTTCATTGTTGCAGGTGGTTCAGTGTGCTCTTGCAGTGCAGATGCTGTAGTTTGCTGTAGAATCTGAATTGTTTCTGTTCCTAGGGGAGGACTGGGAGGAGGTAGTGAGAAGAGAATTCAATGCCTTAGGTGTATCTTAGTGAGAAATGTTGGCATGAGGTGCTGAAAGTCTTGAGTTGTCAAAGGCCAGTGAGGCTCAGACTCCTTAACCTGCTGGAGCAGGGTGGAAGCAAGGAGTGGGCACTGCCGTCACACAAGCTGCACTTGGTTCTGGTCTGCCAGGTCTGTGCTGGCCTGGATTTCTTCTGAGAAGTTTGTTGGAGCTGCTTGGAGTAGTGAAGGGTGGGGAAGAAGTGCTGCTCCAGAGCTATGAGACGTGCAGCTCCTTCTGAAGTGCTCCTGAGAAGGACGGAGCGCATTTGCTGCAGCTTTCTCTGCAGATGTGCTCCTCACCTTGAAATCCTCGTGGTTTGTCCTCAGCTCCTGACCACGGCCTGTTCTCTGTTTTGCAGGCTGATAACATGCAGAAGCCGCAGCTGGTGCGTGCTATGTCATCTTTAAACGTACCAGCATTTGCGGCAGCCCATGTTATTAAGAGCCACGTCACCCAGGGGCCAGATGAGCTCTCTCTGGAGGTAAGCAGTTCCAGGCATTCCGTGTTGTCGTGCATAGAAGAGGGCAGTCCTTTCTGCTTTGTTTTCCTACCAGATTTGCTGAATCTGGGATTGATGTTTCAATCTCTTTCAGGTCAGAGATCTGGTGAGCATTGTTGATATGAGGACATATCAACAGGCTGAGCCCCTGGTGGAGAGGCAAGCGTGGCTTTGAGGTAGGCACACGTTTTTGACTAGAGAGCACAACTTCAGTAGAGTTGGGAATCTCAGCTTGGAGCTGCTCTGCCTGCAACGGATGGCTGCTGGATGCAAACAGTTGCCCTGTGTCACTGTCAGTGGACCTTCCCTTTGGCTCTGGGCTCGGGCTAATGCTCACCTGTCTTTTTGTTCTAATTACAGGTTGGGCTTTTCCCTGGTGAGTGCATGGAACTCATCAGCGGAAAAGTTCCCGATTCCCTCCTCAATTCATTGCCAAAGCCAGGTGCGTAATTTACATTTGACAACGCGAGTTAGTCAAATAGGGTCAGAACGTTACTTTCAGGGGGTTTGTTTATGCCCAAGTTCAGCAAGCTTAGAAAGAGAACTACAGTAATCTCCTTGGGCACCTCCAGGGATGGGGAAAATCCATTCTTGCGTGTCCTTGTTGGGAATGTTCTTCCCGTTGTTACATGCTCTGTCGAATGCATTGCGCTCAGCTTCGTCCAACCGAGCCAGGCCTGAAATGAACTGGTTTCTTTGTTTTGTTGCGCAGAGCCAAAGAAATGGGGCAAGCTCATCAACGGCCTTTGTTCCCTGGTGAAGGCCAGCCCCGGGAGAGCAAAGCAGCCTGAGCCTCCGACATTCTCCGGATCCATGTCCTTGCTTGACATCGTTGAGAGGTATTTAGCCTTCAGGACTTGAGGGCTGAGCTGTAGGAATGGAAGCATCCTCTGCTGTTTGAAACAGAGGGCGTTTCTAAGCTGTGTTTCAGCAGAAAGCAGGCAGTGCCCAGAACAGGCAACTTTTGGCCAGGGCTCGGTGCAGCTCTTCCATCACCCTGCACCACGTCTGACAGCATGCTCTGTTTTCTCTGCAGAATGAGTTCTCCCAGTAAGAGTGCAGAGTCAGCAGCTGGCAGTTGGTGTTCCTGCTTCTGCCTGGGCAAACCATCCCCTGTGGCCAAACGCCAACTGCAGAGCAGTGCCAGGGAGCCCTCTGAAGCAGAAGTCTTGGTCCTGGCAGGTAAGGGTGCAAGTCCAGCTTACAAAACACTGCTTGTCAGAAACACAGGTAGAATTCATGCTTTCAGTGGGCTTGTACCTCCTTCTGGCGTTCAAGCCCGTCTTGATCCCTGTCTTTCCCAAATGAGTCTCTTGTCAACACAAGAGCTGGACCTGCACGTGGATCACTTTCAAGACAGTGACACTGTTGCTAGAAGCCTATTTGCTTCTGCCCACCACCACTACATAGCCAAATGTCAAGAATCTCCATGGTTCATCTTGCGAACGTTCGACACTAACTGCTGTACATCTGCTCCTTCCTAGGTGACCCGAGCCCTTGTATATCCCCAAGACGCAGGGCATGTTACGATGACGCATCTTCCATCAATGAAGAGTTGTTACTAAGCACAGAATGCTGCAGTTCAGATGAAAGCCTTCCGTATAACATCAGCTATCAAGAGAAGAAGGTCATCATCGTTGAAGCCTTCATTCATCCCATCCCTACTGAAGCTGCTGACCTGAGCCCACCAGACACCTCAGGCACCAGCCTGGACTCAATGTCTCTGCAGTGCAGCCCAGCCCAAGCACAGCCCGAGTGCCCCGACAGCAGCACAACCATGCAGGCTCAGGTCAGCATCACCGAGGAGAAGCTGAGCATCTCGCAGGGGGGCACAGAATCAGGACACGAGTCCCAGGCTCCGGGCAACAGCACGGTCTCTGAGCAGCTCTCATGATTACAAGAGAGGATGAGTCCCATCTTTCCTCCAGACCTCACACCCCCTCCTTTCTCCTATTGAATAAAGGCACGCTCGTGCTCAATCAACGCCTTGACTGAATTCCGAGTTTTCATTCGCAGAGATTGGGATGAGTGCAAGAAACTGCAAGGCAGCTCAGCTTACAACACTCTGGCTGTGGGGTTTGTGCGGCCGAGCTCTGGGTGTGTTCCCATTTTGCCTGACTTTGGGATGCCTGCAGCGAGAGCTCTGCTGCCGTTGTGAATGGCAGCAAATAGTCTCTAGCATCCTGGATGCTGCTCATGAAAACCCCAAGCTTCCTGGCTGTGGCTGTGATGCTTTTCAGGGCCTTTTGATGCTCTTTGATGCCGTGGCTGCTCCCTAACACCTCTGTCCTCCCGCCGTGTCCATTCCTGGCTCTCACCTGTGAGCTGTCCCTGCAGATCATCTCCAGCCCTGCCATCATCGTGCTGTGGCAGGAGGAACTCGCCCTGACCAACATCAGGCAGTGCTGCCTGCCTCTCTCACTCTCTAGACCAAGTGTAACTACGCTGTCATGGAGACAAATGCTTCTGTCACATCCTCCATCCCTGCAGACATTTACCGGTAGGTGGCTCTTGCAGAAGAAGATTCAAGCAGCAGAACCTTTTGCTCAGCTACAGCACACAAATGCTACAAAAGCAGGAATAACCCGCAAGCTCTGGGTCTGTTTGTCTTGCACAGGCATGCACTAACTGCGTTTGATGGTACCCCCCATCCTTGATTTCCTTCCCTGCTCCTTGTCTGATGGCGCTGCTGAGCCAGGAACAAGCTGCCCAGTGTGGCAGAGCATGGTGCAGGGCTGTGCTGGGACCTCCTCCCCTTCATCTGCTGCAGATCAGTGCCACACACGTGCCATCGAGATGCTCTGGCACGGGATGTGCCTCCAACCCAAAGCTCCTTCCCACCTCCCAAGGAAAAGCAAAGCAACCCAAGCATCTCCAGCAAAGCTGCCCAGCAGACAGCAGGGAATGCAAACAGCTTCTGGCTGCTCCCCTACACTCCTGTCCTAAGTAATAGACCCCATGAGGACTGGCTGGGAAATCAGTGCATGACACATGTGAGTGTGCACAGGATTGTGCAAAGCAGTGGGGTTCCATGAGTTTGTGTGTGTGTGTATCTCTGCTGTTATGAAAGCATGGGAAGACTGCCTTACTGAGTCCCAGATAATTACTTATCCTCAAATGATTTTTCCTGGCCAAAGTTAGAGCCTCTCACAGGTAATCGAGACCAACAGGCTGTTGTTGCACAATCAACAGACACAATCTAGATGAATAGCTGAGGAAAATAAAGCATCATGCCAAGGGTACTAGATAAGTGAGCAGCTTGAGATCTGCACATTTATGTGATACTCATGGTCTTAGACAATATTTTCTTAGTGAGGTCACATAGAATGAAAGTAAAATAGAAGAAGTGCAATTGGTCTCAGTTCACAGCTGGCTGGTTCGTCTCAGGCTAATCCTGAACTGCCTCAAGCGACTGCTTTGGTGCTCTACAGAACAGCAACTTCAGAGATCTCTTTCTATTACTAAGTGTTTGAAAGAGCAATTTGCTCTGTTAATTATCCATCATTTCTGTGCAGTCTGTTTTGTCAGACTTGTCTTTAGCTTCCAAGTTGTATGTGAAGAATTGTTTCCGTTGTAATGCACAATGTACTAAAAATTGAGAGATGAAAATGTGAAGAGTTTTTCCAGCTTTGATTTCATGTCTGGAATTTTGGAACCCACTACTTGCAGTTGTTAATCTGTCCAAACTGGTCTGGTTTGGAATGCCCTCATCCTTCTTGAATCGCTGTTAAAGGCGGAGCAATTCCTACAAGTGCCATGGCCCCACTGTTGTTCTAATTCTTGTTTCTTTGTTTTCCACACACTGCTTTTCAAGCCTCCTTTTTCTTTACAGTCAAAGTGAGAATTGCACTGTGAGGTGTCTGAACCTTGTTGTGCCTCTACATAAATAGAACAGCAGCAAAGCCTGACAGGTGACTGTGCTGACAGCTCTCGTAGCCAGTAACATGTAACTGTGCTAAATCCCTTGTGACGGCTTTGATTTCATTTTTGCCAGTGAAATCCTTGTAAAAGGAAGTGCAGCAGTGTGATGAGCTAAGGTGAAGATGCTGGTTTTAGTAGTGCTCTAAGCTGAGTGGAAGGGCAATTGAATGAGGGTTATATGCTTTCTCTGGGACGATAAGGTTTTATTTCCTGAGGGAAAGAGCCAGCTTTTCATGGGCTATATGTGGGCTTTGGCAAGGGCAGACAATCCAGTCTGTCAGGAAGCCATTTGAGGTGCTTCAGGTTTGTAAGCTTGTCTTTTTGTTTTTCAGGCGGATATTTGGAGCATGGGTGTAGTGCTGTATGCTCTGCTGTGTGGGTTTTCCCTTTGGATGATGACAATATGATGGCACTCTACAGGAGGATACCAGTGGGTATCAGTGGTGCTAGAATACACTGAGAAGGGAAATAGCTGAGCTTGACAAGAGGCCTTGCTTTTCGGATGGCAGAACATGCTGAGCTGTGAGTAGAAAGGCCTGTCTGCTGAATATTGTCCCTGTTTTTGCTGCTTTGTCTACCAGTATTTTGTGGATTTGGTTCTACACTTGGTTGGCCTATGTGGCACTGTAGCCTAATTCTGTACCATGATAGCATACAGAATTTAAGGAGAAGTATTTTCTTGCCAATGGGCTGGATTTTTTGTATCTGGTTCTTCAACTGGCTGCTCCCTATACTATCTGTAGTAAAAAATACAGACACATCATTTGATTTCCCTGAAATGAATGTTCCTAAATGCCAGCTCTTCTCATGTCTACAAAGATCAAAGTTCTGCATTTGCTATTAGAATTTCCTCTTCCAGAATCAGGAGGTAATGTAGGACCCCACAGATTGCCTTCAGAATCCAACAGTTAGTTCTGTTTCCTTTCGGAGTGCATAACAACCTGAGCACATGAATTGAATGGCATGGCTTTTTAGTCTGGTACAAACTCTGCTGTACACTGAAACTTGGTCCATTTGTAAGCAGGACTTTTTCCATCTCTGCAGGACAGCAGAAAACCCTTTGTGCTAATCATGATGCCAAGAAGCAGAATGCGGCAGATGATCCAACTGCTTCAGGTGTTCATTTCCTTAAAACTGAGAATAGTTTTGGACTGAGAGTTTGTAAGCAGAACAGAGCTCTTAAAGCTGTCAGAGATTATTTCTGCACTGTTCAATTCTATCTGCACAACATACACCGGATCTCAGAACTGCGTTGCTTGAATTGGTGGAACTTGCTGAAGTGAACTGGGATGAGCAAGTTTTAGAACTTAGTCAGAGTGCTGTAAAAAATGGATAATCTCATGAGTATTAAGGTACAGGCTTGCTATTTCTGCACTGAATTTGTTTTTATTTTACATGGCTGTGATCTGAAAGTTGCTTGAAACGCAGGCACCTAGGCACTGTTGTGTAACTGAATTTCACACGATAGGTCCTGAAATATCCTGGAATCAAAAACTCTGACTTGTTTTAAGTCTGCTGCTTGAGTCTAATCAGGGTCATAGTGTCTGTGTGCAGTGTTTCTTTCCCTGTAATGCTCCACATCATTTCATTTTGGGAATATTGAAGGAAATGGACTATGTGCCATAACTGTTGTTAGAACAAAGTATGTCTGGTGTGATCTTATGCATAGGTTCTGTAACTGCTCTTCACAGCTCAGGTGTTTGACCTTCCTTTTGGTGAAGTGATGAAATACTGCTGGTTTCTATTTGTGCTTCTAGGCACCTTGAAGCTCTTAGGAATAGAACAATTGTCTCCAGTTCTTTTCAATGATATCAGTAACAGCTCGAGTGTTGCTGCCCACTAGGTAGACCCAAAGAAGCAGATTACAGTGAAACAACACACGAGCTGGACCTGAATGAGGATCACTTTCAAGACAGTGGCTATGCTGCTTCAAGCCTACTTGCTTCTTCCTGCCGCCACTCTATTACCAAGTATCAACAACCTTTCATGATTCAACTTGCAAATGTTTGAAACTAACCCTTGTGTTTCTATGCCTTCCTAGGTGATTCGAGCCCTTGTCAACCCCAAAGATCCAAACCAAGCAGTGTCTTTCCATCAATGGAGAGTTCTTATTAAGCATGAATCGCTGCAATTCGGATGACAGCCTTCCACATGGTAACAGTGATGGACACAAGGGGCTCATCCACGTTCATGCTCTCATATCTCCTGGCTCTGCTGAAGCTCCTGACCTGAGCCTGCCAGACACAGCAGTCACCTGCCTGGATTGTGACCCAGCGCCTTTGCAGTGCTGCCCATCCCAAGCACAGCCCGAGTGTCCCAGCAGCAGCACCACCATGCAGGAGCAGGGCAGCATCAGTGAGGTGAAGCTGAGCATCTTAGATGGGGACTTAGAGTCAGGCTGCCAGTCCCAGGCACCAGGCAGCAGCACCAGCTCTGAGCCACTCTCATCTTGACAAGAGGAGTCCCATCTTCACCCTTGACCTCTCAAGCCCTCCTGTCTTTTATTGAATAAAGTCACTCTCATGCTCAGTCATCGCCTCGACTGCATTCTGAGTCTTCAATCACAGGGATTGGGATGAATGCAACAAACAGCAAGGCAGCTCAGCTTGCAATGCTATGGCTGTGGGGTTCGTGCAGGCAGAGCTCTGGGTTCCCATTTTGCCTGGCTTTGGGATGTCTGCAGCAAGATCTCTACCATTTTGTATGGGAGCAAATAATCTCTAGCATCCAGGTTGCTGCTCATGATATATCCCAGTCTTCCTGGCTGTCACTTTGTGATACTTTTCAAAGCCTTTTGATACTCTTTGATGCCTTGGCTGCTCCCTAACACCTCTGTCCTCCTGCCATGTTGACTCACGTCTCGCACTTTTAAGCTGGCTTTGCAGATCATCTCCAGCCCTGTCATCATCACGCTGCAGCAGGAGGTGCTCACCTGGCCCAATGTCTGGCAGTACTGCTTGTTCTGCAGATGAGCAGCTGCCTCCTCATCTCTTCAGCTACAGTAGTTTTTCTCAGGGCAGTTAGATGCAGTCATGCTCCTCTGGATTTGGTGTGTTAAATCCATGCTGCATGGCAGCAGTCAGTGCAATACAAAGGTGTTCTGTGTGCCATAGCATTTCTCCAGGGGCTGCCAAAGGTAGAAGCACAACACAGCACCATCCTTCTGACAGTAATGTCTGTGAGTGTTAGACATGTGAGCACTGCATCATCCCCAGCGTGTCAGTGCTTTTCCACACCAACCTGACTCTCACACTCTGCACTGAATGTAACTCTGCTCTTGTGGAGACAAATGCTTTCTGTCACATCCTCCATCCCTGCAACCATTTGCCGGTAGGCAGCTCTTGCAGAAGAATCAAGCAGCAGAACCTTGTGCTCACCCTACAGCATGCAAATGCTATGAAAGCAGAAATAACCTGGCATGCTCTGGGTCTGCAAGGCTGCACAGATGGGAGAGGTAGATTGTGTTTTTGCAGTGGAAGTTTCCAGTATTTTCAGTACATAGTGTAGGCCCTAACTGAATGTATAACCCTCTTGTAAAACAGCTGTATAAGTAGTTTTTCCACCAAGAAAGTTGCTGAACAGAATTAAGTTCAGACTGGGGGCATTCTGACATGGGGAGAATTGAGACAAGCACAAGATAAATACACAGGGTGGGTAGAGCCCAGCACAGGACAGAATGAATGTACTGACTTTTGGAAACATTGCCCTTCTCTGTCCGCAGAAAAGTACAAGGCAGACCTAAAAACAAGAGGTTGGTAATTGACCTTCTATGGAAATGAATCCTAGCCACAGTCTCGAGGAGTCTGTGAGCCTGAGATGCTCAACCAATGAGAGCCATGAGAGCATCACCTGCAGTGGGTTTAGGGCACAGAACAGAATTGATTTCACTGACTGGTGTGCAGTTTCTCCCTTGCCAATAGGGGATGTGCGCGCAGTATTGCAATAATGAATAAGCACTGCTGCTATCGCTGCCATCTTTGCCTAACTAGAAATCTTTGACTTTGAGAGTTTCTCACACAAGGGGAGAGGGTAAGAAAGTAAAGAGGCACAGAAAACTAAGGGAAACTGCTCTTCTTTATCTTATCTATAAAAATTGATACGATGCTGTTGTGCATTTTTTTTAATTTTATTTTTAATTTTTTGCTAATGTCAGTTAGATTGTTTTAAAATATCCACACACCAAAATCTGACTACCAAGCAAATGTAATGAAAATGAAATGAAGGTGAGTTAGTGGAAAGCACAAGGCCATATTATATTAGGCTCCAGCAAATTTACAGGCAGTCACTGCACGAAGAGGTAGATCTGAGTTGCACATTATATGATTCCCACAAAGATTAAGGAAATCTGAAGCTTTCAATATATTTTTTTAATTCTTTTTTCATTTCATTTTTAAACACCTGACCCAGACCCCAACCCTCACAGGAGCTGTAAAGATAACAGCATTAACCAGCAATGTAACTCTAATCCTAACCCTTACCCTGATTCTAAAATCGTCCCTAACTCCAAATGCAACAACAAAAATGATGCTAGAAGTTTGTAGCAAAAGGAACCTTAACCCTGATCATAATCCAAAAAAAAAATCATTATGGTAACAATAATCTTTACCTTAAGAGTAATATTAATCAGAGCCCAGATGATGCCTGCATCCAATCAGAAGCATGCTTTGCATTATTTAAGAGTTGTATTTTTTCCAATGAACTCTCTCTATTATCACGTTTATAAAGTAACAGAGTCTGTTCTTTTTCTCCTGACACTGTGCCTTACTCCTGACATCCCCTGGAAATGACCCAGATAGGGCACCATCAAAGTAATGCTAATAGTAATGTCAATCCTAAGGGTATCTCTAGCCTCAGTGTTAATGGGACGCTAACAACAATCCAAACAGCCTTAAACATTCTGGTGGTGTGAAAGAGGTGCTGCCTTGCACATGCTGGGCAGTCCCATTGCCTGTTAAATGCAGGCGGCAGCGTAGAAACATGATGCCCGTGGTCAGAATGCCCTGTGGCAGATCCTGGCACCGGAGAACTGACCGGAGAACCATGAGAGAACTGACAACAAATCACGCGACATCAGAACCGACCCAGTGGTTATTTACAAGCCTTGGGAGACCCAGACAGGATCTCAGAGTGGTGAATGTAGGTACAGAAGTTGTTACTACTCTGTTTTCTTCTAAAAGAAGTGTTTTTTTTTCATCTCAGAAGTTGGGGGGGGGGGGGGGGGGGGGGGCGGGAAAGGGATATCAATTTAATTACTCATTAATTTATTGACAGACATTCACGTTTGCTACGTTTGGAGAAGTTTTTATTTGTTTGCTGTGGTTTGATTTTTTTTTTTTCTTTTTTTTTTCCCCTTCCCTCCTCTTCCATCTTTGTGTTCTTCCCCTATAATCAAAAGAACGGATCCCCAGGGTTTGTCCCGCAGACGTTCTTTCCGTGGTCTCTGCTGCCACCATCTGGCCAATAAGCGGAACTGCCACTGTTGGGCGTTTGGTGCCGCAGGAAGCACAACGCAGATCTGAGTTCTGACCGGTCTACGCAGCAAATCCGCCAATCTTTATTGCGATAAGCCCTCCAAACAAGAGCATAAAGTCTTTGCCTGAGGGCAGGGTTAGTAGTAATGGATGTCAGTTTTGAAATTTCCAGTCCATTCACCATAGCACTTTCTGCCTCCATGTCCCATAACCAGAGCAGCTATGCTGGCATGCTCTCTTGGTTTCTGTCTAAACCACTGTACTATATCCATCAGTTCAGCTGCTGTATTATGGGCAGCAGGGTTTGGGGGGTGGACACTGGTCAGGGCACTCCCACCAGCCTATCCTGCATTTTTTTTTATTTTTTTTTTTCATTTTTGGGTTACAATCAGTCAGATCTCAAATAGATCTAGTCCAAATGGAACCTCAAAATCTGACCTTTTAGTGCCTTCATTTACAGAGTCCATTTTATACAGATTCCCTTGTACAGGGCCCCCATGGTCCTCCAGACAGTTGTTACTGATCTTCCATAGGAGAATGATTGAATTAGGTTTTTTCCCATCAAAACTGCCACCTGTCTTTCCAATTTTTCAACACTATCATTCAATAGCTGATTTGCATCAGCCTGAGCCTCTTCAGTTATGTTCAGACAGTTCAAGGCCATTAAAAGTGGCCATGCCACCATGAACACAGCTAACTGTCATTCTCAAGTTGTAAGTATGTCTTTGCTAAGACCATGGAAATACTCAGTCAGGTGGGCCAGGGACTCATTGACCCTCCCTCCGTCCCACACAGGGCCCCATTTTTCAGTGACAGAAGCAGTGCTGCATTTTGAGGATCCTAGGAATCCCAGGACATGCCCTGACAAAAGGTCATTCAAAGGGGTAGTCTTTCCCCATCCAAACAACTCCATGATATTCACAGAATCACAGAATTGTAGGGGTTGGAAGGGACCTCCAGAGACCACTGAGTCCAGTCCCCCTGCCAAAGCAGGTTCCCTACACCACAAAAGAGGTACAAAGAGGTAGATCTGAGTTGCACATTATATGATTCCCACAAAGATTAAGGAAATCTGAAGCTTTCAATATATTTTTTTAATTCTTTTTTCATTTCATTTTTTAAACACCTGACCCAGACCCCAACCCTCACAGGAGCTGTAAAGATAACAGCATTAACCTGCAATGTAACTCTAATCCTAACCCTTACCCTGATTCTACTGGGGACTGTCTGAAACGGACATCAATTCAATTACTCATTTATTTATTGACAGACATTCAAGTTTGCTACGTTTGGAGAAGTTTTTATTTGTTTGCTGTGGTTTGGTTTTTTCTTTTTTTCTTTTTTTTTCCCCCTTCCCTCCTCTTCCATCTTTGTGTTCTTCCCCTATAATCAAAAGAGAACGGATCCCCAGGGTCTGTCCCGCAGACGTTCTTTCCGTGGTCTCTGCTGCCACCTGCTGGCCAATACACGGAACTGCCACTGTTGGGCGTTTGGTGCCACAGGAAGCACAACGCAGATCTGAGTTCTGACCGGTCTACGCAGCAAATCCGCCAATCTTTATTGTGATAAGCCCTCTACATGGCATTGCGCATGCACTCGAACACGCAACAGGCATAGATTTCTCTTAACTCTTTGAGGAGCAGGCAAGCAGAACAACTGAGCGCACCACTGCTTGTGATTGGGCCACCCCCATCATAGAGATGTGTGTTAGATCTTTTACCCACCCCTGGACTGGCCTTGTTGTTTAACGATAACCTCTGAAATCTGAGCTACTGGTTCTACCACCTGTAGTGTAGAATAGGTAGCCAATAAATGCTTTTCAACTGTGATGTATCTTTATTCTGCTCCATGCCAAACCTGTGGCCAAAACCTCATAGGGGTTCACAAAGAACTCTGGCTCTGCCAGAGCCCCCATCCAGACCCTTCTTGAGTTACATTCACATCTAGTTTGGCTGAAAAGGTTGGACTATAAATACTCAGTGCTTGGGCCTGTTTAACAGATATTTTTTCCTGATTATGCTGTCCATCGATCTTTTTAAACTGAACTCCTGCTCTAATCTGGTCTTTAAACATTTGTTGTCTCAAGACCCTAATGGGTCCAGACTGGATTACCTTAGGGGCTGGACGCCTAAGTCATGGCAGCAGATGGTTCTCTGCCTTTCTCAGACCTTTCCACCACCATTCAGAGCCTGCATCTGGCCGTAGGCACTCTTGTCTCCCCATCAATTGGGCAGCCTGTTGTATTACAGCACCTGAGGGCCACTGGGGGGTTCAGTATGGATAACATAGACCCATACTGATGTAAAGGTGATGGCTGTAGGATGAGATCCCTCGTTCCTGATGAAAAATTTATTGACTGGGCTCTCAAAATCATCTTCATAGATTGCCTCTTTCATGCCTAATTCTCTAATATAATTTTGTTAGTCCTCCATAGAGGACCACAGGCTGATATTTAATGGTATGTCATTCTTATTTGGCCATGTTATATGACACACAGCCATAAATCATTCACTGATCAAATGGCTATCCTCATTATGTTGGACAGAGCATACAGTCTTTGCCTGAGGGCAGGGTGAGTAGTAATGGATGTCAGTTTTGAAATTTCCAGTCCATTCACCACAGCGCTTTCTGCCTCCATGTCCCATAACCAGAGCAGCTATGCTGGCATGCTCTCTTGGTTTCTGTCTAAACCACTGTACTATATCCATCAGTTCAGCTGCTGTATTATGGGCAGCAGGGTTTGGGGGGTTGGATACTGGTCAGGGCACTCCCACCAGCCTATCCTGCATTTTTTTTTTTTTTTTTTTCATTTTTGGGTTACAATCAGTCAGATCTCAAATAGATCTAGTCCAAATGGAACCTCAAAATCTGACCTTCTAGTGCCTTCATTTACAGAGTCCATTTTATACAGATTCCCTTGTACAGGGCCCCCATGGTCTTCCAGAGAGATGTTCCTGATCTTCCATAGGAGAATGATTGAATTAGGTTTTTTCCCCATCAAAACTGCCACCTGTCTTTCCAGTTTTTCAACACTATCATTCAATAGCTGATTTGCATCAGCCTGAGCCTCTTCAGTTATGTTCAGACAGTTCAAGGCCATTAAAAGTGGCCATGCCACCATGAACACAGCTAACTGTCATTCTCAAGTTGTAAGTATGTCTTTGCTAAGACCATGGAAATACTCAGTCAGGTGGGCCAGGGACTCATGGACCCTCCCTCCGTCCCACACAGGGCCCCATTTTTCAGTGACAGAAGCAGTGCTGCATTTTGAGGATCCTAGGAATCCCAGGACATGCCCTGACAAAAGGTCATTCAAAGGGGTAGTCTTTCCCCATCCAAACAACTCCATGATATTCACAGAATCACAGAATTGTAGGGGTTGGAAGGGACCTCCAGAGACCACTGAGTCCAGCCCCCTGCCAAAGCAGGTTCCCTACACCACGTTGCACAGCTCAGCATCCAGGCAGGTCTTGAATATCTCCAGAGAAGGAGATTCCACAACCACCCTAGGCAGCCTGTTCCAGTGCTCTGTCACTCTCACCGTAAAGAAGTTATTGCACACATTAGTGCAGAACTTCCTATGGTGCAGTTTCTGTCTGTTTCCCCTTGTCCCGTCTCCACACACTGCTGAAAAGAGTCTGGCCTCAACACTTTGCCCCCCACACCTCAAATATTTATAGAACCTGGATCCTGTCCCCTCTCAGCCTTCTTTTCTCAAGGCTAAACAGACCCAGTTCCCTCAGTCTCTCCTCATTGGGGAGATGCTCCAGGCCCTTCACCATCTTTGTGGCCCTCTGCTGGACTCTTTCTAAGAGATCCCTGTCTTTTTTTTACTGGGGAGCCCAGAACTGGACACAATATTCCAGATGAGGCCTCACCAGGGCAGAGTAGAGGGGGAGGATCACCTCCTTCGACCTGCTGGACACGCTCTTTTTAATGCACCCCAGGATGCCATTGGCTTTTTTGGCTACAAGGGCACACTGCTGGCTCATGGTTAATCTGTCGTCCACCAGGACGCCCAGGTCCCTCTCAGCAGAGCTCCTCCCCAGCAGCTCTTCCCCCAGCCTGTACCGGTGCATGCAATTATTTCTCCCTAGGTGCAAGACTCTACACTTGCTTTTGTTAAACCTCATCCGGTTTCTTACTGCCCGGCTCTCCAGCCTGTCCAGGTCTCGCTGAATGGCAGCACAGCCTTCAGGTGTGTCAGCCAATCCTCCCAACTTCGTGTCATCAGCAAACTTGCTGAGGGTGGTCATTGATGAAGATGTTGAACAAGACCGGACTGAGCACAGACCCCTGGGGGATGCCGCTCGTTACAGGCCCTCAGCCAGACACTGCACCGCCAACGACAACCCTCTGCACTCTGCCAGTCAGCCAATTCTCGACCCACTTCACTGTCCAATCACCTATCCCATACTTCCTCAGCTTTGTTATAAGGATGTCATGGGAGACTGTATCAGTTATAGAGGTTATAGAGTTCAATTCCTGTAGTCAATTTGGCGGCCCAGGTGGGACCAGCTCTGTTCGCTGCAGGACCAGCTGAGAGGGAGACACTTTTGGCGCACCCTGAGATTTCTCTGAAGGACTCCCTTCCTCACCTGATCACTGCAGGGACAGACAAGGACCACCCATAGGTGGACCAGGTATGTGTATGGTAAGTGGAGCCCATATGTCTTGAGGAGACATCCTACACAGTTTACAGCCATACGTGCTGCTCCCAGGGAGGTGAGCTCATGGCTTTGGTTGCCAGCTGGGGTAGGAAGACTCCTTGGGTGAGTTCCTATGAAAGGGAACTGTATGTCATATGAATGGAAACAAGAACAAGTACTCTCTCCCAGGTGGGTGACAATAGGAGGGACCTAGGTTGGTCTCTCCTACGGGTATGGGATATAGTGGATAGCCTGTCAAATGGTAGCCTGGGTTCTCCAAGTTGTAATCACGGGGGTTATAGGTTGTATGTTCAATATTATCATCTGCTTTAAGTGTTTGGTACCGTGTGTCAAGCCGACTCTGGGAAAAACATTAACGTTTGCAACTGGTCGACCAGAGTATGAGTGTTATTAAGATTCCAGCTAGAAAACGTTGTCAGCATTGTGTAGTATGAATAAACCATGGTTTTTGATCTAAATGTCAGAGTGAGTGTGGTGTGAGTGAGACACAGAACAGCTGCAGGGTGAGTGCCGAGTCCCGATCCATGTTTCCTTCCTCCTGTGAGGGAAATGGCCAGACACGGACAAAGTGAAAGACTGTGTTGTGTGTCCACTCATAAGTACTTTCTGCTTGTATGTAAGAAGACAGGAGTTTGTACTCTGTAGATTAGTAAGATTGTCCTGAGGAGAGGTGTACATTCCACCCGACCAATGAGTGTCAACCCATTTATGTAATACTATGTACTGCTTGCGAGGAAGTGTGTGAGGGAGGTGGTTCAATCAGTGCTGGTTCTGTGGCACAGTGTTTATAACTGAAGAATACAGACTGTATTAAGGGAGTTTATGTGAACTGAAGAACTGTACGTTTTGACAAACTGTTTTGATGGTATAAGAAAGTGTAATTGTTAATGATATATGAAAGTGTAGTTGAGGGAATGTGGAAGTGTATCTGAGCATAGAAATAGAGGAAGCATTTACAGAGGAAAAAGGATTAAAGTGAGTTTACCTGCATTGACATGAGAGCAACACCCTGCCAGACCGCTGCCCTGTGAGCTGAGCAGAGCAGAGCAGAGACACAGTCTCCATGTATCAGGTAGTGTTATTCTGCTTACCAAAAGAATGAGTTCACTACAGAAGAGGCAAATCTTCCCCTCTGCTCCATCTGTGGCATACTCTGGAGTTCAAGGCATTGCAAAGCTATGGCACATCTACTTTCTTTCAATGATGAAAACTTAGTGTGCTCTGGGCTCTCATTTCAATTGCATCTAAAGAAGTCTAGGGTCATGCCAGCTGACAGGAAGCTGGCAAATGTTGTCTCATTGTAAGGAAGAGCAAGAAAGATGACATGGGCAATTATGGACCTGTCAGTCCAGAGCCTGGTAAAATTATGGAGAAAATGATGGTGGGAGTTATGGAAAAACAGCTGAAGGACAATTCTGTCATTGGTCGCAGCCAACACAAGTTTGTGAGGCAAAGGTCCTGTTTAATTTAAGCTCATTTTGTGACACAGTTATCCGTTTAGTTGACCAAGGGAAGCCAGTTGATGTAATCCTTGAGGATTTCAGTGGAGATTTTGATACTGTTTCTCACAACAACCTTCTGGACAGAATGTTCTGCATATGGCTAGACAGAAACACAATGTGGTGGGTGAGCAGTTGGCCAGTAGGTCAGTCCCAAAGGATTATAGTCAGTTTTTTCCATCAGGCTGGTAGATGGTCACTGTCGGGGTCCCCAGGGTTCCATTTTGGGGCCACTTTCCTTTCATGTTTATGCAGATGACTTGAATGCAGGACTAGAAGACGTTCTGAGCAAGTTTGCTGATGAGACCAGATGAGAAGGTGCTGTTGCCTCCACTGAGGGTGGAGAGGACTTGCAGAGAGATGTGGACAAGTCAGAGAAGTGGGTACCAGTTGGTACTAAGCACCAAGTGCATAAAGTATAACAAGAACAAGTGCCTGATTGTGCACCTGGGTAGGGGCAATGCTGGACATACACACTGACTGGATATGGGACACTGGAGAGAATTCTGACTGGAAAGGGTTGGGGTGCTGGTCAGCATCACACTGAATGTGAGTCAGCAGTGTGCCAAGGCAGCCAGGAAAGACAACAGTCCCCTGGAGTGCATGAAGCAACTTATTGCCAGCTGGGTGAGGGAAAGGGTTGTCCCTCTGCTCTGCATTGCTACTGCCTCACTATGTTCTGGGCACCACAGAACATAAAGGACTTCAAACTCTGGGAGAATGTGCAAAGGAGGGCACTGAAACCGAGAGATCTGAAGTTCAGAGTTTCACAGGGATTGGCTGCTTGTTCAGACTGGGCCCTTCTCACATCCCTGCTCACATCCTGCAATGAAACATAGGTCTCATATGGGACATGAACCTCACAGCGTCCTTGCACCACATGTAGAGCCTGGGATCTTCTGTCCCCATGTCTTTCATTTAACATCATACAAAATTCCAACACATTGCCCCAGGAAATGCCCAGAGCCAACATGACATACAGGACCTCTCTACCACTGGTCTTGCAATCAGGGCTTGACCTGTCTGCTTTGTAAGGCAAAGGAGAGGTTTCTTAGCATGCCAGTGCCTTTGCCTGCCTGTAGTCATGGCTTCCAGTTATCTTCTCTAACAAGTCCCTTGGGAAGCTTACTTGGTAATGTTCCTCAGCGGGCCCATTAATACTCCAAGAAACTTCACTGTTACTTCTGACTTTGTCTTGTTGAGCACTTTGTGCAAACTTCTCTCTGCACTAGAGGCTGATGAACTCAGCATCAAATGCACCCTGGGACCATTATAACCTAAAGAATCTCCTGTGCCTTATGCCATCTTGTTATCTTCTTCAGGTTATCAGAACTTGTTCAGCAAAAAGGAGGGATATCTGGAGAGAGCTTAAAGAATCCAGTATAAATTTATTGTCTATTTATTTATAGTTGGATTTAAAGAAGACATTAAAGCAGCACTGTGCAACTGATACCAATCCAGGATGTCCCAATGAGTTCTGTACTGTTACTGTGTTGACAAAGGTCCTTCTCAACCTCCCCACCCAATTTCTGCTCACAATGGACCTATGGGACTTGCATCACTTTTCTTCACATCACTCTTCTCCTCTGCATTCATCCGCTCAGTGTTAAAACTGCTTTGCACCAACTCCCACTGGCTTTCCTCAGAGAACCAGCTACACATGGAAAAGGAAAGATTTCTCTTTTTTATCTGGCCAGCAAATGGAAAGAAAGGTGATGCAATTGAATGAACAGTAAAACACAGTGATCAACTGCATGCCATGTTCAAGCGGCATCTATTGAAGTTTGTCTTTCATATGGAATACTTTTAAAAGAAATGATTTATTCTGAGGTAGGATAGGATAGATTGAATCACAGTGAAGTAGTTGACAACAGAGGCCATCAGACTCTGGTAGATAGAGCAAATTCCAGTAATCTCCCTGGGATAGATCAGCCAGGTAGTTGAGAGGTATCAACTTAAAATTGATCAGGACTTGTGAGTATATCACACATTGAGATGGGTTAACACATTCTCACTGATTCTCAGACTTTGGGGAGATGGAACAAATTCCAGTAATCCCCCTGAAAGTCAGAAATCAGACAGATAATTGGGATGTATCTGACTGAACAAAGAGCAAGGGATGGAGAAATCTGGAGGGCAGTGGGAGTAGTTTGTGCCCAAATGGCCTGCTGAAAACATGCCCTTAACCATGGCCATTTATTTAGGAGAGCTGAAAAAACTTGGAGGATGAGACACATCAAATAGGCAGCAGGGAAGAGTAGTGCTGGGCACCGGGCTATAGTCACAGGGCATTGGCACTGGCACCACTGTCTGTGTCTCTGAATCTGAAGACATTTGTGTCCAGCGAACACAGTTCTGGAAAACATTGTAGTTTCAGTAAAAGAAAAAAAAAGACATCAAATCACCTCAAAGATTCATATTTACAACTTAAAATGGAACAAGACTCATGAGAATTTTTCATGTTGAGAAGGGTTAACACAATTTCAATGATTTCCATCTTTGTCTTCAATTATTTGTTTCAGTTTTATTGACATTTATGATCAACTATTAAGCTTACAGCCTCAAAATAAATAAAAAGAGATACATTTGCATCTTGCACGTGGCCTGATGCCCCTTTCACCTTCGCAGTTCCCACAAGTCCTTCCATGCCGGAGAGTATGAGATCCAGCAGAGCACCTCTCCTCTTTGGTTCCTCCACTGCTTGGTCAAGAAGCTGCCATCTGTGCTCTCCAGGGATCTGCTGGATGCCACATGCCCTGCTGTGCTGTCCCTGCCACAGATAATGGAGTGACAAAGGCCACCAAATGGGACAAGGGACAGACAACATCAGATTCCCATCTGTCTGCAGAGGGCACCTTCCATTTACTCTCCCTGATCAGGAAGACAGGAAAAGACACTGATGGTCTCCTCTGTTTGCCATTTCCATTAGCTCTGACCTGTCTGCTCTTCCATCCCCAGGCAGAGCTCAGTGCACTCTCACAGAGGGCAGTCGCCCTTCTTTGTCTCCTCGCCCATCCATCCTAAAGACTCGGTATCCCCCTTGTGCTACAGTGCAGTTGTGGAAGCCATTAAACTGTGTCCCCATGGTCCAAACAGGAGCTCAGGCCTGCAGCTCTATCAAGATTTCTAGCTTCTTGTGTGTTGGTGTTTGCATTAGTGCAAAACCACAGAAGTAAACATCCTAATTGGAAAGCATCACTGGAGATAGCCTGACTGGATAGCTAATCTATGGTATCAGTGTGCAGAAGGTGGCACACAAACATTAGACTGATCGTGGGCCTTGGAGTTGACACAGCAACATGGTCACACCATGGGCATGGCTTTCCTGAAGGCCCTGTGCTGCTCTTGCAGCTGTGAGTGAATTCACCAGACAGCCAGTGCTATCCCCTCTCTGGCCCTCGGCTGATGCCCAGGAAGGAGCTGTCTATCTCAGGGATTTCCCACATGGTTTACAAGCACTGGCACACATCAGGAGCAGCCCAGGCACCTTGGGCATCACCCAGTGTCTGTGTGTGAGCAGCTGCCTCCCAGCTGAAGGTCCGAGGACTCAGAGCAGGAGCTCACATGCAGGCAACTCCTTGTGCTCTTCTGAACTGAACCAGAGGAATCCCAGCTCCTGTGGGTGTGTAGGGAGCTGAATCCCATTTCAGCTCCAGGATTTCTGTCAAGGGATGAGACTCCTGCACTGCCTCAGCTGGATCACTGCCCTGCACAGGGAAAGTCCAAACCTTGCCTTCCTTGTCTGGTTGCCCTTATTGTTTCATCAAACGATCTCTGGGAGCACTCCCCATATGTCTCCAATCAGTCACTGACCACTGGACATGTGGTGGTTAATTGAGCGAATTTCAAAGCACAGTCATGATGCTGTTGTCTTTCAGGAGCTGTTGGCCATGAGGACCCAGGGACATGTCAGGGGAGACAAGTCGGAAAGATAAAAATGACATAATCTGCTGCTTGCCTGTCCAGGCTCCTGGGACACAGGGAGCTCATAAAAGTGTGCAGGGCTGCAGAGAGACAGCTGTGCCCAGGAGCAGCTCTTGTGCACAGAACAGCCTGCAGGTAACAGAAGGAGAGGAGAGAAACTGAAGAGAGCTTGCAGGATGTGTGTGGTGTGAGCGGGCTGTGAGCTCACTGCAGGAGCATTGCTCACAGACCATGACAGGGTAAGTCTCACTGCAGACCATGAGCTGCTTTTCATAGAGGGTCAACTTAATTTGGGACATCCCATAGGAGATCTGGATGCAGGCACTGCATGTTTCTTTACTGTGGAAAAAGCCTTCTGCTCCAGCTGAGGGCTTCCATACTGCAGTATGAAATCACAGCCCTGAGGGCTGCATGTCCCAGCACGGCTGCAGGCTGTGCAGCCGGGGCTGCAGGCGGGTGCCCAGGGCTGTCCTGCAGAGCAGGGTCCCTGCTGTGCCCCAGGGGCTGTGTGCCGGGTATGGGACTCTGCCGCCTGCCAGGCTCAGCACTCAGCCTGCCCGGGGAGCTGCCCAGGGTGCTGCAGGGAGACGGGTGGGGGGAAGGAGCCCCCCGGCAGGGCTTGTGCTGCCACAGCTGCTGCCTGGGGCAGGGGATCACAACTCCACTGCACAACGGAATGTTTCTGAGGGCACTTTGCAAGAGGAGAGCCAAGGCAGGGGGTTTCCATTTCCTGTTCTGAGGCAAAGAGGTTTGGAGTCAGAAATCTAAAAGGGGCAATAAGAGTTCTGAGAATTTTTCATCAATCAATTGCTTGTTTTGTGAACACTCACACATGATGTGCTTTCAGTCTCCCCTTTCTCGAAGGATGGAATTATCATCATTTTCTGTAGGCATGAATAATTCACTTATCCTACAAACAGGCAGCATTTTCTAACTGAAACTGAATGCCACAGAAGCTCGGGTAGGGGGCTCTAAGAGCACTTGGGGTAAAGATATGAGACATGAAACAGATGAAAATATCCAGGGAGAAGGCATAAGAAAATAAAAGGAAGGTTAGAGCTCCATATGCTGCTTCTGCTTAAGGAATGCTGAAATACATGAAATTAAATGCAAGTAATGGTGCTAAATGTACACTGTTGTAAGAGAATAAAAACATTTCATATTATAGCAGGAGGAGTGTGTCTGAGAATGGTCTGGACTTGTCATTATCTTCTGCACTCTGAGCAGGACTCCAAGCCCAACAACAGCAGATGTCCAACAGCAGCTCCATCAGCGAGTTCCTCCTGCTGCCGTTGGCAGACACGCGGCAGCTGCAGCTCCTGCACTTCTGGCTCTTCCTGGGCATCTACCTGGCTGCCCTCCTGGGCAACGGCCTCATCAGCACAGCCGTAGCCTGCGACCGCCGCCTGCACACCCCCATGTACTTCTTCCTCCTCAACCTGGCCCTCCTCGACCTGGGCTGCATCTCCACCACTCTCCCCAAAGCCATGGCCAACGCCCTCTGGGACACCAGGGCCATCTCCTACACAGGATGTGCTGCACAGCTCTTTTTCTTTTCCTTCTTCCTCTCAGCAGAGTATTCCCTTCTCACCATCATGTCCTATGACCGCTACGTTGCCATCTGCAAGCCCCTGCACTACGGGACCTTGATGGACAGCAGAGCTTGTGCCACCATGGCAGCAGCTGCCTGGGGCACTGGGGTTCTCTATTCCCTGCTGCACACTGCCAGTACGTTTTCACTGCCTCTCTGCCAAGGCAATGTTGTCAACCAGTTTTTCTGTGAAATCCCACAGATCCTCAAGCTCTCCTGCTCAGACTCCTACCTCATGGAATTTGTATTTCTCTTTTTTGGTGTCAGTTTAGGCTTTGGTTGCTTTGTTTTCATAGTTGTGTCCTATGTGCACATCTTCATGGCTGTGCTGAGGATGCCCTCTGAGCAGGGACGGCACAAAGCCTTCTCCATGTGCCTCCCTCACCTGGCTGTGGTCTCCCTGTTTCTCAGCACTGGTGCTTTTGCCTACCTGAAGCCCCCGTCCATTTCCTCCCCACTCCTGGATCTGACATTCTGTATGCAGTGGTTCCTCCAACACTAAACCCTATTATCTACAGCATGAGGAACAGGGAGATCAAGCACGCTTTCAGGAAGGTGTTGCAATAAGCACTATTCCAGCTACAATAAAATGCACAACTTCCTCAATAGGATTCCCAGTGGTGGTTCTTTATGTTTTATGCATCTTTGTCTGTTTGATTATGTGAGATATAGGAATGTGCAAAAAAAAAATGTTATTGAACTTATAAATAAAAATGTATTTAAATTCTTTCCTACCTAATTTCCATTTTCTCACTCCAAGAACTCATGTAAACATGGAACCAGATTCCCTGAATATGTTATAAGATACCTAAAAAGCTTTCAAAATAGACTTACTTAGATTTTCTTTCTTCCTACTTTGCCTGGATTTGGGGAGGTACAGCCACAGACAGCAGCTCAACGTGCTCTTTTCATTCATGTGCTCTTACCAGTGCTGCAGTGCTCTTGAGTCCTCTCATTTGTGCAGTCCTGAAGGTCTTGTGTGTCTCACAACAGTCCTGTTGCCTCTACAGCAGCAATCCAGGGCTGCAGTCAGTAGCCGGCAATATGAACAGGTCTGTCAGAGCTGGTCTCCTTGCTGGCACTGCCATAACAAGAGGGCCCCTTTAGAGCAGGACCAGAGAACTGGAGGGAGGCCTCTTCCAAAGCTGGTGTAAGGAATATACCTCAGGAGCTGCTCCCTGAGAAAACCTTGAGATCTTCAGGTGCTCTTCACTGTGTGACCAGATCAGATTGAATAGTCCCAAGGAGATCCGTAAGCATCTCAAGGCAGTGCTGTGGTTTAAGGTTTATGGGTTGAGACAAAGAGAAAAAGAAAAGGATAATAATTATGACAAATGTATTTATACATATATAATATATTTAGTGTATTTTCACACATATACAACATATGCAGTTGCAAACATATATGAACTAATCCCTATGCGCATCTGTCTGCAAGTCCAGGATTAGTTGCAGGGGTTTTAACAGCCACAGGGTTCACTGTAGGAGCTGAAGTGGCTGTTGGGCTGTTGCAGGAGTTGAAGTGACCTCAGAGTTCATTGCCAGAGCTGGAACCACCACAGGACCTGTGACTATGTTGGAGCAGCCACTGGGCTCATTGGAGGGGTTGGAGCCACCGCAGGGCTGTACTTCCTCCCTTGGGAGGAATTTGTACCATTTTCTTATTACCATACTTGGAACAGCTACAGGACCCGTAGCAGGAGTAACTGCAGAGCTCATTATGAGGGGTGGAGTGACAGAGGGATCTGCCCAGAGCTTGGAGCAACTGCAGGACGTGTAGCAAAACCTTGGAGCTGCTGCATGGTCTGTGCCAGGAGTTGCAGAGGCTGCAGCACTGTCAGCAGATCCAGCTCTCTGGATCTGGCACACTGCAGTCATTTGTGCCTCTTGGGGGTTACCAGTGCCACAGCAGACCTGCCCCCAATATTCTACCAGTTTCTCAGGCTCCTGCAGTTGCTCGGAGATGAAGTTCCAAAGCCCTGGGGGTGCCCACCACTCCAGGCAGCTGCCCAGACCGTCCCACACCCTCTGCCATGCAGAGCCTTCTCACCTTGGGGCAGATCTCTCACTGATATTCCTGAATAATTGTTTAACCTCAATCATAGATTCATAGAATCACCAAGGTTGGAAAAGGCCTAAAAGATCATCCAGTCCAACCGTTCACCTATTACCTATAGCTCCCACTAAACCATGTCCCTCAACACAATATCCAGTACACCCCCGGACTCACAGAGGCGACAATGTAAATTGTGTAATTCCTAATCAAATGGACAATATTACTTCCAAAACCCAAAGATGACCGCAGAGCTGAATGTGCACAAAACTTCACTTTGTCAGCTGCCAATTTTATCGTGGTACAAACTGAGGTCAAACAGCATAGCAAAATAAATACCCTAATGCAGCATCCAAGCACCAAGTAAGGAGCTGTGCAGTGAAGCTTCATGAGAAGACTCAACAAGCTCCACACATAGGGAGCACATCCACACATATCAGCACCATGGCCTGCACTTCTCCAGCTCCCACAAAGCCCTGTCCGCTCTGGACAGATGTGCTGCTATCTCAACCCTTGGAGCCTCACATCAGGCACCAAAATGACAGTGGTTGTTGAACCCAACATGTGGCTCAGCAGCACACAGTGCTTTGTGCACTGCCCAATTCCCAGTGGGATGGGGATGAGAACTGGGAAAAAGAGTACAACTTCTGGGATGTAACAAAGCAGTTTACTAAGAGAGATAAAAGAAGTGGAGTAATAGTTATCACTATATATCCGTTGATATGGAATTGTATGTAACAACTGATGCACAAGCACTTGCTCAGCACCACCAGACTGATGCTCAGCTGGACCCTGGGCAGTGAAGAGACTGAGATGAACTCCCACCCCTTTCAATACAATTTCTGCTTGCTGTCAGCTGATAGAGAACGTCCCTTTGGCCACTATCAGTCAGCTGTCCTCACTCTGTTCCCTCCCAGCTCCATGTGCCCTCCACTGACCATGGCCTTGGCTCTGTACAACACTGCTTAGCAGCAGCTGTAAACATCAGAGTGTTATCAATGGTTTTCTCCTAGAACCAAAACACTGCACCACAGCAGACAGTCTGAAGAAAACAATTCCATTCCAGCTGTAACTCAGATTCCTGCCTGTCCCCTCTTCTTGTTCTTCCTGATCAGGAAGCAAGGAACAGAATCTGCCGCTCTCCTCTCTGAGCCCTTTCCATCAGTTCTCAGCTGGCTCCTCTGCCATCCCCAGGCAGAGCTCAGTGCCCTCTCATGGATGGCAGCAGCCTTTTCTCTTCTTCCTTGCCCATCCGTCATGCAGAATCTGTACCCCATTTGCTACAGTACAGAGCTGAGAATCAACCCACCATGTCTCTGTGAACCAAACAAGACCCTAGGCCTGCAAAGGCACAGAGATTTGGAGTTCGCTGAGTGAATGTTTGTGGTCCTCTCATTAGTGTAAGGATTCTTCAGAAAGCATCCCCTTCCAGAAGCATGTTTTGATTTAGCCTGTCTGGGTCTTGCATCTACACCGTGCTACTGGTGTTCAGAAGATGGCACACAGGTACGAGACCCATTGTGGGGCTCACAGTTGTCCAGTGAACATTGTCACTACCCAGGGCATGTCTTTCCTAAAGGTCCTCAGTGGCATTTGCCAGCTGGCTGGGGGTGTGCTGGAGACCCCAGGGAACTGCCATTCTGTTGTAATACAAGAAGAATTTTACAGAGCAGCAGCCATGGATCAAGATAAGCACTTTACAGAGCAGCAGCTGCAGAGCAGGATAAACAGCATGAGAACCAAGGACACCTCTAGCAAAAGAGTGAAAGGCTCGTGGCTTTGAAGCGGGGTTTTAGGGTTCTTATTGCAGAAGCTTTCTTCCAATTAGTACGTGTGATTTTTGAACACCCTTGTTTGTTTGCTATAAAAGTACGGCTCTTCAGGCAATAGATGGACACAGCTATATTTAACTATATTGGTGTGTGGTTGTTTGTCCTAGAACGCTGACTTTTGCCTTCAGGTTCGCCAACACATGGGGGCCCGCAATGTCATGGGATTTAACTCTTGAACACCTGTGGGATCCCGAGAAACTAAGCCAGTATTTGAGTCAGGGATGGCGCAGCCTAGATAGATCTAAGGGGGTATGACTTATTTGGGGCTTGGCTTGTGCTTACCGTGCTCTATATAACACTGTTCCGAAAAGAGAGAATTTCCGAGCTGAGGTTCTAGCCAAAAAGGGAAATCCCCAAGTCAATTTTGATCAGTCACAGGAGGCACCAGTAACAATATCAGTTGCCCTTGTGGAAGGCAAGAAATGGAAATGGGTGTCCTCACGTCTAGAACGGAAAAAAGAAGTGGAGGAGGAGGCAACAGAAGATCCAGGTGACAGGTCTGGATAAGTACCGAGAAAGGAAAAAGGAAAAGTGTCATGAAGAAGAGAGTGATGAGGAGGAAATCTCTGTTACTGTTTGTCGATCCCTGAAGATGACTGAAATCGAAGGCGTAAGAAAGGAGTTCACACGGCACCAGAATGAATCTCTTGTTACCTGGTTGCTTCGCTGTTGGGACAGCTGGGACGGTAGCTTGTTGTGATGTGACAGGCCCTTCCCCATATTCTGGAAGAATCTTAGTGTAATACAGTGGGTGTAGACAAAAAGGCGTAGGTTATATAAGGATGTGTCTGTTTCAATAAATCGCCATTTTGCCACTTCATCTCCTTGGTGTCACTTGGTAATTGGCCTAGCTGCTGCTTCAGTTGAAGGCGAGAGATCGTAAAGAAATTAACGACCATAAAGCCTTCATGTGTATCATTAAAATTCTCAGCTATTAGACACAAGCGCTTTCCAGATTGAGCAAGGAACAACAGTAAATTGCACTGTGTGTTTCCTTGTGGTGTTACCTACGTGACCACAGAGAAGACACGAGGAAGTGGCATGACCAGCCTACTCCTGTACTATGAGCACGGGTGAGGGAACTACAAAACAGTCCAACCACCAGTACGGCTGCTCCAGTTATCACAGGTAACCAATAGAGGGGCCCTGCCCTCATTCAAGGGAGTGGAAGGGATAATAGAGTTTATTGGACTGTGTGGATTTGATGGCCTAGCACATCAGAACCACAGAAATATAAGGCACTGGTGGATACTGGTGCACAGTGCACCCTAATGCCCTCCAGTCATGAAGGGACAGAATCAATCCATATTTCTGGATATCTCTCAAGAATTGACTGTGTTGGAGGCTGAAATAAGCCTCACTGGTAAAGACTGGAAAAAACATCCTATGTGAGTGGTCCAGGGTTTCCGTTCATACTTGGTATTGAGGATACCTCAGAAGAGGGCATTTCAAGGATACTAAGGGGTATCACTGGGCCTTTGGAATCGCTGCTGTAGATATGGACAACATTAAGCAGCTGTCTGTTTTGCCTGGCCTGTCAGAGGACCCGTCTGTTGTGAGGCTGCTACGAGTAAAAATAAAAGAGCAGCAGGTACCGATTGCTACAAAGACAGTGCACAGACGGCAGTATCGCACCAACAGGGATTCCTTGCTCCCCATTCATGATTTGATTCGCCAGTTGGAGAATCAGGGAGTGATCAGTAAAACTCACTCACCTTTTAACAGCTCCATATGGCCAGTGCGTAAAGCCAGTGGAGAATGGAGGCTGACAGTAGACTACCGTGGCCTGAATGAGGTCACACCCCCACTGAGTGCTGCTGTGCTGGAGAGCAAATAATTCAAATTCTTCTATGAGCCAGTTTTGCTGTTAAGTGAAGCAAAGTAAAAGGGCCTGCCCAGGAAATTCAGTTCTTAGGTATAAAGTGGCAGGATGGATGTCATCACATCCCAACAGTGATTGACAAAATCACTGCCATGTCTCCACCAACTAGCAAGAAAGAGACACAATCTTTCCTGGGTGCAGTGGGCTTTTGGAGGATGCACATTCCAAACTACAGCCTCATTGTAAGCCCCCTTTATCAGGTGATGCAGAAGAAGAATGATTTTGCATAGGGCCCAGAGCAGCAGCAGGCTTTTGAACAGATTAAACAGGAGATAGCCTGTGCCATGGACCTGGGGCCAGTACGGACTGGACAGGATGTAAAGAACATCCTCTATACTGCTGCTGGAGAGAAAGGTCCCACTTGGAGTTTGTGGCAAAGAGCCTCAGGAGGGACCCAAGGCCGACCCCTGGGATTCTGGAGCTGAGCGTACAAGGGGTCTGAAGAGTGCTACACTCCAACTGAGAAGGAGATCTTAGCCGCGTATGAGGGGGCTCGGGCTGCTTCCGAAGTAGCTGGTACTGAAATGCAGCTCTTTCTGGCACCTCGACTGTCAATGATGAACCGGATGTTGAAAGGGGAGGTTCTCTCCACCCATCATGCTACCGATGCCACCTGGAGCAAGTGGATTGCACTGATTAGACAACAAGCGCGGATGGGGAACCTCAATCGTCCAGGAATTTTAGAAGTGATCATGAACTGGACTGAAGATAAAAAGTTTGGAACATCACCAGGAGAAGAGGTGTCATGTGCTAAAGCGGCCCCACCATACATCGAACTACCAGAAAATGAAAAGAAATATGCTCTTTTCACTGATGGATCATTTCATATTGTAGGGAAGCATCGGAGATGGAAAGCTGCTGTTCGGAGCCCCACACGACAGGTCGCAGAGGCCACTGAAGGTAAAGGAGAATCAAGTCAGTTTGCAGAGGTAAAAGCTGTCCAGCTGACCTTAGATGTGGCTGAACGGGAGAGGTGGCCAATGCTTTATCTTTATACTGACTCATGGATGGTGGAAAATGCCTTATGGGGGTTGTTACAGCAGTGGGAACAAAATAACTGGCAACGGAGGTGTAAACCTATTTGGGCTGCTGAACTGTAGAAAAACATAACTGCTCAAAAAAAAGATATGATTGTAAAGGTGTGTCACGTGGATGCACACTTGCCCAAGAGTCGGGCTATTGCAGAACAACAAAACAACCATCAGGTAGGTCGAGCTGCCAGAATTGAGGTGGCTCAAATAGACTTGGACTGGCAGAACAAGAGTGAATTATTTCAAGCTTGATGGTTCCATGAGACCTCAGGCCATCAAGGAATGGACATAACATATAATTGGGCTAGAGACTGAGGGGTGGACTTAACTATGGATGCTATTGCACTGGTTATTCATGACTGTGAATCATGTGCCATAATTAAACAAGCCAAGAATATGAAGCCTCTCCGGGGGGAAGGCCAAGGCAAAAGTATAAATATGGGGAGGAGTGACAGGTGAATGATGTCACCTTGCCAGGATCTCATAATGATAAGCGTTTTGTGCTTACCATGGTGGAAGCAACCACTGGGTGGCTTGAAACATACGCAGTACCCCATGCTACTGCCAGAAACACAATATTGGGTTGTTAGAAACAAGTCCTATAGAGACATGACACCTCAGAAAGAACTGAGTCTCATAATGGGACACATTTCAAAAATTCCCTTAATAAATACTTGGGCCAAAGTTCATGGCATTGAGTGGATTTATCATATCCCCTACCATGCACCAGCTTCTGGTAAAATTAAAAGATACAATGGGGTGTTGAAAACTATGTTGAAAGCAATGGGTGGTGGAACACTGAAGCACTGGGAAAAGCATTTGCATGTGGTGCAAGGATGCTGTTAAAGTTCATATCCCACATGTGCCCTGTGTCTCATCACAGGATGTGGGGTGTGAGAAGGGCCCAGTCTGAACAAGCAGTCAATCCCAGTGAAACTCTGAACTTCAGATCTCTCAGTTCCAGTGCCCTCCTGTGCACACTCTCCCATAGTTTGATGTTCTTTATGTTCTGCATTGCCCAGAAGTGCACCCAGTGCTCCAGGTGAGGCAGTAGCAATGCAGAGCAAAGAGGGACAAACCTTTCTCCCACCCAGCTGGCAATAAATTGCTTGATGCACTTTAGGGGACTGTTGGCCTTCTTGGCTGGCTGGGCACACTGCTGACTCACTTAAAATTTTATGTTGAGCAGGACCCCCAATCCTTTTCAGTCAGACGTCTCTCATGTGTCCAATATACAGACAGTGTTTATGTCCAGGGTTGCCCATACCCAGGTGCACAATCAGGCACTTGTTCTTGTTATACTTTATGCACTTGGTGCTTAGTACCAACTGGTACCCACTTCTCTGACTTGTCCACATCTCTCTGCAAGTCCTCTCCACCCTAAGTGGAGGCAACAACACCTCCTCATCTGGTCTCATCAGCAAACTTGCTCAGAACATCTTCTAGTCCTGCATGCAAGTCATCTGCATAAACATGAAAGGAAAGTGGCCCTAAAATGGAACCCTGGGGAGCTCTGACAGTGACCATCTACCAGCCCAATGGAACCCACTGACTATAATCCTTTGGGACAGAACTACTGGCCAACTGCTCACCCACCACTGCTGGTGAACCTGAAAGGCAAAATGTCAGCGTGCTGGGTCAAACAGAGAAACACCAATATAGTTACATATAGCTGCATCAATTTATTGCCCGAAAGCCAGACTTTTATAGGAGACAGACAAGGGTGTCCAAAAATCACACACGCTAATTGGAGGAAAGCTACTGCAATAACAACCCTATAACCCCCCTTCAAAGCCACGAGCCATTCATTCTTTTCCTAGATATGTCCTTTGTTCTCATGCTGTTTATCCTGCTCCGCAGCTGCTGCTCTGTGAACTCCTTATCTCAATCCATGGCTGCTGCTCTGTAAAATTCTTCTTGTATTACAACACACCACGTTCTGTTTCTGTCTAGCTGTATGCAGGAATTTCTGTCCAGAAGGGTGCTGGAGAAATAGTATCAAAAGCTCTACTGAAATCCTCAAGGATTACATCAACTGCCTTCCCTTGTTCAGCTCAATGGATAAAGGTGTCATAAAAAGACCTGAAATTAAATAGGGCCTTCCCCTCTGTATCTTGTGTTGTCTGTGACCTGTCCTTCAGTTGTTTTTCCATAACTCCCACCATCATTTTCTCCATAATTTTACCAAGCACTGTAGTGAGACTGACAGGTCCATAGTTGCCCGTGTCATCTTTCTTGCTCTTCCTTACAATGAGACAACATTTGCCAGCTTCCTGTCAACAGGTATGACCCTAGATTTATTAGATGCCATTGAAATGCGAGCCCAGAGCATGCTAAAGTGTCATCAGTGCAAGAACGTAGATGTGCCATAGCTTTGCAATGCCTTGAAATCCAGACTATGCCACAGATGGAGCAGAGAGGAAGATCTGCCTCTTCTGTTCTGAGCTCATCCTTTTGATAAGCTGAATATCACTACATACTCCATGGGGTCAGGTGCAAAAGACACAATGGGTGCCCTAAGCACGTAGCTGAGGTGGTATTTAGGATGGCCAAGAATACCTCCCTTCTGGCCCTCAGCTGATGCTCCAGAAGGAGGTGTCTATCTCATAGATTTTCCGTCACAGTTTACAAGCACTAGCACAAAACTAGGATCACCCAAGGCATCTTGGGCATCACTGAGAGACTGTGTATGAGTAGTGCAGTCCCTGTGGAATAAAAACCAAGGATTCAGATGAGGGACTCACACACAGACACCTCACTGTGCACATCTGAACTCAGCTAGGTGAACTTGTAGCTCCTGTGGTTCTTTGAAAAACTGATCCCAATTCAGCCCCAGGGTTTCCATCTGAGGATGAGATGCCTAACGCTAGAATAAGGATGGGATGGTCTGTTGATAACAGGACAAATGGAAACGGATTTAAATTAAAAAGGGGAGACATAGGTTAGATGTGAGGAACCTATATTTTTACACAGCAACACTGGAAAAAGTTGCCCTCAGAGGCTGTGCATGCCCAATGGATGGGATCCTGGGTTTACTCTGGGTTTACCCTCACGTCAGTCCATGTTTCTACTCATACTTTTGTCTAGGTGAACTCTCACTTTACTCAAGGTTTTACGTACAGTTTACCATCAGGGAGTGTGATCGGGAGATGGGCTGGTGGAGTGACTTGCTGGCATCCCCGAGGGAAGGCTGCCAGGCAGATACCCCCAGAAAAGTGGTTGACTCCCTGCCCTGTCACAGTCAGACAGACCTGACTGATGAGAAGGGTTGGAAGAGAGTCCCAACTCAACATCACAGGAGCTCCCCCATGCCTGCCTAGCCCTCGACCCCTGATCCATCTAAGCAACAGGTTTGACACTCTGAAATCTGAAGGAGATAAGAATGGGGAGGCAATGGAGGATCTGCCTAGGAGGAAACCTAATGCAAGGCAGTCACTACCAAGCCTTGTGACTTCCTCTGCCATGAAAGAAAGAAGGGTGGCCGTGGTGGGTGACTCCCTTCTCAGAGGAATAGAGGGCCCCATTTGCAGACTGGACCCCAGTTGTCAGTAAGTCTGCTGCCTTCTTGGTTTCAGGTCAGGGACATAATGAGGAAACTCCCAATGCTGGTTAGGTCCACTGATTATTTTCCACTACTCATAGTTTAGGTGGGCAGTGATGAAATTTCTTAGATAAGACTACAAACTATAAAAAGAGATTTCAGGAATTTAGGCCATTTAGTTCACAAAGTGGGAGATCAAGTGATTTTTTGTTCTATACCTTCAGTGGCAGTGAGGGACACAGAGCAGGCTTGGAAAGCAAAGCAATGAACAATTGTCTCAGAGGTTGGTACTGAGCCAGAAACTTTGAGTTCTTTGATCACAGGACAGTTTACTTGGCCCATGGTCTGTTATCCATGAATGGAACCCAACTGTCTCAAAGGGGGAAGTGAATCCTAGCATAGACGGTAGCGGGGCTTATTGAAAGAGCTTTAAACTAGCTACGATGGGGGAGTGGACAAAACAGGGCTTACCAGAGATAAGCCTAGGGAAATGCTGTTTGAGCTGGGAGAGAGGCAGATGCCTCAGCTGAAGTGCGTCTACACCAACGCACGCAGCTTGGTCAACAAGCAAGAGGAGCTGGAAGCAACTGTGCATCTGACAAACCATGACCTAGTTGCTATTACCGACCCATGGTGGGACCACTGCCATGACTGGAGTGCTGTGATGGATGGTTACAAGCTCTTCAGAAGGGATAGAGGAGGAAGGAAGGGTGGTGGTGTGGCCCTTTATATTAAAGAGAGTTTTGATGTTGAAGAGCTTGGGCTTCAGAATGAAGTGCATGTTTGTAAGGATCGGGGGAAAGGCCTGTAAGTGTGACATCTTGCTAAAGGTTTCTTATAGACCGCCTAATTGATGGGTGAGGCATTCTATGAGCAGCTTACTGAAGTCGCAAGATTGCCAGCACTCATTTTCTTGGGAGACTACAACTTCTCTGATATATGCTGGGAATATAATAAATAGCAGAGGAATCAGTCCAAGAGGTTTATAGATTGCATGCAAGACAGCTTCCTTACACAGCTGGTATGAAGTCCTACCAGGGGTGGTTCCTTGCTAGACCTGCTCTTCACTAACAGTGAAGGACTGGTAGGAGTTGAGAAGGTTGGGGACTGTCTTGGGCAGAGTGGCCATGAAATGGTAGAATTCTCTATTCTTGGAGATGTCAGAAGGGTGACTAGCAAAACTACTATCCTGAACTTCTAGAGGGCGGACTTTGACCTGTTCAGGACACTTGTAGCACAGGTCCCTTGGGAGTCGCTCCTTATGGGTAAAGGGGTCCAGGAAGCCTGGACACTCCTCAAGATGGAAATCTTAAAGGCACGAGATCAGGCTGTCCCTGAATGCCATAAGGTGAGCCATAGGGGAAGAAGACCAGTGCAGATGAACTGGGAAAAACTATTGAGACTCAGGAAGAAAAAGAGAATCTCCGTCCTCTGGAAGAAGGGGCTGGGTACTTGGGGAGATTACAAGGAAGTTGCTAAGGCATGCAGGGAGGAAGTTAGGAAGGCACATTAACTCCCTGTCCCTTAATCCATGCCCAGAGCTTCTCAGCCATGTCACTGCCAACTGTAAGCTCCATGCAGAGTTCAAGTGGGACACAGAGGGCACAGCCTTCTGCTGGGTGGATGCAAGTGTTGGTGGAACCAGATGGGACAAAGCCCTCCCACCATGCCCTCCTGGGAAAATGGCCACCCCAAGAATGGCAGTCTGCCTCCTCCATGACCCCATCTGAAATGCTCCTGCACTGATTGATTATAGGGCTTTAAACCAGGTCCAAATGGGGAAGGGTGGGGAATTGGATGTGACAGAGAAGGGCTGAGGGATATTGTTGCTGTTGGAGATTGAATGGAAAGCCTCTGAGTTGTTCTATAGGATTGTGTGAGGATTCCTCAGAGAAAGTCTTGTTGCCAATACCCCGTCCTAAATCTTACTGTGTACCCTCTGGGGGTAACCCCAACCTACTGCTGCCCTAAAGTGCCTGTAGACCAGTGCGGGTAGCATGGGAAATAAACGGGACAAATCAAGAGAAAACCACAGAGCTTTTCCTTTCATGCAGGCTGCTGATTCTGAGCAAGGCCCTGAACATCAGTACCACAGTGTAGATGCAAGACCCAGACAGGCTAAATCAAAGCATGCTTCTGGAAGGGGATGCTTTCTGAAGAATCCTTACACTAATGAGAGGACCACAAACATTCACTCAGCGAACTCCAAATCTCTGTGCCTTTGCAGGCCTAGGGTCTTGTTTGGTTCACAGAGACACGGTGGGTTGATTCTCAGCTCTGTACTGTAGCAAATGGGGTACAGATTCTGCATGACGGATGGGCAAGGAAGAAGAGAAAAGGCTGCTGCCATCCATGAGAGGGCACTGAGCTCTGCCTGGGGATGGCAGAGGAGCCAGCTGAGAACTGATGGAAAGGGCTCAGAGAGGAGAGCGGCAGATTCTGTTCCTTGCTTCCTGATCAGGAAGAACAAGAAGAGGGGACCGGCAGGAATCTGAGTTACAGCTGGAATGGAATTGTTTTCTTCAGACTGTCTGCTGTGGTGCAGTGTTTTGGTTCTAGGAGAAAACCATTGATAACACTCTGATGTTTACAGCTGCTGCTAAGCAGTGTTGTACAGAGCCAAGGCCATGGTCAGTGGAGGGCACATGGAGCTGGGAGGGAACAGAGTGAGGACAGCTGACTGATAGTGGCCAAAGGGACGTTCTCTATCAGCTGACAGCAAGCAGAAATTGTATTGAAAGGGGTGGGAGTTCATCTCAGTCTCTTCACTGCTCAGGGCCCAGCTGAGCATCAGTCTGGTGGTGCTGAGCAAGTGCTTGTGCATCAGTTGTTACATACGATTCTATATCAACGGATATATAGTGATTACTATTACTCCTCTCCTTTTATCTCTCTTAGTAAACTGCTTTGTTACAACCCAGAAGTTGTACTCTTTTTCCCAGTTCTCATCCCCATCCCACTGGGAATGGGGCAGTGCACAAAGCACTGTGAGCTGCTGAGCCACATGTTGGGTTCAACAACCACAGTCATTTTGGTGCCTGATGTGAGGCTCCAAGGATTGTGGTAACAGCACATCTGTCCAGAGTGGACAGGGCTTTGTGGGAGTTGGAGATGTGCAGGCCATGGTGCTGATAGTTTCCCTATATCTGAAGCTTGCTGAGTCTTCTCATGAAGCTGCATTTCTCAGCTCCTTGCTTGCTGCTTGTTTTCCCTGCTGCATCATTTGTCAACTCTGGATGCTGGATTAGGGTATTTATTTTGCTATGCTGTTTGACCTTGGTTTGTACCACGATAAAATTGGCAAAGTGAAGTTTTGTGCACATTCAGCTCTTTGGACATCTTTGGGTTTTGGAAGTAATATTGTTGGTATGATTAGGAATTACACATTTTACACTGTCGTCTCTGGGAGACCAGGGGTATTCAAGGAGAGACTGGATATTGTGTTGAGGGACATGGTTAAGTGGGAGCTATTGGTAATAGGTGAACAGTTGGATTGGATGATCTTTCAGGCCTTTTCCAGCCTTGGTGATTCTATGATTCTAGGATTGAGGTTAAACAATTATTCAGGAATATCAGTGAGAGATCTGCCCCAAGGTGAGAAGGCTCTGCATGGCAGGGGGTGTGGGACAGTCTGGGCAGCTGCCTGGAGTGGTGGGCACCCCCAGGGCTTTGGAACTTCATCTCCGAGCAACTGCAGGATCCTGAGAAACTGGTAGAATATTGGAGACAGGTCTGCTGTGGCACTGGTAATCCTAAAAAGGCCCAAATGACTGCAGTGTGCCAGGGCCTGGCCCACACCTACTGAGCTGTGTTCAACACTATTCAGCATCTTCAAGGGGAAGAGAGCTGGATCTGCTGACATTGCTGCAGCCTCTGCAACTCCTGGCACAGTCCCTGCAATAGCTCCAAGTTTTTGCTACACATCCTGCAGTTGCTCCAAGCTCTGGACAGATCCCACTGTCACTCCACCCCTCATAAGGAGCTCTGCGGTCACTTATGCTACAGGTCCTGTAGCTGTTCCAAGTATTGAGATAAGAAAATTAAGCAAACCACTGAGTGCTGCTGTAGAGACGACGGGACTGCTGTGAGACACACAAGACCTTCAGGCCTGTAGAAATGAGAGGACTCGAATCCTCTGTGCACTGTATCAAGTGTAAAGAGAGGAGGAATGAAAAGAACTAGTTGTGCTTCTATCTGTGGCTGTACCTTCCCCAAATCCAGACAAAGTTGGATAAGAGAAGAGCTAAGGAAAAGCGTATTTTGAATGCTATTTATTTCTCTCTTAACCTATTCGGGGAATCTGGTTCCATGTTTACATGAGCTCTTGGAGTGAGAAAATGGATAGTAGGTGTGAAAGAAGTGAAACAAATTTTTATTTATAAGTTCAATAACATTTTTTTGCACGTTGCTATATCTCACATAATCAATCAATCAAAGATGCATAAAAGATGAAGAACCATCACTGGGAATCATGCGATGAAGATGTGCACTTTATTGAAGCGGGAATAGTGAGTATTGCAACACCTTCCTGAGAGCGTGCTTGATCTCCCTGTTCCTCATGCTGTAGATAATAGGGTTCAGTGTTGGAGGAACCACTGAGTACAGAAGTGCCACTGTCAGATCCAGGAGTGGGGAGGGAATGGAGGGGGGCTTCAGGTAGGCAAAAGCACCAGTGCTGAGAAACAGGGAGACCACGGCCAGGTGAGGGAGGCACGTGGAGAAGGCTTTGCGCCGTCCCTGCTCAGAGGGCATCCTCAGCACAGCCACGAAGATCTGCACATAGGACACAACTATGAAAACATAGCAGCCTACGTCTAAACTGATAGTAAAAATGAGAAACACAACTTCCCTGAGATTTGATTCTGAGCAGGAGAGCTTGAGGATCTGGGGAATTTCACAGAAAAACTGGTTGACAACATTGCCTTGGCAGAGAGGCAGTGAAAACGTACTGGCAGTGTGCAGCAGGGAATTGAGAACCCCAGTGCCCCAGGCAGCTGCTGCCATGGTGGCACAAGCTCTGCTGTCCATCAAGGTCCCGTAGTGCAGGGGCTTGCAGATGGCAACATAGCGGTCATAGGACATGATGGTGAGAAGGGAATACTCTGCTGACATGAAGAAGGTAAAGAAAAAGAGCTGTGCAGCACATCCTGTGTAGGAGATGGCCCTGTTGTCCCAGAGGGCGTTGGCCATGGCTTTGGGGAGAGTGGTGGAGATGCTGCCCAGGTCGAGGAGGGCCAGGTTGAGGAGGAAGAAGTACATGGGGGTGTGCAGGCGGCGGTCGCAGGCTACGGCTGTGCTGATGAGGCCGTTGCCCAGGAGGGCAGCCAGGTAGATGCCCAGGAAGAGCCAGAAGTGCAGGAGCTGCAGCTGCCGCGTGTCTGCCAACGGCAGCAGGAGGAACTCACTGATGGAGCTGCTGTTGGGCATCTGCTGTTGTTGGGCTTGGAGTCCTGCTCAGAGTGCAGAAGATAATGACAAGTCCAGACCATTCTCAGAGGCACTACTCCTGCTATACTATGAAATGTTTTAATTCTCCTACAACAGTGTACATTTAGCACCATTACTTGCATTTAATTTCATGTAGATCAGCATTCCTTAAGCAGAAGCAGCATATGGAGCTCTAACCTTCCTCTTATTTTCTTATCCCTTCTCCCTGGATATTTTCATCTGTTTCATGTCTCATATCTTTACCCCAAGTGCTCTTAGAGCCCCCTACCCGAGCTTCTGTGGCATTCAGTTTCAGTTAGAAAATGCTGCCTGTTTGTAGGATAAGTGAATTATTCATGCCTACAGAAAATGAAGATAATTCCATCCTTCGAGAAAGGGGAGACTGAAAGCACATCATGTGTGAGTGTTCACAAAACAAGCAATTGATTGATGAAAAATTCTCAGAACTCTTATTGCCCCTTTTAGATTTCTGACTCCAAAACTCTTTGCCTCAGAACAGGAAATGGAAACCCCCTGCCTTGGCTCTCCTCTTGCAAAGTGCCCTCAGAAACATTCAGTTGTGCAGTGGAGCTGTGATCCCCTGCCCCAGGCAGCAGCTGTGGCAGCACAAACCCTGCTGGGGGCTCCTTACCCCACACGTCTCCCCGCAGCGCCCTGGGCAGCTCCCCGGGCAGGCTGAGTGCTGAGCCTGGCTGGCGGCAGAGTCCCATACCCGGCACACAGCCCCTGGGGCACAGCAGGGACCCTGCTCTGCAGGACAGCCCTGGGCACCCGTCTCAGCTGGAGCAGAAAGCTTTTTCCACAGTAAAGAAACATGCAGTGCCTGCAGTCAGATCTCCTATGGGATGTCCCAGTTATAGTTACCCCTTAATTAAAAGCAGCTCATGGTCAGCTGTGAGACTTACCTTGTCATGGTCTGTGAGCAATGCTCCTGCAGTGAGTTCACAGCCCGCTCACACCACACACATCCTGCAAGCTCTCTCCAATTTCTCTCCTCTCCTTCTGTCACCTGCAGGCTGTGCTGTGCACGAGATCTGCTCCTGGGCACAGCTGTCTCTCTGCAGCTCTGCCCACTTTTATGAGCTCCCTGTGTCCCAGGAACCTGGACAAGCAAGCAGCAGATTATGTCATTTTTATCCTTCCCACTCATTTCCCCTGACATGTCCCTGGGTCCTCATGGCCAACAGCTCCTGAAAGACAACAGCATCATGACTGTGCTTTGAAATCCACTCAATTAACCACCACATGTCCAGTGGTCAGTGACTGATTGGAGACATATGGGGAGTGCTCCCAGAGATCGTTTGATGAAACAATAAGGGCAACCAGACAAGGAAGGCAAGGTTTGGACTTTCCCTGTGCAGGGCAGTGATCCAGCTGAGGCAGCGCAGGAGTCTCATCCCTTGACAGAAATCCTGGAGCTGAAATGGGATTCGGCTCCCCACAGAACCACAGGAGCTGGGATTTCTCTGGTTCAGTTCAGAAGTGCACAAGGAGTTGCCTGCATGTGAGCTCCTGCTCTGAGTCCTCGGTCCTTCAGCTGGGAGGCAGCAGCTCACACACAGACACTGGGTGATGCCCAAGGTGCCTGGGCTGCTCCTGATGTTTGCAAGTGCTTGTAAACCGTGTGGGAAATCCCTGAGATAGACAGCTCCTTCCTGGGCATCAGCTGAGGGCCAGAGAGGGGATAGCACCGGCTGTCCGGTGAATTCACTCACAGCTACAAGAGCAGCACAGGGCTTTCAGGAAAGCCATGCCCATGGTGTGTCCGTGCTGCTACGTCACCTCCAAGACCCACGATCGGTCTAATGTTTGTGTGCCACCTTCTGCACACTGATTCTATAGATGAGCTATCCAGTCAGGCAATGTCCAGTGATGCTTTTCAATTAGGATATTTACTTCTGTGCTTTTGCACTAATGCAAACACCAACACACAAGAAGCTAGAAATCTTGGTAGAGCTGCAGGCCTGAGCTCCTGTTTGGACCATGGGGACACAGTTTAATGGTTTCCACAACTGCACTGTAGCACAAGGGGGATACCGAGTCTTTAGGATGGATGGGCGAGGAGACAAAGAAGGGCGACTGCCCTCTGTGAGAGTGCACTGAGCTCTGCCTGGGGATGGAAGAGCAGACAGGTCAGAGCTAATGGAAATGGCAAACAGAGGAGACCATCAGTGTCTTTTCCTGTCTTCCTGATCAGGGAGAGTAAATGGAAGGTGCCCTCTGCAGACAGATGGGAATCTGATGTTGTCTGTCCCTTGTCCCATTTGGTGGCCTTTGTCACTCCATTATCTGTGGCAGGGACAGCACAGCAGGGCATGTGGCATCCAGCAGATCCATGGAGAGCACAGATGGCAGCTTCTTGACCAAGCAGTGGAGGAACCAAAGAGGAGAGGTGCTCTGCTGGATCTCATACTCTCCGGCATGGAAGGACTTGTGGGAACTGTGAAGGTGAAAGGGGCATCAGGCCATGTGCAAGATGCAAATGTATCTCTTTTAATTTATTTATTTATTTTGAGGCTGTAAGCTTAATAGTTGATCATAAATGTCAATAAAACTGAAACAAATAATTGAAGACAAAGATGGAAATCAATGAAAATGTGTTAACCCTTCTCAACATGAAAAATTCTCATGAGTCTTGTTCCATTTTAAGTTGTAAATATGAATCTTTGAGGTGATTTGATGTCTTTTTTTTTCTTTTACTGAAACTACAATGTTTTCCAGAACTGTGTTCGCTGGACACAAATGCCTTCAGGTTCAGAGACACAGACAGCGGTGCCAGTGCCAATACCCTGTGACTGTAGCCTGGTGCCCAGCACTGCTCTTCCCTGCTGCCTATTTGATGTGCCTCATCCTCCAAGTTTTTTCAGCTCTCCTAAAGAAATGGCCATGGTTAAGGGCATGTTTTCAGCAGGCCATTTGGGCACACACTACTCCCACTGCCCTCCAGATTTCTCCATCCCTTGCTCTTTGTTCAGTCAGATACCTCCCAATTATCTGTCTGATTTCTGACTTTCAGGGGGATTACTGGAATTTGTTCCATCTCCCCAAAGTCTGATGGAATGTGTTGTCAACTCCTTCACTGTGATTTGATCTATCCCTTCCTATCTATTCTTTTTCTTTTTCTTCTTATACTTTTTCTTTTTCTCAATCACTGTCTCTTTTTTATTAAGGCACGAAGTCTGAAAGATGTTCATTAATGTCAGTAAAAGTGAAAAACAGAGTTGGAGACAAAGATATAAATCAATGAGAATGTGTTAACCCATCTCAATGTGTGAAATACTCACAAGTCCTGATCAGTTTTAAGTTGATACCTCTCAACTACCTGGCTGATCTATCCCAGGAAGATTACTGGAATTTGCTCCATCTCTCAGAGTCTGATGGCCTCTGTTGTCAACTACTTCACTGTGATTCAATCTATCCTATCCTACCTCAGAATAAATCATTTCTTTTAAAAATATTCCATATGAAAGACAAACTTCAATAGATGCCGCTTGAACATGGCATGCAGTTGATCACTGTGTTTTACTGTTCATTCAATTGCATCACCTTTCTTTCCATTTGCTGGCCAGATAAAAAAGAGAAATCTTTCCTTTTCCATGTGTAGCTTGTTCTCTGAGGAAAGCCAGTGGGAGTTGGTGCAAAGCAGTTTTAACACTGAGCGGATGAATGCAGAGGAGAAGAGTGATGTGAAGAAAAGTGATGCAAGTCCCATAGGTCCATTGTGAGCAGAAATTGGGTGGGGAGGTTGAGAAGGACCTTTGTCAACACAGTAACAGTACAGAACTCATTGGGACATCCTGGATTGGTATCAGTTGCACAGTGCTGCTTTAATGTCTTCTTTAAACCCAACTATAAATAAATAGACAATAAATTTATACTGGATTCTTTAAGCTCTCTCCAGATATCCCTCCTTTCTGCTGAACAAGTTCTGATAACCTGAAGAAGATAACAAGATGGCATAAGGCACAGGAGATTCTTTAGGTTATAATGGGCCCCAGGGTGCATTTGATGCTGAGTTCATCAGCCTCTAGTGCAGAGAGAAGTTTGCACAAAGTGCTCAACAAGACAAAGTCGGAAGTAACAGTGAAGTTTCTTGGAGTATTAATGGGCCCGCTGAGGAACATTACCAAGTAAGCTTCCCAAGGGACTTGTTAGAGAAGATAACTGGAAGCCATGACTACAGGCAGGCAAAGGCACTGGCATGCTAAGAAACCTCTCCTTTGCCTTACGAAGCAGACAGGTCAAGCCCTGATTGCAAGACCAGTGGTAGAGAGATCCTGTCTCTCATGTTGGCTCCTGGCATTTCCTGGGGCAATGGGTTGGAGGTCCGTATGATGTTAAATGAAAGACATGGGGACAGAAGATCCCAGGCTCTACATGTGGTGCAAGGACGCTGTGAGGTTCATGTCCCATATGAGACCTATGTTTCATTGCAGGATGTGAGAAGGGATGTGAGAAGGGCCCAGTCTGAACAAGCAGTCAATCCCTGTGAAACTCTGAACTTCAGATCTCTCAGTTCCAGTGCCCTCGTTTGCACATTCTCCCAGAGTTTGAAGTCCTTTATGTTCTACGGTGCACAATCAGGCACTTGTTCTTGTTATACGTTATGCACTTGGTGCTTAGTACCAACTGGTACCCACTTCTCTGACTTGTCCACATCTCTCTGCAAGTCCTCTCCACCCTCAGTGGAGGCAACAGCACCTCCTCATCTGGTCTCATCAGCAAACTTGCTCAGAACGTCTTCTAGTCCTGCATTCAAGTCATCTGCATAAACATGAAAGGAAAGTGGCCCCAAAATGGAACCCTGGGGACCCCGACAGTGACCATCTACCAGCCTGATGGAAAAAACTGACTATAATCCTTTGGGACTGACCTACTGGCCAACTGCTCACCCACCACATTGTGTTTCTGTCTAGCCATATGCAGAACATTCTGTCCAGAAGGTTGTTGTGAGAAACAGTATCAAAATCTCCACTGAAATCCTCAAGGATTACATCAACTGGCTTCCCTTGGTCAACTAAACGGATAACTGTGTCACAGAATGAGCTTAAATTAAACAGGACCTTCGCCTCACAAACTTGTGTTGGCTGCGACCAATGACAGAATTGTCCTTCAGCTGTTTTTCCATAACTCCCACCATCATTTTCTCCATAATTTTACCAGGCTCTGGACTGACAGGTCCATAATTGCCCATGTCATCTTTCTTGCTCTTCCTTACAATGAGACAACATTTGCCAGCTTCCTGTCAGCTGGCATGACCCTAGACTTCTTTAGATGCAATTGAAATGACAGCCCAGAGCACACTAAGTTTTCATCATTGAAAGAAAGTAGATGTGCCATAGCTTTGCAATGTCTTGAACTCCAGAGTATGCCACAAATGGAGCAGAGGGGAAGATTTGCCTCTTCTGTAGTGAACTCATTCATTTGGTAAGCAGAATAACACTACCTGATACATGAGGACTGTGTCTCTGCTCTGCTCTGCTCAGCTCACAGGGCAGAGGTTCAGGGTGTTGCTCTCATGTCAGTGCAGGTAAACTCACTTTAACCTTTTTTCTTCTGTAAATGCTTCCTCTGTTTGTATGCTCAGATACACTTCCACATTCCCTCAAGTACACTTCCATATATTATTAACAATTACACTTTCTTATACCATCAAAACTGTTTGTCAAACAGTACAGTTCTTCAGTTCACATAAACTCCCTTAATACAGTCTGTATTCTTCAGTTATAAACACTGTGCCACAGAACCAGCACTGATTGAACCACCTCCCTCACACACTTCCTCGCAAGCAGTACATAGTATTACATAAATGGGTTGACATTCATTGGTCGGGTGGAATGTACACCTCTCCTCAGGACAATCTTACTAATCTACAGAGTACAAACTCCCGTCTTCTTACATACAAGCAGAAAGTACATATGAGTGGACAGACAACACAGTCTTTCACTTTGTCCGTGTCTGGCCATTTCCCTCACAGGAGGAAGGAAACATGGATCGGGACTCGGCACTCACCCTGCAGCTGTTCTGTGTCTCACTCACACCACACTCACTCTGACATTTAGATCAAAAACCATGGTTTATTCATACTACACAATGCTGACAACGTTTTCTAGCTGGAATCTTAATAACACTCATACTCTGGTCGACCAGTTGCAAACGTTAATGTTTTTCCCAGAGTCGGCTTGACACACGGTACCAAACACTTAAAGCAGATGATAATATTGAACATACAACCTATAACCCCCGTGATTACAACTTGGAGAACCCAGACTACCATTTGACAGGCTATCCACTATATCCCATACCCATAGGAGAGACCAACCTAGGTCCCTCCTATTGTCAACTACCTGGGAGAGAGTATTTGTTCTTGTTTCCATTCATATGACATACAGTTCCCTTTCATAGGAACTCACCCAAGGAGTCTTCCTACCCAGCTGGCAACCAAAGCCATGAGCTCACCTCCCTGGGAGCAGCACGTATGGCTGTAAACTGTGTAGGATGTCTCCTCAAGACATATGGGCTCCACTTACCATACACATACCTGGTCCACCTATGGGTGGTCCTTGTCTGTCCCTGCAGTGATCAGGTGAGGAAGGGAGTCCTTCAGAGAAATCTCAGGGTGCGCCAAAAGTGTCTCCCTCTCAGCTGGTCCTGCAGCGAACAGAGCTGGTCCCACCTGGGCCGCCAAATTGACTACAGGAATTGAACTCTATAACCTCTATAACTGATACAGTCTCCCATGACATACTTATACCAAAGCTGAGGAAGTATGGGATAGGTGATTGGACAGTGAAGTGGGTCGAGAACTGGCTGACTGGCAGAGTGCAGAGGGTTGTCGTTGGCGGTGCAGTGTCTGGCTGCAGGGCTGTAACTAGCGGCGTCCCCCAGGGGTCTGTGCTGGGTCCGGTCTTGTTCAACATCTTCATCAACGACCTTGATGAGGGGATAGTGACCACCCTCAGCAAGTTTGCTGATGACACGAAGTTGGGAGGATTGGCTGACACGCCTGAAGGCTGTGCTGCCATTCAGCGAGACCTGGACAGGCTGGAGAGCTGGGCAGTAAGACACCGGATGAGGTTTAACAAAAGCAAGTGTAGAGTCTTGCACCTGGGTAGAAATAATTGCATGCACCAGTACAGGCTGGGGGAAGAGCTGCTGGAGAGGAGCTCTGCTGAGAGGGATCTGGGCGTCCTGGTGGACGACAGATTGACCATGAGCCAGCAGTGTGCCCTTGTAGCCAAAAAAGCCAATGGCATCCTGGGGTGCATTAAAAAGAGCGTGTCCAGCAGGTCGAAGGAGGTGATCCTCCCCCTCTACTCTGCCCTGGTGAGGCCTCATCTGGAATATTGTGTCCAGTTCTGGGCTCCCCAGTACAAAAAAGACAGGGATCTCTTGGAAAGAGTCCAGTGGAGGACCACAAAGATGGTGAAGGGCCTGGAGCATCTCCCCTATGAGGAGAGACTTAGGGAACTGGGTCTGTTTAGCCTTGAGAAAAGAAGGCTGAGAGGGGACCTGATCCAGGTCTATAAATATTTGAGGTGTGGGGGGCAAAGAGGTGAGGCCAGACTCTTTTCAGCAGTGTGTGGAGGAGGGACAAGGGGAAACAGACAGAAACTGCACCATAGGAAATTCTGCACTAATGTGTGCAATAACTTCTTTATGGTGAGAGTGACAGAGCACTGGAACAGGCTGCCTAGGGTGGTTGTGGAATCTCCTTCTCTGGAGATATTCAAGACCTGCCTGGATGCTGAGCTGTGCAACGTGGTGTAGGGAACCTGCTTTGGCAGGGGGACTGGACTCAGTGGTCTCTGGAGGTCCCTTCCAACCCCTACAATTCTGTGATTCTGTGAATATCATGGAGTTGTTTGGATGGGGAAAGACTACCCCTTTGAATGACCTTTTGTCAGGGCATGTCCTGGGATTCCTAGGATCCTCAAAATGCAGCACTGCTTCTGTCACTGAAAAATGGGGCCCTGTGTGGGACGGAGGGAGGGTCCATGAGTCCCTGGCCCACCTGACTGAGTATTTCCATGGTCTTAGCAAAGACATACTTACAACTTGAGAATGACAGTTAGCTGTGTTCATGGTGGCATGGCCACTTTTAATGGCCTTGAACTGTCTGAACATAACTAAAGAGGCTCAGGCTGATGCAAATCAGCTATTGAATGATAGTGTTGAAAAATTGGAAAGACAGGTGGCAGTTTTGATGGGAAAAAACCTAATTCAATCATTCTCCTATGGAAGATCAGTAACAACTGTCTGGAGGACCATGGGGGCCCTGTACAAGGGAATCTGTATAAAATGGACTCTGTAAATGAAGGCACTAAAAGGTCAGATTTTGAGGTTCCATTTGGACTAGATCTATTTGAGATCTGACTGATTGTAACCCAAAAATGAAAAAAAAAAAAAAAAAAAAAATGCAGGATAGGCTGGTGGGAGTGCCCTGACCAGTGTCCACCCCCCAAACCCTGCTGCCCATAATACAGCAGCTGAACTGATGGATATAGTACAGTGGTTTAGACAGAAACCAAGAGAGCATGCCAGCATAGCTGCTCTGGTTATGGGACATGGAGGCAGAAAGTGCTATGGTGAATGGACTGGAAATTTCAAAACTGACATCCATTACTACTAACCCTGCCCTCAGGCAAAGACTTTATGCTCTTGTCTGGAGGGCTTATCGCAATAAAGACTGGCGGATTTGCTGCGTAGACCGGTCAGAACTCAGATCTGCGTTGTGCTTCCTGCGGCACCAAACGCCCAACAGTGGCAGTTCCGTGTATTGGCCAGCAGGTGGCAGCAGAGACCACCTAAAAAACGTCTGCGGTACAGACCCTGGGGATCCGTTCTTTTGATTATAGGGGAAGAACACAAAGATGGAAGAGGAGGGAAGGGGGAAAAAAAAAAGAAAAAAAAAAATCAAACCACAGCAAACAAATAAAAACTTCTCCAAACGTAGCAAACGTGAATGTCTGTCAATAAATTAATGAGTAATTAAATTGATATCCCTTTCCCGCCCCCCCCCCCCCCCCCCCCCAACTTTTGAGATGAAAAAAAAACACTTCTTTTAGAAGAAAACAGAGTAGTAACAACTTCTGTACCTACATTCACCACTCTGAGATCCTGTCTGGGTCTCCCAAGGCTTGTAAATAACCACTGGGTCGGTTCTGATGTCGCGTGATTTGTTGTCAGTTCTCTCATGGTTCTCCGGTCAGTTCTCCGGTGCCAGGATCTGCCACAGGGCATTCTGACCACGGGCATCATGTTTCTACGCTGCCGCCTGCATTTAACAGGCAATGGGACTGCCCAGCATGTGCAAGGCAGCACCTCTTTCACACCACCAGAATGTTTAAGGCTGTTGGGATTGTTGTTAGCGTCCCATTAACACTGAGGCTAGAGATACCCTTAGGATTGACATTACTATTAGCATTACTTTGATGGTGCCCTATCTGGGTCATTTCCAGGGGATGTCAGGAGTAAGGCACAGTGTCAGGAGAAAAAGAACAGACTCTGTTACTTTATAAACGTGATAATAGAGAGAGTTCATTGGAAAAAATACAACTCTTAAATAATGCAAAGCATGCTTCTGATTGGATGCAGGCATCATCTGGGCTCTGATTAATATTACTCTTAAGGTAAAGATTATTGTTACCATAATGATTTTTTTTTTGGATTATGATCAGGGTTAAGGTTCCTTTTGCTACAAACTTCTAGCATCATTTTTGTTGTTGCATTTGGAGTTAGGGACGATTTTAGAATCAGGGTAAGGGTTAGGATTAGAGTTACATTGATGGTTAATGCTGTTATCTTTACAGCTCCTGTGAGGGTTGGGGTCTGGGTCAGGTGTTTAAAAATGAAATGAAAAAAGAATTAAAAAAATATATTGAAAGCTTCAGATTTCCTTAATCTTTGTGGGAATCATATAATGTGCAACTCAGATCTACCTCTTCGTGCAGTGACTGCCTGTAAATTTGCTGGAGCCTAATATAATATGGCCTTGTGCTTTCCACTAACTCACCTTCATTTCATTTTCATTACATTTGCTTGGTAGTCAGATTTTGGTGTGTGGATATTTTAAAACAATCTAACTGACATTAGCAAAAAATTAAAAATAAAATTAAAAAAAATGCACAACAGCATCGTATCAATTTTTATAGATAAGATAAAGAAGAGCAGTTTCCCTTAGTTTTCTGTGCCTCTTTACTTTCTTACCCTCTCCCCTTGTGTGAGAAACTCTCAAAGTCAAAGATTTCTAGTTAGGCAAAGATGGCAGCGATAGCAGCAGTGCTTATTCATTATTGCAATACTGCGCGCACATCCCCTATTGGCAAGGGAGAAACTGCACACCAGTCAGTGAAATCAATTCTGTTCTGTGCCCTAAACCCACTGCAGGTGATGCTCTCATGGCTCTCATTGGTTGAGCATCTCAGGCTCACAGACTCCTCGAGACTGTGGCTAGGATTCATTTCCATAGAAGGTCAATTACCAACCTCTTGTTTTTAGGTCTGCCTTGTACTTTTCTGCGGACAGAGAAGGGCAATGTTTCCAAAAGTCAGTACATTCATTCTGTCCTGTGCTGGGCTCTACCCACCCTGTGTATTTATCTTGTGCTTGTCTCAATTCTCCCCATGTCAGAATGCCCCCAGTCTGAACTTAATTCTGTTCAGCAACTTTCTTGGTGGAAAAACTACTTATACAGCTGTTTTACAAGAGGGTTATACATTCAGTTAGGGCCTACACTATGTACTGAAAATACTGGAAACTTCCACTGCAAAAACACAATCTACCTCTCCCATCTGTGCAGCCTTGCAGACCCAGAGCATGCCAGGTTATTTCTGCTTTCATAGCATTTGCATGCTGTAGGGTGAGCACAAGGTTCTGCTGCTTGATTCTTCTGCAAGAGCTGCCTACCGGCAAATGGTTGCAGGGATGGAGGATGTGACAGAAAGCATTTGTCTCCACAAGAGCAGAGTTACATTCAGTGCAGAGTGTGAGAGTCAGGTTGGTGTGGAAAAGCACTGACACGCTGGGGATGATGCAGTGCTCACATGTCTAACACTCACAGACATTACTGTCAGAAGGATGGTGCTGTGTTGTGCTTCTACCTTTGGCAGCCCCTGGAGAAATGCTATGGCACACAGAACACCTTTGTATTGCACTGACTGCTGCCATGCAGCATGGATTTAACACACCAAATCCAGAGGAGCATGACTGCATCTAACTGCCCTGAGAAAAACTACTGTAGCTGAAGAGATGAGGAGGCAGCTGCTCATCTGCAGAACAAGCAGTACTGCCAGACATTGGGCCAGGTGAGCACCTCCTGCTGCAGCGTGATGATGACAGGGCTGGAGATGATCTGCAAAGCCAGCATAAAAGTGGGAGACGTGAGTCAACATGGCAGGAGGACAGAGGTGTTAGGGAGCAGCCAAGGCATCAAAGAGTATCAGAAGGCTTTGAAAAGTATCACAAAGTGACAGCCAGGAAGACTGGGATATATCATGAGCAGCAACCTGGATGCTAGAGATTATTTGCTCCCATACAAAATGGTAGAGATCTTGCTGCAGACATCCCAAAGCCAGGCAAAATGGGAACCCAGAGCTCTGCCTGCACGAACCCCACAGCCATAGCATTGCAAGCTGAGCTGCCTTGCTGTTTGTTGCATTCATCCCAATCCCTGTGATTGAAGACTCAGAATGCAGTCGAGGCGATGACTGAGCATGAGAGTGACTTTATTCAATAAAAGACAGGAGGGCTTGAGAGGTCAAGGGTGAAGATGGGACTCCTCTTGTCAAGATGAGAGTGGCTCAGAGCTGGTGCTGCTGCCTGGTGCCTGGGACTGGCAGCCTGACTCTAAGTCCCCATCTAAGATGCTCAGCTTCACCTCACTGATGCTGACCTGCTCCTGCATGGTGGTGCTGCTGCTGGGACACTCGGGCTGTGCTTGGGATGGGCAGCACTGCAAAGGCGCTGGGTCACAATCCAGGCAGGTGACTGCTGTGTCTGGCAGGCTCAGGTCAGGAGCTTCAGCAGAGCCAGGAGATATGAGAGCATGAACGTGGATGAGCCCCTTGTGTCCATCACTGTTACCATGTGGAAGGCTGTCATCCGAATTGCAGCGATTCATGCTTAATAAGAACTCTCCATTGATGGAAAGACACTGCTTGGTTTGGATCTTTGGGGTTGACAAGGGCTCGAATCACCTAGGAAGGCATAGAAACACAAGGGTTAGTTTCAAACATTTGCAAGTTGAATCATGAAAGGTTGTTGATACTTGGTAATAGAGTGGCGGCAGGAAGAAGCAAGTAGGCTTGAAGCAGCATAGCCACTGTCTTGAAAGTGATCCTCATTCAGGTCCAGCTCGTGTGTTGTTTCACTGTAATCTGCTTCTTTGGGTCTACCTAGTGGGAAGCAACACTCGAGCTGTTACTGATATCATTGAAAAGAACTGGAGACAATTGTTCTATTCCTAAGAGCTTCAAGGTGCCTAGAAGCACAAATAGAAACCAGCAGTATTTCATCACTTCACCAAAAGGAAGGTCAAACACCTGAGCTGTGAAGAGCAGTTACAGAACCTATGCATAAGATCACACCAGACATACTTTGTTCTAACAACAGTTATGGCACATAGTCCATTTCCTTCAATATTCCCAAAATGAAATGATGTGGAGCATTACAGGGAAAGAAACACTGCACACAGACACTATGACCCTGATTAGACTCAAGCAGCAGACTTAAAACAAGTCAGAGTTTTTGATTCCAGGATATTTCAGGACCTATCGTGTGAAATTCAGTTACACAACAGTGCCTAGGTGCCTGCGTTTCAAGCAACTTTCAGATCACAGCCATGTAAAATAAAAACAAATTCAGTGCAGAAATAGCAAGCCTGTACCTTAATACTCATGAGATTATCCATTTTTTACAGCACTCTGACTAAGTTCTAAAACTTGCTCATCCCAGTTCACTTCAGCAAGTTCCACCAATTCAAGCAACGCAGTTCTGAGATCCTGTGTATGTTGTGCAGATAGAATTGAACAGTGCAGAAATAATCTCTGACAGCTTTAAGAGCTCTGTTCTGCTTACAAACTCTCAGTCCAAAACTATTCTCAGTTTTAAGGAAATGAACACCTGAAGCAGTTGGATCATCTGCCGCATTCTGCTTCTTGGCATCATGATTAGCACAAAGGGTTTTCTGCTGTCCTGCAGAGATGGAAAAAGTCCTGCTTACAAATGGACCAAGTTTCAGTGTACAGCAGAGTTTGTACCAGACTAAAAAGCCACGCCATTCAATTCATGTGCTCAGGTTGTTATGCACTCCGAAAGGAAACAGAACTAACTGTTGGATTCTGAAGGCAATCTGTGGGGTCCTACATTACCTCCTGATTCTGGAAGAGGAAATTCTAATAGCAAATGCAGAACTTTGATCTTTGTAGACATGAGAAGAGCTGGCATTTAGGAACATTCATTTCAGGGAAATCAAATGATGTGTCTGTATTTTTTACTACAGATAGTATAGGGAGCAGCCAGTTGAAGAACCAGATACAAAAAATCCAGCCCATTGGCAAGAAAATACTTCTCCTTAAATTCTGTATGCTATCATGGTACAGAATTAGGCTACAGTGCCACATAGGCCAACCAAGTGTAGAACCAAATCCACAAAATACTGGTAGACAAAGCAGCAAAAACAGGGACAATATTCAGCAGACAGGCCTTTCTACCCACAGCTCAGCATGTTCTGCCATCCGAAAAGCAAGGCCTCTTGTCAAGCTCAGCTATTTCCCTTCTCAGTGTATTCTAGCACCACTGATACCCACTGGTATCCTCCTGTAGAGTGCCATCATATTGTCATCATCCAAAGGGAAAACCCACACAGCAGAGCATGCAGCACTACACCCATGCTCCAAATATCCGCCTGAAAAACAAAAAGACAATCTTACAAACCTGAAGCACCTCAAATGGCTTCCTGACAGTCTGGATTGTCTGCCCTTGCCAAAGCCCACATATAGCCCATGAAAAGCTGGCTCTTTCCCTTAGGAAATAAAACCTTATCGTCCCAGAGAAAGCATATAACCCTCATTCAATTGCCCTTCCACTCAGCTTAGAGCACTACTAAAACCAGCATCTTCACCTTAGCTCATCACACTGCTGCAGTTCCTTTTACAAGGATTTCACTGGCAAAAATGAAATCAAAGCCGTCACAAGGGATTTAGCACAGTTACATGTTACTGGCTACGAGAGCTGTCAGCACAGTCACCTGTCAGGCTTTGCTGCTGTTCTATTTATGTAGAGGCACAACAAGGTTCAGACACCTCACAGTGCAGTTCTCACTTTGACTGTAAAGAAAAAGGAGGCTTGAAAAGCAGTGTGTGGAAAACAAAGAAACAAGAATTAGAACAACAGTGGGGCCATGGCACTTGTAGGAATTGCTCCGCCTTTAACAGCGATTCAAGAAGGATGAGGGCATTCCAAACCAGACCAGTTTGGACAGATTAACAACTGCAAGTAGTGGGTTCCAAAATTCCAGACATGAAATCAAAGCTGGAAAAACTCTTCACATTTTCATCTCTCAATTTTTAGTACATTGTGCATTACAACGGAAACAATTCTTCACATACAACTTGGAAGCTAAACACAAGTCTGACAAAACAGACTGCACAGAAATGATGGATAATTAACAGAGCAAATTGCTCTTTCAAACACTTAGTAATAGAAAGAGATCTCTGAAGTTGCTGTTCTGTAGAGCACCAAAGCAGTCGCTTGAGGCAGTTCAGGATTAGCCTGAGACGAACCAGCCAGCTGTGAACTGAGACCAATTGCACTTCTTCTATTTTACTTTCATTCTATGTGACCTCACTAAGCAAATATTGTCTAAGACCATGAGTATCACATAAATGTGCAGATCTCAAGCTGCTCACTTATCTAGTACCCTTGGCATGATGCTTTATTTTCCTCAGCTGATCATCTAGATTGTGTCTGTTGATTGTGCAACAACAGCCTGTTGGTCTCGATTACCTGTGAGAGGCTCTAACTTTGGCCAGGAAAAATCATTTGAGGATAAGTAATTATCTGGGACTCAGTAAGGCAGTCTTCCCATGCTTTCATAACAGCAGAGATACACACACACACAAACTCATGGAACCCCACTGCTTTGCACAATCCTGTGCACACTCACATGTGTCATGCACTGATTTCCCAGCCAGTCCTCATGGGGTCTATTACTTAGGACAGGAGTGTAGGGGAGCAGCCAGAAGCTGTTTGCATTCCCTGCTGTCTGCTGGGCAGCTTTGCTGGAGATGCTTGGGTTGCTTTGCTTTTCCTTGGGAGGTGGGAAGGAGCTTTGGGTTGGAGGCACATCCCGTGCCAGAGCATCTCGATGGCACGTGTGTGGCACTGATCTGCAGCAGATGAAGGGGAGGAGGTCCCAGCACAGCCCTGCACCATGCTCTGCCACACTGGGCAGCTTGTTCCTGGCTCAGCAGCACCATCAGACAAGGAGCAGGGAAGGAAATCAAGGATGGGGGGTACCATCAAACGCAGTTAGTGCATGCCTGTGCAAGACAAACAGACCCAGAGCTTGCGGGTTATTCCTGCTTTTGTAGCATTTGTGTGCAGTAGCTGAGCAAAAGGTTCTGCTGCTTGAATCTTCTTCTGCAAGAGCCACCTACCGGTAAATGTCTGCAGGGATGGAGGATGTGACAGAAGCATTTGTCTCCATGACAGCGTAGTTACACAGGTCTAGAGAGTGAGAGAGGCAGGCAGCACTGCCTGATGTTGGTCAGGGCGAGTTCCTCCTGCCGCAGCACGATGATGGCAGGGCTGGAGATGATCTGCAGGGACAGCTCACAGGTGAGAGCCAGGAATGGACACGGCGGGAGGACAGAGGTGTTAGGGAGCAGCCACGGCATCAAAGAGCATCAAAAGGCCCTGAAAAGCATCACAGCCACAGCCAGGAAGCTTGGGGTTTTCATGAGCAGCATCCAGGATGCTAGAGACTATTTGCTGCCATACACAACGGCAGCAGAGCTCTCGCTGCAGGCATCCCAAAGTCAGGCAAAATGGGAACACACCCAGAGCTCGGCCGCACAAACCCCTCAGCCAGAGTGTTGTAAGCTGAGCTGCCTTGCAGTTTCTTGCACTCATCCCAATCTCTGCGAATGAAAACTCGGAATTCAGTCAAGGCGTTGATTGAGCACGAGCGTGCCTTTATTCAATAGGAGAAAGGAGGGGGTGTGAGGTCTGGAGGAAAGATGGGACTCATCCTCTCTTGTAATCATGAGAGCTGCTCAGAGACCGTGCTGTTGCCCGGAGCCTGGGACTCGTGTCCTGATTCTGTGCCCCCCTGCGAGATGCTCAGCTTCTCCTCGGTGATGCTGACCTGAGCCTGCATGGTGGTGCTGCTGTCGGGGCACTCGGGCTGTGCTTGGGCTGGGCTGCACTGCAGAGACATTGAGTCCAGGCTGGTGCCTGAGGTGTCTGGTGGGCTCAGGTCAGCAGCTTCAGTAGGGATGGGATGAATGAAGGCTTCAACGATGATGACCTTCTTCTCTTGATAGCTGATGTTATACGGAAGGCTTTCATCTGAACTGCAGCATTCTGTGCTTAGTAACAACTCATCATTGATGGAAGATGCGTCATTGTAACATGCCCTGCGTCTTGGGGATATACAAGGGCTCGGGTCACCTAGGAAGGAGCAGATGTACAGCAGTTAGTGTCGAACGTTCACAAGATGAACCATGGAGATTCTTGACATTTGGCTATGTAGTGGTGGTGGGCAGAAGCAAATAGGCTTCTAGCAACAGTTTCACTGTCTTGAAAGTGATCCACGTGCAGGTCCAGCTCTTGTGTTGACAAGAGACTCATTTGGGAAAGACAGGGATCAAGACGGGCTTGAACGCCAGAAGGAGGTACAAGCCCACTGAAAGCATGAATTCTACCTGTGTTGCTGACAAGCAGTGTTTTGTAAGCTGGACTTGCACCCTTACCTGCCAGGACCAAGACTTCTGCTTCAGAGGGCTCCCTGGCACTGCTCTGCAGTTGGCGTTTGGCCACAGGGGATGGTTTGCCCAGGCAGAAGCAGGAACACCAACTGCCAGCTGCTGACTCTGCCCTCTTACTGGGAGAACTCATTCTGCAGAGAAAACAGAGCATGCTGTCAGACGTGGTGCAGGGTGATGGAAGAGCTGCACCGAGCCCTGGCCAAAAGTTGCCTGTTCTGGGCACTGCCTGCTTTCTGCTGAAACACAGCTTAGAAACGCCCTCTGTTTCAAACAGCAGAGGATGCTTCCATTCCTACAGCTCAGCCCTCAAGTCCTGAAGGCTAAATACCTCTCAACGATGTCAAGCAAGGACATGGATCCGGAGAATGTCGGAGGCTCAGGCTGCTTTGCTCTCCCGGGGCTGGCCTTCACCAGGGAACAAAGGCCGTTGATGAGCTTGCCCCATTTCTTTGGCTCTGCGCAACAAAACAAAGAAACCAGTTCATTTCAGGCCTGGCTCGGTTGGACGAAGCTGAGCGCAATGCATTCGACAGAGCATGTAACAACGGGAAGAACATTCCCAACAAGGACACGCAAGAATGGATTTTCCCCATCCCTGGAGGTGCCCAAGGAGATTACTGTAGTTCTCTTTCTAAGCTTGCTGAACTTGGGCATAAACAAACCCCCTGAAAGTAACGTTCTGACCCTATTTGACTAACTCGCGTTGTCAAATGTAAATTACGCACCTGGCTTTGGCAATGAATTGAGGAGGGAATCGGGAACTTTTCCGCTGATGAGTTCCATGCACTCACCAGGGAAAAGCCCAACCTGTAATTAGAACAAAAAGACAGGTGAGCATTAGCCCGAGCCCAGAGCCAAAGGGAAGGTCCACTGACAGTGACACAGGGCAACTGTTTGCATCCAGCAGCCATCCGTTGCAGGCAGAGCAGCTCCAAGCTGAGATTCCCAACTCTACTGAAGTTGTGCTCTCTAGTCAAAAACGTGTGCCTACCTCAAAGCCACGCTTGCCTCTCCACCAGGGGCTCAGCCTGTTGATATGTCCTCATATCAACAATGCTCACCAGATCTCTGACCTGAAAGAGATTGAAACATCAATCCCAGATTCAGCAAATCTGGTAGGAAAACAAAGCAGAAAGGACTGCCCTCTTCTATGCACGACAACATGGAATGCCTGGAACTGCTTACCTCCAGAGAGAGCTCATCTGGCCCCTGGGTGACGTGGCTCTTAATAACATGGGCTGCCGCAAATGCTGGTACGTTTAAAGATGACATAGCACGCACCAGCTGCGGCTTCTGCATGTTATCAGCCTGCAAAACAGAGAGGTTTTGTGAGGACAAACCACGAGGATTTCAAGGTGAGGAGCACATCTGCAGAGAAAGCTGCAGCAAATGCGCTCCGTCCTTATCAGGAGCACTTCAGAAGGAGCTGCACGTCTCATAGCTCTGGAGCAGCACTTCTTCCCCACCCTTCACTACTCCAAGCAGCTCCAACAAACTTCTCAGAAGAAATCCAGGCCAGCACAGACCTGGCAGACCAGAACTAAGTGCAGCTTGTGTGACGGCAGTGCCCACTCCTTGCTTCCACCCTGCTCCAGCAGGTTAAGGAGTCTGAGCATCACTGGCCTTTGACAACTCAAGACTTTCAGCACCTCATGCCAACATTTCTCACTAAGATACACCTAAGGCATTGAATTCTCTTCTCACTACCTCCTCTCAGTCCTCCCCTAGGAACAGAAACCATTTAGATTCTACAGCAAACTACAGCATCTACCCTGCAAGAGCACATTGAACCACCTGCAACAATGAAACATGGTTTTGGAGAGTGGGTCTGAAAACACACCTTTAGACAGCTGTCTCCCTGTAGCCAAAAGGAAACCAAGTAGCAAAAGAAGAGTCCAGCCTGAAACATGCCCATGCTACTAGCCCAAGTTTCTCACAGTGAATGCAGAATCCATCCTGTTCTTGAGGTAACAAATGACCAGTGGGTCTCCTCTTGCTCCACCCCTTCTCCTTCAAAGCCAGAAAAAGAAAAACAGGTAGAAGAAAACCCAGACGTACCTTTCCACACAAAGAGCAGAAAGTGCAACAGCAGTTGTCTCCTTCCTGAGACATGGTGGGGAGCATCCCAGAGGAAGCCCAAGTTCTTTGCTTCTCTCCACAGGGACTTCAAGCATTCTTGGCAAGAGCTGCTTTTGTTCTTTCTTCAATTGCTTCCATCACCAGAATCTCCTTTGGAAAAGGAACCCGAATGAAAGAATCAGCAAATGAAAAAGAATGAGCAATAGCCACTTTACCAGCTTTCTCCTAACATGCAATTTAGACCCCCAATTCGGGCAAGGTCTTAAAATCAGCTGGTTACAAGAACTGTCCCAAAATATATCCAGCTTCTGTACAGCTGCTGTTATTTCTGACAGCGAGTGTAATCACAGAATCATAGAATGGCCCGGGTTGGAAGGGACCTCAAGGATCATGAAGATCAATCACCTCCCTGTCCCTGCTGGCCATCCCCTCTTCTTATGGAGCCCAGGGGACCATTTGCTCTCTGAGCTGCAAGAGCACGCTGATGGCTCACGTTCTGTTTTTCATCCACCAGGACCCCCAGGTCCTTCTCTGCGGGGCTTCTCTTAAGGACTGCTCCTCCCAGTCTGTAGAAATGCCTGGGATTCCTCCAGCCCAAGTGCAAAACCTTGCACTTTGCTGTGTTCAACCTCATTAGATTCACGTAGGCCAACCTCTCGGTTGAGCTCCCTCTGAATGGCATCCCTTCCTTCCACTGCGTCAGCCGCACCACTCAGCAAACAGCAGAGGGTGCACTCCATTGCATCATTGGTGTCTCTGATAACCATGTAAAAAAGCACTGGTCCCAAGACAGACTCCTGGATGACACCACTTGTTATCGGCCTCCACCTGGACATCAAACCATGAATCACCACCCTCTGTCCTCTACAAAACCTCTTTGTCTTCTACTCCTGCTGCAGCTGCAATGGCTGCACCAGCATGACTCACGTTTGACAATCCTCCAGCTCTGGCCTAGCCATGCACAGCAGCAGTCCGTCTCCCTCCCAGCTCACTCACCAGTGTGCTGCTGTGCCCCAAATTCAGTGCAGTAGCACTGAGAGCAGGCAGCACCCATCACCCTCCTCTAACTCTCTCTGCCAGCTGCGATGAGGACTGACATAGCACGCCCACCCCAGCCCAGCTTTTCTGCTGAGACACCTCCCAGCAACCACCCAGCACCAATCCCAGTTGCTGCAAGCTGTCTGAGAGCCTGCTGGAGTGCACTGACAATAACTTTGTGGGTCAAGTATTAAGCACACCAAGCAGAAGGGAAGCATTACTGGACATGGTGCACAGCAGGGGTTAAGACTGGAGGTGGTCAGGGCTGTAGTGACCATGCCCTCCTAGAGTTCCTCATCTCAAGGAATGCAGGCCTGGCAAAAAGCAAAGTCAGGATCCTGAGCTTCAGGAGAGTCAGCTGCAGGCTGTTCAAAGAATTCTTGCATGAGAGACACTGGAAAACTGTTTTTAGGGGTAAAGGAATGGAAAAGAGATGGTAACTTTCTCAGAAAACCTTACTCAGAGCTGGAGCTCTGAGCTCCATCCCGACCACACGAAACACAGCAGAGGAGGCAGGAAAGCAGCATGGCTGAACCTGCTGGTTACAGGGAGCAACAAGAAGGAAATGGAGAAACAGCGGAAACGGAGACATGCAGCCTGGTCGCTTTGGTGGCCTTCTACAGTGGAGTGACAGCATCAGTAGGGAAAGGAAAAGCAACTGACATCACTCAGCCAGACTTTTGCAAGGCCTTCGATGTTGAGCAAGTTTCCTGTTAGAACTCAGTGTGAACAAATCTACCACTGAGCAACACCCTGAGCCCCCACTCACCTCAGCAGAGGTCAGCCTGCACCCCAGCCTTCCGCCTATTCTGCTCCATTGATGGAAGCACACCGGGCATCATTGCTACTCACCCGACCAATGATGATAGGGGCAGAAAAGGGAATTCCTCTTTACCTTTCAGATGAAAAATTGATGACTGTGTGGAATCTTCCCAGTACAGCTGTGGGGCCTTCCTTTACTTGTATCCTGCTGCTCCGTGTCACAGTGGGAGAGCTGCTCTGGCCTCTCCTCTCAGCCTGTGCCTCCTGCAGTGTGAGCAGCTTTGTGGATAGAGGAGACACCCACACAGACTTGGGCCTGGATAGAGAACTGTGCCCTACAACATAGGTACATTTACATCACGCTCTTTTCCTTGTGTGTGATCAATCCTTGCTCTTTTCAGATGGTACTATGAGCGTGTGACACCCCAAACACATATTTAGCATCTGTCCATATCATTAAGGCTCTCGTCAAGGCAGTTATTTCAGCCTTCTGAGGGGTAGTCCCCATGGCTGATGGTTGTGCTTCCATTCCCTGCTCAGTAGCAGTTACTGCATGTCCTGCCTTAAAGCCTCCTTGTCTCACAAAACTGCAGCTGCTGGTAAATCAGGCGTCTTCTGCATCTTCTAAGGGTTCGTCCTTCAGCTCCAACCGACTGAATGTAATGTGCAGCATCAGTTGTTTCAAAGCAGTGATGTCATCCTGGTTCTCCACCAGGGGAGTTCCGCTAAGGAAAGATACTGGGTTGGCAATAGTAGTTACAATTATTTCTATATCACCCTGCTCTACCAGGATGGCCTGGTATTTCGGGAATCTTTGGGGTGAACAGATGCCATTCAGAGGGACCTTGACAGGCTGGAAAGCTGGGCTCGGGTGAACCTAATGAGGTTCAACACAGCAAAGTGCAAGGTTTTGCACTTGGGCCGGAAGAACCCCAGGCACCTGTACAGGCTGGGAGGAGTTGTCCTTGAGAGCAGCTCGGCTGAAAAAGACCTAGGGGTCCTGATAGATGAGAAACTTAACATGAGCCAGCAGTGCGCTCTGGCAGCCCGGAAAGCAAATGGGATCCTGGGCTCCATCAGGAGAGGGGTGGTCAGCAGGGATAGGGAGGTGATCGTCCCTCTCTACTCTGCTCTTGTGAGGCCCCATCTGGAGTACTGTGTCCAGGTGCGGAGCCCTCAGTACAAAAAAGATATGGAGATTTTGGAAAGGGTCCAGAGGAGGGACAGGAAGATGATCAGGGGGCTGGAGCACCTCCCCTATGAGGACAGGCTGAGGGAGTTGGGTTTGTTCAGCCTGGAGAAGAGAAGGTTGCGGGGTGACCTCATTGCAGCCTTTCAGTACCTGAAGGGAACTTACTCCCAGGAGGGGAGTAAACTCTTCGAAAGGGCTGATAATAGCAGGACTAGGGGAAATGGTTTTAAGTTGAAGGAGGGAAGATTTAGGTTGGATGTTAGGGGAAAGTTCTTTACTAGAAGGGTGGTTAGGTCCTGGAACAGGCTGCCCAGTGAGGTTGTGGATGCCCCGTCCTTGGAGGTGTTCAAGACCAGGTTGGACGGGGCCCTGGGCAACCTGATCTAGTAAAGGCGTATGTTTGGTGGCCCTGCTAGGCAGGGGGGTTGGAACTACATGATCCTTGAGGTCCCTTCCAACCCGGGTAATTCTGTGATTCTGTGATTCTGTGGGGTGAAAGCCAATGTCCCCCTTTTGCCTCCAATACAGTAAACACTGCATGAGATATTAAAACTGGTATCCTTTGGCCCAGTGTAGATTGATGGGCTTCTTGAATATTGAGCACCAGTGCACCCTGGATATCCCTTACTCACTTCAAGCTGTTTCAAGTTTACCATCAGTCCGTAGCTGTGTATCCATGGTCGGCACCCTCCTGTCATTCCTGGCAACGTATGGAGTTCCTTGGCAGTTTGCAGCTCAGGGGTTGAGCAGATGGCTTCTTTCTTGGCAGTCCTTAAGGTTCAAAGTCCAGCTGTCATCTCCTATCCCAAATACGTCACTTGCTGCTGAGTTAGTTGTGCTTTCTGTAAACCAAGAAACTCAGCAAACTCTCAGTCTATTGTACACAGTCCTTTTGTTGCTGTGGCACCCACGTGCTCCAGTAAAGTTCCACCCTAGGATGGAGGATCCCAGGTCTCAGGCTCACGAGTTGACCAGTTCTCAACAATCATTTAGCTGTTCTCACAACCCTGGGTAACACTGTCCAGGTTCACTGAGTCTCTTCTCCCTCTATTAGGGAGAACAGATACACGCAAGTACTCGTATGCTATCATGAGGAATTCAGTAGGTTACATTTAATTTAGAAGCATGATGCAATCAAAAGCTCGCTTAAATAAAAGCATACCCTTTTCTTTCACTCAAAATAATAGCCCAGAAAAAAATAAAAACAAAACAAAACTCTCATCATAATTGTTAAAGAAATTATCTACTAAATCTCGATGGAGAGTGGAGACACATGCTAGTTTTAGGAACACAGCACTTATCTCATTATCTGAATGCATCTCAAGGCATGCTCCTTGTGAAACTGTGAGAACTTCTATCATTAACAGACGTGTACCATGCCCTGATATATGGTTAAACCGCTTGCAGTGCACTGTCAGATGTACAGGATGGCAGCTGTATGTGCTGTGACCAAATAAACCCCACACTGAAACCTTTCAGAATTTTAGGACCTACAAGTACTGCATTCATATTAAAAGTAAAAAATTCCTAAGCTACACATGTTCTAGGTTTCCATTTGTTAGATACAACATACCTTTGGAAGTAGGCGCCTAAAAAGATATGCCTTCTACTTGCTTCTCTGTCTGGCTCTTCGAAAAGAAGGCCTTTGGAGCAGGAAATGCAAAGGGCAGCTCATTTCTTAACACTGACTCTGCATCAACATTCTCTGTGTTTGCACGCTTCTTAGATGCCACTTTTCTTGTCACTGGAGTTGACAGTGTGAATTCCATATCACCCAGTTGAGTATCATGCCTCGAATGGTGCCAGAGACGGAACAAAAGGTTTTCTGATCACAGCCGGAGAAGTTACTGTCAAAGAAATTCTAACAGCTGAGAAGGTCAGACACAATGCTTATAAAAATATCATACATTATTTGGCTATTGAACAAAACAGTTGAAAACTCTGATTCTCTCCTAGAATAAGTTCGTTTCTTATAGACTGTCAAACACCATTTTTTTATTTGTTCATCTCAATTCTCCATTGAGGATTAACCCTCACCAGCTTATCTAAACATAAATATGAATTATCACTTGGTTTAGTTAAAAATTTGAATAATATCACAGTGGATTTTGTTGTCCAACACAGTAAGATTGAATTTCTTTCGGTACCTTTCAACCTCTGCCTACCTCCAGCCTAACTCCAGAATCTTATTAACTGTGCCTTATCGCTTCCCATTGTGTTTTAAAATCCTCACTGACTCCTTTACTTGTTCCCTTGCTTGCTGTTTCTGTGCAAACCAAACACTGGAGTTAGGGATCACGTCAAACCAACCATGGCCTACAGGTAGAAGGCAACAAAATTTATGCTTAACATACTTCTTTGCTCTATCTTTATCTTCCTTTGGTCAAGGTCCACTAGATACTTAAATATGGAGTAAGCACTAGATACAATGAGAAGCAGATTTCTAGATTAAGAGCTGTATTTTTTCTGTAAGAAACTAGCTGTACATCTTCACACACCTGCTTTGTTTTCTGAGTATTTAGATCTAGTGGAGATTCTTCAAACACTGAAGCTACATCAGAAAATTCCATGGATCCACACGCATCTGGCACATGGCTGCAGTCTGGCACATCTTCATATGCCAGAGCCTTTTCAGACAGAAATGTTCCACCGAGATTCTTTTGCAGAATTAGAAGGAAGATTTCATCAGAAGATTTCACCACTAAAGTCTAAATAAGATTGGTTTGCAAGTTCCAAACTATGGCTAACAGCTAATGGAAGTCCACAGGCCAGCAGCAACAACTTTTATATTATGTTCTTAATATTCTAATTGTTGATATGACGTTCATATAAAGAGCAGAAGGGAAATTACTCTTAGAGCTCAAGTCATCTTTCACAGCCTGCGTCAACAAGAGCAGCACCTCATAGCCTTTGGTTTCAAGACCTGGACCACAAGCTAGCTAATGATTTTACACAGAATTCCAGAGTTCAAGTCACTGTTTACATTAGGGCTGAAATTGTACTGAAAGCCTTCAAGTTCATCACACTTAATTATCACTGGCACCACACATAACTCCACGTTACATATGTGATCACACGCAACCTGGCAACTTCAGACAATTCCCAAAGCACTCCACTTGCACTTGGCTACTAAAGTACAGAAAAAGGAATTAACATCAGAAATAGCTGCAGTCAAAACCATCTAAGAATCCAAGTCTCCAGGAAACAAGGAAAGCAAATCCTCTCCAGGACTGTGTTCTAAAAGGAAACAGATCAGAAAGGTGAGTTCTTCCCCCCTTTGACCACCCACTCATGTAACGTCCATGTCATTTCTAAGTATGCTGCCCAGACCAAGACTGAGGATGCTTCAGAAGAAGACCTTCCCTGCTAAGCCAAACAGAACAAATAAGGTACCAAAATATGTAGAGCCAAACGAGGAAAGGTGCTCTAAGAAGGTAAGCATCACAAGAGACCAACAGGAATACTTACACAATCCAAACAATGCACAGTTTCTGTTCCACAAGCTGCCAAGAGGAATGTGTGCAGTACTCACAGCGCACCATGTACACTGCTTACTGCAGTCATACTGCTTCGTAGGACCAGCCCAACTTACTAAAACACTTTAATGAGCAATCCGAACTGTCTGGATCAGCACGGTTCACTTGGAAGGGACCTTCACAGATAAACCTGAAGAGGTGAGGCGACTGCACTATCTAAACCTTAAAGCATATAGGACCTTAAAGCATAAGCTTAAAGCACAGAAGCATGACCAGCAGGTCGAGGGAGGTGGTGCTGCCCCTCCACACTCCTCTCATTGAAACCCCATCTGGAGCACTGCACGCAGTTCTGGAGCCCTCAACACAAGAAGGACTTGGAGATGTTCAGGCAGGTCCAGAGGAGGGCCATGAAGGTGATCAGAGAGGGCTGAAAGCACCTCTACTATGTGCACAGGCTGAGAGAGATGGGGCTCTTCAGCCTGGAGAAGACTCCAAGGAGACCTTAGAGTGGCCTTCCAGTATCTGAAGAGGGCCTACAGGGAAGGCTGGGGAGGGACTTTTCATAAGGGCAGGTAGCAACAGAATGAGGGGAAATGGCTTTACATGGGAAGAAGGTAGATTAGGATTGGATATTAGGAAGAAATGCTTTACTGTGGGTGTGGTGAGACACTGGAGCAGGTTGCCCAGCAAGGCTCCAATATGATTGCTTTGCAAGTTCCAAACTATGGCTAACAGCTAATGGAAGTCCTCAGTCCAGCAGCACAAAATTTTATATTATCTTCTTAATATTCTAATTGTGGATTTGACGTTCATATAAAGAGCAGAAGGGAAATTACTCTTAGAGCTCAAGTCATCTTTCACAGCCTGCGTCAACAAGAGCAGCACCTCACAGCCTTTGGTTTGAAGACCCGGACCACAAGCTAGCTAATGATTTTACACAGAATTCCAGAGTTCAAGTCATTGTTTATGTTAGGGCTGCAATTCTACTGAAAGCCTTCCAGTTCATCACACTTCATTATCAATGGCACCACAGATACCTCACAAAGAAGCATTATGACACCACAAAGGGGCATTATGACGTCAGAAAGGGCATTATGACATCACAAAGGGCATTATGAATCACAAAGGAGCATTATGACATCACAAAGGAGCATTATGACGTCTCAAAGGGCATTATGACGTCACAAAGGGCGTTATGACACCACAAAGAAGCATTATGACATCACAAAGGGGAATTATGACGTCAAAAAGGGTCATTATGACGTCTGAAAGGGGCATTATGATGTCACAAAGGGGTGTTATGACATCACAAAGGGGTATTGTGACATCACAAAAGAGCATTAAGACATCACAAAGGGGAATTAAGACGTCACAAAGGGCATTATGACGTCACAAAGAGGCATTATCACGTCACAAAGAGGCATTATGAAAACAAAGGAGCCTTATGACGTCTCAAATGGCATTATGACATCACAAAGGGCATTATGACGTCACAAAGGGGCATTAAGACATCACAATGGGTCATTATGACGTCAGAAAGGGGCATTATGACATCAGAAAGGTGCATTATGATGTCACAAAGGGTGTTATGATGTCACAAAGGGGCATTATGATGTCACAAAGGGGCGCTGGGAAAAGATCTCTGTGTGGAGATTGCTTCTACTAGAGGTAGTTCTATAAGACTGTTATATAGAGCTGTGCAGGGGCTGTAAATCTGTCTGCAGAGGGTGATGATCAGTTCCAAGTGTCTGCAGTCAACGCTCATGGACAGAGCCCATCCAACCTGGCCTTGAATGCCTGCAGGCCTTGAATGGGGCATCCACAGCCTCCTTGGGCAACCTGTTCCAGTGTGTCACCACCCTCTGAGCAAAAAACATCTACCTAAGATCCAACCTATACCTCCCCAGTCTCAGTTTTAAACCATTCCCCCTTGTCCTATCATTATCCACCCTCATAAACAGCCATTCCCCCTCCTGTTTATACGCTCCCTTCAAGTACTCAAAGGCCACAATGAGGTCTCCCCACAGCCTTCCATTCTCCAGGCTAAACAAGCCCAGATCCCTCCACCTTTCCTCATAGGAGAGCTGCTCCAGCCCTCTGATCATCACAGTGGCCCTCCTCTGGACCCCCCCCAACAGCTCCACATCCTTCCCAGGCCTGGACACAGTGCTGCAAATATGGCCTCACAAGAGCTGAGCAGGAGTGGACAATCACCTCCCTCTCCTGCTGGCCACCCCTTTTTCAGTGCAGCCCAGAACACACATGGATCTATCTTTTCCATACGGATATTCCCATCTGTGTACATATATATACCACACCTACACCCCCACAATCTGCTACAACTCCATAGAATTTTCAAGGTTGGAAAAGACCTGGATGATCTTATGATCTTATGATCTCAGATCTTATGATCTGGATGATCTTATGATCATCCAGTCCAACCATCACCAATACTTCCCAGTTAAATCACATCCCTCAACACAACACCCAAACTTTTTGTGAACTTCCCAGGGTTGGTGACTCTACATGAGAGAAAAGGGCACTCAGATAAGGGATTCTGCATTTGCTATTAGCAGAGGTGGGATGAGACCGAGCACTGCCCCAGCTCCTGGGATAATGCAGAAGGGCTGAGACCTTCCAGCTGCTTCCACCCAGGGTCACACAGCAAAGCCGACCCTGCAGGAGTCTGCATCATTCTTTGCATGGCATTGCTAAGAGGAAGATCCCCCCCCTACCCTTGGCTCTACACTCCAGCTGCTGTCTGCCATCTGTAAAGCCACCACAGCTCTCCTACTGGAGTTCCCATCTGCACAGTGACAGCTTGGTTTCTTCTTACTGTCAAAGCAGCCACAGCCTCAGTGCTTCTCAAATCTCCCCTTTTCAGCTGATTTCCTCTTTCTTGTGGCTGGGCAATTCCTCCCTCTCACAGTCATCCCTCTGCCCCACTCTGTGCCCACAGACCCAGAGAGGGCACACAGAGCCAGCCCTGTCCCAGCTGCTGCTGCTTCACATCTGACAGTCTCAGGAGCTGAGATCCAGGCCGAGACAGCAATGCCCAGACATGGTTTGTAGGACGTTTGTGATAGGAAATAGGGAGGCTTGTGATTAAACCTGCCCCCTAAGGAGGAAGGCAATGCTGCCTGCAGCCCCAGCAGGCATTACAAAACATCCCCATTTACAGGAGGGTTTTAAATAGCACAATTCAGGAACTACAACTGCACAAATTCCCGCATGCCCTGGAATAAGTTTGGGAATGGACATGGTTCTACCACCTGTGCAATGCCATAGAAATAACAACCATCCACCTGTAAACCTCCATCCTCTCCCCTGCTGCACAAAGGGAAGCTCAACAGCAGTGCACAAATGTCCCAGCAATGTCTGAGCACTGCTCTGTGCATCCCAACCTGCTCATCCCATCCACTCCTGGCTGGGCAGCAGGATTGGGGTGGCACATTGCAATGGGCACAGAGGAACATGGAAGCCCCACACATGTGAGGAAGGGGCTGGCTGTGCTCCACACTCACGTTATCAGACGTGATTTGCCCTTCTGTGGGGAGCCTCTGCTCTTTCCCAGCTCATCCTCCAGCGTCTGGGACTCCAGGATCTCATTCAGGCTGTTGTTGGCTGCGGGGCAGCTCCATGAAGAGCCTCCCCTCCACCGACCGGCACACAACAGCCGCTCCCGCGCACTGCGGCTCAGCCAATCGGAGCCGGCGGAGCTGCCGCTGCCCGATGGGACCCCCCCCCCCACATATTGACCCCCCAGACGAGGAAGAGGAGGAGGAGAGCGACGAGGAGCTGCCGCAGGAGCTGACGTTGGGGCGGGGGGGCAACGCGGGGGGGGGGTCGGCAGTGGGGGGTGGGGGAGGGGGTGGGGCAGCATTACCCCCGGACCCCGTGGACCCCCCCCAGCCAAAGTGCTGCTCTCCGACCCCCGCGGGCTCTTTGTGCAGCCGCTGCCCTCCAGTTATAGGACCCCCCCCCCATATTGCGCTTTGCTCACCCCCACCTCCGGAACGCCCCCCCCACTCACCACATCGCCCCCTCCCCCCCCGGGTGGGGTTATGGGGGGTGGGGTGGGGTCGACCATGTGCCGTAAGCCGCGCCGGGGTCGTGTGACAAACCCCCCCCCCCATCAAGATGAATGGGGCGCTGTCAGGGGGGGGCTCAGCCGTAAGGATAAAGCGGGGGGGTTAATGACGGGGGGGGGCAGTGCTATAGGGAACGCAACTAATCTAAGCCCCCCCCCCCCCACATTAACACCCCATTGTGTGTGGGGGTGGTGGGGGTGGGGCACACAATAACCCCCCCAAAGGCCAAACAGCCCCAACACCCCCCCTCAAAGCCGCTGACTTACGCTGTGCCCCCCCTGCATGAAGGGCCCCCCCCCATCGATTGAGCCCCCCCCAATCCCATCTATAGTTGAGAGCTATGCTTTTTGTAACAACCCCCTTTTAAAGCCCCCCCCCCCCACAATGTTGTGCACGATGTGCTGCCCCCCATGAGCCCCTGACCCCCCCCCTTAAAAGATGGGGTGGGGGGGGTGGTCTCGGACCCCCCCTCCTTTAAACGATGGGGTGGGGGGGCGGATTGTCACTGCCCCCCAACACCAAAATGGACACCCCCCTTTTAAAGGATGGGGTGGGGATGGGGGGGTGGGGGGTGAAGGTGATCTCGCCCCCCCCCCCATTAAAACGGACCCCCCACCCCTTTAAAGGATGGGTGGGGGTCGGTTACGGGCCCCCCCGGCGCTGTGTGTGTATGTGCCCCCCCCCCGTTTTGCTCCCCCCGTGGCGCAGTGTGCTGGGAAAGGATCTCTGTGTGGAGATTGCTTCTACTAGAGGTAGTTCTATAAGACTGTTATATAGAGCTGTGCAGGGCCTGTAAAGAGAGTTGAGGGGGACTCTAGTGGGCATATGGGGCTGTGGTGGGCAATAGGAGGACTAGGGGCTCTAGGGGGCTCTGAGGGTGTGTAGGGGTTGTGGATCAGGTTGGATCTTAGGAAGATGTTTTTCACTCAGAGGGTGGTGACGCACTGGAACAGGTTGCCCAAGGAGGCTGTGGATGCCCCATCCCTGCAGGCATTCAAGGCCAGGCTGGATGTGGCTCTGGGCAGCCTGGTCTGGTGGATGGCGTCCCTGCACATAGCAGGGGGTTGGAACTGGATGATCTTTGGGATCCTTTTCAACCCAGGCCATTCTATGACTGTACAGTTCCATAGTGGAACAAATATAATATGCTAACTATGTAAAACATGGAGTCAGACCTGTGTGATTTGTCCACACCAGGAGGTGATTAGAAAACAATTTGTAAGCTACAAAGCTGCTTGCTGGAAAGGAAAAGAAAATAAAACTACAAGAAAAAGGGAAATCATTTCTTCCTGAAAATAGGAAGAATTATAGATCTGACATGAAATTTGAGTGAAGCTCCTGATTTTATGAAGCTATTCCCATTATTTTCTTGGTGCTGTGTTTCCCAAATGAGTGGTTTCTGGCTCTGCTGCAGCACCAGTCTGCATGTGAACATCAACTCTGTTCACCATCTGGGAAGATTAGGACTTCCCTTCTCCTACCAGCACCACTGAATTACAGTTACTCAGTGGTTAAACAAAGGAATCCTTAAAGAAGGGTTTACAGCTGTCCTGTTGTCTGAAGTGCTTGGGGCATTCTGATGCTATTAAGCTCTATGTATTAACAAGTTAAAAAAGAAAAGGTAGGCATCTGATTGTTGTGACAGTTTCTAAGCGATTTGGAAAGCTGTACCACCCAACCACTCCTTCTATTTGATGGAGGTGACAAAGCTCAGTTTAATTTCTGACTGCTGTTTAAATTCTGAAGCTCGAGCTGGTTCCTGGAGCAGAAAAAGCTCGGAAGCTGTCCCTCCTACAAGCAGGCACCTCTGAGCAAAATATGACATCTCAGTTTCTGATGGTAAGGTCAGGAGATCTGATTCCAGCATCTAGCTTTTGGCTTAATACTGTGTTAGTGGGACCTTTGGCATCTAGCACTTAATGATCTTGAAGGTTTCTTCCAACCCAAGCCCTCCCATGATCCTATGATTCTGTGATTTCATTCAGGTTTATTGAGATGAGTTCTCCTGAATGTGCTGTTCTCCATATGATTATAATTGGAGTCCAGATGGGTGACTGAAACCAGACACCAAACTTTCTGATGGCCAAAATTAAATGAAATCAATCCTTTACTGTGTCAGTAGTCTGTAACTAGAGCCCATCAGGTAATTCCCAGCCTCCTGCCTGTATCAGTGGCTGCACACAGTGAAAAAGTCTGATGGGATTTTAACCTCTAAAATGTTCCAAAGCAACCAGAGGGTGAATATATTCACTATGTAAATACCTGCAGGAATAAGCTTGTCATGTATGTCCTCAGGTACCACAGTAGTTAATGGTGGGACTCAGTAGGTCATGCTGAAAGTTGAGTCTGCTGATTTTGAAGGTCTTTTGAAGGTCTTTTCCAGCCTACATGACCTTATGCTAATATTTCTGAAATTTATTTCTGTTCAGCTCCCAGAAAACCTCCCACCCAGCCCCCAACTGACCCCGTGGTGAAAAATAAAACAGAAACCTCAGTGACGCTGGCATGGTCCCCTCCGAAGATGCACCGCCCCATTCCAGTCGATGGCTACATTGTGGAATGCAAGAAACTAACTGGCTTCACCTGGGTGAGGTGCCACGAGTCTCATGTCCCCGTCCCAGAGTTCACGGTGAGCAATCTGTCTGAAGAGGCTGATGATCAGTTCCAAGTGTCTGCAGTCAATGCGCATGGACAGAGCCCGTCTCTGGAATTCCCAGGGAGCGTGCACCTTGGTAAGCACAAAAACCCCAATGGAAATGGGTCAGTGTGTGCTGAGCAGCTGTGTTGGTTCCCTAAAGATGCTTCCTTTGACTTTAAGGTTAGCAGTGCATTAACACACCAAAGGCTTTCCTTTATTCCTAGTTCTCCTATCTCCTATCAACCTCCAGCTACCACTAAAGTGATACGAGTTGTTTCTGTGACAGAGACATGAATATCCTTATCTTTTGATATCTCACATGTGCAAGAGGCAGAACTTTCTGTAACAGATCTTAAGCACAGAAGTGCTTCTTCTAGCACTCATGCAAAGGGAGAAGTAGAAATGTACCTATGATTTAATCTTCCATCTCTAAATGAGATACCAGACTTGCATCTAAAGAGCATTAAGACATACATGTTCTTCCTCAGACCCAGTCCTGGCTGTGAAATCCCCCCTAACAACTGGTGAAGCTGTACCTGGAGGGGATGCCATGTTTACTATTGACCTTACAACAACGTGCAAGCATGCCAGCTGATGAATGTCTGCAGTTCACAGCTATTGGCCAGTGCATTCAGTCACCAGGTTTACCACTGCATGACCATAGAGCAGTACTTTCAGCTGCAGGTTCAGACAGCCTTTCTGATTGCACTGGAATAGTTTAGAAGTAGGGGAGCAATCATTCCAATAATATCTCTATCAATCAGCTTTGCATGACAAAGTAGAACAAATAAACATTCATGATGGGAGGACCTGTTTGTCATTGGGTGGAAACCTCTGCAGAAGCATGTTTAGAGCATTATTAATCAGTAGAAGGAGATGTTTGGTTGATTTTTACTTAGTAAATCCAGCAAGAAGACCAAATGAAATATCGTGAATTGCTCAGCACTGACACAATGATGAGTGCAGGAACAGAAGGTGATACTTTTTCAGAGATGTTGCAGCAAACATTGACCATGTTAGCCTGATATAAATTGAAATAACGAGGCTTTTGCTCCTGACAGGTGCTGCAGTGAGATTTACCAAGAAGAGCAAAGATGTAGAAAAGATCTGCGCTTGGCTGCGTGATGAAGCCAAACTGCAGGCTGAGCTTTCAGACACAGGCGCTACTGTGGAGTGGATGAAGGATGGGAAGGAGCTCAAGGCCAGTGAAAATTATGAACTGCAAATTGTGGGGAAGAAACACACCCTGAAAATTCACAACGACTCAATGGATGATGCTGCAAGTTATCAGTGCATCTGTGAGGGGGATAAAATGCTCTATCAGCTTTCAGTGAAAGGTATGTGATAGTCTGGGCTGTCCTCTTCCTGCCCAGGGCCAGCAGACTGCATTCACCTGACTCCCCGACAGTCCAGCTGTTGTCAGACAGCATCTGGGGTGTTTTCAGTGGCTGTTTTGACTTGAACTGGCCAATCTGCTTTGTAGAGCCATTTGATTTCTGTGTTCTGTCCTGTGATTCGTCCCTAAGATATAGAGGAAATCAAGGGAAAGACAGGAAAAAGAGCATCCCAGCCTTCCTGCTCTTCTGTCAGGGTGGCCACAAGAGATGATGTCAACATCTCTTTTTGTAGCAGTGATCCCAAATGTAGAAAACACCTGTGAAGAGTCACAGGGACTAAATTGATGGAGAGCAGAACTTCCTGCCAAGGCTTGTCAGCTAGTCTTAATTTTGCTTTTCTTCTCTCTCTTTGTCATGTTAGCATAATATTTCATACTGGCAGGTCTGCCCATAGAATTAACTGGCACAGGCTGCCCAGGTAGGTGGTGGGATCCCTGGAGGTGTTCAGGAGCTGTCGAGATGTGGCCCTGATGGATGTTATCAGGGGGCATGGTGGGGTGGGTTGGAGCTGGAATCAAAGGAGGACCCCCATGTATTTCATCGGGAAGCACTACTGGTAATAAGACCTTTGGAGCAAATCCTGGTAGGGCCACGCTCAGCTGGTCCAGTCTGGAGGCTGTTTCTCCTTACTGCAGTATCTGCAGTGAAAACCAGCAGCTGCTTTTGTGTGGTTGGGCTCACATCCAGCAGTGGTGATGGGACTACAATGATAAGAGACAGTTCCTGAAAAAATGAATGAAATTTGACTGTATGATAGGATGGAGTTAAATGTATTGACAGGATCTCAGTCATCCCAGTGTCCATCAGCTGGCTCTCGAGCTCCTAAATACAGGCATTCTGTAGAACGTTGTTGAATTTGTATTATACATGCGTGTTCTTGGAACTGCAGAACAAATGCATGCATAATCCAGACTTTGATTTTAGCAGCTCTGACTGCGCTGTCTCAACAGACCCAACTCAGTTGTGTGCGCTGTTTTAAAATGATATGTTAACAAGAAGTTGGAAAACAAGCTCAATTACCCTCAGTAAAATAGGATCATGGCCTTAGGCTTAAACTTTTGGCTAAGACAGTGGTGAGATTTTGAATCTTTGAAGTCAATTATTCCACTGTGTGTTAATAGGGGCCAGTTTTATCATCTAACTTTTGCACTCCAATTAATTTCCATAAAGGAATTCTGTTTTTCTTTTCAGTCCTAAGTGATATCTCTATCTTTTAGGCTCGATTTGTTTGCCAGGGGGTTACAGTGCAGTAATAGATACCCCCTCCATTGATTTCCTTCTAGTTTGCTTGTTCCAATTCTTTCCTCAGTTTTCCTATTTTAGACATTTTCTTGAAGCCTTGGGCTTCTTCCTTTGGCTCTGTCCCCTGTCCAGTGTACGTCCTTCAACTTGTGGAGATAAGGTAATCTGGTACGTGGTTTATAAAAGCTGCCAATTTGCCAGCTTCTGAATTAGAATCTAGCAATTAGAACTAGGATTAAACGTGCACGTTTGATCTTATGATAAATGAATGCCTCATGGTCACCAATGTCCCTGCAGTTCTTTACCATCATATGTATTTTGTGTCTTCATATTTTGTTTCAGCACTGGCAAACTTCGTAATCAAAGAGACAAGTGGAGGAGTAATCAGGGCCGTTGCTGGAAAACAAGCTGAATTTGTTTCTGAGACCTCTGAAGCCAATGTCATGGTGAAGTGGTACAAAAATGGCAAAGAAATCAAGACCAGTAAGAAATTCACAATGGAAGATAAAGGGAAACTGCATAAGCTTGTGGCTTCAGCTGTAACGAAAGAAGACGAGGGAACATACATCTACACAATTGGAGATGACACTCTGATTTTTGATTGGAAAGTCTCAGGTAAGTTTGTGAGGCAAACATAGGATCACAATCCATGTAAAGCACTTCAGACTTAATTCATTTTATTTGTCCAACGCTGTGGGTTTCCAGTATTTAGGACAAAGATTGCATAGCTCTATTGAAGCAATTCTGACCTTCCTGTTGTCCCTATGCAAATCCACAGTATGAGCAAATAATGTAACTGTGTTGTGATGAATTCAAGACAGCCTTAGCTCCAGCTGGGGCTGGAGTCACGACTTGAGCCCTGACATCTGGGCTTCATTCATCTAGTTCATGTATTGCCTCAGCACTTACATCATCTTTAAACCTATGACTGAAATGGTCCTAAGTTATTAGCATGGGAATCCTGTCTCCTCTTTGGACAAATTAAACTCCACATTTGGAGAGTTGAGTGTCTCCTGCTGTACCCGAAGGACATTGTGATCTCTGAGGTGTCTCCCTGAGGTGCTGTAAGCACAGCCATTAGCTCATAGTGCAAGTAAAGCACTGTTAGGTCAAGCCTGGAGGAGTAATGCTTGTCACTGACATGTTCCTGTTCAGGGTGGAGCTGGAGGGTAAAATAACACAAGAAATTGTCATTGAAATTCAATATCTGTGAAATTCAGCTGGTTGCATTCACAGAACCTGGCGTTAAGATCTGTTTTCTGTTTTATATCTTGAGCCTATTTTCCATAACCCAGTCCTCATTTATGAACTGAAGCTCTACTGAAAGCCTTTCACTGTGTATGCTCATGCTGCAGTGCAGCGCTTGTGACCTTTAAGAGCACATTCACGTTCCTCTGATCACAGGATCCTTACGGTTGATTAAGACCCTCTAGTCTGACTGCTCACCCATCACCACCGTGATGCTCACCATCAGCTTAGCTAAAAACTCAGCAGAGATGATAGATCAAGCACAACACTGGATTTGGGGTGGCTAGAGATTCCTAAGATATTGAAGGATTGCTTGCAGGTGGTGTTGGTTCAGGTATTCACCCTGCATCCCACCTGCTGTTCTGTTTGGTTGAGAATCATGCATTCTGCAATTTCACTTTGTAATTCAAAGACCCTGGCTTTATCTGTTGAAAAACTGATCTAAAACAAGCCAAGAAGACTCCGTTGGAACTGGTTGATGCAGAACAAAGGCATCCCCAAAGGACAAGTTGCACTGTTTGATGAACATTATTGGATGAGAGCTAAGCTAAGATTTAAAAAGTTCTGGGGCTGTCTCTGAGCATCAAATACAGAGGAAGCCTGCATGATTCCCTGAGAATGGATACCTCCTACTTTGGTGTAGGGTTAAGGGAACACTAGCAGTAACTCCTATCACAAAATGTCGCATGGCTCAGACAAAATGCCATCAAGAGGGCTTAATTAGGAGCACCAAATGGTCGCAAGATGGTCTTAGGGCAGGGAAGTAATCTATCTATGTGATATTGATTGATGCTATTAGTTCTTAACAGCTTGACTCTAGAAGGACTGTTGTTCTTTGGTCACCTAGTTATAAAAGAATAAATGGCTCCTGTCTATTACAATTTTTAACGCATTTTTTGTTCACTGATGCCATAAATGTTCCTGGCATAGTAATTGGCCTTGGTATATTCAGTGACTGAAAGCAACAGTTGTTGCTCTAAGAAATGCAGTACAAAGCTAGGTCTGCCTGTAGCTGACAGCCATCAGCTTGCTCCTCAGGCAGGTTCTGTCTGTGTATGGGAGATCACAATGTGAACCACTGATTGATCAGCTGAGGCAAGTGTGGGGTCAGCTGTGGGAGCACAGGTGAAAGTTATGTAGCTGTGCTCCCTGGAGGGGTGGAGTTCGGCTCCACCTCCTCTGAGACCTCATTTAAGGGCTGACCCTCACTGAGGCAGCATCTCTTGGAGATTGCTCACCAGGGAGGATCACCTCAGCTCTGGTAAGTTCCCTTTTCCTTATATCTTCTGTATTTCTACCATTTTACTTGTAATTGCTATCCTTGTTAATACCAGCATAGTTATTGCCAATACATTTGGCAAGCCAGGCAGGAGCCACTGACTTGGCATCTAGAAATATAAGGAAAAAAAAAAAATGTCCTTTGTGTGGAAAATCTTTAATTGGTACAAGGGGGAGAAGACCACCCCCTTAGGGACATGCCTTCCTGGACAAATTCCAGGTTTTGAGGTGTCCCCATATTACCAATTAGCAACAATTATTGAACAATGGGGCCCTTTAAGAGTACCAAATAACATGGACGCCTATTGTCTAACTGATTACTTTCTAGGACTACAAAAAGATATCTTAATTACAAAAGAAAAGCGAATGGCTGCATCTATGGCAGCCTGGCCATTATTAAATGCTTTAAATTGGGCAGAGATAAAATCAAACAACATTGCACATGAAAATGAATTGTTAAAGGCCCGTATTGAAAAATTGGAGGGTGAGATCAATCTATTGACAGGAAAAAAACCGTCATTTTCTTCCTCCAACCCTCAAATTAGATACATTTCATTTAATGACGATCAAGATCCTGAAGAAATGAATCAAAATAAGATCACTAAATCTGATCTAGAAAAACCATCTGAGACGGACTCACTAGAAGTCCGTCCAGTAATAACTCAAAAAACAAAGAAAATTCAAGATCGACCAGCAGGAGTGCCTCCTGATCAATGGCCCCCTGCCGAATCTGTTTTACATGTAACAGCCCGTCCATATACGCCTACTGAACTCATGGACCTAGTGCAACGATTTAGGCAAAGGCCAAGGGAAAGTGTTCCGGCTTGGTTATTACGGTTATGGGATTCAGGGGCAGATAGTGTACTGGTTAGTGGCCCCGAAGTATCTAAGTTGGCCACAATAACAGTACATCCTGCCCTTCGGCAGAGACTGTATGCTGGGACTCAGTTCCCTGAAGAAAACCATTCAATTGTAGAATGGATAATGGCTGCTTGCCGCATGGTGTGGACAAATAAAACTGACATGCCAGTAAACACAGGGATGTGGTCTTCTATGGAAGACCTTCAAAATTATATACGCGAATTAGGTATGAGAGAGGCTATCTACGAAGACACATTCGATAGCCCTGATATGGTTAAATTTTCTGCGGGAATGAGGGACCTAATTTTACAGTAAGCACCCTCTCATATGTATGGAACCTTGGTTTCCATACTTAATCCAGTAGTATCCGCAGAGGCAGTAGTCCAACAAGCCGCCCAATTGGTAGCAGACCTCGGAGAAACTGAGCGTTTACGAGCTAAGCGCAATATCAGGGTGATTGAGGATGCCGAGGCTTTTCCAATAGTGCGAGCCAGAAGATCGGCCCCGCGAACTTCTCGGGCAGGACCTGTTAGGGTATCCCGGAAACAAATGTTTAATGATCTGCTCCAGGCAGGCGTTCAGTTTTCAAAAATTGATGGGCAGCCCAATCAGGTTCTCCTTCAGTTGTGGAAGCAACTGAAGGATGAACAAAAATTTCAGAATAAACCCAAAAGGCCAGGGATAAGATTTATAGAGCGGCGACCAACAACAACATGGAATTTAGAAGATTTTATAGTTCCAAATAGGAAAAAGAAGCCACCTCAGGTGCCTCGGGTTATGACACCGGAGGTATCGGAGGTAAAAGACTTGAATCTGGCTCAGTTCATGGCTTGACGAGGGATGTCAGTCCTCCTAGGGCCTCTAGACGGGACCGGAGGCCCTATGTGGAACTGACGATATACTGGTCCCGAAAGAATATACAGAAGGTTATGGCCCTAGTTGATACCGGGGCAGAGACATCTATAATATATGGAGACCCAACTAAATTTAAAGGTAATAGAGTGATGATTGGAGGTTTTGGGGGACAAACCATTCCGGTCACCCAAACCTGGGTAAAACTGGGGGTCGGGTGTCTTCCACCACGGGAGTACAAGGTATCCATTGCCCCAATTCCAGAGTATATATTAGGAATTGATATCCTGTGGGGTCTGGCTCTCCATACAACAGTGGGAGAGTTCCGATTGCGGCAGAGATGCATTAGTATCCGGGCAATCCAGACAATATTGAGAGGCCATGCAAAACATGAGCCTATTTGTTTGCCGAAGCCACGCCGGATTACTAATGTGAAACAGTACAGACTCCCGGGTGGGCAGGATGAAATAACAAAGACGGTGCAGGAATTAGAAAGAGTGGGTATTATAAGGCCTGCACATTGCCCATATAACTCCCCAATATGGCCAGTGCGAAAACCGGATGGAACATGGAGGATGACAGTAGACTATAGGGAATTAAATAAGGTCACGCCACCTGTTCATGCGGCTGTACCCAATATTGCCTCCCTAATGGACACACTAAGCAGGGAAATCAAAACATATCACTGTGTCTTGGATTTGGCGAATGCATTCTTCAGTATTCCAATCAGTGAAGAATCGCAAGATCAGTTTGCATTTACATGGGAAGGGAGGCAATGGACTTTCCAGGTCCTACCCCAAGGGTACGTACATTTGCCCACTTTTTGTCATAATTTAGTGGCACGTGATCTGGCTAAGTGGGAAAAGCCAAATAATGTCAATTTATATCATTATATTGATGACCTCCTGTTAACATCCGATTCGTTAGAGGCGGTGAGACAAGCAGCAGATTTGTTGATAGCTTACCTGCAGAAAAGAGGGTGGGCTATAAACCCACAGAAGGTGCAAGGTCCGGGGCTATCTGTAAAATTCCTGGGAGTAATTTGGTCCGGGAAAACCAAAGTACTACCCAGTGCGGTAGTAGATAAAGTCCAAGCGTTTCCAGTCCCTACAACATCAAAACAATTGCAAGAATGTTTGGGTATATTGGGGTATTGGCGCTCCTTTATACCTCATTTAGCTCAGCTATTAAGGCCATTATACAAGCTTACAAAGAAGGGTCAATCATGGAATTGGGGAAAGATAGAACAGGATGCTTTCCAACAGGCAAAACTGGCAGTTAAACAAGCTCAGGCGTTGGGTATATTTGATCCGACCCTCCCAGCTGAACTAGATGTTCATGTTACTCAAGATGGTTTTGGCTGGGGCCTGTGGCAACGCCAGAGTTCTGTTCGAACCCCCATTGGATTCTGGTCTCAGGTTTGGCACGGAGCAGAAGAACGATATAGCATGATTGAGAAACAGTTATTGGCTGCCTATTCGGCATTACAAGCAGTAGAGCCGATAACGCAAACAGCAGAGGTCATAGTTAAGACTTCATTACCAATCCAGGGGTGGGTGAGAGATTTGACTCACCTTCCTAAGATGGGGGTGGCCCAAGCACAAACGGTGGCACGATGGGTCGCCTATCTAAGCCAGAGAAGCAGTCTGTCTTCATCTCCACTTAAAGAAGTACTACAGAAGATCCTAGGCCCAGTGACGTATCACAGTGATACATCAAAAGAACCGATGGTTGCTCCACCAGAGAAGAGTCCCGTTCAGGAAGGAAGATATCCTATTCCTGAAGATGCCTGGTATACGGATGGGTCCAGCAGAGGCAACCCGAGCAAGTGGCGAGCAATAGCATACCATCCCTCTACTGAGACCATCTGGTTTGATGAGGGGGATGGTCAAAGCAGCCAATGGGCAGAATTGCGAGCCGTGTGGATGGTTATAACTAAAGAACCTGGTGACGGCGTCCTGAACATCTGTACAGATAGTTGGGCTGTGTACCGGGGGCTCACTCTGTGGATTACGCAATGGGCTACCCAGGAATGGACTATCCACGCCCGACCGATTTGGGGTAAAGACATGTGGGTAGACACTTGGAATACGGTCAAACACAGGACAGTATGTGTCTACCATGTCTCTGGTCATCAACCCTTGCAGTCACCAGGAAATGATGAAGCTGACACACTGGCCCGAATCCGATGGATTGAGAATTCACAATCTGAAAATATTGCCCGTTGGTTACATCAGAAGCTACGGCATGCTGGACAGAAGATAATGTGGGCAGCTGCTAAAGCATGGGGGCTGCCTGTACAACTATCTGATATCGTTCAAGCATGTCAGGATTGCGATGCTTGCTCAAAGATGAGACCGAGACCGTTGCCTGAAACAACATCCCACATTGCTAGAGGATATAGTCCTCTTCAGAGATGGCAGGTCGACTACATTGGGCCCCTCCCTCGGTCTGAGGGGGCGAGATATGCCCTGACCTGCGTTGACACTGTAAGTGGACTGCTGCAAGCCTATCCTGTACCAAAGGCAAATCAAGCATACACAATTAAGGCACTTACTAAACTGATGTCTGCATACGGGACACCTCAAGTTATCGAGAGTGACCAAGGGACTCACTTCACTGGAGCGATGATACAGCGCTGGGCAGAAGAAAACAACATTGAATGGCGATTCCACCTGCCATATAACCCAACAGGGGCAGGCCTTATTGAACGTTATAATGGTATCCTTAAGGCTGCCCTGAAAACAGACTCTCAGTCCCTGCAGGGGTGGACAAAAAGATTATATGAAACCGTGCGGGACCTGAATGAAAGACCTCGGGATGGCAGACCCAGTGCCCTGAAAATGTTACAAACTATATGGGCCTCCCCTCTTAGGATCCAAATTACAGGCACCGATAATAAGGTAAAACCGCAGGTTGGTACTGAAAATAATCTTCTGCTCCCTGCCCCTGAGAATTTAGAACCGGGAATCCATAAGATAAATTGGCCTTGGAAGGTGCAGGTAGGACCCAAATGGTGTGGCCTACTTGCACCTTGGGGGAGATTATTGGAGGTGGGAGGTTCAGTCACCCCCTCGGTGATAGGTACATGGCCTACTGACATCGTGGTCAATACTCCGGCCTTTATTGCTAAAGGAACACCTATTATGTCCCTATGGCAGATCAAGACTCCTCCTCTGGTGCCAGATATAGTTATACAGCCACAGATATCTGGCCAGAGGGTATGGTATCGGAGGCCGGGACATAATCCAGTACAAGCAGAAGTATTGACCCAAGATAAGAATACGGCCTGTATCTTGCCCTGGAGGGCGGATCTTCCCCTCCTAGTACCCTTGAAACATCTATATTACTCCCCTTAAGATTGATTCTAAGCCTCTAGGACCATTACTCTGGACTGATGAAACGCAGACGGACCTGCACTTCAAGATGATTTGTCTCCGGTAACATCTATCAAGCACTGGCCCATGGAAGATCATAAACACCCATCCAATCATCATCATTTGAATAATATCAACATCTAATGCGACGGGAGATTGTATCAGCGTCGTGATTGGGTCTCTGTAATAAGGGGAACTCACCTAATCATTGGTTCACGTTGTGAAGGGGTGGAGTGTATGGGAGATCACAATGTGAACCACTGATTGATCAGCTGAGGCAAGTGTGGGGTCAGCTGTGGGAGCACAGGTGAAAGTTATGTAGCTGTGCTCCCTGGAGGGGTGGAGTTCGACTCCACCTCCTCTGAGACCTCATTTAAGGGCTGACCCTCACTGAGGCAGCATCTCTTGGAGATCGCTCACCAGGGAGGATCGCCTCAGCTCTGGTGAGTTCCCTTTTCCTTATATCTTCTGTATTTCTACCATTTTGCTTGTAATTGCTATCCTTGTTAATACCAGCATAGTTATTGCCAATACAGTCTGGATGGAATGAAGGACATGAAATACTGATGTGCTCATCAAACGCTGCTTGTTAGCTTAGAGACAAGGTGTTGAATTGGTTTGTTCATGTATTGCAAACAGGTTACTTAGCTGCCTTCATTTTAGCTTCAGAAGAACATGTGCAGAATACAGAATTGATTAGAAGAAATAAGAACTGTCTGCATAGAACTTACTCTTTCCTTACACAGGAGAATCAAGCACACGTTTGTATGTGAGTACCTCCAGAGGTGAAACTTGATCCCCCAGATGTAATGAGCAGAGACATTACAATCAGTTCTAACTGTATCTTAATGCTGTGCTGAATAAGCCTGAGTCAGGATGTAAACCACTTTCTCTTTTTTTCTTCAGATGAAGCCATTAATTTTGTCAGCAAGTCCAAAACGACTCCAGAAATATCAGTCAGTCCTTCTGAAGACCTGGAGCTGGTGTGTGAGGTGTCAGCTGCAAGCGGAGCTGTCGTATAGAAGAAAGATCAAATAGAGGTGAAGCAGGACCAGAGGACAACCATCATCTCCCAGGGGACGCACCGCAAGCTCATGGTCAAAAATGTGACCCTGAAAGACCAAGGGAGCTACAGCTGTGAAACAAAAGATGACAAAGCAACATTCCAAGTGAAAGTCAGAAGTGAGAAAATGCTTGGAATCCCAGAGATAAAGGAACACTTCATTTTGTGTGTCTTGCATTTGGAGGATCAACTTACAGCCTCTCTGGTGCAAAACATTTTGGCTATAGGACTTTCTTTGTCATCTAGTGTCATAGCAACACTTTTCTACATGTGCTTTTCCATCCAGGAATGAATTACTGCAACAAACAATAGGCAAGGAGGGTAACTTGTGCAGCTCTTGTAGTCAGCTGGTGTCTGCAGGGTTACAGTGCAAGAGCACACCAGGCATGCAAGGAGTGAGAAAAGGGGAGGTGTTTGATGAGATCTGGTTACAAAATTTGAATGACACAATGAGGTGGAAAATGCCACTAATCAGACTCATAAATGGCCTGGGTTGCAAAGGCCCACAGTGCTCATCCAGTTCCAACCCCCTTCTTCCTATGTGCAGGGTTGCCAACCAGCAGCCCAGGCTGCCCAGAACCACATCCAGCCTGGCCTTGAATGCCTGCAGGGATGGAGCATCCACAGTCTCCTTGGGCAACCTGTTCTAGAGGGCCATTCCCTTCTGATTTACTGGAAATGTAGAGAGACATCAGAAGAAACAAAGAGAAGGGAGGAGGTTCAGCAGTGCATGCAGGTGTTCTAAATCTCATGTCCAAATCTGCTATCAGACTGCGAAATGTTTAGATTTATGATATGATATGAAATGATATGCCTATTCATTTCCCAAGGCAAAATAGAGGGGAAAGTATTTTCCTGTCTTAATGAGGCATCATGATGGTCCCTGTGAAGGGCAAGTATAATGAAAATGGGGAACTGGAGTAAGCTCTGCAGCAGACTACAGCAAAATGGTGTGACTGTTGTGATGTCCCTGCAGAGAAAGAAGACGTGTTTACAAACAAGGACAAGGTACAAAAGGAGGTGAAGGCTGCACTGACTCAAAATGCCACGCTGAGCTGCGAGGTGGCCCAGGAGAAGATGGAGGTGAAGTGGTACAAGGAGGGGAAACTGATCACCTCGAGCAAGAAGTTCAAGGTGGAGTCAGAGGGCAAACAGTGTCGGCTGGTGGTGATCCAGGTAGAGAAGAAAGATGCAGGGGAGTACAGCTGCGAGGCTGCTGGCCAGAAACTCACCTTCAAGATTCATGTCACAGGTGAGAGAGAACACATTTTGGCCTTTCATTCTAGAATGTTTTAGAAAACGGTCATTAGTTTGTAAGTTTTCCCTGCTATGCTTAAAATTTTTGGAGCTGAACTTTGGGGTGGTTAATTTCTGATGAGGAAATTGAACAAATTATTCTAAATACAGTTGTGAGGCAGCTCCATCTTTTAAAATCTTCAGGAATTTCCTTTTGCTGTGGGAATGAGGCCATAGACAAGAAAGTTCTGATTGCACTTCTCCATTCCCACGTGCCTGTACCACTAGAACAACTCTGCAATGCAGCTGCGTCTCAGGAAGTTTCAGAACAGGGGCTTTGTGTCAAGCACTAGGGGGTGTGCTCTATGTAACATGTTTTTGTCTTGGAAGGGCTCATTTAGCATGGGAGAGAATACTACAGGAATGTTTTGTATAAGTTGATGTTTTGAAGACATAAGTAAATGGCAGCTAGGGGACGAAAGAGTCATGAGAGTCATACAAGAAGCATCACAGAATGCCTTTTGTTGGAAGGGACCTGGAGGATCATCCAGTTCCAATCTCTGTCCTGGAAAGGAACACATTCTTTGAGACTAGGTTGCTCTAACACCCATCCAGCCTAGACTTGAATGTTTTCAGGGATGGGGCATCCATAAATTGCACAACTTCTCTCCACATCATTCTCTTGGGGCATCAGACTGGGAGAACTGATTCATTTTTCTGACTCCTTCCCCAAAACCTGCTCTTCTTTCAAGAGGCCAAACTAATGTATCTCTCTCTTTTCAGAGCCAGAATTTGTATTTACAAACAAGGAGAAGGTACAGAAGGTGGTGAAGGCTGCAACAACAGAAAATGCCACGCTGAGCTGCGAGGTGGCCCAGGAGAAGATGGAGGTTGTCATCAATTTATAAGCAATGAGCCAATAATGTTCCAATTATAAACTTTTATTAATTGTAGCGGGTAAAACTAAAAGGCAATTCAGTGCTGGGCGACAGGGGGATTATTGTTCCTCCAACTGCCGCGCCGTCCCGTCCCTTGCAACTTCTTTTGTATTGTCCATCCCGAGCGTATTGTCCTTTAATTGGTCGGTTGTGATCGTGCGACTTGGTGTGTCGTTCCTTGGTTGGTCCTTCCGTGGAACTTTGTATCCATCGGGGCACGCTTTGCCTGTAACTACGCAGAGTACACAATCTACCCATAAAATTAGAGTGTTCTGCAACCTTTGTGGCCTCCATATTCCACCATTATATCCCGTTCCTAATGAACAAGCACTCCACCACAATGCTACCACATCCCGGTCTTAATGAGCAAACATTTTATCACAGAGGTCAAGTGATAAAAGGAGGGGAAACTGATCACCTCGAGCAAGAAGTTCAAGGTAGAGTCAGAGGGCAAACAGCGTCGGCTGGTGGTGAGCCAGGTGGAGAAGAAAGATGCAGGGGAGTACAGCTGCGAGGCTGCTGGCCAGAAACTCACCTTCAAGATTCATGTCACAGGTAAGACAGGTGTTGTATGAAATACAGCAGAGAACAGTAAAGTAAAATCTAGTTTCTATTATACTGCACCTGGATCACTGTAGTCTGTGCTGAGGTTTTTTCCCTAGACTTGATTGCCTGGGTTTGTAGAAAGTATTTGGTTTCAGTATGACACAAAGACCTGTTTCAGTCTGTCTGTAGAGCAATAATTAGTAATATATGTACAGTGGAAGCAATATTCAAGATATTATTCAAATCTCTCCTGTGCCTGAGATCCCAAACTGTAATTCTTGTTCACCTAAACATTTGACTAAGCTAAGTATGTGCAGTGAGGCTGGAGTGCATGTTGTACGTGCAGCCTTTCATGGCAGGAGAAGCAGGAACTTCTCCTAGTAGTACACTGCCTTTTTACTATGCCTTTATGTTGGAGGCTGCATCTGGATAGGTGAGTCTGCTACTCACAGTAAGAGACCTGGTAGAGCTGACTATTGCCAGAGCTCAAAGTAAGATAGATATCTGCAAATCACACACAAAGAACAAAGGACTGCGTTGGTGAGCATATTTCCTTTGTGCCTTTGACAGTCACAGTTGTGGCAATGGTAGAGGCCATGAGGAGTCTGTTCAGGAAGCCAGGAGTACTGTTCTGGGTCATGAAAAGGCAGCCAGTGGTTTGACTATCACATGTTTATGTGTTTTGATGTTTCACAGTGGGTCTTAAGTAAAAGGAACTCAGGTTTTGGTTGCCTGCAGGACAGATGTTCTTTTGGGTTCAATATGTTTGCATAGTGACTTGCAACCATGGGACTGGTGTTCAAGGACCCTCTTGGTTCCTTCAGTTCCTAGGTTCTTTCTTGCCTAGATTTGACACTTTGTTTCAACAGAAGAGCTGATATTCTCTAGTGAAGGCTATTAGTTTGGGCACAAGTGGTAACCTAAACCTGTTCCAACCTGTACATACAAACCTGCAAGTTGGTCTCATTTCGGTCCCTCAGTCATTACTTTTTCTTTTCTTCCCTCAGAGCCAAAACCTGTGTTTATAAACCAGGAGCAGGTGCAGAAAGAGGTGAGTGCTGCCCTGGCAGCAAGTGCCTCCCTCAGCTGTGAAGTAGCACAGGATCCAACCGAAGTAAAATGGTACAAGGATGGAAGACTGCTTGCCTCCTCCAGAAAGTTCAGAATGGAATCTGTGGGCAAAACACGGCGTCTGGTTGTGGAGCAGCTGGAGAAGAAAGATGCTGGAGAATACATCTGCGAGGCTGCTGGCCAGAAGATGACCTTCAAGTTGGAAACAACTGGTGAGCATTCGCTTTGGGAGCACTAAGCAGCTTTTTATGTGGCTTAGAGGAAGACTGGCTGTCTTCTACCCTGTGGGCATGGAACAGCCACAATTCCCCCCGGAACAACATCAATGACCCACACCACAAGTTGGATTCTCCTTTTTAATGTAGTGGTAGCGAGGTGAAAATCTGGCTGTGGAATATTTTTGACTAAGGAACTTCTACTTTAATTTCTAGATGCGCTGAATTACCCTCTGGAGTGTCTTTCTGAATATATAAGCAACCATGGGTGACTATGATCCTGATTTATATCTAGGTTCAGGCTTACTTTTTCAGTTAGGTTAGATCAATAGCTCCAGAGAAGATAGGGAAATACAGCAGTTCACTGATACCATGTGTCAGAAGAATGCAGCTCAGTGCTGGGCAGTTTGCTGCTTCATTCCCTCTTACAAGTTGCACCCAAGGCTGGAAAAGACCACTGAGATAGCTGAGTCCAACCCAGCCCACCCTCACTGGACTTACTAACCACGTCCCCAGTGCCACATACCCGTGGCTCTTGAGCACCTCCAGTGACTGCGGTATATCAGCGTGGTTGCTTCAGTTGTGGGAGTTTTCAGACACTGGCTGTTGTTCTAGCGAGACAAAAAACCAAAACTGATGGAACAGTGTCTATACAGGAAGCAACTGGCTGTCCTGATGGCTGCCAACAGTTTTACACAAGGTGTGTCATGCAAGCTTGCATGAGTCTGGTTTAAAAACTTGCTGTTCTGATGGAAGGAGAGGATGTTGGTACAGGATAACTGCGGGATTTGTGCTCTCCCGACATCCAGTTGCAATCACAGCTTATTGTTGCTATAGAAAACAGCTTCTCTGTAGACAAATTGAGTTAGTTCCAATAAGTGGCTGAAGCCCTAAGTGATCCAAGGTGAAGCATGATCCAAACTGGAATTTAACTAATTGTAGTAGGGAATCCAAGCCTTAATGAGATGAGTTATTTAAAATATGAGTCCTCCATCTAAAACAGCATTGAACTCTTACTCTGGTTTATGATAGAAGTGAGAGTTTAACAGCAGAAGTCTGAAGTTATGCTCCATATTTCTCATCACTCAAGAGAATATTTGAATATATGAATTCCTTTGGCTATGTTAGAGCTCATAATGAGGTCAGCTGATGTTCTTTAAATGCTCGGAGTCTAGCAATGTGGGGAAGTGGACTGCTATTTGCTGTTGAGCTTTAGGCTAAGAAGCCTGATTTTAGAGGACTGTGGACTTCCCCTTTCCCTTCCCCTCTCCTCCCCTTCTCCCTGGACTGATCCCACATGGTTTGAGAATGATTTCAGATCAAGGTAAATGAGGAATCGCTGTGTGAAAACCTGTTGTTTTACTGCACTATAAGAGACACTTAGTCAAAAGACAAGTGTGTGTTCCAAGCTTGAGATTGCAGGAGATCCTAGAAACAACTCAGCTGCTCAAACCTGTAGTCTGGCTGAATCTTTTATTGTCAGTTTTGGTCAGGAGGAGATGCTTGAGTAAGACAAATAAAAGGTCACGGGTAAGTTGGTCCTTCTTGTGATATACTTCTAGGCTTTCATCAGGGAGAAGCTTAATTAGTCCAAATAATCATAGCAGAAACCACACCAAGAGCATGAGAGTGAAATTTATACTTTCTTGACGTGAAGGAAAATTTTACCTGGTTCTGCCATTCCCCAAATATTTGTTTCCTTATGACAAGAAGAACTTTGCAGAAGTAATTTTTTTTTTCAGTCTTGCGTGCAACACAAAAAGGGGTAAAATCTAGGAGGCCACCTGAAATGTTTTTTCCATCTGGAAGGATCCATTTAACAGCACCCATGGACCTGGTTATGAACAAAACTAAGTTCCCAACTAAATCCACATTCTTCTTTCTCCTTCTCAGAATTGCCTGTGAAAATCAGCAAACCATTGGCAGACAGTAGCGTCATTGAGAAGGACAAGGTCACATTTGAGTGTGAGCTGTCCAGGCCCAACATGGACGTCAAGTGGTTCAAGGTATGGCATGTAATGGTATTTTCCTTTCTGACTTCTCTGGAAATGAATGAGAGCCTTTAATTTCACTTCCAAGGGATGCGAGTCTGAGCTTTTCCTTGATAGCTTTTTCACTGCTCTCTTTTCTTTATGCTCTTTTATTTGCCCAGATCAGCACTCTTTGTTATTATGTCCTGAGTTCATTTATCAAGTTGAAATTGAAGTTTGTTTTGGTTTTATTGTGAACTTTTTAGGTCATGCTGCACAAAATATTGTTGGTTGAACTACAGTACAGTCTTGAGCTTCAAGTCTAACACAGAAATTCTCAGCCGGGATTTTGTAGCCTTGTTGTGAACTGGGTTTTTGGGGTGAAATCTCAGTTTTCTTTGCACCTGACAGTGTGAGAATTTGCTCTGGCACTTTGTGTACCTCCCTGGTGCTCAGCTGTTCCTTCCCTTACTTGGGGATAATGTCATTTATTCAAGGTGATGTCCAAACAGGCTTGTTAACAGTCCTCCGCAGTGCTTTAAGCTGTCATAGGTCAGCCAGAATTTATGCATGTTCTATAGCCATTCCTTCATGTTGAAAACACTGCACTGTGCTTAAGCTTCAGCATATGTTCCAGTAAGCACAGTTCCATTAATTCTAGGGGAGTGGGTGAATTAAGCATAGATCTGAAGGCTCCCTTTGCTGAGTGCAGAGATGGAAGGACTAATGGAGATCTGACTTGATATTTTCCCTTCTAGGATGGGAAGGAGCTCTGTCAAAGTAAAAAAGTGGGCATTACTTCCCAGGGAAATAAGAGAAGTCTCATTATTCACAAGTGTGAATATGAAGATCAGGGAACCTCCACATGCTGAGCAGCCTAAGACAAGACATCAGCTACCCTAAAGGTTCATTTTATGTTTAACTGAAAGAGCAAATAAATCCTCTTGTGGTATTTTGCACCACGGGAAGAAATGCTTCATGGGCAGTTTGGGCATTTCTTGGTTAGTCCTTTTGGATACCTTTCTCTTTCTTCTTTATGCTCAAGACAGATTTTCCCTCCATGTGTTGCATTGGTTAAACCCCAGTTTGTAGCTCATCATTGGGCTCTGAAGCATCAGACTTGTTACTGAACACATGGGTCTGCTGTGCCCTGGTAGATGCCACCTTCCCAAGGGACGTATGAAAGGATGCTTTTTTCTGATTTCCTACTAGATGCTGTCCTCATGTGGCCACTTGGGTTCAGTGTTAGCATGAACATGAACATGTGTCCTGTCCCATGACTTTGGTGAACTCTCATTTTCTCTCTCATTCTGCAACCAGGTTGGGTTGCTGTTTCAGTACTGGCTGTTTTATGTAGCCATTCCATTTGTTCTGGTTTACGTTCTTTTTTATTTTCTTTTTTTCAGGCATCATTTCTATACAGTAGACAAAGCCAGCCTATTACATTTGATTTACAGTTTTTAGCTTTTGCTGGTAAGCATTTCAGCTCTCAGGCAGTTTTACCAACAGCTTTGAAGAGCTGAAATGAACCAGCCTGGACACGATGGTGTGTTTTTGTTGGTGTAATGAATTTATGAAGTTAAACTGATTGACCCCATAAGGTTTTACAGTGTATGACTCACGTCTGGCAGAGTTATCACAGCAATGAGTTTATATACTTAGCATTTCAGGAGGCAAATGGTTGGGGATACTCTTTCATTTGCTTGCGTCTCAGAGTGAATCACTAGTATGTGAACCATCCTTCATCTCCTTTGTATTGCTTTTGTGTGTGTCTGTGTGTGGTTTCCCCTGTGAATTTCATTCTTTCCAGTTATATGGAAGTTCTCTTTTGAGCAGTGAAATTAGATGTTCCATCATCAGTCATAATGGTAAAGCTGAGTTGCCACGTTATCTGTGTCCTTTCTGTCTGGCGTCTCAATAACTGCTGCCCCACCACAATATCTGCCTAATACTTCAGCTCCATGGATGCCTCCTTGTGCAAACTGAGAGCCTGTATTTGGTGTGCATAGATCTGGGCTTACATCTGTGCTGGTAAATGCACTAGTGCATGGGCTAAGCAGTCCTGCCTCCTGTGCTGTGGGCATTGAGATGGGGCTCCTACAAGCTGCCCATTGCAAGATATTTAGAAACTAATTGCTGCGGAGGTTTCCATCCTCTTTTCAGACTAACTAAAATTTGGTTAGTGGGATCAAAACAGAAGGGGCAGGGAGGGAGAGCTGACCAAGGACTACTGATGGAACAACTATGAATCCTTGGTTCCTCAGGATTCCCTGCATCAGCAGTTGGCAACAGGAGTAAGGGGGCTCAGGAGGACACTGTGGAGTAGTGTGAAAAATGAGCGAAGAGAGTTACTAATTGATGCCTCTTGGAAAGTAGTCCAAGAGTGGTCCTCTTCCTAAACTCTCCTCTTGTGTGTGGTTTTATCTTTATGAGGTGTTCATAACAAGTGATGTGTAGATCTCCCTTATCTCATAATGTCTTTGCCTGCCTGCAGTGAATATGCAGGATACTGGATCATATACCAGCTTCTTTGAATTACTGCTCATGTCAGGAGATAAAATCTGCCTATTCTTTGAACTAACACTGGCGAGGGTTAGTTATTCTGGCTACCGAGAGAATGACACAGCAGATTAAACTCTTTCATTTCCTTCTTTGTCAAATGCCTTTTCATCTAACTGTGTGTCCCATAGAAATTCAGAGCAGTGTTGGCTGAGGGAAGTGGAAATATTTATCTCCTGTGTGTATCTGCCACCCTATTTAGACATGCTGGCAGAGCGCAGAGATTGGAGGAGTTGGATTAGGCAGTAGTTTCCCTATTGCTCACAGAACCACTTTTTCTGTGGTCTCCCAGCTACCCTGTGCCCAGTGGCCTATGCAAGATGGAGCGGAAAAGGCTCATTTTATGAACAAACAGGAACCTTTCTGGTCAGATTAATACCTGTGCTCTTTTAGAGAGATTTAGGTACTAGAGATTTTAGGTACTGGAATAGGCTCCCCAGAAAGGTGGTTGAATCACCATCCCTGGTTGTGTTTAAGAGCCTTTTGGATGTGGTACTCAGGGATATGATTTAGTGTAGGGTTTTTAGAGTTAGGGTACTGGTTAGGCTGCGGTTGGACTTGATGATCTTCAATGTCTTTTCCAACCTGGGTAAATCTATGATTCTATGCAGGAACTCTTCTCCTGAGGTTAATCCAAGTTGTATCCAGGCCCTTCAGAAGGAAAGGGATATAGCAGCACAGAAATATGGCCTGATTCTGACATAACTAAATGCAGACCTGGAGAGTTAAAAGGGATTGTGTGATGTTCAAAGGATTTTGAAGCAAAGATGTCCCCTAGGTAAGATTTGTGGCTGACATTCCCCATACATTGTTTGTAGGCACACAAGCTAAGGAGAGACTAGTGATGAGCATGCAGAGAAGCCAATGGTTCAGACAGGTTTGTAGTGACACAACACTGTAGAGTTCTGTCTAGTTCTCCTTGGCATAGTTTGGAAAATAAAGATGAGGTAATTGGTGGTAACCAATATGGCTTCATCAAGGTCAAGCCATGTCTGACAAACTTGGTGGCCTTTCATGATGGAGTAACAGCATCAGTGGATAATGGGAGAGCAACTGACATCATCTACTTGGACTTGTGCAGAGCATTTGATCCCGTCCTGCATGACATCCTGGTCACCAAACTGGAGAAAAATGGTTTTGATGGATGGACCAGTTGCAGGATAGGGAACTGTCTGGATGGTCACACTCAGAGAGCTGCAGTCAATAGCTCAGTGTCCAGGTGGAGGGTGGTGTTGGGACCAGTGTTATTTAACATTTTTGTAGGCAACATGGAGAGTGGAATCAAATGCAGCCTCAGCAAGTTTGCAGATGACACCAAGCTGAGCGGTGCTGTTGATGTGCTAGAGGGAAGGGATGCTACTCAGAGGGACCTGGACAGGCTGGAGAGGTGGGCCCTTGGCAGCCTCATGAACTTGAGTGTGGCCAAGTACAAGGCCCTGCACCTGGGTCAGGGCAATCCCAAGCACAGGCACAGGCTTAGAGGAGAATGATTTGAGAGAAGCCTTGACCCTGAGGAGAAGAGTTGGTGTGGAGGGAGGTGTCCCTGCCTATAGCAGGGGGACTGGAACTAAATGACCTAAAGATTCAGTCAGTTCTATTGTTTTTCTACCCTTAATTTTGCTTGAAAGGTTTTAGAATAAATGAGATTCTGGTTTCCATGAAAACTGTTTGCAGGGAGCTCCATTGTAGCTAGTAGGTCTGTCTTTAAGTTCAAGGGCAATAATGCATTGACTGTGTTCAAGAGAGAAATGACTCAGGAATGGATGATGGTTTAGAATAAAACATAATCCTACTTATTTTCTATGCAAATATGTGTAAGGAAAAGATGCTGCACTCAGTTCTGGAAATACCCTGACAAATATATCTCTACTGTTTCACAGCTGGAGATATCAAGATTGTTAAAGCACTGGAAGATGTGGAAGTGAATGAATATGGGAGTGCATCTTTTGTCTGTGAGATTTCACACGATGAGTTTCAGACCCAGTGGTACAAAGAGGACAACAAGCTGAAGGCTGATGACAACATCAGAATGCAACAAGATGGTAGGGTGTAAGCGGGGGGTCTTTCTCCTGAGTGGGGGGTGGGTTGGAGATCAAGCATATAAGACATCTGAAATGAAGTGAAGAGGGTTCAGAAGCGAGTTCCCCTTTTGTTTTGGGACTGAGGTTTAGGTGGAACAAGTGACATGGTGGGATGCTTAGTGTGGGAAGTGTGATGCTATCCCACCATCCCACACTGCTGGGAGCAGGTAGGAAATGAGTGCAGTTATTTCCAAAGTGGGGGTGAACAGGGCAGTCAGTTCACCTCTCCAAAGAGGTTTTGTCTGACAGTGAGTGTGATCCTTCTGTATCAGATACTTTGAATTTGACGGTGGCCGCATTTGATCAGTCCTTGTAGAAGCCATGTTTAGATTCTGCTTTGGTCTGCTCCATTTCCAGTTCAAAGTCGTTGGACACTAAATGAGACAGCTGCATCTCAGTAAAAGATGTGTTTGAATAGCTGTGATGTGCTTACTATTCAGATTTACAGAGCTGAGGTTTTGTCCTTGGCTATAGCAAAGAAGTCAAATCAGGTGAAATTAATTGTATTTCTGAACTAGACAAGTTTAAGTTTGGTAGCACCTAAATTTGGTGCGGTTTGTCATTGATTTCATCTGAAAGAAACTTGCAGGCTTTTTATCTGCTGTTGTCCCCAGCGTAAGATTATCCATTCACATCCTAAAGTACTTGTTATATTTTCAACTCACTCTTATTTGAATAAAAGCCTCAACAATTGGGAGCAATTTAATAAGCACAGAACAAGAGCTGGACCTTGCATTTGGTAGATACTGTACAGTATTACTTCATAGAAATGTAGTCAATGGCATTCCCTATAGACAATCGTTTGTTTTATCTTTAGAGTCGTTCAAAGAACCATTGTGAACTTGACATTAATTGGAATGGAATACACGCAAGAGACTTTCCTCTTCCAATTGTCCTCATCCTTTCTTCTCTTCCACCCCTGCTTTGCAGATTACCATATAGAAATCACCAGGAAGTTGGAGGACAAGACAGCTTTGGAACGTCATTCTGTCATCCTGTCCTGTGACTTCAGGCCTTCTCCAAAGGTTGTGAAATGGTTCAAGGGCAGCACACCCATCGAGCCCTCTGAGAAGTACAAGATCAAGAGGGATAAGCATTCAGTAGAGCTCAGAATTCTGAAGCTGAAGCCCGATGATGCTGGTGTGTACAAGTGCAAGGCAGGAATTGCAGAGACTGAGGCCACGCTGACAGCTGAAGGTATGAGCAGGGAGGGTGGCCTCTTCCATGTCCTATTTCACCTCAGATTTCTCTTCTTGAGGTTGACTTCTGCCGTTCTCTCCTGCTAACTTTATAAATGTATTATCTTCACATAGATGATTACACAAAGATCATCTAGTCCAACCATTCTACCACATCCCAGTATGATTTATAGTAACAGTGGTAACAGTTCACCTTGTTTCCCCACAGCCCGCAATGTAGAAGTAACAAAGCACCTGCAGGATGTAGAAATTGAAGAAGAGAGCTCTGCTGTCTTCTCCTGCGAGCTGTCCCATAATGACAAGGACGTGGAATGGTTCCTGAATGGCAACCTCCTTTACACCAACAATTACAATGACATCAAGAACGTTGGCAATTGCTGCACACTGACAATGAAGCAGGTTAAGCCTGAGGATGCTGGCACAGTGACAGTGAAGTCAGACAAGGTGTCAGAAAGCGCACCTGAAGGTGATAGGTGGGTCTGATCACACCCCTCCTGGATGTAAGAGATGCTAAGGAGCTCCAGTTCATTCTATTGTGCAGCAGTCCTGCTTCTAAAGCTGACCTCTCTGGGGTGACAAGTCATCAGAGGCTTTCTTCCAGTGGAAGGTTCCATTGCAGCAGATATCAAGGAAGGAGGATGGTTTTGGTGTCCTGCCAAAGCATTCCATTGCTTTTTATCATCATTTTACTTAACACAAGGAGAGTTACAGGAGCAATTTCTTTTACTGCTTCAGTAACATGCAGTGTCAATGCTGTTGTCTCCAAGGATTTATGACTGAAGGAGAGATCATTCAGTGTGTGTTTTGCCTCTGGGATGACTAATGACCAGGCTGTGAGCAACCTGATCTAGCTGTGAATGTCCCTTTTTATTGCAGGGGAGCTGGGCTAGATGGCCTTTAAGGGTCTCTTCCAATTCTAAGGAACTTGTGCCTGAAGTGCAGAAGTGGATGAATTATACCACTTCTTCATATCCTCCCCATGATTACAGAGGAAATACAACAAAACAACATGCATGGTCTTACTGTTGTCATTTCCTTGAATACGAAGACGTCTCTTTTTTATGGTTGAGATTTTTGTTGATATGGGTCAGGAGGAACTCACACTTTTTAGCTTTCTCAATAGGCAAAAAGTTCCAGTTGCTGCAAGCCACCGAGGTAACCAATAGAGGGGCCCTGATCCCCCTTGTGCCATCGGGATGCTCTGGCACGGGATGTGCCTCAAATTCAAAGCTCCTTCCCACCTCCCAAGGAAAAGCAAAGCAACTCAAGCATCTCCAGCAAAGCTGCCCAGCAGACAGCAGGGAATGCAAACAGCTTCTGGCTGCTCCCCTGCACTCCTGTCCTAAGTAAGTGACCCCTCGAGGACTGGATGGGAAATCAGTGCATGACACACGTGAGTGTGCACAGCATTGTGCAAAGCAGTGGGGATCCATGTGTGTGTGTATTTGTGCATGGATGGTGTTGTACACACATTTGTGTCCATGAGTGTACAAACCAGTGGTGTTGCTCAGGTGTGTGTAGGTCTGTGGGTATGTGTGCAAGGACGAGCATGCACATATATGTACGTGCACAGGGGTGTGCAGAGTGTTGGAGCTGCACAAGGACATTGTGGTACCGGTGTGTGCGTGCACTTTGGGAGTGAAAGGAAGGGGTTACACATGTGTGAGTGTGTGTGCGCACAGGGCTGCACTAAGGGATGTGGTTGTGTGAGTGTGTGTGAGCACATAGATAGTGCGTGGATGCGGTGGCACAAATGTGTGCTTGCACAGGGCTGTGCTGAGGAGTTGGGCTGCACACAGGTGCACACAAAGGGATGTTTGAACCCTTTGCCCCTAAGAACAGTTTTCCAGTGTCTCTCGTCCAAGAATTCTTTGAACAGCCTGCAGCTGACTCTCCTGAAGCTCAGGGTCCTGACTTTGCTTTTTGCCAGGCCCGCATTCCTTGAGATGAGGAACTCTAGGAGGGCATGGTCACTACAGCCCTGACCACCTCCAGTCTTAACCCCTGCTGTGCAGCATGTCCAGTAATGCTTCCCTTCACAGAATCACAGAATCACAGAATTACCCGGGTTGGAAGGGACCTCAAGGATCATGTAGTTCCAACCCCCCTGCCTAGCAGGGCCACCAAACATACACATTTACTAGATCAGGTTGCCCAGGGCCCTGTCCAACCTGGTCTTGAACACCTCCAAGGACGGGGCATCCACAACCTCACTGGGCAGCCTGTTCCAGGACCTAACCACCCTTCTAGTAAAGAACTTTCCCCTAACATCCAACCTAAATCTTCCCTCCTTCAACTTAAAACCATTTCCCCTAGTCCTGCTATTATCAGCCCTTTCGAAGAGTTTACTCCCCTCCTGGGAGTAAGTTCCCTTCAGGTATTGAAAGGCTGCAATGAGGTCACCTCGCAACCTTCTCTTCTCCAGGCTGAACAAACCCAACTCCCTCAGCCTGTCCTCATAGGGGAGGTGCTCCAGCCCCCTGATCATCTTTGTGGCCCTCCTCTGGACCCTTTCCAAAATTTCCATATCTTTTTTGTACTGAGGGCTCCACACCTGGACACAGTACTCCAGATGGGGCCTCAGAAGAGCAGAGTAGAGAGGGACGATCACCTCCCTATCCCTGCTGACCACCCCTCTCCTGATGGAGCCCAGGATCCCATTTGCTTTCCGGGCTGCCAGAGTGCACTGCTGGCTCATGTTAAGTTTCTCATCTATCAGGACCCCTAGGTCTTTTTCAGCCGAGCTGCTCTCAAGGACAACTCCTCCCAGCCTGTACAGGTGCCTGGGGTTCTTCCGGCCCAAGTGCAAAACCTTGCACTTTGCCGTGTTGAACCTCATTAGGTTCACCCGAGCCCAGCTTTCCAGCCTGTCAAGGTCCCTCTGAATGGCATCTGTTCCCTCCACCATATCGACTGCACCACTCAGCTTGGTGTCATCAGCAAACTTGCTGAGGGTGCACTCCATTCCCTCATCGATGTCATTAATAAAGATGTTAAAGAGCACCGGTCCCAAGACAGACCCTTGAGGGACGCCGCTCGTTACCGGCCTCCACCTGGACATAGAGCCATTGACCACCACCCTCTGTCTGCAGCCTTTCAACCAATTGCTTATCCATCTAGTTGTCCACCCATCAAATCCACCTCCCTCCAATTTGGAGATGAGGATGTGATGGGGGACCATGTCAAAGGCCTTGCTCAGGTCCAGGTAAATGACATCGGTCGCCTTCCCTTCATCCACCAACGCCGTCACTCCATCATAGAAGGCCACAAGATTAGTTAAGCATGACCTTCCCCTGGTGAAGCCATGCTGGCTGTCTCGGATCACATGCTTGTTCTTTATGCGATCAAGCATGTTGTCCAGGAGGATCTGTTCCATAATCTTCCCAGGCACAGAGGTGAGACTCACCGGCCTGTAGTTACCCGGGTCATCCCTGCTCCCCTTCTTGTAAATGGGAGTGACGTGACCCTTCCTCCAATCATCCGGGACCTCACCTGACAGCCACGACTTCTCAAATATGATGGAGAGCGGCTCAGCAACCACCTCAGCCAGCTCCTTCAGGACCCTGGGATGCACGCCATCTGGCCCCATAGACTTATACTCATTCAGTCTAAGGAGGCACTCTCGGACTTGCTCTACCCTTACAGTGGGGAGGGATTTACCTCCTTGGTCCCCACATGGAGGTATGGGGGTGCAAGACTTAGGGACGTGAAAAAGACTAGAATCCTGGCCACCAGTGAAGACCGAGGTGAAGAACTCATTCAGCACCTCAGCTTTCTCTTCATCTGTTGAAGCCATTTCTCCTTTTAAATTTACCAGAGTAGGCACGCCCGTTTTGGCCTGTCTCTTCTGGCCAATGTACCTGTAGAAGGTTTTCTTGTTGTTTTTCACATCCCTCGCCAAGTTCAGTTCTGCCTGAGCCTTGGCTTTCCTGATCCCACATCTGCAAGTTCGGACGGCATCCCTATATTCTTCCCGGGTGACACAGCCTTGTTTCCAGAGCTTGTACACCCCTTTCTTCACCCTCAGTTCTCTTAGCAGGTCCTTGCTGAGCCATGCCGGTTTTCTACCTCTCCTGCCCACTTTCTTAATCAGGGGAATGGAGACCTCTTGTGCTGCCAGGAGGGCATCCTTGAACAGTAGCCAGCTCTCCTCAACGTCCTTATCTTTGAGGGCAGCGCGCCAGGGGATCTTGGCCAGCATTCCATTGAGTAGCTTGAAGTCTGCTCTTCTAAAGTTGAGCATCCTGGTCCTGCTCTTTGCCAGGCCCACATCGCTTGAGATCACAAACTCAACCAGGGCATGATCGCTGGAGCCCAGGCAGCCTCCAACCTTGACGCCTTTGATGATCTCCTCAGCGTTGGTGAGCAGCAGGTCCAGCAACGCTTGACCTCTGGTCGGTCTGTCCAATACCTTCCCTTCTGCTTGGTGTGCTTAATGCTTGGCCCACAAAGTTATTCCCAGTGCAGTCCAGCAGTCTCTCAGACAGCTTGCAGCCAGCCATGCTGATTTCCCAGCCTGACTGGAATCCCCCATCAAGTTGAGAGTCAGTGAGCGCGGTGCTTCTGGTAGCTGCAGTAAGCAGGGCCCATCAACAGGCTCCCTTGACCAGGCGGCCTGGAGCAGACCCTCACCTCCAGAAGCCCATTATTGGTTCAGTCCCGAATTTTACCCGCAAGTTCTCAACGTGATCGTGGCTGTTCTTAGTCCTTTGCAGTCAGCTTCTTCATAGAGAGGGCAAATACCTTGCCCTCCGGAATTCCATAGTAACAATCATGTCTCCTTTATGTCAGGTGAGGTGTTTTTTGTTGTTGTTGTTTTTTGTTTGCTTGTTTGTTTGTTTTCCATTTTCTAGGTAGAAAATTTAATTTCTGAGCCAGGAGAAGAAGAAGTGCAACATGTAACAATCTTCCTGGCACTGTGCAGTTTGCATGAGTAGCCAAGTGCTCCTCAGGTAACGTGTGCTGCAGAGCTGACCTTGGTGGCAGGGGTTGTGTCTTCATTTTCTTCCTGTCATGTGGGAACATAAGAAGACTCTTCAGAGCAGGAGCTGCAGAGGAAGATGAACGGCATGAGAAGGTAAGGCTAGGAACCAAGGACACCTCCAGAAAGAACAGAAAAACTAAGTCATTTAAGATGCATTATGGCCGTGTGATACTGTCCGTGACTGGAGGAGAAGCACATGGCTAGGAATGACTGATGGCTCTGGTGGGATGAGTGCCTACGTGCGCCGTAAAGGAGAGTTTGTGGGATGTTCTGTGGACATGTGAAGGCTGTGGGAAAGTTAAGAGAGAAAACGTGTGAATTCACAGAAGTGGTATTAGAACCTGGAATAAACCATTTGGATCACTCACATCTGAGTCCGTGCCAGATTGTCGCACTGTCAGAACCTGAGGCCTGGGATTTTCCTTTAGTAGTGCCAACTGCCTGTTGTAAATGAGAAAAGATATTACTAAACATAGCTTCCCTCCTTGTAGTTTTGATATTTCTGTCTTTGCATTCCTTTAGCACCCAGGGTGTTGATGCAGCTGCACAAATCCGCTGTACTGTCCTCCTGTTTTGCATGGAAGAATGGTAAAATAGCAATCTCTGGGTGAAATTTTGTTCAGGCGTTTTCCTTTCTGTGCCCCTAGGAAGCAATGGCTTGGAAATGGCAGTGCCGCCTGGGAACCCACACAGCAACCCAGTATCTCATTGTCTGGATCTGTGAAAAACCACAATGATGACAAAAGATGTTTCAATTCTGTCTGTGCTGTCAGTGCAGCCCTGAGGAGCGGTGTGGGCATGGCATGGCAGGGAGAAGGGATTTCCCTTCCAATGGGAAAGTGCCTGTTCATGTGTTGGTATGTAACCGCTCCATGGCCTGCTCCATGTGCTTCTGAATGGGCAGCTCAACTTTTGTGTCACTCAGCCACCTGTGGCAGAGGTCAGGATTAGTGCCTTTCAAGGAGCTGAGAAGCATTTCTTGCTCAAGTCCTGCTTCCAAGCTTAACCACCTACAATGAAGTAGATGTCGTTTTTCTGGTGTCCTTCAATTCCGTGTCCGCATTTTCCCAAAAGCAAAAGAATTTGGAGTTAACCAGCTGCAGTGAAGTGAGCGATTTCAGTGCCTATTTCTGATGGTGGCAATGAGTTCAGAGGTCACACTTAATTGACGGTGCCTGTTTCCATTCTGACAAAGGCTGTAGTTTCAGCTGACTTCCCGAGGCTGCCATGTGTGGTGGTGACACAGCCTTGGGCTTGTGCGTTTGCATGACTCCCACCTTTCCTTTCTGTGTCTTGCAGGTCAGCTGGTGCTGGAAGCGGCCGGTATCTGAGTAGGAATGAAGGTGAGTGCAGGAGCAGCTGCTGAGGGGAGGAAGGAAGTCCATGCTAATGAGCTCTGAAGCATCTGCGGGTCCGGTACCAGAATAGGCAGCAGTGATGCAGGGGGCTCCTCGGCAGGAAGCTGGCTGATCCAAATGCTTGCTGAGAGTTTGGAAGCCCAAACCCTTATGGTCTCTGTAAGGGTGGTTAATAAAAAGATATTAACCAAGATGGTGGTAAATAGCCTAAGGTTATTAGCAAAGGGAAACTCACCAATATCGATACCTTGACTAGAAAGCTGAGGCAGCCTCAACTAGGGAGCAATCTCTAAGACATGCTGTCTCAGTGGTGGTCAGCCTTTAAATGAGGTCTCAGAGGAGGTTGAGTCGAGGTCCACCCCTTCTGGGAGCACAGCTAGATTACTCTCACCTGTGCTCCCGCAGCTGACCCAATACTTGCCTCAGCTGATTAATCAGAGGTTCAAGCTGTGATTTCCCATACAGTCTCTAAGCTGAAGGCAGCATCTCCTTGATCTGATGGTGGTGTGCCTGAGTGAGGGAGTGATCCAAGCTGGATGCAGAAGAGTCATCTTAATTTCTCTGCTATTTTACTTCAGATGACACCTATTGGGTGTTGGTTTCTTAAAATTTGGATCTAGGAGGTGGTCTCTTCCTTTGCTTCTGATGAAAGCACAGAAGTGCAGCAGGAGTAGAAGACAAAGAGGTTTTCTTGGTGACAGGAACACCAATTATTTGATTCAAATGTGTAACTGATGTAGATGGTGAAGAACAGATCTGCCTCAAAGACATGCTTGATCACATAAGAAATGAGCATGTGATCCAAGACAGGCAGCGTGGCTTTAGCAGGGGAAGGCCATGCCTAACCAGTCTGGTGGCCTTCTATGATGGAGTGACGGCATTTGTGGACAAAAGGAAGGTAACAGATGTCATTGACCTGGACTTGAGCAAGATCTTTGACATTGCCCTCCACCACATCCTTATCTCTAAACTGGAGGGATGTGGATTTGACAGGTGGACCACCTGGTGGATAAGGGATTGGTTGAAAGGCCACAGACAGAGGGTGGTGATTCATGGTTCTATGTCCAGGTGGAGGCCGATAACAAGTGGTGTCATCCAGGAGTCTGTCTTGGGACCAGTGCTTTTTTACATGGTTATCAGAGACACCAATGATGCAATGGAGTGCACCTTCTGCTGTTTGCTGAGTGGTGCGGCTGACGCAGTGGAAGGAAGGGATGCCATTCAGAGGGAGCTCAACCGAGAGGTTGGCCTACGTGAATCTAATGAGGTTGAACACAGCAAAGTGCAAGGTTTTGCACTTGGGCTGGAGGAATCCCAGGCATTTCTACAGACTGGGAGGAGCAGTCCTTAAGAAAAGCCCCGCAGAGAAGGACCTGGGGGTCCTGGTGGATGAAAAACAGAACGTGAGCCATCAGCGTGCTCTTGCAGCTCAGAGAGCAAATGGTCCCCTGGGCTCCATCAGAAGAGGGGATGGCCAGCAGGGACAGGGAGGTGATTGATCTTCATGATCCTTGAGGTCCCTTCCAACCCGGGCCATTCTATGATTCTGTGATTACACTCGCTGTCAGAAAGAATGGCAGCTGTACAGAAGCTGGATATATTTTGGGACAGTTCTTGTAACCAGCTGATTTTAAGACCTTGCCCGAATTGGGGGTCTAAATTGCATGTTAGGAGAAAGCTGGTAAAGTGGCTATTGCTCATTCTTTTTCATTTGCTGATTCTTTCATTCGGGTTCCTTTTCCAAAGGAGATTCTGGTGATGGAAGCAATTGAAGAAAGAACCAAAGCAGCTCTTGCCAAGAGTGCTTGAAGTCCCTGTGGAGAGAAGCAAAGAACTTGGGCTTCCTCTGGGATGCTCCCCACCATGTCTCAGGAAGGAGACAACTGCTGTTCCACTTTCTGCTCTGTGTGTGGAAAGGTACGTCTGGGTTTCTTCTGCTTGTTTATTCTTTCTTTTTCAGGCTTTGAAGGAGAAGGGGTGGAGCAACTGGTCGTTTGTTACCTCAAGAACAGGATGGATTCTGCATTGACTGTGAAAAACCTGGGCTAGTAGCATGGGCATGTTTCAGGCTGGACTTTTCCTTCTTGGTTTCCTTTTGGCTACAGGGAGACAGCTGTCTAAAGGTGTGTTTTCATACCCACTCTCCAAAACCATGTTTCATTGTTGCAGGTGGTTCAGTGTGCTCTTGCAGTGCAGATGCTGTAGTTTGCTGTAGAATCTGAATTGTTTCTGTTCCTAGGGGAGGACTGGGAGGAGGTAGTGAGAAGAGAATTCAATGCCTTAGGTGTATCTTAGTGAGAAATGTTGGCATGAGGTGCTGAAAGTCTTGAGTTGTCAAAGGCCAGTGAGGCTCAGACTCCTTAACCTGCTGGAGCAGGGTGGAAGCAAGGAGTGGGCACTGCCGTCCCACAAGCTGCACTTGGTTCTGGTCTGCCAGGTCTGTGCTGGCCTGGATTTCTTCTGAGAAGTTTGTTGGAGCTGCTTGGAGTAGTGAAGGGTGGGGAGGAAGTGCTGCTCAAGAGCTAAGGCTCTGCATGATCATCTTGGATGGTTTTAACCATGATATCTGAAGACATAGTTTCCATCAGAATGATCCCAACATTGTGCGAGTGTCTCAGATGTATGAGAGCACCCGCCTCCTCCAGCTGAGCCATAGGAAAGCTAACTGTGCCCAGTAATTACAGCTTCTGCAGATTGAATATGCTTCCAAGTGTTTTCCTTAGTGATCAATAATGTCCCAGCACTCTGAGATTCCATCTCTGGCACAGTCTGGAGCATCTCTGCAATCCTTGGTTGCTGGAGGGCACGTGGTGAGTGCATGGACAGGGTGGCACAAACGCGTGCGTGTGCTGAGGAGTTGGGTTGCACACAGGTGCACACAAAGGGGTGTTTGTGGAAGGTGTAGGCACGTAGGTGTTCCCAGGGATGGTTTGCACACGTCTGTGAATGCAAAGGAGGGCACACGATGCAGAGTGTGCATGGGGGTGTGCAAAGCAGGCAGGGTGGTGAATGGGTGTGCGTGTGCACATGGATAGGGGAAGGTTGGGGTTACAGGTTGACCTGTGCTGAGGTGAGTGGGGACTCACGGTGTTGCTCAGTGGTAGATTGGTTCACACTGAGTGCTAACAGGAAACTCGCACACCCTTTTTGTTTCAGCTGTGCCAGCGCTGTGATCCCTTGCTGCAGGGATGGGGTGTTGGAAGGATGGTGTGCGTGCCGAGCTCCCATCTCTTGCAGGAATCAAGTGTAGAGCAAAAGGGATGTTTGGGCCAGGTGACTGTAAGAAGGCTGGCTGCTTTGGATGGTGGTAGCTGATGGAAACAGGTGCTCTGGGGACCGTTCAGCTTTTAACAGAAGACAGGGGTCCTGCAGCAAGAACGACTAGGTTCTCAAGTGGCTTCAGACGTGCACACCGACTACATCCCCGCAGACATTTACCGGTAGGTGGCTCTTGCAGAAGAAGATTCAAGCAGCAGAACCTTTTGCTCAGCTACAGCACACAAATGCTACAAAAGCAGGAACAACCTGCAAGCTCTGGGTCTGTTTGTCTTGCACAGGCATGCACTAACTGCGTTTGATGGTACCCCCCATCCTTGATTTCCTTCCCTGCTTCTTGTCTGATGACGCTGCTGAGCCAGGAACAAGCTGCCCAGTGTGGCAGAGCATGGTGCAGAGCTGTGCTGGGACCTCCTCCCCTTCATCTGCTGCAGATCAGTGCCCCACACGTGCCATTGGGATGCTCTGGCACGGGATGTGCCTCCAACCCAAAGCTCCTTCCCACCTCCCAAGGAAAAACAAAGCAACCCAAGCATCTCCAGCAAAGCTGCCCAGCAGACAGCAGGGAATGCAAACAGCTTCTGGCTGCTCCCCTACACTCCCGTCCTAAGTAAGAGACCCTATGAGGACTGGCTGGGAAATCAGTGCATGACACACGTGAGTGTGCACAGGATTGTGCAAAGCAGTGGGGTTCCACGAGTTTGTGTGTGTGTGTATCTCTGCTGTTATGAAAGCATGGGAAGACTTACTGAGTCCCAGATAATTACTTATCCTCAAATGATTTTTCCTGGCCAAAGTTAGAGCCTCTCACAGGTAATCGAGATCAACAGGCTGTTGTTGCACAATCAACAGACACAATCTAGATGATCAGCTGAGGAAAATAAAGCATCATGCGAAGGGTACTAGATAAGTGAGCAGCTTGAGATCTGCACATTTATGTGATGCTCATGGTCTTAGACAATATTTGCCTAGAGAGGTCACATTGAATGAAAGCAAACTCTAAGATGAATGAAAATATGCACAGGAGAAGAAGCCTCTGAGGCTTCTCAAGTGTTATGACCAGAAGACATAAACTCTGTTAAAGCAAACGTTTCTCTCTATTTTTTGTGTTATTCCAGGCAGGCCTTGATTACCGCCTGAACACATGCTGTGGAAGCCCAGCTTATGCAGCACCAGAGCTAATCCAGGGCAAAGTGTCTATTGGCTCAGAGGGATGTAGAGCGGTGTTTGTTTTCCCCTCTTTCCCTTCCCTCTCCACAGAGCATTTAAAGGCAGTGGAGCTCAGGTAGGCTCTCTTGGTTTCCCTTCTGAATTCTGCTAGGTTGCATCGCTTGGTAGCTCTCAGAAGCTGTCAGTGGCCACAGACTAGAAAAGTGCAATTGGTCTCAGTTCACACAGCTGGCTGGTTCGTCTCTGGCTAATCCTGAACTGCCTCAAGCGACTGCTTTGGGGCTCTACAGAACAGCAACTTCAGAGATCTCTTTCTATTACTAAGTGTTTGAAAGAGCAATTTGCTCTGTTAATTATCCATCATTTCTGTGCAGTCTGTTTTGTCAGACTTCTCTTTAGCTTCCAAGTTGTATGTGAAGAATTGTTTCCGTTGTAATGCACAATGAACTAAAAATTGAGAGATGAAAATGTGAAGAGTTTTTCCACCTTTGATTTCATGTCTGGAATTTTGGAACCCACTACTTGCAGTTGTTAATCTGTCCAAACTGGTCTGGTTTGGGATGCCCTCGTACTTCTTGAATCGCTGTTAAAGGCGGAGCAATTCCTACAAGTGCCATGGCCCCACTGTTGTTCTAATTCTTGTTTCTTTGTTTTCCACACGCTGCTTTTCAAGCCTCCTTTTTCTTTACAGTCAAAGTGAGAACTGCACTGTGTCTGAACCTTGTTGTGCCTCTACATAAAGAGAACCGAACAGCAGCAAAGCCAGACAGGTGACTGTGCTGACAGCTCTCGTAGCCAGTAACACGTAACTGTGCTAAATCCCTTGTGACGGCTTTGATTTCATTTTTGCCAGTGAAATCCTTGTAAAAGGAACTGCAGCAGTGTGATGAGCTAAGGTGAAGATGCTGGTTTTAGTAGTGCTCTAAGCTGAGTGAAAGGGCAATTGAATGAGGGTTATATGCTTTCTCTGGGACGATAAGGTTTTATTTCCTGAGGGAAAGAGCCAGCTTTTCATGGGCTATATGTGGGCTTTGGCAAGGGCAGACAATCCAGTCTGTCAGGAAGCCATTTGAGGTGCTTCAGGTTTGTAAGCTTGTCTTTTTGTTTTTCAGGCGGATATTTGGAGCATGGGTGTAGTGCTGTATGCTCTGCTGTGTGGGTTTTCCCTTTGGATGATGACAATATGATGGCACTCTACAGGAGGATACCAGTGGGTATCAGTGGTGCTAGAATACACTGAGAAGGGAAATAGCTGAGCTTGACAAGAGGCCTTGCTTTTCGGATGGCAGAACATGCTGAGCTGTGGGTAGAAAGGCCACAGCACAGTCTGCTGAATATTGTCCCTGTTTTTGCTGCTTTGTCTACCAGTATTTTGTGGATTTGGTTCTACGCTTGGTTGGCCTATGTGGCACTGTAGCCTAATTCTGTACCATGATAGCATATAGAATTTAAGGAGAAGTATTTTCCTGCCAATGGGCTGGATTTTTTTGTATCTGGTTCTTCAACTGGCTGCTCCCTATACTATCTGTAGTAAAAATATAGACACATCATTTGATTTCCCTGAAATGAATGTTCCTAAATGCCAGCTCTTCTCATGTCTACAAAGATCAAAGTTCTGCATTTGCTATTAGAATTTCCTCTTCCAGAATCAGGAGGTAATGTAGGACCCCACAGATTGCCTTCAGAATCCAACAGTTAGTTCTGTTTCCTTTCGGAGTGCATAACAACCTGAGCACATGAATTGAATGACGTGGCTTGTTAGTCTGGTACAAACTCTGCTGTACACTGAAACCTGGTCCATTTGTAAGCAGGACTTTGTCCATCTCTGCGGGACAGCAGAAAACCCTTTGTGCTAATCATGATGCCAAGAAGCAGAATGCGGCAAATGGCAGATGATCCAACTGCTTCAGGTGTTCATTTCCTTAAAACTGTGAATAGTTTTGGACTGAGAGTTTGTAAGCAGAACAGAGCTCTTAAAGCTGTCAGAGATTATTTCTGCACTGTTCAATTCTATCTGCCTAACATACACCGGATCTCAGAACTGCATTGCTTGAACTGGTGGAACTTGTTGAAGTGAACTGGGATGAGCAAGTTTTAGAACTTAGTCAGAATGCAGTAAAAAATGGATAATCTCATGAGTATTAAGGTACAGGCTTGCTATTTCTGCACTGAATTTGTTTTTATTTTACATGGCTGTGATCTGAAAGTTGCTTGAAACGCAGGCACCTAGGCACTGTTGTGTAACTGAATTTCACACGATAGGTCCTGAAATATCCAGGAATCAAAAACTCTGACTTGTTTTAAGTCTGCTGCTTGAGTCTAATCAGGGTCATAGTGTCTGTGTGCAGTGTTTCTTTCCCTGTAATGCTCCACATCATTTCATTTTGGGAATATTGAAGGAAATGGACTATGTGCCATAACTGTTGTTAGAACAAAGTATGTCTGGTGTGATCTTATGCATAGGTTCTGTAACTGCTCTTCACAGCTCAGGTGTTTGACCTTCCTTTTGGTGAAGTGATGAAATACTGCTGGTTTCTATTTGTGCTTCTAGGCACCTTGAAGCTCTTAGGAATAGAACAATTGTCTCCAGTTCTTTTCAATGATATCAGTAACAGCTCGAGTGTTGCTGCCCACTAGGTAGACCCAAAGAAGCAGATTACAGTGAAACAACACATGAGCTGGACCTGAATGAGGATCACTTTCAAGACAGTGGCTATGCTGCTTCAAGCCTACTTGCTTCTTCCTGCCGCCACTCTATTACCAAGTATCAACAACCTTTCATGATTCAACTTGCAAATGTTTGAAACTAACCCTTGTGTTTCTATGCCTTCCTAGGTGATTCGAGCCCTTGTCAACCCCAAAGATCCAAACCAAGCAGTGTCTTTCCATCAATGGAGAGTTCTTATTAAGCATGAATCGCTGCAATTCGGATGACAGCCTTCCACATGGTAACAGTGATGGACACAAGGGGCTCATCCACGTTCATGCTCTCATATCTCCTGGCTCTGCTGAAGCTCCTGACCTGAGCCTGCCAGACACAGCAGTCACCTGCCTGGATTGTGACCCAGCGCCTTTGCAGTGCTGCCCATCCCAAGCACAGCCCGAGTGTCCCAGCAGCAGCACCACCATGCAGGAGCAGGTCAGCATCAGTGAGGTGAAGCTGAGCATCTTAGATGGGGACTTAGAGTCAGGCTGCCAGTCCCAGGCACCAGGCAGCAGCACCAGCTCTGAGCCACTCTCATCTTGACAAGAGGAGTCCCATCTTCACCCTTGACCTCTCAAGCCCTCCTGTCTTTTATTGAATAAAGTCACTCTCATGCTCAGTCATCGCCTCGACTGCATTCTGAGTCTTCAATCACAGGGATTGGGATGAATGCAACAAACAGCAAGGCAGCTCAGCTTGCAATGCTATGGCTGTGGGGTTCGTGCAGGCAGAGCTCTGGGTTCCCATTTTGCCTGGCTTTGGGATGTCTGCAGCAAGATCTCTACCATTTTGTATGGGAGCAAATAATCTCTAGCATCCAGGTTGCTGCTCATGATATATCCCAGTCTTCCTGGCTGTCACTTTGTGATACTTTTCAAAGCCTTCTGATACTCTTTGATGCCTTGGCTGCTCCCTAACACCTCTGTCCTCCTGCCATGTTGACTCACGTCTCCCACTTTTAAGCTGGCTTTGCAGATCATCTCCAGCCCTGTCATCATCACGCTGCAGCAGGAGGTGCTCACCTGGCCCAATGTCTGGCAGTACTGCTTGTTCTGCAGATGAGCAGCTGCCTCCTCATCTCTTCAGCTACAGTAGTTTTTCTCAGGGCAGTTAGATGCAGTCATGCTCCTCTGGATTTGGTGTGTTAAATCCATGCTGCATGGCAGCAGTCAGTGCAATACAAAGGTGTTCTGTGTGCCATAGCATTTCTCCAGGGGCTGCCAAAGGTAGAAGCACAACACAGCACCATCCTTCTGACAGTAATGTCTGTGAGTGTTAGACATGTGAGCACTGCATCATCCCCAGCGTGTCAGTGCTTTTCCACACCAACCTGACTCTCACACTCTGCACTGAATGTAACTCTGCTCTTGTGGAGACAAATGCTTTCTGTCACATCCTCCATCCCTGCAACCATTTGCCGGTAGGCAGCTCTTGCAGAAGAATCAAGCAGCAGAACCTTGTGCTCACCCTACAGCATGCAAATGCTATGAAAGCAGAAATAACCTGGCATGCTCTGGGTCTGCAAGGCTGCACAGATGGGAGAGGTAGATTGTGTTTTTGCAGTGGAAGTTTCCAGTATTTTCAGTACATAGTGTAGGCCCTAACTGAATGTATAACCCTCTTGTAAAACAGCTGTATAAGTAGTTTTTCCACCAAGAAAGTTGCTGAACAGAATTAAGTTCAGACTGGGGGCATTCTGACATGGGGAGAATTGAGACAAGCACAAGATAAATACAGGGTGGGTAGAGCCCAGCACAGGACAGAATGAATGTACTGACTTTTGGAAACATTGCCCTTCTCTGTCCGCAGAAAAGTACAAGGCAGACCTAAAAACAAGAGGTTGGTAATTGACCTTCTATGGAAATGAATCCTAGCCACAGTCTCGAGGAGTCTGTGAGCCTGAGATGCTCAACCAATGAGAGCCATGAGAGCATCACCTGCAGTGGGTTTAGGGCACAGAACAGAATTGATTTCACTGACTGGTGTGCAGTTTCTCCCTTGCCAATAGGGGATGTGCGCACAGTATTGCAATAATGAATAAGCACTGCTGCTATCGCTGCCATCTTTGCCTAACTAGAAATCTTTGACTTTGAGAGTTTCTCACACAAGGGGAGAGGGTAAGAAAGTAAAGAGGCACAGAAAACTAAGGGAAACTGCTCTTCTTTATCTTATCTATAAAAATTGATACGATGCTGTTGTGCATTTTTTTTTAATTTTATTTTTAATTTTTTGCTAATGTCAGTTAGATTGTTTTAAAATATCCACACACCAAAATCTGACTACCAAGCAAATGTAATGAAAATGAAATGAAGGTGAGTTAGTGGAAAGCACAAGGCCATATTATATTAGGCTCCAGCAAATTTACAGGCAGTCACTGCACGAAGAGGTAGATCTGAGTTGCACATTATATGATTCCCACAAAGATTAAGGAAATCTGAAGCTTTCAATATATTTTTTTAATTCTTTTTTCATTTCATTTTTAAACACCTGACCCAGACCCCAACCCTCACAGGAGCTGTAAAGATAACAGCATTAACCAGCAATGTAACTCTAATCCTAACCCTTACCCTGATTCTAAAATCGTCCCTAACTCCAAATGCAACAACAAAAATGATGCTAGAAGTTTGTAGCAAAAGGAACCTTAACCCTGATCATAATCCAAAAAAAAAATCATTATGGTAACAATAATCTTTACCTTAAGAGTAATATTAATCAGAGCCCAGATGATGCCTGCATCCAATCAGAAGCATGCTTTGCATTATTTAAGAGTTGTATATTTCCAATGAACTCTCTCTATTATCACGTTTATAAAGTAACAGAGTCTGTTCTTTTTCTCCTGACACTGTGCCTTACTCCTGACATCCCCTGGAAATGACCCAGATAGGGCACCATCAAAGTAATGCTAATAGTAATGTCAATCCTAAGGGTATCTCTAGCCTCAGTGTTAATGGGACGCTAACAACAATCCCAACAGCCTTAAACATTCTGGTGGTGTGAAAGAGGTGCTGCCTTGCACATGCTGGGCAGTCCCATTGCCTGTTAAATGCAGGCGGCAGCGTAGAAACATGATGCCCGTGGTCAGAATGCCCTGTGGCAGATCCTGGCACCGGAGAACTGACCGGAGAACCATGAGAGAACTGACAACAAATCACGCGACATCAGAACCGACCCAGTGGTTATTTACAAGCCTTGGGAGACCCAGACAGGATCTCAGAGTGGTGAATGTAGGTACAGAAGTTGTTACTACTCTGTTTTCTTCTAAAAGAAGTGTTTTTTTTTCATCTCAGAAGTTGGGGGGGGGGAGGAGGGGGGCGGGAAAGGGATATCAATTTAATTACTCATTAATTTATTGACAGACATTCACGTTTGCTACGTTTGGAGAAGTTTTTATTTGTTTGCTGTGGTTTGATTTTTTTTTTTTCTTTTTTTTTTCCCCTTCCCTCCTCTTCCATCTTTGTGTTCTTCCCCTATAATCAAAAGAACGGATCCCCAGGGTTTGTCCCGCAGACGTTCTTTCCGTGGTCTCTGCTGCCACCTGCTGGCCAATAAGCGGAACTGCCACTGTTGGGCGTTTGGTGCCGCAGGAAGCACAACGCAGATCTGAGTTCTGACCGGTCTACGCAGCAAATCCGCCAATCTTTATTGCGATAAGCCCTCCAGACAAGAGCATAAAGTCTTTGCCTGAGGGCAGGGTTAGTAGTAATGGATGTCAGTTTTGAAATTTCCAGTCCATTCACCATAGCACTTTCTGCCTCCATGTCCCATAACCAGAGCAGCTATGCTGGCATGCTCTCTTGGTTTCTGTCTAAACCACTGTACTATATCCATCAGTTCAGCTGCTGTATTATGGGCAGCAGGGTTTGGGGGGTGGACACAGGTCAGGGCACTCCCACCAGCCTATCCTGCATTTTTTTTTTTTTTTTTTTTTCATTTTTGGGTTACAATCAGTCAGATCTCAAATAGATCTAGTCCAAATAGAACCTCAAAATCTGACCTTTTAGTGCCTTCATTTACAGAGTCCATTTTATACAGATTCCCTTGTACAGGGCCCCCATGGTCCTCCAGACAGTTGTTACTGATCTTCCATAGGAGAATGATTGAATTAGGTTTTTTCCCATCATAACTGCCACCTGTCTTTCCAATTTTTCAACACTATCATTCAATAGCTGATTTGCATCAGCCTGAGCCTCTTCAGTTATGTTCAGACAGTTCAAGGCCATTAAAAGTGGCCATGCCACCATGAATACAGCTAACTGTCATTCTCAAGTTGTAAGTATGTCTTTGCTAAGACCATGGAAATACTCAGTCAGGTGGGCCAGGGACTCATGGACCCTCCCTCCGTCCCACACAGGGCCCCATTTTTCAGTGACAGAAGCAGTGCTGCATTTTGAGGATCCTAGGAATCCCAGGACATGCCCTGACAAAAGGTCATTCAAAGGGGTAGTCTTTCCCCATCCAAACAACTCCATGATATTCACAGAATCACAGAATTGTAGGGGTTGGAAGGGACCTGCAGAGACCACTGAGTCCAGTCCCCCTGCCAAAGCAGGTTCCCTACACCACGTTGCACAGCTCAGCATCCAGGCAGGTCTTGAATATCTCCAGAGAAGGAGATTCCACAACCACCCTAGGCAGCCTGTTCCAGTGCTCTGTCACTCTCACCATAAAGAAGTTATTGCACACATTAGTGCAGAATTTCCTATGGTGCAGTTTCTGCTGTTTCCCCTTGTCCCTCCTCCACACACTGCTGAAAAGAGTCTGGCCTCACCTCTTTGCCCCCCACACCTCAAATATTTATAGACCTGGATCAGGTCCCCTCTCAGCCTTCTTTTCTCAAGGCTAAACAGACCCAGTTCCCTAAGTCTCTCCTCATAGGGGAGATGCTCCAGGCCCTTCACCATCTTTGTGGTCCTCCACTGGACTCTTTCCAAGAGATCCCTGTCTTTTTTGTACTGGGGAGCCCAGAACTGGACACAATATTCCAGATGAGGCCTCACCAGGGCAGAGTAGAGGGGGAGGATCACCTCCTTCGACCTGCTGGACACGCTCTTTTTAATGCACCCCAGGATGCCATTGGCTTTTTTGGCTACAAGGGCACACTGCTGGCTCATGGTCAATCTGTCGTCCACCAGGACGCCCAGATCCCTCTCAGCAGAGCTCCTCTCCAGCAGCTCTTCCCCCAGCCTGTACTGGTGCATGCAATTATTTCTACCCAGGTGCAAGACTCTACACTTGCTTTTGTTAAACCTCATCCGGTGTCTTACTGCCCAGCTCTCCAGCCTGTCCAGGTCTCGCTGAATGGCAGCACAGCCTTCAGGCGTGTCAGCCAATCCTCCCAACTTCGTGTCATCAGCAAACTTGCTGAGGGTGGTCACTATCCCCTCATCAAGGTCGTTGATGAAGATGTTGAACAAGACCGGACCCAGCACAGACCCCTGGGGGACGCCGCTAGTTACAGCCCTGCAGCCAGACACTGCACCGCCAACGACAACCCTCTGCACTCTGCCAGTCAGCCAGTTCTCGACCCACTTCACTGTCCAATCACCTATCCCATACTTCCTCAGCTTTGGTATAAGTATGTCATGGGAGACTGTATCAGTTATAGAGGTTATAGAGTTCAATTCCTGTAGTCAATTTGGCGGCCCAGGTGGGACCAGCTCTGTTCGCTGCAGGACCAGCTGAGAGGGAGACACTTTTGGCGCACCCTGAGATTTCTCTGAAGGACTCCCTTCCTCACCTGATCACTGCAGGGACAGACAAGGACCACCCATAGGTGGACCAGGTATGTGTATGGTAAGTGGAGCCCATATGTCTTGAGGAGACATCCTACACAGTTTACAGCCATACGTGCTGCTCCCAGGGAGGTGAGCTCATGGCTTTGGTTGCCAGCTGGGTAGGAAGACTCCTTGGGTGAGTTCCTATGAAAGGGAACTGTATGTCATATGAATGGAAACAAGAACAAATACTCTCTCCCAGGTAGTTGACAATAGGAGGGACCTAGGTTGGTCTCTCCTACGGGTATGGGATATAATGGATAGCCTGTCAAATGGTAGTCTGGGTTCTCCAAGTTGTAATCACGGGGGTTATAGGTTGTATGTTCAATATTATCATCTGCTTTAAGTGTTTGGTACCGTGTGTCAAGCCGACTCTGGGAAAAACATTAACGTTTGCAACTGGTCGACCAGAGTATGAGTGTTATTAAGATTCCAGCTAGAAAACGTTGTCAGCATTGTGTAGTATGAATAAACCATGGTTTTTGATCTAAATGTCAGAGTGAGTGTGGTGTGAGTGAGACACAGAACAGCTGCAGGGTGAGTGCCGAGTCCCGATCCATGTTTCCTTCCTCCTGTGAGGGAAATGGCCAGACACGGACAAAGTGAAAGACTGTGTTGTCTGTCCACTCATATGTACTTTCTGCTTGTATGTAAGAAGACGGGAGTTTGTACTCTGTAGATTAGTAAGATTGTCCTGAGGAGAGGTGTACATTCCACCCGACCAATGAATGTCAACCCATTTATGTAATACTATGTACTGCTTGCGAGGAAGTGTGTGAGGGAGGTGGTTCAATCAGTGCTGGTTCTGTGGCACAGTGTTTATAACTGAAGAATACAGACTGTATTAAGGGAGTTTATGTGAACTGAAGAACTGTACTGTTTGACAAACAGTTTTGATGGTATAAGAAAGTGTAATTGTTAATAATATATGGAAGTGTACTTGAGGGAATGTGGAAGTGTATCTGAGCATACAAACAGAGGAAGCATTTACAGAAGAAAAAAGCTTAAAGTGAGTTTACCTGCACTGACATGAGAGCAACACCCTGAACCTCTGCCCTGTGAGCTGAGCAGAGCAGAGCAGAGACACAGTCCTCATGTATCAGGTAGTGTTATTCTGCTTACCAAATGAATGAGTTCACTACAGAAGAGGCAAATCTTCCCCTCTGCTCCATTTGTGGCATACTCTGGAGTTCAAGACATTGCAAAGCTATGGCACATCTACTTTCTTTCAATGATGAAAACTTAGTGTGCTCTGGGCTGTCATTTCAATTGCATCTAAAGAAGTCTAGGGTCATGCCAGCTGACAGGAAGCTGGCAAATGTTGTCTCATTGTAAGGAAGAGCAAGAAAGATGACATGGGCAATTATGGACCTGTCAGTCCAGAGCCTGGTAAAATTATGGAGAAAATGATGGTGGGAGTTATGGAAAAACAGCTGAAGGACAATTCTGTCATTGGTCGCAGCCAACACAAGTTTGTGAGGCGAAGGTCCTGTTTAATTTAAGCTCATTCTGTGACACAGTTATCCGTTTAGTTGACCAAGGGAAGCCAGTTGATGTAATCCTTGAGGATTTCAGTGGAGATTTTGATACTGTTTCTCACAACAACCTTCTGGACAGAATGTTCTGCATATGGCTAGACAGAAACACAATGTGGTGGGTGAGCAGTTGGCCAGTAGGTCAGTCCCAAAGGATTATAGTCAGTTTTTTCCATCAGGCTGGTAGATGGTCACTGTCGGGGTCCCCAGGGTTCCATTTTGGGGCCACTTTCCTTTCATGTTTATGCAGATGACTTGAATGCAGGACTAGAAGACGTTCTGAGCAAGTTTGCTGATGAGACCAGATGAGGAGGTGCTGTTGCCTCCACTGAGGGTGGAGAGGACTTGCAGAGAGATGTGGACAAGTCAGAGAAGTGGGTACCAGTTGGTACTAAGCACCAAGTGCATAACGTATAACAAGAACAAGTGCCTGATTGTGCACCGCAGAACATAAAGGACTTCAAACTCTGGGAGAATGTGCAAACGAGGGCACTGGAACTGAGAGATCTGAAGTTCAGAGTTTCACAGGGATTGACTGCTTGTTCAGACTGGGCCCTTCTCACATCCCTTCTCACATCCTGCAATGAAACATAGGTCTCATATGGGACATGAACCTCACAGCGTCCTTGCACCACATGTAGAGCCTGGGATCTTCTGTCCCCATGTCTTTCATTTAACATCATACGGACCTCCAACCCATTGCCCCAGGAAATGCCAGGAGCCAACATGAGAGACAGGATCTCTCTACCACTGGTCTTGCAATCAGGGCTTGACCTGTCTGCTTCGTAAGGCAAAGGAGAGGTTTCTTAGCATGCCAGTGCCTTTGCCTGCCTGTAGTCATGGCTTCCAGTTATCTTCTCTAACAAGTCCCTTGGGAAGCTTACTTGGTAATGTTCCTCAGCGGGCCCATTAATACTCCAAGAAACTTCACTGTTACTTCCGACTTTGTCTTGTTGAGCACTTTGTGCAAACTTCTCTCTGCACTAGAGGCTGATGAACTCAGCATCAAATGCACCCTGGGGCCCATTATAACCTAAAGAATCTCCTGTGCCTTATGCCATCTTGTTATCTTCTTCAGGTTATCAGAACTTGTTCAGCAGAAAGGAGGGATATCTGGAGAGAGCTTAAAGAATCCAGTATAAATTTATTGTCTATTTATTTATAGTTGGGTTTAAAGAAGACATTAAAGCAGCACTGTGCAACTGATACCAATCCAGGATGTCCCAATGAGTTCTGTACTGTTACTGTGTTGACAAAGGTCCTTCTCAACCTCCCCACCCAATTTCTGCTCACAATGGGCCTATGGGACTTGCATCACTTTTCTTCACATCACTCTTCTCCTCTGCATTCATCCGCTCAGTGTTAAAACTGCTTTGCACCAACTCCCACTGGCTTTCCTCAGAGAACAAGCTACACATGGAAAAGGAAAGATTTCTCTTTTTTATCTGGCCAGCAAATGGAAAGAAAGGTGATGCAATTGAATGAACAGTAAAACACAGTGATCAACTGCATGCCATGTTCAAGCGGCATCTATTGAAGTTTGTCTTTCATATGGAATATTTTTAAAAGAAATGATTTATTCTGAGGTAGGATAGGATAGATTGAATCACAGTGAAGTAGTTGACAACAGAGGCCATCAGACTCTGAGAGATGGAGCAAATTCCAGTAATCTTCCTGGGATAGATCAGCCAGGTAGTTGAGAGGTATCAACTTAAAACTGATCAGGACTTGTGAGTATTTCACACATTGAGATGGGTTAACACATTCTCATTGATTTATATCTTTGTCTCCAACTCTGTTTTTCACTTTTACTGACATTAATGAACATCTTTCAGACTTCGTGCCTTAATAAAAAAGAGACAGTGATTGAGAAAAAGAAAAAGTATAAGAAGAAAAAGAAAAAGAATAGATAGGAAGGGATAGATCAAATCACAGTGAAGGAGTTGACAACACATTCCATCAGACTTTGGGGAGATGGAACAAATTCCAGTAATCCCCCTGAAAGTCAGAAATCAGACAGATAATTGGGAGGTATCTGACTGAACAAAGAGCAAGGGATGGAGAAATCTGGAGGGCAGTGGGAGTAGTGTGTGCCCAAATGGCCTGCTGAAAACATGCCCTTAACCATGGCCATTTCTTTAGGAGAGCTGAAAAAACTTGGAGGATGAGGCACATCAAATAGGCAGCAGGGAAGAGTAGTGCTGGGCACCAGGCTACAGTCACAGGGCATTGGCACTGGCACCGCTGTCTGTGTCTCTGAACCTGAAGGCATTTGTGTCCAGCGAACACAGTTCTGGAAAACATTGTAGTTTCAGTAAAAGAAAAAAAAAGACATCAAATCACCTCAAAGATTCATATTTACAACTTAAAATGGAACAAGACTCATGAGAATTTTTCATGTTGAGAAGGGTTAACACATTTTCATTGATTTCCATCTTTGTCTTCAATTATTTGTTTCAGTTTTATTGACATTTATGATCAACTATTAAGCTTACAGCCTCAAAATAAATAAATAAATTAAAAGAGATACATTTGCATCTTGCACATGGCCTGATGCCCCTTTCACCTTCACAGTTCCCACAAGTCCTTCCATGCCGGAGAGTATGAGATCCAGCAGAGCACCTCTCCTCTTTGGTTCCTCCACTGCTTGGTCAAGAAGCTGCCATCTGTGCTCTCCATGGATCTGCTGGATGCCACATGCCCTGCTGTGCTGTCCCTGCCACAGATAATGGAGTGACAAAGGCCACCAAATGGGACAAGGGACAGACAACATCAGATTCCCATCTGTCTGCAGAGGGCACCTTCCATTTACTCTCCCTGATCAGGAAGACAGGAAAAGACACTGATGGTCTCCTCTGTTTGCCATTTCCATTAGCTCTGACCTGTCTGCTCTTCCATCCCCAGGCAGAGCTCAGTGCACTCTCACAGAGGGCATTCACCCTTCTTTATCTCCTCGCCCATCCATCCTAAAGACTCGGTATCCCCCTTGTGCTACAGTGCAGTTGTGGAAGCCATTAAACTGTGTCCCCATGGTCCAAACAGGAGCTCAGGCCTGCAGCTCTACCAAGATTTCTAGCTTCTTGTGTGTTGGTGTTTGCATTAGTGCAAAAGCACAGAAGTAAATATCCTAATTGAAAAGCATCACTGGACATTGCCTGACTGGATAGCTCATCTATAGAATCAGTGTGCAGAAGGTGGCACACAAACATTAGACCGATCGTGGGTCTTGGAGGTGACGTAGCAGCACGGACACACCATGGGCATGGCTTTCCTGAAGGCCCTGTGCTGCTCTTGTAGCTGTGAGTGAATTCACCGGACAGCCGGTGCTATCCCCTCTCTGGCCCTCAGCTGATGCCCAGGAAGGAGGTGTCTATCTCAGGGATTTCCCACACGGTTTACAAGCACTTGCAAACATCAGGAGCAGCCCAGGCACCTTGGGCATCACCCAGTGTCTGTGTGTGAGCTGCTGCCTCCCAGCTGAAGGACCGAGGACTCAGAGCAGGAGCTCACATGCAGGCAACTCCTTGTGCACTTCTGAACTGAACCAGAGAAATCCCAGCTCCTGTGGTTCTGTGGGGAGCCGAATCCCATTTCAGCTCCAGGATTTCTGTCAAGGGATGAGACTCCTGCGCTGCCTCAGCTGGATCACTGCCCTGCACAGGGAAAGTCCAAACCTTGCCTTCCTTGTCTGGTTGCCCTTATTGTTTCATCAAACGATCTCTGGGAGCACTCCCCATATGTCTCCAATCAGTCACTGACCACTGGACATGTGGTGGTTAATTGAGTGGATTTCAAAGCACAGTCATGATGCTGTTGTCTTTCAGGAGCTGTTGGCCATGAGGACCCAGGGACATGTCAGGGGAAATGAGTGGGAAGGATAAAAATGACATAATCTGCTGCTTGCTTGTCCAGGTTCCTGGGACACAGGGAGCTCATAAAAGTGGGCAGAGCTGCAGAGAGACAGCTGTGCCCAGGAGCAGATCTCGTGCACAGCACAGCCTGCAGGTGACAGAAGGAGAGGAGAGAAATTGGAGAGAGCTTGCAGGATGTGTGTGGTGTGAGCGGGCTGTGAACTCACTGCAGGAGCATTGCTCACAGACCATGACAAGGTAAGTCTCACAGCTGACCATGAGCTGCTTTTAATTAAGGGGTAACTATAACTGGGACATCCCATAGGAGATCTGACTGCAGGCACTGCATGTTTCTTTACTGTGGAAAAAGCTTTCTGCTCCAGCTGAGACGGGTGCCCAGGGCTGTCCTGCAGAGCAGGGTCCCTGCTGTGCCCCAGGGGCTGTGTGCCGGGTATGGGACTCTGCCGCCAGCCAGGCTCAGCACTCAGCCTGCCCGGGGAGCTGCCCAGGGCGCTGCGGGGAGACGTGTGGGGTAAGGAGCCCCCAGCAGGGTTTGTGCTGCCACAGCTGCTGCCTGGGGCAGGGGATCACAGCTCCACTGCACAACTGAATGTTTCTGAGGGCACTTTGCAAGAGGAGAGCCAAGGCAGGGGGTTTCCATTTCCTGTTCTGAGGCAAAGAGTTTTGGAGTCAGAAATCTAAAAGGGGCAATAAGAGTTCTGAGAATTTTTCATCAATCAATTGCTTGTTTTGTGAACACTCACACATGATGTGCTTTCAGTCTCCCCTTTCTCGAAGGATGGAATTATCTTCATTTTCTGTAGGCATGAATAATTCACTTATCCTACAAACAGGCAGCATTTTCTAACTGAAACTGAATGCCACAGAAGCTCGGGTAGGGGGCTCTAAGAGCACTTGGGGTAAAGATATGAGACATGAAACAGATGAAAATATCCAGGGAGAAGGGATAAGAAAATAAGAGGAAGGTTAGAGCTCCATATGCTGCTTCTGCTTAAGGAATGCTGATCTACATGAAATTAAATGCAAGTAATGGTGCTAAATGTACACTGTTGTAGGAGAATTAAAACATTTCATAGTATAGCAGGAGTAGTGCCTCTGAGAATGGTCTGGACTTGTCATTATCTTCTGCACTCTGAGCAGGACTCCAAGCCCAACAACAGCAGATGCCCAACAGCAGCTCCATCAGTGAGTTCCTCCTGCTGCCGTTGGCAGACACGCGGCAGCTGCAGCTCCTGCACTTCTGGCTCTTCCTGGGCATCTACCTGGCTGCCCTCCTGGGCAACGGCCTCATCAGCACAGCCGTAGCCTGCGACCGCCGCCTGCACACCCCCATGTACTTCTTCCTCCTCAACCTGGCCCTCCTCGACCTGGGCAGCATCTCCACCACTCTCCCCAAAGCCATGCCCAACGCCCTCTGGGACAACAGGGCCATCTCCTACACAGGATGTGCTGCACAGCTCTTTTTCTTTACCTTCTTCATGTCAGCAGAGTATTCCCTTCTCACCATCATGTCCTATGACCGCTATGTTGCCATCTGCAAGCCCCTGCACTACGGGACCTTGATGGACAGCAGAGCTTGTGCCACCATGGCAGCAGCTGCCTGGGGCACTGGGGTTCTCAATTCCCTGCTGCACACTGCCAGTACGTTTTCACTGCCTCTCTGCCAAGGCAATGTTGTCAACCAGTTTTTCTGTGAAATTCCCCAGATCCTCAAGCTCTCCTGCTCAGAATCAAATCTCAGGGAAGTTGTGTTTCTCATTTTTACTATCAGTTTAGACGTAGGCTGCTATGTTTTCATAGTTGTGTCCTATGTGCAGATCTTCGTGGCTGTGCTGAGGATGCCCTCTGAGCAGGGACGGCGCAAAGCCTTCTCCACGTGCCTCCCTCACCTGGCCGTGGTCTCCCTGTTTCTCAGCACTGGTGCTTTTGCCTACCTGAAGCCCCCCTCCATTCCCTCCCCACTCCTGGATCTGACAGTGGCACTTCTGTACTCAGTGGTTCCTCCAACACTGAACCCTATTATCTACAGCATGAGGAACAGGGAGATCAAGCACGCTCTCAGGAAGGTGTTGCAATACTCACTATTCCCGCTTCAATAAAGTGCACATCTTCATCGCATGATTCCCAGTGATGGTTCTTCATCTTTTATGCATCTTTGATTGATTGATTATGTGAGATATAGCAACGTGCAAAAAAATGTTATTGAACTTATAAATAAAAATTTGTTTCACTTCTTTCACACCTACTATCCATTTTCTCACTCCAAGAGCTCATGTAAACATGGAACCAGATTCCCCGAATAGGTTAAGAGATAAATAAATAGCATTCAAAATACGCTTTTCCTTAGCTCTTCTCTTATCCAACTTTGTCTGGATTTGGGGAAGGTACAGCCACAGATAGAAGCACAACTAGTTCTTTTCATTCCTCCTCTCTTTACACTTGATACAGTGCACAGAGGATTCGAGTCCTCTCATTTCTACAGGCCTGAAGGTCTTGTGTGTCTCACAGCAGTCCCGTCGTCTCTACAGCAGCACTCAGTGGTTTGCTTAATTTTCTTATCTCAATACTTGGAACAGCTACAGGACCTGTAGCATAAGTGACCGCAGAGCTCCTTATGAGGGGTGGAGTGACAGTGGGATCTGTCCAGAGCTTGGAGCAACTGCAGGATGTGTAGCAAAAACTTGGAGCTATTGCAGGGACTGTGCCAGGAGTTGCAGAGGCTGCAGCAATGTCAGCAGATCCAGCTCTCTTCCCCTTGAAGATGCTGAATAGTGTTGAACACAGCTCAGTAGGTGTAAGCCAGGCCCTGACACACTGCAGTCATTTGGGCCTTTTTAGGATTACCAGTGCCACAGCAGACCTGTCTCCAATATTCTACCAGTTTCTCAGGATCCTGCAGTTGCTCGGAGATGAAGTTCCAAAGCCCTGGGGGTGCCCACCACTCCAGGCAGCTGCCCAGACTGTCCCACACCCCCTGCCATGCAGAGCCTTCTCACCTTGGGGCAGATCTCTCACTGATATTCCTGAATAATTGTTTAACCTCAATCCTAGAATCATAGAATCACCAAGGCTGGAAAAGGCCTGAAAGATCATCCAATCCAACCGTTCACCTATTACCAATAGCTCCCACTTAACCATGTCCCTCAACACAATATCCAGTCTCTCCTTGAATACCCCTGGTCTCCCAGAGACGACAGTGTAAAATGTGTAATTCCTAATCATACCAACAATATTACTTCCAAAACCCAAAGATGTCCAAAGAGCTGAATGTGCACAAAACTTCACTTTGCCAATTTTATCGTGGTACAAACCAAGGTCAAACAGCATAGCAAAATAAATACCCTAATCCAGCATCCAGAGTTGACAAATGATGCAGCAGGGAAAACAAGCAGCAAGCAAGGAGCTGTGAAATGCAGCTTCATGAGAAGACTCAGCAAGCTTCACAAATAGGGAAACTATCAGCACCATGGCTTGCACATCTCCAACTCCCACAAAGCCCTGTCCACTCTGGACAGATGTGCTGTTACCACAACCCTTGGAGCCTCACATCAGGCACCAAAATGACTGTGGTTGTTGAACCCAACATGTGGCTCAGCAGCTCACAGTGCTTTGTGCACTGCCCCATTCCCAGTGGGATGGGGATGAGAACTGGGAAAAAGAGTACAACTTCTGGGTTGTAACAAAGCAGTTTACTAAGAGAGATAAAAGGAGAGGAGTAATAGTAATCACTATATATCCGTTGATATAGAATCGTATGTAACAACTGATGCACAAGCACTTGCTCAGCACCACCAGACTGATGCTCAGCTGGGCCCTGAGCAGTGAAGAGACTGAGATGAACTCCCACCCCTTTCAATACAATTTCTGCTTGCTGTCAGCTGATAGAGAACGTCCCTTTGGCCACTATCAGTCAGCTGTCCTCACTCTGTTCCCTCCCAGCTCCATGTGCCCTCCACTGACCATGGCCTTGGCTCTGTACAACACTGCTTAGCAGCAGCTGTAAACATCAGAGTGTTATCAATGGTTTTCTCCTAGAACCAAAACACTGCACCACAGCAGACAGTCTGAAGAAAACAATTCCATTCCAGCTGTAACTCAGATTCCTGCCTGTCCCCTCTTCTTGTTCTTCCTGATCAGGAAGCAAGGAACAGAATCTGCCGCTCTCCTCTCTGAGCCCTTTCCATCAGTTCTCAGCTGGCTCCTCTGCCATCCCCAGGCAGAGCTCAGTGCCCTCTCATGGATGGCAGCAGCCTTTTCTCTTCTTCCTTGCCCATCCGTCATGCAGAATCTGTACCCCATTTGCTACAGTACAGAGCTGAGAATCAACCCACCGTGTCTCTGTGAACCAAACAAGACCCTAGGCCTGCAAAGGCACAGAGATTTGGAGTTCGCTGAGTGAATGTTTGTGGTCCTCTCATTAGTGTAAGGATTCTTCAGAAAGCATCCCCTTCCAGAAGCATGCTTTGATTTAGCCTGTCTGGGTCTTGCATCTACACTGTGGTACTGATGTTCAGGGCCTTGCTCAGAATCAGCAGCCTGCATGAAAGGAAAAGCTCTGTGGTTTTCTCTTGATTTGTCCCGTTTATTTCCCATGCTACCCGCACTGGTCTACAGGCACTTTAGGGCAGCAGTAGGTTGGGGTTACCCCCAGAGGGTACACAGTAAGATTTAGGACGGGGTATTGGCAACAAGACTTTCTCTGAGGAATCCTCACACAATCCTATAGAACAACTCAGAGGCTTTCCATTCAATCTCCAACAGCAACAATATCCCTCAGCCCTTCTCTGTCACATCCAATTCCCCACCCTTCCCCATTTGGACCTGGTTTAAAGCCCTATAATCAATCAGTGCAGGAGCATTTCAGATGGGGTCATGGAGGAGGCAGACTGCCATTCTTGGGGTGGCCATTTTCCCAGGAGGGCATGGTGGGAGGGCTTTGTCCCATCTGGTTCCACCAACACTTGCATCCACCCAGCAGAAGGCTGTGCCCTCTGTGTTCCACTTGAACTCTGCATGGAGCTTACAGTTGGCAGTGACATGGCTGAGAAGCTCTGGGCATGGATTAAGGGACAGGGAATTAATGTGCCTTCCTAACTTCCTCCCTGCATGCCTTAGCAACTTCCTTGTAATCTCCCCAAGTACCCAGCCCCTTCTTCCAGAGGACGGAGATTCTCTTTTTCTTCCTGAGTCTCAATAGTTTTTCCCAGTTCATCTGCACTGGTCTTCTTCCCCTATGGCTCACCTTATGGCATTCAGGGACAGCCTGATCTCGTGCCTTTAAGATTTCCATCTTGAGGAGTGTCCAGGCTTCCTGGACCCCTTTACCCATAAGGAGCGACTCCCAAGGGACCTGTGCTACAAGTGTCCTGAACAGGTCAAAGTCCGCCCTCTAGAAGTTCAGGATAGTAGTTTTGCTAGTCACCCTTCTGACATCTCCAAGAATAGAGAATTCTACCATTTCATGGCCACTCTGCCCAAGACAGTCCCCAACCTTCTCAACTCCTACCAGTCCTTCACTGTTAGTGAAGAGCAGGTCTAGCAAGGAACCACCCCTGGTAGGACTTCATACCAGCTGTGTAAGGAAGCTGTCTTGCATGCAATCTATAAACCTCTTGGACTGATTCCTCTGCTATTTATTATATTCCCAGCATATATCAGAGAAGTTGTAGTCTCCCAAGAAAATGAGTGCTGGCAATCTTGCAACTTCAGTAAGCTGCTCATAGAATGCCTCACCCATCAATTAGGCGGTCTATAAGAAACCTTTAGCAAGATGTCACACTTACAGGCCTTTCCCCCGATCCTTACAAACATGCACTTCATTCTGAAGCCCAAGCTCTTCAACATCAAAACTCTCTTTAATATAAAGGGCCACACCACCACCCTTCCTTCCTCCTCTATCCCTTCTGAAGAGCTTGTAACCATCCATCACAGCACTCCAGTCATGGCAGTGGTCCCACCATGGGTCGGTAATAGCAACTAGGTCATGGTTTGTCAGATGCACAGTTGCTTCCAGCTCCTCTTGCTTGTTGACCAAGCTGCGTGCGTTGGTGTAGACGCACTTCAGCTGAGGCATCTGCCTCTCTCCCAGCTCAAACAGCATTTCCCTAGGCTTATCTCTGGTAAGCCCTGTTTTGTCCACTCCCCCATCGTAGCTAGTTTAAAGCTCTTTCGATAAGCCCCGCTACCGTCTATGCTAGGATTCACTTCCCCCTTTGAGACAGTTGGGTTCCATTCATGGATAACAGACCATGGGCCAAGTAAACTGTCCTGTGATCAAAGAACTCAAAGTTTCTGGCTCAGTACCAACCTCTGAGACAATTGTTCATTGCTTTGCTTTCCAAGCCTGCTCTGTGTCCCTCACTGCCACTGAAGGTATAGAACAAAAAATCACTTGATCTCCCACTTTGTGAACTAAATGGCCTAAATTCCTGAAATCTCTTTTTATAGTTTGTAGTCTTATCTAAGAAATTTCATCACTGCCCACCTAAACTATGAGTAGTGGAAAATAATCAGTGGACCTAACCAGCATTGGGAGTTTCCTCATTATGTCCCTGACCTGAAACCAAGAAGGCAGCAGACTTACTGACAACTGGGGTCCAGTCTGCAAATGGGGCCCTCTATTCCTCTGAGAAGGGAGTCACCCACCACGGCCACCCTTCTTTCTTTCATGGCAGAGGAAGTCACAAGGCTTGGTAGTGACTGCCTTGCATTAGGTTTCCTCCTAGGCAGATCCTCCATTGCCTCCCCATTCTTATCTCCTTCAGATTTCAGAGTGTCAAACCTGTTGCTTAGATGGATCAGGGGTCGAGGGCTAGGCAGGCATGGGGGGGCTCCTGTGATGTTGAGTTGGGACTCTCTTCCAACCCTTCTCATCAGTCAGGTCTGTCTGACTGTGACAGGGCAGGGAGTCAACCACTTTTCTGGGGGTATCTGCCTGGCAGCCTTCCCTCGGGGATGCCAGCAAGTCACTCCACCAGCCCATCTCCCGATCACACTCCCTGATGGTAAACTGTACGTAAAACCTTGAGTAAAGTGAGAGTTCACCTAGACAAAAGTATGAGTAGAAACATGGACTGACGTGAGGGTAAACCCAGAGTAAACCCAGGATCCCATCCATTGGGCATGCACAGCCTCTGAGGGCAACTTTTTCCAGTGTTGCTGTGTAAAAATATAGGTTCCTCACATCTAACCTATGTCTCCCCTTTTTAATTTAAATCCGTTTCCATTTGTCCTGTTATCAACAGACCATCCCATCCTTATTCTAGCGTTAGGCATCTCATCCTCAGATGGAAACCCTGGGGCTGAATTGGGATCAGTTTTTCAAAGAACCACAGGAGCTACAAGTTCACCTAGCTGAGTTCAGATGTGCACAGTGAGGTGTCTGTGTGTGAGTCCCTCATCTGAATCCTTGGTTTTTATTCCACAGGGACTGCACTACTCATACACAGTCTCTCAGTGATGCCCAAGGTGCCTTGGGTGATCCTAGTTTTGTGCTAGTGCTTGTAAACTGTGACGGAAAATCTATGAGATAGACACCTCCTTCTGGAGCATCAGCTGAGGGCCAGAAGGGAGGTATTCTTGGCCATCCTAAATACCACCTCAGCCACGTGCTTAGGGCACCCATTGTGTCTTTTGCACCTGACCCCATGGAGTATGTAGTGATATTCAGCTTATCAAAAGGATGAGCTCAGAACAGAAGAGGCAGATCTTCCTCTCTGCTCCATCTGTGGCATAGTCTGGATTTCAAGGCATTGCAAAGCTATGGCACATCTACGTTCTTGCACTGATGACACTTTAGCATGCTCTGGGCTCGCATTTCAATGGCATCTAATAAATCTAGGGTCATACCTGTTGACAGGAAGCTGGCAAATGTTGTCTCATTGTAAGGAAGAGCAAGAAAGATGACACGGGCAACTATGGACCTGTCAGTCTCACTACAGTGCTTGGTAAAATTATGGAGAAAATGATGGTGGGAGTTATGGAAAAACAACTGAAGGACAGGTCACAGACAACACAAGATACAGAGGGGAAGGTCCTATTTAATTTCAGGTCTTTTTATGACACCTTTATCCATTGAGCTGAACAAGGGAAGGCAGTTGATGTAATCCTTGAGGATTTCAGTAGAGCTTTTGATACTATTTCTCCAGCACCCTTCTGGACAGAAATTCCTGCATACAGCTAGACAGAAACAAAACGTGGTGTGTTGTAATACAAGAAGAATTTTACAGAGCAGCAGCCATGGATTGAGATAAGGAGTTCACAGAGCAGCAGCTGCGGAGCAGGATAAACAGCATGAGAACAAAGGACATCTCTAGGAAAAGAATGAATGGCTCGTGGCTTTGAAGGGGGGTTATAGGGTTGTTATTGCAGTAGCTTTCCTCCAATTAGCGTGTGTGATTTTTGGACACCCTTGTCTGTCTCCTATAAAAGTCTGGCTTTCGGGCAATAAATTGATGCAGCTATATGTAACTATATTGGTGTTTCTCTGTTTGACCCAGCACGCTGACATTTTACCTTTCAGGTTCACCAGCAGTGGTGGGTGAGCAGTTGGCCAGTAGTTCTGTCCCAAAGGATTATAGTCAGTGGGTTCCATTGGGCTGGTAGATGGTCACTGTCAGAGCTCCCCAGGGTTCCATTTTAGGGCCACTTTCCTTTCATGTTTATGCAGATGACTTGCATGCAGGACTAGAAGATGTTCTGAGCAAGTTTGCTGATGAGACCAGATGAGGAGGTGTTGTTGCCTCCACTGAGGGTGGAGAGGACTTGCAGAGAGATGTGGACAAGTCAGAGAAGTGGGTACCAGTTGGTACTAAGCACCAAGTGCATAAAGTATAACAAGAACAAGTGCCTGATTGTGCACCTGGGTATGGGCAACCCTGGACATAAACACTGTCTGTATATTGGACACATGAGAGACGTCTGACTGAAAAGGATTGGGGGTCCTGCTCAACATAAAATTTTAAGTGAGTCAGCAGTGTGCCCAGCCAGCCAAGAAGGCCAACAGTCCCCTAAAGTGCATCAAGCAATTTATTGCCAGCTGGGTGGGAGAAAGGTTTGTCCCTCTTTGCTCTGCATTGCTACTGCCTCACCTGGAGCACTGGGTGCACTTCTGGGCAATGCAGAACATAAAGAACATCAAACTATGGGAGAGTGTGCACAGGAGGGCACTGGAACTGAGAGATCTGAAGTTCAGAGTTTCACTGGGATTGACTGCTTGTTCAGACTGGGCCCTTCTCACACCCCACATCCTGTGATGAGACACAGGGCACATGTGGGATATGAACTTTAACAGCATCCTTGCACCACATGCAAATGCTTTTCCCAGTGCTTCAGTGTTCCACCACCCATCGCTTTCAACATAGTTTTCAACACCCCATTGTATCTTTTAATTTTACCAGAAGCTGGTGCATGGTAGGGGATATGATAAATCCACTCAATGCCATGAACTTTGGCCCAAGTATTTATTAAGGGAATTTTTGAAATGTGTCCCATTATGAGACTCAGTTCTTTCTGAGGTGTCATGTCTCTATAGGACTTGTTTCTAACAACCCAATATTGTGTTTCTGGCAGTAGCATGGGGTACTGCGTATGTTTCAAGCCACCCAGTGGTTGCTTCCACCATGGTAAGCACAAAACGCTTATCATTATGAGATCCTGGCAAGGTGACATCATTCACCTGTCACTCCTCCCCATATTTATACTTTTGCCTTGGCCTTCCCCCCAGAGAGGCTTCATATTCTTGGCTTGTTTAATTATGGCACATGATTCACAGTCATGAATAACCAGTGCAATAGCATCCATAGTTAAGTCCACCCCTCAGTCTCTAGCCCAATTATATGTTATGTCCATTCCTTGATGGCCTGAGGTCTCATGGAACCATCAAGCTTGAAATAATTCACTCTTGTTCTGCCAGTCCAAGTCTATTTGAGCCACCTCAATTCTGGCAGCTCGACCTACCTGATGGTTGTTTTGTTGTTCTGCAATAGCCCGACTCTTGGGCAAGTGTGCATCCACGTGACACACCTTTACAATCATATCTTTTTTTTGAGCAGTTATGTTTTTCTACAGTTCAGCAGCCCAAATAGGTTTACACCTCCGTTGCCAGTTATTTTGTTCCCACTGCTGTAACAACCCCCATAAGGCATTTGCCACCATCCATGAGTCAGTATAAAGATAAAGCATTGGCCACCTCTCCCGTTCAGCCACATCTAAGGTCAGCTGGACAGCTTTTACCTCTGCAAACTGACTTGATTCTCCTTTACCTTCAGTGGCCTCTGCGACCTGTCGTGTGGGGCTCCAAACAGCAGCTTTCCATCTCCGATGCTTCCCTACAATATGAAATGATCCATCAGTGAAAAGAGCATATTTCTTTTCATTTTCTGGTAGTTCGATGTATGGTGGGGCCGCTTTAGCACATGACACCTCTTCTCCTGGTGATGTTCCAAACTTTTTATCTTCAGTCCAGTTCATGATCACTTCTAAAATTCCTGGACGATTGAGGTTCCCCATCCGCGCTTGTTGTCTAATCAGTGCAATCCACTTGCTCCAGGTGGCATCGGTAGCATGATGGGTGGAGAGAACCTCCCCTTTCAACATCCGGTTCATCATTGACAGTCGAGGTGCCAGAAAGAGCTGCATTTCAGTACCAGCTACTTCGGAAGCAGCCCGAGCCCCCTCATACGCGGCTAAGATCTCCTTCTCAGTTGGAGTGTAGCACTCTTCAGACCCCTTGTACGCTCAGCTCCAGAATCCCAGGGGTCGGCCTTGGGTCCCTCCTGAGGCTCTTTGCCACAAACTCCAAGTGGGACCTTTCTCTCCAGCAGCAGTATAGAGGATGTTCTTTACATCCTGTCCAGTCCGTACTGGCCCCAGGTCCATGGCACAGGCTATCTCCTGTTTAATCTGTTCAAAAGCCTGCTGCTGCTCTGGGCCCTATGCAAAATCATTCTTCTTCTGCATCACCTGATAAAGGGGGCTTACAATGAGGCTGTAGTTTGGAATGTGCATCCTCCAAAAGCCCACTGCACCCAGGAAAGATTGTGTCTCTTTCTTGCTAGTTGGTGGAGACATGGCAGTGATTTTGTCAATCACTGTTGGGATGTGATGACATCCATCCTGCCACTTTATACCTAAGAACTGAATTTCCTGGGCAGGCCCTTTTACTTTGCTTCACTTAATAGCAAAACTGGCTCATAGAAGAATTTGAATTATTTGCTCTCCAGCACAGCAGCACTCAGTGGGGGTGTGACCTCATTCAGGCCACGGTAGTCTACTGTCAGCCTCCATTCTCCACTGGCTTTACGCACTGGCCATATGGAGCTGTTAAAAGGTGAGTGAGTTTTACTGATCACTCCCTGATTCTCCAACTGGCGAATCAAATCATGAATGGGGAGCAAGGAATCCCTGTTGGTGCGATACTGCCGTCTGTGCACTGTCTTTGTAGCAATCGGTACCTGCTGCTCTTTTATTTTTACTCGTAGCAGCCTCACAACAGACGGGTCCTCTGACAGGCCAGGCAAAACAGACAGCTGCTTAATGTTGTCCATATCTACAGCAGCGATTCCAAAGGCCCAGTGATACCCCTTAGTATCCTTGAAATGCCCTCTTCTGAGGTATCCTCAATACCAAGTATGAACGGAAACCCTGGACCACTCACATAGGATGTTTTTTCCAGTCTTTACCAGTGAGGCTTATTTCAGCCTCCAACACAGTCAATTCTTGAGAGATATCCAGAAATATGGATTGATTCTGTCCCTTCATGACTGGAGGGCATTAGGGTGCACTGTGCACCAGTATCCACCAGTGCCTTATATTTCTGTGGTTCTGATGTGCTAGGCCATCAAATCCACACAGTCCAATAAACTCTATTATCCCTTCCACTCCCTTGAATGAGGGCAGGGCCCCTCTATTGGTTACCTGTGATAACTGGAGCAGCCGTACTGGTGGTTGGACTGTTTTGTAGTTCCCTCACCCGTGCTCATAGTACAGGAGTAGGCTGGTCATGCCACTTCCTCGTGTCTTCTCTGTGGTCACGTAGGTAACACCACAAGGAAACACACAGTGCAATTTACTGTTGTTCCTTGCTCAATCTGGAAAGCGCTTGTGTCTAATAGCTGAGAATTTTAATGATACACATGAAGGCTTTATGGTCGTTAATTTCTTTACGATCTCTCGCCTTCAACTGAAGCAGCAGCTAGGCCAATTACCAAGTGACACCAAGGAGATGAAGTGGCAAAATGGCGATTTATTGAAACAGACACATCCTTATATAACCTACGCCTTTTTGTCTACACCCACTGTATTACACTAAGATTCTTCCAGAATATGGGGAAGGGCCTGTCACATCACAACAAGCTACCGTCCCAGCTGTCCCAACAGCGAAGCAACCAGGTAACAAGAGATTCATTCTGGTGCCGTGTGAACTCCTTTCTTACGCCTTCGATTTCAGTCATCTTCAGGGATCGACAAACAGTAACAGAGATTTCCTCCTCATCACTCTCTTCTTCATGACACTTTTCCTTTTTCCTTTCTCGGTACTTATCCAGACCTGTCACCTGGATCTTCTGTTGCCTCCTCCTCCACTTCTTTTTTCCGTTCTAGACGTGAGGACACCCATTTCCATTTCTTGCCTTCCACAAGGGCAACTGATATTGTTACTGGTGCCTCCTGTGACTGATCAAAATTGACTTGGGGATTTCCCTTTTTGGCTAGAACCTCAGCTCGGAAATTCTCTCTTTTCGGAACAGTGTTATATAGAGCACGGTAAGCACAAGCCAAGCCCCAAATAAGTCATACCCCCTTAGATCTATCTAGGCTGCGCCATCCCTGACTCAAATACTGGCTTAGTTTCTCGGGATCCCACAGGTGTTCAAGAGTTAAATCCCATGACATTGCGGGCCCCCATGTGTTGGCGAACCTGAAGGCAAAAGTCAGCGTTCTAGGACAAACAACCACACACCAATATAGTTAAATATAGCTGTGTCCATCTATTGCCTGAAGAGCCGTACTTTTATAGCAAACAAACAAGGGTGTTCAAAAATCACACGTACTAATTGGAAGAAAGCTTCTGCAATAAGAACCCTAAAACCCCGCTTCAAAGCCACGAGCCTTTCACTCTTTTGCTAGAGGTGTCCTTGGTTCTCATGCTGTTTATCCTGCTCTGCAGCTGCTGCTCTGTAAAGTGCTTATCTTGATCCATGGCTGCTGCTCTGTAAAATTCTTCTTGTATTACAACAGAATGGCAGTTCCCTGGGGTCTCCAGCACACCCCCAGCCAGCTGGCAAATGCCACTGAGGACCTTTAGGAAAGACATGCCCTGGGTAGTGACAATGTTCACTGGACAACTGTGAGCCCCACAATGGGTCTCGTACCTGTGTGCCATCTTCTGAACACCAGTAGCACGGTGTAGATGCAAGGCCCAGCCAGGCAAAATCAAAACATGCTTCTGGAAGGGGATCCTTTCTGAAGAGTCGTTACACTAATGAGAGGACCACAAACATTCACTCAGCGAACTCCAAATCTCTGTGCCTTTGCAGGCCTAGGGTCTTGTTTGGTTCACAGAGACATGGTGGGTTGATTCTCAGCTCTGTACTGTAGCAAATGGGGTACAGATTCTGCATGACGGATGGGCAAGGAAGAAGAGAAAAGGCTGCTGCCATCCATGAGAGGGCACTGAGCTCTGCCTGGGGATGGCAGAGGAGCCAGCTGAGAACTGATGGAAAGGGCTCAGAGAGGAGAGCGGCAGATTCTGTTCCTTGCTTCCTGATCAGGAAGAACAAGAAGAGGGGACAGGCAGGAATCTGAGTTACAGCTGGGATGGAATTGTTTTCTTCAGACTGTCTGCTGTGGTGCAGTGTTTTGGTTCTAGGAGAAAACCATTGATAACACTCTGATGTTTACAGCTGCTGCTAAGCAGTGTTGTACAGAGCCAAGGCCATGGTCAGTGGAGGGCACATGGAGCTGGGAGGGAACAGAGTGAGGACAGCTGACTGATAGTGGCCAAAGGGACGTTCTCTATCAGCTGACAGCAAGCAGAAATTGTATTGAAAGGGGTGGGAGTTCATCTCAGTCTCTTCACTGCCCAGGGTCCAGCTGAGCATCAGTCTGGTGGTGCTGAGCAAGTGCTTGTGCATCAGTTGTTACATACAATTCCATATCAACGGATATATAGTGATAACTATTACTCCACTTCTTTTATCTCTCTTAGTAAACTGCTTTGTTACATCCCAGAAGTTGTACTCTTTTTCCCAGTTCTCATCCCCATCCCACTGGGAATTGGGCAGTGCACAAAGCACTGTGTGCTGCTGAGCCACATGTTGGGTTCAACAACCACTGTCATTTTGGTGCCTGATGTGAGGCTCCAAGGGTTGAGATAGCAGCACATCTGTCCAGAGCGGACAGGGCTTTGTGGGAGCTGGAGAAGTGCAGGCCATGGTGCTGATATGTGTGGATGTGCTCCCTATGTGTGGAGCTTGTTGAGTCTTCTCATGAAGCTTCACTGCACAGCTCCTTACTTGGTGCTTGGATGCTGCATTAGGGTATTTATTTTGCTATGCTGTTTGACCTCAGTTTGTACCACGATAAAATTGGCAGCTGACAAAGTGAAGTTTTGTGCACATTCAGCTCTGCGGTCATCTTTGGGTTTTGGAAGTAATATTGTCCATATGATTAGGAATTACACAATTTACATTGTCGCCTCTGTGAGTCCGGGGGTGTACTGGATATTGTGTTGAGGGACATGGTTTAGTGGGAGCTATAGGTAATAGGTGAACGGTTGGACTGGATGATCTTTTAGGCCTTTTCCAACCTTGGTGATTCTATGAATCTATGATTGAGGTTAAACAATTATTCAGGAATATCAGTGAGAGATCTGCCCCAAGGTGAGAAGGCTCTGCATGGCAGAGGGTGTGGGACGGTCTGGGCAGCTGCCTGGAGTGGTGGGCACCCCCAGGGCTTTGGAACTTCATCTCCGAGCAACTGCAGGATCCTGATAAACTGGTAGAATATTGGGGGCAGGTCTGCTGTGGCACTGGTAACCCCCAAGAGGCACAAATGACTGCAGTGTGCCAGATCCAGAGAGCTGGATCTGCTGACAGTGCTGCAGCCTCTGCAACTCCTGGCACAGACCATGCAGCAGCTCCAAGGTTTTGCTACACGTCCTGCAGTTGCTCCAAGCTCTGGGCAGATCCCTCTGTCACTCCACCCCTCATAATGAGCTCTGCAGTTACTCCTGCTACGGGTCCTGTAGCTGTTCCAAGTATGGTAATAAGAAAATGGTACAAATTCCTCCCAAGGGAGGAAGTACAGCCCTGCGGTGGCTCCAACCCCTCCAATGAGCCCAGTGGCTGCTCCAACATAGTCACAGGTCCTGTGGTGGTTCCAGCTCTGGCAATGAACTCTGAGGTCACTTCAACTCCTGCAACAGCCCAACAGCCACTTCAGCTCCTACAGTGAACCCTGTGGCTGTTAAAACCCCTGCAACTAATCCTGGACTTGCAGACAGATGCGCATAGGGATTAGTTCATATATGTTTGCAACTGCATATGTTGTATATGTGTGAAAATACACTAAATATATTATATATGTATAAATACATTTGTCATAATTATTATCCTTTTCTTTTTCTCTTTGTCTCAACCCATAAACCTTAAACCACAGCACTGCCTTGAGATGCTTACGGATCTCCTTGGGACTATTCAATCTGATCTGGTCACACAGTGAAGAGCACCTGAAGATCTCAAGGTTTTCTCAGGGAGCAGCTCCTGAGGTATATTCCTTACACCAGCTTTGGAAGAGGCCTCCCTCCAGTTCTCTGGTCCTGCTCTAAAGGGCCCTCTTGTTATGGCAGTGCCAGCAAGGAGACCAGCTCTGACAGACCTGTTCATATTGCCGGCTACTGACTGCAGCCCTGGATTGCTGCTGTAGAGGCAACAGGACTGTTGTGAGACACACAAGACCTTCAGGACTGCACAAATGAGAGGACTCAAGAGCACTGCAGCACTGGTAAGAGCACATGAATGAAAAGAGCACGTTGAGCTGCTGTCTGGCTGTACCTCCCCAAATCCAGGCAAAGTAGGAAGAAAGAAAATCTAAGTAAGTCTATTTTGAAAGCTTTTTAGGTATCTTATAACATAAACAGGGAATCTGGTTCCATGTTTACATGAGTTCTTGGAGTGAGAAAATGGAAATTAGGTAGGAAAGAATTTCAATACATTTTTATTTATAAGTTCAATAACATTTTTTTTTTGCACATTCCTATATCTCACATAATCAAACAGACAAAGATGCATAAAACATAAAGAACCACCACTGGGAATCCTATTGAGGAAGTTGTGCATTTTATTGTAGCTGGAATAGTGCTTATTGCAACACCTTCCTGAAAGCGTGCTTGATCTCCCTGTTCCTCATGCTGTAGATAATAGGGTTTAGTGTTGGAGGAACCACTGCATACAGAAGTGCCACTGTCAGATCCAGGAGTGGGGAGGAAATGGACGGGGGCTTCAGGTAGGCAAAAGCACCAGTGCTGAGAAACAGGGAGACCACAGCCAGGTGAGGGAGGCACATGGAGAAGGCTTTGTGCCGTCCCTGCTCAGAGGGCATCCTCAGCACAGCCATGAAGATGTGCACATAGGACACAACTATGAAAACAAAGCAACCAAAGCCTAAACTGACACCAAAAAAGAGAAATACAAATTCCATGAGGTAGGAGCCAGAGCAGGAGAGCTTGAGGATCTGTGGGATTTCACAGAAAAACTGGTTGACAACATTGCCTTGGCAGAGAGGCAGTGAAAACGTACTGGCAGTGTGCAGCAGGGAATAGAGAACCCCAGTGCCCCAGGCAGCTGCTGCCATGGTGGCACAAGCTCTGCTGTCCATCAAGGTCCTGTAGTGCAGGGGCTTGCAGATGGCAACGTAGCGGTCATAGGACATGATGGTGAGAAGGGAATACTCTGCTGACATGAAGAAGGTAAAGAAAAAGAGCTGTGCAGCACATCTTGTGTAGGAGATGGCCCTGGTGTCCCAGAGGGCGTTGGCCATGGCTTTGGGGAGAGTGGTGGAGATGCAGCCCAGGTCGAGGAGGGCCAGGTTGAGGAGGAAGAAGTACATGGGGGTGTGCAGGCGGCGGTCGCAGGCTACGGCTGTGCTGATGAGGCCGTTGCCCAGGAGGGCAGCCAGGTAGATGCCCAGGAAGAGCCAGAAGTGCAGGAGCTGCAGCTGCCGCGTGTCTGCCAACGGCAGCAGGAGGAACTCGCTGATGGAGCTGCTGTTGGACATCTGCTGTTGTTGGGCTTGGAGTCCTGCTCAGAGTGCAGAAGATAATGACAAGTCCAGACCATTCTCAGACACACTCCTCCTGCTATAATATGAAATGTTTTTATTCTCTTACAACAGTGTACATTTAGCACCATTACTTGCATTTAATTTCATGTATTTCAGCATTCCTTAAGCAGAAGCAGCATATGGAGCTCTAACCTTCCTTTTATTTTCTTATGCCTTCTCCCTGGATATTTTCATCTGTTTCATGTCTCATATCTTTACCCCAAGTGCTCTTAGAGCCCCCTACCCGAGCTTCTGTGGCATTCAGTTTCAGTTAGAAAATGCTGCCTGTTTGTAGGATAAGTGAATTATTCATGCCTACAGAAAATGATGATAATTCCATCCTTCGAGAAAGGGGAGACTGAAAGCACATCATGTGTGAGTGTTCACAAAACAAGCAATTGATTGATGAAAAATTCTCAGAACTCTTATTGCCCCTTTTAGATTTCTGACTCCAAACCTCTTTGCCTCAGAACAGGAAATGGAAACCCCCTGCCTTGGCTCTCCTCTTGCAAAGTGCCCTCAGAAACATTCCGTTGTGCAGTGGAGTTGTGATCCCCTGCCCCAGGCAGCAGCTGTGGCAGCACAAGCCCTGCCGGGGGGCTCCTTCCCCCCACCCGTCTCCCTGCAGCACCCTGGGCAGCTCCCCGGGCAGGCTGAGTGCTGAGCCTGGCAGGCGGCAGAGTCCCATACCCGGCACACAGCCCCTGGGGCACAGCAGGGACCCTGCTCTGCAGGACAGCCCTGGGCACCCGCCTGCAGCCCCGGCTGCACAGCCTGCAGCCGTGCTGGGACATGCAGCCCTCAGGGCTGTGATTTCATACTGCAGTATGGAAGCCCTCAGCTGGAGCAGAAGGCTTTTTCCACAGTAAAGAAACATGCAGTGCCTGCATCCAGATCTCCTATGGGATGTCCCAAATTAAGTTGACCCTCTATGAAAAGCAGCTCATGGTCTGCAGTGAGACTTACCCTGTCATGGTCTGTGAGCAATGCTCCTGCAGTGAGCTCACAGCCCGCTCACACCACACACATCCTGCAAGCTCTCTTCAGTTTCTCTCCTCTCCTTCTGTCACCTGCAGGCTGTGCTGTGCACAAGAGCTGCTCCTGGGCACAGCTGTCTCTCTGCAGCCCTGCACACTTTTATGAGCTCCCTGTGTCCCAGGAGCCTGGACAGGCAAGCAGCAGATTATGTCATTTTTATCTTTCCGACTTGTCTCCCCTGACATGTCCCTGGGTCCTCATGGCCAACAGCTCCTGAAAGACAACAGCATCATGACTGTGCTTTGAAATTCGCTCAATTAACCACCACATGTCCAGTGGTCAGTGACTGATTGGAGACATATGGGGAGTGCTCCCAGAGATCGTTTGATGAAACAATAAGGGCAACCAGACAAGGAAGGCAAGGTTTGGACTTTCCCTGTGCAGGGCAGTGATCCAGCTGAGGCAGTGCAGGAGTCTCATCCCTTGACAGAAATCCTGGAGCTGAAATGGGATTCAGCTCCCTACACACCCACAGGAGCTGGGATTCCTCTGGTTCAGTTCAGAAGAGCACAAGGAGTTGCCTGCATGTGAGCTCCTGCTCTGAGTCCTCGGACCTTCAGCTGGGAGGCAGCTGCTCACACACAGACACTGGGTGATGCCCAAGGTGCCTGGGCTGCTCCTGATGTGTGCCAGTGCTTGTAAACCATGTGGGAAATCCCTGAGATAGACAGCTCCTTCCTGGGCATCAGCCGAGGGCCAGAGAGGGGATAGCACTGGCTGTCCGGTGAATTCACTCACAGCTGCAAGAGCAGCACAGGGCCTTCAGGAAAGCCATGCCCATAGTGTGACCATGTTGCTGTGTCAACTCCAAGGCCCACGATCAGTCTAATGTTTGTGTGCCACCTTCTGCACACTGATACCATAGATTAGCTATCCAGTCAGGCTATGTCCAGTGATGCTTTCCAATTAGGATGTTTACTTCTGTGGTTTTGCACTAATGCAAACACCAACACACAAGAAGCTAGAAATCTTGATAGAGCTGCAGGCCTGAGCTCCTGTTTGGACCATGGGGACACAGTTTAATGGCTTCCACAACTGCACTGTAGCACAAGGGGGATACCGAGTCTTTAGGATGGATGGGCGAGGAGATAAAGAAGGGTGAATGCCCTCTGTGAGAGTGCACTGAGCTCTGCCTGGGGATGGAAGAGCAGACAGGTCAGAGCTAATGGAAATGGCAAACAGAGGAGACCATCAGTGTCTTTTCCTGTCTTCCTGATCAGGGAGAGTAAATGGAAGGTGCCCTCTGCAGACAGATGGGAATCTGATGTTGTCTGTCCCTTGTCCCATTTGGTGGCCTTTGTCACTCCATTATCTGCAGCAGGGACAGCACAGCAGGGCATGTGGCATCCAGCAGATCCATGGAGAGCACAGATGGCAGCTTCTTGACCAAGCAGTGGAGGAACCAAAGAGGAGAGGTGCTCTGCTGGATCTCATACTCTCCGGCATGGAAGGACTTGTGGGAACTGCGAAGGTGAAAGGGGCATCAGGCCACGTGCAAGATGCAAATGTATCTCTTTTTATTTATTTTGAGGCTGTAAGCTTAATAGTTGATCATAAATGTCAATAAAACTGAAACAAATAATTGAAGACAAAGATGGAAATCATTGAAATTGTGTTAACCCTTCTCAACATGAAAAATTCTCATGAGTCTTGTTCCATTTTAAGTTGTAAATATGAATCTTTGAGGTGATTTGATGTCTTTTTTTTTCTTTTACTGAAACTACAATGTTTTCCAGAACTGTGTTCGCAGGACACAAATGTCTTCAGATTCAGAGACACAGACAGTGGTGCCAGTGCCAATGCCCTGTGACTATAGCCCGGTGCCCAGCACTACTCTTCCCTGCTGCCTATTTGATGTGTCTCATCCTCCAAGTTTTTTCAGCTCTCCTAAATAAATGGCCATGGTTAAGGGCATGTTTTCAGCAGGCCATTTGGGCACAAACTACTCCCACTGCCCTCCAGATTTCTCCATCCCTTGCTCTTTGTTCAGTCAGATACCTCCCAAGATACCTGTCTGATTTCTGACTTTCAGGGGGATTACTGGAATTTGTTCCATCTCCCCAAAGTCTGAGAATCAGTGAGAATGTGTTAACCCGTCTCAATGTGTGAAATACTCACAAGTCCTGATCAATTTTAAGTTGATACCTCTCAACTACCTGGCTGATCTATCCCAGGGAGATTACTGGAATTTGCTCTATCTACCAGAGTCTGATGGCCTCTGTTGTCAACTACTTCACTGTGATTCAATCTATCCTATCCTACCTCAGAATAAATCATTTCTTTTAAAAGTATTCCATATGAAAGACAAACTTCAATAGATGCAGCTTGAACATGGCATGCAGTTGATCACTGTGTTTTACTGTTCATTCAATTGCATCACCTTTCTTTCCATTTGCTGGCCAGATAAAAAAGAGAAATCTTTCCTTTTCCATGTGTAGCTGGTTCTCTGAGGAAAGCCAGTGGGAGTTGGTGCAAAGCAGTTTTAACACTGAGCGGATGAATGCAGAGGAGAAGAGTGATGTGAAGAAAAGTGATGCAAGTCCCATAGGTCCATTGTGAGCAGAAATTGGGTGGGGAGGTTGAGAAGGACCTTTGTCAACACAGTAACAGTACAGAACTCATTGGGACATCCTGGATTGGTATCAGTTGCACAGTGCTGCTTTAATGTCTTCTTTAAACCCAACTATAAATAAATAGACAATAAATTTATACTGGATTCTTTAAGCTCTCTCCAGATATCCCTCCTTTTTGCTGAACAAGTTCTGATAACCTGAAGAAGATAACAAGATGGCATAAGGCACAGGAGATTCTTTAGGTTATAATGGTCCCAGGGTGCATTTGATGCTGAGTTCATCAGCCTCTAGTGCAGAGAGAAGTTTGCACAAAGTGCTCAACAAGACAAAGTCAGAAGTAACAGTGAAGTTTCTTGGAGTATTAATGGGCCCGCTGAGGAAAATTACCAAGTAAGCTTCCCAAGGGACTTGTTAGAGAAGATAACTGGAAGCCATGACTACAGGCAGGCAAAGGCACTGACATGCTAAGAAACCTCTCCTTTGCCTTACAAAGCAGACAGGTCAAGCCCTGATTGCAAGACCAGTGGTAGAGAGGTCCTGTATGTCATGTTGGCTCTGGGCATTTCCTGGGGCAATGTGTTGGAATTTTGTATGATGTTAAATGAAAGACATGGGGACAGAAGATCCCAGGATCTACATGTGGTGCAAGGACGCTGTGAGGTTCATGTCCCATATGAGACCTATGTTTCATTGCAGGATGTGAGCAGGGATGTGAGAAGGGCCCAGTCTGAACAAGCAGCCAATCCCTGTGAAACTCTGAACTTCAGATCTCTCGGTTTCAGTGCCCTCCTTTGCACATTCTCCCAGAGTTTGAAGTCCTTTATGTTCTGTGGTGCCCAGAACATAGTGAGGCAGTAGCAATGCAGAGCAGAGGGACAACCCTTTCCCTCACCCAGCTGGCAATAAGTTGCTTCATGCACTCCAGGGGCCTGTTGTCTTTCCTGGCTGCCTTGGCACACTGCTGACTCACATTCAGTGTGATGCTGACCAGCACCCCAACCCTTTCCAGTCAGAATCCTCTCCAGTGTCCCATATCCAGTCAGTGTGTATGTCCAGCATTGCCCCTACCCAGGTGCACAATCAGGCACTTGTTCTTGTTATACTTTATGCACTTGGTGCTTAGTACCAACTGGTACCCACTTCTCTGACTTGTCCACATCTCTCTGCAAGTCCTCTCCACCCTCAGTGGAGGCAACAGCACCTCCTCATCTGGTCTCATCAGCAAACTTGCTCAGAACGTCTTCTAGTCCTGCATTCAAGTCATCTGCATAAACATGAAAGGAAAGTGGCCCCAAAATGGAACCCTGGGGACCCCGACAGTGACCATCTACCAGCCTGATGGAAAAAACTGACTATAATCCTTTGGGACTGACCTACTGGCCAACTGCTCACCCACCACATTGTGTTTCTGTCTAGCCATATGCAGAACATTCTGTCCAGAAGGTTGTTGTGAGAAACAGTATCAAAATCTCCACTGAAATCCTCAAGGATTACATCAACTGGCTTCCCTTGGTCAACTAAACGGATAACTGTGTCACAAAATGAGCTTAAATTAAACAGGACCTTTGCCTCACAAACTTGTGTTGGCTGCGACCAATGACAGAATTGTCCTTCAGCTGTTTTTCCATAACTCCCACCATCATTTTCTCCATAATTTTACCAGGCTCTGGACTGACAGGTCCATAATTGCCCATGTCATCTTTCTTGCTCTTCCTTACAATGAGACAACATTTGCCAGCTTCCTGTCAGCTGGCATGACCCTAGACTTCTTTAGATGCAATTGAAATGAGAGCCCAGAGCACACTAAGTTTTCATCATTGAAAGAAAGTAGATGTGCCATAGCTTTGCAATGCCTTGAACTCCAGAGTATGCCACAGATGGAGCAGAGGGGAAGATTTGCCTCTTCTGTAGTGAACTCATTCATTTGGTAAGCAGAATAACACTACCTGATACATGGGGACTGTGTCTCTGCTCTGCTCTGCTCAGCTCACAGGGCAGCGGTCTGGCAGGGTGTTGCTCTCATGTCAATGCAGGTAAACTCACTTTAATCCTTTTTCCTCTGTAAATGCTTCCTCTATTTCTATGCTTAGATACACTTCCACATTCCCTCAACTACACTTTCATATATCATTAACAATTACACTTTCTTATACCATCAAAACAGTTTGTCAAAACGTACAGTTCTTCAGTTCACATAAACTCCCCTAATACAGTCTGTATTCTTCAGTTATAAACACTGTGCCACAGAACCAGCACTGATTGAACCACCTCCCTCACACACTTCCTCGCAAGCAGTACATAGTATTACATAAATGGGTTGACACTCATTGGTCGGGTGGAATGTACACCTCTCCTCAGGACAATCTTACTAATCTACAGAGTACAAACTCCTGTCTTCTTACATACAAGCAGAAAGTACATATGAGTGGACAGACAACACAGTCTTTCACTTTGTCCGTGTCTGGCCATTTCCCTCACAGGAGGAAGGAAACATGGATCGGGACTCGGCACTCACCCTGCAGCCGTTCTGTGTCTCACTCACACCACACTCACTCTGACATTTAGATCAAAAACCATGGTTTATTCATACTACACAATGCTGACAACGTTTTCTAGCTGGAATCTTAATAACACTCATACTCTGGTCGACCAGTTGCAAACGTTAATGTTTTTCCCAGAGTCGGCTTGACACACGGTACCAAACACTTAAAGCAGATGATAATATTGAACATACAACCTATAACCCCCGTGATTACAACTTGGAGAACCCAGGCTACCATTTGACAGGCTATCCACTATATCCCATACCCGTAGGAGAGACCAACCTAGGTCCCTCCTATTGTCACCCACCTGGGAGAGAGTATTTGTTCTTGTTTCCATTCATATGACATACAGTTCCCTTTCATAGGAACTCACCCAAGGAGTCTTCCTACCCAGCTGGCAACCAAAGCCATGAGCTCACCTCCCTGGGAGCAGCACGTATGGCTGTAAACTGTGTAGGATGTCTCCTCAAGACATATGGGCTCCACTTACCATACACATACCTGGTCCACCTATGGGTGGTCCTTGTCTGTCCCTGCAGTGATCAGGTGAGGAAGGGAGTCCTTCAGAGAAATCTCAGGGTGCGCCAAAAGTGTCTCCCTCTCAGCTGGTCCTGCAGCGAACAGAGCTGGTCCCACCTGGGCTGCCAAATTGACTACAGGAATTGAACTCTATAACCTCTATAACTGATACAGTCTCCCATGACATCCTTATAACAAAGCTGAGGAAGTATGGGATAGGTGATTGGACAGTGAAGTGGGTCGAGAATTGGCTGACTGGCAGAGTGCAGAGTGTTGTCGTTGGCGGTGCAGTGTCTGGCTGAGGGCCTGTAACGAGCGGCATCCCCCAGGGGTCTGTGCTCAGTCCGGTCTTGTTCAACATCTTCATCAATGACCACCCTCAGCAAGTTTGCTGATGACACGAATTTGGGAGGATTGGCTGACACACCTGAAGGCTGTGCTGCCATTCAGCGAGACCTGGACAGGCTGGAGAGCCGGGCAGTAAGAAACCGGATGAGGTTTAACAAAAGCAAGTGTAGAGTCTTGCACCTAGGGAGAAATAATTGCATGCACCGGTACAGGCTGGGGGAAGAGCTGCTGGGGAGGAGCTCTGCTGAGAGGGACCTGGGCGTCCTGGTGGACGACAGATTAACCATGAGCCAGCAGTGTGCCCTTGTAGCCAAAAAAGCCAATGGCATCCTGGGGTGCATTAAAAAGAGCGTGTCCAGCAGGTCGAAGGAGGTGATCCTCCCCCTCTACTCTGCCCTGGTGAGGCCTCATCTGGAATATTGTGTCCAGTTCTGGGCTCCCCAGTAAAAAAAAGACAGGGATCTCTTAGAAAGAGTCCAGCAGAGGGCCACTAAGATGGTGAAGGGCCTGGAGCATCTCCCCAATGAGGAGAGACTGAGGGAACTGGGTCTGTTTAGCCTTGAGAAAAGAAGGCTGAGATGGGACAGGATCCAGGTTCTATAAATATTTGAGGTGTGGGGGGCAAAGTGTTGAGGCCAGACTCTTTTCAGCAGTGTGTGGAGAAGGGACAAGGGGAAACAGACAGAAACTGCACCATAGGAAGTTCTGCACTAATGTGTGCAATAACTTCTTTACGGTGAGAGTGACAGAGCACTGGAACAGGCTGCCTAGGGTGGTTGTGGAATCTCCTTCTCTGGAGATATTCAAGACCTGCCTGGATGCTGAGCTGTGCAACGTGGTGTAGGGAACCTGCTTTGGCAGGGGGCTGGACTCAGTGGTCTCTGGAGGTCCCTTCCAACCCCTACAATTCTGTGATTCTGTGAATATCATGGAGTTGTTTGGATGGGGAAAGACTACCCCTTTGAATGACCTTTTGTCAGGGCATGTCCTGGGATTCCTAGGATCCTCAAAATGCAGCACTGCTTCTGTTACTGAAAAATGGGGCCGTGTGTGGGACGGAGGGAGGGTCAATGAGTCCCTGGCCCACCTGACTGAGTATTTCCATGGTCTTAGCAAAGACATGCTTACAACTTGAGAATGACAGTTAGCTGTGTTCATGGTGGCATGGCCACTTTTAATGGCCTTGAACTGTCTGAACATAACTGAAGAGGCTCAGGCTGATGCAAATCAGCTATTGAATGATAGTGTTGAAAAACTGGAAAGACAGGTGGCAGTTTTGATGGGGAAAAAACCTAATTCAATCATTCTCCTATGGAAGATCAGGAACATCTCTCTGGAAGACCATGGGGACCCTGTATAAGGGAATCTGTATAAAATGGACTCTGTAAATGAAGGCACTAAAAGGTCAGATTTTGAGGTTCCATTTGGACTACATCTATTTGAGATCTGACTGATTGTAACCCAAAAATGAAAAAAAAAAAAAAAAAAAAATGCAGGATAGGCTGGTGGGAGTGCCCTGACCAGTATCCAACCCCCCAAACCCTGCTGCCCATAATACAGCAGCTGAACTGATGGATATAGTACAGTGGTTTAGACAGAAACCAAGAGAGCATGCCAGCATAGCTGCTCTGGTTATGGGACATGGAGGCAGAAAGCGCTGTGGTGAATGGACTGGAAATTTCAAAACTGACATCCATTACTACTCACCCTGCCCTCAGGCAAAGACTGTATGCTCTGTCCAACATAATGAGGATAGCCATTTGATCAGTGAATGATTTATGGCTGTGTGTCATATAACATGGCCAAATAAGAATGACATACCATTAAATATCAGCCTGTGGTCCTCTATGGAGGACTAACAAAATTATATTAGAGAATTAGGCATGAAAGAGGCAATCTATGAAGATGATTTTGAGAGCCCAGTCAATAAATTTTTCATCAGGAACGAGGGATCTCATCCTACAGCCATCACCTTTACATCAGTATGGGTCTATGTTATCCATACTGAACCCCCCAGTGGCCCTCAGGTGCTGTAATACAACAGGCTGCCCAATTGATGGGGAGACAAGAGTGCCTACGGCCAGATGCAGGCTCTGAATGGTGGTGGAAAGGTCTGAGAAAGGCAGAGAACCATCTGCTGCCATGACTTAGGCGTCCAGCCCCTAAGGTAATCCAGTCTGGACCCATTAGGGTCTTGAGACAACAAATGTTTAAAGACCAGATTAGAGCAGGAGTTCAGTTTAAAAAGATCGATGGACAGCATAATCAGGAAAAAATATCTGTTAAACAGGCCCAAGCACTGAGTATTTATAGTCCAACCTTTTCAGCCAAACTAGATGTGAATGTAACTCAAGAAGGGTCTGGATGGGGGCTCTGGCAGAGCCAGAGTTCTTTGTGAACCCCTATGAGGTTTTGGCCACAGGTTTGGCATGGAGCAGAATAAAGATACATCACAGTTGAAAAGCATTTATTGGCTACCTATTCTACACTACAGGTGGTAGAACCAGTAGCTCAGATTTCAGAGGTTATCGTTAAACAACAAGGCCAGTCCAGGGGTGGGTAAAAGATCTAACACACATCTCTATGATGGGGGTGGCCCAATCACAAGCAGTGGTGCGCTCAGTTGTTCTGCTTGCCTGCTCCTCAAGGAGTTAAGAGAAATCTATGCCTGTTGCGTGTTCGAGTGCATGCGCAATGCCATGTGGAGGGCTTATCACAATAAAGATTGGCGGATTTGCTGCGTAGACCGGTCAGAACTCAGATCTGCGTTGTGCTTCCTGTGGCACCAAACGCCCAACAGTGGCAGTTCCGTGTATTGGCCAGCAGGTGGCAGCAGAGACCACGGAAAGAACGTCTGCGGGACAGACCCTGGGGATCCGTTCTCTTTTGATTATAGGGGAAGAACACAAAGATGCAAGAGGAGGGAAGGGGGAAAAAAAAAAGAAAAAAAGAAAAAACCAAACCACAGCAAACAAATAAAAACTTCTCCAAACGTAGCAAACTTGAATGTCTGTCAATAAATAAATGAGTAATTGAATTGATGTCCGTTTCAGACAGTCCCCTGTAGAATCAGGGTAAGGGTTAGGATTAGAGTTACATTGCAGGTTAATGCTGTTATCTTTACAGCTCCTGTGAGGGTTGGGGTCTGGGTCAGGTGTTTAAAAAATGAAATGAAAAAAGAATTAAAAAAATATATTGAAAGCTTCAGATTTCCTTAATCTTTGTGGGAATCATATAATGTGCAACTCAGATCTACCTCTTCGTACCTCTTTTGTGGTGTAGGGAACCTGTTTTGGCAGGGGGCTGGACTCAGTGGTCTCTGGAGGTCCCTTCCAACCCCTACAATTCTGTGATTCTGTGAATATCATGGAGTTGTTTGGATGGGGAAAGACTACCCCTTTGAATGACCTTTTGTCAGGGCATGTCCTGGGATTCCTAGGATCCTCAAAATGCAGCACTGCTTCTGTCACTGAAAAATGGGGCCCTGTGTGGGACGGAGGGAGGGTCCATGAGTCCCTGGCCCACCTGACTGAGTATTTCCATGGTCTTAGCAAAGACATACTTACAACTTGAGAATGACAGTTAGCTGTGTTCATGGTGGCATGGCCACTTTTAATGGCCTTGAACTGTCTGAACATAACTGAAGAGGCTCAGGCTGATGCAAATCAGCTATTGAATGATAGTGTTGAAAAATTGGAAAGACAGGTGGCAGTTATGATGGGAAAAAACCTAATTCAATCATTCTCCTATGGAAGATCAGTAACAACTGTCTGGAGGACCATGGGGGCCTTGTACAAGGGAATCTGTATAAAATGGACTCTGTAAATGAAGGCACTAAAAGGTCAGATTTTGAGGTTCCATTTGGACTAGATCTATTTGAGATCTGACTGATTGTAACCCAAAAATGAAAAAAAAAAAAAAAATGCAGGATAGGCTGGTGGGACTGCCCTGACCAGTGTCCACCCCCCAAACCCTGCTGCCCATAATACAGCAGCTGAACTGATGGATATAGTACAGTGGTTTAGACAGAAACCAAGAGAGCATGCCAGCATAGCTGCTCTGGTTATGGGACATGGAGGCAGAAAGTGCTATGGTGAATGGACTGGAAATTTCAAAACTGACATCCATTACTACTAACCCTGCCCTCAGGCAAAGACTTTATGCTCTTGTCTGGAGGGCTTATCGCAATAAAGATTGGCGGATTTGCTGCGTAGACCGGTCAGAACTCAGATCTGCGTTGTGCTTCCTGCGGCACCAAACGCCCAACAGTGGCAGTTCCGCTTATTGGCCAGCAGGTGGCAGCAGAGACCACGGAAAGAACGTCTGCAGGACAAACCCTGGGGATCCGTTCTTTTGATTATAGGGGAAGAACACAAAGATGGAAGAGAAGGGAAGGGGGAAAAAAAAAAGAAAAAAAAAAATCAAACCACAGCAAACAAATAAAAACTTCTCCAAACGTAGCAAACGTGAATGTCTGTCAATAAATTAATGAGTAATTAAATTGATATCCCTTTCCCGCCCCCCCCCCCCCCCCCCCCCCCAAACTTCTGTTTAAAAAAAAACCACTTCTTTTAGAAGAAAACAGAGTAGTAACAACTTCTGTACCTACATTCACCACTCTGAGATCCTGTCTGGGTCTCCCAAGGCTTGTAAATAACCACTGGGTCGGTTCTGATGTCGCGTGATTTGTTGTCAGTTCTCTCATGGTTCTCCGGTCAGTTCTCCGGTGCCAGGATCTGCCACAGGGCATTCTGACCACGGGCATCATGTTTCTACGCTGCCGCCTGCATTTAACAGGCAATGGGACTGCCCAGCATGTGCAAGGCAGCACCTCTTTCACACCACCAGAATGTTTAAGGCTGTTGGGATTGTTGTTAGCGTCCCATTAACACTGAGGCTAGAGATACCCTTAGGATTGACATTACTATTAGCATTACTTTGATGGTGCCCTATCTGGGTCATTTCCAGGGGATGTCAGGAGTAAGGCACAGTGTCAGGAGAAAAAGAACAGACTCTGTTACTTTATAAACGTGATAATAGAGAGAGTTCATTGGAAAAAATACAACTCTTAAATAATGCAAAGCATGCTTCTGATTGGATGCAGGCATCATCTGGGCTCTGATTAATATTACTCTTAAGGTAAAGATTATTGTTACCATAATGATTTTTTTTTTGGATTATGATCAGGGTTAAGGTTCCTTTTGCTACAAACTTCTAGCATCATTTTTGTTGTTGCATTTGGAGTTAGGGACGATTTTAGAATCAGGGTAAGGGTTAGGATTAGAGTTACATTGCTGGTTAATGCTGTTATCTTTACAGCTCCTGTGAGGGTTGGGGTCTGGGTCAGGTGTTTAAAAATGAAATGAAAAAAAGAATTAAAAAAATATATTGAAAGCTTCAGATTTCCTTAATCTTTGTGGGAATCATATAATGTGCAACTCAGATCTACCTCTTCGTGCAGTGACTGCCTGTAAATTTGCTGGAGCCTAATATAATATGGCCTTGTGCTTTCCACTAACTCACCTTCATTTCATTTTCATTACATTTGCTTGGTAGTCAGATTTTGGTGTGTGGATATTTTAAAACAATCTAACTGACATTAGCAAAAAATTAAAAATAAAATTAAAAAAAATGCACAACAGCATCGTATCAATTTTTATAGATAAGATAAAGAAGAGCAGTTTCCCTTAGTTTTCTGTGCCTCTTTACTTTCTTACCCTCTCCCCTTGTGTGAGAAACTCTCAAAGTCAAAGATTTCTAGTTAGGCAAAGATGGCAGCGATAGCAGCAGTGCTTATTCATTATTGCAATACTGCGCACACATCCCCTATTGGCAAGGGAGAAACTGCACACCAGTCAGTGAAATCAATTCTGTTCTGTGCCCTAAACCCACTGCAGGTGATGCTCTCATGGCTCTCATTGGTTGAGCATCTCAGGCTCACAGACTCCTCGAGACTGTGGCTAGGATTCATTTCCATAGAAGGTCAATTACCAACCTCTTGTTTTTAGGTCTGCCTTGTACTTTTCTGCGGACAGAGAAGGGCAATGTTTCTAAAAGTCAGTACATTCATTCTGTCCTCTGCTGGGCTCTACCCACCCTGTATTTATCTTGTGCTTGTCTCAATTCTCCCCATGTCAGAATGCCCCCAGTCTGAACTTAATTCTGTTCAGCAACTTTCTTGGTGGAAAAACTACTTATACAGCTGTTTTACAAGAGGGTTATACATTCAGTTAGGGCCTACACTATGTACTGAAAATACTGGAAACTTCCACTGCAAAAACACAATCTACCTCTCCCATCTGTGCAGCCTTGCAGACCCAGAGCATGCCAGGTTATTTCTGCTTTCATAGCATTTGCATGCTGTAGGGTGAGCACAAGGTTCTGCTGCTTGATTCTTCTGCAAGAGCTGCCTACCGGCAAATGGTTGCAGGGATGGAGGATGTGACAGAAAGCATTTGTCTCCACAAGAGCAGAGTTACATTCAGTGCAGAGTGTGAGAGTCAGGTTGGTGTGGAAAAGCACTGACACGCTGGGGATGATGCAGTGCTCACATGTCTAACACTCACAGACATTACTGTCAGAAGGTTGGTGCTGTGTTGTGCTTCTACCTTTGGCAGCCCCTGGAGAAATGCTATGGCACACAGAACACCTTTGTATTGCACTGACTGCTGCCATGCAGCATGGATTTAACACACCAAATCCAGAGGAGCATGACTGCATCTAACTGCCCTGAGAAAAACTACTGTAGCTGAAGAGATGAGGAGGCAGCTGCTCATCTGCAGAACAAGCAGTACTGCCAGACATTGGGCCAGGTGAGCACCTCCTGCTGCAGCGTGATGATGACAGGGCTGGAGATGATCTGCAAAGCCAGCTTAAAAGTGGGAGACGTGAGTCAACATGGCAGGAGGACAGAGGTGTTAGGGAGCAACCAAGGCATCAAAGAGTATCAAAAGGCTTTGAAAAGTATCACAAAGTGACAGCCAGGAAGACTGGGATATATCATGAGCAGCAACCTGGATGCTAGAGATTATTTGCTCCCATACAAAATGGTAGAGATCTTGCTGCAGACATCCCAAAGCCAGGCAAAATGGGAACCCAGAGCTCTGCCTGCACGAACCCCACAGCCATAGCATTGCAAGCTGAGCTGCCTTGCTGTTTGTTGCATTCATCCCAATCCCTGTGATTGAAGACTCAGAATGCAGTCGAGGCGATGACTGAGCATGAGAGTGACTTTATTCAATAAAAGACAGGAGGGCTTGAGAGGTCAAGGGTGAAGATGGGACTCCTCTTGTCAAGATGAGAGTGGCTCAGAGCTGGTGCTGCTGCCTGGTGCCTGGGACTGGCAGCCTGACTCTAAGTCCCCATCTAAGATGCTCAGCTTCACCTCACTGATGCTGACCTGCTCCTGCATGGTGGTGCTGCTGCTGGGACACTCGGGCTGTGCTTGGGATGGGCAGCACTGCAAAGGCGCTGGGTCACAATCCAGGCAGGTGACTGCTGTGTCTGGCAGGCTCAGGTCAGGAGCTTCAGCAGAGCCAGGAGATATGAGAGCATGAACGTGGATGAGCCCCTTGTGTCCATCACTGTTACCATGTGGAAGGCTGTCATCCGAATTGCAGTGATTCATGCTTAATAAGAACTCTCCATTGATGGAAAGACACTGCTTGGTTTGGATCTTTGGGGTTGACAAGGGCTCGAATCACCTAGGAAGGCATAGAAACACAAGGGTTAGTTTCAAACATTTGCAAGTTGAATCATGAAAAGTTGTTGATACTTGGTAATAGAGTGGCGGCAGGAAGAAGCAAGTAGGCTTGAAGCAGCATAGCCACTGTCTTGAAAGTGATCCTCATTCAGGTCCAGCTCGTGTGTTGTTTCACTGTAATCTGCTTCTTTGGGTCTACCTAGTGGGCAGCAACACTCGAGCTGTTACTGATATCATTGAAAAGAACTGGAGACAATTGTTCTATTCCTAAGAGCTTCAAGGTGCCTAGAAGCACAAATAGAAACCAGCAGTATTTCATCACTTCACCAAAAGGAAGGTCAGACACCTGAGCTGTGAAGAGCAGTTACAGAACCTATGCATAAGATCACACCAGACATACTTTGTTCTAACAACAGTTATGGCACATAGTCCATTTCCTTCAATATTCCCAAAATGAAATGATGTGGAGCATTACAGGGAAAGAAACACTGCACACAGACACTATGACCCTGATTAGACTCAAGCAGCAGACTTAAAACAAGTCAGAGTTTTTGATTCCAGGATATTTCAGGACCTATCGTGTGAAATTCAGTTACACAACAGTGCCTAGGTGCCTGCGTTTCAAGCAACTTTCAGATCACAGCCATGTAAAATAAAAACAAATTCAGTGCAGAAATAGCAAGCCTGTACCTTAATACTCATGAGATTATCCATTTTTTACTGCATTCTGACTAAGTTCTAAAACTTGCTCATCCCAGTTCACTTCAACAAGTTCCACCAGTTCAAGCAATGCAGTTCTGAGATCCGGTGTATGTTAGGCAGATAGAATTGAACAGTGCAGAAATAATCTCTGACAGCTTTAAGAGCTCTGTTCTGCCTACAAACTCTCAGTCCAAAACTATTCACAGTTTTAAGGAAATGAACACCTGAAGCAGTTGGATCATCTGCCATTTGCCGCATTCTGCTTCTTGGCATCATGATTAGCACAAAGGGTTTTCTGCTGTCCTGCAGAGATGGACAAAGTCCTGCTTACAAATGGACCAGGTTTCAGTGTACAGCATTGTTTGTACCAGACTAACAAGCCACGTCATTCAATTCATGTGCTCAGGTTGTTATGCACTCCGAAAGGAAACAGAACTAACTGTTGGATTCTGAAGGCAATCTGTGGGGTCCTACATTACCTCCTGATTCTGGAAGAGGAAATTCTAATAGCAAATGCAGAACTTTGATCTTTGTAGACATGAGAAGAGCTGGCATTTAGGAACATTCATTTCAGGGAAATCAAATGATGTGTCTATATTTTTACTACAGATAGTATAGGGAGCAGCCAGTTAAAGAACCAGATACAAAAAAATCCAGCCCATTGGCAGGAAAATACTTCTCCTTAAATTCTGTATGCTATCATGGTACAGAATTAGGCTACAGTGCCACATAGGCCAACCAAGCGTAGAACCAAATCCACAAAATACTGGTAGACAAAGCAGCAAAAACAGGGACAATATTCAGCAGACTGTGCTGTGGCCTTTCTACCCACAGCTCAGCATGTTCTGCCATCCGAAAAGCAAGGCCTCTTGTCAAGCTCAGCTATTTCCCTTCTCAGTGTATTCTAGCACCACTGATACCCACTGGTATCCTCCTGTAGAGTGCCATCATATTGTCATCATCCAAAGGAAAAACCCACACAGCAGAGCATACAGCAGTACACCCATGCTCCAAATATCCGCCTGAAAAACAAAAAGACAAGCTTACAAACCTGAAGCACCTCAAATGGCTTCCTGACAGACTGGATTGTCTGCCCTTGCCAAAGCCCACATATAGCCCATGAAAAGCTGGCTCTTTCCCTCAGGAAATAAAACCTTATCGTCCCAGAGAAAGCATATAACCCTCATTCAATTGCCCTTTCACTCAGCTTAGAGCACTACTAAAACCAGCATCTTCACCTTAGCTCATCACACTGCTGCAGTTCCTTTTACAAGGATTTCACTGGCAAAAATGAAATCAAAGCCGTCACAAGGGATTTAGCACAGTTACGTGTTACTGGCTACGAGAGCTGTCAGCACAGTCACCTGTCTGGCTTTGCTGCTGTTCGGTTCTCTTTATGTAGAGGCACAACAAGGTTCAGACACAGAGCAGTTCTCACTTTGACTGTAAAGAAAAAGGAGGCTTGAAAAGCAGCGTGTGGAAAACAAAGAAACAAGAATTAGAACAACAGTGGGGCCATGGCACTTGTAGGAATTGCTCCGCCTTTAACAGCGATTCAAGAAGTACGAGGGCATCCCAAACCAGACCAGTTTGGACAGATTAACAACTGCAAGTAGTGGGTTCCAAAATTCCAGACATGAAATCAAAGCTGGAAAAACTCTTCACATTTTCATCTCTCAATTTTTAGTTCATTGTGCATTACAACGGAAACAATTCTTCACATACAACTTGGAAGCTAAAGACAAGTCTGACAAAACAGACTGCACAGAAATGATGGATAATTAACAGAGCAAATTGCTCTTTCAAACACTTAGTAATAGAAAGAGATCTCTGAAGTTGCTGTTCTGTAGAGCCCCAAAGCAGTCGCTTGAGGCAGTTCAGGATTAGCCTGAGACAAACCAGCCAGCTGTGTGAACTGAGACCAATTGCACTTTTCTAGTCTGTGGCCACTGACAGCTTCTGAGAGCTACCAAGCGATGCAACCTAGCAGAATTCAGAAGGGAAACCAAGAGAGCCTACCTGAGCTCCACTGCCTTTAAATGCTCTGTGGAGAGGGAAGGGAAAGAGGGGAAAACAAACACCGCTCTACATCCCTCTGAGCCAATAGACACTTTGCCCTGGATTAGCTCTGGTGCTGCATAAGCTGGGCTTCCACAGCATGTGTTCAGGCGGTAATCAAGGCCTGCCTGGAATAACACAAAAAATAGAGAGAAACGTTTGCTTTAACAGAGTTTATGTCTTCTGGTCATAACACTTGAGAAGCCTCAGAGGCTTCTTCTCCTGTGCATATTTTCATTCATCTTAGAGTTTGCTTTCATTCAATGTGACCTCTCTAGGCAAATATTGTCTAAGACCATGAGTATCACATAAATGTGCAGATCTCAAGCTGCTCACTTATCTAGTACCCTTCGCATGATGCTTTATTTTCCTCAGCTGATCATCTAGATTGTGTCTGTTGATTGTGCAACAACAGCCTGTTGATCTCGATTACCTGTGAGAGGCTCTAACTTTGGCCAGGAAAAATCATTTGAGGATAAGTAATTATCTGGGACTCAGTAAGTCTTCCCATGCTTTCATAACAGCAGAGATACACACACACACAAACTCGTGGAACCCCACTGCTTTGCACAATCCTGTGCACACTCACGTGTGTCATGCACTGATTTCCCAGCCAGTCCTCATAGGGTCTCTTACTTAGGACGGGAGTGTAGGGGAGCAGCCAGAAGCTGTTTGCATTCCCTGCTGTCTGCTGGGCAGCTTTGCTGGAGATGCTTGGGTTGCTTTGTTTTTCCTTGGGAGGTGGGAAGGAGCTTTGGGTTGGAGGCACATCCCGTGCCAGAGCATCCCAATGGCACGTGTGGGGCACTGATCTGCAGCAGATGAAGGGGAGGAGGTCCCAGCACAGCTCTGCACCATGCTCTGCCACACTGGGCAGCTTGTTCCTGGCTCAGCAGCGTCATCAGACAAGAAGCAGGGAAGGAAATCAAGGATGGGGGGTACCATCAAACGCAGTTAGTGCATGCCTGTGCAAGACAAACAGACCCAGAGCTTGCAGGTTGTTCCTGCTTTTGTAGCATTTGTGTGCTGTAGCTGAGCAAAAGGTTCTGCTGCTTGAATCTTCTTCTGCAAGAGCCACCTACCGGTAAATGTCTGCGGGGATGTAGTCGGTGTGCACGTCTGAAGCCATTTGAGAACCTAGTCGTTCTTGCTGCAGGACCCCTGTCTTCTGTTAAAAGCTGAACGGTCCCCAGAGCACCTGTTTCCATCAGCTACCACCATCCAAAGCAGCCAGCCTTCTTACAGTCACCTGGCCCAAACATCCCTTTTGCTCTACACTTGATTCCTGCAAGAGATGGGAGCTCGGCACGCACACCATCCTTCCAACACCCCATCCCTGCAGCAAGGGATCACAGCGCTGGCACAGCTGAAACAAAAAGGGTGTGCGAGTTTCCTGTTAGCACTCAGTGTGAACCAATCTACCACTGAGCAACACCGTGAGTCCCCACTCACCTCAGCACAGGTCAACCTGTAACCCCAACCTTCCCCTATCCATGTGCACACGCACACCCATTCACCACCCTGCCTGCTTTGCACACCCCCATGCACACTCTGCATCGTGTGCCCTCCTTTGCATTCACAGACGTGTGCAAACCATCCCTGGGAACACCTACGTGCCTACACCTTCCACAAACACCCCTTTGTGTGCACCTGTGTGCAACCCAACTCCTCAGCACACGCACGCGTTTGTGCCACCCTGTCCATGCACTCACCACGTGCCCTCCAGCAACCAAGGATTGCAGAGATGCTCCAGACTGTGCCAGAGATGGAATCTCAGAGTGCTGGGACATTATTGATCACTAAGGAAAACACTTGGAAGCATATTCAATCTGCAGAAGCTGTAATTACTGGGCACAGTTAGCTTTCCTATGGCTCAGCTGGAGGAGGCGGGTGCTCTCATACATCTGAGACACTCGCACAATGTTGGGATCATTCTGATGGAAACTATGACTTCAGATATCATGGTTAAAACCATCCAAGATGATCATGCAGAGCCTTAGCTCTTGAGCAGCACTTCCTCCCCACCCTTCACTACTCCAAGCAGCTCCAACAAACTTCTCAGAAGAAATCCAGGCCAGCACAGACCTGGCAGACCAGAACCAAGTGCAGCTTGTGGGACGGCAGTGCCCACTCCTTGCTTCCACCCTGCTCCAGCAGGTTAAGGAGTCTGAGCCTCACTGGCCTTTGACAACTCAAGACTTTCAGCACCTCATGCCAACATTTCTCACTAAGATACACCTAAGGCATTGAATTCTCTTCTCACTACCTCCTCCCAGTCCTCCCCTAGGAACAGAAACAATTCAGATTCTACAGCAAACTACAGCATCTGCACTGCAAGAGCACACTGAACCACCTGCAACAATGAAACATGGTTTTGGAGAGTGGGTATGAAAACACACCTTTAGACAGCTGTCTCCCTGTAGCCAAAAGGAAACCAAGAAGGAAAAGTCCAGCCTGAAACATGCCCATGCTACTAGCCCAGGTTTTTCACAGTCAATGCAGAATCCATCCTGTTCTTGAGGTAACAAACGACCAGTGAGTCTCCCGTTGCTCCACCCCTTCTCCTTCAAAGCCTGAAAAAGAAAGAATAAACAAGCAGAAGAAACCCAGACGTACCTTTCCACACACAGAGCAGAAAGTGGAACAGCAGTTGTCTCCTTCCTGAGACATGGTGGGGCGCATCCCAGAGGAAGCCCAAGTTCTTTGCTTCTCTCCACAGGGACTTCAAGCATTCTTGGCAAGAGCTGCTTTGGTTCTTTCTTCAATTGCTTCCATCACCAGAATCTCCTTTGGAAAAGGAACCCGAATGAAAGAATCAGCAAATGAAAAAGAATGAGCAATAGCCACTTTACCAGCTTTCTTCTGACACTCAATTTAGACTCTTGACTCGGGCAAGGTCTTAAAATCAACTGGTTACAAGAACTGCCCCAAAATATATCCAGCTTCTGTACAGCTGCCATTCTTTCTGACAGCGAGTGTACTCACAGAATCATAGAATGGCCCGGGCTGGAAGGGACCTCAAGGATCATGAAGATCAATCACCTCCCTGTCCCTGCTGGCCATCCCCTCTTCTGATGGAGCCCAGGGGCCCATTTGCTCTCTGAGCTGCAAGAGCACGCTGATGGCTCACGTTCTGTTTTTCATCCACCGGGACCCCCAGGTCCTTCTCTGCGGGGCTTCTCTTAAGGACTGCTCCTCCCAGTCTGTAGAAATGCCTGGGATTCCTCCAGACCAAGTGCAAAACCTTGCACTTTGCTGTGTTGAACCTCATTAAATTCACCTAGGCCAACCTCTCGGTTGAGCTCCCTCTGAATGGCATCCCTTCCTTCCACTGCGTCAGCCGCACCACTCAGCAAACAGCAGAGGGTGCACTCCATTGCATCATTGGTGTCTCTGATAACCATGTAAAAAAGCACTGGTCCCAAGACAGACTCCTGGATGACACCACTTGTTATCGGCCTCCACCTGGACATCAAGCCATGAGTCACCACCCTCTGTCCTCTACAAAACCTCTTTGTCTTCTACTCCTGCTGCAGCTGCAATGGCTGCACCAGCATGGCTCACGTGTTTGACAATCCTCCAGCTCTGGCCTAGCCATGCACAGCAGCAGTCCGTCTCCCTCCCAACTCACTCACCAGTGTGCTGCTGTGCCCCAAATTCAGTGCAGCAGCATTGAGAGCAGGCAGCACCCATCACCCTCCTCTAACTCTCTCTGCCAGCTGCGATGAGGACTGACACAGCACGCCCACCCCAGCCCAGCTTTTCTGCTGAGACACCTCCCAGCAACCACCCAGCACCAATCCCAGTTGCTGCAAATTGTCTGAGAGCCTGCTGGAGTGCACTGACAATAACTTTGTGGGCCAAGCATTAAGCACACCAAGCAGAAGGGAAGCATTACTGGACATGCTGAACAGCAGGGGTTAAGACTGGAGGTGGTCAGGGCTGTAGTGACCATGCCCTCCTAGAGTTCCTCATCTCAAGGAATGTGTGCCTGGCAAAAAGCAAAGTCAGGACCCTGAGCTTCAGGAGAGTCAGCTGCAGGCTGTTCAAAGAATTCTTGCATGAGAGACACTGGAAAACTGTTTTTAGGGGTAAAGGAATGGAAAAGAGATGGTAACTTTCTCAGAAAACCTTTCTCAGAGCTGGAGCTCTGAGCTCCATCCCGACCACACGAAACACAGCAGAGGAGGCAGGAAAGCAGCATGGCTGAACCTGCTGGTTACAGGGAGCAACAAGAAGGAAATGGAGAAACAGCGGAAACGGAGACATGCAGCCTGGTCGCTTTGGTGGCCTTCTACAGTGGAGTGACAGCATCAGTAGGGAAAGGAAAAGCAACTGACATCACTCAGCCAGACTTTTGCAAGGCCTTCGATGTTGAGCAAGTTTCCTGTTAGAACTCAGTGTGAACAAATCTACCACTGAGCAACACCCTGAGCCCCCACTCACCTCAGCAGAGGAAAGCCTGCACCCCAGCCTTCCGCCTATTCTGCTCCATTGATGGAAGCACACCGGGCATCATTGCTACTCACCCGACCAATGATGATAGGGGCAGAAAAGGGAATTCCTCTTTACCTTTCAGATGAAAAATTGATGACTGTGTGGAACCTTCCCAGTACCGCTGCGGGGCCTTCCTTTACTTGTATCCTGCTGCTCCGTGTCACAGTGGGAGAGCTGCTCTGGCCTCTCCTCTCAGCCTGTGCCTCCTGCAGTGTGAGCAGCTTTGTGGATAGAGGAGACACCCACACAGACTTGGGCCTGGATAGAGAACTGTGCCCTACAACATAGGTACATTTACATCATGCTCTTTTCCTTGTGTGTGAGCAATCCTTGCTCTTTTCAGATGGTACTATGAGCGTGTGACACCCCAAACACATAGTTAGCATCTGTCCATATCATTAAGGCTCTCGTCAAGACAGTTATTTCAGCCTTCTGAGGGGTAGTCCCCACGGCTGATGGTTGTGCTTCCATTCCCTGCTCAGTAGCAGTTACTGCATGTCCTGCCTTACAGCCTCCTTGTCTCACAAAACTGCAGCTGCTGGTAAACCAGGCGTCTTCTGCATCTTCTAAGGGTTCGTCCTTCAGCTCCGACCGACTGGATGTAATGTGCAGCATCAGTTGTTTCAAAGCAGTGATGTCATCCTGGTTCTCCACCAGGGGAGTTCCGCTAAGGAAAGATACTGGGTTGGCAATAGTAGTTACAATTATTTCTATATCACCCTGCTCTACCAGGATGGCCTGGTATTTCGGGAATCTTTGGGGTGAACAGATGCCATTCAGAGGGACCTTGACAGGCTGGAAAGCTGGGCTCGGGTGAACCTAATGAGGTTCAACACAGCAAAGTGCAAGGTTTTGCACTTGGGCCGGAAGAACCCCAGGCACCTGTACAGGCTGGGAGGAGTTGTCCTTGAGAGCAGCTCGGCTGAAAAAGACCTAGGGGTCCTGATAGATGAGAAACTTAACATGAGCCAGCAGTGCGCTCTGGCAGCCCGGAAAGCAAATGGGATCCTGGGCTCCATCAGGAGAGGGGTGGTCAGCAGGGATAGGGAGGTGATCGTCCCTCTCTACTCTGCTCTTGTGAGGCCCCATCTGGAGTACTGTGTCCAGGTGCGGAGCCCTCAGTACAAAAAAGATATGGAGATTTTGGAAAGGGTCCAGAGGAGGGACAGGAAGATGATCAGGGGGCTGGAGCACCTCCCCTATGAGGACAGGCTGAGGGAGTTGGGTTTGTTCAGCCTGGAGAAGAGAAGGTTGCGGGGTGACCTCATTGCAGCCTTTCAGTACCTGAAGGGAACTTAGTCCCAGGAGGGGAGTAAACTCTTCGAAAGGGCTGATAATAGCAGGACTAGGGGAAATGGTTTTAAGTTGAAGGAGGGAAGATTTAGGTTGGATGTTAGGGGAAAGTTCTTTACTAGAAGGGTGTTTAGGTCCTGGAACAGGCTGCCCAGTGAGGTTGTGGATGCCCCGTCCTTGGAGGTGTTCAAGACCAGGTTGGACGGGGCCCTGGGCAACCTGATCTAGTAAAGGCGTATGTTTGGTGGCCCTGCTAGGCAGGGGGGTTGGAACTACATGATCCTTGAGGTCCCTTCCAACCCGGGTAATTCTGTGATTCTGTGATTCTGTGGGGTGAAAGCCAATGTCCCCCTTTTGCCTCCAATACAGTAAACACTGCATGAGATATTAAAACTGGTATCCTTTGGCCCAGTGTAGATTGATGGGCTTCTTGAATATTGAGCACCAGTGCACCCTGGATATCCCTTACTCACTTCAAGCTGTTTCAAGTTTACCATCAGTCCGTAGCTGTGTATCCATGGTCGGCACCCTCCTGTCATTCCTGGCAACGTATGGAGTTCCTTGGCAGTTTGCAGCTCAGGGGTTGAGCAGATGGCTTCTTTCTTGGCAGTCCTTAAGGTTCAAAGTCCAGCTGTCATCTCCTATCCAAAATACGTCACTTGCTGCTGAGTTAGTTGTGCTTTCTGTAAACCAAGAAACTCAGCAAACTCTCAGTCTATTGTACACAGTCCTTTTGTTGCTGTGGCACCCACGTGCTCCAGTAAAGTTCCACCCTAGGATGGAGGATCCCAGGTCTCAGGCTCACGAGTTGACCAGTTCTCAACAATCATTTAGCTGTTCTCACAACCCTGGGTAACACTGTCCAGGTTCACTGAGTCTCTTCTCCCTCTATTAGGGAGAACAGATACACGCAAGTACTCGTATGCTATCATGAGGAATTCAGTAGGTTACATTTAATTTAGAAGCATGATGCAATCAAAAGCTCGCTTAAATAAAAGCATACCCTTTTCTTTCACTCAAAATAATAGCCCAGAAAAAAATAAAAACAAAACAAAACTCTCATCATAATTGTTAAAGAAATTATCTACTAAATCTCGATGGAGAGTGGAGACACATGCTAGTTTTAGGAACACAGCACTTATCTCATTATCTGAATGCATCTCAAGGCATGCTCCTTGTGAAACTGTGAGAACTTCTATCATTAACAGACGTGTACCATGCCCTGATATATGGTTAAACCGCTTGCAGTGCACTGTCAGATGTACAGGATGGCAGCTGTATGTGCTGTGACCAAATAAACCCCACACTGAAACCTTTCAGAATTTTAGGACCTACAAGTACTGCATTCATATTAAAAGTAAAAAATTCCTAAGCTACACATGTTCTAGGTTTCCATTTGTTAGATACAACATACCTTTGGAAGTAGGCGCCTAAAAAGATATGCCTTCTACTTGCTTCTCTGTCTGGCTCTTCGAAAAGAAGGCCTTTGGAGCAGGAAATGCAAAGGGCAGCTCATTTCTTAACACTGACTCTGCATCAACATTCTCTGTGTTTGCACGCTTCTTAGATGCCACTTTTCTTGTCACTGGAGTTGACAGTGTGAATTCCATATCACCCAGTTGAGTATCATGCCTCGAATGGTGCCAGAGACGGAACAAAAGGTTTTCTGATCACAGCCGGAGAAGTTACTGTCAAAGAAATTCTAACAGCTGAGAAGGTCAGACACAATGCTTATAAAAATATCATACATTATTTGGCTATTGAACAAAACAGTTGAAAACTCTGATTCTCTCCTAGAATAAGTTCGTTTCTTATAGACTGTCAAACACCATTTTTTTATTTGTTCATCTCAATTCTCCATTGAGGATTAACCTTCACCAGCTTATCTAAACATAAATATGAATTATCACTTGGTTTAGTTAAAAATTTGAATAATATCACAGTGGATTTTGTTGTCCAACACAGTAAGATTGAATTTCTTTCGGTACCTTTCAACCTCTGCCTACCTCCAGCCTAACTCCAGAATCTTATTAACTGTGCCTTATCGCTTCCCATTGTGTTTTAAAATCCTCACTGACTCCTTTACTTGTTCCCTTGCTTGCTGTTTCTGTGCAAACCAAACACTGGAGTTAGGGATCACGTCAAACCAACCATGGCCTACAGGTAGAAGGCAACAAAATTTATGCTTAACATACTTCTTTGCTCTATCTTTATCTTCCTTTGGTCAAGGTCCACTAGATACTTAAATATGGAGTAAGTACTAGATACAATGAGAAGCAGATTTCTAGATTAAGAGCTGTATTTTTTCTGTAAGAAACTAGCTGTACATCTTCACACACCTGCTTTGTTTTCTGAGTATTTAGATCTAGTGGAGATTCTTCAAACACTGAAGCTACATCAGAAAATTCCATGGATCCAAACGCATCTGGCACATGGCTGCAGTCTGGCACATCTTCATATGCCAGAGCCTTTTCAGACAGAAATGTTCCACCGAGATTCTTTTGCAGAATTAGAAGGAAGATTTCATCAGAAGATTTCACCACTAAAGTCTAAATAAGATTGGTTTGCAAGTTCCAAACTATGGCTAACAGCTAATGGAAGTCCACAGGCCAGCAGCAACAACTTTTATATTATGTTCTTAATATTCTAATTGTTGATATGACGTTCATATAAAGAGCAGAAGGGAAATTACTCTTAGAGCTCAAGTCATCTTTCACAGCCTGCGTCAACAAGAGCAGCACCTCATAGCCTTTGGTTTCAAGACCTGGACCACAAGCTAGCTAATGATTTTACACAGAATTCCAGAGTTCAAGTCACTGTTTACATTAGGGCTGAAATTGTACTGAAAGCCTTCAAGTTCATCACACTTAATTATCACTGGCACCACACATAACTCCACGTTACATATGTGATCACACGCAACCTGGCAACTTCAGACAGTTCCCAAAGCACTCCACTTGCACTTGGCTACTAAAGTACAGAAAAAGGAATTAACATCAGAAATAGCTGCAGTCAAAACCATCTAAGAATCCAAGTCTCCAGGAAACAAGGAAAGCAAATCCTCTCCAGGACTGTGTTCTAAAAGGAAACAGATCAGAAAGGTGAGTTCTTCCCCCCTTTGACCACCCACTCATGTAACGTCCATGTCATTTCTAAGTATGCTGCCCAGACCAAGACTGAGGATGCTTCAGAAGAAGACCTTCCCTGCTAAGCCAAACAGAACAAGTAAGGTACCAAAATATGTAGAGCCAAACGAGGAAAGGTGCTCTAAGAAGGTAAGCATCACAAGAGACCAACAGGAATACTTACACAATCCAAACAATGCACAGTTTCTGTTCCACAAGCTGCCAAGAGGAATGTGTGCAGTACTCACAGCGCACCATGTACACTGCTTACTGCAGTCATACTGCTTCGTAGGACCAGCCCAACTTACTAAAACACTTTAATGAGCAATCCGAACTGTCTGGATCAGCACGGTTCACTTGGAAGGGACCTTCACAGATAAACCTGAAGAGGTGAGGCGACTGCACTATCTAAACCTTAAAGCATATAGGACCTTAAAGCATAAGCTTAAAGCACAGAAGCATGACCAGCAGGTCGAGGGAGGTGGTGCTGCCCCTCCACACTCCTCTCATTGAAACCCCATCTGGAGCACTGCACGCAGTTCTGGAGCCCTCAACACAAGAAGGACTTGGAGATGTTCAGGCAGGTCCAGAGGAGGGCCATGAAGGTGATCAGAGAGGGCTGAAAGCACCTCTACTATGTGCACAGGCTGAGAGAGATGGGGCTCTTCAGCCTGGAGAAGACTCCAAGGAGACCTTAGAGTGGCCTTCCAGTATCTGAAGAGGGCTGGGGAGGGACTTTTCATAAGGGCAGGTAGCAACAGAATGAGGGGAAATGGCTTTACATGGGAAGAAGGTAGATTAGGATTGGATATTAGGAAGAAATGCTTTACTGTGGGTGTGGTGAGACACTGGAGCAGGTTGCCCAGCAAGGCTCCAATATGATTGCTTTGCAAGTTCCAAACTATGGCTAACAGCTAATGGAAGTCCTCAGTCCAGCAGCACAAAATTTTATATTATCTTCTTAATATTCTAATTGTGGATTTGACGTTCATATAAAGAGCAGAAGGGAAATTACTCTTAGAGCTCAAGTCATCTTTCACAGCCTGCGTCAACAAGAGCAGCACCTCACAGCCTTTGGTTTGAAGACCCGGACCACAAGCTAGCTAATGATTTTACACAGAATTCCAGAGTTCAAGTCATTGTTTATGTTAGGGCTGCAATTCTACTGAAAGCCTTCCAGTTCATCACACTTCATTATCAATGGCACCACAGATACCTCACAAAGAAGCATTATGACACCACAAAGGGGCATTATGACGTCAGAAAGGGCATTATGACATCACAAAGGGCATTATGAATCACAAAGGAGCATTATGACATCACAAAGGAGCATTATGACGTCTCAAAGGGCATTATGACGTCACAAAGGGCGTTGTGACGTCACAAAGTAGCATTATGACATCACAAAGAAGCATTATGACACCACAAAGAAGCATTATGACATCACAAAGGGGAATTATGACGTCAAAAAGGGTCATTATGACGTCTGAAAGGGGAATTGTGATGTCACAAAGGGGTGTTATGACATCACAAAGGGGTATTGTGACATCACAAAAGAGCATTAAGACATCACAAAGGGGAATTAAGACGTCACAAAGGGCATTATGACGTCACAAAGAGGCATTATCACGTCACAAAGAGGCATTATGAAAACAAAGGAGCCTTATGACGTCTCAAATGGCATTATGACATCACAAAGGGCATTATGACGTCACAAAGGGGCATTAAGACATCACAATGGGTCATTATGACGTCAGAAAGGGGCATTATGGCATCAGAAAGGTGCATTATGATGTCACAAAGGGTGTTATGATGTCACAAAGGGGCATTATGATGTCACAAAGGGGCGCTGGGAAAAGATCTCTGTGTGGAGATTGCTTCTACTAGAGGTAGTTCTATAAGACTGTTATATAGAGCTGTGCAGGGGCTGTAAATCTGTCTGCAGAGGGTGATGATCAGTTCCAAGTGTCTGCAGTCAACGCTCATGGACAGAGCCCATCCAACCTGGCCTTGAATGCCTGCAGGCCTTGAATGGGGCATCCACAGCCTCCTTGGGCAACCTGTTCCAGTGTGTCACCACCCTCTGAGCAAAAAACATCTACCTAAGATCCAACCTATACCTCCCCAGTCTCAGTTTTAAACCATTCCCCCTTGTCCTATCATTATCCACCCTCATAAACAGCCATTCCCCCTCCTGTTTATACGCTCCCTTCAAGTACTCAAAGGCCACAATGAGGTCTCCCCACAGCCTTCCATTCTCCAGGCTAAACAAGCCCAGATCCCTCCACCTTTCCTCATAGGAGAGCTGCTCCAGCCCTCTGATCATCACAGTGGCCCTCCTCTGGACCCCCCCCAACAGCTCCACATCCTTCCCAGGCCTGGACACAGTGCTGCAAATATGGCCTCACAAGAGCTGAGCAGGAGTGGACAATCACCTCCCTCTCCTGCTGGCCACCCCTTTTTCAGTGCAGCCCAGAACACACATGGATCTATCTTTTCCATACGGATATTCCCATCTGTGTACATATATATACCACACCTACACCCCCACAATCTGCTACAACTCCATAGAATTTTCAAGGTTGGAAAAGACCTGGATGATCTTATGATCTTATGATCTCAGATCTTATGATCTGGATGATCTTATGATCATCCAGTCCAACCATCACCAATACTTCCCAGTTAAATCACATCCCTCAACACAACACCCAAACTTTTTGTCAACTTCCCAGGGTTGGTGACTCTACATGAGAGAAAAGGGCACTCAGATAAGGGATTCTGCATTTGCTATTAGCAGAGGTGGATGAGACCGAGCACTGCCCCAGCTCCTGGGATAATGCAGAAGGGCTGAGACCTTCCAGCTGCTTCCACCCAGGGTCACACAGCAAAGCCGACCCTGCAGGAGTCTGCATCATTCTTTGCATGGCATTGCTAAGAGGAAGATCCCCCCCCTACCCTTGGCTCTACACTCCAGCTGCTGTCTGCCATCTGTAAAGCCACCACAGCTCTCCTACTGGAGTTCCCATCTGCACAGTGACAGCTTGGTTTCTTCTTACTGTCAAAGCAGCCACAGCCTCAGTGCTTCTCAAATCTCCCCTTTTCAGCTGATTTCCTCTTTCTTGTGGCTGGGCAATTCCTCCCTCTCACAGTCATCCCTCTGCCCCACTCTGTGCCCACAGACCCAGAGAGGGCACACAGAGCCAGCCCTGTCCCAGCTGCTGCTGCTTCACATCTGACAGTCTCAGGAGCTGAGATCCAGGCCGAGACAGCAATGCCCAGACATGGTTTGTAGGACGTTTGTGATAGGAAATAGGGAGGCTTGTGATTAAACCTGCCCCCTAAGGAGGAAGGCAATGCTGCCTGCAGCCCCAGCAGGCATTACAAAACATCCCCATTTACAGGAGGGTTTTAAATAGCACAATTCAGGAACTACAACTGCACAAATTCCCGCATGCCCTGGAATAAGTTTGGTTCTACCACCTGTTCTAACATGGTTCTACCACCTGTGCAATGCCATAGAAATAACAACCATCCACCTGTAAACCTCCATCCTCTCCCCTGCTGCACAAAGGGAAGCTCAACAGCAGTGCACAAATGTCCCAGCAATGTCTGAGCACTGCTCTGTGCATCCCAACCTGCTCATCCCATCCACTCCTGGCTGGGCAGCAGGATTGGGGTGGCACATTGCAATGGGCACAGAAGAACATGGAAGCCCCACACATGTGAGGAAGGGGCTGGCTGTGCTCCACACTCACGTTATCAGACGTGATTTGCCCTTCTGTGGGGAGCCTCTGCTCTTTCCCAGCTCATCCTCCAGCGTCTGGGACTCCAGGATCTCATTCAGGCTGTTGTTGGCTGCGGGGCAGCTCCATGAAGAGCCTCCCCTCCACCGACCGGCACACAACAGCCGCTCCCGCGCACTGCGGCTCAGCCAATCGGAGCCGGCGGAGCTGCCGCTGCCCGATGGGACCCCCCCCCCCACATATTGACCCCCCAGACGAGGAAGAGGAGGAGGAGAGCGATGAGGAGCTGCCGCAGGAGCTGACGTTGGGGCGGGGGCGCAACGCGGGGGGGGGGTCGGCAGTGGGGGGTGGGGGAGGGGGTGGGGCAGCATTACCCCCGGACCCCGTGGACCCCCCCCAGCCAAAGTGCTGCTCTCCGACCCCCGCGGGCTCTTTGTGCAGCCGCTGCCCTCCAGTTATAGGACCCCCCCCCCCATATTGCGCTTTGCTCACCCCCACCTCTGGAACCCCCCCCCCACTCCCCACATCGCCCCCTCCCCCCCCGGGTGGGGTTATGGGGGGTGGGGTGGGGTCGACGATGTGCCGTAAGCCGCGCCGGGGTCGTGTGACAAACCCCCCCCCCCATCAAGATGAATGGGACGCTGTCGGGGGGGGGCTCAGCCGTAAGGATAAAGCGGGGGGGTTAATGACGGGGGGGGGCAGTGCTATAGGGAACGCAACTAATCTAAGCCCCCCCCCCACACATTAACACCCCATTGTGTGTGGGGGTGGTGGGGGTGGGGCACACAATAACCCCCCCAAAGGCCAAACAGCCCCAACACCCCCCCTCAAAGCCGCTGACTTACGCTGTGCCCCCCCTGCATGAAGGGCCCCCCCCCATCGATTGAGCCCCCCCCAATCCCATCTATAGTTGAGAGCTATGCTTTTTGTAACCCCCCCCTTTTAAAGCCTCCCCTCCCCACAATGTTGTGCACGATGTGCTGCCCCCCATGAGCCCCTGACCCCCCCCCTTAAAAGATGGGGTGGGGGGGGTGGTCTCGGACCCCCCCTCCTTTAAACGATGGGGTGGGGGGGCGGATTGTCACTGCCCCCCAACACCAAAATGGACACCCCCCTTTTAAAGGATGGGGTGGGGATGGGGGGGTGGGGGGTGAAGGTGATCTCGCCCCCCCCCCCATTAAAACGGACCCCCCACCCCTTTAAAGGATGGGTGGGGGTCGGTTACGGGCCCCCCCGGCGCTGTGTGTGTATGTGCCCCCCCCCCGTTTTGCTCCCCCCGTGGCGCAGTGTGCTGGGAAAGGATCTCTGTGTGGAGATTGCTTCTACTAGAGGTAGTTCTATAAGACTGTTATATAGAGCTGTGCAGGGCCTGTAAAGAGAGTTGAGGGGGACTCTAGTGGGCATATGGGGCTGTGGTGGGCAATAGGAGGACTAGGGGCTCTAGGGGGCTCTGAGGGTGTGTAGGGGTTGTGGATCAGGTTGGATCTTAGGAAGATGTTTTTCACTCAGAGGGTGGTGACGCACTGGAACAGGTTGCCCAAGGAGGCTGTGGATGCCCCATCCCTGCAGGCATTCAAGGCCAGGCTGGATGTGGCTCTGGGCAGCCTGGTCTGGTGGATGGCGTCCCTGCACATAGCAGGGGGTTGGAACTGGATGATTTTTGGGATCCTTTTCAACCCAGGCCATTCTATGACTGTACAGTTCCATAGTGGAACAAATATAATATGCTAACTATGTAAAACATGGAGTCAGACCTGTGTGATTTGTCCACACCAGGAGGTGATTAGAAAACAATTTGTAAGCTACAAAGCTGCTTGCTGGAAAGGAAAAGAAAATAAAACTACAAGAAAAAGGGAAATCATTTCTTCCTGAAAATAGGAAGAATTATAGATCTGACATGAAATTTGAGTGAAGCTCCTGATTTTATGAAGCTATTCCCATTATTTTCTTGGTGCTGTGTTTCCCAAATGAGTGGTTTCTGGCTCTGCTGCAGCACCAGTCTGCATGTGAACATCAACTCTGTTCACCATCTGGGAAGATTAGGACTTCCCTTCTCCTACCAGCACCACTGAATTACAGTTACTCAGTGGTTAAACAAAGGAATCCTTAAAGAAGGGTTTACAGCTGTCCTGTTGTCTGAAGTGCTTGGGGCATTCTGATGCTATTAAGCTCTATGTATTAACAAGTTAAAAAAGAAAAGGTAGGCATCTGATTGTTGTGACAGTTTCTAAGCGATTTGGAAAGCTGTACCACCCAACCACTCCTTCTATTTGATGGAGGTGACAAAGCTCAGTTTAATTTCTGACTGCTGTTTAAATTCTGAAGCTCGAGCTGGTTCCTGGAGCAGAAAAAGCTCGGAAGCTGTCCCTCCTACAAGCAGGCACCTCTGAGCAAAATATGACATCTCAGTTTCTGATGGTAAGGTCAGGAGATCTGATTCCAGCATCTAGCTTTTGGCTTAATACTGTGTTAGTGGGACCTTTGGCATCTAGCACTTAATGATCTTGAAGGTTTCTTCCAACCCAAGCCCTCCCATGATCCTATGATTCTGTGATTTCATTCAGGTTTATTGAGATGAGTTCTCCTGAATGTGCTGTTCTCCATATGATTATAATTGGAGTCCAGATGAGTGACTGAAACCAGACACCAAACTTTCTGATGGCCAAAATTAAATGAAATCAATCCTTTACTGTGTCAGTAGTCTGTAACTAGAGCCCATCAGGTAATTCCCAGCCTCCTGCCTGTATCAGTGGCTGCACACAGTGAAAAAGTCTGATGGGATTTTAACCTCTAAAATGTTCCAAAGCAACCAGAGGGTGAATATATTCACTATGTAAATACCTGCAGGAATAAGCTTGTCATGTATGTCCTCAGGTACCACAGTAGTTAATGGTGGGACTCAGTAGGTCATGCTGAAAGTTGAGTCTGCTGATTTTGAAGGTCTTTTGAAGGTCTTTTCCAGCCTACATGACCTTATGCTAATATTTCTGAAATTTATTTCTGTTCAGCTCCCAGAAAACCTCCCACCCAGCCCCCAACTGACCCCGTGGTGAAAAATAAAACAGAAACCTCAGTGACGCTGGCATGGTCCCCTCCGAAGATGCACCGCCCCATTCCAGTCGATGGCTACATTGTGGAATGCAAGAAACTAACTGGCTTCACCTGGGTGAGGTGCCACGAGTCTCATGTCCCCGTCCCAGAGTTCACGGTGAGCAATCTGTCTGAAGAGGCTGATGATCAGTTCCGAGTGTCTGCAGTCAATGCGCATGGACAGAGCCCGTCTCTGGAATTCCCAGGGAGCGTGCACCTTGGTAAGCACAAAAACCCCAATGGAAATGGGTCAGTGTGTGCTGAGCAGCTGTGTTGGTTCCCTAAAGATGCTTCCTTTGACTTTAAGGTTAGCAGTGCATTAACACACCAAAGGCTTTCCTTTATTCCTAGTTCTCCTATCTCCTATCAACCTCCAGCTACCACTAAAGTGATACGAGTTGTTTCTGTGACAGAGACATGAATATCCTTATCTTTTGATATCTCACATGTGCAAGAGGCAGAACTTTCTGTAACAGATCTTAAGCACAGAAGTGCTTCTTCTAGCACTCATGCAAAGGGAGAAGTAGAAATGTACCTATGATTTAATCTTCCATCTCTAAATGAGATACCAGACTTGCATCTAAAGAGCATTAAGACATACATGTTCTTCCTCAGACCCAGTCCTGGCTGTGAAATCCCCCCTAACAACTGGTGAAGCTGTACCTGGAGGGGATGCCATGTTTACTATTGACCTTACAACAACGTGCAAGCATGCCAGCTGATGAATGTCTGCAGTTCACAGCTATTGGCCAGTGCATTCAGTCACCAGGTTTACCACTGCATGACCATAGAGCAGTACTTTCAGCTGCAGGTTCAGACAGCCTTTCTGATTGCACTGGAATAGTTTAGAAGTAGGGGAGCAATCATTCCAATAATATCTCTATCAATCAGCTTTGCATGACAAAGTAGAACAAATAAACATTCATGATGGGAGGACCTGTTTGTCATTGGGTGGAAACCTCTGCAGAAGCATATTTAGAGCATTATTAATCAGTAGAAGGAGATGTTTGGTTGATTTTTACTTAGTAAATCCAGCAAGAAGACCAAATGAAATATCGTGAATTGCTCAGCACTGACACAATGATGAGTGCAGGAACAGAAGGTGATACTTTTTCAGAGATGTTGCAGCAAACATTGACCACGTTAGCCTGATATAAATTGAAATAACGAGGCCTTTGCTCCTGACAGGTGCTGCAGTGAGATTTACCAAGAAGAGCAAAGATGTAGAAAAGATCTGCGCTTGGCTGCGTGAGGAAGCCAAACTGCAGGCTGAGCTTTCAGACACAGGCGCTACTGTGGAGTGGATGAAGGATGGGAAGGAGCTCAAGGCCAGTGAAAATTATGAACTGCAAATTGTGGAGAAGAAACACACCCTGAAAATTCACAACGACTCAATGGATGATGCTGCAAGTTATCAGTGCATCTGTGAGGGGGATAAAATGCTCTATCAGCTTTCAGTGAAAGGTATGTGATAGTCTGGGCTGTCCTCTTCCTGCCCAGGGCCAGCAGACTGCATTCACCTGACTCCCCAACAGTCCAGCTGTTGTCAGACAGCATCTGGGGTGTTTTCAGTGGCTGTTTTGACTTGAACTGGCCAATCTGCTTTGTAGAGCCATTTGATTTCTGTGTTCTGTCCTGTGATTCGTCCCTAAGATATAGAGGAAATCAAGGGAAAGACAGGAAAAAGAGCATCCCAGCCTTCCTGCTCTTCTGTCAGGGTGGCCACAAGAGATGATGTCAACATCTCTTTTTGTAGCAGTGATCCCAAATGTAGAAAACACCTGTGAAGAGTCACAGGGACTAAATTGATGGAGAGCAGAACTTCCTGCCAAGGCTTGTCAGCTAGTCTTAATTTTGCTTTTCTTCTCTCTCTTTGTCATGTTAGCATAATATTTCATACTGGCAGGTCTGCCCATAGAATTAACTGGCACAGGCTGCCCAGGTAGGTGGTGGGATCCCTGGAGGTGTTCAGGAGCTGTCGAGATGTGGCCCTGATGGATGTTATCAGGGGGCATGGTGGGGTGGGTTGGGGTTGGAATCAAAGGAGGACCCCCATGTATTTCATCGGGAAGCACTACTGGTAATAAGACCTTTGGAGCAAATCCTGGTAGGGCCACGCTCAGCTGGTCCAGTCTGGAGGCTGTTTCTCCTTACTGCAGTATCTGCAGTGAAAACCAGCAGCTGCTTTTGTGTGGTTGGGCTCACATCCAGCAGTGGTGATGGGACTACAATGATAAGAGACAGTTCCTGAAAAAATGAATGAAATTTGACTGTATGATAGGATGGAGTTAAATGTATTGACAGGATCTCAGTCATCCCAGTGTCCATCAGCTGGCTCTCGAGCTCCTAAATACAGGCATTCTGTAGAACGTTGTTGAATTTGTATTATACATGCGTGTTCTTGGAACTGCAGAACAAATGCATGCATAATCCAGACTTTGATTTTAGCAGCTCTGACTGCGCTGTCTCAACAGACCCAACTCAGTTGTGTGCGCTGTTTTAAAATGATATGTTAACAAGAAGTTGGAAAACAAGCTCAATTACCCTCAGTAAAATAGGATCATGGCCTTAGGCTTAAACTTTTGGCTAAGACAGTGGTGAGATTTTGAATCTTTGAAGTCAATTATTCCACTGTGTGTTAATAGGGGCCAGTTTTATCATCTAACTTTTGCACTCCAATTAATTTCCATAAAGGAATTCTGTTTTTCTTTTCAGTCCTAAGTGATATCTCTATCTTTTAGGCTCGATTTGTTTGCCAGGGGGTTACAGTGCAGTAATAGATACCCCCTCCATTGATTTCCTTCTAGTTTGCTTGTTCCAATTCTTTCCTCAGTTTTCCTATTTTAGACATTTTCTTGAAGCCTTGGGCTTCTTCCTTTGGCTCTGTCCCCTGTCCAGTGTATGTTCTTCAACTTGTGGAGATAAGGTAATCTGGCACGTGGTTTATAAAAGCTGCCAATTTGCCAGCTTCTGAATTAGAATCTAGCAATTAGAACTAGGACTAAACGTGCACGTTTGATCTTATGATAAATGAATGCCTCATGGTCACCAATGTCCCTGCAGTTCTTTACCATCATATGTATTTTGTGTCTTCATATTTTGTTTCAGCACTGGCAAACTTCGTAATCAAAGAGACAAGTGGAGGAGTAATCAGGGCCGTTGCTGGAAAACAAGCTGAATTTGTTTCTGAGACCTCTGAAGCCAATGTCATGGTGAAGTGGTACAAAAATGGCAAAGAAATCAAGACCAGTAAGAAATTCACAATGGAAGATAAAGGGAAACTGCATAAGCTTGTGGCTTCAGCTGTAACGAAAGAAGACGAGGGAACATACATCTACACAATTGGAGATGACACTCTGATTTTTGATTGGAAAGTCTCAGGTAAGTTTGTGAGGCAAACATAGAATCACAATCCATGTAAAGCACTTCAGACTTAATTCATTTTATTTGTCCAACGCTGTGGGTTTCCAGTATTTAGGACAAAGATTGCATAGCTCTATTGAAGCAATTCTGACCTTCCTGTTGTCCCTATGCAAATCCACAGTATGAGCAAATAATGTAACTGTGTTGTGATGAATTCAAGACAGCCTTAGCTCCAGCTGGGGCTGGAGTCACGACTTGAGCCCTGACATCTGGGCTTCATTCATCTAGTTCATGTATTGCCTCAGCACTTACATCATCTTTAAACCTATGACTGAAATGGTCCTAAGTTATTAGCATGGGAATCCTGTCTCCTCTTTGGACAAATTAAACTCCACATTTGGAGAGTTGAGTGTCTCCTGCTGTACCCGAAGGACATTGTGATCTCTGAGGTGTCTCCCTGAGGTGCTGTAAGCACAGCCATTAGCTCATAGTGCAAGTAAAGCACTGTTAGGTCAAGCCTGGAGGAGTAATGCTTGTCACTGACATGTTCCTGTTCAGGGTGGAGCTGGAGGGTAAAATAACACAAGAAATTGTCATTGAAATTCAATATCTGTGAAATTCAGCTGGTTGCATTCACAGAACCTGGCGTTAAGATCTGTTTTCTGTTTTATATCTTGAGCCTATTTTCCATAACCCAGTCCTCATTTATGAACTGAAGCTCTACTGAAAGCCTTTCGCTGTGTATGCTCATGCTGCAGTGCAGCGCTTGTGACCTTTAACAGCACATTCACGTTCCTCTGATCACAGGATCCTTACGGTTGATTAAGACCCTCTAGTCTGACTGCTCACCCATCACCACCGTGATGCTCACCATCAGCTTAGCTAAAAACTCAGCAGAGATGATAGATCAAGCACAACACTGGATTTGGGGTGGCTAGAGATTCCTAAGATATTGAAGGATTGCTTGCAGGTGGTGTTGGTTCAGGTATTCACCCTGCATCCCACCTGCTGTTCTGTTTGGTTGAGAATCATGCATTCTGCAATTTCACTTTGTAATTCAAAGACCCTGGCTTTATCTGTTGAAAAACTGATCTAAAACAAGCCAAGAAGACTCCGTTGGAACTGGTTGATGCAGAACAAAGGCATCCCCAAAGGACAAGTTGCACTGTTTGATGAACATTATTGGATGAGAGCTAAGCTAAGATTTAAAAAGTTCTGGGGCTGTCTCTGAGCATCAAATACAGAGGAAGCCTGCATGATTCCCTGAGAATGGATACCTCCTACTTTGGTGTAGGGTTAAGGGAACACTAGCAGTAACTCCTATCACAAAATGTCGCATGGCTCAGACAAAATGCCATCAAGAGGGCTTAATTAGGAGCACCAAATGGTCGCAAGATGGTCTTAGGGCAGGGAAGTAATCTATCTATGTGATATTGATTGATGCTATTAGTTCTTAACAGCTTGACTCTAGAAGGACTGTTGTTCTTTGGTCACCTAGTTATAAAAGAATAAATGGCTCCTGTCTATTACAATTTTTAACGCATTTTTTGTTCACTGATGCCATAAATGTTCCTGGCATAGTAATTGGCCTTGGTATATTCAGTGACTGAAAGCAACAGTTGTTGCTCTAAGAAATGCAGTACAAAGCTAGGTCTGCCTGTAGCTGACAGCCATCAGCTTGCTCCTCAGGCAGGTTCTGTCTGTGTATGGGAGATCACAATGTGAACCACTGATTGATCAGCTGAGGCAAGTGTGGGGTCAGCTGTGGGAGCACAGGTGAAAGTTATGTAGCTGTGCTCCCTGGAGGGGTGGAGTTCGACTCCACCTCCTCTGAGACCTCATTTAAGGGCTGACCCTCACTGAGGCAGCATCTCTTGGAGATTGCTCACCAGGGAGGATCACCTCAGCTCTGGTGAGTTCCCTTTTCCTTATATCTTCTGTATTTCTACCATTTTACTTGTAATTGCTATCCTTGTTAATACCAGCATAGTTATTGCCAATACATTTGGCAAGCCAGGCAGGAGCCACTGACTTGGCATCTAGAAATATAAGGAAAAAAAAAAAATGTCCTTTGTGTGGAAAATCTTTAATTGGTACAAGGGGGAGAAGACCACCCCCTTAGGGACATGCCTTCCTGGACAAATTCCAGGTTTTGAGGCGTCCCCATATTACCAATTAGCAACAATTATTGAACAATGGGGCCCTTTAAGAGTACCAAATAACATGGACGCCTATTGTCTAACTGATTACTTTCTAGGACTACAAAAAGATATCTTAATTACAAAAGAAAAGCGAATGGCTGCATCTATGGCAGCCTGGCCATTATTAAATGCTTTAAATCGGGCAGAGATAAAATCAAACAACATTGCACATGAAAATGAATTGTTAAAGGCCCGTATTGAAAAATTGGAGGGTGAGATCAATCTATTGACAGGAAAAAAACCGTCATTTTCTTCCTCCAACCCTCAAATTAGATACATTTCATTTAATGACGATCAAGATCCTGAAGAAATGAATCAAAATAAGATCACTAAATCTGATCTAGAAAAACCATCTGAGACGGACTCACTAGAAGTCCGTCCAGTAATAACTCAAAAAACAAAGAAAATTCAAGATCGACCAGCAGGAGTGCCTCCTGATCAATGGCCCCCTGCCGAATCTGTTTTACATGTAACAGCCCGTCCATATACGCCTACTGAACTCATGGACCTAGTGCAACGATTTAGGCAAAGGCCAAGGGAAAGTGTTCCGGCTTGGTTATTACGGTTATGGGATTCAGGGGCAGATAGTGTACTGGTTAGTGGCCCCGAAGTATCTAAGTTGGCCACAATAACAGTACATCCTGCCCTTCGGCAGAGACTGTATGCTGGGACTCAGTTCCCTGAAGAAAACCATTCAATTGTAGAATGGATAATGGCTGCTTGCCGCATGGTGTGGACAAATAAAACTGACATGCCAGTAAACACAGGGATGTGGTCTTCTATGGAAGACCTTCAAAATTATATACGCGAATTAGGTATGAGAGAGGCTATCTACGAAGACACATTCGATAGCCCTGATATGGTTAAATTTTCTGCGGGAATGAGGGACCTAATTTTACAGTAAGCACCCTCTCATATGTATGGAACCTTGGTTTCCATACTTAATCCAGTAGTATCCGCAGAGGCAGTAGTCCAACAAGCCGCCCAATTGGTAGCAGACCTCGGAGAAACTGAGCGTTTACGAGCTAAGCGCAATATCAGGGTGATTGAGGATGCCGAGGCTTTTCCAATAGTGCGAGCCAGAAGATCGGCCCCGCGAACTTCTCGGGCAGGACCTGTTAGGGTATCCCGGAAACAAATGTTTAATGATCTGCTCCGGGCAGGCGTTCAGTTTTCAAAAATTGATGGGCAGCCCAATCAGGTTCTCCTTCAGTTGTGGAAGCAACTGAAGGATGAACAAAAATTTCAGAATAAACCCAAAAGGCCAGGGATAAGATTTATAGAGCGGCGACCAACAACAACATGGAATTTAGAAGATTTTATAGTTCCAAATAGGAAAAAGAAGCCACCTCAGGTGCCTCGGGTTATGACACCGGAGGTATCGGAGGTAAAAGACTTGAATCTGGCTCAGTTCATGGCTTGACGAGGGATGTCAGTCCTCCTAGGGCCTCTAGACGGGACCGGAGGCCCTATGTGGAACTGACGATATACTGGTCCCGAAAGAATATACAGAAGGTTATGGCCCTAGTTGATACCGGGGCAGAGACATCTATAATATATGGAGACCCAACTAAATTTAAAGGTAATAGAGTGATGATTGGAGGTTTTGGGGGACAAACCATTCCGGTCACCCAAACCTGGGTAAAACTGGGGGTCGGGCGTCTTCCACCACGGGAGTACAAGGTATCCATTGCCCCAATTCCAGAGTATATATTAGGAATTGATATCCTGTGGGGTCTGGCTCTCCATACAACAGTGGGAGAGTTCCGATTGCGGCAGAGATGCATTAGTATCCGGGCAATCCAGACAATATTGAGAGGCCATGCAAAACATGAGCCTATTTGTTTGCCGAAGCCACGCCGGATTACTAATGTGAAACAGTACAGACTCCCGGGTGGGCAGGATGAAATAACAAAGACGGTGCAGGAATTAGAAAGAGTGGGTATTATAAGGCCTGCACATAGCCCATATAACTCCCCAATATGGCCAGTGCGAAAACCGGATGGAACATGGAGGATGACAGTAGACTATAGGGAATTAAATAAGGTCACGCCACCTGTTCATGCGGCTGTACCCAATATTGCCTCCCTAATGGACACACTAAGCAGGGAAATCAAAACATATCACTGTGTCTTGGATTTGGCGAATGCATTCTTCAGTATTCCAATCAGTGAAGAATCGCAAGATCAGTTTGCATTTACATGGGAAGGGAGGCAATGGACTTTCCAGGTCCTACCCCAAGGGTACGTACATTCGCCCACTTTTTGTCATAATTTAGTGGAACGTGATCTGGCTAAGTGGGAAAAGCCAAATAATGTCAATTTATATCATTATATTGATGACCTCCTGTTAACATCCGATTCGTTAGAGGCGGTGAGACAAGCAGCAGATTTGTTGATAGCTTACCTGCAGAAAAGAGGGTGGGCTATAAACCCACAGAAGGTGCAAGGTCCGGGGCTATCTGTAAAATTCCTGGGAGTAATTTGGTCCGGGAAAACCAAAGTACTACCCAGTGCGGTAGTAGATAAAGTCCAAGCGTTTCCAGTCCCTACAACATCAAAACAATTGCAAGAATGTTTGGGTATATTGGGGTATTGGCGCTCCTTTATACCTCATTTAGCTCAGCTATTAAGGCCATTATACAAGCTTACAAAGAAGGGTCAATCATGGAATTGGGGAAAGATAGAACAGGATGCTTTCCAACAGGCAAAACTGGCAGTTAAACAAGCTCAGGCGTTGGGTATATTTGATCCGACCCTCCCAGCTGAACTAGATGTTCATGTTACTCAAGATGGTTTTGGCTGGGGCCTGTGGCAACGCCAGAGTTCTGTTCGAACCCCCATTGGATTCTGGTCTCAGGTTTGGCACGGAGCAGAAGAACGATATAGCATGATTGAGAAACAGTTATTGGCTGCCTATTCGGCATTACAAGCAGTAGAGCCGATAACGCAAACAGCAGAGGTCATAGTTAAGACTTCATTACCAATCCAGGGGTGGGTGAGAGATTTGACTCACCTTCCTAAGACGGGGGTGGCCCAAGCACAAACGGTGGCACGATGGGTCGCCTATCTAAGCCAGAGAAGCAGTCTGTCTTCATCTCCACTTAAAGAAGTACTACAGAAGATCCTAGGCCCAGTGACGTATCACAGTGATACATCAAAAGAACCGATGGTTGCTCCACCAGAGAAGAGTCCCGTTCAGGAAGGAAGATATCCTATTCCTGAAGATGCCTGGTATACGGATGGGTCCAGCAGAGGCAACCCGAGCAAGTGGCGAGCAATAGCATACCATCCCTCTACTGAGACCATCTGGTTTGATGAGGGGGATGGTCAAAGCAGCCAATGGGCAGAATTGCGAGCCGTGTGGATGGTTATAACTAAAGAACCTGGTGACGGCGTCCTGAACATCTGTACAGATAGTTGGGCTGTGTACCGGGGGCTCACTCTGTGGATTACGCAATGGGCTACCCAGGAATGGACTATCCACGCCCGACCGATTTGGGGTAAAGACATGTGGGTAGACATTTGGAATACGGTCAAACACAGGACAGTATGTGTCTACCATGTCTCTGGTCATCAACCCTTGCAGTCACCAGGAAATGATGAAGCTGACACACTGGCCCGAATCCGATGGATTGAGAATTCACAATCTGAAAATATTGCCCGTTGGTTACATCAGAAGCTACGGCATGCTGGACAGAAGATAATGTGGGCAGCTGCTAAAGCATGGGGGCTGCCTGTACAACTATCTGATATCGTTCAAGCATGTCAGGATTGCGATGCTTGCTCAAAGATGAGACCGAGACCGTTGCCTGAAACAACATCCCACATTGCTAGAGGATATAGTCCTCTTCAGAGATGGCAGGTCGACTACATTGGGCCCCTCCCTCGGTCTGAGGGGGCGAGATATGCCCTGACCTGCGTTGACACTGTAAGTGGACTGCTGCAAGCCTATCCTGTACCAAAGGCAAATCAAGCATACACAATTAAGGCACTTACTAAACTGATGTCTGCATACGGGACACCTCAAGTTATCGAGAGTGACCAAGGGACTCACTTCACTGGAGCGATGATACAGCGCTGGGCAGAAGAAAACAACATTGAATGGCGATTCCACCTGCCATATAACCCAACAGGGGCAGGCCTTATTGAACGTTATAATGGTATCCTTAAGGCTGCCCTGAAAACAGACTCTCAGTCCCTGCAGGGGTGGACAAAAAGATTATATGAAACCGTGCGGGACCTGAATGAAAGACCTCGGGATGGCAGACCCAGTGCCCTGAAAATGTTACAAACTATATGGGCCTCCCCTCTTAGGATCCAAATTACAGGCACCGATAATAAGGTAAAACCGCAGGTTGGTACTGAAAATAATCTTCTGCTCCCTGCCCCTGAGAATTTAGAACCGGGAATCCATAAGATAAATTGGCCTTGGAAGGTGCAGGTAGGACCCAAATGGTGTGGCCTACTTGCACCTTGGGGGAGATTATTGGAGGTGGGAGGTTCAGTCACCCCCTCGGTGATAGGTACATGGCCTACTGACATCGTGGTCAATACTCCGGCCTTTATTGCTAAAGGAACACCTATTATGTCCCTATGGCAGATCAAGACTCCTCCTCTGGTGCCAGATATAGTTATACAGCCACAGATATCTGGCCAGAGGGTATGGTATCGGAGGCCGGGACATAATCCAGTACAAGCAGAAGTATTGACCCAAGATAAGAATACGGCCTGTATCTTGCCCTGGAGGGCGGATCTTCCCCTCCTAGTACCCTTGAAACATCTATATTACTCCCCTTAAGATTGATTCTAAGCCTCTAGGACCATTACTCTGGACTGATGAAACGCAGACGGACCTGCACTTCAAGATGATTTGTCTCCGGTAACATCTATCAAGCACTGGCCCATGGAAGATCATAAACACCCATCCAATCATCATCATTTGAATAATATCAACATCTAATGCGACGGGAGATTGTATCAGCGTCGTGATTGGGTCTCTGTAATAAGGGGAACTCACCTAATCATTGGTTCACGTTGTGAAGGGGTGGAGTGTATGGGAGATCACAATGTGAACCACTGATTGATCAGCTGAGGCAAGTGTGGGGTCAGCTGTGGGAGCACAGGTGAAAGTTATGTAGCTGTGCTCCCTGGAGGGGTGGAGTTCGACTCCACCTCCTCTGAGACCTCATTTAAGGGCTGACCCTCACTGAGGCAGCATCTCTTGGAGATCGCTCACCAGGGAGGATCGCCTCAGCTCTGGTGAGTTCCCTTTTCCTTATATCTTCTGTATTTCTACCATTTTGCTTGTAATTGCTATCCTTGTTAATACCAGCATAGTTATTGCCAATACAGTCTGGATGGAATGAAGGGCATGAAATACTGATGTGCTCATCAAACGCTGCTTGTTAGCTTAGAGACAAGGTGTTGAATTGGTTTGTTCATGTATTGCAAACAGGTTACTTAGCTGCCTTCATTTTAGCTTCAGAAGAACATGTGCAGAATACAGAATTGATTAGAAGAAATAAGAACTGTCTGCATAGAACTTACTCTTTCCTTACACAGGAGAATCAAGCACACGTTTGTATGTGAGTACCTCCAGAGGTGAAACTTGATCCCCCAGATGTAATGAGCAGAGACATTACAATCAGTTCTAACTGTATCTTAATGCTGTGCTGAATAAGCCTGAGTCAGGATGTAAACCACTTTCTCTTTTTTTCTTCAGATGAAGCCATTAATTTTGTCAGCAAGTCCAAAACGACTCCAGAAATATCAGTCAGTCCTTCTGAAGACCTGGAGCTGGTGTGTGAGGTGTCAGCTGCAAGCGGAGCTGTCGTATAGAAGAAAGATCAAATAGAGGTGAAGCAGGACCAGAGGACAACCATCATCTCCCAGGGGATGCACCGCAAGCTCATGGTCAAAAATGTGACCCTGAAAGACCAAGGGAGCTACAGCTGTGAAACAAAAGATGACAAAGCAACATTCCAAGTGAAAGTCAGAGGTGAGAAAATGCTTGGAATCCCAGAGATAAAGGAACACTTCATTTTGTGTGTCTTGCATTTGGAGGATCAACTTACAGCCTCTCTGGTGCAAAACATTTTGGCTATAGGACTTTCTTTGTCATCTAGTGTCATAGCAACACTTTTCTACGTGTGCTTTTCCATCCAGGAATGAATTACTGCAACAAACAATAGGCAAGGAGGGTAACTTGTGCAGCTCTTGTAGTCAGCTGGTGTCTGCAGGGTTACAGTGCAAGAGCACACCAGGCATGCAAGGAGTGAGAAAAGGGGAGGTGTTTGATGAGATCTGGTTACAAAATTTGAATGACACAATGAGGTGGAAAATGCCACTAATCAGACTCATAAATGGCCTGGGTTGCAAAGGCCCACAGTGCTCATCCAGTTCCAACCCCCTTCTTCCTATGTGCAGGGTTGCCAACCAGCAGCCCAGGCTGCCCAGAACCACATCCAGCCTGGCCTTGAATGCCTGCAGGGATGGAGCATCCACAGTCTCCTTGGGCAACCTGTTCTAGAGGGCCATTCCCTTCTGATTTACTGGAAATGTAGAGAGACATCAGAAGAAACAAAGAGAAGGGAGGAGGTTCAGCAGTGCATGCAGGTGTTCTAAATCTCATGTCCAAATCTGCTATCAGACTGCGAAATGTTTAGATTTATGATATGATATGATATGAAATGATATGCCTATTCATTTCCCAAGGCAAAATAGAGGGGAAAGTATTTTCCTGTCTTAATGAGGCATCATGATGGTCCCTGTGAAGGGCAAGTATAGTGAAAATGGGGAACTGGAGTAAGCTCTGCAGCAGACTACAGCAAAATGGTGTGACTGTTGTGATGTCCCTGCAGAGAAAGAAGACGTGTTTACAAACAAGGACAAGGTACAAAAGGAGGTGAAGGCTGCACTGACTCAAAATGCCACGCTGAGCTGCGAGGTGGCCCAGGAGAAGATGGAGGTGAAGTGGTACAAGGAGGGGAAACTGATCACCTCGAGCAAGAAGTTCAAGGTGGAGTCAGAGGGCAAACAGTGTTGGCTGGTGGTGATCCAGGTAGGGAAGAAAGATGCAGGGGAGTACAGCTGCGAGGCTGCTGGCCAGAAACTCACCTTCAAGATTCATGTCACAGGTGAGAGAGAACACATTTTGGCCTTTCATTCTAGAATGTTTTAGAAAACGGTCATTAGTTTGTAAGTTTTCCCTGCTATGCTTAAAATTTTTGGAGCTGAACTTTGGGGTGGTTAATTTCTGATGAGGAAATTGAACAAATTATTCTAAATACAGTTGTGAGGCAGCTCCATCTTTTAAAATCTTCAGGAATTTCCTTTTGCTGTGGGAATGAGGCCATAGACAAGAAAGTTCTGATTGCACTTCTCCATTCCCACGTGCCTGTACCACTAGAACAACTCTGCAATGCAGCTGCGTCTCAGGAAGTTTCAGAACAGGGGCTTTGTGTCAAGCACTAGGGGGTGTGCTCTATGTAACATGTTTTTGTCTGGGAAGGGCTCATTTAGCATGGGAGAGAATACTACAGGAATGTTTTGTATAAGTTGATGTTTTGAAGACATAAGTAAATGGCAGCTAGGGGACGAAAGAGTCATGAGAGTCATACAAGAAGCATCACAGAATGCCTTTTGTTGGAAGGGACCTGGAGGATCATCCAGTTCCAATCTCTGTCCTGGAAAGGAACACATTCTTTGTGACTAGGTTGCTCTAACACCCATCCAGCCTAGACTTGAATGTTTTCAGGGATGGGGCATCCATAAATTGCACAACTTCTCTCCACATCATTCTCTTGGGGCATCAGACTGGGAGAACTGATTCATTTTTCTGACTCCTTCCCCAAAACCTGCTCTTCTTTCAAGAGGCCAAACTAATGTATCTCTCTCTTTTCAGAGCCAGAATTTGTATTTACAAACAAGGAGAAGGTACAGAAGGTGGTGAAGGCTGCAACAACAGAAAAATGCCACGCTGAGCTGCGAGGTGGCCCAGGAGAAGATGGAGGTTGTCATCAATTTATAAGCAATGAGCCAATAATGTTCCAATTATAAACTTTTATTAATTGTAGCGGGTAAAACTAAAAGGCAATTCAGCGCTGGGCGACAGGGGGATTATTGTTCCTCCAACTGCCGCGCCGTCCCGTCCCTTGCAACTTCTTTTGTATTGTCCATCCCGAGCGTATTGTCCTTTAATTGGTCAGTTGTGATTGTGCGACTTGGTGTGTCGTTCCTTGGTTGGTCCTTCCGTGGAACTTTGTATCCATCGGGGCGCGCTTTGCCTGTAACTACGCAGAGTACACAATCTACCCATAAAATTAGAGTGTTCTGCAACCTTTGTGGCCTCCATATTCCACCATTATATCCCGGTCCTAATGAACAAGCACTCCACCACAATGCTACCACATCCCGGTCTTAATGAGCAAACATTTTATCACAGAGGTCAAGTGATAAAAGGAGGGGAAACTGATCACCTCGAGCAAGAAGTTCAAGGTAGAGTCAGAGGGCAAACAGCGTCGGCTGGTGGTGAGCCAGGTGGAGAAGAAAGATGCAGGGGAGTACAGCTGCGAGGCTGCTGGCCAGAAACTCACCTTCAAGATTCATGTCACAGGTAAGACAGGTGTTGTATGAAATACAGCAGAGAACAGTAAAGTAAAATCTAGTTTCTATTATACTGCACCTGGATCACTGTAGTCTGTGCTGAGGTTTTTTCCCTAGACTTGATTGCCTGGGTTTGTAGAAAGTATTTGGTTTCAGTATGACACAAAGACCTGTTTCAGTCTGTCTGTAGAGCAATAATTAGTAATATATGTACAGTGGAAGCAATATTCAAGATATTATTCAAATCTCTCCTGTGCCTGAGATCCCAAACTGTAATTCTTGTTCACCTAAACATTTGACTAAGATAAGTATGTGCAGTGAGGCTGGAGTGCATGTTCTACGTGCAGCCTTTCATGGCAGGAGAAGCAGGAACTTCTCCTAGTAGTACACTGCCTTTTTACTATGCCTTTATGTTGGAGGCTGCATCTGGATAGGTGAGTCTGCTACTCACAGTAAGAGACCTGGTAGAGCTGACTATTGCCAGAGCTCAAAGTAAGATAGATATCTGCAAATCACACACAAAGAACAAAGGACTGCGTTGGTGAGCATATTTCCTTTGTGCCTTTGACAGTCACAGTTGTGGCAATGGTAGAGGCCATGAGGAGTCTGTTCAGGAAGCCAGGAGTACTGTTCTGGGTCATGAAAAGGCAGCCAGTGGTTTGACTATCACATGTTTATGTGTTTTGATGTTTCACAGTGGGTCTTAAGTAAAAGGAACTCAGGTTTTGGTTGCCTGCAGGACAGATGTTCTTTTGGGTTCAATATGTTTGCATAGTGACTTGCAACCATGGGACTGGTGTTCAAGGACCCTCTTGGTTCCTTCAGTTCCTAGGTTCTTTCTTGCCTAGATTTGACACTTTGTTTCAACAGAAGAGCTGATATTCTCTAGTGAAGGCTATTAGTTTGGGCACAAGTGGTAACCTAAACCTGTTCCAACCTGTACATACAAACCTGCAAGTTGGTCTCATTTCGGTCCCTCAGTCAATACTTTTTCTTTTCTTCCCTCAGAGCCAAAACCTGTGTTTATAAACCAGGAGCAGGTGCAGAAAGAGGTGAGTGCTGCCCTGGCAGCAAGTGCCTCCCTCAGCTGTGAAGTAGCACAGGATCCAACCGAAGTAAAATGGTACAAGGATGGAAGACTGCTTGCCTCCTCCAGAAAGTTCAGAATGGAATCTGTGGGCAAAACACGGCGTCTGGTTGTGGAGCAGCTGGAGAAGAAAGATGCTGGAGAATACATCTGCGAGGCTGCTGGCCAGAAGATGACCTTCAAGTTGGAAACAACTGGTGAGCATTCGCTTTGGGAGCACTAAGCAGCTTTTTATGTGGCTTAGAGGAAGACTGGCTGTCTTCTACCCTGTGGGCATGGAACAGCCACAATTCCCCCCGGAACAACATCAATGACCCACACCACAAGTTGGATTCTCCTTTTTAATGTAGTGGTAGCGAGGTGAAAATCTGGCTGTGGAATATTTTTGACTAAGGAACTTCTACTTTAATTTCTAGATGCGCTGAATTACCCTCTGGAGTGTCTTTCTGAATATATAAGCAACCATGGGTGACTATGATCCTGATTTATATCTAGGTTCAGGCTTACTTTTTCAGTTAGGTTAGATCAATAGCTCCAGAGAAGATAGGGAAATACAGCAGTTCACTGATACCATGTGTCAGAAGAATGCAGCTCAGTGCTGGGCAGTTTGCTGCTTCATTCCCTCTTACAAGTTGCACCCAAGGCTGGAAAAGACCACTGAGATAGCTGAGTCCAACCCAGCCCACCCTCACTGGACTTACTAACCACGTCCCCAGTGCCACATACCCGTGGCTCTTGAGCACCTCCAGTGACTGCGGTATATCAGCGTGGTTGCTTCAGTTGTGGGAGTTTTCAGACACTGGCTGTTGTTCTAGCGAGACAAAAAACCAAAACTGATGGAACAGTGTCTATACAGGAAGCAACTGGCTGTCCTGATGGCTGCCAACAGTTTTACACAAGGTGTGTCATGCAAGCTTGCATGAGTCTGGTTTAAAAACTTGCTGTTCTGATGGAAGGAGAGGATGTTGGTACAGGATAACTGCGGGATTTGTGCTCTCCCGACATCCAGTTGCAATCACAGCTTATTGTTGCTATAGAAAACAGCTTCTCTGTAGACAAATTGAGTTAGTTCCAATAAGTGGCTGAAGCCCTAAGTGATCCAAGGTGAAGCATGATCCAAACTGGAATTTAACTAATTGTAGTAGGGAATCCAAGCCTTAATGAGATGAGTTATTTAAAATATGAGTCCTCCATCTAAAACAGCATTGAACTCTTACTCTGGTTTATGATAGAAGTGAGAGTTTAACAGCAGAAGTCTGAAGTTATGCTCCATATTTCTCATCACTCAAGAGAATATTTGAATATATGAATTCCTTTGGCTATGTTAGAGCTCATAATGAGGTCAGCTGATGTTCTTTAAATGCTCGGAGTCTAGCAATGTGGGGAAGTGGACTGCTATTTGCTGTTGAGCTTTAGGCTAAGAAGCCTGATTTTAGAGGACTGTGGACTTCCCCTTTCCCTTCCCCTCTCCTCCCCTTCTCCCTGGACTGATCCCACATGGTTTGAGAATGATTTCAGATCAAGGTAAATGAGGAATCGCTGTGTGAAAACCTGTTGTTTTACTGCACTATAAGAGACACTTAGTCAAAAGACAAGTGTGTGTTCCAAGCTTGAGATTGCAGGAGATCCTAGAAACAACTCAGCTGCTCAAACCTGTAGTCTGGCTGAATCTTTTATTGTCAGTTTTGGTCAGGAGGAGATGCTTGAGTAAGACAAATAAAAGGTCACGGGTAAGTTGGTCCTTCTTGTGATATACTTCTAGGCTTTCATCAGGGAGAAGCTTAATTAGTCCAAATAATCATAGCAGAAACCACACCAAGAGCATGAGAGTGAAATTTATACTTTCTTGACGTGAAGGAAAATTTTACCTGGTTCTGCCATTCCCCAAATATTTGTTTCCTTATGACAAGAAGAACTTTGCAGAAGTAATTTTTTTTTTCAGTCTTGCGTGCAACACAAAAAGGGGTAAAATCTAGGAGGCCACCTGAAATGTTTTTTCCATCTGGAAGGATCCATTTAACAGCACCCATGGACCTGGTTATGAACAAAACTAAGTTCCCAACTAAATCCACATTCTTCTTTCTCCTTCTCAGAATTGCCTGTGAAAATCAGCAAACCATTGGCAGACAGTAGCGTCATTGAGAAGGACAAGGTCACATTTGAGTGTGAGCTGTCCAGGCCCAACATGGACGTCAAGTGGTTCAAGGTATGGCATGTAATGGTATTTTCCTTTCTGACTTCTCTGGAAATGAATGAGAGCCTTTAATTTCACTTCCAAGGGATGCGAGTCTGAGCTTTTCCTTGATAGCTTTTTCACTGCTCTCTTTTCTTTATGCTCTTTTATTTGCCCAGATCAGCACTCTTTGTTATTATGTCCTGAGTTCATTTATCAAGTTGAAATTGAAGTTTGTTTTGGTTTTATTGTGAACTTTTTAGGTCATGCTGCACAAAATATTGTTGGTTGAACTACAGTACAGTCTTGAGCTTCAAGTCTAACACAGAAATTCTCAGCCGGGATTTTGTAGCCTTGTTGTGAACTGGGTTTTTGGGGTGAAATCTCAGTTTTCTTTGCACCTGACAGTGTGAGAATTTGCTCTGGCACTTTGTGTACCTCCCTGGTGCTCAGCTGTTCCTTCCCTTACTTGGGGATAATGTCATTTATTCAAGGTGATGTCCAAACAGGCTTGTTAACAGTCCTCCGCAGTGCTTTAAGCTGTCATAGGTCAGCCAGAATTTATGCATGTTCTATAGCCATTCCTTCATGTTGAAAACACTGCACTGTGCTTAAGCTTCAGCATATGTTCCAGTAAGCACAGTTCCATTAATTCTAGGGGAGTGGGTGAATTAAGCATAGATCTGAAGGCTCCCTTTGCTGAGTGCAGAGATGGAAGGACTAATGGAGATCTGACTTGATATTTTCCCTTCTAGGATGGGAAGGAGCTCTGTCAAAGTAAAAAAGTGGGCATTACTTCCCAGGGAAATAAGAGAAGTCTCATTATTCACAAGTGTGAATATGAAGATCAGGGAACCTCCACATGCTGAGCAGCCTAAGACAAGACATCAGCTACCCTAAAGGTTCATTTTATGTTTAACTGAAAGAGCAAATAAATCCTCTTGTGGTATTTTGCACCACGGGAAGAAATGCTTCATGGGCAGTTTGGGCATTTCTTGGTTAGTCCTTTTGGATACCTTTCTCTTTCTTCTTTATGCTCAAGACAGATTTTCCCTCCATGTGTTGCATTGGTTAAACCCCAGTTTGTAGCTCATCATTGGGCTCTGAAGCATCAGACTTGTTACTGAACACACGGGTCTGCTGTGCCCTGGTAGATGCCACCTTCCCAAGGGACGTATGAAAGGATGCTTTTTTCTGATTTCCTACTAGATGCTGTCCTCATGTGGCCACTTGGGTTCAGTGTTAGCATGAACATGAACATGTGTCCTGTCCCATGACTTTGGTGAACTCTCATTTTCTCTCTCATTCTGCAACCAGGTTGGGTTGCTGTTTCAGTACTGGCTGTTTTATGTAGCCATTCCATTTGTTCTGGTTTACGTTCTTTTTTATTTTCTTTTTTTCAGGCATCATTTCTATACAGTAGACAAAGCCAGCCTATTACATTTGATTTACAGTTTTTAGCTTTTGCTGGTAAGCATTTCAGCTCTCAGGCAGTTTTACCAACAGCTTTGAAGAGCTGAAATGAACCAGCCTGGACACGATGGTCTGTTTTTGTTGGTGTAATGAATTTATGAAGTTAAACTGATTGACCCCATAAGGTTTTACAGTGTATGACTCACGTCTGGCAGAGTTATCACAGCAATGAGTTTATATATTTAGCATTTCAGGAGGCAAATGGTTGGGGATACTCTTTCATTTGCTTGCGTCTCAGAGTGAATCACTAGTATGTGAACCATCCTTCATCTCCTTTGTATTGCTTTTGTGTGTGTCTGTGTGTGGTTTCCCCTGTGAATTTCATTCTTTCCAGTTATATGGAAGTTCTCTTTTGAGCAGTGAAATTAGATGTTCCATCATCAGTCATAATGGTAAAGCTGAGTTGCCACGTTATCTGTGTCCTTTCTGTCTGGCGTCTCAATAACTGCTGCCCCACCACATTATCTGCCTAATACTTCAGCTCCATGGATGCCTCCTTGTGCAAACTGAGAGCCTGTATTTGGTGTGCATAGATCTGGGCTTACATCTGTGCTGGTAAATGCACTAGTGCATGGGCTAAGCAGTCCTGCCTCCTGTGCTGTGGGCATTGAGATGGGGCTCCTACAAGCTGCCCATTGCAAGATATTTAGAAACTAATTGCTGCGGAGGTTTCCATCCTCTTTTCAGACTAACTAAAATTTGGTTAGTGGGATCAAAACAGAAGGGGCAGGGAGGGAGAGCTGACCAAGGACTACTGATGGAACAACTATGAATCCTTGGTTCCTCAGGATTCCCTGCATCAGCAGTTGGCAACAGGAGTAAGGGGGCTCAGGAGGACACTGTGGAGTAGTGTGAAAAATGAGCGAAGAGAGTTACTAATTGATGCCTCTTGGAAAGTAGTCCAAGAGTGGTCCTCTTCATAAACTCTCCTCTTGTGTGTGGTTTTATCTTTATGAGGTGTTCATAACAAGTGATGTGTAGATCTCCCTTATCTCATAATGTCTTTGCCTGCCTGCAGTGAATATGCAGGATACTGGATCATATACCAGCTTCTTTGAATTACTGCTCATGTCAGGAGATAAAATCTGCCTATTCTTTGAACTAACACTGGCGAGGGTTAGTTATTCTGGCTACCGAGAGAATGACACAGCAGATTAAACTCTTTCATTTCCTTCTTTGTCAAATGCCTTTTCATCTTACTGTGTGTCCCATAGAAATTCAGAGCAGTGTTGGCTGAGGGAAGTGGAAATATTTATCTCCTGTGTGTATCTGCCACCCTATTTAGACATGCTGGCAGAGCGCAGAGATTGGAGGAGTTGGATTAGGCAGTAGTTTCCCTATTGCTCACAGAACCACTTTTTCTGTGGTCTCCCAGCTACCCTGTGCCCAGTGGCCTATGCAAGATGGAGCGGAAAAGGCTCATTTTATGAACAAACAGGAACCTTTCTGGTCAGATTAATACCTGTGCTCTTTTAGAGAGATTTAGATACTAGAGATTTTAGGTACTGGAATAGGCTCCCCAGAAAGGTGGTTGAATCACCATCCCTGGTTGTGTATAAGAGCCTTTTGGATGTGGTACTCAGGGATATGATTTAGTGTAGGGTTTTTAGAGTTAGGGTACTGGTTAGGCTGCGGTTGGACTTGATGATCTTCAATGTCTTTTCCAACCTGGGTAAATCTATGATTCTATGCAGGAACTCTTCTCCTGAGGTTAATCCAAGTTGTATCCAGGCCCTTCAGAAGGAAAGGGATATAGCAGCACAGAAATATGGCCTGATTCTGACATAACTAAATGCAGACCTGGAGAGTTAAAAGGGATTGTGTGATGTTCAAAGGATTTTGAAGCAAAGATGTCCCCTAGGTAAGATTTGTGGCTGACATTCCCCATACATTGTTTGTAGGCACACAAGCTAAGGAGAGACTAGTGATGAGCATGCAGAGAAGCCAATGGTTCAGGCAGGTTTGTAGTGACACAACACTGTAGAGTTCTGTCTAGTTCTCCTTGGCATAGTTTGGAAAATAAAGATGAGGTAATTGGTGGTAACCAATATGGCTTCATCAAGGTCAAGCCATGTCTGACAAACTTGGTGGCCTTTCATGATGGAGTAACAGCATCAGTGGATAATGGGAGAGCAACTGACATCATCTACTTGGACTTGTGCAGAGCATTTGATCCCGTCCTGCATGACATCCTGGTCACCAAACTGGAGAAAAATGGTTTTGATGGATGGACCAGTTGCAGGATAGGGAACTGTCTGGATGGTCACACTCAGAGAGCAGCAGTCAATAGCTCAGTGTCCAGGTGGAGGGTGGTGTTGGGACCAGTGTTATTTAACATTTTTGTAGGCAACATGGAGAGTGGAATCAAATGCAGCCTCAGCAAGTTTGCAGATGACACCAAGCTGAGCGGTGCTGTTGATGTGCTAGAGGGAAGGGATGCTACTCAGAGGGACCTGGACAGGCTGGAGAGGTGGGCCCTTGGCAGCCTCATGAACTTGAGTGTGGCCAAGTCCAAGGCCCTGCACCTGGGTCAGGGCAATCCCAGGCACAGGCTTAGAGGAGAATGATTTGAGAGAAGCCTTGACCCTGAGGAGAAGAGTTGGTGTGGAGGGAAGTGTCCCTGCCTATAGCAGGGGGACTGGAACTAAATGACCTTAAAGATTCAGTCAGTTCTATTGTTTTTCTACCCTTAATTTTGCTTGAAAGGTTTTAGAATAAATGAGATTCTGGTTTCCATGAAAACTGTTTGCAGGGAGCTCCATTGTAGCTAGTAGGTCTGTCTTTAAGTTCAAGGGCAATAATGCATTGACTGTGTTGAAGAGAGAAATGACTCAGGAATGGATGATGGTTTAGAATAAAACATAATCCTACTTATTTTCTATGCAAATATGTGTAAGGAAAAGATGCTGCACTCAGTTCTGGAAATACCCTGACAAATATATCTCTACTGTTTCACAGCTGGAGATATCAAGATTGTTAAAGCACTGGAAGATGTGGAAGTGAATGAATATGGGAGTGCATCTTTTGTCTGTGAGATTTCACACGATGAGGTTCAGACCCAGTGGTACAAAGAGGACAACAAGCTGAAGGCTGATGACAACATCAGAATGCAACAAGATGGTAGGGTGTAAGCGGGGGGTCTTTCTCCTGAGTGGGGGGTGGGTTGGAGATCAAGCATATAAGACATCTGAAATGAAGTGAAGAGGGTTCAGAAGCGAGTTCCCCTTTTGTTTTGGGACTGAGGTTTAGGTGGAACAAGTGACATGGTGGGATGCTTAGTGTGGGAAGTGTGATGCTATCCCACCATCCCACACTGCTGGGAGCAGGTAGGAAATGAGTGCAGTTATTTCCAAAGTGGGGGTGAACAGGGCAGTCAGTTCACCTCTCCAAAGAGGTTTTGTCTGACAGTGAGTGTGATCCTTCTGTATCAGATACTTTGAATTTGACGGTGGCCGCATTTGATCAGTCCTTGTAGAAGCCATGTTTAGATTCTGCCTTGGTCTGCTCCATTTCCAGTTCAAAGTCGTTGGACACTAAATGAGACAGCTGCATCTCAGTAAAAGATGTGTTTGAATAGCTGTGATGTGCTTACTATTCAGATTTACAGAGCTGAGGTTTTGTCCTTGGCTATAGCAAAGAAGTCAAATCAGGTGAAATTAATTGTATTTCTGAACTAGACAAGTTTAAGTTTGGTAGCACCTAAATTTGGTGCGGTTTGTCATTGATTTCATCTGAAAGAAACTTGCAGGCTTTTTATCTGCTGTTGTCCCCAGCGTAAGATTATCCATTCACATCCTAAAGTACTTGTTATATTTTCAACTCACTCTTATTTGAATAAAAGCCTCAACAATTGGGAGCAATTTAATAAGCACAGAACAAGAGCTGGACCTTGCATTTGGTAGATACTGTACAGTATTACTTCATAGAAATGTAGTCAATGGCATTCCCTATAGACAATCGTTTGTTTTATCTTTAGAGTCGTTCAAAGAACCATTGTGAACTTGACATTAATTGGAATGGAATACACGCAAGAGACTTTCCTCTTCTTCCAATTGTCCTCATCCTTTCTTCTCTTCCACCCCTGCTTTGCAGATTACCATATAGAAATCACCAGGAAGTTGGAGGACAAGACAGCTTTGGAACGTCATTCTGTCATCCTGTCCTGTGACTTCAGGCCTTCTCCAAAGGTTGTGAAATGGTTCAAGGGCCGCACACCCATCGAGCCCTCTGAGAAGTACAAGATCAAGAGGGATAAGCATTCAGTAGAGCTCAGAATTCTGAAGCTGAAGCCCGATGATGCTGGTGTGTACAAGTGCAAGGCAGGAATTGCAGAGACTGAGGCCACGCTGACAGCTGAAGGTATGAGCAGGGAGGGTGGCCTCTTCCATGTCCTATTTCACCTCAGATTTCTCTTCTTGAGGTTGACTTCTGCCGTTCTCTCCTGCTAACTTTATACATGTATTATCTTCACATAGATGATTACACAAAGATCATCTAGTCCAACCATTCTACCACATCCCAGTATGATTTATAGTAACAGTGGTAACAGTTCACCTTGTTTCCCCACAGCCCGCAATGTAGAAGTAACGAAGCACCTGCAGGATGTAGAAATTGAAGAAGAGAGCTCTGCTGTCTTCTCCTGCGAGCTGTCCCATAATGACGAGGACGTGGAATGGTTCCTGAATGGCAACCTCCTTTACACCAACAATTACAATGACATCAAGAACGTTGGCAATTGCTGCACACTGACAATGAAGCAGGTTAAGCCTGAGGATGCTGGCACAGTGACAGTGAAGTCAGACAAGGTGTCAGAAAGCGCACCTGAAGGTGATAGGTGGGTCTGATCACACCCCTCCTGGATGTAAGAGATGCTAAGGAGCTCCAGTTCATTCTATTGTGCAGCAGTCCTGCTTCTAAAGCTGACCTCTCTGGGGTGACAAGTCATCAGAGGCTTTCTTCCAGTGGAAGGTTCCATTGCAGCAGATATCAAGGAAGGAGGATGGTTTTGGTGTCCTGCCAAAGCATTCCATTGCTTTTTATCATCATTTTACTTAACACAAGGAGAGTTACAGGAGCAATTTCTTTTACTGCTTCAGTAACATGCAGTGTCAATGCTGTTGTCTCCAAGGATTTATGACTGAAGGAGAGATCATTCAGTGTGTGTTTTGCCTCTGGGATGACTAATGACCAGGCTGTGAGCAACCTGATCTAGCTGTGAATGTCCCTTTTTATTGCAGGGGAGCTGGGCTAGATGGCCTTTAAGGGTCTCTTCCAATTCTAAGGAACTTGTGCCTGAAGTGCAGAAGTGGATGAATTATACCACTTCTTCATATCCTCCCCATGATTACAGAGGAAATACAACAAAACAACATGCATGGTCTTACTGTTGTCATTTCCTTGAATACGAAGACGTCTCTTTTTTATGGTTGAGATTTTTGTTGATATGGGTCAGGAGGAACTCACACTTTTTAGCTTTCTCAATAGGCAAAAAGTTCCAGTTGCTGCAAGCCACCGAGGTAACCAATAGAGGGGCCCTGATCCCCCTTGTGCCATCGGGATGCTCTGGCACGGGATGTGCCTCAAATTCAAAGCTCCTTCCCACCTCCCAAGGAAAAGCAAAGCAACTCAAGCATCTCCAGCAAAGCTGCCCAGCAGACAGCAGGGAATGCAAACAGCTTCTGGCTGCTCCCCTGCACTCCTGTCCTAAGTAAGTGACCCCTCGAGGACTGGATGGGAAATCAGTGCATGACACACGTGAGTGTGCACAGCATTGTGCAAAGCAGTGGGGATCCATGTGTGTGTGTATTTGTGCATGGATGGTGTTGTACACACATTTGTGTCCATGAGTGTACAAACCAGTGGTGTTGCTCAGGTGTGTGTAGGTCTGTGGGTATGTGTGCAAGGACGAGCATGCACATATATGTACGTGCACAGGGGTGTGCAGAGTGTTGGAGCTGCACAAGGACATTGTGGTACCGGTGTGTGCGTGCACTTTGGGAGTGAAAGGAAGGGGTTACACATGTGTGAGTGTGTGTGCGCACAGGGCTGCACTAAGGGATGTGGTTGTGTGAGTGTGTGTGAGCACATAGATAGTGCGTGGATGCGGTGGCACAAATGTGTGCTTGCACAGGGCTGTGCTGAGGAGTTGGGCTGCACACAGGTGCACACAAAGGGATGTTTGAACCCTTTGCCCCTAAGAACAGTTTTCCAGTGTCTCTCGTCCAAGAATTCTTTGAACAGCCTGCAGCTGACTCTCCTGAAGCTCAGGGTCCTGACTTTGCTTTTTGCCAGGCCCGCATTCCTTGAGATGAGGAACTCTAGGAGGGCATGGTCACTACAGCCCTGACCACCTCCAGTCTTAACCCCTGCTGTGCAGCATGTCCAGTAATGCTTCCCTTCACAGAATCACAGAATTACCCGGGTTGGAAGGGACCTCAAGGATCATGTAGTTCCAACCCCCCTGCCTAGCAGGGCCACCAAACATACACATTTACTAGATCAGGTTGCCCAGGGCCCTGTCCAACCTGGTCTTGAACACCTCCAAGGACGGGGCATCCACAACCTCACTGGGCAGCCTGTTCCAGGACCTAACCACCCTTCTAGTAAAGAACTTTCCCCTAACATCCAACCTAAATCTTCCCTCCTTCAACTTAAAACCATTTCCCCTAGTCCTGCTATTATCAGCCCTTTCGAAGAGTTTACTCCCCTCCTGGGAGTAAGTTCCCTTCAGGTATTGAAAGGCTGCAATGAGGTCACCTCGCAACCTTCTCTTCTCCAGGCTGAACAAACCCAACTCCCTCAGCCTGTCCTCATAGGGGAGGTGCTCCAGCCCCCTGATCATCTTTGTGGCCCTCCTCTGGACCCTTTCCAAAATTTCCATATCTTTTTTGTACTGAGGGCTCCACACCTGGACACAGTACTCCAGATGGGGCCTCAGAAGAGCAGAGTAGAGAGGGACGATCACCTCCCTATCCCTGCTGACCACCCCTCTCCTGATGGAGCCCAGGATCCCATTTGCTTTCCGGGCTGCCAGAGCGCACTGCTGGCTCATGTTAAGTTTCTCATCTATCAGGACCCCTAGGTCTTTTTCAGCCGAGCTGCTCTCAAGGACAACTCCTCCCAGCCTGTACAGGTGCCTGGGGTTCTTCCGGCCCAAGTGCAAAACCTTGCACTTTGCCGTGTTGAACCCCATTAGGTTCACCCGAGCCCAGCTTTCCAGCCTGTCAAGGTCCCTCTGAATGGCATCTGTTCCCTCCACCGTATCGACTGCACCACTCAGCTTGGTGTCATCAGCAAACTTGCTGAGGGTGCACTCCATTCCCTCATCGATGTCATTAATAAAGATGTTAAAGAGCACCGGTCCCAAGACAGACCCTTGAGGGACGCCGCTCGTTACCGGCCTCCACCTGGACATAGAGCCATTGACCACCACCCTCTGTCTGCGGCCTTTCAACCAATTGCTTATCCATCTAGTTGTCCACCCATCAAATCCACCTCCCTCCAATTTGGAGATGAGGATGTGATGGGGGACCATGTCAAAGGCCTTGCTCAGGTCCAGGTAAATGACATCGGTCGCCTTCCCTTCATCCACCAACGCCGTCACTCCATCATAGAAGGCCACAAGATTAGTTAAGCATGACCTTCCCCTGGTGAAGCCATGCTGGCTGTCTCGGATCACATGCTTGTTCTTTATGCGATCAAGCATGTTGTCCAGGAGGATCTGTTCCATAATCTTCCCAGGCACAGAGGTGAGACTCACCGGCCTGTAGTTACCCGGGTCATCCCTGCTCCCCTTCTTGTAAATGGGAGTGACGTGACCCTTCCTCCAATCATCCGGGACCTCACCTGACAGCCACGACTTCTCAAATATGATGGAGAGCGGCTCAGCAACCACCTCAGCCAGCTCCTTCAGGACCCTGGGATGCACGCCATCTGGCCCCATAGACTTATACTCATTCAGTCTAAGGAGGCACTCTCGGACTTGCTCTACCCTTACAGTGGGGAGGGATTTACCTCCTTGGTCCCCACATGGAGGTATGGGGGTGCAAGACTTAGGGACGTGAAAAAGACTAGAATCCTGGCCACCAGTGAAGACCGAGGTGAAGAACTCATTCAGCACCTCAGCTTTCTCTTCATCTGTTGAAGCCATTTCTCCTTTTAAATTTACCAGAGTAGGCACGCCCGTTTTGGCCTGTCTCTTCTGGCCAATGTACCTGTAGAAGGTTTTCTTGTTGTTTTTCACATCCCTCGCCAAGTTCAGTTCTGCCTGAGCCTTGGCTTTCCTGATCCCACATCTGCAAGTTCGGACGGCATCCCTATATTCTTCCCGGGTGACACAGCCTTGTTTCCAGAGCTTGTACACCCCTTTCTTCACCCTCAGTTCTCTTAGCAGGTCCTTGCTGAGCCATGCCGGTTTTCTACCTCTCCTGCCCACTTTCTTAATCAGGGGAATGGAGACCTCTTGTGCTGCCAGGAGGGCATCCTTGAACAGTAGCCAGCTCTCCTCAACGTCCTTATCTTTGAGGGCAGCGCGCCAGGGGATCTTGGCCAGCATTCCATTGAGTAGCTTGAAGTCTGCTCTTCTAAAGTTGAGCATCCTGGTCCTGCTCTTTGCCAGGCCCACATCGCTTGAGATCACAAACTCAACCAGGGCATGATCGCTGGAGCCCAGGCAGCCTCCAACCTTGACGCCTTTGATGATCTCCTCAGCGTTGGTGAGCAGCAGGTCCAGCAACGCTTGACCTCTGGTCGGTCTGTCCAATACCTTCCCTTCTGCTTGGTGTGCTTAATGCTTGGCCCACAAAGTTATTCCCAGTGCAGTCCAGCAGTCTCTCAGACAGCTTGCAGCCAGCCATGCTGATTTCCCAGCCTGACTGGAATCCCCCATCAAGTTGAGAGTCAGTGAGCGCGGTGCTTCTGGTAGCTGCAGTAAGCAGGGCCCATCAACAGGCTCCCTTGACCAGGCGGCCTGGAGCAGACCCTCACCTCCAGAAGCCCATTATTGGTTCAGTCCCGAATTTTACCCGCAAGTTCTCAACGTGATCGTGGCTGTTCTTAGTCCTTTGCAGTCAGCTTCTTCATAGAGAGGGCAAATACCTTGCCCTCCGGAATTCCATAGTAACAATCATGTCTCCTTTATGTCAGGTGAGGTGTTTTTTGTTGTTGTTGTTTTTTGTTTGCTTGTTTGTTTGTTTTCCATTTTCTAGGTAGAAAATTTAATTTCTGAGCCAGGAGAAGAAGAAGTGCAACATGTAACAATCTTCCTGGCACTGTGCAGTTTGCATGAGTAGCCAAGTGCTCCTCAGGTAACGTGTGCTGCAGAGCTGACCTTGGTGGCAGGGGTTGTGTCTTCATTTTCTTCCTGTCATGTGGGAACATAAGAAGACTCTTCAGAGCAGGAGCTGCAGAGGAAGATGAATGGCATGAGAAGGTAGGGCTAGGAACCAAGGACACCTCCAGAAAGAACAGAAAAACTAAGTCATTTAAGATGCATTATGGCCGTGTGATACTGTCCGTGACTGGAGGAGAAGCACATGGCTAGGAATGACTGATGGCTCTGGTGGGATGAGTGCCTACGTGCGCCGTAAAGGAGAGTTTGTGGGATGTTCTGTGGACATGTGAAGGCTGTGGGAAAGTTAAGAGAGAAAACGTGTGAATTCACAGAAGTGGTATTAGAACCTGGAATAAACCATTTGGATCACTCACATCTGAGTCCGTGCCAGATTGTCGCACTGTCAGAACCTGAGGCCTGGGATTTTCCTTTAGTAGTGCCAACTGCCTGTTGTAAATGAGAAAAGATATTACTAAACATAGCTTCCCTCCTTGTAGTTTTAATATTTCTGTCTTTGCATTCCTTTAGCACCCAGGGTGTTGATGCAGCTGCACAAATCCGCTGTACTGTCCTCCTGTTTTGCATGGAAGAATGGTAAAATAGCAATCTCTGGGTGAAATTTTGTTCAGGCGTTTTCCTTTCTGTGCCCCTAGGAAGCAATGGCTTGGAAATGGCAGTGCCGCCTGGGAACCCACACAGCAACCCAGTATCTCATTGTCTGGGTCTGTGAAAAACCACAATGATGACAAAAGATGTTTCAATTCTGTCTGTGCTGTCAGTGCAGCCCTGAGGAGCGGTGTGGGCATGGCATGGCAGGGAGAAGGGATTTCCCTTCCAATGGGAAAGTGCCTGTTCATGTGTTGGTATGTAACCGCTCCATGGCCTGCTCCATGTGCTTCTGAATGGGCAGCTCAACTTTTGTGTCACTCAGCCACCTGTGGCAGAGGTCAGGATTAGTGCCTTTCAAGGAGCTGAGAAGCATTTCTTGCTCAAGTCCTGCTTCCAAGCTTAACCACCTACAATGAAGTAGATGTCGTTTTTCTGGTGTCCTTCAATTCCGTGTCCGCATTTTCCCAAAAGCAAAAGAATTTGGAGTTAACCAGCTGCAGTGAAGTGAGCGATTTCAGTGCCTATTTCTGATGGTGGCAATGAGTTCAGAGGTCACACTTAATTGACGGTGCCTGTTTCCATTCTGACAAAGGCTGTAGTTTCAGCTGACTTCCCGAGGCTGCCATGTGTGGTGGTGACACAGCCTTGGGCTTGTGCGTTTGCATGACTCCCACCTTTCCTTTCTGTGTCTTGCAGGTCAGCTGGTGCTGGAAGCGGCCGGTATCTGAGTAGGAATGAAGGTGAGTGCAGGAGCAGCTGCTGAGGGGAGGAAGGAAGTCCATGCTAATGAGCTCTGAAGCATCTGTGGGTCCGGTACCAGAATAGGCAGCAGTGATGCAGGGGGCTCCTCGGCAGGAAGCTGGCTGATCCAAATGCTTGCTGAGAGTTTGGAAGCCCAAACCCTTATGGTCTCTGTAAGGGTGGTTAATAAAAAGATATTAACCAAGATGGTGGTAAATAGCCTAAGGTTATTAGCAAAGGGAAACTCACCAATATCGATACCTTGACTAGAAAGCTGAGGCAGCCTCAACTAGGGAGCAATCTCTAAGACATGCTGTCTCAGTGGTGGTCAGCCTTTAAATGAGGTCTCAGAGGAGGTTGAGTCGAGGTCCACCCCTTCTGGGAGCACAGCTAGATTACTCTCACCTGTGCTCCCGCAGCTGACCCAATACTTGCCTCAGCTGATTAATCAGAGGTTCAAGCTGTGATTTCCCATACAGTCTCTAAGCTGAAGGCAGCATCTCCTTGATCTGATGGTGGTGTGCCTGAGTGAGGGAGTGATCCAAGCTGGATGCAGAAGAGTCATCTTAATTTCTCTGCTATTTTACTTCAGATGACACCTATTGGGTGTTGGTTTCTTAAAATTTGGATCTAGGAGGTGGTCTCTTCCTTTGCTTCTGATGAAAGCACAGAAGTGCAGCAGGAGTAGAAGACAAAGAGGTTTTCTTGGTGACAGGAACACCAATTATTTGATTCAAATGTGTAACTGATGTAGATGGTGAAGAACAGATCTGCCTCAAAGACATGCTTGATCACATAAGAAATGAGCATGTGATCCAAGACAGGCAGCGTGGCTTTAGCAGGGGAAGGCCATGCCTAACCAGTCTGGTGGCCTTCTATGATGGAGTGACGGCATTTGTGGACAAAAGGAAGGTAACAGATGTCATTGACCTGGACTTGAGCAAGATCTTTGACATTGCCCTCCACCACATCCTTATCTCTAAACTGGAGGGATGTGGATTTGACAGGTGGACCACCTGGTGGATAAGGGATTGGTTGAAAGGCCACAGACAGAGGGTGGTGATTCATGGTTCTATGTCCAGGTGGAGGCCGATAACAAGTGGTGTCATCCAGGAGTCTGTCTTGGGACCAGTGCTTTTTTACATGGTTATCAGAGACACCAATGATGCAATGGAGTGCACCTTCTGCTGTTTGCTGAGTGGTGCGGCTGACGCAGTGGAAGGAAGGGATGCCATTCAGAGGGAGCTCAACCGAGAGGTTGGCCTACGTGAATCTAATGAGGTTCAACACAGCAAAGTGCAAGGTTTTGCACTTGGTCTGGAGGAATCCCAGGCATTTCTACAGACTGGGAGGAGCAGTCCTTAAGAGAAGCCCCGCAGAGAAGGACCTGGGGGTCCCGGTGGATGAAAAACAGAACGTGAGCCATCAGCGTGCTCTTGCAGCTCAGAGAGCAAATGGTCCCCTGGGCTCCATCAGAAGAGGGGATGGCTAGCAGGGACAGGGAGGTGATTGATCTTCATGATCCTTGAGGTCCCTTCCAACCCGGGCCATTCTATGATTCTGTGATTACACTCGCTGTCAGAAAGAATGGCAGCTGTACAGAAGCTGGATATATTTTGGGACAGTTCTTGTAACCAGTTGATTTTAAGACCTTGCCTGAGTCAAGAGTCTAAATTGAGTGTCAGAAGAAAGCTGGTAAAGTGGCTATTGCTCATTCTTTTTCATTTGCTGATTCTTTCATTCGGGTTCCTTTTCCAAAGGAGATTCTGGTGATGGAAGCAATTGAAGAAAGAACCAAAGCAGCTCTTGCCAAGAGTGCTTGAAGTCCCTGTGGAGAGAAGCAAAGAACTTGGGCTTCCTCTGGGATGCTCCCCACCATGTCTCAGGAAGGAGACAACTGCTGTTCCACTTTCTGCTCTGTGTGTGGAAAGGTACGTCTGGGTTTCTTCTGCTTGTTTATTCTTTCTTTTTCAGGCTTTGAAGGAGAAGGGGTGGAGCAACGGGAGACTCACTGGTCGTTTGTTACCTCAAGAACAGGATGGATTCTGCATTGACTGTGAAAAACCTGGGCTAGTAGCATGGGCATGTTTCAGGCTGGACTTTTCCTTCTTGGTTTCCTTTTGGCTACAGGGAGACAGCTGTCTAAAGGTGTGTTTTCATACCCACTCTCCAAAACCATGTTTCATTGTTGCAGGTGGTTCAGTGTGCTCTTGCAGTGCAGATGCTGTAGTTTGCTGTAGAATCTGAATTGTTTCTGTTCCTAGGGGAGGACTGGGAGGAGGTAGTGAGAAGAGAATTCAATGCCTTAGGTGTATCTTAGTGAGAAATGTTGGCATGAGGTGCTGAAAGTCTTGAGTTGTCAAAGGCCAGTGAGGCTCAGACTCCTTAACCTGCTGGAGCAGGGTGGAAGCAAGGAGTGGGCACTGCCGTCCCACAAGCTGCACTTGGTTCTGGTCTGCCAGGTCTGTGCTGGCCTGGATTTCTTCTGAGAAGTTTGTTGGAGCTGCTTGGAGTAGTGAAGGGTGGGGAGGAAGTGCTGCTCAAGAGCTAAGGCTCTGCATGATCATCTTGGATGGTTTTAACCATGATATCTGAAGACATAGTTTCCATCAGAATGATCCCAACATTGTGCGAGTGTCTCAGATGTATGAGAGCACCCGCCTCCTCCAGCTGAGCCATAGGAAAGCTAACTGTGCCCAGTAATTACAGCTTCTGCAGATTGAATATGCTTCCAAGTGTTTTCCTTAGTGATCAATAATGTCCCAGCACTCTGAGATTCCATCTCTGGCACAGTCTGGAGCATCTCTGCAATCCTTGGTTGCTGGAGGGCACGTGGTGAGTGCATGGACAGGGTGGCACAAACGCGTGCGTGTGCTGAGGAGTTGGGTTGCACACAGGTGCACACAAAGGGGTGTTTGTGGAAGGTGTAGGCACGTAGGTGTTCCCAGGGATGGTTTGCACACGTCTGTGAATGCAAAGGAGGGCACACGATGCAGAGTGTGCATGGGGGTGTGCAAAGCAGGCAGGGTGGTGAATGGGTGTGCGTGTGCACATGGATAGGGGAAGGTTGGGGTTACAGGTTGACCTGTGCTGAGGTGAGTGGGGACTCACGGTGTTGCTCAGTGGTAGATTGGTTCACACTGAGTGCTAACAGGAAACTCGCACACCCTTTTTGTTTCAGCTGTGCCAGCGCTGTGATCCCTTGCTGCAGGGATGGGGTGTTGGAAGGATGGTGTGCGTGCCGAGCTCCCATCTCTTGCAGGAATCAAGTGTAGAGCAAAAGGGATGTTTGGGCCAGGTGACTGTAAGAAGGCTGGCTGCTTTGGATGGTGGTAGCTGATGGAAACAGGTGCTCTGGGGACCGTTCAGCTTTTAACAGAAGACAGGGGTCCTGCAGCAAGAACGACTAGGTTCTCAAGTGGCTTCAGACGTGCACACCGACTACATCCCCGCAGACATTTACCGGTAGGTGGCTCTTGCAGAAGAAGATTCAAGCAGCAGAACCTTTTGCTCAGCTACAGCACACAAATGCTACAAAAGCAGGAACAACCTGCAAGCTCTGGGTCTGTTTGTCTTGCACAGGCATGCACTAACTGCGTTTGATGGTACCCCCCATCCTTGATTTCCTTCCCTGCTTCTTGTCTGATGACGCTGCTGAGCCAGGAACAAGCTGCCCAGTGTGGCAGAGCATGGTGCAGAGCTGTGCTGGGACCTCCTCCCCTTCATCTGCTGCAGATCAGTGCCCCACACGTGCCATTGGGATGCTCTGGCACGGGATGTGCCTCCAACCCAAAGCTCCTTCCCACCTCCCAAGGAAAAACAAAGCAACCCAAGCATCTCCAGCAAAGCTGCCCAGCAGACAGCAGGGAATGCAAACAGCTTCTGGCTGCTCCCCTACACTCCCGTCCTAAGTAAGAGACCCTATGAGGACTGGCTGGGAAATCAGTGCATGACACACGTGAGTGTGCACAGGATTGTGCAAAGCAGTGGGGTTCCACGAGTTTGTGTGTGTGTGTATCTCTGCTGTTATGAAAGCGTGGGAAGACTGCCTTACTGAGTCCCAGATAATTACTTATCCTCAAATGATTTTTCCTGGCCAAAGTTAGAGCCTCTCACAGGTAATCGAGATCAACAGGCTGTTGTTGCACAATCAACAGACACAATCTAGATGATCAGCTGAGGAAAATAAAGCATCATGCCAAGGGTACTAGATAAGTGAGCAGCTTGAGATCTGCACATTTATGTGATGCTCATGGTCTTAGACAATATTTGCCTAGAGAGGTCACATTGAATGAAAGCAAACTCTAAGATGAATGAAAATATGCACAGGAGAAGAAGCCTCTGAGGCTTCTCAAGTGTTATGACCAGAAGACATAAACTCTGTTAAAGCAAACGTTTCTCTCTATTTTTTGTGTTATTCCAGGCAGGCCTTGATTACCGCCTGAACACATGCTGTGGAAGCCCAGCTTATGCAGCACCAGAGCTAATCCAGGGCAAAGTGTCTATTGGCTCAGAGGGATGTAGAGCGGTGTTTGTTTTCCCCTCTTTCCCTTCCCTCTCCACAGAGCATTTAAAGGCAGTGGAGCTCAGGTAGGCTCTCTTGGTTTCCCTTCTGAATTCTGCTAGGTTGCATCGCTTGGTAGCTCTCAGAAGCTGTCAGTGGCCACAGACTAGAAAAGTGCAATTGGTCTCAGTTCACACAGCTGGCTGGTTCGTCTCAGGCTAATCCTGAACTGCCTCAAGCGACTGCTTTGGGGCTCTACAGAACAGCAACTTCGGAGATCTCTTTCTATTACTAAGTGTTTGAAAGAGCAATTTGCTCTGTTAATTATCCATCATTTCTGTGCAGTCTGTTTTGTCAGACTTGTCTTTAGCTTCCAAGTTGTATGTGAAGAATTGTTTCCGTTGTAATGCACAATGAACTAAAAATTGAGAGATGAAAATGTGAAGAGTTTTTCCAGCTTTGATTTCATGTCTGGAATTTTGGAACCCACTACTTGCAGTTGTTAATCTGTCCAAACTGGTCTGGTTTGGGATGCCCTCGTACTTCTTGAATCGCTGTTAAAGGCGGAGCAATTCCTACAAGTGCCATGGCCCCACTGTTGTTCTAATTCTTGTTTCTTTGTTTTCCACACGCTGCTTTTCAAGCCTCCTTTTTCTTTACAGTCAAAGTGAGAACTGCACTGTGTCTGAACCTTGTTGTGCCTCTACATAAAGAGAACCGAACAGCAGCAAAGCCAGACAGGTGACTGTGCTGACAGCTCTCGTGGCCAGTAACACGTAACTGTGCTAAATCCCTTGTGACGGCTTTGATTTCATTTTTGCCAGTGAAATCCTTGTAAAAGGAACTGCAGCAGTGTGATGAGCTAAGGTGAAGATGCTGGTTTTAGTAGTGCTCTAAGCTGAGTGAAAGGGCAATTGAATGAGGGTTATATGCTTTCTCTGGGACAATAAGGTTTTATTTCCTGAGGGAAAGAGCCAGCTTTTCATGGGCTATATGTGGGCTTTGGCAAGGGCAGACAATCCAGTCTGTCAGGAAGCCATTTGAGGTGCTTCAGGTTTGTAAGCTTGTCTTTTTGTTTTTCAGGCGGATATTTGGAGCATGGGTGTACTGTATGCTCTGCTGTGTGGGTTTTTCCTTTGGATGATGACAATATGATGGCACTCTACAGGAGGATACCAGTGGGTATCAGTGGTGCTAGAATACACTGAGAAGGGAAATAGCTGAGCTTGACAAGAGGCCTTGCTTTTCGGATGGCAGAACATGCTGAGCTGTGGGTAGAAAGGCCACAGCACAGTCTGCTGAATATTGTCCCTGTTTTTGCTGCTTTGTCTACCAGTATTTTGTGGATTTGGTTCTACGCTTGGTTGGCCTATGTGGCACTGTAGCCTAATTCTGTACCATGATAGCATACAGAATTTAAGGAGAAGTATTTTCCTGCCAATGGGCTGGATTTTTTTGTATCTGGTTCTTCAACTGGCTGCTCCCTATACTATCTGTAGTAAAAATATAGACACATCATTTGATTTCCCTGAAATGAATGTTCCTAAATGCCAGCTCTTCTCATGTCTACAAAGATCAAAGTTCTGCATTTGCTATTAGAATTTCCTCTTCCAGAATCAGGAGGTAATGTAGGACCCCACAGATTGCCTTCAGAATCCAAAAGTTAGTTCTGTTTCCTTTCGGAGTGCATAACAACCTGAGCACATGAATTGAATGACGTGGCTTGTTAGTCTGGTACAAACTCTGCTGTACACTGAAACCTGGTCCATTTGTAAGCAGGACTTTGTCCATCTCTGCAGGACAGCAGAAAACCCTTTGTGCTAATCATGATGCCAAGAAGCAGAATGCGGCAAATGGCAGATGATCCAACTGCTTCAGGTGTTCATTTCCTTAAAACTGTGAATAGTTTTGCACTGAGAGTTTGTAAGCAGAACAGAGCTCTTAAAGCTGTCAGAGATTATTTCTGCACTGTTCAATTCTATCTGCCTAACATACACCTGATCTCAGAACTGCATTGCTTGAACTGGTGGAACTTGTTGAAGTGAACTGGGATGAGCAAGTTTTAGAACTTAGTCAGAATGCAGTAAAAAATGGATAATCTCATGAGTATTAAGGTACAGGCTTGCTATTTCTGCACTGAATTTGTTTTTATTTTACATGGCTGTGATCTGAAAGTTGCTTGAAACGCAGGCACCTAGGCACTGTTGTGTAACTGAATTTCACACGATAGGTCCTGAAATATCCTGGAATCAAAAACTCTGACTTGTTTTAAGTCTGCTGCTTGAGTCTAATCAGGGTCATAGTGTCTGTGTGCAGTGTTTCTTTCCCTGTAATGCTCCACATCATTTCATTTTGGGAATATTGAAGGAAATGGACTATGTGCCATAACTGTTGTTAGAACAAAGTATGTCTGGTGTGATCTTATGCATAGGTTCTGTAACTGCTCTTCACAGCTCAGGTGTTTGACCTTCCTTTTGGTGAAGTGATGAAATACTGCTGGTTTCTATTTGTGCTTCTAGGCACCTTGAAGCTCTTAGGAATAGAACAATTGTCTCCAGTTCTTTTCAATGATATCAGTAACAGCTCGAGTGTTGCTGCCCACTAGGTAGACCCAAAGAAGCAGATTACAGTGAAACAACACACGAGCTGGACCTGAATGAGGATCACTTTCAAGACAGTGGCTATGCTGCTTCAAGCCTACTTGCTTCTTCCTGCCGCCACTCTATTACCAAGTATCAACAACCTTTCATGATTCAACTTGCAAATGTTTGAAACTAACCCTTGTGTTTCTATGCCTTCCTAGGTGATTCGAGCCCTTGTCAACCCCAAAGATCCAAACCAAGCAGTGTCTTTCCATCAATGGAGAGTTCTTATTAAGCATGAATCGCTGCAATTCGGATGACAGCCTTCCACATGGTAACAATGATGGACACAAGGGGCTCATCCACGTTCATGCTCTCATATCTCCTGGCTCTGCTGAAGCTCCTGACCTGAGCCTGCCAGACACAGCAGTCACCTGCCTGGATTGTGACCCAGCGCCTTTGCAGTGCTGCCCATCCCAAGCACAGCCCGAGTGTCCCAGCAGCAGCACCACCATGCAGGAGCAGGTCAGCATCAGTGAGGTGAAGCTGAGCATCTTAGATGGGGACTTAGAGTCAGGCTGCCAGTCCCAGGCACCAGGCAGCAGCACCAGCTCTGAGCCACTCTCATCTTGACAAGAGGAGTCCCATCTTCACCCTTGACCTCTCAAGCCCTCCTGTCTTTTATTGAATAAAGTCACTCTCATGCTCAGTCATCGCCTCGACTGCATTCTGAGTCTTCAATCACAGGGATTGGGATGAATGCAACAAACAGCAAGGCAGCTCAGCTTGCAATGCTATGGCTGTGGGGTTCGTGCAGGCAGAGCTCTGGGTTCCCATTTTGCCTGGCTTTGGGATGTCTGCAGCAAGATCTCTACCATTTTGTATGGGAGCAAATAATCTCTAGCATCCAGGTTGCTGCTCATGATATATCCCAGTCTTCCTGGCTGTCACTTTGTGATACTTTTCAAAGCCTTTTGATACTCTTTGATGCCTTGGTTGCTCCCTAACACCTCTGTCCTCCTGCCATGTTGACTCACGTCTCCCACTTTTAAGCTGGCTTTGCAGATCATCTCCAGCCCTGTCATCATCACGCTGCAGCAGGAGGTGCTCACCTGGCCCAATGTCTGGCAGTACTGCTTGTTCTGCAGATGAGCAGCTGCCTCCTCATCTCTTCAGCTACAGTAGTTTTTCTCAGGGCAGTTAGATGCAGTCATGCTCCTCTGGATTTGGTGTGTTAAATCCATGCTGCATGGCAGCAGTCAGTGCAATACAAAGGTGTTCTGTGTGCCATAGCATTTCTCCAGGGGCTGCCAAAGGTAGAAGCACAACACAGCACCAACCTTCTGACAGTAATGTCTGTGAGTGTTAGACATGTGAGCACTGCATCATCCCCAGCGTGTCAGTGCTTTTCCACACCAACCTGACTCTCACACTCTGCACTGAATGTAACTCTGCTCTTGTGGAGACAAATGCTTTCTGTCACATCCTCCATCCCTGCAACCATTTGCCGGTAGGCAGCTCTTGCAGAAGAATCAAGCAGCAGAACCTTGTGCTCACCCTACAGCATGCAAATGCTATGAAAGCAGAAATAACCTGGCATGCTCTGGGTCTGCAAGGCTGCACAGATGGGAGAGGTAGATTGTGTTTTTGCAGTGGAAGTTTCCAGTATTTTCAGTACATAGTGTAGGCCCTAACTGAATGTATAACCCTCTTGTAAAACAGCTGTATAAGTAGTTTTTCCACCAAGAAAGTTGCTGAACAGAATTAAGTTCAGACTGGGGGCATTCTGACATGGGGAGAATTGAGACAAGCACAAGATAAATACAGGGTGGGTAGAGCCCAGCACAGGACAGAATGAATGTACTGACTTTTGGAAACATTGCCCTTCTCTGTCCGCAGAAAAGTACAAGGCAGACCTAAAAACAAGAGGTTGGTAATTGACCTTCTATGGAAATGAATCCTAGCCACAGTCTCGAGGAGTCTGTGAGCCTGAGATGCTCAACCAATGAGAGCCATGAGAGCATCACCTGCAGTGGGTTTAGGGCACAGAACAGAATTGATTTCACTGACTGGTGTGCAGTTTCTCCCTTGCCAATAGGGGATGTGCGCGCAGTATTGCAATAATGAATAAGCACTGCTGCTATCGCTGCCATCTTTGCCTAACTAGAAATCTTTGACTTTGAGAGTTTCTCACACAAGGGGAGAGGGTAAGAAAGTAAAGAGGCACAGAAAACTAAGGGAAACTGCTCTTCTTTATCTTATCTATAGAAATTGATACGATGCTGTTGTGCATTTTTTTTAATTTTATTTTTAATTTTTTGCTAATGTCAGTTAGATTGTTTTAAAATATCCACACACCAAAATCTGACTACCAAGCAAATGTAATGAAAATGAAATGAAGGTGAGTTAGTGGAAAGCACAAGGCCATATTATATTAGGCTCCAGCAAATTTACAGGCAGTCACTGCACGAAGAGGTAGATCTGAGTTGCACATTATATGATTCCCACAAAGATTAAGGAAATCTGAAGCTTTCAATATATTTTTTTAATTCTTTTTTCATTTCATTTTTAAACACCTGACCCAGACCCCAACCCTCACAGGAGCTGTAAAGATAACAGCATTAACCAGCAATGTAACTCTAATCCTAACCCTTACCCTGATTCTAAAATCGTCCCTAACTCCAAATGCAACAACAAAAATGATGCTAGAAGTTTGTAGCAAAAGGAACCTTAACCCTGATCATAATCCAAAAAAAAAATCATTATGGTAACAATAATCTTTACCTTAAGAGTAATATTAATCAGAGCCCAGATGATGCCTGCATCCAATCAGAAGCATGCTTTGCATTATTTAAGAGTTGTATTTTTTCCAATGAACTCTCTCTATTATCACGTTTATAAAGTAACAGAGTCTGTTCTTTTTCTCCTGACACTGTGCCTTACTCCTGACATCCCCTGGAAATGACCCAGATAGGGCACCATCAAAGTAATGCTAATAGTAATGTCAATCCTAAGGGTATCTCTAGCCTCAGTGTTAATGGGACGCTAACAACAATCCCAACAGCCTTAAACATTCTGGTGGTGTGAAAGAGGTGCTGCCTTGCACATGCTGGGCAGTCCCATTGCCTGTTAAATGCAGGCGGCAGCGTAGAAACATGATGCCCGTGGTCAGAATGCCCTGTGGCAGATCCTGGCACCGGAGAACTGACCGGAGAACCATGAGAGAACTGACAACAAATCACGCGACATCAGAACCGACCCAGTGGTTATTTACAAGCCTTGGGAGACCCAGACAGGATCTCAGAGTGGTGAATGTAGGTACAGAAGTTGTTACTACTCTGTTTTCTTCTAAAAGAAGTGTTTTTTTTTCATCTCAGAAGTTTGGGGGGGGGGGGGGGGGGGGGGGCGGGAAAGGGATATCAATTTAATTACTCATTAATTTATTGACAGACATTCACGTTTGCTACATTTGGAGAAGTTTTTATTTGTTTGCTGTGGTTTGATTTTTTTTTTTTTCTTTTTTTTTTCCCCCTTCCCTCCTCTTCCATCTTTGTGTTCTTCCCCTATAATCAAAAGAACGGATCCCCAGGGTCTGTCCCGCAGACGATCTTTCCGTGGTCTCTGCTGCCACCTGCTGGCCAATAAGCGGAACTGCCACTGTTGGGCGTTTGGTGCCGCAGGAAGCACAACGCAGATCTGAGTTCTGACCGGTCTACGCAGCAAATCCGCCAATCTTTATTGCGATAAGCCCTCCAGACAAGAGCATAAAGTCTTTGCCTGAGGGCAGGGTTAGTAGTAATGGATGTCAGTTTTGAAATTTCCAGTCCATTCACCATAGCACTTTCTGCCTCCATGTCCCATAACCAGAGCAGCTATGCTGGCATGCTCTCTTGGTTTCTGTCTAAACCACTGTACTATATCCATCAGTTCAGCTGCTGTATTATGGGCAGCAGGGTTTGGGGGGTGGACACTGGTCAGGGCACTCCCACCAGCCTATCCTGCATTTTTTTTTTTTTTTTTTTCATTTTTGGGTTACAATCAGTCAGATCTCAAATAGATCTAGTCCAAATGGAACCTCAAAATCTGACCTTTTAGTGCCTTCATTTACAGAGTCCATTTTATACAGATTCCCTTGTACAGGGCCCCCATGGTCCTCCAGACAGTTGTTACTGATCTTCCATAGGAGAATGATTGAATTAGGTTTTTTCCCATCAAAACTGCCACCTGTCTTTCCAATTTTTCAACACTATCATTCAATAGCTGATTTGCATCAGCCTGAGCCTCTTCAGTTATGTTCAGACAGTTCAAGGCCATTAAAAGTGGCCATGCCACCATGAACACAGCTAACTGTCATTCTCAAGTTGTAAGTATGTCTTTGCTAAGACCATGGAAATACTCAGTCAGGTGGGCCAGGGACTCATGGACCCTCCCTCCGTCCCACACAGGGCCCCATTTTTCAGTGACAGAAGCAGTGCTGCATTTTGAGGATCCTAGGAATCCCAGGACATGCCCTGACAAAAGGTCATTCAAAGGGGTAGTCTTTCCCCATCCAAACAACTCCATGATATTCACAGAATCACAGAATTGTAGGGGTTGGAAGGGACCTCCAGAGACCACTGAGTCCAGTCCCCCTGCCAAAGCAGGTTCCCTACACCACGTTGCACAGCTCAGCATCCAGGCAGGTCTTGAATATCTCCAGAGAAGGAGATTCCACAACCACCCTAGGCAGCCTGTTCCAGTGCTCTGTCACTCTCACCATAAAGAAGTTATTGCACACATTAGTGCAGAATTTCCTATGGTGCAGTTTCTGTCTGTTTCCCCTTGTCCCTCCTCCACACACTGCTGAAAAGAGTCTGGCCTCACCTCTTTGCCCCCCACACCTCAAATATTTATAGACCTGGATCAGGTCCCCTCTCAGCCTTCTTTTCTCAAGGCTAAACAGACCCAGTTCCCTAAGTCTCTCCTCATAGGGGAGATGCTCCAGGCCCTTCACCATCTTTGTGGTCCTCCACTGGACTCTTTCCAAGAGATCCCTGTCTTTTTTGTACTGGGGAGCCCAGAACTGGACACAATATTCCAGATGAGGCCTCACCAGGGCAGAGTAGAGGGGGAGGATCACCTCCTTCGACCTGCTGGACACGCTCTTTTTAATGCACCCCAGGATGCCATTGGCTTTTTTGGCTACAAGGGCACACTGCTGGCTCATGGTCAATCTGTCGTCCACCAGGACGCCCAGATCCCTCTCAGCAGAGCTCCTCCCCAGCAGCTCTTCCCCCAGCCTGTACTGGTGCATGCAATTATTTCTACCCAGGTGCAAGACTCTACACTTGCTTTTGTTAAACCTCATCCGGTGTCTTACTGCCCAGCTCTCCAGCCTGTCCAGGTCTCGCTGAATGGCAGCACAGCCTTCAGGCGTGTCAGCCAATCCTCCCAACTTCGTGTCATCAGCAAACTTGCTGAGGGTGGTCACTATCCCCTCATCAAGGTCGTTGATGAAGATGTTGAACAAGACCGGACCCAGCACAGACCCCTGGGGGACGCCGCTAGTTACAGCCCTGCAGCCAGACACTGCACCGCCAACGACAACCCTCTGCACTCTGCCAGTCAGCCAGTTCTCGACCCACTTCACTGTCCAATCACCTATCCCATACTTCCTCAGCTTTGGTATAAGTATGTCATGGGAGACTGTATCAGTTATAGAGGTTATAGAGTTCAATTCCTGTAGTCAATTTGGCGGCCCAGGTGGGACCAGCTCTGTTCGCTGCAGGACCAGCTGAGAGGGAGACACTTTTGGCGCACCCTGAGATTTCTCTGAAGGACTCCCTTCCTCACCTGATCACTACAGGGACAGACAAGGACCACCCATAGGTGGACCAGGTATGTGTATGGTAAGTGGAGCCCATATGTCTTGAGGAGACATCCTACACAGTTTACAGCCATACGTGCTGCTCCCAGGGAGGTGAGCTCATGGCTTTGGTTGCCAGCTGGGTAGGAAGACTCCTTGGGTGAGTTCCTATGAAAGGGAACTGTATGTCATATGAATGGAAACAAGAACAAATACTCTCTCCCAGGTAGTTGACAATAGGAGGGACCTAGGTTGGTCTCTCCTACGGGTATGGGATATAGTGGATAGCCTGTCAAATGGTAGCCTGGGTTCTCCAAGTTGTAATCACGGGGGTTATAGGTTGTATGTTCAATATTATCATCTGCTTTAAGTGTTTGGTACCGTGTGTCAAGCCGACTCTGGGAAAAACATTAACGTTTGCAACTGGTCGACCAGAGTATGAGTGTTATTAAGATTCCAGCTAGAAAACGTTGTCAGCATTGTGTAGTATGAATAAACCATGGTTTTTGATCTAAATGTCAGAGTGAGTGTGGTGTGAGTGAGACACAGAACAGCTGCAGGGTGAGTGCCGAGTCCCGATCCATGTTTCCTTCCTCCTGTGAGGGAAATGGCCAGACACGGACAAAGTGAAAGACTGTGTTGTCTGTCCACTCATATGTACTTTCTGCTTGTATGTAAGAAGACGGGAGTTTGTACTCTGTAGATTAGTAAGATTGTCCTGAGGAGAGGTGTACATTCCACCCGACCAATGAATGTCAACCCATTTATGTAATACTATGTACTGCTTGCGAGGAAGTGTGTGAGGGAGGTGGTTCAATCAGTGCTGGTTCTGTGGCACAGTGTTTATAACTGAAGAATACAGACTGTATTAAGGGAGTTTATGTGAACTGAAGAACTGTACTGTTTGACAAACAGTTTTGATGGTATAAGAAAGTGTAATTGTTAATGATATATGGAAGTGTACTTGAGGGAATGTGGAAGTGTATCTGAGCATCCAAACAGAGGAAGCATTTACAGAAGAAAAAAGGTTAAAGTGAGTTTACCTGCACTGACATGAGAGCAACACCCTGAACCTCTGCCCTGTGAGCTGAGCAGAGCAGAGCAGAGACACAGTCCTCATGTATCAGGTAGTGTTATTCTGCTTACCAAATGAATGAGTTCACTACAGAAGAGGCAAATCTTCCCCTCTGCTCCATCTGTGGCATACTCTGGAGTTCAAGGCATTGCAAAGCTATGGCACATCTACTTTCTTTCAATGATGAAAACTTAGTGTGCTCTGGGCTCTCATTTCAATTGCATCTAAAGAAGTCTAGGGTCATGCCAGCTGACAGGAAGCTGGCAAATGTTGTCTCATTGTAAGGAAGAGCAAGAAAGATGACATGGGCAATTATGGACCTGTCAGTCCAGAGCCTGGTAAAATTATGGAGAAAATGATGGTGGGAGTTATGGAAAAACAGCTGAAGGACAATTCTGTCATTGGTCGCAGCCAACACAAGTTTGTGAGGCAAAGGTCCTGTTTAATTTAAGCTCATTTTGTGACACAGTTATCCGTTTAGTTGACCAAGGGAAGCCAGTTGATGTAATCCTTGAGGATTTCAGTGGAGATTTTGATACTGTTTCTCACAACAACCTTCTGGACAGAATGTTCTGCATATGGCTAGACAGAAACACAATGTGGTGGGTGAGCAGTTGGCCAGTAGGTCAGTCCCAAAGGATTATAGTCAGTTTTTTCCATCAGGCTGGTAGATGGTCACTGTCGGGGTCCCCAGGGTTCCATTTTGGGGCCACTTTCCTTTCATGTTTATGCAGATGACTTGAATGCAGGACTAGAAGACGTTCTGAGCAAGTTTGCTGATGAGACCAGATGAGGAGGTGCTGTTGCCTCCACTGAGGGTGGAGAGGACTTGCAGAGAGATGTGGACAAGTCAGAGAAGTGGGTACCAGTTGGTACTAAGCACCAAGTGCATAACGTATAACAAGAACAAGTGCCTGATTGTGCACCGCAGAACATAAAGGACTTCAAACTCTGGGAGAATGTGCAAACGAGGGCACTGGAACTGAGAGATCTGAAGTTCAGAGTTTCACAGGGATTGACTGCTTGTTCAGACTGGGCCCTTCTCACATCCCTTCTCACATCCTGCAATGAAACATAGGTCTCATATGGGACATGAACCTCACAGCGTCCTTGCACCACATGTAGAGCCTGGGATCTTCTGTCCCCATGTCTTTCATTTAACATCATACGGACCTCCAACCCATTGCCCCAGGAAATGCCAGGAGCCAACATGAGAGACAGGATCTCTCTACCACTGGTCTTGCAATCAGGGCTTGACCTGTCTGCCTCGTAAGGCAAAGGAGAGGTTTCTTAGCATGCCAGTGCCTTTGCCTGCCTGTAGTCATGGCTTCCAGTTATCTTCTCTAACAAGTCCCTTGGGAAGCTTACTTGGTAATGGCCCTCAGTGGGCCCATTAATACTCCAAGAAACTTCACTGTTACTTCCGACTTTGTCTTGTTGAGCACTTTGTGCAAACTTCTCTCTGCACTAGAGGCTGATGAACTCAGCATCAAATGCACCCTGGGGCCCATTATAACCTAAAGAATCTCCTGTGCCTTATGCCATCTTGTTATCTTCTTCAGGTTATCAGAACTTGTTCAGCAAAAAGGAGGGATATCTGGAGAGAGCTTAAAGAATCCAGTATAAATTTATTGTCTATTTATTTATAGTTGGGTTTAAAGAAGACATTAAAGCAGCACTGTGCAACTGATACCAATCCAGGATGTCCCAATGAGTTCTGTACTGTTACTGTGTTGACAAAGGTCCTTCTCAACCTCCCCACCCAATTTCTGCTCACAATGGACCTATGGGACTTGCATCACTTTTCTTCACATCACTCTTCTCCTCTGCATTCATCCGCTCAGTGTTAAAACTGCTTTGCACCAACTCCCACTGGCTTTCCTCAGAGAACCAGCTACACATGGAAAAGGAAAGATTTCTCTTTTTTATCTGGCCAGCAAATGGAAAGAAAGGTGATGCAATTGAATGAACAGTAAAACACAGTGATCAACTGCATGCCATGTTCAAGCGGCATCTATTGAAGTTTTTCTTTCATATGGAATATTTTTAAAAGAAATGATTTATTCTGAGGTAGGATAGGATAGATTGAATCACAGTGAAGTAGTTGACAACAGAGGCCATCAGACTCTGAGAGATGGAGCAAATTCCAGTAATCTTCCTGGGATAGATCAGCCAGGTAGTTGAGAGGTATCAACTTAAAACTGATCAGGACTTGTGAGTATTTCACACATTGAGATGGGTTAACACATTCTCATTGATTTATATCTTTGTCTCCAACTCTGTTTTTCACTTTTACTGACATTAATGAACATCTTTCAGACTTCGTGCCTTAATAAAAAAGAGACAGTGATTGAGAAAAAGAAAAAGTATAAGAAGAAAAAGAAAAAGAATAGATAGGAAGGGATAGATCAAATCACAGTGAAGGAGTTGACAACACATTCCATCAGACTTTGGGGAGATGGAACAAATTCCAGTAATCCCCCTGAAAGTCAGAAATCAGACAGATAATTGGGAGGTATCTGACTGAACAAAGAGCAAGGGATGGAGAAATCTGGAGGGCAGTGGGAGTAGTGTGTGCCCAAATGGCCTGCTGAAAACATGCCCTTAACCATGGCCATTTCTTTAGGAGAGCTGAAAAAACTTGGAGGATGAGACACATCAAATAGGCAGCAGGGAAGAGTAGTGCTGGGCACCAGGCTACAGTCACAGGGCATTGGCACTGGCACCGCTGTCTGTGTCTCTGAACCTGAAGGCATTTGTGTCCAGCGAACACAGTTCTGGAAAACATTGTAGTTTCAGTAAAAGAAAAAAAAAGACATCAAATCACCTCAAAGATTCATATTTACAACTTAAAATGGAACAAGACTCATGAGAATTTTTCATGTTGAGAAGGGTTAACACATTTTCATTGATTTCCATCTTTGTCTTCAATTATTTGTTTCAGTTTTATTGACATTTATGATCAACTATTAAGCTTACAGCCTCAAAATAAATAAATAAATTAAAAGAGATACATTTGCATCTTTTACATGGCCTGATGCCCCTTTCACCTTCACAGTTCCCACAAGTCCTTCCATGCCGGAGAGTATGAGATCCAGCAGAGCACCTCTCCTCTTTGGTTCCTCCACTGCTTGGTCAAGAAGCTGCCATCTGTGCTCTCCATGGATCTGCTGGATGCCACATGCCCTGCTGTGCTGTCCCTGCCACAGATAATGGAGTGACAAAGGCCACCAAATGGGACAAGGGACAGACAACATCAGATTCCCATCTGTCTGCAGAGGGCACCTTCCATTTACTCTCCCTGATCAGGAAGACAGGAAAAGACACTGATGGTCTCCTCTGTTTGCCATTTCCATTAGCTCTGACCTGTCTGCTCTTCCATCCCCAGGCAGAGCTCAGTGCACTCTCACAGAGGGCAGTCGCCCTTCTTTGTCTCCTCGCCCATCCATCCTAAAGACTCGGTATCCCCCTTGTGCTACAGTGCAGTTGTGGAAACCATTAAACTGTGTCCCCATGGTCCAAACAGGAGCTCAGGCCTGCAGCTCTACCAAGATTTCTAGCTTCTTGTGTGTTGGTGTTTGCATTAGTGCAAAAGCACAGAAGTAAATATCCCAATTGAAAAGCATCACTGGACATAGCCTGACTGGATAGCTCATCTATAGAATCAGTGTGCAGAAGGTGGCACACAAACATTAGACCGATCGTGGGTCTTGGAGGTGACGTAGCAGCACGGACACACCATGGGCATGGCTTTCCTGAAGGCCCTGTGCTGCTCTTGTAGCTGTGAGTGAATTCACCGGACAGCCGGTGCTATCCCCTCTCTGGCCCTCAGCTGATGCCCAGGAAGGAGGTGTCTATCTCAGGGATTTCCCACACGGTTTACAAGCACTTGCAAACATCAGGAGCAGCCCAGGCACCTTGGGCATCACCCAGTGTCTGTGTGTGAGCTGCTGCCTCCCAGCTGAAGGACCGAGGACTCAGAGCAGGAGCTCACATGCAGGCAACTCCTTGTGCACTTCTGAACTGAACCAGAGAAATCCCAGCTCCTGTGGTTCTGTGGGGAGCCGAATCCCATTTCAGCTCCAGGATTTCTGTCAAGGGATGAGACTCCTGCGCTGCCTCAGCTGGATCACTGCCCTGCACAGGGAAAGTCCAAACCTCGCCTTCCTTGTCTGGTTGCCCTTATTGTTTCATCAAACGATCTCTGGGAGCACTCCCCATATGTCTCCAATCAGTCACTGACCACTGGACATGTGGTGGTTAATTGAGTGGATTTCAAAGCACAGTCATGATGCTGTTGTCTTTCAGGAGCTGTTGGCCATGAGGACCCAGGGACATGTCAGGGGAAATGAGTGGGAAGGATAAAAATGACATAATCTGCTGCTTGCTTGTCCAGGTTCCTGGGACACAGGGAGCTCATAAAAGTGGGCAGAGCTGCAGAGAGACAGCTGTGCCCAGGAGCAGATCTCGTGCACAGCACAGCCTGCAGGTGACAGAAGGAGAGGAGAGAAATTGGAGAGAGCTTGCAGGATGTGTGTGGTGTGAGCGGGCTGTGAACTCACTGCAGGAGCATTGCTCACAGACCATGACAAGGTAAGTCTCACAGCTGACCATGAGCTGCTTTTAATTAAGGGGTAACTATAACTGGGACATCCCATAGGAGATCTGACTGCAGGCACTGCATGTTTCTTTACTGTGGAAAAAGCTTTCTGCTCCAGCTGAGACGGGTGCCCAGGGCTGTCCTGCAGAGCAGGGTCCCTGCTGTGCCCCAGGGGCTGTGTGCCGGGTATGGGACTCTGCCGCCTGCCAGGCTCAGCACTCAGCCTGCCCGGGGAGCTGCCCAGGGCACTGTGGGGAGACGTGTGGGGTAAGGAGCCCCCGGCAGGGTTTGTGCTGCCACAGCTGCTGCCTGGGGCAGGGGATCACAGCTCCACTGCACAACTGAATGTTTCTGAGGGCACTTTGCAAGAGGAGAGCCAAGGCAGGGGGTTTCCATTTCCTGTTCTGAGGCAAAGAGGTTTGGAGTCAGAAATCTAAAAGGGGCAATAAGAGTTCTGAGAATTTTTCATCAATCAATTGCTTGTTTTGTGAACACTCACACATGATGTGCTTTCAGTCTCCCCTTTCTCGAAGGATGGAATTATCTTCATTTTCTGTAGGCATGAATAATTCACTTATCCTACAAACAGGCAGCATTTTCTAACTGAAACTGAATGCCACAGAAGCTCGGGTAGGGGGCTCTAAGAGCACTTGGGGTAAAGATATGAGACATGAAACAGATGAAAATATCCAGGGAGAAGGGATAAGAAAATAAGAGGAAGGTTAGAGCTCCATATGCTGCTTCTGCTTAAGGAATGCTGATCTACATGAAATTAAATGCAAGTAATAGTGCTAAATGTACACTGTTGTAGGAGAATTAAAACATTTCATAGTATAGCAGGAGTAGTGCCTCTGAGAATGGTCTGGACTTGTCATTATCTTCTGCACTCTGAGCAGGACTCCAAGCCCAACAACAGCAGATGCCCAACAGCAGCTCCATCAGTGAGTTCCTCCTGCTGCCGTTGGCAGACACGCGGCAGCTGCAGCTCCTGCACTTCTGGCTCTTCCTGGGCATCTACCTGGCTGCCCTCCTGGGCAACGGCCTCATCAGCACAGCCGTAGCCTGCGACCGCCGCCTGCACACCCCCATGTACTTCTTCCTCCTCAACCTGGCCCTCCTCGACCTGGGCAGCATCTCCACCACTCTCCCCAAAGCCATGGCCAACGCCCTCTGGGACAACAGGGCCATCTCCTACACAGGATGTGCTGCACAGCTCTTTTTCTTTACCTTCTTCATGTCAGCAGAGTATTCCCTTCTCACCATCATGTCCTATGACCGCTATGTTGCCATCTGCAAGCCCCTGCACTACGGGACCTTGATGGACAGCAGAGCTTGTGCCACCATGGCAGCAGCTGCCTGGGGCACTGGGGTTCTCAATTCCCTGCTGCACACTGCCAGTACGTTTTCACTGCCTCTCTGCCAAGGCAATGTTGTCAACCAGTTTTTCTGTGAAATTCCCCAGATCCTCAAGCTCTCCTGCTCAGAATCAAATCTCAGGGAAGTTGTGTTTCTCATTTTTACTATCAGTTTAGACGTAGGCTGCTATGTTTTCATAGTTGTGTCCTATGTGCAGATCTTCGTGGCTGTGCTGAGGATGCCCTCTGAGCAGGGACGGCGCAAAGCCTTCTCCACGTGCCTCCCTCACCTGGCCGTGGTCTCCCTGTTTCTCAGCACTGGTGCTTTTGCCTACCTGAAGCCCCCCTCCATTCCCTCCCCACTCCTGGATCTGACAGTGGCACTTCTGTACTCAGTGGTTCCTCCAACACTGAACCCTATTATCTACAGCATGAGGAACAGGGAGATCAAGCACGCTCTCAGGAAGGTGTTGCAATACTCACTATTCCCGCTTCAATAAAGTGCACATCTTCATCGCATGATTCCCAGTGATGGTTCTTCATCTTTTATGCATCTTTGATTGATTGATTATGTGAGATATAGCAACGTGCAAAAAAATGTTATTGAACTTATAAATAAAAATTTGTTTCACTTCTTTCACACCTACTATCCATTTTCTCACTCCAAGAGCTCATGTAAACATGGAACCAGATTCCCCGAATAGGTTAAGAGATAAATAAATAGCATTCAAAATACGCTTTTCCTTAGCTCTTCTCTTATCCAACTTTGTCTGGATTTGGGGAAGGTACAGCCACAGATAGAAGCACAACTAGTTCTTTTCATTCCTCCTCTCTTTACACTGATACAGTGCACAGAGGATTCGAGTCCTCTCATTTCTACAGGCCTGAAGGTCTTGTGTGTCTCACAGCAGTCCCGTCGTCTCTACAGCAGCACTCAGTGGTTTGCTTAATTTTCTTATCTCAATACTTGGAACAGCTACAGGACCTGTAGCATAAGTGACTGCAGAGCTCCTTATGAGGGGTGGAGTGACAGTGGGATCTGTCCAGAGCTTGGAGCAACTGCAGGATGTGTAGCAAAAACTTGGAGCTATTGCAGGGACTGTGCCAGGAGTTGCAGAGGCTGCAGCAATGTCAGCAGATCCAGCTCTCTTCCCCTTGAAGATGCTGAATAGTGTTGAAGACAGCTCAGTAGGTGTGGGCCAGGCCCTGGCACACTGCAGTCATTTGGGCCTTTTTAGGATTACCAGTGCCACAGCAGACCTGTCTCCAATATTCTACCAGTTTCTCAGGATCCTGCAGTTGCTCGGAGATGAAGTTCCAAAGCCCTGGGGGTGCCCACCACTCCAGGCAGCTGCCCAGACTGTCCCACACCCCCTGCCATGCAGAGCCTTCTCACCTTGGGGCAGATCTCTCACTGATATTCCTGAATAATTGTTTAACCTCAATCCTAGAATCATAGAATCACCAAGGCTGGAAAAGGCCTGAAAGATCATCCAATCCAACCGTTCACCTATTACCAATAGCTCCCACTTAACCATGTCCCTCAACACAATATCCAGTCTCTCCTTGAATACCCCTGGTCTCCCAGAGACGACAGTGTAAAATGTGTAATTCCTAATCATACCAACAATATTACTTCCAAAACCCAAAGATGTCCAAAGAGCTGAATGTGCACAAAACTTCACTTTGCCAATTTTATCGTGGTACAAACCAAGGTCAAACAGCATAGCAAAATAAATACCCTAATCCAGCATCCAGAGTTGACAAATGATGCAGCAGGGAAAACAAGCAGCAAGCAAGGAGCTGAGAAATGCAGCTTCATGAGAAGACTCAGCAAGCTTCACAAATAGGGAAACTATCAGCCTGCACATCTCCAACTCCCACAAAGCCCTGTCCACTCTGGACAGATGTGCTGTTACCACAATCCTTGGAGCCTCACATCAGGCACCAAAATGACTGTGGTTGTTGAACCCAACATGTGGCTCAGCAGCTCACAGTGCTTTGTGCACTGCCCCATTCCCAGTGGGATGGGGATGAGAACTGGGAAAAAGAGTACAACTTCTGGGTTGTAACAAAGCAGTTTACTAAGAGAGATAAAAGGAGAGGAGTAATAGTAATCACTATATATCCGTTGATATAGAATCGTATGTAACAACTGATGCACAAGCACTTGCTCAGCACCACCAGACTGATGCTCAGCTGGGCCCTGAGCAGTGAAGAGACTGAGATGAACTCCCACCCCTTTCAATACAATTTCTGCTTGCTGTCAGCTGATAGAGAACGTCCCTTTGGCCACTATCAGTCAGCTGTCCTCACTCTGTTCCCTCCCAGCTCCATGTGCCCTCCACTGACCATGGCCTTGGCTCTGTACAACACTGCTTAGCAGCAGCTGTAAACATCAGAGTGTTATCAATGGTTTTCTCCTAGAACCAAAACACTGCACCACAGCAGACAGTCTGAAGAAAACAATTCCATCCCAGCTGTAACTCAGATTCCTGCCTGTCCCCTCTTCTTGTTCTTCCTGATCAGGAAGCAAGGAACAGAATCTGCCGCTCTCCTCTCTGAGCCCTTTCCATCAGTTCTCAGCTGGCTCCTCTGCCATCCCCAGGCAGAGCTCAGTGCCCTCTCATGGATGGCAGCAGCCTTTTCTCTTCTTCCTTGCCCATCCGTCATGCAGAATCTGTACCCCATTTGCTACAGTACAGAGCTGAGAATCAACCCACCGTGTCTCTGTGAACCAAACAAGACCCTAGGCCTGCAAAGGCACAGAGATTTGGAGTTCGCTGAGTGAATGTTTGTGGTCCTCTCATTAGTGTAAGGATTCTTCAGAAAGCATCCCCTTCCAGAAGCATGCTTTGATTTAGCCTGTCTGGGTCTTGCATCTACACTGTGGTACTGATGTTCAGGGCCTTGCTCAGAATCAGCAGCCTGCATGAAAGGAAAAGCTCTGTGGTTTTCTCTTGATTTGTCCCGTTTATTTCCCATGCTACCCGCACTGGTCTACAGGCACTTTAGGGCAGCAGTAGGTTGGGGTTACCCCCAGAGGGTACACAGTAAGATTTAGGACGGGGTATTGGCAACAAGACTTTCTCTGAGGAATCCTCACACAATCCTATAGAACAACTCAGAGGCTTTCCATTCAATCTCCAACAGCAACAATATCCCTCAGCCCTTCTCTGTCACATCCAATTCCCCACCCTTCCCCATTTGGACCTGGTTTAAAGCCCTATAATCAATCAGTGCAGGAGCATTTCAGATGGGGTCATGGAGGAGGCAGACTGCCATTCTTGGGGTGGCCATTTTCCCAGGAGGGCATGGTGGGAGGGCTTTGTCCCATCTGGTTCCACCAACACTTGCATCCACCCAGCAGAAGGCTGTGCCCTCTGTGTCCCACTTGAACTCTGCATGGAGCTTACAGTTGGCAGTGACATGGCTGAGAAGCTCTGGGCATGGATTAAGGGACAGGGAATTAATGTGCCTTCCTAACTTCCTCCCTGCATGCCTTAGCAACTTCCTTGTAATCTCCCCAAGTACCCAGCCCCTTCTTCCAGAGGACGGAGATTCTCTTTTTCTTCCTGAGTCTCAATAGTTTTTCCCAGTTCATCTGCACTGGTCTTCTTCCCCTATGGCTCACCTTATGGCATTCAGGGACAGCCTGATCTCGTGCCTTTAAGATTTCCATCTTGAGGAGTGTCCAGGCTTCCTGGACCCCTTTACCCATAAGGAGCGACTCCCAAGGGACCTGTGCTACAAGTGTCCTGAACAGGTCAAAGTCCGCCCTCTAGAAGTTCAGGATAGTAGTTTTGCTAGTCACCCTTCTGACATCTCCAAGAATAGAGAATTCTACCATTTCATGGCCACTCTGCCCAAGACAGTCCCCAACCTTCTCAACTCCTACCAGTCCTTCACTGTTAGTGAAGAGCAGGTCTAGCAAGGAACCACCCCTGGTAGGACTTCATACCAGCTGTGTAAGGAAGCTGTCTTGCATGCAATCTATAAACCTCTTGGACTGATTCCTCTGCTATTTATTATATTCCCAGCATATATCAGAGAAGTTGTAGTCTCCCAAGAAAATGAGTGCTGGCAATCTTGCGACTTCAGTAAGCTGCTCATAGAATGCCTCACCCATCAATTAGGCGGTCTATAAGAAACCTTTAGCAAGATGTCACACTTACAGGCCTTTCCCCCGATCCTTACAAACATGCACTTCATTCTGAAGTCCAAGCTCTTCAACATCAAAACTCTCTTTAATATAAAGGGCCACACCACCACCCTTCCTTCCTCCTCTATCCCTTCTGAAGAGCTTGTAACCATCCATCACAGCACTCCAGTCATGGCAGTGGTCCCACCATGGGTCGGTAATAGCAACTAGGTCATGGTTTGTCAGATGCACAGTTGCTTCCAGCTCCTCTTGCTTTTTGACCAAGCTGCGTGCGTTGGTGTAGACGCACTTCAGCTGAGGCATCTGCCTCTCTCCCAGCTCAAACAGCATTTCCCTAGGCTTATCTCTGGTAAGCCCTGTTTTGTCCACTCCCCCATCGTAGCTAGTTTAAAGCTCTTTCGATAAGCCCCGCTACCGTCTATGCTAGGATTCACTTCCCCCTTTGAGACAGTTGGGTTCCATTCATGGATAACAGACCATGGGCCAAGTAAACTGTCCTGTGATCAAAGAACTCAAAGTTTCTGGCTCAGTACCAACCTCTGAGACAATTGTTCATTGCTTTGCTTTCCAAGCCTGCTCTGTGTCCCTCACTGCCACTGAAGGTATAGAACAAAAAATCACTTGATCTCCCACTTTGTGAACTAAATGGCCTAAATTCCTGAAATCTCTTTTTATAGTTTGTAGTCTTATCTAAGAAATTTCATCACTGCCCACCTAAACTATGAGTAGTGGAAAATAATCAGTGGACCTAACCAGCACTGGGAGTTTCCTCATTATGTCCCTGACCTGAAACCAAGAAGGCAGCAGACTTACTGACAACTGGGGTCCAGTCTGCAAATGGGGCCCTCTATTCCTCTGAGAAGGGAGTCACCCACCACGGCCACCCTTCTTTCTTTCATGGCAGAGGAAGTCACAAGGCTTGGTAGTGACTGCCTTGCATTAGGTTTCCTCCTAGGCAGATCCTCCATTGCCTCCCCATTCTTATCTCCTTCAGATTTCAGAGTGTCAAACCTGTTGCTTAGATGGATCAGGGGTCGAGGGCTAGGCAGGCATGGGGGGGCTCCTGTGATGTTGAGTTGGGACTCTCTTCCAACCCTTCTCATCAGTCAGGTCTGTCTGACTGTGACAGGGCAGGGAGTCAACCACTTTTCTGGGGGTATCTGCCTGGCAGCCTTCCCTCGGGGATGCCAGCAAGTCACTCCACCAGCCCATCTCCCGATCACACTCCCTGATGGTAAACTGTGAGTAAAACCTTGAGTAAAGTGAGAGTTCACCTAGACAAAAGTATGAGTAGAAACATGGACTGACGTGAGGGTAAACCCAGAGTAAACCCAGGATCCCATCCATTGGGCATGCACAGCCTCTGAGGGCAACTTTTTCCAGTGTTGCTGTGTAAAAATATAGGTTCCTCACATCTAACCTATGTCTCCCCTTTTTAATTTAAATCCGTTTCCATTTGTCCTGTTATCAACAGACCATCCCATCCTTATTCTAGCGTTAGGCATCTCATCCTCAGATGGAAACCCTGGGGCTGAATTGGGATCAGTTTTTCAAAGAACCACAGGAGCTACAAGTTCACCTAGCTGAGTTCAGATGTGCACAGTGAGGTGTCTGTGTGTGAGTCCCTCATCTGAATCCTTGGTTTTTATTCCACAGGGACTGCACTACTCATACACAGTCTCTCAGTGATGCCCAAGGTGCCTTGGGTGATCCTAGTTTTGTGCTAGTGCTTGTAAACTGTGACGGAAAATCTATGAGATAGACACCTCCTTCTGGAGCATCAGCTGAGGGCCAGAAGGGAGGTATTCTTGGCCATCCTAAATACCACCTCAGCCACGTGCTTAGGGCACCCATTGTGTCTTTTGCACCTGACCCCATGGAGTATGTAGTGATATTCAGCTTATCAAAAGGATGAGCTCAGAACAGAAGAGGCAGATCTTCCTCTCTGCTCCATCTGTGGCATAGTCTGGATTTCAAGGCATTGCAAAGCTATGGCACATCTACGTTCTTGCACTGATGACACTTTAGCATGCTCTGGGCTCGCATTTCAATGGCATCTAATAAATCTAGGGTCATACCTGTTGACAGGAAGCTGGCAAATGTTGTCTCATTGTAAGGAAGAGCAAGAAAGATGACACGGGCAACTATGGACCTGTCAGTCTCACTACAGTGCTTGGTAAAATTATGGAGAAAATGATGGTGGGAGTTATGGAAAAACAACTGAAGGACAGGTCACAGACAACACAAGATACAGAGGGGAAGGCCCTATTTAATTTCAGGTCTTTTTATGACACCTTTATCCATTGAGCTGAACAAGGGAAGGCAGTTGATGTAATCCTTGAGGATTTCAGTAGAGCTTTTGATACTATTTCTCCAGCACCCTTCTGGACAGAAATTCCTGCATACAGCTAGACAGAAACAGAACGTGGTGTGTTGTAATACAAGAAGAATTTTACAGAGCAGCAGCCATGGATTGAGATAAGGAGTTCACAGAGCAGCAGCTGCGGAGCAGGATAAACAGCATGAGAACAAAGGACATCTCTAGGAAAAGAATGAATGGCTCGTGGCTTTGAAGGGGGGTTATAGGGTTGTTATTGCAGTAGCTTTCCTCCAATTAGCGTGTGTGATTTTTGGACACCCTTGTCTGTCTCCTATAAAAGTCTGGCTTTCGGGCAATAAATTGATGCAGCTATATGTAACTATATTGGTGTTTCTCTGTTTGACCCAGCACGCTGACATTTTGCCTTTCAGGTTCACCAGCAGTGGTGGGTGAGCAGTTGGCCAGTAGTTCTGTCCCAAAGGATTATAGTCAGTGGGTTCCATTGGGCTGGTAGATGGTCACTGTCAGAGCTCCCCAGGGTTCCATTTTAGGGCCACTTTCCTTTCATGTTTATGCAGATGACTTGCATGCAGGACTAGAAGATGTTCTGAGCAAGTTTGCTGATGAGACCAGATGAGGAGGTGTTGTTGCCTCCACTTAGGGTGGAGAGGACTTGCAGAGAGATGTGGACAAGTCAGAGAAGTGGGTACCAGTTGGTACTAAGCACCAAGTGCATAAAGTATAACAAGAACAAGTGCCTGATTGTGCACCTGGGTATGGGCAACCCTGGACATAAACACTGTCTGTATATTGGACACATGAGAGACGTCTGACTGAAAAGGATTGGGGGTCCTGCTCAACATAAAATTTTAAGTGAGTCAGCAGTGTGCCCAGCCAGCCAAGAAGGCCAACAGTCCCCTAAAGTGCATCAAGCAATTTATTGCCAGCTGGGTGGGAGAAAGGTTTGTCCCTCTTTGCTCTGCATTGCTACTGCCTCACCTGGAGCACTGGGTGCACTTCTGGGCAATGCAGAACATAAAGAACATCAAACTATGGGAGAGTGTGCACAGGAGGGCACTGGAACTGAGAGATCTGAAGTTCAGAGTTTCACTGGGATTGACTGCTTGTTCAGACTGGGCCCTTCTCACACCCCACATCCTGTGATGAGACACAGGGCACATGTGGGATATGAACTTTAACAGCATCCTTGCACCACATGCAAATGCTTTTCCCAGTGCTTCAGTGTTCCACCACCCATTGCTTTCAACATAGTTTTCAACACCCCATTGTATCTTTTAATTTTACCAGAAGCTGGTGCATGGTAGGGGATATGATAAATCCACTCAATGCCATGAACTTTGGCCCAAGTATTTATTAAGGGAATTTTTGAAATGTGTCCCATTATGAGACTCAGTTCTTTCTGAGGTGTCATGTCTCTATAGGACTTGTTTCTAACAACCCAATATTGTGTTTCTGGCAGTAGCATGGGGTACTGCGTATGTTTCAAGCCACCCAGTGGTTGCTTCCACCATGGTAAGCACAAAACGCTTATCATTATGAGATCCTGGCAAGGTGACATCATTCACCTGTCACTCCTCCCCATATTTATACTTTTGCCTTGGCCTTCCCCCCGGAGAGGCTTCATATTCTTGGCTTGTTTAATTATGGCACATGATTCACAGTCATGAATAACCAGTGCAATAGCATCCATAGTTAAGTCCACCCCTCAGTCTCTAGCCCAATTATATGTTATGTCCATTCCTTGATGGCCTGAGGTCTCATGGAACCATCAAGCTTGAAATAATTCACTCTTGTTCTGCCAGTCCAAGTCTATTTGAGCCACCTCAATTCTGGCAGCTCGACCTACCTGATGGTTGTTTTGTTGTTCTGCAATAGCCCGACTCTTGGGCAAGTGTGCATCCACGTGACACACCTTTACAATCATATCTTTTTTTTGAGCAGTTATGTTTTTCTACAGTTCAGCAGCCCAAATAGGTTTACACCTCCGTTGCCAGTTATTTTGTTCCCACTGCTGTAACAACCCCCATAAGGCATTTTCCACCATCCATGAGTCAGTATAAAGATAAAGCATTGGCCACCTCTCCCGTTCAGCCACATCTAAGGTCAGCTGGACAGCTTTTACCTCTGCAAACTGACTTGATTCTCCTTTACCTTCAGTGGCCTCTGCGACCTGTCGTGTGGGGCTCCAAACAGCAGCTTTCCATCTCCGATGCTTCCCTACAATATGAAATGATCCATCAGTGAAAAGAGCATATTTCTTTTCATTTTCTGGTAGTTCGATGTATGGTGGGGCCGCTTTAGCACATGACACCTCTTCTCCTGGTGATGTTCCAAACTTTTTATCTTCAGTCCAGTTCATGATCACTTCTAAAATTCCTGGACGATTGAGGTTCCCCATCCGCGCTTGTTGTCTAATCAGTGCAATCCACTTGCTCCAGGTGGCATCGGTAGCATGATGGGTAGAGAGAACCTCCCCTTTCAACATCCGGTTCATCATTGACAGTCGAGGTGCCAGAAAGAGCTGCATTTCAGTACCAGCTACTTCGGAAGCAGCCCGAGCCCCCTCATACGCGGCTAAGATCTCCTTCTCAGTTGGAGTGTAGCACTCTTCAGACCCCTTGTACGCTCAGCTCCAGAATCCCAGGGGTCGGCCTTGGGTCCCTCCTGAGGCTCTTTGCCACAAACTCCAAGTGGGACCTTTCTCTCCAGCAGCAGTATAGAGGATGTTCTTTACATCCAGTCCAGTCCGTACTGGCCCCAGGTCCATGGCACAGGCTATCTCCTGTTTAATCTGTTCAAAAGCCTGCTGCTGCTCTGGGCCCTATGCAAAATCATTCTTCTTCTGCATCACCTGATAAAGGGGGCTTACAATGAGGCTGTAGTTTGGAATGTGCATCCTCCAAAAGCCCACTGCACCCAGGAAAGATTGTGTCTCTTTCTTGCTAGTTGGTGGAGACATGGCAGTGATTTTGTCAATCACTGTTGGGATGTGATGACATCCATCCTGCCACTTTATACCTAAGAACTGAATTTCCTGGGCAGGCCCTTTTACTTTGCTTCACTTAATAGCAAAACTGGCTCATAGAAGAATTTGAATTATTTGCTCTCCAGCACAGCAGCACTCAGTGGGGGTGTGACCTCATTCAGGCCACGGTAGTCTACTGTCAGCCTCCATTCTCCACTGGCTTTACGCACTGGCCATATGGAGCTGTTAAAAGGTGAGTGAGTTTTACTGATCACTCCCTGATTCTCCAACTGGCGAATCAAATCATGAATGGGGAGCAAGGAATCCCTGTTGGTGCGATACTGCCGTCTGTGCACTGTCTTTGTAGCAATCGGTACCTGCTGCTCTTTTATTTTTACTCGTAGCAGCCTCACAACAGACGGGTCCTCTGACAGGCCAGGCAAAACAGACAGCTGCTTAATGTTGTCCATATCTACAGCAGCGATTCCAAAGGCCCAGTGATACCCCTTAGTATCCTTGAAATGCCCTCTTCTGAGGTATCCTCAATACCAAGTATGAACGGAAACCCTGGACCACTCACATAGGATGTTTTTTCCAGTCTTTACCAGTGAGGCTTATTTCAGCCTCCAACACAGTCAATTCTTGAGAGATATCCAGAAATATGGATTGATTCTGTCCCTTCATGACTGGAGGGCATTAGGGTGCACTGTGCACCAGTATCCACCAGTGCCTTATATTTCTGTGGTTCTGATGTGCTAGGCCATCAAATCCACACAGTCCAATAAACTCTATTATCCCTTCCACTCCCTTGAATGAGGGCAGGGCCCCTCTATTGGTTACCTGTGATAACTGGAGCAGCCGTACTGGTGGTTGGACTGTTTTGTAGTTCCCTCACCCGTGCTCATAGTACAGGAGTAGGCTGGTCATGCCACTTCCTCGTGTCTTCTCTGTGGTCACGTAGGTAACACCACAAGGAAACACACAGTGCAATTTACTGTTGTTCCTTGCTCAATCTGGAAAGCGCTTGTGTCTAATAGCTGAGAATTTTAATGATACACATGAAGGCTTTATGGTCGTTAATTTCTTTACGATCTCTCGCCTTCAACTGAAGCAGCAGCTAGGCCAATTACCAAGTGACACCAAGGAGATGAAGTGGCAAAATGGCGATTTATTGAAACAGACACATCCTTATATAACCTACGCCTTTTTGTCTACACCCACTGTATTACACTAAGATTCTTCCAGAATATGGGGAAGGGCCTGTCACATCACAACAAGCTACCGTCCCAGCTGTCCCAACAGCGAAGCAACCAGGTAACAAGAGATTCATTCTGGTGCCGTGTGAACTCCTTTCTTACGCCTTCGATTTCAGTCATCTTCAGGGATCGACAAACAGTAACAGAGATTTCCTCCTCATCACTCTCTTCTTCATGACACTTTTCCTTTTTCCTTTCTCGGTACTTATCCAGACCTGTCACCTGGATCTTCTGTTGCCTCCTCCTCCACTTCTTTTTTCCGTTCTAGACGTGAGGACACCCATTTCCATTTCTTGCCTTCCACAAGGGCAACTGATATTGTTACTGGTGCCTCCTGTGACTGATCAAAATTGACTTGGGGATTTCCCTTTTTGGCTAGAACCTCAGCTCGGAAATTCTCTCTTTTCGGAACAGTGTTATATAGAGCACGGTAAGCACAAGCCAAGCCCCAAATAAGTCATACCCCCTTAGATCTATCTAGGCTGCGCCATCCCTGACTCAAATACTGGCTTAGTTTCTCGGGATCCCACAGGTGTTCAAGAGTTAAATCCCATGACATTGCGGGCCCCCATGTGTTGGCGAACCTGAAGGCAAAAGTCAGCGTTCTAGGACAAACAACCACACACCAATATAGTTAAATATAGCTGTGTCCATCTATTGCCTGAAGAGCCGTACTTTTATAGCAAACAAACAAGGGTGTTCAAAAATCACACGTACTAATTGGAAGAAAGCTTCTGCAATAAGAACCCTAAAACCCCGCTTCAAAGCCACGAGCCTTTCACTCTTTTGCTAGAGGTGTCCTTGGTTCTCATGCTGTTTATCCTGCTCTGCAGCTGCTGCTCTGTAAAGTGCTTATCTTGATCCATGGCTGCTGCTCTGTAAAATTCTTCTTGTATTACAACAGAATGGCAGTTCCCTGGGGTCTCCAGCACACCCCCAGCCAGCTGGCAAATGCCACTGAGGACCTTTAGGAAAGACATGCCCTGGGTAGTGACAATGTTCACTGGACAACTGTGAGCCCCACAATGGGTCTCGTACCTGTGTGCCATCTTCTGAACACCAGTAGCACGGTGTAGATGCAAGGCCCAGACAGGCTAAATCAAAACATGCTTCTGGAAGGGGATGCTTTCTGAAGAATCCTTACACTAATGAGAGGACCACAAACATTCACTCAGCGAACTCCAAATCTCTGTGCCTTTGCAGGCCTAGGGTCTTGTTTGGTTCACAGAGACATGGTGGGTTGATTCTCAGCTCTGTACTGTAGCAAATGGGGTACAGATTCTGCATGACGGATGGGCAAGGAAGAAGAGAAAAGGCTGCTGCCATCCATGAGAGGGCACTGAGCTCTGCCTGGGGATGGCAGAGGAGCCAGCTGAGAACTGATGGAAAGGGCTCAGAGAGGAGAGCGGCAGATTCTGTTCCTTGCTTCCTGATCAGGAAGAACAAGAAGAGGGGACAGGCAGGAATCTGAGTTACAGCTGGGATGGAATTGTTTTCTTCAGACTGTCTGCTGTGGTGCAGTGTTTTGGTTCTAGGAGAAAACCATTGATAACACTCTGATGTTTACAGCTGCTGCTAAGCAGTGTTGTACAGAGCCAAGGCCATGGTCAGTGGAGGGCACATGGAGCTGGGAGGGAACAGAGTGAGGACAGCTGACTGATAGTGGCCAAAGGGACGTTCTCTATCAGCTGACAGCAAGCAGAAATTGTATTGAAAGGGGTGGGAGTTCATCTCAGTCTCTTCACTGCCCAGGGTCCAGCTGAGCATCAGTCTGGTGGTGCTGAGCAAGTGCTTGTGCATCAGTTGTTACATACAATTCCATATCAACGGATATATAGTGATAACTATTACTCCACTTCTTTTATCTCTCTTAGTAAACTGCTTTGTTACATCCCAGAAGTTGTACTCTTTTTCCCAGTTCTCATCCCCATCCCACTGGGAATTGGGCAGTGCACAAAGCACTGTGTGCTGCTGAGCCACATGTTGGGTTCAACAACCACTGTCATTTTGGTGCCTGATGTGAGGCTCCAAGGGTTGAGATAGCAGCACGTCTGTCCAGAGTGGACAGGGCTTTGTTGGAGCTGGAGAAGTGCAGGCCATGGTGCTGATATGTGTGGATGTGCTCCCTATGTGTGGAGCTTGTTGAGTCTTCTCATGAAGCTTCACTGCACAGCTCCTTACTTGGTGCTTGGATGCTGCATTAGGGTATTTATTTTGCTATGCTGTTTGACCTCAGTTTGTACCACGATAAAATTGGCAGCTGACAAAGTGAAGTTTTGTGCACATTCAGCTCTGCGGTCATCTTTGGGTTTTGGAAGTAATATTGTCCATATGATTAGGAATTACACAATTTACATTGTCGCCTCTGTGAGTCCGGGGGTGTACTGGATATTGTGTTGAGGGACATGGTTTAGTGGGAGCTATAGGTAATAGGTGAACGGTTGGACTGGATGATCTTTTAGGCCTTTTCCAACCTTGGTGATTCTATGAATCTATGATTGAGGTTAAACAATTATTCAGGAATATCAGTGAGAGATCTGCCCCAAGGTGAGAAGGCTCTGCATGGCAGAGGGTGTGGGACGGTCTGGGCAGCTGCCTGGAGTGGTGGGCACCCCCAGGGCTTTGGAACTTCATCTCCGAGCAACTGCAGGAGCCTGAGAAACTGGTAGAATATTGGGGGCAGGTCTGCTGTGGCACTGGTAACCCCCAAGAGGCACAAATGACTGCAGTGTGCCAGATCCAGAGAGCTGGATCTGCTGACAGTGCTGCAGCCTCTGCAACTCCTGGCACAGACCATGCAGCAGCTCCAAGGTTTTGCTACACGTCCTGCAGTTGCTCCAAGCTCTGGGCAGATCCCTCTGTCACTCCACCCCTCATAATGAGCTCTGCAGTTACTCCTGCTACGGGTCCTGTAGCTGTTCCAAGTATGGTAATAAGAAAATGGTACAAATTCCTCCCAAGGGAGGAAGTACAGCCCTGCGGTGGCTCCAACCCCTCCAATGAGCCCAGTGGCTGCTCCAACATAGTCACAGGTCCTGTGGTGGTTCCAGCTCTGGCAATGAACTCTGAGGTCACTTCAACTCCTGCAACAGCCCAACAGCCACTTCAGCTCCTACAGTGAACCCTGTGGCTGTTAAAACCCCTGCAACTAATCCTGGACTTGCAGACAGATGCGCATAGGGATTAGTTCATATATGTTTGCAACTGCATATGTTGTATATGTGTGAAAATACACTAAATATATTATATATGTATAAATACATTTGTCATAATTATTATCCTTTTCTTTTTCTCTTTGTCTCAACCCATAAACCTTAAACCACAGCACTGCCTTGAGATGCTTACGGATCTCCTTGGGACTATTCAATCTGATCTGGTCACACAGTGAAGAGCACCTGAAGATCTCAAGGTTTTCTCAGGGAGCAGCTCCTGAGGTATATTCCTTACACCAGCTTTGGAAGAGGCCTCCCTCCAGTTCTCTGGTCCTGCTCTAAAGGGGCCCTCTTGTTATGGCAGTGCCAGCAAGGAGACCAGCTCTGACAGACCTGTTCATATTGCCGGCTACTGACTGCAGCCCTGGATTGCTGCTGTAGAGGCAACAGGACTGTTGTGAGACACACAAGACCTTCAGGACTGCACAAATGAGAGGACTCAAGAGCACTGCAGCACTGGTAAGAGCACATGAATGAAAAGAGCACGTTGAGCTGCTGTCTGTGGCTGTACCTCCCCAAATCCAGGCAAAGTAGGAAGAAAGAAAATCTAAGTAAGTCTATTTTGAAAGCTTTTTAGGTATCTTATAACATATTCAGGGAATCTGGTTCCATGTTTACATGAGTTCTTGGAGTGAGAAAATGGAAATTAGGTAGGAAAGAATTTAAATACATTTTTATTTATAAGTTCAATAACATTTTTTTTTTGCACATTCCTACATCTCACATAATCAAACAGACAAAGATGCATAAAACATAAAGAACCACCACTGGGAATCCTATTGAGGAAGTTGTGCATTTTATTGTAGCTGGAATAGTGCTTATTGCAACACCTTCCTGAAAGTGTGCTTGATCTCCCTGTTCCTCATGCTGTAGATAATAGGGTTTAGTGTTGGAGGAACCACTGCATACAGAAGTGCCACTGTCAGATCCAGGAGTGGGGAGGAAATGGACGGGGGCTTCAGGTAGGCAAAAGCACCAGTGCTGAGAAACAGGGAGACCACAGCCAGGTGAGGGAGGCACATGGAGAAGGCTTTGTGCCGTCCCTGCTCAGAGGGCATCCTCAGCACAGCCACGAAGATCTGCACATAGGACACAACTATGAAAACAAAGCAACCAAAGCCTAAACTGACACCAAAAAAGAGAAATACAAATTCCATGAGGTAGGAGCCAGAGCAGGAGAGCTTGAGGATCTGTGGGATTTCACAGAAAAACTGGTTGACAACATTGCCTTGGCAGAGAGGCAGTGAAAACGTACTGGCAGTGTGCAGCAGGGAATAGAGAACCCCAGTGCCCCAGGCAGCTGCTGCCATGGTGGCACAAGCTCTGCTGTCCATCAAGGTCCCGTAGTGCAGGGGCTTGCAGATGGCAACATAGCGGTCATAGGACATGATGGTGAGAAGGGAATACTCTGCTGAGAGGAAGAAGGAAAAGAAAAAGAGCTGTGCAGCACATCCTGTGTAGGAGATGGCCCTGTTGTCCCAGAGGGCGTTGGCCATGGCTTTGGGGAGAGTGGTGGAGATGCAGCCCAGGTCGAGGAGGGCCAGGTTGAGGAGGAAGAAGTACATGGGGGTGTGCAGGCGGCGGTCGCAGGCTACGGCTGTGCTGATGAGGCCGTTGCCCAGGAGGGCAGCCAGGTAGATGCCCAGGAAGAGCCAGAAGTGCAGGAGCTGCAGCTGCCGCGTGTCTGCCAACGGCAGCAGGAGGAACTCGCTGATGGAGCTGCTGTTGGACATCTGCTGTTGTTGGGCTTGGAGTCCTGCTCAGAGTGCAGAAGATAATGACAAGTCCAGACCATTCTCAGACACACTCCTCCTGCTATAATATGAAATGTTTTTATTCTCTTACAACAGTGTACATTTAGCACCATTACTTGCATTTAATTTCATGTATTTCAGCATTCCTTAAGCAGAAGCAGCATATGGAGCTCTAACCTTCCTTTTATTTTCTTATGCCTTCTCCCTGGATATTTTCATCTGTTTCATGTCTCATATCTTTACCCCAAGTGCTCTTAGAGCCCCCTACCCGAGCTTCTGTGGCATTCAGTTTCAGTTAGAAAATGCTGCCTGTTTGTAGGATAAGTGAATTATTCATGCCTACAGAAAATGATGATAATTCCATCCTTCGAAAGGGGAGACTGAAAGCACATCATGTGTGAGTGTTCACAAAACAAGCAATTGATTGATGAAAAATTCTCAGAACTCTTATTGCCCCTTTTAGATTTCTGACTCCAAACCTCTTTGCCTCAGAACAGGAAATGGAAACCCCCTGCCTTGGCTCTCCTCTTGCAAAGTGCCCTCAGAAACATTCCGTTGTGCAGTGGAGTTGTGATCCCCTGCCCCAGGCAGCAGCTGTGGCAGCACAAGCCCTGCCGGGGGGCTCCTTCCCCCCACCCGTCTCCCTGCAGCACCCTGGGCAGCTCCCCGGGCAGGCTGAGTGCTGAGCCTGGCAGGCGGCAGAGTCCCATACCCGGCACACAGCCCCTGGGGCACAGCAGGGACCCTGCTCTGCAGGACAGCCCTTGGCACCCGCCTGCAGCCCCGGCTGCACAGCCTGCAGCCGTGCTGGGACATGCAGCCCTCAGGGCTGTGATTTCATACTGCAGTATGGAAGCCCTCAGCTGGAGCAGAAGGCTTTTTCCACAGTAAAGAAACATGCAGTGCCTGCATCCAGATCTCCTATGGGATGTCCCAAATTAAGTTGACCCTCTATGAAAAGCAGCTCATGGTCTGCAGTGAGACTTACCCTGTCATGGTCTGTGAGCAATGCTCCTGCAGTGAGCTCACAGCCCGCTCACACCACACACATCCTGCAAGCTCTCTTCAGTTTCTCTCCTCTCCTTCTGTCACCTGCAGGCTGTGCTGTGCACAAGAGCTGCTCCTGGGCACAGCTGTCTCTCTGCAGCCCTGCACACTTTTATGAGCTCCCTGTGTCCCAGGAGCCTGGACAGGCAAGCAGCAGATTATGTCATTTTTATCTTTCCGACTTGTCTCCCCTGACATGTCCCTGGGTCCTCATGGCCAACAGCTCCTGAAAGACAACAGCATCATGACTGTGCTTTGAAATTCGCTCAATTAACCACCACATGTCCAGTGGTCAGTGACTGATTGGAGACATATGGGGAGTGCTCCCAGAGATCGTTTGATGAAACAATAAGGACAACCAGACAAGGAAGGCAAGGTTTGGACTTTCCCTGTGCAGGGCAGTGATCCAGCTGAGGCAGTGCAGGAGTCTCATCCCTTGACAGAAATCCTGGAGCTGAAATGGGATTCAGCTCCCTACACACCCACAGGAGCTGGGATTCCTCTGGTTCAGTTCAGAAGAGCACAAGGAGTTGCCTGCATGTGAGCTCCTGCTCTGAGTCCTCGGACCTTCAGCTGGGAGGCAGCTGCTCACACACAGACACTGGGTGATGCCCAAGGTGCCTGGGCTGCTCCTGATGTGTGCCAGTGCTTGTAAACCATGTGAGAAATCCCTGAGATAGACAGCTCCTTCCTGGGCATCAGCCGAGGGCCAGAGAGGGGATAGCACTGGCTGTCTGGTGAATTCACTCACAGCTGCAAGAGCAGCACAGGGCCTTCAGGAAAGCCATGCCCATGGTGTGACCATGTTGCTGTGTCAACTCCAAGGCCCACGATCAGTCTAATGTTTGTGTGCCACCTTCTGCACACTGATACCATAGATTAGCTATCCAGTCAGGCTATGTCCAGTGATGCTTTCCAATTAGGATGTTTACTTCTGTGGTTTTGCACTAATGCAAACACCAACACACAAGAAGCTAGAAATCTTGATAGAGCTGCAGGCCTGAGCTCCTGTTTGGACCATGGGGACACAGTTTAATGGCTTCCACAACTGCACTGTAGCACAAGGGGGATACCGAGTCTTTAGGATGGATGGGCGAGGAGACAAAGAAGGGCGACTGCCCTCTGTGAGAGTGCACTGAGCTCTGCCTGGGGATGGAAGAGCAGACAGGTCAGAGCTAATGGAAATGGCAAACAGAGGAGACCATCAGTGTCTTTTCCTGTCTTCCTGATCAGGGAGAGTAAATGGAAGGTGCCCTCTGCAGACAGATGGGAATCTGATGTTGTCTGTCCCTTGTCCCATTTGGTGGCCTTTGTCACTCCATTATCTGCAGCAGGGACAGCACAGCAGGGCATGTGGCATCCAGCAGATCCCTGGAGAGCACAGATGGCAGCTTCTTGACCAAGCAGTGGAGGAACCAAAGAGGAGAGGTGCTCTGCTGGATCTCATACTCTCCGGCATGGAAGGACTTGTGGGAACTGCGAAGGTGAAAGGGGCATCAGGCCACGTGCAAGATGCAAATGTATCTCTTTTAATTTATTTATTTATTTTGAGGCTGTAAGCTTAATAGTTGATCATAAATGTCAATAAAACTGAAACAAATAATTGAAGACAAAGATGGAAATCAATGAAAATGTGTTAACCCTTCTCAACATGAAAAATTCTCATGAGTCTTGTTCCATTTTAAGTTGTAAATATGAATCTTTGAGGTGATTTGATGTCTTTTTTTTTCTTTTACTGAAACTACAATGTTTTCCAGAACTGTGTTCGCTGGACACAAATGCCTTCAGGTTCAGAGACACAGACAGCGGTGCCAGTGCCAATGCCCTGTGACTGTAGCCTGGTGCCCAGCACTACTCTTCCCTGCTGCCTATTTGATGTGCCTCATCCTCCAAGTTTTTTCAGCTCTCCTAAAGAAATGGCCATGGTTAAGGGCATGTTTTCAGCAGGCCATTTGGGCACACACTACTCCCACTGCCCTCCAGATTTCTCCATCCCTTGCTCTTTGTTCAGTCAGATACCTCCCAATTATCTGTCTGATTTCTGACTTTCAGGGGGATTACTGGAATTTGTTCCATCTCCCCAAAGTCTGATGGAATGTGTTGTCAACTCCTTCACTGTGATTTGATCTATCCCTTCCTATCTATTCTTTTTCTTTTTCTTCTTATACTTTTTCTTTTTCTCAATCACTGTCTCTTTTTTATTAAGGCACGAAGTCTGAAAGATGTTCATTAATGTCAGTAAAAGTGAAAAACAGAGTTGGAGACAAAGATATAAATCAATGAGAATGTGTTAACCCATCTCAATGTGTGAAATACTCACAAGTCCTGATCAGTTTTAAGTTGATACCTCTCAACTACCTGGCTGATCTATCCCAGGAAGATTACTGGAATTTGCTCCATCTCTCAGAGTCTGATGGCCTCTGTTGTCAACTACTTCACTGTGATTCAATCTATCCTATCCTACCTCAGAATAAATCATTTCTTTTAAAAATATTCCATATGAAAGACAAACTTCAATAGATGCCGCTTGAACATGGCATGCAGTTGATCACTGTGTTTTACTGTTCATTCAATTGCATCACCTTTCTTTCCATTTGCTGGCCAGATAAAAAAGAGAAATCTTTCCTTTTCCATGTGTAGCTGGTTCTCTGAGGAAAGCCAGTGGGAGTTGGTGCAAAGCAGTTTTAACACTGAGCGGATGAATGCAGAGGAGAAGAGTGATGTGAAGAAAAGTGATGCAAGTCCCATAGGTCCATTGTGAGCAGAAATTGGGTGGGGAGGTTGAGAAGGACCTTTGTCAACACAGTAACAGTACAGAACTCATTGGGACATCCTGGATTGGTATCAGTTGCACAGTGCTGCTTTAATGTCTTCTTTAAACCCAACTATAAATAAATAGACAATAAATTTATACTGGATTCTTTAAGCTCTCTCCAGATATCCCTCCTTTTTGCTGAACAAGTTCTGATAACCTGAAGAAGATAACAAGATGGCATAAGGCACAGGAGATTCTTTAGGTTATAATGGGCCCCAGGGTGCATTTGATGCTGAGTTCATCAGCCTCTAGTGCAGAGAGAAGTTTGCACAAAGTGCTCAACAAGACAAAGTCGGAAGTAACAGTGAAGTTTCTTGGAGTATTAATGGGCCCACTGAGGGCCATTACCAAGTAAGCTTCCCAAGGGACTTGTTAGAGAAGATAACTGGAAGCCATGACTACAGGCAGGCAAAGGCACTGGCATGCTAAGAAACCTCTCCTTTGCCTTACGAGGCAGACAGGTCAAGCCCTGATTGCAAGACCAGTGGTAGAGAGATCCTGTCTCTCATGTTGGCTCCTGGCATTTCCTGGGGCAATGGGTTGGAGGTCCGTATGATGTTAAATGAAAGACATGGGGACAGAAGATCCCAGGCTCTACATGTGGTGCAAGGACGCTGTGAGGTTCATGTCCCATATGAGACCTATGTTTCATTGCAGGATGTGAGAAGGGATGTGAGAAGGGCCCAGTCTGAACAAGCAGTCAATCCCTGTGAAACTCTGAACTTCAGATCTCTCAGTTCCAGTGCCCTCGTTTGCACATTCTCCCAGAGTTTGAAGTCCTTTATGTTCTGCGGTGCACAATCAGGCACTTGTTCTTGTTATACGTTATGCACTTGGTGCTTAGTACCAACTGGTACCCACTTCTCTGACTTGTCCACATCTCTCTGCAAGTCCTCTCCACCCTCAGTGGAGGCAACAGCACCTCCTCATCTGGTCTCATCAGCAAACTTGCTCAGAACGTCTTCTAGTCCTGCATTCAAGTCATCTGCATAAACATGAAAGGAAAGTGGCCCCAAAATGGAACCCTGGGGACCCCGACAGTGACCATCTACCAGCCTGATGGAAAAAACTGACTATAATCCTTTGGGACTGACCTACTGGCCAACTGCTCACCCACCACATTGTGTTTCTGTCTAGCCATATGCAGAACATTCTGTCCAGAAGGTTGTTGTGAGAAACAGTATCAAAATCTCCACTGAAATCCTCAAGGATTACATCAACTGGCTTCCCTTGGTCAACTAAACGGATAACTGTGTCACAAAATGAGCTTAAATTAAACAGGACCTTTGCCTCACAAACTTGTGTTGGCTGCGACCAATGACAGAATTGTCCTTCAGCTGTTTTTCCATAACTCCCACCATCATTTTCTCCATAATTTTACCAGGCTCTGGACTGACAGGTCCATAATTGCCCATGTCATCTTTCTTGCTCTTCCTTACAATGAGACAACATTTGCCAGCTTCCTGTCAGCTGGCATGACCCTAGACTTCTTTAGATGCAATTGAAATGACAGCCCAGAGCATACTAAGGCGTCATCATTGAAAGAAAGTAGATGTGCCATAGCTTTGCAATGTCTTGAACTCCAGAGTATGCCACAAATGGAGCAGAGGGGAAGATTTGCCTCTTCTGTAGTGAACTCATTCATTTGGTAAGCAGAATAACACTACCTGATACATGAGGACTGTGTCTCTGCTCTGCTCTGCTCAGCTCACAGGGCAGAGGTTCAGGGTGTTGCTCTCATGTCAGTGCAGGTAAACTCACTTTAACCTTTTTTCTTCTGTAAATGCTTCCTCTGTTTGGATGCTCAGATACACTTCCACATTCCCTCAAGTACACTTCCATATATCATTAACAATTACACTTTCTTATACCATCAAAACTGTTTGTCAAACAGTACAGTTCTTCAGTTCACATAAACTCCCTTAATACAGTCTGTATTCTTCAGTTATAAACACTGTGCCACAGAACCAGCACTGATTGAACCACCTCCCTCACACACTTCCTCGCAAGCAGTACATAGTATTACATAAATGGGTTGACATTCATTGGTCGGGTGGAATGTACACCTCTCCTCAGGACAATCTTACTAATCTACAGAGTACAAACTCCCGTCTTCTTACATACAAGCAGAAAGTACATATGAGTGGACAGACAACACAGTCTTTCACTTTGTCCGTGTCTGGCCATTTCCCTCACAGGAGGAAGGAAACATGGATCGGGACTCGGCACTCACCCTGCAGCTGTTCTGTGTCTCACTCACACCACACTCACTCTGACATTTAGATCAAAAACCATGGTTTATTCATACTACACAATGCTGACAACGTTTTCTAGCTGGAATCTTAATAACACTCATACTCTGGTCGACCAGTTGCAAACGTTAATGTTTTTCCCAGAGTCGGCTTGACACACGGTACCAAACACTTAAAGCAGATGATAATATTGAACATACAACCTATAACCCCCGTGATTACAACTTGGAGAACCCAGGCTACCATTTGACAGGCTATCCACTATATCCCATACCCGTAGGAGAGACCAACCTAGGTCCCTCCTATTGTCAACTACCTGGGAGAGAGTTTTTGTTCTTGTTTCCATTCATATGACATACAGTTCCCTTTCATAGGAACTCACCCAAGGAGTCTTCCTACCCAGCTGTCAACCAAAGCCATGAGCTCACCTCCCTGGGAGCAGCACGTATGGCTGTAAACTGTGTAGGATGTCTCCTCAAGACATATGGGCTCCACTTACCATACACATACCTGGTCCACCTATGGGTGGTCCTTGTCTGTCCCTGCAGTGATCAGGTGAGGAAGGGAGTCCTTCAGAGAAATCTCAGGGTGCGCCAAAAGTGTCTCCCTCTCAGCTGGTCCTGCAGCGAACAGAGCTGGTCCCACCTGGGCCGCCAAATTGACTACAGGAATTGAACTCTATAACCTCTATAACTGATACAGTCTCCCATGACATACTTATACCAAAGCTGAGGAAGTATGGGATAGGTGATTGGACAGTGAAGTGGGTCGAGAACTGGCTGACTGGCAGAGTGCAGAGGGTTGTCGTTGGCGGTGCAGTGTCTGGCTGCAGGGCTGTAACTAGCGGCGTCCCCCAGGGGTCTGTGCTGGGTCCGGTCTTGTTCAACATCTTCATCAACGACCTTGATGAGGGGATAGTGACCACCCTCAGCAAGTTTGCTGATGACACGAAGTTGGGAGGATTGGCTGACACGCCTGAAGGCTGTGCTGCCATTCAGCGAGACCTGGACAGGCTGGAGAGCTGGGCAGTAAGACACCGGATGAGGTTTAACAAAAGCAAGTGTAGAGTCTTGCACCTGGGTAGAAATAATTGCATGCACCAGTACAGGCTGGGGGAAGAGCTGCTGGAGAGGAGCTCTGCTGAGAGGGATCTGGGCGTCCTGGTGGACGACAGATTGACCATGAGCCAGCAGTGTGCCCTTGTAGCCAAAAAAGCCAATGGCATCCTGGGGTGCATTAAAAAGAGCGTGTCCAGCAGGTCGAAGGAGGTGATCCTCCCCCTCTACTCTGCCCTGGTGAGGCCTCATCTGGAATATTGTGTCCAGTTCTGGGCTCCCCAGTACAAAAAAGACAGGGATCTCTTGGAAAGAGTCCAGTGGAGGACCACAAAGATGGTGAAGGGCCTGGAGCATCTCCCCTATGAGGAGAGACTTAGGGAACTGGGTCTGTTTAGCCTTGAGAAAAGAAGGCTGAGAGGGGACCTGATCCAGGTCTATAAATATTTGAGGTGTGGGGGGCAAAGAGGTGAGGCCAGACTCTTTTCAGCAGTGTGTGGAGGAGGGACAAGGGGAAACAGACAGAAACTGCACCATAGGAAATTCTGCACTAATGTGTGCAATAACTTCTTTATGGTGAGAGTGACAGAGCACTGGAACAGGCTGCCTAGGGTGGTTGTGGAATCTCCTTCTCTGGAGATATTCAAGACCTGCCTGGATGCTGAGCTGTGCAACGTGGTGTAGGGAACCTGCTTTGGCAGGGGGACTAGACTCAGTGGTCTCTGGAGGTCCCTTCCAACCCCTACAATTCTGTGATTCTGTGAATATCATGGAGTTGTTTGGATGGGGAAAGACTACCCCTTTGAATGACCTTTTGTCAGGGCATGTCCTGGGATTCCTAGGATCCTCAAAATGCAGCACTGCTTCTGTCACTGAAAAATGGGGCCCTGTGTGGGACGGAGGGAGGGTCCATGAGTCCCTGGCCCACCTGACTGAGTATTTCCATGGTCTTAGCAAAGACATACTTACAACTTGAGAATGACAGTTAGCTGTGTTCATGGTGGCATGGCCACTTTTAATGGCCTTGAACTGTCTGAACATAACTGAAGAGGCTCAGGCTGATGCAAATCAGCTATTGAATGATAGTGTTGAAAAATTGGAAAGACAGGTGGCAGTTTTGATGGGAAAAAACCTAATTCAATCATTCTCCTATGGAAGATCAGTAACAACTGTCTGGAGGACCATGGGGGCCCTGTACAAGGGAATCTGTATAAAATGGACTCTGTAAATGAAGGCACTAAAAGGTCAGATTTTGAGGTTCCATTTGGACTAGATCTATTTGAGATCTGACTGATTGTAACCCAAAAATGAAAAAAAAAAAAAAAAAAAATGCAGGATAGGCTGGTGGGAGTGCCCTGACCAGTGTCCACCCCCCAAACCCTGCTGCCCATAATACAGCAGCTGAACTGATGGATATAGTACAGTGGTTTAGACAGAAACCAAGAGAGCATGCCAGCATAGCTGCTCTGGTTATGGGACATGGAGGCAGAAAGTGCTATGGTGAATGGACTGGAAATTTCAAAACTGACATCCATTACTACTAACCCTGCCCTCAGGCAAAGACTTTATGCTCTTGTCTGGAGGGCTTATCGCAATAAAGATTGGCGGATTTGCTGCGTAGACCGGTCAGAACTCAGATCTGCGTTGTGCTTCCTGCGGCACCAAACGCCCAACAGTGGCAGTTCCGCTTATTGGCCAGCAGGTGGCAGCAGAGACCACGGAAAGATCGTCTGCGGGACAGACCCTGGGGATCCGTTCTTTTGATTATAGGGGAAGAACACAAAGATGGAAGAGGAGGGAAGGGGGAAAAAAAAAGAAAAAAAAAAAAATCAAACCACAGCAAACAAATAAAAACTTCTCCAAACGTAGCAAACGTGAATGTCTGTCAATAAATTAATGAGTAATTAAATTGATATCCCTTTCCCGCCCCCCCCCCCCCCCCCCCCCCCCAACTTCTGAGATGAAAAAAAAACACTTCTTTTAGAAGAAAACAGAGTAGTAACAACTTCTGTACCTACATTCACCACTCTGAGATCCTGTCTGGGTCTCCCAAGGCTTGTAAATAACCACTGGGTCGGTTCTGATGTCGCGTGATTTGTTGTCAGTTCTCTCATGGTTCTCCGGTCAGTTCTCCGGTGCCAGGATCTGCCACAGGGCATTCTGACCACGGGCATCATGTTTCTACGCTGCCGCCTGCATTTAACAGGCAATGGGACTGCCCAGCATGTGCAAGGCAGCACCTCTTTCACACCACCAGAATGTTTAAGGCTGTTGGGATTGTTGTTAGCGTCTGTCATGGTTTTGTAATTTTGCTATCAGTATCAGTATTCCACATCATAACATCATGTAAAGTATGGATACTTCTATTGAATGTGCAGTCCACAGAAGAAGACTACATATCCCATAGAACAACAGGGTTAATGATAAGTCACGGGACCAGGACGCTGTATAATCTCGTTTCCAGGCTGGAGTGCCCTCCTTCTTCTCTCGAACTTCTCGGAGAGTGGGAAGCGTTCCAGCCGTGTCGCCTAGAGTTCACAGTAGGCCTCTCGGTTTTCGGGGACTCTCTCTCTCTGTTTTGTTCAATTTGTTAGCCTCAATTATATTATATTGTGTTATCTTGTATTTCGGTATCATATTTAGTAAAATAAGTTTTTCCTCCTTAGATTGTCGCTGTTTTATCCCACTCCCTTTTTCCCCCTCCGTTTCGGGCCCCGGGAGGGGGGCCCACGGGGTGGCTTCCCCTGTCACGGGCATAGGTAAATCTAAGTAACCCGTGACAGATTTTTTGGTGGAGAATGCGGGCATAGAGCTTTTTAGCTTTTAGAACAACTCTCTCTTTACTCTTAAAGAGCTTCGTTAGGGGAGTGTTATCTTTTCGTAGCTGCTCACTGAGAACGTGACCTTGAAATACCAGACAAATTGTCAACATTAAGGGCTGCTGTACATTCTCAGCATTGCTATTTAACTTTTGTGTAGAAAACAAAGGGATTTCTTTCTCCCTTAGAGCAAAGCTAGCTAGCTCTGACTTTTACAGAGCCTGCCAGCTATGAATCCACTCTTCATCCCAGTTGCTCTGTTTAAGGGATTGAAAGCAATTATGATCTTCTTAAAGTATTGGTCAACTATTAACACCATAATTTGGTGTTGTGGAATTGTGCAGGTATATAGCCTAATAAGGTGGATACTGATGGAGACACCTGCCTGGTACTTTTATGAGATGTGGTATGGTCAGAATTTTGGCACCTACATCCCAGATGGAATTGTGAATCTTACAAACACTTGCATCCCAGATGGAATTGCGAATCTTACAAGTACTTGCATCCCAGATGGAACAGGCAATTTTACAAACACCACCATGTTTAATTCATTGTACAGGCTAAAAAAACCCTTTTTATTTAGGTTGTACTCTCAGATTTCCACACGCCTTTCAATTACTGAGATAGGGTTCATACTTGCATCCATGTTATCACTATTAATGAATGCATATATGTTCCTATGCATTCGTTCTATGCGGAAGTCTCCTCCAGAACCAGAGAATGATGACTGGCAGGGAATATGGAAAGGTTTAGGAAAAGTCTTAGAAGCATGGGGACCCGCAGTGTCATGGGATTTCACTCTTGAACACCTAAGGGACCCTAAGAAATTAAGTGAGTATTTGGGTCAGAGATCTAAGGACGTAAACCTTATGTGGGGTTTGGCTTATGCATACCGTGCTTTGTATCATACTATTCTGGAGAGAGAGAGTTTCCGATCTGAGATTCAAGCCCAAGTTAATTCTGATCAGTCACAGGAGGCATCAGTAGCAATATCAGTTGCCCCTGTGGAAGGCAAGAAATGGAAACGGGTGTCCACGCGTCTAGAACGAAAAGAAGGAGAAGCACAGGGGGGGGCTGCAGAAGACCCAGGTGCCGGGCATGGAGCAGTACCGAAAAAAGCAAAGGCAAAAACCAAGAGGCATGAAGAAGAGACTGCTGATGAGGAGGAAATCACCTATTGTCGACCTCTGAAGCTGACTGAAATCCAAGGCTCAAGAAAGGAGTTCACACGGCGTCAAGATGAAGGTATCCTTGCTTGGTTGCTTCGCTGCTGGGACAACGGGGCCAACAGCTTGTCTCTAGATGGTAATGAAGCTCGCCAACTAGGAAACATTGCCCAAGATGCAGGTATCGACAGAGGGATTAGCAGATGTTCGGATGGAGCTGCCACTCTCTGGTTGCGGCTGTTAGAAGCCGTGAGAGAAAGGTACCCCTATAAGGATGCTTTGAAGCCTAAATTTGATAGTTGGAATACCGTCCAAAAAGGTATTCAGCGCCTGAGGGAATTGGCCATGGCGAAAATGTTGTACAGCCCTGATCCAAGTGAACTTGACCCTGAGAGAGTGAGGGCCGATCCTGACATGTGGCAGAAAATCACAAGTACAGCACCAGAGAGAATGGCACAGTCATTGGTAACAGGTTCTAAAGGGTTCGTGGACAGATGGCCCCGAGTTGTTGAGCTGATTATAATGCTTCAAACCACCGATCAGCAGCTCCCTCAACTGCATGCCGCAGTTTCTGCCATCTCACGGCTAGAAAACCGAGTAGATGAAATGTGCAAGAAATTGTTTCCATCAACTAATCGTAATGATGATCCCGTAATAGTATCAGAAGCAACTGATGAAGGTCAATCCTCGTACGGGCCACCAGGTCTAATGAAGGATCTGATCAAAGTATTCCAGTCCTACTCCTCACCTGCATCATCAAAAGTCTCAGCTGTTAAACGCACATGCTTCCCAGCTCGAGCAAAGAACAACAGTACGATTGCACCGCGTGTTTCCATGTGGCGCTACCTACGTGACCGTGGAGAAGACATGAGGAAGTGGCATGATCAGCCCACTTCTGCACTACGAGCACGGGTGAAAGAACTACTAGACATACCAACCACCAGTGGAGTTGCTCCAGTCATCACAGGTAACCAATAGAGGGGCCCTGCCCTCAGTCAGGGGAGGGAAAGGGATAATAGAGTTTATTGGACTGTGTGGATTCGATGGCCTGGCACATCAGAACCACAGGAATATAAGGCGCTGGTGGATACCGGTGCACAGTGCACCCTAATGCCCTCCAGTCATGAAGGGACAGAATCAATCCATATTTCTGGAGTGACTGGGGGCTCTCAAGAATTGACTGTGCTGGAGGCTGAAATAAGCCTCACTGGCAAAGACTGGCAAAAACATCCTATTGTGACTGGCCCAGGGGCTCCATGTATACTGGGTATTGATTACCTCAGAAGGGGGCATTTCAAGGATCCTAAGGGGTATCGATGGGCCTTTGGGATAGCTGCTGTAGATATGGACAACATTAAGCAGCTGTCTGTTTTGCCTGGCCTGTCAGAGGACCCGTCTGTTGTGGGGCTGCTACGAGTAAAAGAGCAGCAGGTACCGATTGCTACAAAGACAGTGCACAGACGGCAGTATCGCACCAACAGGGATTCCTTGCTCCCCATTCATGATTTGATTCGCCAGTTGGAGAATCAGGGAGTGATCAGTAAAACTCACTCACCTTTTAACAGTCCCATATGGCCAGTGCGTAAAGCCAGTGGAGAATGGAGGCTGACAGTAGACTACCGTGGCCTGAATGAGGTCACACCCCCATTGAGCGCTGCTGTGCCGGACATGTTGGAACTCCAGTACGAGCTGGAGTCAAAAGCAGCCAAATGGTATGCCACCACTGACATTGCCAATGCCTTCTTCTCTATTCCTTTGGCTGCAGAATGTAAGCCACAGTTTGCCTTCACCTGGAGGGGCATTCAGTATACTTGGAACCGTTTGCCCCAGGGGTGGAAACACAGCCCAACCATTTGCCATGGGTTGGTCCAAACTGTACTGGAACAAGGTGGTGCTCCTGAACACCTGCAGTACATTGATGACATTGTTGTGTGGGGTGATACAGCAGAAGAGGTTTTTACAAAAGGAGAGCAGATCATCCAAATTCTTCTACAAGCCGGCTTTGCTATTAAGCGAAGCAAAGTAAAAGGACCTGCCCAGGAAATTCAGTTCTTAGGTATAAGGTGGCAGGATGGACGTCGTCACATCCCAACAGATGTGATCGACAAAATCACTGCCATGTCTCCACCAACTAGCAAGAAAGAGACACAATCTTTCCTGGGTGCAGTAGGCTTTTGGAGGATGCACATTCCAAACTACAGCCTCATTGTAAGCCCCCTTTATCAGGTGACGCGGAAGAAGAACGATTTTGCATGGGGCCCTGAGCAGCAGCAGGCTTTTGAACAGATTAAACAAGAGATAGCCCGAGCTGTAGCTCTGGGGCCAGTACGGACTGGACAGGATGTAAAGAACATCCTCTATACTGCTGCTGGAGAGAAAGGCCCCACTTGGAGTTTGTGGCAAAGAGCCTCAGGAGAGACCCGAGGCCGACCCCTGGGATTCTGGAGTCGATCATATAAGGGGTCTGAAGAGTGCTACACTCCAACTGAGAAGGAGATCTTAGCCGCGTATGAGGGGGTTCGGGCTGCTTCCGAAGTAGTCGGGACTGAAACACAGCTCCTTTTGGCACCTCGACTGCCAGTGCTGAACTGGATGTTCAAAGGACAGGTTCCCTCCACTCATCATGCTACCGATGTCACCTGGAGCAAGTGGATTACGCTGATTACACAGCGAGCGCGAATGGGAAACCTCAATCGTCCAGGAATCCTAGAGGTAATCATGGACTGGCCTGAAGATAAAAGGTTTGGAACATCACCAGCAGAAGAGGTATCACGTGCTAAAGAGGCCCCACCATACAACGAATTACCAGAAAATGAAAAGAAATATGCCCTATTCACAGACGGATCATGTCGCATTGTAGGGAAGCATCGCAAATGGAAAGCTGCTGTGTGGAGCCCCACACGACAGGTTGCAGAGGCCACCGAAGGTAAGGGAGAATCAAGTCAGTTTGCAGAGGTAAAAGCTGTCCAGCTGGCCTTAGATGTTGCTGAACGGGAGAGGTGGCCAATGCTGTATCTTTATACTGACTCATGGATGGTGGCAAATGCCTTATGGGGGTGGTTACAGAGGTGGGAACAAAACAACTGGCAACGGAAGGGTAAATCTGTTTGGGCCGCTGAATTATGGAAGGACATTGCTGCCCGAACAAAGAATATGGTTGTAAAGGTGCGTCATGTGGATGCACATGTGCCCAAAAGTCGGGCTACTGAAGAACAACAAAACAACCATCAGGTAGATAAAGCTGCCAAAATTGAGGTGGCTCAAATTGACTTGGACTGGCAGAATAAGGGTGAATTATTTCTAGCTCGATGGGCTCATGAGACCTCAGGTCATCAAGGAAGAGACGCGACATATAAGTGGGCCAGAGACCGAGGGGTGGACTTAACCATGGACGCTATTGCGCAGATTATTCATGATTGTGAAACATGTGCCATAATTAAACAAGCCAAAAGGATGAAACCTCTCTGGGAGGAAGGGCGGTGGCAAAAGTATAAATATGGGGAGGCGTGGCAGGTTGATTATATCACCTTGCCACGATCTCGCAGTGGTAAGTGTTATGTACTCACCATGGTAGAGGCAACCACTGGGTGGCTTGAAACATACGCAGTACCCCATGCAACTGCTCGAAACACCATATTAGGTCTTGAGAAACAAGTCCTGTGGCGACATGGCACCCCAGAAAGAATTGAATCTGATAATGGGACACATTTTAAAAATTCCCTTATAAATACTTGGGCCAAAGATCATGGCATTGAGTGGATTTATCATATTCCCTACCATGCACCAGCTTCTGGTAAAATTGAATGATATAATGGGTTGTTGAAAACTATGTTGAAAGCAATGGGTGGCGGAACATTTAAGCACTGGGAGAAGAATCTGGCAGAAGCCACTTGGTTGGTGAATACTAGAGGATCTGTCAATCGTGATGGTCCTAGTCAATCTAGCCCCCTACACACTGTAGAAGGAGATAAGGTCCCTGTTGTACATGTAAAGAACATGTTGGGAAAAGCTGTTTGGGTCCTTCCAGCTTCTGGAAAGGGCAAACCTATCCGTGGAACTGTCTTTGCCCAGGGACCTCGGTGCACTTGGTGGGTAATGCAGAAGGATGGGGATGTTCAATGTGTGCCACAAGGGAATTTGATGCTGGGAGAGTGCAGTCAATAATTTTATGTATTTATATGTATATATGTTTGCATGTGTAGTGTATTTTAGTTATTATAGTTGTACATTTAGTTATGTTACATGTAATTCTACTGTTTAGCTATCATAATTTTACATACGTGTATATATATGTATATATATATTTACCATGATGTAATAATGTAGAATAAGGGGTGGAATGTCATGGTTTTGTAATTTTGCTATCAGTATCAGTATTCCACATCGTAACATCATGTAAAGTATGGATTCTTCTATTGAATGTGCAGTCCACAGAAGAAGACTACATATCCCATAGAACAACAGGGTTAATGATAAGTCACGGGACCAGGACGCTGTATAATCTCGTTTCCAGGCTGGAGTGCCCTCCTTCTTCTCTCGAACTTCTCGGAGAGTGGGAAGCGTTCCAGCCGTGTCGCCTAGAGTTCACAGTAGGCCTCTCGGTTTTCGGGGACTCTCTCTCTCTGTTTTGTTCAATTTGTTAGCCTCAATTATATTATATTGTGTTATCTTGTATTTCGGTATCATATTTAGTAAAATAAGTTTTTCCTCCTTAGATTGTCGCTGTTTTATCCCACTCCCTTTTTCCCCCTCCTTTTCGGGCCCCGGGAGGGGGGCCCACGGGGTGGCTTCCCCTGTCACGGGCATAGGTAAATCTAAGTAACCCGTGACAGCGTCCCATTAACACTGAGACTAGAGATACCCTTAGGATTGACATTACTATTAGCATTACTTTGATGGTGCCCTATCTGGGTCATTTCCAGGGGATGTCAGGAGTAAGGCACAGTGTCAGGAGAAAAAGAACAGACTCTGTTACTTTATAAACGTGATAATAGAGAGAGTTCATTGGAAAAAATACAACTCTTAAATAATGCAAAGCATGCTTCTGATTGGATGCAGGCATCATCTGGGCTCTGATTAATATTACTCTTAAGGTAAAGATTATTGTTACCATAATGATTTTTTTTTTTGGATTATGATCAGGGTTAAGGTTCCTTTTGCTACAAACTTCTAGCATCATTTTTGTTGTTGCATTTGGAGTTAGGGACGATTTTAGAATCAGGGTAAGGGTTAGGATTAGAGTTACATTGCTGGTTAATGCTGTTATCTTTACAGCTCCTGTGAGGGTTGGGGTCTGGGTCAGGTGTTTAAAAATGAAATGAAAAAAGAATTAAAAAAATATATTGAAAGCTTCAGATTTCCTTAATCTTTGTGGGAATCATATAATGTGCAACTCAGATCTACCTCTTCGTGCAGTGACTGCCTGTAAATTTGCTGGAGCCTAATATAATATGGCCTTGTGCTTTCCACTAACTCACCTTCATTTCATTTTCATTACATTTGCTTGGTAGTCAGATTTTGGTGTGTGGATATTTTAAAACAATCTAACTGACATTAGCAAAAAATTAAAAATAAAATTAAAAAAAAATGCACAACAGCATCGTATCAATTTTTATAGATAAGATAAAGAAGAGCAGTTTCCCTTAGTTTTCTGTGCCTCTTTACTTTCTTACCCTCTCCCCTTGTGTGAGAAACTCTCAAAGTCAAAGATTTCTAGTTAGGCAAAGATGGCAGCGATAGCAGCAGTGCTTATTCATTATTGCAATACTGCGCGCACATCCCCTATTGGCAAGGGAGAAACTGCACACCAGTCAGTGAAATCAATTCTGTTCTGTGCCCTAAACCCACTGCAGGTGATGCTCTCATGGCTCTCATTGGTTGAGCATCTCAGGCTCACAGACTCCTCGAGACTGTGGCTAGGATTCATTTCCATAGAAGGTCAATTACCAACCTCTTGTTTTTAGGTCTGCCTTGTACTTTTCTGCGGACAGAGAAGGGCAATGTTTCCAAAAGTCAGTACATTCATTCTGTCCTCTGCTGGGCTCTACCCACCCTGTATTTATCTTGTGCTTGTCTCAATTCTCCCCATGTCAGAATGCCCCCAGTCTGAACTTAATTCTGTTCAGCAACTTTCTTGGTGGAAAAACTACTTATACAGCTGTTTTACAAGAGGGTTATACATTCAGTTAGGGCCTACACTATGTACTGAAAATACTGGAAACTTCCACTGCAAAAACACAATCTACCTCTCCCATCTGTGCAGCCTTGCAGACCCAGAGCATGCCAGGTTATTTCTGCTTTCATAGCATTTGCATGCTGTAGGGTGAGCACAAGGTTCTGCTGCTTGATTCTTCTGCAAGAGCTGCCTACCGGCAAATGGTTGCAGGGATGGAGGATGTGACAGAAAGCATTTGTCTCCACAAGAGCAGAGTTACATTCAGTGCAGAGTGTGAGAGTCAGGTTGGTGTGGAAAAGCACTGACACGCTGGGGATGATGCAGTGCTCACATGTCTAACACTCACAGACATTACTGTCAGAAGGATGGTGCTGTGTTGTGCTTCTACCTTTGGCAGCCCCTGGAGAAATGCTATGGCACACAGAACACCTTTGTATTGCACTGACTGCTGCCATGCAGCATGGATTTAACACACCAAATCCAGAGGAGCATGACTGCATCTAACTGCCCTGAGAAAAACTACTGTAGCTGAAGAGATGAGGAGGCAGCTGCTCATCTGCAGAACAAGCAGTACTGCCAGACATTGGGCCAGGTGAGCACCTCCTGCTGCAGCGTGATGATGACAGGGCTGGAGATGATCTGCAAAGCCAGCTTAAAAGTGGGAGACGTGAGTCAACATGGCAGGAGGACAGAGGTGTTAGGGAGCAGCCAAGGCATCAAAGAGTATCAGAAGGCTTTGAAAAGTATCACAAAGTGACAGCCAGGAAGACTGGGATATATCATGAGCAGCAACCTGGATGCTAGAGATTATTTGCTCCCATACAAAATGGTAGAGATCTTGCTGCAGACATCCCAAAGCCAGGCAAAATGGGAACCCAGAGCTCTGCCTGCACGAACCCCACAGCCATAGCATTGCAAGCTGAGCTGCCTTGCTGTTTGTTGCATTCATCCCAATCCCTGTGATTGAAGACTCAGAATGCAGTCGAGGCGATGACTGAGCATGAGAGTGACTTTATTCAATAAAAGACAGGAGGGCTTGAGAGGTCAAGGGTGAAGATGGGACTCCTCTTGTCAAGATGAGAGTGGCTCAGAGCTGGTGCTGCTGCCTGGTGCCTGGGACTGGCAGCCTGACTCCAAGTCCCCATCTAAGATGCTCAGCTTCACCTCACTGATGCTGCCCTGCTCCTGCATGGTGGTGCTGCTGCTGGGACACTCGGGCTGTGCTTGGGATGGGCAGCACTGCAAAGGCGCTGGGTCACAATCCAGGCAGGTGACTGCTGTGTCTGGCAGGCTCAGGTCAGGAGCTTCAGCAGAGCCAGGAGATATGAGAGCATGAACGTGGATGAGCCCCTTGTGTCCATCACTGTTACCATGTGGAAGGCTGTCATCCGAATTGCAGCGATTCATGCTTAATAAGAACTCTCCATTGATGGAAAGACACTGCTTGGTTTGGATCTTTGGGGTTGACAAGGGCTCGAATCACCTAGGAAGGCATAGAAACACAAGGGTTAGTTTCAAACATTTGCAAGTTGAATCATGAAAGGTTGTTGATACTTGGTAATAGAGTGGCGGCAGGAAGAAGCAAGTAGGCTTGAAGCAGCATAGCCACTGTCTTGAAAGTGATCCTCATTCAGGTCCAGCTCGTGTGTTGTTTCACTGTAATCTGCTTCTTTGGGTCTACCTAGTGGGCAGCAACACTCGAGCTGTTACTGATATCATTGAAAAGAACTGGAGACAATTGTTCTATTCCTAAGAGCTTCAAGGTGCCTAGAAGCACAAATAGAAACCAGCAGTATTTCATCACTTCACCAAAAGGAAGGTCAAACACCTGAGCTGTGAAGAGCAGTTACAGAACCTATGCATAAGATCACACCAGACATACTTTGTTCTAACAACAGTTATGGCACATAGTCCATTTCCTTCAATATTCCCAAAATGAAATGATGTGGAGCATTACAGGGAAAGAAACACTGCACACAGACACTATGACCCTGATTAGACTCAAGCAGCAGACTTAAAACAAGTCAGAGTTTTTGATTCCAGGATATTTCAGGACCTATCGTGTGAAATTCAGTTACACAACAGTGCCTAGGTGCCTGCGTTTCAAGCAACTTTCAGATCACAGCCATGTAAAATAAAAACAAATTCAGTGCAGAAATAGCAAGCCTGTACCTTAATACTCATGAGATTATCCATTTTTTACAGCACTCTGACTAAGTTCTAAAACTTGCTCATCCCAGTTCACTTCAGCAAGTTCCACCAATTCAAGCAACGCAGTTCTGAGATCCTGTGTATGTTGTGCAGATAGAATTGAACAGTGCAGAAATAATCTCTGACAGCTTTAAGAGCTCTGTTCTGCTTACAAACTCTCAGTGCAAAACTATTCACAGTTTTAAGGAAATGAACACCTGAAGCAGTTGGATCATCTGCCATTTGCCGCATTCTGCTTCTTGGCATCATGATTAGCACAAAGGGTTTTCTGCTGTCCTGCAGAGATGGACAAAGTCCTGCTTACAAATGGACCAAGTTTCAGTGTACAGCAGAGTTTGTACCAGACTAAAAAGCCACGCCATTCAATTCATGTGCTCAGGTTGTTATGCACTCCGAAAGGAAACAGAACTAACTGTTGGATTCTGAAGGCAATCTGTGGGGTCCTACATTACCTCCTGATTCTGGAAGAGGAAATTCTAATAGCAAATGCAGAACTTTGATCTTTGTAGACATGAGAAGAGCTGGCATTTAGGAACATTCATTTCAGGGAAATCAAATGATGTGTCTGTATTTTTTACTACAGATAGTATAGGGAGCAGCCAGTTGAAGAACCAGATACAAAAAATCCAGCCCATTGGCAAGAAAATACTTCTCCTTAAATTCTGTATGCTATCATGGTACAGAATTAGGCTACAGTGCCACATAGGCCAACCAAGTGTAGAACCAAATCCACAAAATACTGGTAGACAAAGCAGCAAAAACAGGGACAATATTCAGCAGACAGGCCTTTCTACCCACAGCTCAGCATGTTCTGCCATCCGAAAAGCAAGGCCTCTTGTCAAGCTCAGCTATTTCCCTTCTCAGTGTATTCTAGCACCACTGATACCCACTGGTATCCTCCTGTAGAGTGCCATCATATTGTCATCATCCAAAGGGAAAACCCACACAGCAGAGCATACAGCACTACACCCATGCTCCAAATATCCGCCTGAAAAACAAAAAGACAAGCTTACAAACCTGAAGCACCTCAAATGGCTTCCTGACAGACTGGATTGTCTGCCCTTGCCAAAGCCCACATATAGCCCATGAAAAGCTGGCTCTTTCCCTCAGGAAATAAAACCTTATCGTCCCAGAGAAAGCATATAACCCTCATTCAATTGCCCTTCCACTCAGCTTAGAGCACTACTAAAACCAGCATCTTCACCTTAGCTCATCACACTGCTGCAGTTCCTTTTACAAGGATTTCACTGGCAAAAATGAAATCAAAGCCGTCACAAGGGATTTAGCACAGTTACGTGTTACTGGCTACGAGAGCTGTCAGCACAGTCACCTGTCTGGCTTTGCTGCTGTTCGGTTCTCTTTATGTAGAGGCACAACAAGGTTCAGACACCTCACAGTGCAGTTCTCACTTTGACTGTAAAGAAAAAGGAGGCTTGAAAAGCAGTGTGTGGAAAACAAAGAAACAAGAATTAGAACAACAGTGGGGCCATGGCACTTGTAGGAATTGCTCCGCCTTTAACAGCGATTCAAGAAGGATGAGGGCATTCCAAACCAGACCAGTTTGGACAGATTAACAACTGCAAGTAGTGGGTTCCAAAATTCCAGACATGAAATCAAAGCTGGAAAAACTCTTCACATTTTCATCTCTCAATTTTTAGTACATTGTGCATTACAACGGAAACAATTCTTCACATACAACTTGGAAGGTAAAGACAAGTCTGACAAAACAGACTGCACAGAAATGATGGATAATTAACAGAGCAAATTGCTCTTTCAAACACTTAGTAATAGAAAGAGATCTCTGAAGTTGCTGTTCTGTAGAGCACCAAAGCAGTCACTTGAGGCAGTTCAGGATTAGCCTGAGACGAACCAGCCAGCTGTGAACTGAGACCAATTGCACTTTTCTAGTCTGTGGCCACTGACAGCTTCTGAGAGCTACCAAGCGATGCAACCTAGCAGAATTCAGAAGGGAAACCAAGAGAGCCTACCTGAGCTCCACTGCCTTTAAATGCTCTGTGGAGAGGGAAGGGAAAGAGGGGAAAACAAACACCGCTCTACATCCCTCTGAGCCAATAGACACTTTGCCCTGGATTAGCTCTGGTGCTGCATAAGCTGGGCTTCCACAGCATGTGTTCAGGCGGTAATCAAGGCCTGCCTGGAATAACACAAAAAATAGAGAGAAACGTTTGCTTTAACAGAGTTTATGTCTTCTGGTCATAACACTTGAGAAGCCTCAGAGGCTTCTTCTCCTGTGCATATTTTCATTCATCTTAGAGTTTGCTTTCATTCAATGTGACCTCTCTAGGCAAATATTGTCTAAGACCATGAGCATCACATAAATGTGCAGATCTCAAGCTGCTCACTTATCTAGTACCCTTGGCATGATGCTTTATTTTCCTCAGCTGATCATCTAGATTGTGTCTGTTGATTGTGCAACAACAGCCTGTTGATCTCGATTACCTGTGAGAGGCTCTAACTTTGGCCAGGAAAAATCATTTGAGGATAAGTAATTATCTGGGACTCAGTAAGTCTTCCCATGCTTTCATAACAGCAGAGATACACACACACACAAACTCGTGGAACCCCACTGCTTTGCACAATCCTGTGCACACTCACGTGTGTCATGCACTGATTTCCCAGCCAGTCCTCATAGGGTCTCTTACTTAGGACGGGAGTGTAGGGGAGCAGCCAGAAGCTGTTTGCATTCCCTGCTGTCTGCTGGGCAGCTTTGCTGGAGATGCTTGGGTTGCTTTGTTTTTCCTTGGGAGGTGGGAAGGAGCTTTGGGTTGGAGGCACATCCCGTGCCAGAGCATCCCAATGGCACGTGTGGGGCACTGATCTGCAGCAGATGAAGGGGAGGAGGTCCCAGCACAGCTCTGCACCATGCTCTGCCACACTGGGCAGCTTGTTCCTGGCTCAGCAGCGTCATCAGACAAGAAGCAGGGAAGGAAATCAAGGATGGGGGGTACCATCAAACGCAGTTAGTGCATGCCTGTGCAAGACAAACAGACCCAGAGCTTGCAGGTTGTTCCTGCTTTTGTAGCATTTGTGTGCTGTAGCTGAGCAAAAGGTTCTGCTGCTTGAATCTTCTTCTGCAAGAGCCACCTACCGGTAAATGTCTGCGGGGATGTAGTCGGTGTGCACGTCTGAAGCCACTTGAGAACCTAGTCGTTCTTGCTGCAGGACCCCTGTCTTCTGTTAAAAGCTGAACGGTCCCCAGAGCACCTGTTTCCATCAGCTACCACCATCCAAAGCAGCCAGCCTTCTTACAGTCACCTGGCCCAAACATCCCTTTTGCTCTACACTTGATTCCTGCAAGAGATGGGAGCTCGGCACGCACACCATCCTTCCAACACCCCATCCCTGCAGCAAGGGATCACAGCGCTGGCACAGCTGAAACAAAAAGGGTGTGCGAGTTTCCTGTTAGCACTCAGTGTGAACCAATCTACCACTGAGCAACACCGTGAGTCCCCACTCACCTCAGCACAGGTCAACCTGTAACCCCAACCTTCTCCTATCCATGTGCACACGCACACCCATTCACCACCCTGCCTGCTTTGCACACCCCCATGCACACTCTGCATCGTGTGCCCTCCTTTGCATTCACAGACGTGTGCAAACCATCCCTGGGAACACCTACGTGCCTACACCTTCCACAAACACCCCTTTGTGTGCACCTGTGTGCAACCCAACTCCTCAGCACACGCACGCGTTTGTGCCACCCTGTCCATGCACTCACCACGTGCCCTCCAGCAACCAAGGATTGCAGAGATGCTCCAGACTGTGCCAGAGATGGAATCCCAGAGTGCTGGGACATTATTGATCACTAAGGAAAACACTTGGAAGCATATTCAATCTGCAGAAGCTGTAATTACTGGGCACAGTTAGCTTTCCTATGGCTCAGCTGGAGGAGGCGGGTGCTCTCATACATCTGAGACACTCGCACAATGTTGGGATCATTCTGATGGAAACTATGACTTCAGATATCATGGTTAAAACCATCCAAGATGATCATGCAGAGCCTTAGCTCTTGAGCAGCACTTCCTCCCCACCCTTCACTACTCCAAGCAGCTCCAACAAACTTCTCAGAAGAAATCCAGGCCAGCACAGACCTGGCAGACCAGAACCAAGTGCAGCTTGTGGGACGGCAGTGCCCACTCCTTGCTTCCACCCTGCTCCAGCAGGTTAAGGAGTCTGAGCCTCACTGGCCTTTGACAACTCAAGACTTTCAGCACCTCATGCCAACATTTCTCACTAAGATACACCTAAGGCATTGAATTCTCTTCTCACTACCTCCTCCCAGTCCTCCCCTAGGAACAGAAACAATTCAGATTCTACAGCAAACTACAGCATCTGCACTGCAAGAGCACACTGAACCACCTGCAACAATGAAACATGGTTTTGGAGAGTGGGTATGAAAACACACCTTTAGACAGCTGTCTCCCTGTAGCCAAAAGGAAACCAAGAAGGAAAAGTCCAGCCTGAAACATGCCCATGCTACTAGCCCAGGTTTTTCACAGTCAATGCAGAATCCATCCTGTTCTTGAGGTAACAAACGACCAGTGAGTCCCCCGTTGCTCCACCCCTTCTCCTTCAAAGCCTGAAAAAGAAAGAATAAACAAGCAGAAGAAACCCAGACGTACCTTTCCACACACAGAGCAGAAAGTGGAACAGCAGTTGTCTCCTTCCTGAGACATGGTGGGGAGCATCCCAGAGGAAGCCCAAGTTCTTTGCTTCTCTCCACAGGGACTTCAAGCACTCTTGGCAAGAGCTGCTTTGGTTCTTTCTTCAATTGCTTCCATCACCAGAATCTCCTTTGGAAAAGGAACCCGAATGAAAGAATCAGCAAATGAAAAAGAATGAGCAATAGCCACTTTACCAGCTTTCTTCTGACACTCAATTTAGACTCTTGACTCGGGCAAGGTCTTAAAATCAACTGGTTACAAGAACTGTCCCAAAATATATCCAGCTTCTGTACAGCTGCCATTCTTTCTGACAGCGAGTGTAATCACAGAATCATAGAATGGCCCGGGTTGGAAGGGACCTCAAGGATCATGAAGATCAATCACCTCCCTGTCCCTGCTGGCCATCCCCTCTTCTGATGGAGCCCAGGGGACCATTTGCTCTCTGAGCTGCAAGAGCACGCTGATGGCTCACGTTCTGTTTTTCATCCACCAGGACCCCCAGGTCCTTCTCTGCGGGGCTTCTCTTAAGGACTGCTCCTCCCAGTCTGTAGAAATGCCTGGGATTCCTCCAGCCCAAGTGCAAAACCTTGCACTTTGCTGTGTTCAACCTCATTACATTCACGTAGGCCAACCTCTTGGTTGAGCTCCCTCTGAATGGCATCCCTTCCTTCCACTGCGTCAGCCGCACCACTCAGCAAACAGCAGAAGGTGCACTCCATTGCATCATTGGTGTCTCTGATAACCATGTAAAAAAGCACTGGTCCCAAGACAGACTCCTGGATGACACCACTTGTTATCGGCCTCCACCTGGACATAGAACCATGAATCACCACCCTCTGTCTGTGGCCTTTCAACCAATCCCTTATCCACCAGGTGGTCCACCTGTCAAATCCACATCCCTCCAGTTTAGAGATAAGGATGTGGTGGAGGGCAATGTCAAAGATCTTGCTCAAGTCCAGGTCAATGACATCTGTTACCTTCCTTTTGTCCACAAATGCCGTCACTCCATCATAGAAGGCCACCAGACTGGTTAGGCATGGCCTTCCCCTGCTAAAGCCACGCTGCCTGTCTTGGATCACATGCTCATTTCTTATGTGATCAAGCATGTCTTTGAGGCAGATCTGTTCTTCACCATCTACATCAGTTACACATTTGAATCAAATAATTGGTGTTCCTGTCACCAAGAAAACCTCTTTGTCTTCTACTCCTGCTGCACTTCTGTGCTTTCATCAGAAGCAAAGGAAGAGACCACCTCCTAGATCCAAATTTTAAGAAACTAACACCCAATAGGTGTCATCTGAAGTAAAATAGCAGAGAAATTAAGATGACTCTTCTGCATCCAGCTTGGATCACTCCCTCACTCAGGCACACCACCATCAGATCAAGGAGATGCTGCCTTCAGCTTAGAGACTGTATGGGAAATCACAGCTTGAACCTCTGATTAATCAGCTGAGGCAAGTATTGGGTCAGCTGCGGGAGCACAGGTGAGAGTAATCTAGCTGTGCTCCCAGAAGGGGTGGACCTCGACTCAACCTCCTCTGAGACCTCATTTAAAGGCTGACCACCTCTGAGACAGCATGTCTTAGAGATTACTCCCTAGTTGAGGCTGCCTCAGCTTTCTAGTCAAGGTATCGATATTGGTGAGTTTCCCTTTGCTAATAACCTTAGGCTATTTACCACCATCTTGGTTAATATCTTTTTATTAACCACCCTTACAGAGACCATAAGGGTTTGGGCTTCCAAACTCTCAGCAAGCATTTGGATCAGCCAGCTTCCTGCCGAGGAGCCCCCTGCATCACTGCTGCCTATTCTGGTACCAGACCCGCAGATGCTTCAGAGCTCATTAGCATGGACTTCCTTCCTCCCCTCAGCAGCTGCTCCTGCACTCACCTTCATTCCTACTCAGATACCGGCCGCTTCCAGCACCAGCTGACCTGCAAGACACAGAAAGGAAAGGTGGGAGTCATGCAAACGCACAAGCCCAAGGCTGTGTCACCACCACACATGGCAGCCTCGGGAAGTCAGCTGAAACTACAGCCTTTGTCAGAATGGAAACAGGCACCGTCAATTAAGTGTGACCTCTGAACTCATTGCCACCATCAGAAATAGGCACTGAAATCGCTCACTTCACTGCAGCTGGTTAACTCCAAATTCTTTTGCTTTTGGGAAAATGCGGACACGGAATTGAAGGACACCAGAAAAACGACATCTACTTCATTGTAGGTGGTTAAGCTTGGAAGCAGGACTTGAGCAAGAAATGCTTCTCAGCTCCTTGAAAGGCACTAATCCTGACCTCTGCCACAGGTGGCTGAGTGACACAAAAGTTGAGCTGCCCATTCAGAAGCACATGGAGCAGGCCATGGAGCGGTTACATACCAACACATGAACAGGCACTTTCCCATTGGAAGGGAAATCCCTTCTCCCTGCCATGCCATGCCCACACTGCTCCTCAGGGCTGCACTGACAGCACAGACAGAATTGAAACATCTTTTGTCATCATTGTGGTTTTTCACAGACCCAGACAATGAGATACTGGGTTGCTGTGTGGGTTCCCAGGCGGCACTGCCATTTCCAAGCCATTGCTTTCTAGGGGCACAGAAAGGAAAACGCCTGAACAAAATTTCACCCAGAGATTGCTATTTTACCATTCTTCCATGCAAAACAGGAGGACAGTACAGCGGATTTGTGCAGCTGCATCAACACCCTGGGTGCTAAAGGAATGCAAAGACAGAAATATCAAAACTACAAGGAGGGAAGCTATGTTTAGTAATATCTTTTCTCATTTACAACAGGCAGTTGGCACTACTAAAGGAAAATCCCAGGCCTCAGGTTCTGACAGTGCGACAATCTGGCACGGACTCAGATGTGAGTGATCCAAATGGTTTATTCCAGGTTCTAATACCACTTCTGTGAATTCACACGTTTTCTCTCTTAACTTTCCCACAGCCTTCACATGTCCACAGAACATCCCACAAACTCTCCTTTACGGCGCACGTAGGCACTCATCCCACCAGAGCCATCAGTCATTCCTAGCCATGTGCTTCTCCTCCAGTCACGGACAGTATCACACGGCCATAATGTATCTTAAATGACTTAGTTTTTCTGTTCTTTCTGGAGGTGTCCTTGGTTCCTAGCCCTACCTTCTCATGCCGTTCATCTTCCTCTGCAGCTCCTGCTCTGAAGAGTCTTCTTATGTTCCCACATGACAGGAAGAAAATGAAGACACAACCCCTGCCACCAAGGTCAGCTCTGCAGCACACGTTACCTGAGGAGCACTTGGCTACTCATGCAAACTGCACAGTGCCAGGAAGATTGTTACATGTTGCACTTCTTCTTCTCCTGGCTCAGAAATTAAATTTTCTACCTAGAAAATGGAAAACAAACAAACAAGCAAACAAAAAACAACAACAACAAAAAACACCTCACCTGACATAAAGGAGACATGATTGTTACTATGGAATTCCGGAGGGCAAGGTATTTGCCCTCTCTATGAAGAAGCTGACTGCAAAGGACTAAGAACAGCCACGATCACGTTGAGAACTTGCGGGTAAAATTCGGGACTGAACCAATAATGGGCTTCTGGAGGTGAGGGTCTGCTCCAGGCCGCCTGGTCAAGGGAGCCTGTTGATGGGCCCTGCTTACTGCAGCTACCAGAAGCACCGCGCTCACTGACTCTCAACTTGATGGGGGATTCCAGTCAGGCTGGGAAATCAGCATGGCTGGCTGCAAGCTGTCTGAGAGACTGCTGGACTGCACTGGGAATAACTTTGTGGGCCAAGCATTAAGCACACCAAGCAGAAGGGAAGGTATTGGACAGACCGACCAGAGGTCAAGCGTTGCTGGACCTGCTGCTCACCAACGCTGAGGAGATCATCAAAGGCGTCAAGGTTGGAGGCTGCCTGGGCTCCAGCGATCATGCCCTGGTTGAGTTTGTGATCTCAAGCGATGTGGGCCTGGCAAAGAGCAGGACCAGGATGCTCAACTTTAGAAGAGCAGACTTCAAGCTACTCAATGGAATGCTGGCCAAGATCCCCTGGCGCGCTGCCCTCAAAGATAAGGACGTTGAGGAGAGCTGGCTACTGTTCAAGGATGCCCTCCTGGCAGCACAAGAGGTCTCCATTCCCCTGATTAAGAAAGTGGGCAGGAGAGGTAGAAAACCGGCATGGCTCAGCAAGGACCTGCTAAGAGAACTGAGGGTGAAGAAAGGGGTGTACAAGCTCTGGAAACAAGGCTGTGTCACCCGGGAAGAATACAGGGATGCCGTCCGAACTTGCAGATGTGGGATCAGGAAAGCCAAGGCTCAGGCAGAACTGAACTTGGCGAGGGATGTGAAAAACAACAAGAAAACCTTCTACAGGTACATTGGCCAGAAGAGACAGGCCAAAACGGGCGTGCCTACTCTGGTAAATTTAAAAGGAGAAATGGCTTCAACAGATGAAGAGAAAGCTGAGGTGCTGAATGAGTTCTTCACCTCGGTCTTCACTGGTGGCCAGGATTCTAGTCTTTTTCACGTCCCTAAGTCTTGCACCCCCATACCTCCATGTGGGGACCAAGGAGGTAAATCCCTCCCCACTGTAAGGGTAGAGCAAGTCCGAGAGTGCCTCCTTAGACTGAATGAGTATAAGTCTATGGGGCCAGATGGCGTGCATCCCAGGGTCCTGAAGGAGCTGGCTGAGGTGGTTGCTGAGCCGCTCTCCATCATATTTGAGAAGTCGTGGCTGTCAGGTGAGGTCCCGGATGATTGGAGGAAGGGTCACGTCACTCCCATTTACAAGAAGGGGAGCAGGGACGACCCGGGTAACTACAGGCCGGTGAGTCTCACCTCTGTGCCTGGGAAGATTATGGAACAGATCCTCCTGGACAACATGCTTGATCGCATAAAGAACAAGCATGTGATCCGAGACAGCCAGCATGGCTTCACCAGGGGAAGGTCATGCTTAACTAATCTTGTGGCCTTCTATGATGGAGTGACGGCGTTGGTGGATGAAGGGAAGGCGACCGATGTCATTTACCTGGACCTGAGCAAGGCCTTTGACATGGTCCCCCATCACATCCTCATCTCCAAATTGGAGGGAGGTGGATTTGATGGGTGGACAACTAGATGGATAAGCAATTGGTTGAAAGGCCGCAGACAGAGGGTGGTGGTCAATGGCTCTATGTCCAGGTGGAGGCCGGTAACGAGCGGCGTCCCTCAAGGGTCTGTCTTGGGACCGGTGCTCTTTAACATCTTTATTAATGACATCGATGAGGGAATGGAGTGCACCCTCAGCAAGTTTGCTGATGACACCAAGCTGAGTGGTGCAGTCGATACGGTGGAGGGAACAGATGCCATTCAGAGGGACCTTGACAGGCTGGAAAGCTGGGCTCGGGTGAACCTAATGAGGTTCAACACAGCAAAGTGCAAGGTTTTGCACTTGGGCCGGAAGAACCCCAGGCACCTGTACAGGCTGGGAGGAGTTGTCCTTGAGAGCAGCTCGGCTGAAAAAGACCTAGGGGTCCTGATAGATGAGAAACTTAACATGAGCCAGCAGTGCGCTCTGGCAGCCCGGAAAGCAAATGGGATCCTTGGCTCCATCAGGAGAGGGGTGGTCAGCAGGGATAGGGAGGTGATCGTCCCTCTCTACTCTGCTCTTGTGAGGCCCCATCTGGAGTACTGTGTCCAGGTGTGGAGCCCTCAGTACAAAAAAGATATGGAAATTTTGGAAAGGGTCCAGAGGAGGGCCACAAAGATGATCAGGGGGCTGGAGCACCTCCCCTATGAGGACAGGCTGAGGGAGTTGGGTTTGTTCAGCCTGGAGAAGAGAAGGTTGCGAGGTGACCTCCTTGCAGCCTTTCAATATCTGAAGGGAACTTACTCCCAGGAGGGGAGTAAACTCTTCGAAAGGGCTGATAATAGCAGGACTAGGGGAAATGGTTTTAAGTTGAAGGAGGGAAGATTTAGGTTGGATGTTAGGGGAAAGTTCTTTACTAGAAGGGTGGTTAGGTCCTGGAACAGGCTGCCCAGTGAGGTTGTGGATGCCCCGTCCTTGGAGGTGTTCAAGACCAGGTTGGACAGGGCCCTGGGCAACCTGATCTAGTAAATGTGTATGTTTGGTGGCCCTGCTAGGCAGGGGGGTTGGAACTACATGATCCTTGAGGTCCCTTCCAACCCGGGTAATTCTGTGATTCTGTGAAGGGAAGCATTACTGGACATGCTGCACAGCAGGGGTTAAGACTGGAGGTGGTCAGGGCTGTAGTGACCATGCCCTCCTAGAGTTCCTCATCTCAAGGAATGCGGGCCTGGCAAAAAGCAAAGTCAGGACCCTGAGCTTCAGGAGAGTCAGCTGCAGGCTGTTCAAAGAATTCTTGGACGAGAGACACTGGAAAACTGTTCTTAGGGGCAAAGGGTTCAAACATCCCTTTGTGTGCACCTGTGTGCAGCCCAACTCCTCAGCACAGCCCTGTGCAAGCACACATTTGTGCCACCGCATCCACGCACTATCTATGTGCTCACACACACTCACACAACCACATCCCTTAGTGCAGCCCTGTGCGCACACACACTCACACATGTGTAACCCCTTCCTTTCACTCCCAAAGTGCACGCACACACCGGTACCACAATGTCCTTGTGCAGCTCCAACACTCTGCACACCCCTGTGCACGTACATATATGTGCATGCTCGTCCTTGCACACATACCCACAGACCTACACACACCTGAGCAACACCACTGGTTTGTACACTCATGGACACAAATGTGTGTACAACACCATCCATGCACAAATACACACACACATGGATCCCCACTGCTTTGCACAATGCTGTGCACACTCACGTGTGTCATGCACTGATTTCCCATCCAGTCCTCGAGGGGTCACTTACTTAGGACAGGAGTGCAGGGGAGCAGCCAGAAGCTGTTTGCATTCCCTGCTGTCTGCTGGGCAGCTTTGCTGGAGATGCTTGAGTTGCTTTGCTTTTCCTTGGGAGGTGGGAAGGAGCTTTGAATTTGAGGCACATCCCGTGCCAGAGCATCCCGATGGCACAAGGGGGATCAGGGCCCCTCTATTGGTTACCTCGGTGGCTTGCAGCAACTGGAACTTTTTGCCTATTGAGAAAGCTAAAAAGTGTGAGTTCCTCCTGACCCATATCAACAAAAATCTCAACCATAAAAAAGAGACGTCTTCGTATTCAAGCAAATGACAACAGTAAGACCATGCATGTTGTTTTGTTGTATTTCCTCTGTAATCATGGGGAGGATATGAAGAAGTGGTATAATTCATCCACTTCTGCACTTCAGGCACAAGTTCCTTAGAATTGGAAGAGACCCTTAAAGGCCATCTAGCCCAGCTCCCCTGCAATAAAAAGGGACATTCACAGCTAGATCAGGTTGCTCACAGCCTGGTCATTAGTCATCCCAGAGGCAAAACACACACTGAATGATCTCTCCTTCAGTCATAAATCCTTGGAGACAACAGCATTGACACTGCATGTTACTGAAGCAGTAAAAGAAATTGCTCCTGTAACTCTCCTTGTGTTAAGTAAAATGATGATAAAAAGCAATGGAATGCTTTGGCAGGACACCAAAACCATCCTCCTTCCTTGATATCTGCTGCAATGGAACCTTCCACTGGAAGAAAGCCTCTGATGACTTGTCACCCCAGAGAGGTCAGCTTTAGAAGCAGGACTGCTGCACAATAGAATGAACTGGAGCTCCTTAGCATCTCTTACATCCAGGAGGGGTGTGATCAGACCCACCTATCACCTTCAGGTGCGCTTTCTGACACCTTGTCTGACTTCACTGTCACTGTGCCAGCATCCTCAGGCTTAACCTGCTTCATTGTCAGTGTGCAGCAATTGCCAACGTTCTTGATGTCATTGTAATTGTTGGTGTAAAGGAGGTTGCCATTCAGGAACCATTCCACGTCCTCGTCATTATGGGACAGCTCGCAGGAGAAGACAGCAGAGCTCTCTTCTTCAATTTCTACATCCTGCAGGTGCTTCGTTACTTCTACATTGCGGGCTGTGGGGAAACAAGGTGAACTGTTACCACTGTTACTATAAATCATACTGGGATGTGGTAGAATGGTTGGACTAGATGATCTTTGTGTAATCATCTATGTGAAGATAATACATGTATAAAGTTAGCAGGAGAGAACGGCAGAAGTCAACCTCAAGAAGAGAAATCTGAGGTGAAATAGGACATGGAAGAGGCCACCCTCCCTGCTCATACCTTCAGCTGTCAGCGTGGCCTCAGTCTCTGCAATTCCTGCCTTGCACTTGTACACACCAGCATCATCGGGCTTCAGCTTCAGAATTCTGAGCTCTACTGAATGCTTATCCCTCTTGATCTTGTACTTCTCAGAGGGCTCGATGGGTGTGCGGCCCTTGAACCATTTCACAACCTTTGGAGAAGGCCTGAAGTCACAGGACAGGATGACAGAATGACGTTCCAAAGCTGTCTTGTCCTCCAACTTCCTGGTGATTTCTATATGGTAATCTGCAAAGCAGGGGTGGAAGAGAAGAAAGGATGAGGACAATTGGAAGAAGAGGAAAGTCTCTTGCGTGTATTCCATTCCAATTAATGTCAAGTTCACAATGGTTCTTTGAACGACTCTAAAGATAAAACAAACGATTGTCTATAGGGAATGCCATTGACTACATTTCTATGAAGTAATACTGTACAGTATCTACCAAATGCAAGGTCCAGCTCTTGTTCTGTGCTTATTAAATTGCTCCCAATTGTTGAGGCTTTTATTCAAATAAGAGTGAGTTGAAAATATAACAAGTACTTTAGGATGTGAATGGATAATCTTACGCTGGGGACAACAGCAGATAAAAAGCCTGCAAGTTTCTTTCAGATGAAATCAATGACAAACCGCACCAAATTTAGGTGCTACCAAACTTAAACTTGTCTAGTTCAGAAATACAATTAATTTCACCTGATTTGACTTCTTTGGTATAGCCAAGGACAAAACCTCAGCTCTGTAAATCTGAATAGTAAGCACATCACAGCTATTCAAACACATCTTTTACTGAGATGCAGCTGTCTCATTTAGTGTCCAACGACTTTGAACTGGAAATGGAGCAGACCAAAGCAGAATCTAAACATGGCTTCTACAAGGACTGATCAAATGCGGCCACCGTCAAATTCAAAGTATCTGATACAGAAGGATCACACTCACTGTCAGACAAAACCTCTTTGGAGAGGTGAACTGACTGCCCTGTTCACCCCCACTTTGGAAATAACTGCACTCATTTCCTACCTGCTCCCAGCAGTGTGGGATGGTGGGATAGCATCACACTTCCCACACTAAGCATCCCACCATGTCACTTGTTCCACCTAAACCTCAGTCCCAAAACAAAAGGGGAACTCGCTTCTGAACCCTCTTCACTTCATTTCAGATGTCTTATATGCTTGATCTCCAACCCACCCCCCACTCAGGAGAAAGACCCCCCGCTTACACCCTACCATCTTGTTGCATTCTGATGTTGTCATCAGCCTTCAGCTTGTTGTCCTCTTTGTACCACTGGGTCTGAACCTCATCGTGTGAAATCTCACAGACAAAAGATGCACTCCCATATTCATTCACTTCCACATCTTCCAGTGCTTTAACAATCTTGATATCTCCAGCTGTGAAACAGTAGAGATATATTTGTCAGGGTATTTCCAGAACTGAGTGCAGCATCTTTTCCTTACACATATTTGCATAGAAAATAAGTAGGATTATGTTTTATTCTAAACCATCATCCATTCCTGAGTCATTTCTCTCTTCAACACAGTCAATGCATTATTGCCCTTGAACTTAAAGACAGACCTACTAGCTACAATGGAGCTCCCTGCAAACAGTTTTCATGGAAACCAGAATCTCATTTATTCTAAAACCTTTCAAGCAAAATTAAGGGTAGAAAAACAATAGAACTGACTGAATCTTTAAGGTCATTTAGTTCCAGTCCCCCTGCTATAGGCAGGGACACCTCCCTCCACACCAACTCTTCTCCTCAGGGTCAAGGCTTCTCTCAAATCATTCTCCTCTAAGCCTGTGCCTGTGCTTGGGATTGCCCTGACCCAGGTGCAGGGCCTTGGACTTGGCCACACTCAAGTTCATGAGGCTGCCAAGGGCCCACCTCTCCAGCCTGTCCAGGTCCCTCTGAGTAGCATCCCTTCCCTCTAGCACATCAACAGCACCGCTCAGCTTGGTGTCATCTGCAAACTTGCTGAGGCTGCATTTGATTCCACTCTCCATGTTGCCTACAAAAATGTTAAATAACACTGGTCCCAACACCACCCTCCACCTGGACACTGAGCTATTGACTGCAGCTCTCTGAGTGTGACCATCCAGACAGTTCCCTATCCTGCAACTGGTCCATCCATCAAAATCATTTTTCTCCAGTTTGGTGACCAGGATGTCATGCAGGACGGGATCAAATGCTCTGCACAAGTCCAAGTAGATGATGTCAGTTGCTCTCCCATTATCCACTGATGCTGTTACTCCATCATGAAAGGCCACCAAGTTTGTCAGACATGGCTTGACCTTGATGAAGCCATATTGGTTACCACCAATTACCTCATCTTTATTTTCCAAACTATGCCAAGGAGAACTAGACAGAACTCTACAGTGTTGTGTCACTACAAACCTGCCTGAACCATTGGCTTCTCTGCATGCTCATCACTAGTCTCTCCTTAGCTTGTGTGCCTACAAACAATGTATGGGGAATGTCAGCCACAAATCTTACCTAGGGGACATCTTTGCTTCAAAATCCTTTGAACATCACACAATCCCTTTTAACTCTCCAGGTCTGCATTTAGTTATGTCAGAATCAGGCCATATTTCTGTGCTGCTATATCCCTTTCCTTCTGAAGGGCCTGGATACAACTTGGATTAACCTCAGGAGAAGAGTTCCTGCATAGAATCATAGATTTACCCAGGTTGGAAAAGACATTGAAGATCATCAAGTCCAACCGCAGCCTAACCAGTACCCTAACTCTAAAAACCCTACACTAAATCATATCCCTGAGTACCACATCCAAAAGGCTCTTAAACACAACCAGGGATGGTGATTCAACCACCTTTCTGGGGAGCCTATTCCAGTACCTAAAATCTCTAGTATCTAAATCTCTCTAAAAGAGCACAGGTATTAATCTGACCAGAAAGGTTCCTGTTTGTTCATAAAATGAGCCTTTTCCGCTCCATCTTGCATAGGCCACTGGGCACAGGGTAGCTGGGAGACCACAGAAAAAGTGGTTCTGTGAGCAATAGGGAAACTACTGCCTAATCCAACTCCTCCAATCTCTGCGCTCTGCCAGCATGTCTAAATAGGGTGGCAGATACACACAGGAGATAAATATTTCCACTTCCCTCAGCCAACACTGCTCTGAATTTCTATGGGACACACAGTTAGATGAAAAGGCATTTGACAAAGAAGGAAATGAAAGAGTTTAATCTGCTGTGTCATTCTCTCGGTAGCCAGAATAACTAACCCTCGCCAGTGTTAGTTCAAAGAATAGGCAGATTTTATCTCCTGACATGAGCAGTAATTCAAAGAAGCTGGTATATGATCCAGTATCCTGCATATTCACTGCAGGCAGGCAAAGACATTATGAGATAAGGGAGATCTACACATCACTTGTTATGAACACCTCATAAAGATAAAACCACACACAAGAGGAGAGTTTAGGAAGAGGACCACTCTTGGACTACTTTCCAAGAGGCATCAATTAGTAACTCTCTTCGCTCATTTTTCACACTACTCCACAGTGTCCTCCTGAGCCCCCTTACTCCTGTTGCCAACTGCTGATGCAGGGAATCCTGAGGAACCAAGGATTCATAGTTGTTCCATCAGTAGTCCTTGGTCAGCTCTCCCTCCCTGCCCCTTCTGTTTTGATCCCACTAGCCAAATTTTAGTTAGTCTGAAAAGAGGATGGAAACCTCCGCAGCAATTAGTTTCTAAATATCTTGCAATGGGCAGCTTGTAGGAGCCCCATCTCAATGCCCACAGCACAGGAGGCAGGACTGCTTAGCCCATGCACTAGTGCATTTACCAGCACAGATGTAAGCCCAGATCTATGCACACCAAATACAGGCTCTCAGTTTGCACAAGGAGGCATCCATGGAGCTGAAGTATTAGGCAGATATTGTGGTGGGGCAGCAGTTATTGAGACGCCAGACAGAAAGGACACAGATAACGTGGCAACTCAGCTTTACCATTATGACTGATGATGGAACATCTAATTTCACTGCTCAAAAGAGAACTTCCATATAACTGGAAAGAATGAAATTCACAGAGGAAACCACACACAGACACACACAAAAGCAATACAAAGGAGATGAAGGATGGTTCACATACTAGTGATTCACTCTGAGACGCAAGCAAATGAAAGAGTATCCCCAACCATTTGCCTCCTGAAATGCTAAGTATATAAACTCATTGCTGTGATAACTCTGCCAGACGTGAGTCATACACTGTAAAACCTTATGGGGTCAATCAGTTTAACTTCATAAATTCATTACACCAACAAAAACAGACCATCGTGTCCAGGCTGGTTCATTTCAGCTCTTCAAAGCTGTTGGTAAAACTGCCTGAGAGCTGAAATGCTTACCAGCAAAAGCTAAAAACTGTAAATCAAATGTAATAGGCTGGCTTTGTCTACTGTATAGAAATGATGCCTGAAAAGAAGAAAATAAAAAAGAACGTAAACCAGAACAAATGGAATGGCTACATAAAACAGCCAGTACTGAAACAGCAACCCAACCTGGTTGCAGAATGAGAGAGAAAATGAGAGTTCACCAAAGTCATGGGACAGGACACATGTTCATGTTCATGCTAACACTGAACCCAAGTGGCCACATGAGGACAGCATCTAGTAGGAAATCAGAAAAAAGCATCCTTTCATACGTCCCTTGGGAAGGTGGCATCTACCAGGGCACAGCAGACCCGTGTGTTCAGTAACAAGTCTGATGCTTCAGAGCCCAATGATGAGCTACAAACTGGGGTTTAACCAATGCAACACATGGAGGGAAAATCTGTCTTGAGCATAAAGAAGAAAGAGAAAGGTATCCAAAAGGACTAACCAAGAAATGCCCAAACTGCCCATGAAGCATTTCTTCCCGTGGTGCAAAATACCACAAGAGGATTTATTTGCTCTTTCAGTTAAACATAAAATGAACCTTTAGGGTAGCTGATGTCTTGTCTTAGGCTGCTCAGCATGTGGATGTTCCCTGATCTTCATATTCACACTTGTGAATAATGAGACTTCTCTTATTTCCCTGGGAAGTAATGCCCACTTTTTTACTTTGACAGAGCTCCTTCCCATCCTAGAAGGGAAAATATCAAGTCAGATCTCCATTAGTCCTTCCATCTCTGCACTCAGCAAAGGGAGCCTTCAGATCTATGCTTAATTCACCCACTCCCCTAGAATTAATGGAACTGTGCTTACTGGAACATATGCTGAAGCTTAAGCACAGTGCAGTGTTTTCAACATGAAGGAATGGCTATAGAACATGCATAAATTCTGGCTGACCTATGACAGCTTAAAGCACTGCGGAGGACTGTTAACAAGCCTGTTTGGACATCACCTTGATTAAATGACGTTATCCCCAAGTAAGGGAAGGAACAGCTGAGCACCAGGGAGGTACACAAAGTGCCAGAGCAAATTCTCACACTGTCAGGTGCAAAGAAAACTGAGATTTCACCCCAAAAACCCAGTTCACAACAAGGCTACAAAATCCCGGCTGAGAATTTCTGTGTTAGACTTGAAGCTCAAGACTGTACTGTAGTTCAACCAACAATATTTTGTGCAGCATGACCTAAAAAGTTCACAATAAAACCAAAACAAACTTCAATTTCAACTTGATAAATGAACTCAGGACATAATAACAAAGAGTGCTGATCTGGGCAAATAAAAGAGCATAAAGAAAAGAGAGCAGTGAAAAAGCTATCAAGGAAAAGCTCAGACTCGCATCCCTTGGAAGTGAAATTAAAGGCTCTCATTCATTTCCAGAGAAGTCAGAAAGGAAAATACCATTACATGCCATACCTTGAACCACTTGACGTCCATGTTGGGCCTGGACAGCTCACACTCAAATGTGACCTTGTCCTTCTCAATGACGCTACTGTCTGCCAATGGTTTGCTGATTTTCACAGGCAATTCTGAGAAGGAGAAAGAAGAATGTGGATTTAGTTGGGAACTTAGTTTTGTTCATAACCAGGTCCATGGGTGCTGTTAAATGGATCCTTCCAGATGGAAAAAACATTTCAGGTGGCCTCCTAGATTTTACCCCTTTTTGTGTTGCACGCAAGACTGAAAAAAAAAAAAATTACTTCTGCAAAGTTCTTCTTGTCATAAGGAAACAAATATTTGGGGAATGGCAGAACCAGGTAAAATTTTCCTTCACGTCAAGAAAGTATAAATTTCACTCTCATGCTCTTGGTGTGGTTTCTGCTATGATTATTTGGACTAATTAAGCTTCTCCCTGATGAAAGCCTAGAAGTATATCACAAGAAGGACCAACTTACCCGTGACCTTTTATTTGTCTTACTCAAGCATCTCCTCCTGACCAAAACTGACAATAAAAGATTCAGCCAGACTACAGGTTTGAGCAGCTGAGTTGTTTCTAGGATCTCCTGCAATCTCAAGCTTGGAACACACACTTGTCTTTTGACTAAGTGTCTCTTATAGTGCAGTAAAACAACAGGTTTTCACACGGCGATTCCTCATTTACCTTGATCTGAAATCATTCTCAAACCATGTGGGATCAGTCCAGGGAGAAGGGGAGGAGAGGGGAAGGGAAAGGGGAAGTCCACAGTCCTCTAAAATCAGGCTTCTTAGCCTAAAGCTCAACAGCAAATAGCAGTCCACTTCCCCACATTGCTAGACTCCGAGCATTTAAAGAACATCAGCTGACCTCATTATGAGCTCTAACATAGCCAAAGGAATTCATATATTCAAATATTCTCTTGAGTGATGAGAAATATGGAGCATAACTTCAGACTTCTGCTGTTAAACTCTCACTTCTATCATAAACCAGAGTAAGAGTTCAATGCTGTTTTAGATGGAGGACTCATATTTTAAATAACTCATCTCATTAAGGCTTGGATTCCCTACTACAATTAGTTAAATTCCAGTTTGGATCATGCTTCACCTTGGATCACTTAGGGCTTCAGCCACTTATTGGAACTAACTCAATTTGTCTACAGAGAAGCTGTTTTCTATAGCAACAATAAGCTGTGATTGCAACTGGATGTCGGGAGAGCACAAATCCCGCAGTTATCCGGTACCAACATCCTCTCCTTCCATCAGAACAGCAAGTTTTTAAACCAGACTCATGCAAGCTTGCATGACACACCTTGTGTAAAACTGTTGGCAGCCATCAGGACAGCCAGTTGCTTCCTGTATAGACACTGTTCCATCAGTTTTGGTTTTTTGTCTCGCTAGAACAACAGCCAGTGTCTGAAAACTCCCACAACTGAAGCAACCACGCTGATATACCGCAGTCACTGGAGGTGCTCAAGAGCCACGGGTATGTGGCACTGGGGACGTGGTTAGTAAGTCCAGTGAGGGTGGGCTGGGTTGGACTCAGCTATCTCAGTGGTCTTTTCCAGCCTTGGGTGCAACTTGTAAGAGGGAATGAAGCAGCAAACTGCCCAGCACTGAGCTGCATTCTTCTGACACATGGTATCAGTGAACTGCTGTATTTCCCTATCTTCTCTGGAGCTATTGATCTAACCTAACTGAAAAAGTAAGCCTGAACCTAGATATAAATCAGGATCATAGTCACCCATGGTTGCTTATATATTCAGAAAGACACTCCAGAGGGTAATTCAGCGCATCTAGAAATTAAAGTAGAAGTTCCTTAGTCAAAAATATTCCACAGCCAGATTTTCACCTCGCTACCACTACATTAAAAAGGAGAATCCAACTTGTGGTGTGGGTCATTGATGTTGTTCCGGGGGGAATTGTGGCTGTTCCATGCCCACAGGGTAGAAGACAGCCAGTCTTCCTCTAAGCCACATAAAAAGCTGCTTAGTGCTCCCAAAGCGAATGCTCACCAGTTGTTTCCAACTTGAAGGTCATCTTCTGGCCAGCAGCCTCGCAGATGTATTCTCCAGCATCTTTCTTCTCCAGCTGCTCCACAACCAGACGCCGTGTTTTGCCCACAGATTCCATTCTGAACTTTCTGGAGGAGGCAAGCAGTCTTCCATCCTTGTACCATTTTACTTCGGTTGGATCCTGTGCTACTTCACAGCTGAGGGAGGCACTTGCTGCCAGGGCAGCACTCACCTCTTTCTGCACCTGCTCCTGGTTTATAAACACAGGTTTTGGCTCTGAGGGAAGAAAAGAAAAAGTATTGACTGAGGGACCGAAATGAGACCAACTTGCAGGTTTGTATGTACAGGTTGGAACAGGTTTAGGTTACCACTTGTGCCCAAACTAATAGCCTTCACTAGAGAATATCAGCTCTTCTGTTGAAACAAAGTGTCAAATCTAGGCAAGAAAGAACCTAGGAACTGAAGGAACCAAGAGGGTCCTTGAACACCAGTCCCATGGTTGCAAGTCACTATGCAAACATATTGAACCCAAAAGAACATCTGTCCTGCAGGCAACCAAAACCTGAGTTCCTTTTACTTAAGACCCACTGTGAAACATCAAAACACATAAACATGTGATAGTCAAACCACTGGCTGCCTTTTCATGACCCAGAACAGTACTCCTGGCTTCCTGAACAGACTCCTCATGGCCTCTACCATTGCCACAACTGTGACTGTCAAAGGCACAAAGGAAATATGCTCACCAACGCAGTCCTTTGTTCTTTGTGTGTGATTTGCAGATATCTATCTTACTTTGAGCTCTGGCAATAGTCAGCTCTACCAGGTCTCTTACTGTGAGTAGCAGACTCACCTATCCAGATGCAGCCTCCAACATAAAGGCATAGTAAAAAGGCAGTGTACTACTAGGAGAAGTTCCTGCTTCTCCTGCCATGAAAGGCTGCACGTAGAACATGCACTCCAGCCTCACTGCACATACTTATCTTAGTCAAATGTTTAGGTGAACAAGAATTACAGTTTGGGATCTCAGGCACAGGAGAGATTTGAATAATATCTTGAATATTGCTTCCACTGTACATATATTACTAATTATTGCTCTACAGACAGACTGAAACAGGTCTTTGTGTCATACTGAAACCAAATACTTTCTACAAACCCAGGCAATCAAGTCTAGGGAAAAAACCTCAGCACAGACTACAGTGATCCAGGTGCAGTATAATAGAAACTAGATTTTACTTTACTGTTCTCTGCTGTATTTCATACAACACCTGTCTTACCTGTGACATGAATCTTGAAGGTGAGTTTCTGGCCAGCAGCCTCGCAGCTGTACTCCCCTGCATCTTTCTTCTCCACCTGGCTCACCACCAGCCGACGCTGTTTGCCCTCTGACTCTACCTTGAACTTCTTGCTCGAGGTGATCAGTTTCCCCTCCTTTTATCACTTGACCTCTGTGATAAAATGTTTGCTCATTAAGACCGGGATGTGGTAGCATTGTGGTGGAGTGCTTGTTCATTAGGACCGGGATATAATGGTGGAATATGGAGGCCACAAAGGTTGCAGAACACTCTAATTTTATGGGTAGATTGTGTACTCTGCGTAGTTACAGGCAAAGCGCGCCCCGATGGATACAAAGTTCCACGGAAGGACCAACCAAGGAACGACACACCAAGTCGCACAATCACAACTGACCAATTAAAGGACAATACGCTCGGGATGGACAATACAAAAGAAGTTGCAAGGGACGGGACGGCGCGGCAGTTGGAGGAACAATAATCCCCCTGTCGCCCAGCGCTGAATTGCCTTTTAGTTTTACCCGCTACAATTAATAAAAGTTTATAATTGGAACATTATTGGCTCATTGCTTATAAATTGATGACAACCTCCATCTTCTCCTGGGCCACCTCGCAGCTCAGCGTGGCATTTTTCTGTTGTTGCAGCCTTCACCACCTTCTGTACCTTCTCCTTGTTTGTAAATACAAATTCTGGCTCTGAAAAGAGAGAGATACATTAGTTTGGCCTCTTGAAAGAAGAGCAGGTTTTGGGGAAGGAGTCAGAAAAATGAATCAGTTCTCCCAGTCTGATGCCCCAAGAGAATGATGTGGAGAGAAGTTGTGCAATTTATGGATGCCCCATCCCTGAAAACATTCAAGTCTAGGCTGGATGGGTGTTAGAGCAACCTAGTCACAAAGAATGTGTTCCTTTCCAGGACAGAGATTGGAACTGGATGATCCTCCAGGTCCCTTCCAACAAAAGGCATTCTGTGATGCTTCTTGTATGACTCTCATGACTCTTTCGTCCCCTAGCTGCCATTTACTTATGTCTTCAAAACATCAACTTATACAAAACATTCCTGTAGTATTCTCTCCCATGCTAAATGAGCCCTTCCAAGACAAAAACATGTTACATAGAGCACACCCCCTAGTGCTTGACACAAAGCCCCTGTTCTGAAACTTCCTGAGACGCAGCTGCATTGCAGAGTTGTTCTAGTGGTACAGGCACGTGGGAATGGAGAAGTGCAATCAGAACTTTCTTGTCTATGGCCTCATTCCCACAGCAAAAGGAAATTCCTGAAGATTTTAAAAGATGGAGCTGCCTCACAACTGTATTTAGAATAATTTGTTCAATTTCCTCATCAGAAATTAACCACCCCAAAGTTCAGCTCCAAAAATTTTAAGCATAGCAGGGAAAACTTACAAACTAATGACCGTTTTCTAAAACATTCTAGAATGAAAGGCCAAAATGTGTTCTCTCTCACCTGTGACATGAATCTTGAAGGTGAGTTTCTGGCCAGCAGCCTCGCAGCTGTACTCCCCTGCATCTTTCTTCCCTACCTGGATCACCACCAGCCAACACTGTTTGCCCTCTGACTCCACCTTGAACTTCTTGCTCGAGGTGATCAGTTTCCCCTCCTTGTACCACTTCACCTCCATCTTCTCCTGGGCCACCTCGCAGCTCAGCATGGCATTTTGAGTCAGTGCAGCCTTCACCTCCTTTTGTACCTTGTCCTTGTTTGTAAACACGTCTTCTTTCTCTGCAGGGACATCACAACAGTCACACCATTTTGCTGTAGTCTGCTGCAGAGCTTACTCCAGTTCCCCATTTTCACTATACTTGCCCTTCACAGGGACCATCATGATGCCTCATTAAGACAGGAAAATACTTTCCCCTCTATTTTGCCTTGGGAAATGAATAGGCATATCATTTCATATCATATCATATCATAAATCTAAACATTTCGCAGTCTGATAGCAGATTTGGACATGAGATTTAGAACACCTGCATGCACTGCTGAACCTCCTCCCTTCTCTTTGTTTCTTCTGATGTCTCTCTACATTTCCAGTAAATCAGAAGGGAATGGCCCTCTAGAACAGGTTGCCCAAGGAGACTGTGGATGCTCCATCCCTGCAGGCATTCAAGGCCAGGCTGGATGTGGTTCTGGGCAGCCTGGGCTGCTGGTTGGCAACCCTGCACATAGGAAGAAGGGGGTTGGAACTGGATGAGCACTGTGGGCCTTTGCAACCCAGGCCATTTATGAGTCTGATTAGTGGCATTTTCCACCTCATTGTGTCATTCAAATTTTGTAACCAGATCTCATCAAACACCTCCCCTTTTCTCACTCCTTGCATGCCTGGTGTGCTCTTGCACTGTAACCCTGCAGACACCAGCTGACTACAAGAGCTGCACAAGTTACCCTCCTTGCCTATTGTTTGTTGCAGTAATTCATTCCTGGATGGAAAAGCACACGTAGAAAAGTGTTGCTATGACACTAGATGACAAAGAAAGTCCTATAGCCAAAATGTTTTGCACCAGAGAGGCTGTAAGTTGATCCTCCAAATGCAAGACACACAAAATGAAGTGTTCCTTTATCTCTGGGATTCCAAGCATTTTCTCACCTCTGACTTTCACTTGGAATGTTGCTTTGTCATCTTTTGTTTCACAGCTGTAGCTCCCTTGGTCTTTCAGGGTCACATTTTTGACCATGAGCTTGCGGTGCGTCCCCTGGGAGATGATGGTTGTCCTCTGGTCCTGCTTCACCTCTATTTGATCTTTCTTCTATACGACAGCTCCGCTTGCAGCTGACACCTCACACACCAGCTCCAGGTCTTCAGAAGGACTGACTGATATTTCTGGAGTCGTTTTGGACTTGCTGACAAAATTAATGGCTTCATCTGAAGAAAAAAAGAGAAAGTGGTTTACATCCTGACTCAGGCTTATTCAGCACAGCATTAAGATACAGTTAGAACTGATTGTAATGTCTCTGCTCATTACATCTGGGGGATCAAGTTTCACCTCTGGAGGTACTCACATACAAACGTGTGCTTGATTCTCCTGTGTAAGGAAAGAGTAAGTTCTATGCAGACAGTTCTTATTTCTTCTAATCAATTCTGTATTCTGCACATGTTCTTCTGAAGCTAAAATGAAGGCAGCTAAGTAACCTGTTTGCAATACATGAACAAACCAATTCAACACCTTGTCTCTAAGCTAACAAGCAGCGTTTGATGAGCACATCAGTATTTCATGCCCTTCATTCCATCCAGACTGTATTGGCAATAACTATGCTGGTATTAACAAGGATAGCAATTACAAGCAAAATGGTAGAAATACAGAAGATATAAGGAAAAGGGAACTCACCAGAGCTGAGGCGATCCTCCCTGGTGAGCGATCTCCAAGAGATGCTGCCTCAGTGAGGGTCAGCCCTTAAATGAGGTCTCAGAGGAGGTGGAGTCGAACTCCACCCCTCCAGGGAGCACAGCTACATAACTTTCACCTGTGCTCCCACAGCTGACCCCACACTTGCCTCAGCTGATCAATCAGTGGTTCACATTGTGATCTCCCATACACTCCACCCCTTCACAACGTGAACCAATGATTAGGTGAGTTCCCCTTATTACAGAGACCCAATCACGACGCTGATACAATCTCCCGTCGCATTAGATGTTGATATTATTCAAATGATGATGATTGGATGGGTGTTTATGATCTTCCATGGGCCAGTGCTTGATAGATGTTACTGGAGACAAATCATCTTGAAGTGCAGGTCCGTCTGCGTTTCATCAGTCCAGAGTAATGGTCCTAGAGGCTTAGAATCAATCTTAAGGGGAGTAATATAGATGTTTCAAGGGTACTAGGAGGGGAAGATCCGCCCTCCAGGGCAAGATACAGGCCGTATTCTTATCTTGGGTCAATACTTCTGCTTGTACTGGATTATGTCCCGGCCTCCGATACCATACCCTCTGGCCAGATATCTGTGGCTGTATAACTATATCTGGCACCAGAGGAGGAGTCTTGATCTGCCATAGGGACATAATAGGTGTTCCTTTAGCAATAAAGGCCGGAGTATTGACCACGATGTCAGTAGGCCATGTACCTATCACCGAGGGGGTGACTGAACCTCCCACCTCCAATAATCTCCCCCAAGGTGCAAGTAGGCCACACCATTTGGGTCCTACCTGCACCTTCCAAGGCCAATTTATCTTATGGATTCCCGGTTCTAAATTCTCAGGGGCAGGGAGCAGAAGATTATTTTCAGTACCAACCTGCGGTTTTACCTTATTATCGGTGCCTGTAATTTGGATCCTAAGAGGGGAGGCCCATATAGTTTGTAACATTTTCAGGGCACTGGGTCTGCCATCCCGAGGTCTTTCATTCAGGTCCCGCACGGTTTCATATAATCTTTTTGTCCACCCCTGCAGGGACTGAGAGTCTGTTTTCAGGGCAGCCTTAAGGATACCATTATAACGTTCAATAAGGCCTGCCCCTGTTGGGTTATATGGCAGGTGGAATCGCCATTCAATGTTGTTTTCTTCTGCCCAGCGCTGTATCATCGCTCCAGTGAAGTGAGTCCCTTGGTCACTCTCGATAACTTGAGGTGTCCCGTATGCAGACATCAGTTTAGTAAGTGCCTTAATTGTGTATGCTTGATTTGCCTTTGGTACAGGATAGGCTTGCAGCAGTCCACTTACAGTGTCAACGCAGGTCAGGGCATATCTCGCCCCCTCAGACCGAGGGAGGGGCCCAATGTAGTCGACCTGCCATCTCTGAAGAGGACTATATCCTCTAGCAATGTGGGATGTTGTTTCAGGCAACGGTCTCGGTCTCATCTTTGAGCAAGCATCGCAATCCTGACATGCTTGAACGATATCAGATAGTTGTACAGGCAGCCCCCATGCTTTAGCAGCTGCCCACATTATCTTCTGTCCAGCATGCCGTAGCTTCTGATGTAACCAACGGGCAATATTTTCAGATTGTGAATTCTCAATCCATCGGATTCGGGCCAGTGTGTCAGCTTCATCATTTCCTGGTGACTGCAAGGGTTGATGACCAGAGACATGGTAGACACATACTGTCCTGTGTTTGACCGTATTCCAAATGTCTACCCACATGTCTTTACCCCAAATCGGTCGGGCGTGGATAGTCCATTCCTGGGTAGCCCATTGCGTAATCCACAGAGTGAGCCCCCGGTACACAGCCCAACTATCTGTACAGATGTTCAGGACGCCGTCACCAGGTTCTTTAGTTATAACCATCCACACGGCTCGCAATTCTGCCCATTGGCTGCTTTGACCATCCCCCTCATCAAACCAGATGGTCTCAGTAGAGGGATGGTATGCTATTGCTCGCCACTTGCTCGGGTTGCCTCTGCTGGACCCATCCGTATACCAGGCATCTTCAGGAATAGGATATCTTCCTTCCTGAACGGGACTCTTCTCTGGTGGAGCAACCATCGGTTCTTTTGATGTATCACTGTGATACGTCACTGGGCCTAGGATCTTCTGTAGTACTTCTTTAAGTGGAGATGAAGACAGACTGCTTCTCTGGCTTAGATAGGCGACCCATCGTGCCACCGTTTGTGCTTGGGCCACCCCCGTCTTAGGAAGGTGAGTCAAATCTCTCACCCACCCCTGGATTGGTAATGAAGTCTTAACTATGACCTCTGCTGTTTGCGTTATCGGCTCTACTGCTTGTAATGCCGAATAGGCAGCCAATAACTGTTTCTCAATCATGCTATATCGTTCTTCTGCTCCGTGCCAAACCTGAGACCAGAATCCAATGGGGGTTCGAACAGAACTCTGGCGTTGCCACAGGCCCCAGCCAAAACCATCTTGAGTAACATGAACATCTAGTTCAGCTGGGAGGGTCGGATCAAATATACCCAACGCCTGAGCTTGTTTAACTGCCAGTTTTGCCTGTTGGAAAGCATCCTGTTCTATCTTTCCCCAATTCCATGATTGACCCTTCTTTGTAAGCTTGTATAATGGCCTTAATAGCTGAGCTAAATGAGGTATAAAGGAGCGCCAATACCCCAATATACCCAAACATTCTTGCAATTGTTTTGATGTTGTAGGGACTGGAAACGCTTGGACTTTATCTACTACCGCACTGGGTAGTACTTTGGTTTTCCCGGACCAAATTACTCCCAGGAATTTTACAGATAGCCCCGGACCTTGCACCTTCTGTGGGTTTATAGCCCACCCTCTTTTCTGCAGGTAAGCTATCAACAAATCTGCTGCTTGTCTCACCGCCTCTAACGAATCGGATGTTAACAGGAGGTCATCAATATAATGATATAAATTGACATTATTTGGCTTTTCCCACTTAGCCAGATCACGTGCCACTAAATTATGACAAAAAGTGGGCGAATGTACGTACCCTTGGGGTAGGACCTGGAAAGTCCATTGCCTCCCTTCCCATGTAAATGCAAACTGATCTTGCGATTCTTCACTGATTGGAATACTGAAGAATGCATTCGCCAAATCCAAGACACAGTGATATGTTTTGATTTCCCTGCTTAGTGTGTCCATTAGGGAGGCAATATTGGGTACAGCCGCATGAACAGGTGGCGTGACCTTATTTAATTCCCTATAGTCTACTGTCATCCTCCATGTTCCATCCGGTTTTCGCACTGGCCATATTGGGGAGTTATATGGGCTATGTGCAGGCCTTATAATACCCACTCTTTCTAATTCCTGCACCGTCTTTGTTATTTCATCCTGCCCACCCGGGAGTCTGTACTGTTTCACATTAGTAATCCGGCGTGGCTTCGGCAAACAAATAGGCTCATGTTTTGCATGGCCTCTCAATATTGTCTGGATTGCCCGGATACTAATGCATCTCTGCTGCAATCGGAACTCTCCCACTGTTGTATGGAGAGCCAGACCCCACAGGATATCAATTCCTAATATATACTCTGGAATTGGGGCAATGGATACCTTGTACTCCCGTGGTGGAAGACGCCCGACCCCCAGTTTTACCCAGGTTTGGGTGACCGGAATGGTTTGTCCCCCAAAACCTCCAATCATCACTCTATTACCTTTAAATTTAGTTGGGTCTCCATATATTATAGATGTCTCTGCCCCGGTATCAACTAGGGCCATAACCTTCTGTATATTCTTTCGGGACCAGTATATCGTCAGTTCCACATAGGGCCTCCGGTCCCGTCTAGAGGCCCTAGGAGGACTGACATCCCTCGTCAAGCCATGAACTGAGCCAGATTCAAGTCTTTTACCTCCGATACCTCCGGTGTCATAACCCGAGGCACCTGAGGTGGCTTCTTTTTCCTATTTGGAACTATAAAATCTTCTAAATTCCATGTTGTTGTTGGTCGCCGCTCTATAAATCTTATCCCTGGCCTTTTGGGTTTATTCTGAAATTTTTGTTCATCCTTCAGTTGCTTCCACAACTGAAGGAGAACCTGATTGGGCTGCCCATCAATTTTTGAAAACTGAACGCCTGCCCGGAGCAGATCATTAAACATTTGTTTCCGGGATACCCTAACAGGTCCTGCCCGAGAAGTTCGCGGGGCCGATCTTCTGGCTCGCACTATTGGAAAAGCCTCGGCATCCTCAATCACCCTGATATTGCGCTTAGCTCGTAAACGCTCAGTTTCTCCGAGGTCTGCTACCAATTGGGCGGCTTGTTGGACTACTGCCTCTGCGGATACTACTGGATTAAGTATGGAAACCAAGGTTCCATACATATGAGAGGGTGCTTACTGTAAAATTAGGTCCCTCATTCCCGCAGAAAATTTAACCATATCAGGGCTATCGAATGTGTCTTCGTAGATAGCCTCTCTCATACCTAATTCGCGTATATAATTTTGAAGGTCTTCCATAGAAGACCACATCCCTGTGTTTACTGGCATGTCAGTTTTATTTGTCCACACCATGCGGCAAGCAGCCATTATCCATTCTACAATTGAATGGTTTTCCTCAGGGAACTGAGTCCCAGCATACAGTCTCTGCCGAAGGGCAGGATGTACTGTTATTGTGGCCAACTTAGATACTTCGGGGCCACTAACCAGTACACTATCTGCCCCTGAATCCCATAACCGTAATAACCAAGCCGGAACACTTTCCCTTGGCCTTTGCCTAAATCGTTGCACTAGGTCCATGAGTTCAGTAGGCGTATATGGACGGGCTGTTACATGTAAAACAGATTCGGCAGGGGGCCATTGATCAGGAGGCACTCCTGCTGGTCGATCTTGAATTTTCTTTGTTTTTTGAGTTATTACTGGACGGACTTCTAGTGAGTCCGTCTCAGATGGTTTTTCTAGATCAGATTTAGTGATCTTATTTTGATTTATTTCTTCAGGATCTTGATCATCATTAAATGAAATGTATCTAATTTGAGGGTTGGAGGAAGAAAATGACGGTTTTTTTCCTGTCAATAGATTGATCTCACCCTCCAATTTTTCAATACGGGCCTTTAACAATTCATTTTCATGTGCAATGTTGTTTGATTTTATCTCTGCCCGATTTAAAGCATTTAATAATGGCCAGGCTGCCATAGATGCAGCCATTCGCTTTTCTTTTGTAATTAAGATATCTTTTTGTAGTCCTAGAAAGTAATCAGTTAGACAATAGGCGTCCATGTTATTTGGTACTCTTAAAGGGCCCCATTGTTCAATAATTGTTGCTAATTGGTAATATGGGGACACCTCAAAACCTGGAATTTGTCCAGGAAGGCATGTCCCTAAGGGGGTGGTCTTCTCCCCCTTGTACCAATTAAAGATTTTCCACACAAAGGACATTTTTTTTTTTTCCTTATATTTCTAGATGCCAAGTCAGTGGCTCCTGCCTGGCTTGCCAAATGTATTGGCAATAACTATGCTGGTATTAACAAGGATAGCAATTACAAGTAAAATGGTAGAAATACAGAAGATATAAGGAAAAGGGAACTCACCAGAGCTGAGGTGATCCTCCCTGGTGAGCAATCTCCAAGAGATGCTGCCTCAGTGAGGGTCAGCCCTTAAATGAGGTCTCAGAGGAGGTGGAGTCGAACTCCACCCCTCCAGGGAGCACAGCTACATAACTTTCACCTGTGCTCCCACAGCTGACCCCACACTTGCCTCAGCTGATCAATCAGTGGTTCACATTGTGATCTCCCATACACAGACAGAACCTGCCTGAGGAGCAAGCTGATGGCTGTCAGCTACAGGCAGACCTAGCTTTGTACTGCATTTCTTAGAGCAACAACTGTTGCTTTCAGTCACTGAATATACCAAGGCCAATTACTATGCCAGGAACATTTATGGCATCAGTGAACAAAAAATGCGTTAAAAATTGTAATAGACAGGAGCCATTTATTCTTTTATAACTAGGTGACCAAAGAACAACAGTCCTTCTAGAGTCAAGCTGTTAAGAACTAATAGCATCAATCAATATCACATAGATAGATTACTTCCCTGCCCTAAGACCATCTTGCGACCATTTGGTGCTCCTAATTAAGCCCTCTTGATGGCATTTTGTCTGAGCCATGCGACATTTTGTGATAGGAGTTACTGCTAGTGTTCCCTTAACCCTACACCAAAGTAGGAGGTATCCATTCTCAGGGAATCATGCAGGCTTCCTCTGTATTTGATGCTCAGAGACAGCCCCAGAACTTTTTAAATCTTAGCTTAGCTCTCATCCAATAATGTTCATCAAACAGTGCAACTTGTCCTTTGGGGATGCCTTTGTTCTGCATCAACCAGTTCCAACGGAGTCTTCTTGGCTTGTTTTAGATCAGTTTTTCAACAGATAAAGCCAGGGTCTTTGAATTACAAAGTGAAATTGCAGAATGCATGATTCTCAACCAAACAGAACAGCAGGTGGGATGCAGGGTGAATACCTGAACCAACACCACCTGCAAGCAATCCTTCAATATCTTAGGAATCTCTAGCCACCCCAAATCCAGTGTTGTGCTTGATCTATCATCTCTGCTGAGTTTTTAGCTAAGCTGATGGTGAGCATCACGGTGGTGATGGGTGAGCAGTCAGACTAGAGGGTCTTAATCAACCGTAAGGATCCTGTGATCAGAGGAACGTGAATGTGCTGTTAAAGGTCACAAGCGCTGCACTGCAGCATGAGCATACACAGCGAAAGGCTTTCAGTAGAGCTTCAGTTCATAAATGAGGACTGGGTTATGGAAAATAGGCTCAAGATATAAAACAGAAAACAGATCTTAACGCCAGGTTCTGTGAATGCAACCAGCTGAATTTCACAGATATTGAATTTCAATGACAATTTCTTGTGTTATTTTACCCTCCAGCTCCACCCTGAACAGGAACATGTCAGTGACAAGCATTACTCCTCCAGGCTTGACCTAACAGTGCTTTACTTGCACTATGAGCTAATGGCTGTGCTTACAGCACCTCAGGGAGACACCTCAGAGATCACAATGTCCTTCGGGTACAGCAGGAGACACTCAACTCTCCAAATGTGGAGTTTAATTTGTCCAAAGAGGAGACAGGATTCCCATGCTAATAACTTATGACCATTTCAGTCATAGGTTTAAAGATGATGTAAGTGCTGAGGCAATACATGAACTAGATGAATGAAGCCCAGATGTCAGGGCTCAAGTCGTGACTCCAGCCCCAGGTGGAGCTAAGGCTGTCTTGAATTCATCACAACACAGTTACATTATTTGCTCATACTGTGGATTTGCATAGGGACAACAGGAAGGTCAGAATTGCTTCAATAGAGCTATGCAATCTTTGTCCTAAATACTGGAAACCCACAGCATTGGACAAATAAAATGAATTAAGTCTGAAGTGCTTTACATGGATTGTGATCCTATGTTTGCCTCACAAACTTACCTGAGACTTTCCAATCAAAAATCAGAGTGTCATCTCCAATTGTGTAGATGTATGTTCCCTCGTCTTCTTTCGTTACAGCTGAAGCCACAAGCTTATGCAGTTTCCCTTTATCTTCCATTGTGAATTTCTTACTGGTCTTGATTTCTTTGCCATTTTTGTAGCACTTCACCATGACATTGGCTTCAGAGGTCTCAGAAACAAATTCAGCTTGTTTTCCAGCAACGGCCCTGATTACTCCTCCACTTGTCTCTTTGATTACGAAGTTTGCCAGTGCTGAAACAAAATATGAAGACACAAAATACATATGATGGTAAAGAACTGCAGGGACATTGGTGACCATGAGGCATTCATTTATCATAAGATCAAACGTGCACGTTTAGTCCTAGTTCTAATTGCTAGATTCTAATTCAGAAGCTGGCAAATTGGCAGCTTTTATAAACCACGTGCCAGATTACCTTATCTCCACAAGTTGAAGGACATACACTGGACAGGGGACAGAGCCAAAGGAAGAAGCCCAAGGCTTCAAGAAAATGTCTAAAATAGGAAAACTGAGGAAAGAATTGGAACAAGCAAACTAGAAGGAAATCAATGGAGGGGGTATCTATTACTGCACTGTAACCCCCTGGCAAACAAATCGAGCCTAAAAGATAGAGATATCACTTAGGACTGAAAAGAAAAACAGAATTCCTTTATGGAAATTAATTGGAGTGCAAAAGTTAGATGATAAAACTGGCCCCTATTAACACACAGTGGAATAATTGACTTCAAAGATTCAAAATCTCACCACTGTCTTAGCCAAAAGTTTAAGCCTAAGGCCATGGTCCTATTTTACTGAGGGTAATTGAGCTTGTTTTCCAACTTCTTGTTAACATATCATTTTAAAACAGCGCACACAACTGAGTTGGGTCTGTTGAGACAGCGCAGTCAGAGCTGCTAAAATCAAAGTCTGGATTATGCATGCATTTGTTCTGCAGTTCCAAGAACACGCATGTATAATACAAATTCAACAACGTTCTACAGAATGCCTGTATTTAGGAGCTCGAGAGCCAGCTGATGGACACTGGGATGACTGAGATCCTGTCAATACATTTAACTCCATCCTATCATACAGTCAAATTTCATTCATTTTTTCAGGAACTGTCTCTTATCATTGTAGTCCTGTCACCACTGCTGGATGTGAGCCCAACCACACAAAAGCAGCTGCTGGTTTTCACTGCAGATACTGCAGTAAGGAGAAACAGCCTCCAGACTGGACCAGCTGAGCGTGGCCCTACCAGGATTTGCTCCAAAGGTCTTATTACCAGTAGTGCTTCCCGATGAAATACATGGGGGTCCTCCTTTGATTCCAACCCCAACCCACCCCACCATGCCCCCTGATAACATCCATCAGGGCCACATCTCGACAGCTCCTGAACACCTCCAGGGATCCCACCACCTACCTGGGCAGCCTGTGCCAGTTAATTCTATGGGCAGACCTGCCAGTATGAAATATTATGCTAACATGACAAAGAGAGAGAAGAAAAGCAAAATTAAGACTAGCTGACAAGCCTTGGCAGGAAGTTCTGCTCTCCATCAATTTAGTCCCTGTGACTCTTCACAGGTGTTTTCTACATTTGGGATCACTGCTACAAAAAGAGATGTTGACATCATCTCTTGTGGCCACCCTGACAGAAGAGCAGGAAGGCTGGGATGCTCTTTTTCCTGTCTTTCCCTTGATTTCCTCTATATCTTAGGGACGAATCACAGGACAGAACACAGAAATCAAATGGCTCTACAAAGCAGATTGGCCAGTTCAAGTCAAAACAGCCAGTGAAAACACCCCAGATGCTGTCTGACAACAGCTGGACTGTCGGGGAGTCAGGTGAATGCAGTCTGCTGGCCCTGGGCAGGAAGAGGACAGCCCAGACTGTCACATACCTTTCACTGAAAGCTGATAGAGCATTTTATCCCCCTCACAGATGCACTGATAACTTGCAGCATCATCCATTGAGTCGTTGTGAATTTTCAGGGTGTGTTTCTTCCCCACAATTTGCAGTTCATAATTTTCACTGGCCTTGAGCTCCTTCCCATCCTTCATCCACTCCACAGTAGCGCCTGTGTCTGAAAGCTCAGCCTGCAGTTTGGCTTCCTCACGCAGCCAAGCGCAGATCTTTTCTACATCTTTGCTCTTCTTGGTAAATCTCACTGCAGCACCTGTCAGGAGCAAAGGCCTCGTTATTTCAATTTATATCAGGCTAACGTGGTCAATGTTTGCTGCAACATCTCTGAAAAAGTATCACCTTCTGTTCCTGCACTCATCATTGTGTCAGTGCTGAGCAATTCACGATATTTCATTTGGTCTTCTTGCTGGATTTACTAAGTAAAAATCAACCAAACATCTCCTTCTACTGATTAATAATGCTCTAAACATGCTTCTGCAGAGGTTTCCACCCAATGACAAACAGGTCCTCCCATCATGAATGTTTATTTGTTCTACTTTGTCATGCAAAGCTGATTGATAGAGATATTATTGGAATGATTGCTCCCCTACTTCTAAACTATTCCAGTGCAATCAGAAAGGCTGTCTGAACCTGCAGCTGAAAGTACTGCTCTATGGTCATGCAGTGGTAAACCTGGTGACTGAATGCACTGGCCAATAGCTGTGAACTGCAGACATTCATCAGCTGGCATGCTTGCACGTTGTTGTAAGGTCAATAGTAAACATGGCATCCCCTCCAGGTACAGCTTCACCAGTTGTTAGGGGGGATTTCACAGCCAGGACTGGGTCTGAGGAAGAACATGTATGTCTTAATGCTCTTTAGATGCAAGTCTGGTATCTCATTTAGAGATGGAAGATTAAATCATAGGTACATTTCTACTTCTCCCTTTGCATGAGTGCTAGAAGAAGCACTTCTGTGCTTAAGATCTGTTACAGAAAGTTCTGCCTCTTGCACATGTGAGATATCAAAAGATAAGGATATTCATGTCTCTGTCACAGAAACAACTCGTATCACTTTAGTGGTAGCTGGAGGTTGATAGGAGATAGGAGAACTAGGAATAAAGGAAAGCCTTTGGTGTGTTAATGCACTGCTAACCTTAAAGTCAAAGGAAGCATCTTTAGGGAACCAACACAGCTGCTCAGCACACACTGACCCATTTCCATTGGGGTTTTTGTGCTTACCAAGGTGCACGCTCCCTGGGAATTCCAGAGACGGGCTCTGTCCATGCGCATTGACTGCAGACACTCGGAACTGATCATCAGCCTCTTCAGACAGATTGCTCACCGTGAACTCTGGGACGGGGACATGAGACTCGTGGCACCTCACCCAGGTGAAGCCAGTTAGTTTCTTGCATTCCACAATGTAGCCATCGACTGGAATGGGGCGGTGCATCTTCGGAGGGGACCATGCCAGCGTCACTGAGGTTTCTGTTTTATTTTTCACCACGGGGTCAGTTGGGGGCTGGGTGGGAGGTTTTCTGGGAGCTGAACAGAAATAAATTTCAGAAATATTAGCATAAGGTCATGTAGGCTGGAAAAGACCTTCAAAAGACCTTCAAAATCAGCAGACTCAACTTTCAGCATGACCTACTGAGTCCCACCATTAACTACTGTGGTACCTGAGGACATACATGACAAGCTTATTCCTGCAGGTATTTACATAGTGAATATATTCACCCTCTGGTTGCTTTGGAACATTTTAGAGGTTAAAATCCCATCAGACTTTTTCACTGTGTGCAGCCACTGATACAGGCAGGAGGCTGGGAATTACCTGATGGGCTCTAGTTACAGACTACTGACACAGTAAAGGATTGATTTCATTTAATTTTGGCCATCAGAAAGTTTGGTGTCTGGTTTCAGTCACCCATCTGGACTCCAATTATAATCATATGGAGAACAGCACATTCAGGAGAACTCATCTCAATAAACCTGAATGAAATCACAGAATCATAGGATCATGGGAGGGCTTGGGTTGGAAGAAACCTTCAAGATCATTAAGTGCTAGATGCCAAAGGTCCCACTAACACAGTATTAAGCCAAAAGCTAGATGCTGGAATCAGATCTCCTGACCTTACCATCAGAAACTGAGATGTCATATTTTGCTCAGAGGTGCCTGCTTGTAGGAGGGACAGCTTCCGAGCTTTTTCTGCTCCAGGAACCAGCTCGAGCTTCGGAATTTAAACAGCAGTCAGAAATTAAACTGAGCTTTGTCACCTCCATCAAATAGAAGGAGTGGTTGGGTGGTACAGCTTTCCAAATCGCTTAGAAACTGTCACAACAATCAGATGCCTACCTTTTCTTTTTTAACTTGTTAATACATAGAGCTTAATAGCATCAGAATGCCCCAAGCACTTCAGACAACAGGACAGCTGTAAACCCTTCTTTAAGGATTCCTTTGTTTAACCACTGAGTAACTGTAATTCAGTGGTGCTGGTAGGAGAAGGGAAGTCCTAATCTTCCCAGATGGTGAACAGAGTTGATGTTCACATGCAGACTGGTGCTGCAGCAGAGCCAGAAACCACTCATTTGGGAAACACAGCACCAAGAAAATAATGGGAATAGCTTCATAAAATCAGGAGCTTCACTCAAATTTCATGTCAGATCTATAATTCTTCCTATTTTCAGGAAGAAATGATTTCCCTTTTTCTTGTAGTTTTATTTTCTTTTCCTTTCCAGCAAGCAGCTTTGTAGCTTACAAATTGTTTTCTAATCACCTCCTGGTGTGGACAAATCACACAGGTCTGACTCCATGTTTTACATAGTTAGCATATTATATTTGTTCCACTATGGAACTGTACAGTCATAGAATGGCCTGGGTTGAAAAGGATCCCAAAGATCATCCAGTTCCAACCCCCTGCTATGTGCAGGGACGCCATCCACCAGACCAGGCTGCCCAGAGCCACATCCAGCCTGGCCTTGAATGCCTGCAGGGATGGGGCATCCACAGCCTCCTTGGGCAACCTGTTCCAGTGCGTCACCACCCTCTGAGTGAAAAACATCTTCCTAAGATCCAACCTGATCCACAACCCCTACACACCCTCAGAGCCCCCTAGAGCCCCTAGTCCTCCTATTGCCCACCACAGCCCCATATGCCCACTAGAGTCCCCCTCAACTCTCTTTACAGGCCCTGCACAGCTCTATATAACAGTCTTATAGAACTACCTCTAGTAGAAGCAATCTCCACACAGAGATCCTTTCCCAGCACACTGCGCCACGGGGGGAGCAAAACGGGGGGGGGGCACATGCACACACAGCGCCAGGGGGGCCCGTAACCGACCCCCACCCATCCTTTAAAGGGGTGGGGGGTCCGTTTTAATGGGGGGGGGGGCGAGATCACCTTCACCCCCCACCCCCCCATCCCCACCCCATCCTTTAAAAGGGGGGTGTCCATTTTGGTGTTGGGGGGCAGTGACAATCCGCCCCCCCACCCCATCGTTTAAAGGAGGGGGGGTCCGAGGCCACCCCCCCCACCCCATCTTTTAAGGGGGGGGGTCAGGGGCTCATGGGGGGCAGCACATCGTGCACAACATTGTGGGGGGGGGGGCTTTAAAAGGGGGGGGTTACAAAAAGCATAGCTCTCAACTATAGATGGGATTGGGGGGGGCTCAATCGATGGGGGGGGGCCCTTCATGCAGGGGGGGCACAGCGTAAGTCAGCGGCTTTGAGGGGGGGTGTTGGGGCTGTTTGGCCTTTGGGGGGGTTATTGTGTGCCCCACCCCCACCACCCCCACACACAATGGGGTGTTAATGTGGGGGGGGGGGGCTTAGATTAGTTGCGTTCCCTATAGCACTGCCCCCCCCCGTCATTAACCCCCCCGCTTTATCCTTACGGCTGAGCCCCCCCCCGACAGCGTCCCATTCATCTTGATGGGGGGGGGGGTTTGTCACACGACCCCGGCGCGGCTTACGGCACATCGTCGACCCCACCCCACCCCCCATAACCCCACCCGGGGGGGGAGGGGGCGATGTGGGGAGTGGGGGGGGGGTTCCAGAGGTGGGGGTGAGCAAAGCGCAATATGGGGGGGGGGGTCCTATAACTGGAGGGCAGCGGCTGCACAAAGAGCCCGCGGGGGTCGGAGAGCAGCACTTTGGCTGGGGGGGGTCCACGGGGTCCGGGGGTAATGCTGCCCCACCCCCTCCCCCACCCCCCACTGCCGACCCCCCCCCCGCGTTGCCCCCCCGCCCCAACGTCAGCTCCTGCGGCAGCTCCTCATCGCTCTCCTCCTCCTCTTCCTCGTCTGGGGGGTCAATATGTGGGGGGGGGGGTCCCATCGGGCAGCGGCAGCTCCGCCGGCTCCGATTGGCTGAGCCGCAGTGCGCGGGAGCGGCTGTTGTGTGCCGGTCGGTGGAGGGGAGGCTCTTCATGGAGCTGCCCCGCAGCCAACAACAGCCTGAATGAGATCCTGGAGTCCCAGACGCTGGAGGATGAGCTGGGAAAGAGCAGAGGCTCCCCACAGAAGGGCAAATCACGTCTGATAACGTGAGTGTGGAGCACAGCCAGCCCCTTCCTCACATGTGTGGGGCTTCCATGTTCTTCTGTGCCCATTGCAATGTGCCACCCCAATCCTGCTGCCCAGCCAGGAGTGGATGGGATGAGCAGGTTGGGATGCACAGAGCAGTGCTCAGACATTGCTGGGACATTTGTGCACTGCTGTTGAGCTTCCCTTTGTGCAGCAGGGGAGAGGATGGAGGTTTACAGGTGGATGGTTGTTATTTCTATGGCATTGCACAGGTGGTAGAACCATGTCCATTCCCAAACTTATTCCAGGGCATGCGGGAATTTGTGCAGTTGTAGTTCCTGAATTGTGCTATTTAAAACCCTCCTGTAAATGGGGATGTTTTGTAATGCCTGCTGGGGCTGCAGGCAGCATTGCCTTCCTCCTTAGGGGGCAGGTTTAATCACAAGCCTCCCTATTTCCTATCACAAACGTCCTACAAACCATGTCTGGGCATTGCTGTCTCGGCCTGGATCTCAGCTCCTGAGACTGTCAGATGTGAAGCAGCAGCAGCTGGGACAGGGCTGGCTCTGTGTGCCCTCTCTGGGTCTGTGGGCACAGAGTGGGGCAGAGGGATGACTGTGAGAGGGAGGAATTGCCCAGCCACAAGAAAGAGGAAATCAGCTGAAAAGGGGAGATTTGAGAAGCACTGAGGCTGTGGCTGCTTTGACAGTAAGAAGAAACCAAGCTGTCACTGTGCAGATGGGAACTCCAGTAGGAGAGCTGTGGTGGCTTTACAGATGGCAGACAGCAGCTGGAGTGTAGAGCCAAGGGTAGGGGGGGGATCTTCCTCTTAGCAATGCCATGCAAAGAATGATGCAGACTCCTGCAGGGTCGGCTTTGCTGTGTGACCCTGGGTGGAAGCAGCTGGAAGGTCTCAGCCCTTCTGCATTATCCCAGGAACTGGGGCAGTGCTCGGTCTCATCCCACCTCTGCTAATAGCAAATGCAGAATCCCTTATCTGAGTGCCCTTTTCTCTCATGTAGAGTCACCAACCCTGGGAAGTTCACAAAAAGTTTGGGTGTTGTGTTGAGGGATGTGATTTAACTGGGAAGTATTGGTGATGGTTGGACTGGATGATCATAAGATCATCCAGATCATAAGATCTGAGATCATAAGATCATAAGATCATCCAGGTCTTTTCCAACCTTGAAAATTCTATGGAGTTGTAGCAGATTGTGGGGGTGTAGGTGTGGTATATATATGTACACAGATGGGAATATCCGTATGGAAAAGATAGATCCATGTGTGTTCTGGGCTGCACTGAAAAAGGGGTGGCCAGCAGGAGAGGGAGGTGATTGTCCACTCCTGCTCAGCTCTTGTGAGGCCATATTTGCAGCACTGTGTCCAGGCCTGGGAAGGATGTGGAGCTGTTGGGGGGGGTCCAGAGGAGGGCCACTGTGATGATCAGAGGGCTGGAGCAGCTCTCCTATGAGGAAAGGTGGAGGGATCTGGGCTTGTTTAGCCTGGAGAATGGAAGGCTGTGGGGAGACCTCATTGTGGCCTTTGAGTACTTGAAGGGAGCGTATAAACAGGAGGGGGAATGGCTGTTTATGAGGGTGGATAATGATAGGACAAGGGGGAATGGTTTAAAACTGAGACTGGGGAGGTATAGGTTGGATCTTAGGTAGATGTTTTTTGCTCAGAGGGTGGTGACACACTGGAACAGGTTGCCCAAGGAGGCTGTGGATGCCCCATTCAAGGCCTGCAGGCATTCAAGGCCAGGTTGGATGGGCTCTGTCCATGAGCGTTGACTGCAGACACTTGGAACTGATCATCACCCTCTGCAGACAGATTTACAGCCCCTGCACAGCTCTATATAACAGTCTTATAGAACTACCTCTAGTAGAAGCAATCTCCACACAGAGATCTTTTCCCAGCGCCCCTTTGTGACATCATAATGCCCCTTTGTGACATCATAACACCCTTTGTGACATCATAATGCACCTTTCTGATGTCATAATGCCCCTTTCTGACGTCATAATGACCCATTGTGATGTCTTAATGCCCCTTTGTGACGTCATAATGCCCTTTGGGATGTCATAATGCCATTTGAGACGTCATAAGGCTCCTTTGTTTTCATAATGCCTCTTTGTGACGTGATAATGCCTCTTTGTGACGTCATAATGCCCTTTGTGACGTCTTAATTCCCCTTTGTGATGTCTTAATGCTCTTTTGTGATGTCACAATACCCCTTTGTGATGTCATAACACCCCTTTGTGACATCACAATTCCCCTTTCAGACGTCATAATGACCCTTTTTGACGTCATAATTCCCCTTTGTGATGTCATAATGCTTCTTTGTGGTGTCATAATGCTTCTTTGTGATGTCATAATGCTACTTTGTGACGTCACAACGCCCTTTGTGACGTCATAATGCCCTTTGAGACGTCATAATGCTCCTTTGTGATGTCATAATGCTCCTTTGTGATTCATAATGCCCTTTGTGATGTCATAATGCCCTTTCTGACGTCATAATGCCCCTTTGTGGTGTCATAATGCTTCTTTGTGAGGTATCTGTGGTGCCATTGATAATGAAGTGTGATGAACTGGAAGGCTTTCAGTAGAATTGCAGCCCTAACATAAACAATGACTTGAACTCTGGAATTCTGTGTAAAATCATTAGCTAGCTTGTGGTCCGGGTCTTCAAACCAAAGGCTGTGAGGTGCTGCTCTTGTTGACGCAGGCTGTGAAAGATGACTTGAGCTCTAAGAGTAATTTCCCTTCTGCTCTTTATATGAACGTCAAATCCACAATTAGAATATTAAGAAGATAATATAAAATTTTGTGCTGCTGGACTGAGGACTTCCATTAGCTGTTAGCCATAGTTTGGAACTTGCAAAGCAATCATATTGGAGCCTTGCTGGGCAACCTGCTCCAGTGTCTCACCACACCCACAGTAAAGCATTTCTTCCTAATATCCAATCCTAATCTACCTTCTTCCCATGTAAAGCCATTTCCCCTCATTCTGTTGCTACCTGCCCTTATGAAAAGTCCCTCCCCAGCCTTCCCTGTAGGCCCTCTTCAGATACTGGAAGGCCACTCTAAGGTCTCCTTGGAGTCTTCTCCAGGCTGAAGAGCCCCATCTCTCTCAGCCTGTGCACATAGTAGAGGTGCTTTCAGCCCTCTCTGATCACCTTCATGGCCCTCCTCTGGACCTGCCTGAACATCTCCAAGTCCTTCTTGTGTTGAGGGCTCCAGAACTGCGTGCAGTGCTCCAGATGGGGTTTCAATGAGAGGAGTGTGGAGGGGCAGCACCACCTCCCTCGACCTGCTGGTCATGCTTCTGTGCTTTAAGCTTATGCTTTAAGGTCCTATATGCTTTAAGGTTTAGATAGTGCAGTCGCCTCACCTCTTCAGGTTTATCTGTGAAGGTCCCTTCCAAGTGAACCGTGCTGATCCAGACAGTTCGGATTGCTCATTAAAGTGTTTTAGTAAGTTGGGCTGGTCCTACGAAGCAGTATGACTGCAGTAAGCAGTGTACATGGTGCGCTGTGAGTACTGCACACATTCCTCTTGGCAGCTTGTGGAACAGAAACTGTGCATTGTTTGGATTGTGTAAGTATTCCTGTTGGTCTCTTGTGATGCTTACCTTCTTAGAGCACCTTTCCTCGTTTGGCTCTACATATTTTGGTACCTTACTTGTTCTGTTTGGCTTAGCAGGGAAGGTCTTCTTCTGAAGCATCCTCAGTCTTGGTCTGGGCAGCATACTTAGAAATGACATGGACGTTACATGAGTGGGTGGTCAAAGGGGGGAAGAACTCACCTTTCTGATCTGTTTCCTTTTAGAACACAGTCCTGGAGAGGATTTGCTTTCCTTGTTTCCTGGAGACTTGGATTCTTAGATGGTTTTGACTGCAGCTATTTCTGATGTTAATTCCTTTTTCTGTACTTTAGTAGCCAAGTGCAAGTGGAGTGCTTTGGGAATTGTCTGAAGTTGCCAGGTTGCGTGTGATCACATATGTAACGTGGAGTTATGTGTGGTGCCAGTGATAATTAAGTGTGATGAACTTGAAGGCTTTCAGTACAATTTCAGCCCTAATGTAAACAGTGACTTGAACTCTGGAATTCTGTGTAAAATCATTAGCTAGCTTGTGGTCCAGGTCTTGAAACCAAAGGCTATGAGGTGCTGCTCTTGTTGACGCAGGCTGTGAAAGATGACTTGAGCTCTAAGAGTAATTTCCCTTCTGCTCTTTATATGAACGTCATATCAACAATTAGAATATTAAGAACATAATATAAAAGTTGTTGCTGCTGGCCTGTGGACTTCCATTAGCTGTTAGCCATAGTTTGGAACTTGCAAACCAATCTTATTTAGACTTTAGTGGTGAAATCTTCTGATGAAATCTTCCTTCTAATTCTGCAAAAGAATCTCGGTGGAACATTTCTGTCTGAAAAGGCTCTGGCATATGAAGATGTGCCAGACTGCAGCCATGTGCCAGATGCGTTTGGATCCATGGAATTTTCTGATGTAGCTTCAGTGTTTGAAGAATCTCCACTCGATCTAAATACTCAGAAAACAAAGCAGGTGTGTGAAGATGTACAGCTAGTTTCTTACAGAAAAAATACAGCTCTTAATCTAGAAATCTGCTTCTCATTGTATCTAGTGCTTACTCCATATTTAAGTATCTAGTGGACCTTGACCAAAGGAAGATAAAGATAGAGCAAAGAAGTATGTTAAGCATAAATTTTGTTGCCTTCTACCTGTAGGCCATGGTTGGTTTGACGTGATCCCTAACTCCAGTGTTTGGTTTGCACAGAAACAGCAAGCAAGGGAACAAGTAAAGGAGTCAGTGAGGATTTTAAAACACAATGGGAAGCGATAAGGCACAGTTAATAAGATTCTGGAGTTAGGCTGGAGGTAGGCAGAGGTTGAAAGGTACCGAAAGAAATTCAATCTTACTGTGTTGGACAACAAAATCCACTGTGATATTATTCAAATTTTTAACTAAACCAAGTGATAATTCATATTTATGTTTAGATAAGCTGGTGAGGGTTAATCCTCAATGGAGAATTGAGATGAACAAATAAAAAAATGGTGTTTGACAGTCTATAAGAAACGAACTTATTCTAGGAGAGAATCAGAGTTTTCAACTGTTTTGTTCAATAGCCAAATAATGTATGATATTTTTATAAGCATTGTGTCTGACCTTCTCAGCTGTTAGAATTTCTTTGACAGTAACTTCTCCGGCTGTGATCAGAAAACCTTTTGTTCCGTCTCTGGCACCATTCGAGGCATGATACTCAACTGGGTGATATGGAATTCACACTGTCAACTCCAGTGACAAGAAAAGTGGCATCTAAGAAGCGTGCAAACACAGAGAATGTTGATGCAGAGTCAGTGTTAAGAAATGAGCTGCCCTTTGCATTTCCTGCTCCAAAGGCCTTCTTTTCGAAGAGCCAGACAGAGAAGCAAGTAGAAGGCATATCTTTTTAGGCGCCTACTTCCAAAGGTATGTTGTATCTAACAAATGGAAACCTAGAACATGTGTAGCTTAGGAATTTTTTACTTTTAATATGAATGCAGTACTTGTAGGTCCTAAAATTCTGAAAGGTTTCAGTGTGGGGTTTATTTGGTCACAGCACATACAGCTGCCATCCTGTACATCTGACAGTGCACTGCAAGCGGTTTAACCATATATCAGGGCATGGTACACGTCTGTTAATGATAGAAGTTCTCACAGTTTCACAAGGAGCATGCCTTGAGATGCATTCAGATAATGAGATAAGTGCTGTGTTCCTAAAACTAGCATGTGTCTCCACTCTCCATCGAGATTTAGTAGATAATTTCTTTAACAATTATGATGAGAGTTTTGTTTTGTTTTTATTTTTTTCTGGGCTATTATTTTGAGTGAAAGAAAAGGGTATGCTTTTATTTAAGCGAGCTTTTGATTGCATCATGCTTCTAAATTAAATGTAACCTACTGAATTCCTCATGATAGCATACGAGTACTTGCGTGTATCTGTTCTCCCTAATAGAGGGAGAAGAGACTCAGTGAACCTGGACAGTGTTACCCAGGGTTGTGAGAACAGCTAAATGATTGTTGAGAACTGGTCAACTCGTGAGCCTGAGACCTGGGATCCTCCATCCTAGGGTGGAACTTTACTGGAGCACGTGGGTGCCACAGCAACAAAAGGACTGTGTACAATAGACTGAGAGTTTGCTGAGTTTCTTGGTTTACAGAAAGCACAACTAACTCAGCAGCAAGTGACGTATTTGGGATAGGAGATGACAGCTGGACTTTGAACCTTAAGGACTGCCAAGAAAGAAGCCATCTGCTCAACCCCTGAGCTGCAAACTGCCAAGGAACTCCATACGTTGCCAGGAATGACAGGAGGGTGCCGACCATGGATACACAGCTACGGACTGATGGTAAACTTGAAACAGCTTGAAGTGAGTAAGGGATATCCAGGGTGCACTGGTGCTCAATATTCAAGAAGCCCATCAATCTACACTGGGCCAAAGGATACCAGTTTTAATATCTCATGCAGTGTTTACTGTATTGGAGGCAAAAGGGGGACATTGGCTTTCACCCCACAGAATCACAGAATCACAGAATTACCCGGGTTGGAAGGGACCTCAAGGATCATGTAGTTCCAACCCCCCTGCCTAGCAGGGCCACCAAACATACGCCTTTACTAGATCAGGTTGCCCAGGGCCCCGTCCAACCTGGTCTTGAACACCTCCAAGGACGGGGCATCCACAACCTCACTGGGCAGCCTGTTCCAGGACCTAACCACCCTTCTAGTAAAGAACTTTCCCCTAACATCCAACCTAAATCTTCCCTCCTTCAACTTAAAACCATTTCCCCTAGTCCTGCTATTATCAGCCCTTTCGAAGAGTTTACTCCCCTCCTGGGAGTAAGTTCCCTTCAGGTACTGAAAGGCTGCAATGAGATCACCCCGCAACCTTCTCTTCTCCAGGCTGAACAAACCCAACTCCCTCAGCCTGTCCTCATAGGGGAGGTGCTCCAGCCCCCTGATCATCTTCCTGTCCCTCCTCTGGACCCTTTCCAAAATCTCCATATCTTTTTTGTACTGAGGGCTCCACACCTGGACACAGTACTCCAGATGGGGCCTCACAAGAGCAGAGTAGAGAGGGACGATCACCTCCCTATCCCTGCTGACCACCCCTCTCCTGATGGAGCCCAGGATCCCATTTGCTTTCCGGGCTGCCAGAGCGCACTGCTGGCTCATGTTAAGTTTCTCATCTATCAGGACCCCTAGGTCTTTTTCAGCCGAGCTGCTCTCAAGGACAACTCCTCCCAGCCTGTACAGGTGCCTGGGGTTCTTCCGGCCCAAGTGCAAAACCTTGCACTTTGCCGTGTTGAACCTCATTAGGTTCACCCGAGCCCAGCTTTCCAGCCTGTCAAGGTCCCTCTGAATGGCATCTGTTCACCCCAAAGATTCCCGAAATACCAGGCCATCCTGGTAGAGCAGGGTGATATAGAAATAATTGTAACTACTATTGCCAACCCATTATCTTTCCTTAGCGGAACTCCCCTGGTGGAGAACCAGGATGACATCGCTGCTTTGAAACAACTGATGCTGCACATTACATCCAGTCGGTTGGAGCTGAAGGACGAACCCTTAGAAGATGCAGAAGACGCCTGATTTACCAGCAGCTGCAGTTTTGTGAGACAAGGAGGCTTTAAGGCAGGACATGCAGTAACTGCTACTGAGCAGGGAATGGAAGCACAACCATCAGCCATGGGGACTACCCCTAAGAAGGCTGAAATAACTGCCTTGACGAGAGCCTTAATGATATGGAAAGATGCTAAATATGTGTTTGGGGTGTCACACGCTCATAGTACCATCTGAAAAGAGCAAGGATTGCTCACACACAAGGAAAAGAGCGTGATGTAAATGTACCTATGTTGTAGGGCAGAGTTCTCTATCCAGGCCCAAGTCTGTGTGGGTGTCTCCTCTATCCACAAAGCTGCTCACACTGCAGGAGGCACAGGCTGAGAGGAGAGGCCAGAGCAGCTCTCCCACTGTGACACGGAGCAGCAGGATACAAGTAAAGGAAGGCCCCACAGCTGTACTGGGAAGATTCCACACAGTCATCAATTTTTCATCTGAAAGGTAAAGAGGAATTCCCTTTTCTGCCCCTATCATCATTGGTCGGGTGAGTAGCAATGATGCCCGGTGTGCTTCCATCAATGGAGCAGAATAGGCGGAAGGCTGGGGTGCAGGCTGACCTCTGCTGAGGTGAGTGGGGGCTCAGGGTGTTGCTCAGTGGTAGATTTGTTCACACTGAGTTCTAACAGGAAACTTGCTCAACATCGAAGGCCTTGCAAAAGTCTGGCTGAGTGATGTCAGTTGCTTTTCCTTTCCCTACTGATGCTGTCACTCCACTGTAGAAGGCCACCAAAGCGACCAGGCTGCATGTCTCCGTTTCCGCTGTTTCTCCATTTCCTTCTTGTTGCTCCCTGTAACCAGCAGGTTCAGCCATGCTGCTTTCCTGCCTCCTCTACTGTGTTTCGTGTGGTCGGGATGGAGCTCAGAGCTCCAGCTCTGAGTAAGGTTTTCTGAGAAAGTTACCATCTCTTTTCCATTCCTTTACCCCTAAAAACAGTTTTCCAGTGTCTCTCATGCAAGAATTCTTTGAACAGCCTGCAGTTGACTCTCCTGAAGCTCAGGATCCTGACTTTGCTTTTTGCCAGTCCTGCATTCCTTGAGATGAGGAACTCTAGGAGGGCATGGTCACTACAGCCCTGACCACCTCCAGTCTTAACCCCTGCTGTGCACCATGTCCAGTAATGCTTCCCTTCTGCTTGGTGTGCTTAATGCTTGGCCCACAAAGTTATTGTCAGTGCACTCCAGCAGGCTCTCAGACAGCTTGCAGCAACTGGGATTGGTGCTGGGTGGTCTCTGGGAGGTGTCTCAGCAGAAAAGCTGGGCTGGGGTGGGCGTGCTATGTCAGTCCTCATCGCAGCTGGCAGAGAGAGTTAGAGGAGGGTGATGGGTGCTGCCTGCTCTCAGTGCTACTGCACTGAATTTGGGGCACAGCAGCACACTGGTGAGTGAGCTGGGAGGGAGACGGACTGCTGCTGTGCATGGCTAGGCCAGAGCTGGAGGATTGTCAAACGTGAGTCATGCTGGTGCAGCCATTGCAGCTGCAGCAGGAGTAGAAGACAAAGAGGTTTTGTAGAGGACAGAGGGTGGTGATTCATGGTTTGATGTCCAGGTGGAGGCCGATAACAAGTGGTGTCATCCAGGAGTCTGTCTTGGGACCAGTGCTTTTTTACATGGTTATCAGAGACACCAATGATGCAATGGAGTGCACCCTCTGCTGTTTGCTGAGTGGTGCGGCTGACGCAGTGGAAGGAAGGGATGCCATTCAGAGGGAGCTCAACCGAGAGGTTGGCCTACGTGAATCTAATGAGGTTGAACACAGCAAAGTGCAAGGTTTTGCACTTGGGCTGGAGGAATCCCAGGCATTTCTACAGACTGGGAGGAGCAGTCCTTAAGAGAAGCCCCGCAGAGAAGGACCTGGGGGTCCTGGTGGATGAAAAACAGAACATGAGCCATCAGCGTGCTCTTGCAGCTCAGAGAGCAAATGGTCCCCTGGGCTCCATCAGAAGAGGGGATGGCCAGCAGGGACAGGGAGGTGATTTATCTTCATGATCCTTGAGGTCCCTTCCAACCCGGGCCATTCTATGATTCTGTGATTACACTCGCTGTCAGAAAGAATGGCAGCTGTACAGAAGCTGGATATATTTTGGGACAGTTCTTGTAACCAGCTGATTTTAAGACCTTGCCCGAATTGGGGGTCTAAATTGCATGTTAGGAGAAAGCTGGTAAAGTGGCTATTGCTCATTCTTTTTCATTTGCTGATTCTTTCATTCGGGTTCCTTTTCCAAAGTAGATTCTGGTGATGGAAGCAATTGAAGAAAGAACAAAAGCAGCTCTTGCCAAGAATGCTTGAAGTCCCTGTGGAGAGAAGCAAAGAACTTGGGCTTCCTCTGGGATGCTCCCCACCATGTCTCAGGAAGGAGACAACTGCTGTTCCACTTTCTGCTCGTTGTGTGGAAAGGTACGTCTGGGTTTTCTTCTACCTGTTTTTCTTTTTCTGGCTTTGAAGGAGAAGGGGTGGAGCAAGAGGAGACCCACTGGTCATTTGTTACCTCAAGAACAGGATGGATTCTGCATTCACTGTGAGAAACTTGGGCTAGTAGCATGGGCATGTTTCAGGCTGGACTCTTCTTTTGCTACTTGGTTTCCTTTTGGCTACAGGGAGACAGCTGTCTAAAGGTGTGTTTTCAGACCCACTCTCCAAAACCATGTTTCATTGTTGCAGGTGGTTCAGTGTGCTCTTGCAGGGTAGATGCTGTAGTTTGCTGTAGAATCTAAATGGTTTCTGTTCCTAGGGGAGGACTGAGAGGAGGTAGTGAGAAGAGAATTCAATGCCTTAGGTGTATCTTAGTGAGAAATGTTGGCATGAGGTGCTGAAAGTCTTGAGTTGTCAAAGGCCAGTGATGCTCAGACTCCTTAACCTGCTGGAGCAGGGTGGAAGCAAGGAGTGGGCACTGCCGTCACACAAGCTGCACTTGGTTCTGGTCTGCCAGGTCTGTGCTGGCCTGGATTTCTTCTGAGAAGTTTGTTGGAGCTGCTTGGAGTAGTGAAGGGTGGGGAAGAAGTGCTGCTCCAGAGCTATGAGACGTGCAGCTCCTTCTGAAGTGCTCCTGAGAAGGACGGAGCGCATTTGCTGCAGCTTTCTCTGCAGATGTGCTCCTCACCTTGAAATCCTCCTGGTTTGTCCTCAGCTCCTGACCACGGCCTGTTCTCTGTTTTGCAGGCTGATAACATGCAGAAGCCGCAGCTGGTGCGTGCTATGTCATCTTTAAACGTACCAGCATTTGCGGCAGCCCATGTTATTAAGAGCCACGTCACCCAGGGGCCAGATGAGCTCTCTCTGGAGGTAAGCAGTTCCAGGCATTCCATGTTGTCGTGCATAGAAGAGGGCAGTCCTTTCTGCTTTGTTTTCCTACCAGATTTGCTGAATCTGGGATTGATGTTTCAATCTCTTTCAGGTCAGAGATCTGGTGAGCATTGTTGATATGAGGACATATCAACAGGCTGAGCCCCTGGTGGAGAGGCAAGCGTGGCTTTGAGGTAGGCACACGTTTTTGACTAGAGAGCACAACTTCAGTAGAGTTGGGAATCTCAGCTTGGAGCTGCTCTGCCTGCAACGGATGGCTGCTGGATGCAAACAGTTGCCCTGTGTCACTGTCAGTGGACCTTCCCTTTGGCTCTGGGCTCGGGCTAATGCTCACCTGTCTTTTTGTTCTAATTACAGGTTGGGCTTTTCCCTGGTGAGTGCATGGAACTCATCAGCGGAAAAGTTCCCGATTCCCTCCTCAATTCATTGCCAAAGCCAGGTGCGTAATTTACATTTGACAACGCGAGTTAGTCAAATAGGGTCAGAACGTTACTTTCAGGGGGTTTGTTTATGCCCAAGTTCAGCAAGCTTAGAAAGAGAACTACAGTAATCTCCTTGGGCACCTCCAGGGATGGGGAAAATCCATTCTTGCGTGTCCTTGTTGGGAATGTTCTTCCCGTTGTTACATGCTCTGTCGAATGCATTGCGCTCAGCTTCGTCCAACCGAGCCAGGCCTGAAATGAACTGGTTTCTTTGTTTTGTTGCGCTGAGCCAAAGAAATGGGGCAAGCTCATCAACGGCCTTTGTTCCCTGGTGAAGGCCAGCCCCGGGAGAGCAAAGCAGCCTGAGCCTCCGACATTCTCCGGATCCATGTCCTTGCTTGACATCGTTGAGAGGTATTTAGCCTTCAGGACTTGAGGGCGGAGCTGTAGGAATGGAAGCATCCTCTGCTGTTTGAAACAGAGGGCGTTTCTAAGCTGTGTTTCAGCAGAAAGCAGGCAGTGCCCAGAACAGGCAACTTTTGGCCAGGGCTCGGTGCAGCTCTTCCATCACCCTGCACCACGTCTGACAGCATGCTCTGTTTTCTCTGCAGAATGAGTTCTCCCAGTAAGAGGGCAGAGTCAGCAGCTGGCAGTTGGTGTTCCTGCTTCTGCCTGGGCAAACCATCCCCTGTGGCCAAACGCCAACTGCAGAGCAGTGCCAGGGAGCCCTCTGAAGCAGAAGTCTTGGTCCTGGCAGGTAAGGGTGCAAGTCCAGCTTACAAAACACTGCTTGTCAGCAACACAGGTAGAATTCATGCTTTCAGTGGGCTTGTACCTCCTTCTGGCGTTCAAGCCCGTCTTGATCCCTGTCTTTCCCAAATGAGTCTCTTGTCAACACAAGAGCTGGACCTGCACGTGGATCACTTTCAAGACAGTGACACTGTTGCTAGAAGCCTATTTGCTTCTGCCCACCACCACTACATAGCCAAATGTCAAGAATCTCCATGGTTCATCTTGTGAACGTTCGACACTAACTGCTGTACATCTGCTCCTTCCTAGGTGACCCGAGCCCTTGTATATCCCCAAGACGCAGGGCATGTTACGATGACGCATCTTCCATCAATGAAGAGTTGTTACTAAGCACAGAATGCTGCAGTTCAGATGAAAGCCTTCCGTATAACATCAGCTATCAAGAGAAGAAGGTCATCATCGTTGAAGCCTTCATTCATCCCATCCCTACTGAAGCTGCTGACCTGAGCCCACCAGACACCTCAGGCACCAGCCTGGACTCAATGTCTCTGCAGTGCAGCCCAGCCCAAGCACAGCCCGAGTGCCCCGACAGCAGCACCACCATGCAGGCTCAGGTCAGCATCACCGAGGAGAAGCTGAGCATCTCGCAGGGGGGCACAGAATCAGGACACGAGTCCCAGGCTCCGGGCAACAGCACGGTCTCTGAGCAGCTCTCATGATTACAAGAGAGGATGAGTCCCATCTTTCCTCCAGACCTCACACCCCCTCCTTTCTCCTATTGAATAAAGGCACGCTCGTGCTCAATCAACGCCTTGACTGAATTCCGAGTTTTCATTCGCAGAGATTGGGATGAGTGCAAGAAACTGCAAGGCAGCTCAGCTTACAACACTCTGGCTGTGGGGTTTGTGCGGCCGAGCTCTGGGTGTGTTCCCATTTTGCCTGACTTTGGGATGCCTGCAGCGAGAGCTCAGCTGCCGTTGTGTATGGCAGCAAATAGTCTCTAGCATCCTGGATGCTGCTCATGAAAACCCCAAGCTTCCTGGCTGTGGCTGTGATGCTTTTCAGGGCCTTTTGATGCTCTTTGATGCCGTGGCTGCTCCCTAACACCTCTGTCCTCCCGCCGTGTCCATTCCTGGCTCTCACCTGTGAGCTGTCCCTGCAGATCATCTCCAGCCCTGCCATCATCGTGCTGCGGCAGGAGGAACTCGCCCTGACCAACATCAGGCAGTGCTGCCTGCCTCTCTCACTCTCTAGACCAACTGTAACTACGCTGTCATGGAGACAAATGCTTCTGTCACATCCTCCATCCCTGCAGACATTTACCGGTAGGTGGCTCTTGCAGAAGAAGATTCAAGCAGCAGAACCTTTTGCTCAGCTACAGCACACAAATGCTACAAAAGCAGGAATAACCCGCAAGCTCTGGGTCTGTTTGTCTTGCACAGGCATGCACTAACTGCGTTTGATGGTACCCCCCATCCTTGATTTCCTTCCCTGCTCCTTGTCTGATGGCGCTGCTGAGCCAGGAACAAGCTGCCCAGTGTGGCAGAGCATGGTGCAGGGCTGTGCTGGGACCTCCTCCCCTTCATCTGCTGCAGATCAGTGCCACACACGTGCCATCGAGATGCTCTGGCACAGGATGTGCCTCCAACCCAAAGCTCCTTCCCACCTCCCAAGGAAAAGCAAAGCAACCCAAGCATCTCCAGCAAAGCTGCCCAGCAGACAGCAGGGAATGCAAACAGCTTCTGGCTGCTCCCCTACACTCCTGTCCTAAGTAATAGACCCCATGAGGACTGGCTGGGAAATCAGTGCATGACACATGTGAGTGTGCACAGGATTGTGCAAAGCAGTGGGGTTCCATGAGTTTGTGTGTGTGTGTATCTCTGCTGTTATGAAAGCATGGGAAGACTGCCTTACTGAGTCCCAGATAATTACTTATCCTCAAATGATTTTTCCTGGCCAAAGTTAGAGCCTCTCACAGGTAATCGAGACCAACAGGCTGTTGTTGCACAATCAACAGACACAATCTAGATGAATAGCTGAGGAAAATAAAGCATCATGCCAAGGGTACTAGATAAGTGAGCAGCTTGAGATCTGCACATTTATGTGATACTCATGGTCTTAGACAATATTTGCTTAGTGAGGTCACATAGAATGAAAGTAAAATAGAAGAAGTGCAATTGGTCTCAGTTCACAGCTGGCTGGTTCGTCTCAGGCTAATCCTGAACTGCCTCAAGCGACTGCTTTGGTGCTCTACAGAACAGCAACTTCAGAGATCTCTTTCTATTACTAAGTGTTTGAAAGAGCAATTTGCTCTGTTAATTATCCATCATTTCTGTGCAGTCTGTTTTGTCAGACTTGTCTTTAGCTTCCAAGTTGTATGTGAAGAATTGTTTCCGTTGTAATGCACAATGTACTAAAAATTGAGAGATGAAAATGTGAAGAGTTTTTCCAGCTTTGATTTCATGTCTGGAATTTTGGAACCCACTACTTGCAGTTGTTAATCTGTCCAAACTGGTCTGGTTTGGAATGCCCTCATCCTTCTTGAATCGCTGTTAAAGGCGGAGCAATTCCTACAAGTGCCATGGCCCCACTGTTGTTCTAATTCTTGTTTCTTTGTTTTCCACACACTGCTTTTCAAGCCTCCTTTTTCTTTACAGTCAAAGTGAGAACTGCACTGTGAGGTGTCTGAACCTTGTTGTGCCTCTACATAAATAGAACAGCAGCAAAGCCTGACAGGTGACTGTGCTGACAGCTCTCGTAGCCAGTAACATGTAACTGTGCTAAATCCCTTGTGACGGCTTTGATTTCATTTTTGCCAGTGAAATCCTTGTAAAAGGAACTGCAGCAGTGTGATGAGCTAAGGTGAAGATGCTGGTTTTAGTAGTGCTCTAAGCTGAGTGGAAGGGCAATTGAATGAGGGTTATATGCTTTCTCTGGGACGATAAGGTTTTATTTCCTGAGGGAAAGAGCCAGCTTTTCATGGGCTATATGTGGGCTTTGGCAAGGGCAGACAATCCAGTCTGTCAGGAAGCCATTTGAGGTGCTTCAGGTTTGTAAGCTTGTCTTTTTGTTTTTCAGGCGGATATTTGGAGCATGGGTGTAGTGCTGTATGCTCTGCTGTGTGGGTTTTCCCTTTGGATGATGACAATATGATGGCACTCTACAGGAGGATACCAGTGGGTATCAGTGGTGCTAGAATACACTGAGAAGGGAAATAGCTGAGCTTGACAAGAGGCCTTGCTTTTCGGATGGCAGAACATGCTGAGCTGTGGGTAGAAAGGCCTGTCTGCTGAATATTGTCCCTGTTTTTGCTGCTTTGTCTACCAGTATTTTGTGGATTTGGTTCTACACTTGGTTGGCCTATGTGGCACTGTAGCCTAATTCTGTACCATGATAGCATACAGAATTTAAGGAGAAGTATTTTCTTGCCAATGGGCTGGATTTTTTGTATCTGGTTCTTCAACTGGCTGCTCCCTATACTATCTGTAGTAAAAATACAGACACATCATTTGATTTCCCTGAAATGAATGTTCCTAAATGCCAGCTCTTCTCATGTCTACAAAGATCAAAGTTCTGCATTTGCTATTAGAATTTCCTCTTCCAGAATCAGGAGGTAATGTAGGACCCCACAGATTGCCTTCAGAATCCAACAGTTAGTTCTGTTTCCTTTCGGAGTGCATAACAACCTGAGCACATGAATTGAATGGCGTGGCTTTTTAGTCTGGTACAAACTCTGCTGTACACTGAAACTTGGTCCATTTGTAAGCAGGACTTTGTCCATCTCTGCAGGACAGCAGAAAACCCTTTGTGCTAATCATGATGCCAAGAAGCAGAATGCGGCAAATGGCAGATGATCCAACTGCTTCAGGTGTTCATTTCCTTAAAACTGTGAATAGTTTTGCACTGAGAGTTTGTAAGCAGAACAGAGCTCTTAAAGCTGTCAGAGATTATTTCTGCACTGTTCAATTCTATCTGCACAACATACACAGGATCTCAGAACTGCGTTGCTTGAATTGGTGGAACTTGCTGAAGTGAACTGGGATGAGCAAGTTTTAGAACTTAGTCAGAGTGCTGTAAAAAATGGATAATCTCATGAGTATTAAGGTACAGGCTTGCTATTTCTGCACTGAATTTGTTTTTATTTTACATGGCTGTGATCTGAAAGTTGCTTGAAACGCAGGCACCTAGGCACTGTTGTGTAACTGAATTTCACACGATAGGTCCTGAAATATCCTGGAATCAAAAACTCTGACTTGTTTTAAGTCTGCTGCTTGAGTCTAATCAGGGTCATAGTGTCTGTGTGCAGTGTTTCTTTCCCTGTAATGCTCCACATCATTTCATTTTGGGAATATTGAAGGAAATGGACTATGTGCCATAACTGTTGTTAGAACAAAGTATGTCTGGTGTGATCTTATGCATAGGTTCTGTAACTGCTCTTCACAGCTCAGGTGTCTGACCTTCCTTTTGGTGAAGTGATGAAATACTGCTGGTTTCTATTTGTGCTTCTAGGCACCTTGAAGCTCTTAGGAATAGAACAATTGTCTCCAGTTCTTTTCAATGATATCAGTAACAGCTCGAGTGTTGCTGCCCACTAGGTAGACCCAAAGAAGCAGATTACAGTGAAACAGCACACGAGCTGGACCTGAATGAGGATCACTTTCAAGACAGTGGCTATGCTGCTTCAAGCCTACTTGCTTCTTCCTGCCGCCACTCTATTACCAAGTATCAACAACCTTTCATGATTCAACTTGCAAATGTTTGAAACTAACCCTTGTGTTTCTATGCCTTCCTAGGTGATTCGAGCCCTTGTCAACCCCAAAGATCCAAACCAAGCAGTGTCTTTCCATCAATGGAGAGTTCTTATTAAGCATGAATCGCTGCAATTCGGATGACAGCCTTCCACATGGTAACAGTGATGGACACAAGGGGCTCATCCACGTTCATGCTCTCATATCTCCTGGCTCTGCTGAAGCTCCTGACCTGAGCCTGCCAGACACAGCAGTCACCTGCCTGGATTGTGACCCAGCGCCTTTGCAGTGCTGCCCATCCCAAGCACAGCCCGAGTGTCCCAGCAGCAGCACCACCATGCAGGAGCAGGGCAGCATCAGTGAGGTGAAGCTGAGCATCTTAGATGGGGACTTGGAGTCAGGCTGCCAGTCCCAGGCACCAGGCAGCAGCACCAGCTCTGAGCCACTCTCATCTTGACAAGAGGAGTCCCATCTTCACCCTTGACCTCTCAAGCCCTCCTGTCTTTTATTGAATAAAGTCACTCTCATGCTCAGTCATCGCCTCGACTGCATTCTGAGTCTTCAATCACAGGGATTGGGATGAATGCAACAAACAGCAAGGCAGCTCAGCTTGCAATGCTATGGCTGTGGGGTTCGTGCAGGCAGAGCTCTGGGTTCCCATTTTGCCTGGCTTTGGGATGTCTGCAGCAAGATCTCTACCATTTTGTATGGGAGCAAATAATCTCTAGCATCCAGGTTGCTGCTCATGATATATCCCAGTCTTCCTGGCTGTCACTTTGTGATACTTTTCAAAGCCTTCTGATACTCTTTGATGCCTTGGCTGCTCCCTAACACCTCTGTCCTCCTGCCATGTTGACTCACGTCTCCCACTTTTAAGCTGGCTTTGCAGATCATCTCCAGCCCTGTCATCATCACGCTGCAGCAGGAGGTGCTCACCTGGCCCAATGTCTGGCAGTACTGCTTGTTCTGCAGATGAGCAGCTGCCTCCTCATCTCTTCAGCTACAGTAGTTTTTCTCAGGGCAGTTAGATGCAGTCATGCTCCTCTGGATTTGGTGTGTTAAATCCATGCTGCATGGCAGCAGTCAGTGCAATACAAAGGTGTTCTGTGTGCCATAGCATTTCTCCAGGGGCTGCCAAAGGTAGAAGCACAACACAGCACCATCCTTCTGACAGTAATGTCTGTGAGTGTTAGACATGTGAGCACTGCATCATCCCCAGCGTGTCAGTGCTTTTCCACACCAACCTGACTCTCACACTCTGCACTGAATGTAACTCTGCTCTTGTGGAGACAAATGCTTTCTGTCACATCCTCCATCCCTGCAACCATTTGCCGGTAGGCAGCTCTTGCAGAAGAATCAAGCAGCAGAACCTTGTGCTCACCCTACAGCATGCAAATGCTATGAAAGCAGAAATAACCTGGCATGCTCTGGGTCTGCAAGGCTGCACAGATGGGAGAGGTAGATTGTGTTTTTGCAGTGGAAGTTTCCAGTATTTTCAGTACATAGTGTAGGCCCTAACTGAATGTATAACCCTCTTGTAAAACAGCTGTATAAGTAGTTTTTCCACCAAGAAAGTTGCTGAACAGAATTAAGTTCAGACTGGGGGCATTCTGACATGGGGAGAATTGAGACAAGCACAAGATAAATACAGGGTGGGTAGAGCCCAGCACAGGACAGAATGAATGTACTGACTTTTGGAAACATTGCCCTTCTCTGTCCGCAGAAAAGTACAAGGCAGACCTAAAAACAAGAGGTTGGTAATTGACCTTCTATGGAAATGAATCCTAGCCACAGTCTCGAGGAGTCTGTGAGCCTGAGATGCTCAACCAATGAGAGCCATGAGAGCATCACCTGCAGTGGGTTTAGGGCACAGAACAGAATTGATTTCACTGACTGGTGTGCAGTTTCTCCCTTGCCAATAGGGGATGTGCGCGCAGTATTGCAATAATGAATAAGCACTGCTGCTATCGCTGCCATCTTTGCCTAACTAGAAATCTTTGACTTTGAGAGTTTCTCACACAAGGGGAGAGGGTAAGAAAGTAAAGAGGCACAGAAAACTAAGGGAAACTGCTCTTCTTTATCTTATCTATAAAAATTGATACGATGCTGTTGTGCATTTTTTTTAATTTTATTTTTAATTTTTTGCTAATGTCAGTTAGATTGTTTTAAAATATCCACACACCAAAATCTGACTACCAAGCAAATGTAATGAAAATGAAATGAAGGTGAGTTAGTGGAAAGCACAAGGCCATATTATATTAGGCTCCAGCAAATTTACAGGCAGTCACTGCACGAAGAGGTAGATCTGAGTTGCACATTATATGATTCCCACAAAGATTAAGGAAATCTGAAGCTTTCAATATATTTTTTTAATTCTTTTTTCATTTCATTTTTAAACACCTGACCCAGACCCCAACCCTCACAGGAGCTGTAAAGATAACAGCATTAACCAGCAATGTAACTCTAATCCTAACCCTTACCCTGATTCTAAAATCGTCCCTAACTCCAAATGCAACAACAAAAATGATGCTAGAAGTTTGTAGCAAAAGGAACCTTAACCCTGATCATAATCCAAAAAAAAAATCATTATGGTAACAATAATCTTTACCTTAAGAGTAATATTAATCAGAGCCCAGATGATGCCTGCATCCAATCAGAAGCATGCTTTGCATTATTTAAGAGTTGTATTTTTTCCAATGAACTCTCTCTATTATCACGTTTATAAAGTAACAGAGTCTGTTCTTTTTCACCTGACACTGTGCCTTACTCCTGACATCCCCTGGAAATGACCCAGATAGGGCACCATCAAAGTAATGCTAATAGTAATGTCAATCCTAAGGGTATCTCTAGCCTCAGTGTTAATGGGACGCTAACAACAATCCCAACAGCCTTAAACATTCTGGTGGTGTGAAAGAGGTGCTGCCTTGCACATGCTGGGCAGTCCCATTGCCTGTTAAATGCAGGCGGCAGCGTAGAAACATGATGCCCGTGGTCAGAATGCCCTGTGGCAGATCCTGGCACCGGAGAACTGACCGGAGAACCATGAGAGAACTGACAACAAATCACGCGACATCAGAACCGACCCAGTGGTTATTTACAAGCCTTGGGAGACCCAGACAGGATCTCAGAGTGGTGAATGTAGGTACAGAAGTTGTTACTACTCTGTTTTCTTCTAAAAGAAGTGTTTTTTTTTCATCTCAGAAGTTGGGGGGGGGGGGGGGGGGGGGGGGCGGGAAAGGGATATCAATTTAATTACTCATTAATTTATTGACAGACATTCACGTTTGCTACGTTTGGAGAAGTTTTTATTTGTTTGCTGTGGTTTGATTTTTTTTTTTTCTTTTTTTTTTCCCCCTTCCCTCCTCTTCCATCTTTGTGTTCTTCCCCTATAATCAAAAGAACAGATCCCCAGGGTTTGTCCCGCAGACGTTCTTTCCGTGGTCTCTACTGCCACCTGCTGGCCAATAAGCGGAACTGCCACTGTTGGGCGTTTGGTGCCGCAGGAAGCACAACGCAGATCTGAGTTCTGACCGGTCTACGCAGCAAATCCGCCAATCTTTATTGCGATAAGCCCTCCAGACAAGAGCATAAAGTCTTTGCCTGAGGGCAGGGTTAGTAGTAATGGATGTCAGTTTTGAAATTTCCAGTCCATTCACCATAGCACTTTCTGCCTCCATGTCCCATAACCAGAGCAGCTATGCTGGCATGCTCTCTTGGTTTCTGTCTAAACCACTGTACTATATCCATCAGTTCAGCTGCTGTATTATCGGCAGCAGGGTTTGGGGGGTGGACACTGGTCAGGGCACTCCCACCAGCCTATCCTGCATTTTTTTTTTTTTTTTTTTTCATTTTTGGGTTACAATCAGTCAGATCTCAAATAGATCTAGTCCAAATGGAACCTCAAAATCTGACCTTTTAGTGCCTTCATTTACAGAGTCCATTTTATACAGATTCCCTTGTACAGGGCCCCCATGGTCCTCCAGACAGTTGTTACTGATCTTCCATAGGAGAATGATTGAATTAGGTTTTTTCCCATCAAAACTGCCACCTGTCTTTCCAATTTTTCAACACTATCATTCAATAGCTGATTTGCATCAGCCTGAGCCTCTTCAGTTATGTTCAGACAGTTCAAGGCCATTAAAAGTGGCCATGCCACCATGAACACAGCTAACTGTCATTCTCAAGTTGTAAGTATGTCTTTGCTAAGACCATGGAAATACTCAGTCAGGTGGGCCAGGGACTCATGGACCCTCCCTCCGTCCCACACAGGGCCCCATTTTTCAGTGACAGAAGCAGTGCTGCATTTTGAGGATCCTAGGAATCCCAGGACATGCCCTGACAAAAGGTCATTCAAAGGGGTAGTCTTTCCCCATCCAAACAACTCCATGATATTCACAGAATCACAGAATTGTAGGGGTTGGAAGGGACCTCCAGAGACCACTGAGTCCAGTCCCCCTGCCAAAGCAGGTTCCCTACACCACAAAAGAGGTACGAAGAGGTAGATCTGAGTTGCACATTAAATGATTCCCACAAAGATTAAGGAAATCTGAAGCTTTCAATATATTTTTTTAATTCTTTTTTCATTTCATTTTTTAAACACCTGACCCAGACCCCAACCCTCACAGGAGCTGTAAAGATAACAGCATTAACCTGCAATGTAACTCTAATCCTAACCCTTACCCTGATTCTACAGGGGACTGTCTGAAACGGACATCAATTCAATTACTCATTTATTTATTGACAGACATTCAAGTTTGCTACGTTTGGAGAAGTTTTTATTTGTTTGCTGTGGTTTGGTTTTTTCTTTTTTTCTTTTTTTTTTCCCCCTTCCCTCCTCTTCCATCTTTGTGTTCTTCCCCTATAATCAAAAGAGAACGGATCCCCAGGGTCTGTCCCGCAGACGTTCTTTCCGTGGTCTCTGCTGCCACCTGCTGGCCAATACACGGAACTGCCACTGTTGGGCGTTTGGTGCCACAGGAAGCACAACGCAGATCTGAGTTCTGACCGGTCTACGCAGCAAATCCGCCAATCTTTATTGTGATAAGCCCTCCACATGGCATTGCGCATGCACTCGAACACGCAACAGGCATAGATTTCTCTTAACTCCTTGAGGAGCAGGCAAGCAGAACAACTGAGCGCACCACTGCTTGTGATTGGGCCACCCCCATCATAGAGATGTGTGTTAGATCTTTTACCCACCCCTGGACTGGCCTTGTTGTTTAACGATAACCTCTGAAATCTGAGCTACTGGTTCTACCACCTGTAGTGTAGAATAGGTAGCCAATAAATGCTTTTCAACTGTGATGTATCTTTATTCTGCTCCATGCCAAACCTGTGGCCAAAACCTCATAGGGGTTCACAAAGAACTCTGGCTCTGCCAGAGCCCCCATCCAGACCCTTCTTGAGTTACATTCACATCTAGTTTGGCTGAAAAGGTTGGACTATAAATACTCAGTGCTTGGGCCTGTTTAACAGATATTTTTTCCTGATTATGCTGTCCATCGATCTTTTTAAACTGAACTCCTGCTCTAATCTGGTCTTTAAACATTTGTTGTCTCAAGACCCTAATGGGTCCAGACTGGATTACCTTAGGGGCTGGACGCCTAAGTCATGGCAGCAGATGGTTCTCTGCCTTTCTCAGACCTTTCCACCACCATTCAGAGCCTGCATCTGGCCGTAGGCACTCTTGTCTCCCCATCAATTGGGCAGCCTGTTGTATTACAGCACCTGAGGGCCACTGGGGGGTTCAGTATGGATAACATAGACCCATACTGATGTAAAGGTGATGGCTGTAGGATGAGATCCCTCGTTCCTGATGAAAAATTTATTGACTGGGCTCTCAAAATCATCTTCATAGATTGCCTCTTTCATGCCTAATTCTCTAATATAATTTTGTTAGTCCTCCATAGAGGACCACAGGCTGATATTTAATGGTATGTCATTCTTATTTGGCCATGTTATATGACACACAGCCATAAATCATTCACTGATCAAATGGCTATCCTCACTATGTTGGACAGAGCATACAGTCTTTGCCTGAGGGCAGGGTGAGTAGTAATGGATGTCAGTTTTGAAATTTCCAGTCCATTCACCATAGCACTTTCTGCCTCCATGTCCCATAACCAGAGCAGCTATGCTGGCATGCTCTCTTGGTTTCTGTCTAAACCACTGTACTATATCCATCAGTTCAGCTGCTGTATTATGGGCAGCAGGGTTTGGGGGGTGGACACTGGTCAGGGCACTCCCACCAGCCTATCCTGCATTTTTTTTTTTTTTTTTTTTCATTTTTGGGTTACAATCAGTCAGATCTCAAATAGATCTAGTCCAAATGGAACCTCAAAATCTGACCTTTTAGTGCCTTCATTTACAGAGTCCATTTTATACAGATTCCCTTGTACAGGGCCCCCATGGTCCTCCAGACAGTTGTTACTGATCTTCCATAGGAGAATGATTGAATTAGGTTTTTTCCCATCAAAACTGCCACCTGTCTTTCCAATTTTTCAACACTATCATTCAATAGCTGATTTGCATCAGCCTGAGCCTCTTCAGTTATGTTCAGACAGTTCAAGGCCATTAAAAGTGGCCATGCCACCATGAACACAGCTAACTGTCATTCTCAAGTTGTAAGTATGTCTTTGCTAAGACCATGGAAATACTCAGTCAGGTGGGCCAGGGACTCATGGACCCTCCCTCCGTCCCACACAGGGCCCCATTTTTCAGTGACAGAAACAGTGCTGCATTTTGAGGATCCTAGGAATCCCAGGACATGCCCTGACAAAAGGTCATTCAAAGGGGTAGTCTTTCCCCATCCAAACAACTCCATGATATTCACAGAATCACAGAATTGTAAGGGTTGGAAGGGACCTCCAGAGACCACTGAGTCCAGCCCCCTGCCAAAGCAGGTTCCCTACACCACGTTGCACAGCTCAGCATCCAGGCAGGTCTTGAATATCTCCAGAGAAGGAGATTCCACAACCACCCTAGGCAGCCTGTTCCAGTGCTCTGTCACTCTCACCATAAAGAAGTTATTGCACACATTAGTGCAGAATTTCCTATGGTGCAGTTTCTGTCTGTTTCCCCTTGTCCCTCCTCCACACACTGCTGAAAAGAGTCTGGCCTCACCTCTTTGCCCCCCACACCTCAAATATTTATAGACCTGGATCAGGTCCCCTCTCAGCCTTCTTTTCTCAAGGCTAAACAGACCCAGTTCCCTAAGTCTCTTCTCATAGGGGAGATGCTCCAGGCCCTTCACCATCTTTGTGGTCCTCCACTGGACTCTTTCCAAGAGATCCCTGTCTTTTTTGTACTGGGGAGCCCAGAACTGGACACAATATTCCAGATGAGGCCTCACCAGGGCAGAGTAGAGGGGGAGGATCACCTCCTTCGACCTGCTGGACACGCTCTTTTTAATGCACCCCAGGATGCCATTGGCTTTTTTGGCTACAAGGGCACACTGCTGGCTCATGGTCAATCTGTCGTCCACCAGGACGCCCAGATCCCTCTCAGCAGAGCTCCTCTCCAGCAGCTCTTCCCCCAGCCTGTACTGGTGCATGCAATTATTTCTACCCAGGTGCAAGACTCTACACTTGCTTTTGTTAAACCTCATCCGGTGTCTTACTGCCCAGCTCTCCAGCTTGTCCAGGTCTCGCTGAATGGCAGCACAGCCATCAGGCGTGTCAGCCAATCCTCCCAACTTCGTGTCATCAGCAAACTTGCTGAGGGTGGTCACTATCCCCTCATCAAGGTCGTTGATGAAGATGTTGAACAAGACCGGACCCAGCACAGACCCCTGGGGGACGCCGCTAGTTACAGCCCTGCAGCCAGACACTGCACCGCCAACGACAACCCTCTGCACTCTGCCAGTCAGCCAGTTCTCGACCCACTTCACTGTCCAATCACCTATCCCATACTTCCTCAGCTTTGGTATAAGTATGTCATGGGAGACTGTATCAGTTATAGAGGTTATAGAGTTCAATTCCTGTAGTCAATTTGGCGGCCCAGGTGGGACCAGCTCTGTTCGCTGCAGGACCAGCTGAGAGGGAGACACTTTTGGCGCACCATGAGATTTCTCTGAAGGACTCCCTTCCTCACCTGATCACTGCAGGGACAGACAAGGACCACCCATAGGTGGACCAGGTATGTGTATGGTAAGTGGAGCCCATATGTCTTGAGGAGACATCCTACACAGTTTACAGCCATACGTGCTGCTCCCAGGGAGGTGAGCTCGTGGCTTTGGTTGCCAGCTGGGTAGGAAGACTCCTTGGGTGAGTTCCTATGAAAGGGAACTGTATGTCCTATGAATGGAAACAAGAACAAATACTCTCTCCCAGGTAGTTGACAATAGGAGGGACCTAGGTTGGTCTCTCCTACGGGTATGGGATATAGTGGATAGCCTGTCAAATGGTAGCCTGGGTTCTCCAAGTTGTAATCACGGGGGTTATAGGTTGTATGTTCAATATTATCATCTGCTTTAAGTGTTTGGTACCGTGTGTCAAGCCGACTCTGGGAAAAACATTAACGTTTGCAACTGGTCGACCAGAGTATGAGTGTTATTAAGATTCCAGCTAGAAAACGTTGTCAGCATTGTGTAGTATGAATAAACCATGGTTTTTGATCTAAATGTCAGAGTGAGTGTGGTGTGAGTGAGACACAGAACAGCTGCAGGGTGAGTGCCGAGTCCCGATCCATGTTTCCTTCCTCCTGTGAGGGAAATGGCCAGACACGGACAAAGTGAAAGACTGTGTTGTCTGTCCACTCATATGTACTTTCTGCTTGTATGTAAGAAGACGGGAGTTTGTACTCTGTAGATTAGTAAGATTGTCCTGAGGAGAGGTGTACATTCCACCCGACCAATGAATGTCAACCCATTTATGTAATACTATGTACTGCTTGCGAGGAAGTGTGTGAGGGAGGTGGTTCAATCAGTGCTGGTTCTGTGGCACAGTGTTTATAACTGAAGAATACAGACTGTATTAAGGGAGTTTATGTGAACTGAAGAACTGTACTGTTTGACAAACAGTTTTGATGGTATAAGAAAGTGTAATTGTTAATGATATATGGAAGTGTACTTGAGGGAATGTGGAAGTGTATCTGAGCATACAAACAGAGGAAGCATTTACAGAAGAAAAAAGGTTAAAGTGAGTTTACCTGCACTGACATGAGAGCAACACCCTGAACCTCTGCCCTGTGAGCTGAGCAGAGCAGAGCAGAGACACAGTCCTCATGTATCAGGTAGTGTTATTCTGCTTACCAAATGAATGAGTTCACTACAGAAGAGGCAAATCTTCCCCTCTGCTCCATTTGTGGCATACTCTGGAGTTCAAGACATTGCAAAGCTATGGCACATCTACTTTCTTTCAATGATGACGCCTTAGTATGCTCTGGGCTGTCATTTCAATTGCATCTAAAGAAGTCTAGGGTCATGCCAGCTGACAGGAAGCTGGCAAATGTTGTCTCATTGTAAGGAAGAGCAAGAAAGATGACATGGGCAATTATGGACCTGTCAGTCCAGAGCCTGGTAAAATTATGGAGAAAATGATGGTGGGAGTTATGGAAAAACAGCTGAAGGACAATTCTGTCATTGGTTGCAGCCAACACAAGTTTGTGAGGCGAAGGTCCTGTTTAATTTAAGCTCATTCTGTGACACAGTTATCCGTTTAGTTGACCAAGGGAAGCCAGTTGATGTAATCCTTGAGGATTTCAGTGGAGATTTTGATACTGTTTCTCACAACAACCTTCTGGACAGAATGTTCTGCATATGGCTAGACAGAAACACAATGTGGTGGGTGAGCAGTTGGCCAGTAGGTCAGTCCCAAAGGATTATAGTCAGTTTTTTCCATCAGGCTGGTAGATGGTCACTGTCGGGGTCCCCAGGGTTCCATTTTGGGGCCACTTTCCTTTCATGTTTATGCAGATGACTTGAATGCAGGACTAGAAGATGTTCTGAGCAAGTTTGCTGATGAGACCAGATGAGGAGGTGCTGTTGCCTCCACTGAGGGTGGAGAGGACTTGCAGAGAGATGTGGACAAGTCAGAGAAGTGGGTACCAGTTGGTACTAAGCACCAAGTGCATAACGTATAACAAGTGCCTGATTGTGCACCGCAGAACATAAAGGACTTCAAACTCTGGGAGAATGTGCAAACGAGGGCACTGGAACTGAGAGATCTGAAGTTCAGAGTTTCACAGGGATTGACTGCTTGTTCAGACTGGGCCCTTCTCACATCCCTTCTCACATCCTGCAATGAAACATAGGTCTCATATGGGACATGAACCTCACAGCGTCCTTGCACCACATGTAGAGCCTGGGATCTTCTGTCCCCATGTCTTTCATTTAACATCATACGGACCTCCAACCCATTGCCCCAGGAAATGCCAGGAGCCAACATGAGAGACAGGATCTCTCTACCACTGGTCTTGCAATCAGGGCTTGACCTGTCTGCTTCGTAAGGCAAAGGAGAGGTTTCTTAGCATGCCAGTGCCTTTGCCTGCCTGTAGTCATGGCTTCCAGTTATCTTCTCTAACAAGTCCCTTGGGAAGCTTACTTGGTAATGGCCCTCAGTGGGCCCATTAATACTCCAAGAAACTTCACTGTTACTTCCGACTTTGTCTTGTTGAGCACTTTGTGCAAACTTCTCTCTGCACTAGAGGCTGATGAACTCAGCATCAAATGCACCCTGGGGCCCATTATAACCTAAAGAATCTCCTGTGCCTTATGCCATCTTGTTATCTTCTTCAGGTTATCAGAACTTGTTCAGCAAAAAGGAGGGATATCTGGAGAGAGCTTAAAGAATCCAGTATAAATTTATTGTCTATTTATTTATAGTTGGGTTTAAAGAAGACATTAAAGCAGCACTGTGCAACTGATACCAATCCAGGATGTCCCAATGAGTTCTGTACTGTTACTGTGTTGACAAAGGTCCTTCTCAACCTCCCCACCCAATTTCTGCTCACAATGGACCTATGGGACTTGCATCACTTTTCTTCACATCACTCTTCTCCTCTGCATTCATCCGCTCAGTGTTAAAACTGCTTTGCACCAACTCCCACTGGCTTTCCTCAGAGAACCAGCTACACATGGAAAAGGAAAGATTTCTCTTTTTTATCTGGCCAGCAAATGGAAAGAAAGGTGATGCAATTGAATGAACAGTAAAACACAGTGATCAACTGCATGCCATGTTCAAGCGGCATCTATTGAAGTTTTTCTTTCATATGGAATATTTTTAAAAGAAATGATTTATTCTGAGGTAGGATAGGATAGATTGAATCACAGTGAAGTAGTTGACAACAGAGGCCATCAGACTCTGGTAGATAGAGCAAATTCCAGTAATCTTCCTGGGATAGATCAGCCAGGTAGTTGAGAGGTATCAACTTAAAACTGATCAGGACTTGTGAGTATTTCACACATTGAGATGGGTTAACACATTCTCATTGATTTATATCTTTGTCTCCAACTCTGTTTTTCACTTTTACTGACATTAATGAACATCTTTCAGACTTCGTGCCTTAATAAAAAAGAGACAGTGATTGAGAAAAAGAAAAAGTATAAGAAGAAAAAGAAAAAGAATAGATAGGAAGGGATAGATCAAATCACAGTGAAGGAGTTGACAACACATTCCATCAGACTTTGGGGAGATGGAACAAATTCCAGTAATCCCCCTGAAAGTCAGAAATCAGACAGATAATTGGGAGGTATCTGACTGAACAAAGAGCAAGGGATGGAGAAATCTGGAGGGCAGTGGGAGTAGTGTGTGCCCAAATGGCCTGCTGAAAACATGCCCTTAACCATGGCCATTTCTTTAGGAGAGCTGAAAAAACTTGGAGGATGAGGCACATCAAATAGGCAGCAGGGAAGAGTAGTGCTGGGCACCAGGCTACAGTCACAGGGCATTGGCACTGGCACCGCTGTCTGTGTCTCTGAACCTGAAGGCATTTGAGTCCAGCGAACACAGTTCTGGAAAACATTGTAGTTTCAGTAAAAGAAAAAAAAAGACATCAAATCACCTCAAAGATTCATATTTACAACTTAAAATGGAACAAGACTCATGAGAATTTTTCATGTTGAGAAGGGTTAACACAATTTCAATGATTTCCATCTTTGTCTTCAATTATTTGTTTCAGTTTTATTGACATTTATGATCAACTATTAAGCTTACAGCCTCAAAATAAATAAATAAATTAAAAGAGATACATTTGCATCTTGCACATGGCCTGATGCCCCTTTCACCTTCACAGTTCCCACAAGTCCTTCCATGCCGGAGAGTATGAGATCCAGCAGAGCACCTCTCCTCTTTGGTTCCTCCACTGCTTGGTCAAGAAGCTGCCATCTGTGCTCTCCATGGATCTGCTGGATGCCACATGCCCTGCTGTGCTGTCCCTGCCACAGATAATGGAGTGACAAAGGCCACCAAATGGGACAAGGGACAGACAACATCAGATTCCCATCTGTCTGCAGAGGGCACCTTCCATTTACTCTCCCTGATCAGGAAGACAGGAAAAGACACTGATGGTCTCCTCTGTTTGCCATTTCCATTAGCTCTGACCTGTCTGCTCTTCCATCCCCAGGCAGAGCTCAGTGCACTCTCACAGAGGGCAGTCGCCCTTCTTTGTCTCCTCGCCCATCCATCCTAAAGACTCGGTATCCCCCTTGTGCTACAGTGCAGTTGTGGAAACCATTAAACTGTGTCCCCATGGTCCAAACAGGAGCTCAGGCCTGCAGTTCTACCAAGATTTCTAGCTTCTTGTGAGTTGGTGTTTGCATTAGTGCAAAAGCACAGAAGTAAATATCCTAATTGAAAAGCATCACTGGACATTGCCTGACTGGATAGCTCATCTATAGAATCAGTGTGCAGAAGGTGGCACACAAACATTAGACCGATCGTGGGTCTTGGAGGTGACGTAGCAGCACGGACACACCATGGGCATGGCTTTCCTGAAGGCCCTGTGCTGCTCTTGTAGCTGTGAGTGAATTCACCGGACAGCCGGTGCTATCCCCTCTCTGGCCCTCAGCTGATGCCCAGGAAGGAGCTGTCTATCTCAGGGATTTCCCACACGGTTTACAAGCACTTGCAAACATCAGGAGCAGCCCAGGCACCTTGGGCATCACCCAGTGTCTGTGTGTGAGCTGCTGCCTCCCAGCTGAAGGACCGAGGACTCAGAGCAGGAGCTCACATGCAGGCAACTCCTTGTGCACTTCTGAACTGAACCAGAGAAATCCCAGCTCCTGTGGTTCTGTGGGGAGCCGAATCCCATTTCAGCTCCAGGATTTCTGTCAAGGGATGAGACTCCTGCGCTGCCTCAGCTGGATCACTGCCCTGCACAGGGAAAGTCCAAACCTCGCCTTCCTTGTCTGGTTGCCCTTATTGTTTCATCAAACGATCTCTGGGAGCACTCCCCATATGTCTCCAATCAGTCACTGACCACTGGACATGTGGTGGTTAATTGAGTGGATTTCAAAGCACAGTCATGATGCTGTTGTCTTTCAGGAGCTGTTGGCCATGAGGACCCAGGGACATGTCAGGGGAAATGAGTGGGAAGGATAAAAATGACATAATCTGCTGCTTGCTTGTCCAGGTTCCTGGGACACAGGGAGCTCATAAAAGTGGGCAGAGCTGCAGAGAGACAGCTGTGCCCAGCAGCAGATCTCGTGCACAGCACAGCCTGCAGGTGACAGAAGGAGAGGAGAGAAATTGGAGAGAGCTTACAGGATGTGTGTGGTGTGAGCGGGCTGTGAGCTCACTGCAGGAGCATTGCTCACAGACCATGACAAGGTAAGTCTCACAGCTGACCATGAGCTGCTTTTAATTAAGGGGTAACTATAACTGGGACATCCCACAGGAGATCTGACTGCAGGCACTGCATGTTTCTTTACTGTGGAAAAAGCTTTCTGCTCCAGCTGAGACGGGTGCCCAGGGCTGTCCTGCAGAGCAGGGTCCCTGCTGTGCCCCAGGGGCTGTGTGCCGGGTATGGGACTCTGCCGCCTGCCAGGCTCAGCACTCAGCCTGCCCGGGGAGCTGCCCAGGGCGCTGCGGGGAGACGTGTGGGGTAAGGAGCCCCCGGCAGGGTTTGTGCTGCCACAGCTGCTGCCTGGGGCAGGGGATCACAGCTCCACTGCACAACTGAATGTTTCCGAGGGCACTTTGCAAGAGGAGAGCCAAGGCAGGGGGTTTCCATTTCCTGTTCTGAGGCAAAGAGGTTTGGAGTCAGAAATCTAAAAGGGGCAATAAGAGTTCTGAGAATTTTTCATCAATCAATTGCTTGTTTTGTGAACACTCACACATGATGTGCTTTCAGTCTCCCCTTTCTCGAAGGATGGAATTATCTTCATTTTCTGTAGGCATGAATAATTCACTTATCCTACAAACAGGCAGCATTTTCTAACTGAAACTGAATGCCACAGAAGCTCGGGTAGGGGGCTCTAAGAGCACTTGGGGTAAAGATATGAGACATGAAACAGATGAAAATATCCAGGGAGAAGGGATAAGAAAATAAGAGGAAGGTTAGAGCTCCATATGCTGCTTCTGCTTAAGGAATGCTGATCTACATGAAATTAAATGCAAGTAATGGTGCTAAATGTACACTGTTGTAGGAGAATTAAAACATTTCATAGTATAGCAGGAGTAGTGCCTCTGAGAATGGTCTGGACTTGTCATTATCTTCTGCACTCTGTCATGGTTTAATAATTTTGTATTTTTTTGCTATCAGTATTCCACAACATAACATCATATAAAGCATGAATAATTTTACTGAATCTGCAACTTACAGAAGAAGACTACATCTCCCAGGGAACAACATGATAGGTCACGGGACCTGGACTCTATATTAACTCTGTCGCAGAACAGACTGACGTCTTTCGAGTTCTGGCGTTCAGGGGAGTGTGTGGGAGCCTTCAGCCGTTCGCCTAGATTTACAGTAGGCCTCTCGGTTACGGGACTCATTCTCTCTCCTATTTTGCTTGATTCGTTAGCTCAATTTTCAATTATATTGTATTATATTGTGTTATCCTGTATTTCGATATAGTATTTAGTAAATAAGTGTGCCTCCTTAGATCGTTGCCGCTGTTTTCTTTTCCTAATTAACTTTTTCTTTTCGGCCTAGGGCCCCTCCGGGGCCTACGGCCCCTGTCACGGACGCAGGTGGATTTTTAGTTCAAACCGTGACAGATTTTGGTGGAGAATGCGGGCAAATTGAGTTGCTGTTTTTCTGTGTTTTCTTCTGTTGCTCTTTTAGCTTTTAACAGAGCTACGAGTTTTTTTCCCTGTTAAGGAGCTATCTCGTGTTTGCTATTCTGCACCTGCGAGCTTGACCTTGAAAGTCCAGGCGGACTGCCAATACTCCGGTATATTTTATAAACACTGCTGAGCTTTGTTTTCTTTTACTTTTTTCTCTCTATTGGAGGAAAAAAAAAAAAAAAAAAAAAAAAAAAAAAAAATGTTTTCTCTACTAAATTTGTTTTACCAGGGACTGTGTGCCATTGGTTCCTTTTTTGAGACGCTCCGAACATATTGGGCCATGTTTAAGCTAGCCACTTTTTCTTATGGAGCTATACAATTGTATAATGGATTGAAAGCATGGTTAGCAATGCTCACTTCGTATCTGTATACAGCTCCAGAGGGAGCAACTAATGCAACTAATTATACAGAAATGGTGATTTTTAAGCGTGCTCCTCTTTCTTTCTATGAATCCTTTATGCAGTTTTTGAATGATCAGTGGGCCACACTCTTAATCTCCCTGATCTTACTGTTGATTATTGTAATAATCTCACTCAGTATCTGGATTTATAACATCCGGAGGAAGTCTTCCCTAGAACCAGAGAATACTGAGTGGCAGGGAATTGAAGAGATTCTCAAAGGACAGACATCTTCAGTGTTATGGAGCTTCACTCCTGAACACTTGAAGAATCCTGAGAGTTTGATTGCATATTTGAGGCAGGAATGTTGTGGCTCAGGCAGATCTCAGGAGGCACAAATGATTTTGGGCCTAGCTAATGCTTATCGGGCCTTAGTCAATACCATTCCTGAGAGGGAAGTTTTTGAAGCTGAGAGAGAGAGTCTCAGGGCCGAGAAGGAGAGTCTTAGAGCTGAGGCAGAAAAACTTTGGACTGAGAAGGTAGAGAGAGAAAAAGCTTTTGAAGCTGAGAGAAAAGATCTCCTGTACCAACGAGACTCAATCTGGTACGAGAAAGAGAGTCTTAGAGCTGACGCAGAAAAACTTTGGGATGAGAAGGTAGAGAGAGAAAAAGTTTTTGAAGCTGAGAGAAAAGATCTCCTGTACCAACGAGACTCAATCTGGTACGAGAAAGAGAGTCTTAGAGCTGACGCAGAAAAACTTTGGGATGAGAAAAGCTCCCTGCAATCCCAACTCAACACTCTCCAGTCCGAGCACAGCGCCCTCCGGTCCGAGCACGACACTCTCCAGTCCGAGCATGGCGCCCTCCAGTCCGAGCACGACACTCTCCAGTCCGAGCACAGCGCCCTCCGGTCCGAGCACGACACTCTCCAGACTGAGCGCGATGCCCTCCGGTCCGAGCACGACACTCTCCAGTCCGAGCACAGCGCCCTCCGGTCCGAGCACGACACTCTCCAGTCCGAGCACAGCGCCCTCCGGTCCGAGCACGACACTCTCCAGTCCGAGCACAGTGCCCTCCGGTCCGAGTACAACACTCTCCAGACTGAGCGCGATGCCCTCCGGACCGAGCACAATGCCCTCCAGACCGAGCACAACACTCTCCAGTCCAAGTATGACGCCGTCCAGTCTGAGTGCGGCACCCTCCAGGCCAAGCATGATGCCTTCCAATCCAACTGCGACACCCTCCAGTCCGAGCACAACACTCTTCAGTCTGTGCATAATGCCCTCCGGTCCGAGCATAACGCTCTTCAGACTGAGCACAATGCCCTCCGGACCGAGCACAACACTCTTCAGTCCGAGCATAATGCCCTCCAGTCCGAGCATAACGCTCTTCAGACCAAGCTCAACATTCTCCAGACTGAGCACACTGCCCTCCAGGCCGAGCATAACGTCCTCCGGTTCGGGTACAACACTCTCCAGTCCAACTACAACAGCCTCCAGACTGAGCTTGGTGCTGTCCAGTTTGAGCAGAACGCTCTCCGAGACCAGCTATGTGCCCTCCAGGGTGAGTTGAATGTATTTAACCAACTACCAGGGGCACATGTAGTCCAATTTGGCCAGCCATTGGGGGCACATGTAGTCCAATCTGACCAGCCACCAGGGGCACATGTAGTCCAATTTGGCCAGCCATTGGGGGCACATGTAGTCCAATCTGACCAGCCACCGGGGGCACAGGTAGTCCAATTGGACCAACCATCTGGGACACCAGATACAATGTTGGTTGCCCCTGTAAGAGGGCGAAAGACAAAACAAGTTTCAACTCAGTTAGAGAAAATGCAGAAGGAGTTAGAAGAGCGGAGGGAGTTAGGAGAGCAGGACTCAGGAGACTCAGGGGAGCAGGGGGAGTCAGAAGACCAGAAGAAGTTGGAGGAGCAGAGGATGTTAGAGGGGTATAAGAAGATGATAGAGGAGCAGAAGATGATAGAGGAGCAGAAGATGATAGAGGAGCAGAAGAAGTTAGAGGAGCAGAGAAAGTTAGGAGAGAGGAAAAAGAAGGAGGGTTACCTGGAGGAAATAACACAAGCATCAGGGTCAGGGTCAGAGTCAGAAGAGGAGCCAAAAGCTACTTTTTCTTTACGAGAATTTCTCAAGTCCAAACTTGTAGATGGGGCAGCCTCATCAACACAGTTGCCACCATCAACACCTGGGACTCTTGATAGAGCAAAAGGTGAGCAAAGTATTACGACCATTATTGATCGATCTTTTAAACTGAGTGAAATTCGAGATCTAAGAAAGGATTACACACGTCAGCCAAAAGAAAATATGGTCACTTGGTTACTTCGCTGCTGGGACAATGGTGCCAACAGTGCATGGCTCGATGGCAGTGAAGCTCGCCAACTGGGTAGCATTTCCAGGGACCCACGTGTGGACAGAGGTATTGGCACATGCCAAAATCGGTCCTACACCCTCTGGAAGCGGATGTTGATAGCGGTAAGAGATAGATTCCCCTTTAAACGGGACTTGGAGCCTGAGAGAAAGAAATGGACTGATATTGAGAAAGGTATCCAGTTTTTGAGAGAAAATGCTCTGGTGGAAATGCTATACAGCCGCGAGTTCAATCGTAATGATCCAGACCAATTACATGATCCCGAAGCAGTCCGCGTTCCACGACAGATGTGGCGTGACTTTACAAAAGCAGCTCCAGAAAAGCATGCCAGTGCACTTGCATTAGTATATGGCAAAGGGGACAGGAAACCCTTTGTGAATGAACTAATTGGCAGACTTCAGGAACTTGAATTATTTATAAGCGCCACAGAAGTTAATCTGTATACTTCAGCCAATGTCAAAATTGTGGAAAGGTTAAGCGAAGTGGAGGGAACACAAAATGATATTATTGACAAATTGGCTAATGTGCCTGATGTAGATGAATCCATGGTGGTACAAGATGAAGGAAACCAGGATTTCCACAATCGCCTATTGAGGAAGCTAAACAACATGAGTTCCTCTCGACCTGTATCATCGAAAATCTCAACCATTAAAAAGAGACGTCCTCGTATTCAAGCAAATGACGATGATAAGTCACCTCAAATCAACAATGAGACTACACATCTTGCCTTGTTGCTTTTCCTCTGTAGTCATGGGGAGGACATGAAGAAGTGGTGTAATTCATCCACTTCTGCACTTCAGGCACGAGTGAAAGAATTACAAGGTGAAACAACTACCAAGGTGAACTCTTCCAAGAAGGGGAGAGTTCCAGTTGCTGCAAGTCAACGAGGTAAACAATAGAGGGGCCCTGCCCCCAGCCAGGGGGGGGAAAGGGACAACAGAGTATACTGGACTGTGTGGATTAAGTGGCCTGGCACATCTCAACCACAGAAATATAAAGCCTTGGTGGACACTGGTGCACAATGCACCCTAATGCCCTCAAGTCACCAAGGGACACAACCAATATATATCCATGGAGTGACTGGGGGTTCCCAAGAATTGACTATGTTGGAGGCCGAAATAAGCCTCACTGGTAAAAACTGGCGAAGGCACCCTATTGTGACTGGTCCAGAGGCTCCATGTATACTGGGAATCGATTACCTTAGGATGGGATATTTCAAGGATCCCAAGGGGTATCGATGGGCCTTTGGGATAGCTGCTGTAAACACAAATGGTGTTAAGCAGCTGTCAACTTTACCTGGTCTGTCAGATGATCCTTCTGCTGTGGGGTTGCTCCAGGTAAAAGACCAAGAGGTACCAATTGCCACCAAAGTGGTTCACAGACGGCAGTACCGCACCAATAGGGACTCATTGCTCCCCATTCAAAAGCTAATTCGCCAATTAGAAAATCAGGGAGTGATTAGCAAAACGCACTCGCCTTTTAACAGCCCCATATGGCCAGTGCGTAAAACCAGTGGGGAATGGAGGCTGACGGTAGATTACCGTGGCCTGAATGAAGTTACACCTCCATTAAGTGCTGCTGTACCAGACATGCTAGAACTCCAGTATGAATTGGAGTCAAAAGAAGCTAGGTGGTATGCCACCATTGATATTGCTAATGCCTTCTTTTCCATCCCATTGGCTGCAAAATGTAGGCCACAGTTTGCTTTTACCTGGAGAGGTATTCAGTATACCTGGAACCGTTTACCCCAGGGGTGGAAGCACAGCCCAACAATTTGCCATGGATTGATCCAAGCTGTTTTGGAACAGGGTAATGCTCCTGAGCACTTGCAGTATATTGATGACATTGTGGTGTGGGGCCATACAGCAGCAGAGGTTTCCAAGAAAGGGAAACAGATAATCCAAATTCTTTTGAAAGCTGGTTTTGCCATTAAGCGCAGCAAGGTGAAGGGGCCTGCCCAGGAAATCCAGTTCTTAGGCATAAAATGGCAAGATGGACGTCGTCACATCCCAGCAGATGTGATTGACAAAATCACTGCTATGTCTCCGCCCACAAATAAAACAGAGACCCAATCTTTTCTGGGAGTAGTGGGCTTTTGGAGAATGCATGTCCCAAACTACAGCCACATAGTGAGCCCTCTCTATCAGGTAACACGGAAGAAGAATAATTTCTCATGGGGTCCTGAGCAGCAGCAGGCTTTTGAGCAGATAAAACAAGAAATAGCCCGTGCCGTGGCCTTGGGGCCAGTACGGACGGGACAGGATGTGAAGAACATCCTCTACACTGCTGCTGGAGAGAAAGGTCCCACCTGGAGTTTGTGGCAAAGAGCCTCAGGAGAGACCCGAGGCCGACCCCTAGGATTTTGGAGTCGAGCATATAAAGGGTCTGAGGAGCGCTACACTCCAACTGAGAAGGAGATCTTAGCCGTGTATGAGGGGGTTCGGGCTGCTTCTGAAGTAGTTGGGACAGAGGTTCAGCTTCTTCTAGCACCTCGCTTGCCAGTAATAAACTGGATGTTTAAAGGACAGGTTCCCTCCACCCATCATGCTACTGATGCCACTTGGAGTAAGTGGATTTCATTAATTACTCAACGAGCTCGAATGGGAAAACTCAGCCGTCCTGGAATTCTAGAAGTGATCATGGACTGGCCTGAGAGTAAAAAAATTGAAACACCACCTACAGAAGAGGTATCACGTGCTAAAGAGGCACCACCATACAATGAGCTACCAGAAAACGAAAAGAAATTTGCCCTATTCACAGACGGATCATGTCGTATTGTAGGGAAGCATCGCAGATGGAAAGCTGCTGTATGGAGCCCCACACGACAAGTTGCAGAGGCCACTGAAGGTAAAGGAGAATCAAGTCAATTTGCAGAGGTAAAGGCTGTTCAGCTGGCTTTAGATGTGGCTGAACGGGAGAGGTGGCCAATGCTTCATCTTTATACTGATTCATGGATGGTGGCAAATGCCTTATGGGGGTGGTTGCAACAGTGGGAGGATGATAATTGGCAACGAAAGGGTAAACCTGTTTGGGCTGCTGAACTGTGGAAAGACATTGCTGCCCGAATAAGGAACATTGTTGTAAAGGTGCGCCATGTAGATGCTCATGTGCCTAAAAGTAAGGCTACTGAAGAACATAAAAATAACCATCAGGTTGATTGAGCTGCCAAAATTGAGGTGGCTCAAATAGACTTGGACTGGCAGAACAAGGGTGAATTATTCCTAGCTCGGTGGGCCCATGAGACTTCAGGTCACCAAGGAAGGGATGCAACATATAAGTGGGCCAGAGACCGAGGGGTGGACTTAACTATGGACGCTATTGCTCAAGTTATTCATGATTGTGAAACATGCGCCATAATTAAACAAGCCAAGAGGATGAAACCTTTTTGGGGGGAAGGGCGATGGCAAAAATATAAATATGGGGAGGCATGGCAGGTTGATTATATCACCTTGCCACGATCTCGCAATGGTAAGCGTTATGTACTCACCATGGTGGAGGCAACCACTGGGTGGCTCGAAATATACGCAGTACCCCATGCTACCGCCCGAAACACCATATTAGGGTTGGAAAAGCAAATCCTGTGGCGGCATGGCACTCCAGAAAGAATTGAATCAGATAATGGGACCCATTTTAAAAATTCCCTTGTAACCACTTGGGCCAAAAATCATGGCATTGAGTGGATTTACCATATTCCCTATCATGCACCAGCTTCTGGTAAGATTGAACGATTCAATGGGTTGTTGAAAACTATGTTGAAAGCAATGGGTGGTGGAACGTATAAAAACTGGGAGAACCATTTAGCAGAAGCCACCTGGTTGGTCAACACTCGAGGATCTAGTAATCGTAATGGTCCTAACCAATCCAGCTCCCTACGTACCGTGGAGGGAGATAAGGTTCCTGTAGTACACATAAAGAGTGTGTTGGGAAAAACAGTTTGGGTCCTTCCAGCATCTGGAAAGGGCAAACCTCTCCGGGGTACTGTCTTTGCCCAGGGACCTGGGTGCACATGGTGGGTGATGGACAAAAATGGGAATGTTCAATGTGTACCACAAGGGAATTTGATGTTGGGGGAGTGCAGCCAATGATTTTCCTGTAAATATATAGGTAGAGTCTCAGAAAATATTTCAATTAGGTACAGAATAGTTCAATTAGGTATAGGACTTAAGATAGAGTGGATTAATGTTAAGGAAACACTTTTTCTCTATATACCTTAATTAGGCATTCTGTAAGCAAGTTTTCCATCTGGACTCTATATCCTGCACTGGCCATGCATGTGTAGAGCACACATGGAAAGAAGTATAAGTCAAAAGGAAATCTGCTGTGGTGGCTGGGAAAGGATGAGTGCACCTTGATGTGGGGGACGCCCTACTAGCGCTGCCTTTCCCCTCTACCGCTGACATGTTTTCCTTTTTCTGGCAGTTTTGCCATTTTCTCAAAATTAATAAATAGTAGGTTAGGTTATAGAGTTTTGTTCTCAACTTAGGGATTTGTATGGAATAAATATAAATTGTTGAGAAAAATAAGGTGTCTGATTATTCACAATTATACATATGAGTGTGTATGTATGTATAAACATAATGTAATGATGTAGAATAAGGGGTGGAATGTCATGGTTTAATAATTTTGTATTTTTTTGCTATCAGTATTCCACAACATAACATCATATAAAGCATGAATAATTTTACTGAATCTGCAACTTACAGAAGAAGACTACATCTCCCAGGGAACAACATGATAGGTCACGGGACCTGGACTCTATATTAACTCTGTCGCAGAACAGACTGACGTCTTTCGAGTTCTGGCGTTCAGGGGAGTGTGTGGGAGCCTTCAGCCGTTCGCCTAGATTTACAGTAGGCCTCTCGGTTACGGGACTCATTCTCTCTCCTATTTTGCTTGATTCGTTAGCTCAATTTTCAATTATATTGTATTATATTGTGTTATCCTGTATTTCGATATAGTATTTAGTAAATAAGTGTGCCTCCTTAGATCGTTGCCGCTGTTTTCTTTTCCTAATTAACTTTTTCTTTTCGGCCTAGGGCCCCTCCGGGGCCTACGGCCCCTGTCACGGACGCAGGTGGATTTTTAGTTCAAACCGTGACAACTCTGAGCAGGACTCCAAGCCCAACAACAGCAGATGCCCAACAGCAGCTCCATCAGTGAGTTCCTCCTGCTGCCGTTGGCAGACACGCGGCAGCTGCAGCTCCTGCACTTCTGGCTCTTCCTGGGCATCTACCTGGCTGCCCTCCTGGGCAACGGCCTCATCAGCACAGCCGTAGCCTGCGACCGCCGCCTGCACACCCCCATGTACTTCTTCCTCCTCAACCTGGCCCTCCTCGACCTGGGCAGCATCTCCACCACTCTCCCCAAAGCCATGCCCAACGCCCTCTGGGACAACAGGGCCATCTCCTACACAGGATGTGCTGCACAGCTCTTTTTCTTTACCTTCTTCATGTCAGCAGAGTATTCCCTTCTCACCATCATGTCCTATGACCGCTATGTTGCCATCTGCAAGCCCCTGCACTACGGGACCTTGATGGACAGCAGAGCTTGTGCCACCATGGCAGCAGCTGCCTGGGGCACTGGGGTTCTCAATTCCCTGCTGCACACTGCCAGTACGTTTTCACTGCCTCTCTGCCAAGGCAATGTTGTCAACCAGTTTTTCTGTGAAATTCCCCAGATCCTCAAGCTCTCCTGCTCAGAATCAAATCTCAGGGAAGTTGTGTTTCTCATTTTTACTATCAGTTTAGACGTAGGCTGCTATGTTTTCATAGTTGTGTCCTATGTGCAGATCTTCGTGGCTGTGCTGAGGATGCCCTCTGAGCAGGGATGGCGCAAAGCCTTCTCCACGTGCCTCCCTCACCTGGCCGTGGTCTCCCTGTTTCTCAGCACTGGTGCTTTTGCCTACCTGAAGCCCCCCTCCATTCCCTCCCCACTCCTGGATCTGACAGTGGCACTTCTGTACTCAGTGGTTCCTCCAGCACTGAACCCTATTATCTACAGCATGAGGAACAGGGAGATCAAGCACGCTCTCAGGAAGGTGTTGCAATACTCACTATTCCCGCTTCAATAAAGTGCACATCTTCATCGCATGATTCCCAGTGATGGTTCTTCATCTTTTATGCATCTTTGATTGATTGATTATGTGAGATATAGCAACGTGCAAAAAAATGTTATTGAACTTATAAATAAAAATTTGTTTCACTTCTTTCACACCTACTATCCATTTTCTCACTCCAAGAGCTCATGTAAACATGGAACCAGATTCCCCGAATAGGTTAAGAGATAAATAAATAGCATTCAAAATACGCTTTTCCTTAGCTCTTCTCTTATCCAACTTTGTCTGGATTTGGGGAAGGTACAGCCACAGATAGAAGCACAACTAGTTCTTTTCATTCCTCCTCTCTTTACACTGATACAGTGCACAGAGGATTCGAGTCCTCTCATTTCTACAGGCCTGAAGGTCTTGTGTGTCTCACAGCAGTCCCGTCGTCTCTACAGCAGCACTCAGTGGTTTGCTTAATTTTCTTATCTCAATACTTGGAACAGCTACAGGACCTGTAGCATAAGTGACCGCAGAGCTCCTTATGAGGGGTGGAGTGACAGTGGGATCTGTCCAGAGCTTGGAGCAACTGCAGGATGTGTAGCAAAAACTTGGAGCTATTGCAGGGACTGTGCCAGGAGTTGCAGAGGCTGCAGCAATGTCAGCAGATCCAGCTCTCTTCCCCTTGAAGATGCTGAATAGTGTTGAACACAGCTCAGTAGGTGTGGGCCAGGCCCTGGCACACTGCAGTCATTTGGGCCTTTTTAGGATTACCAGTGCCACAGCAGACCTGTCTCCAATATTCTACCAGTTTCTCAGGATCCTGCAGTTGCTCGGAGATGAAGTTCCAAAGCCCTGGGGGTGCCCACCACTCCAGGCAGCTGCCCAGACTGTCCCACACCCCCTGCCATGCAGAGCCTTCTCACCTTGGGGCAGATCTCTCACTGATATTCCTGAATAATTGTTTAACCTCAATCCTAGAATCATAGAATCACCAAGGCTGGAAAAGGCCTGAAAGATCATCCAATCCAACCGTTCACCTATTACCAATAGCTCCCACTTAACCATGTCCCTCAACACAATATCCAGTCTCTCCTTGAATACCCCTGGTCTCCCAGAGACGACAGTGTAAAATGTGTAATTCCTAATCATACCAACAATATTACTTCCAAAACCCAAAGATGTCCAAAGAGCTGAATGTGCACAAAACTTCACTTTGCCAATTTTATCGTGGTACAAACCAAGGTCAAACAGCATAGCAAAATAAATACCCTAATCCAGCATCCAGAGTTGACAAATGATGCAGCAGGGAAAACAAGCAGCAAGCAAGGAGCTGTGAAATGCAGCTTCATGAGAAGACTCAGCAAGCTTCACAAATAGGGAAACTATCAGCACCATGGCCTGCACATCTCCAACTCCCACAAAGCCCTGTCCACTCTGGACAGATGTGCTGTTACCACAACCCTTGGAGCCTCACATCAGGCACCAAAATGACTGTGGTTGTTGAACCCAACATGTGGCTCAGCAGCTCACAGTGCTTTGTGCACTGCCCCATTCCCAGTGGGATGGGGATGAGAACTGGGAAAAAGAGTACAACTTCTGGGTTGTAACAAAGCAGTTTACTAAGAGAGATAAAAGGAGAGGAGTAATAGTAATCACTATATATCCGTTGATATAGAATCGTATGTAACAACTGATGCACAAGCACTTGCTCAGCACCACCAGACTGATGCTCAGCTGGGCCCTGAGCAGTGAAGAGACTGAGATGAACTCCCACCCCTTTCAATACAATTTCTGCTTGCTGTCAGCTGATAGAGAACGTCCCTTTGGCCACTATCAGTCAGCTGTCCTCACTCTGTTCCCTCCCAGCTCCATGTGCCCTCCACTGACCATGGCCTTGGCTCTGTACAACACTGCTTAGCAGCAGCTGTAAACATCAGAGTGTTATCAATGGTTTTCTCCTAGAACCAAAACACTGCACCACAGCAGACAGTCTGAAGAAAACAATTCCATCCCAGCTGTAACTCAGATTCCTGCCTGTCCCCTCTTCTTGTTCTTCCTGATCAGGAAGCAAGGAACAGAATCTGCCGCTCTCCTCTCTGAGCCCTTTCCATCAGTTCTCAGCTGGCTCCTCTGCCATCCCCAGGCAGAGCTCAGTGCCCTCTCATGGATGGCAGCAGCCTTTTCTCTTCTTCCTTGCCCATCCGTCATGCAGAATCTGTACCCCATTTGCTACAGTACAGAGCTGAGAATCAACCCACCATGTCTCTGTGAACCAAACAAGACCCTAGGCCTGCAAAGGCACAGAGATTTGGAGTTCGCTGAGTGAATGTTTGTGGTCCTCTCATTAGTGTAAGGTTTCTTCAGAAAGCATCCCTTTCCAGAAGCATGCTTTGATTTAGCCTGTCTGGGTCTTGCATCTACACTCTGGTACTGATGTTCAGGGCCTTGCTCAGAATCAGCAGCCTGCATGAAAGGAAAAGCTCTGTGGTTTTCTCTTGATTTGTCCCGTTTATTTCCCATGCTACCCGCACTGGTCTACAGGCACTTTAGGGCAGCAGTAGGTTGGGGTTACCCCCAGAGGGTACACAGTAAGATTTAGGACGGGGTATTGGCAACAAGACTTTCTCTGAGGAATCCTCACACAATCCTATAGAACAACTCAGAGGCTTTCCATTCAATCTCCAACAGCAACAATATCCCTCAGCCCTTCTCTGTCACATCCAATTCCCCACCCTTCCCCATTTGGACCTGGTTTAAAGCCCTATAATCAATCAGTGCAGGAGCATTTCAGATGGGGTCATGGAGGAGGCAGACTGCCATTCTTGGGGTGGCCATTTTCCCAGGAGGGCATGGTGGGAGGGCTTTGTCCCATCTGGTTCCACCAACACTTGCATCCACCCAGCAGAAGGCTGTGCCCTCTGTGTCCCACTTGAACTCTGCATGGAGCTTACAGTTGGCAGTGACATGGCTGAGAAGCTCTGGGCATGGATTAAGGGACAGGGAATTAATGTGCCTTCCTAACTTCCTCCCTGCATGCCTTAGCAACTTCCTTGTAATCTCCCCAAGTACCCAGCCCCTTCTTCCAGAGGACGGAGATTCTCTTTTTCTTCCTGAGTCTCAATAGTTTTTCCCAGTTCATCTGCACTGGTCTTCTTCCCCTATGGCTCACCTTATGGCATTCAGGGACAGCCTGATCTCGTGCCTTTAAGATTTCCATCTTGAGGAGTGTCCAGGCTTCCTGGACCCCTTTACCCATAAGGAGCGACTCCCAAGGGACCTGTGCTACAAGTGTCCTGAACAGGTCAAAGTCTGCCCTCTAGAAGTTCAGGATAGTAGTTTTGCTAGTCACCCATCTGACATCTCCAAGAATAGAGAATTCTACCATTTCATGGCCACTCTGCCCAAGACAGTCCCCAACCTTCTCAACTCCTACCAGTCCTTCACTGTTAGTGAAGAGCAGGTCTAGCAAGGAACCACCCCTGGTAGGACTTCATACCAGCTGTGTAAGGAAGCTGTCTTGCATGCAATCTATAAACCTCTTGGACTGATTCCTCTGCTATTTATTATATTCCCAGCATATATCAGAGAAGTTGTAGTCTCCCAAGAAAATGAGTGCTGGCAATCTTGCGACTTCAGTAAGCTGCTCATAGAATGCCTCACCCATCAATTAGGCGGTCTATAAGAAACCTTTAGCAAGATGTCACACTTACAGGCCTTTCCCCCGATCCTTACAAACATGCACTTCATTCTGAAGCCCAAGCTCTTCAACATCAAAACTCTCTTTAATATAAAGGGCCACACCACCACCCTTCCTTCCTCCTCTATCCCTTCTGAAGAGCTTGTAACCATCCATCACAGCACTCCAGTCATGGCAGTGGTCCCACCATGGGTCGGTAATAGCAACTAGGTCATGGTTTGTCAGATGCACAGTTGCTTCCAGCTCCTCTTGCTTGTTGACCAAGCTGCGTGCGTTGGTGTAGACGCACTTCAGCTGAGGCATCTGCCTCTCTCCCAGCTCAAACAGCATTTCCCTAGGCTTATCTCTGGTAAGCCCTGTTTTGTCCACTCCCCCATCGTAGCTAGTTTAAAGCTCTTTCGATAAGCCCCGCTACCGTCTATGCTAGGATTCACTTCCCCCTTTGAGACAGTTGGGTTCCATTCATGGATAACAGACCATGGGCCAAGTAAACTGTCCTGTGATCAAAGAACTCAAAGTTTCTGGCTCAGTACCAACCTCTGAGACAATTGTTCATTGCTTTGCTTTCCAAGCCTGCTCTGTGTCCCTCACTGCCACTGAAGGTATAGAACAAAAAATCACTTGATCTCCCACTTTGTGAACTAAATGGCCTAAATTCCTGAAATCTCTTTTTATAGTTTGTAGTCTTATCTAAGAAATTTCATCACTGCCCACCTAAACTATGAGTAGTGGAAAATAATCAGTGGACCTAACCAGCATTGGGAGTTTCCTCATTATGTCCCTGACCTGAAACCAAGAAGGCAGCAGACTTACTGACAACTGGGGTCCAGTCTGCAAATGGGGCCCTCTATTCCTCTGAGAAGGGAGTCACCCACCACGGCCACCCTTCTTTCTTTCATGGCAGAGGAAGTCACAAGGCTTGGTAGTGACTGCCTTGCATTAGGTTTCCTCCTAGGCAGATCCTCCATTGCCTCCCCATTCTTATCTCCTTCAGATTTCAGAGTGTCAAACCTGTTGCTTAGATGGATCAGGGGTCGAGGGCTAGGCAGGCATGGGGGGGCTCCTGTGATGTTGAGTTGGGACTCTCTTCCAACCCTTCTCATCAGTCAGGTCTGTCTGACTGTGACAGGGCAGGGAGTCAACCACTTTTCTGGGGGTATCTGCCTGGCAGCCTTCCCTCGGGGATGCCAGCAAGTCACTCCACCAGCCCATCTCCCGATCACACTCCCTGATGGTAAACTGTGAGTAAAACCTTGAGTAAAGTGAGAGTTCACCTAGACAAAAGTATGAGTAGAAACATGGACTGACGTGAGGGTAAACCCAGAGTAAACCCAGGATCCCATCCATTGGGCATGCACAGCCTCTGAGGGCAACTTTTTCCAGTGTTGCTGTGTAAAAATATAGGTTCCTCACATCTAACCTATGTCTCCCCTTTTTAATTTAAATCTGTTTCCATTTTTCCTGTTATCAACAGACCATCCCATCCTTATTCTAGCGTTAGGCATCTCATCCTCAGATGGAAACCCTGGGGCTGAATTGGGATCAGTTTTTCAAAGAACCACAGGAGCTACAAGTTCACCTAGCTGAGTTCAGATGTGCACAGTGAGGTGTCTGTGTGTGAGTCCCTCATCTGAATCCTTGGTTTTTATTCCACAGGGACTGCACTACTCATACACAGTCTCTCAGTGATGCCCAAGATGCCTTGGGTGATCCTAGTTTTGTGCTAGTGCTTGTAAACTGTGACGGAAAATCTATGAGATAGACACCTCCTTCTGGAGCATCAGCTGAGGGCCAGAAGGGAGGTATTCTTGGCCATCCTAAATACCACCTCAGCCACGTGCTTAGGGCACCCATTGTGTCTTTTGCACCTGACCCCATGGAGTATGTAGTGATATTCAGCTTATCAAAAGGATGAGCTCAGAACAGAAGAGGCAGATCTTCCTCTCTGCTCCATCTGTGGCATAGTCTGGATTTCAAGGCATTGCAAAGCTATGGCACATCTACGTTCTTGCACTGATGACACTTTAGCATGCTCTGGGCTCGCATTTCAATGGCATCTAATAAATCTAGGGTCATACCTGTTGACAGGAAGCTGGCAAATGTTGTCTCATTGTAAGGAAGAGCAAGAAAGATGACACGGGCAACTATGGACCTGTCAGTCTCACTACAGTGCTTGGTAAAATTATGGAGAAAATGATGGTGGGAGTTATGGAAAAACAACTGAAGGACAGGTCACAGACAACACAAGATACAGAGGGGAAGGTCCTATTTAATTTCAGGTCTTTTTATGACACCTTTATCCATTGAGCTGAACAAGGGAAGGCAGTTGATGTAATCCTTGAGGATTTCAGTAGAGCTTTTGATACTATTTCTCCAGCACCCTTCTGGACAGAAATTCCTGCATACAGCTAGACAGAAACAGAACGTGGTGTGTTGTAATACAAGAAGAATTTTACAGAGCAGCAGCCATGGATTGAGATAAGGAGTTCACAGAGCAGCAGCTGCGGAGCAGGATAAACAGCATGAGAACAAAGGACATCTCTAGGAAAAGAATGAATGGCTCGTGGCTTTGAAGGGGGGTTATAGGGTTGTTATTGCAGTAGCTTTCCTCCAATTAGCGTGTGTGATTTTTGGACACCCTTGTCTGTCTCCTATAAAAGTCTGGCTTTCGGGCAATAAATTGATGCAGCTATATGTAACTATATTGGTGTTTCTCTGTTTGACCCAGCACGCTGACATTTTGCCTTTCAGGTTCACCAGCAGTGGTGGGTGAGCAGTTGGCCAGTAGTTCTGTCCCAAAGGATTATAGTCAGTGGGTTCCATTGGGCTGGTAGATGGTCACTGTCAGAGCTCCCCAGGGTTCCATTTTAGGGCCACTTTCCTTTCATGTTTATGCAGATGACTTGCATGCAGGACTAGAAGATGTTCTGAGCAAGTTTGCTGATGAGACCAGATGAGGAGGTGTTGTTGCCTCCACTTAGGGTGGAGAGGACTTGCAGAGAGATGTGGACAAGTCAGAGAAGTGGGTACCAGTTGGTACTAAGCACCAAGTGCATAAAGTATAACAAGAACAAGTGCCTGATTGTGCACCTGGGTATGGGCAACCCTGGACATAAACACTGTCTGTATATTGGACACATGAGAGACGTCTGACTGAAAAGGACTGGGGGTCCTGCTCAACATAAAATTTTAAGTGAGTCAGCAGTGTGCCCAGCCAGCCAAGAAGGCCAACAGTCCCCTAAAGTGCATCAAGCAATTTATTGCCAGCTGGGTGGGAGAAAGGTTTGTCCCTCTTTGCTCTGCATTGCTACTGCCTCACCTGGAGCACTGGGTGCACTTCTGGGCAATGCAGAACATAAAGAACATCAAACTATGGGAGAGTGTGCACAGGAGGGCACTGGAACTGAGAGATCTGAAGTTCAGAGTTTCACTGGGATTGACTGCTTGTTCAGACTGGGCCCTTCTCACACCCCACATCCTGTGATGAGACACAGGGCACATGTGGGATATGAACTTTAACAGCATCCTTGCACCACATGCAAATGCTTTTCCCAGTGCTTCAGTGTTCCACCACCCATTGCTTTCAACATAGTTTTCAACACCCCATTGTATCTTTTAATTTTACCAGAAGCTGGTGCATGGTAGGGGATATGATAAATCCACTCAATGCCATGAACTTTGGCCCAAGTATTTATTAAGGGAATTTTTGAAATGTGTCCCATTATGAGACTCAGTTCTTTCTGAGGTGTCATGTCTCTATAGGACTTGTTTCTAACAACCCAATATTGTGTTTCTGGCAGTAGCATGGGGTACTGCGTATGTTTCAAGCCACCCAGTGGTTGCTTCCACCATGGTAAGCACAAAACGCTTATCATTATGAGATCCTGGCAAGGTGACATCATTCACCTGTCACTCCTCCCCATATTTATACTTTTGCCTTGGCCTTCCCCCCAGAGAGGCTTCATATTCTTGGCTTGTTTAATTATGGCACATGATTCACAGTCATGAATAACCAGTGCAATAGCATCCATAGTTAAGTCCACCCCTCAGTCTCTAGCCCAATTATATGTTATGTCCATTCCTTGATGGCCTGAGGTCTCATGGAACCATCAAGCTTGAAATAATTCACTCTTGTTCTGCCAGTCCAAGTCTATTTGAGCCACCTCAATTCTGGCAGCTCGATCTACCTGATGGTTGTTTTGTTGTTCTGCAATAGCCCGACTCTTGGGCAAGTGTGCATCCACGTGACACACCTTTACAATCATATCTTTTTTTTGAGCAGTTATGTTTTTCTACAGTTCAGCAGCCCAAATAGGTTTACACCTCCGTTGCCAGTTATTTTGTTCCCACTGCTGTAACAACCCCCATAAGGCATTTGCCACCATCCATGAGTCAGTATAAAGATAAAGCATTGGCCACCTCTCCCGTTCAGCCACATCTAAGGTCAGCTGGACAGCTTTTACCTCTGCAAACTGACTTGATTCTCCTTTACCTTCAGTGGCCTCTGCGACCTGTCGTGTGGGGCTCCAAACAGCAGCTTTCCATCTCCGATGCTTCCCTACAATATGAAATGATCCATCAGTGAAAAGAGCATATTTCTTTTCATTTTCTGGTAGTTCGATGTATGGTGGGGCCGCTTTAGCACATGACACCTCTTCTCCTGGTGATGTTCCAAACTTTTTATCTTCAGTCCAGTTCATGATCACTTCTAAAATTCCTGGACGATTGAGGTTCCCCATCCACGCTTGTTGTCTAATCAGTGCAATCCACTTGCTCCAGGTGGCATCGGTAGCATGATGGGTGGAGAGAACCTCCCCTTTCAACATCCGGTTCATCATTGACAGTCGAGGTGCCAGAAAGAGCTGCATTTCAGTACCAGCTACTTCGGAAGCAGCCTGAGCCCCCTCATACGCGGCTAAGATCTCCTTCTCAGTTGGAGTGTAGCACTCTTCAGACCCCTTGTACGCTCAGCTCCAGAATCCCAGGGGTCAGCCTTGGGTCCCTCCTGAGGCTCTTTGCCACAAACTCCAAGTGGGACCTTTCTCTCCAGCAGCAGTATAGAGGATGTTCTTTACATCCTGTCCAGTCCGTACTGGCCCCAGGTCCATGGCACAGGCTATCTCCTGTTTAATCTGTTCAAAAGCCTGCTGCTGCTCTGGGCCCTATGCAAAATCATTCTTCTTCTGCATCACCTGATAAAGGGGGCTTACAATGAGGCTGTAGTTTGGAATGTGCATCCTCCAAAAGCCCACTGCACCCAGGAAAGATTGTGTCTCTTTCTTGCTAGTTGGTGGAGACATGGCAGTGATTTTGTCAATCACTGTTGGGATGTGATGACATCCATCCTGCCACTTTATACCTAAGAACTGAATTTCCTGGGCAGGCCCTTTTACTTTGCTTCACTTAATAGCAAAACTGGCTCATAGAAGAATTTGAATTATTTGCTCTCCAGCACAGCAGCACTCAGTGGGGGTGTGACCTCATTCAGGCCACGGTAGTCTACTGTCAGCCTCCATTCTCCACTGGCTTTACGCACTGGCCATATGGAGCTGTTAAAAGGTGAGTGAGTTTTACTGATCACTCCCTGATTCTCCAACTGGCGAATCAAATCATGAATGGGGAGCAAGGAATCCCTGTTGGTGCGATACTGCCGTCTGTGCACTGTCTTTGTAGCAATCGGTACCTGCTGCTCTTTTATTTTTACTCGTAGCAGCCTCACAACAGACGGGTCCTCTGACAGGCCAGGCAAAACAGACAGCTGCTTAATGTTGTCCATATCTACAGCAGCGATTCCAAAGGCCCAGTGATACCCCTTAGTATCCTTGAAATGCCCTCTTCTGAGGTATCCTCAATACCAAGTATGAACGGAAACCCTGGACCACTCACATAGGATGTTTTTTCCAGTCTTTACCAGTGAGGCTTATTTCAGCCTCCAACACAGTCAATTCTTGAGAGATATCCAGAAATATGGATTGATTCTGTCCCTTCATGACTGGAGGGCATTAGGGTGCACTGTGCACCAGTATCCACCAGTGCCTTATATTTCTGTGGTTCTGATGTGCTAGGCCATCAAATCCACACAGTCCAATAAACTCTATTATCCCTTCCACTCCCTTGAATGAGGGCAGGGCCCCTCTATTGGTTACCTGTGATAACTGGAGCAGCCGTACTGGTGGTTGGACTGTTTTGTAGTTCCCTCACCCGTGCTCATAGTACAGGAGTAGGCTGGTCATGCCACTTCCTCGTGTCTTCTCTGTGGTCACGTAGGTAACACCACAAGGAAACACACAGTGCAATTTACTGTTGTTCCTTGCTCAATCTGGAAAGCGCTTGTGTCTAATAGCTGAGAATTTTAATGATACACATGAAGGCTTTATGGTCGTTAATTTCTTTACGATCTCTCGCCTTCAACTGAAGCAGCAGCTAGGCCAATTACCAAGTGACACCAAGGAGATGAAGTGGCAAAATGGCGATTTATTGAAACAGACACATCCTTATATAACCTACACCTTTTTGTCTACACCCACTGTATTACACTAAGATTCTTCCAGAATATGGGGAAGGGCCTGTCACATCACAACAAGCTACCGTCCCAGCTGTCCCAACAGCGAAGCAACCAGGTAACAAGAGATTCATTCTGGTGCCGTGTGAACTCCTTTCTTACACCTTCGATTTCAGTCATCTTCAGGGATCGACAAACAGTAACAGAGATTTCCTCCTCATCACTCTCTTCTTCATGACACTTTTCCTTTTTCCTTTCTCGGTACTTATCCAGACCTGTCACCTGGATCTTCTGTTGCCTCCTCCTCCACTTCTTTTTTCCGTTCTAGACGTGAGGACACCCATTTCCATTTCTTGCCTTCCACAAGGGCAACTGATATTGTTACTGGTGCCTCCTGTGACTGATCAAAATTGACTTGGGGATTTCCCTTTTTGGCTAGAACCTCAGCTCGGAAATTCTCTCTTTTCGGAACAGTGTTATATAGAGCACGGTAAGCACAAGCCAAGCCCCAAATAAGTCATACCCCCTTAGATCTATCTAGGCTGCGCCATCCCTGACTCAAATACTGGCTTAGTTTCTCGGGATCCCACAGGTGTTCAAGAGTTAAATCCCATGACATTGCGGGCCCCCATGTGTTGGCGAACCTGAAGGCAAAAGTCAGCGTTCTAGGACAAACAACCACACACCAATATAGTTAAATATAGCTGTGTCCATCTATTGCCTGAAGAGCCGTACTTTTATAGCAAACAAACAAGGGTGTTCAAAAATCACACGTACTAATTGGAAGAAAGCTTCTGCAATAAGAACCCTAAAACCCCGCTTCAAAGCCACGAGCCTTTCACTCTTTTGCTAGAGGTGTCCTTGGTTCTCATGCTGTTTATCCTGCTCTGCAGCTGCTGCTCTGTAAAGTGCTTATCTTGATCCATGGCTGCTGCTCTGTAAAATTCTTCTTGTATTACAACAGAATGGCAGTTCCCTGGGGTCTCCAGCACACCCCCAGCCAGCTGGCAAATGCCACTGAGGACCTTTAGGAAAGACATGCCCTGGGTAGTGACAATGTTCACTGGACAACTGTGAGCCCCACAATGGGTCTCGTACCTGTGTGCCATCTTCTGAACACCAGTAGCACGGTGTAGATGCAAGGCCCAGACAGGCTAAATCAAAACATGCTTCTGGAAGGGGATGCTTTCTGAAGAATCCTTACACTAATGAGAGGACCACAAACATTCACTCAGCGAACTCCAAATCTCTGTGCCTTTGCAGGCCTAGGGTCTTGTTTGGTTCACAGAGACATGGTGGGTTGATTCTCAGCTCTGTACTGTAGCAAATGGGGTACAGATTCTGCATGACGGATGGGCAAGGAAGAAGAGAAAAGGCTGCTGCCATCCATGAGAGGGCACTGAGCTCTGCCTGGGGATGGCAGAGGAGCCAGCTGAGAACTGATGGAAAGGGCTCAGAGAGGAGAGCGGCAGATTCTGTTCCTTGCTTCCTGATCAGGAAGAACAAGAAGAGGGGACAGGCAGGAATCTGAGTTACAGCTGGGATGGAATTGTTTTCTTCAGACTGTCTGCTGTGGTGCAGTGTTTTGGTTCTAGGAGAAAACCATTGATAACACTCTGATGTTTACAGCTGCTGCTAAGCAGTGTTGTACAGAGCCAAGGCCATGGTCAGTGGAGGGCACATGGAGCTGGGAGGGAACAGAGTGAGGACAGCTGACTGATAGTGGCCAAAGGGACGTTCTCTATCAGCTGACAGCAAGCAGAAATTGTATTGAAAGGGGTGGGAGTCCATCTCAGTCTCTTCACTGCCCAGGGTCCAGCTGAGCATCAGTCTGGTGGTGCTGAGCAAGTGCTTGTGCATCAGTTGTCACATACAATTCCATATCAACGGATATATAGTGATAACTATTACTCCACTTCTTTTATCTCTCTTAGTAAACTGCTTTGTTACATCCCAGAAGTTGTACTCTTTTTCCCAGTTCTCATCCCCATCCCACTGGGAATTGGGCAGTGCACAAAGCACTGTGTGCTGCTGAGCCACATGTTGGGTTCAACAACCACTGTCATTTTGGTGCCTGATGTGAGGCTCCAAGGGTTGAGATAGCAGCACATCTGTCCAGAGCGGACAGGGCTTTGTGGGAGCTGGAGAAGTGCAGGCCATGGTGCTGATATGTGTGGATGTGCTCCCTATGTGTGGAGCTTGTTGAGTCTTCTCATGAAGCTTCACTGCACAGCTCCTTACTTGGTGCTTGGATGCTGCATTAGGGTATTTATTTTGCTATGCTGTTTGACCTCAGTTTGTACCACGATAAAATTGGCAGCTGACAAAGTGAAGTTTTGTGCACATTCAGCTCTGCGGTCATCTTTGGGTTTTGGAAGTAATATTGTCCATATGATTAGGAATTACACAATTTACATTGTCGCCTCTGTGAGTCCGGGGGTGTACTGGATATTGTGTTGAGGGACATGGTTTAGTGGGAGCTATTGGTAATAGGTGAACGGTTGGATTGGATGATCTTTCAGGCCTTTTCCAGCCTTGGTGATTCTATGATTCTAGGATTGAGGTTAAACAATTATTCAGGAATATCAGTGAGAGATCTGCCCCAAGGTGAGAAGGCTCTGCATGGCAGAGGGTGTGGGACGGTCTGGGCAGCTGCCTGGAGTGGTGGGCACCCCCAGGGCTTTGGAACTTCATCTCCGAGCAACTGCAGGATCCTGATAAACTGGTAGAATATTGGGGGCAGGTCTGCTGTGGCACTGGTAACCCCCAAGAGGCACAAATGACTGCAGTGTGCCAGATCCAGAGAGCTGGATCTGCTGACAGTGCTGCAGCCTCTGCAACTCCTGGCACAGACCATGCAGCAGCTCCAAGGTTTTGCTACACGTCCTGCAGTTGCTCCAAGCTCTGGGCAGATCCCTCTGTCACTCCACCCCTCATAATGAGCTCTGCAGTTACTCCTGCTACGGGTCCTGTAGCTGTTCCAAGTATGGTAATAAGAAAATGGTACAAATTCCTCCCAAGGGAGGAAGTACAGCCCTGCGGTGGCTCCAACCCCTCCAATGAGCCCAGTGGCTGCTTCAACATAGTCACAGGTCCTGTGGTGGTTCCAGCTCTGGCAATGAACTCTGAGGTCACTTCAACTCCTGCAACAGCCCAACAGCCACTTCAGCTCCTACAGTGAACCCTGTGGCTGTTAAAACCCCTGCAACTAATCCTGGACTTGCAGACAGATGCGCATAGGGATTAGTTCATATATGTTTGCAACTGCATATGTTGTATATGTGTGAAAATACACTAAATATATTATATATGTATAAATACATTTGTCATAATTATTATCCTTTTCTTTTTCTCTTTGTCTCAACCCATAAACCTTAAACCACAGCACTGCCTTGAGATGCTTACGGATCTCCTTGGGACTATTCAATCTGATCTGGTCACACAGTGAAGAGCACCTGAAGATCTCAAGGTTTTCTCAGGGAGCAGCTCCTGAGGTATATTCCTTACACCAGCTTTGGAAGAGGCCTCCCTCCAGTTCTCTGGTCCTGCTCTAAAGGGGCCCTCTTGTTATGGCAGTGCCAGCAAGGAGACCAGCTCTGACAGACCTGTTCATATTGCCGGCTACTGACTGCAGCCCTGGATTGCTGCTGTAGAGGCAACAGGACTGTTGTGAGACACACAAGACCTTCAGGACTGCACAAATGAGAGGACTCAAGAGCACTGCAGCACTGGTAAGAGCACATGAATGAAAAGAGCACGTTGAGCTGCTGTCTGTGGCTGTACCTCCCCAAATCCAGGCAAAGTAGGAAGAAAGAAAATCTAAGTAAGTCTATTTTGAAAGCTTTTTAGGTATCTTATAACATATTCAGGGAATCTGGTTCCATGTTTACATGAGCTCTTGGAGTGAGAAAATGGAAATTAGGTAGGAAAGAATTTAAATACATTTTTATTTATAAGTTCAATAACATTTTTTTTTTTGCACATTCCTATATCTCACATAATCAAACAGACAAAGATGCATAAAACATAAAGAACCACCACTGGGAATCCTATTGAGGAAGTTGTGCATTTTATTGTAGCTGGAATAGTGCTTATTGCAACACCTTCCTGAAAGCGTGCTTGATCTCCCTGTTCCTCATGCTGTAGATAATAGGGTTTAGTGTTGGAGGAACCACTGCATACAGAAGTGCCACTGTCAGATCCAGGAGTGGGGAGGAAATGGACGGGGGCTTCAGGTAGGCAAAAGCACCAGTGCTGAGAAACAGGGAGACCACAGCCAGGTGAGGGAGGCACGTGGAGAAGGCTTTGTGCCGTCCCTGCTCAGAGGGCATCCTCAGCACAGCCATGAAGATGTGCACATAGGACACAACTATGAAAACAAAGCAACCAAAGCCTAAACTGACACCAAAAAAGAGAAATACAAATTCCATGAGGTAGGAGCCAGAGCAGGAGAGCTTGAGGATCTGTGGGATTTCACAGAAAAACTGGTTGACAACATTGCCTTGGCAGAGAGGCAGTGAAAACGTACTGGCAGTGTGCAGCAGGGAATAGAGAACCCCAGTGCCCCAGGCAGCTGCTGCCATGGTGGCACAAGCTCTGCTGTCCATCAAGGTCCCGTAGTGCAGGGGCTTGCAGATGGCAACGTAGCGGTCATAGGACATGATGGTGAGAAGGGAATACTCTGCTGAGAGGAAGAAGGAAAAGAAAAAGAGCTGTGCAGCACATCCTGTGTAGGAGATGGCCCTGGTGTCCCAGAGGGCGCTGGCCATGGCTTTGGGGAGAGTGGTGGAGATGCAGCCCAGGTCGAGGAGGGCCAGGTTGAGGAGGAAGAAGTACATGGGGGTGTGCAGGCGGCGGTCGCAGGCTACGGCTGTGCTGATGAGGCCGTTGCCCAGGAGGGCAGCCAGGTAGATGCCCAGGAAGAGCCAGAAGTGCAGGAGCTGCAGCTGCCGCGTGTCTGCCAACGGCAGCAGGAGGAACTCACTGATGGAGCTGCTGTTGGACATCTGCTGTTGTTGGGCTTGGAGTCCTGCTCAGAGTGCAGAAGATAATGACAAGTCCAGACCATTCTCAGACACACTCCTCCTGCTATAATATGAAATGTTTTTATTCTCTTACAACAGTGTACATTTAGCACCATTACTTGCATTTAATTTCATGTATTTCAGCATTCCTTAAGCAGAAGCAGCATATGGAGCTCTAACCTTCCTTTTATTTTCTTATGCCTTCTCCCTGGATATTTTCATCTGTTTCATGTCTCATATCTTTACCCCAAGTGCTCTTAGAGCCCCCTACCCGAGCTTCTGTGGCATTCAGTTTCAGTTAGAAAATGCTGCCTGTTTGTAGGATAAGTGAATTATTCATGCCTACAGAAAATGAAGATAATTCCATCCTTCGAGAAAGGGGAGACTGAAAGCACATCATGTGTGAGTGTTCACAAAACAAGCAATTGATTGATGAAAAATTCTCAGAACTCTTATTGCCCCTTTTAGATTTCTGACTCCAAACCTCTTTGCCTCAGAACAGGAAATGGAAACCCCCTGCCTTGGCTCTCCTCTTGCAAAGTGCCCTCAGAAACATTCCGTTGTGCAGTGGAGTTGTGATCCCCTGCCCCAGGCAGCAGCTGTGGCAGCACAAGCCCTGCCGGGGGGCTCCTTCCCCCCACCCGTCTCCCTGCAGCACCCTGGGCAGCTCCCCGGGCAGGCTGAGTGCTGAGCCTGGCAGGCGGCAGAGTCCCATACCCGGCACACAGCCCCTGGGGCACAGCAGGGACCCTGCTCTGCAGGACAGCCCTGGGCACCCGCCTGCAGCCCCGGCTGCACAGCCTGCAGCCGTGCTGAGACATGCAGCCCTCAGGGCTGTGATTTCATACTGCAGTATGGAAGCCCTCAGCTGGAGCAGAAGGCTTTTTCCACAGTAAAGAAACATGCAGTGCCTGCATCCAGATCTCCTATGGGATGTCCCAAATTAAGTTGACCCTCTATGAAAAGCAGCTCATGGTCTGCAGTGAGACTTACCCTGTCATGGTCTGTGAGCAATGCTCCTGCAGTGAGCTCACAGCCCGCTCACACCACACACATCCTGCAAGCTCTCTTCAGTTTCTCTCCTCTCCTTCTGTCACCTGCAGGCTGTGCTGTGCACAAGAGCTGCTCCTGGGCACAGCTGTCTCTCTGCAGCCCTGCACACTTTTATGAGCTCCCTGTGTCCCAGGAGCCTGGACAGGCAAGCAGCAGATTATGTCATTTTTATCTTTCCGACTTGTCTCCCCTGACATGTCCCTGGGTCCTCATGGCCAACAGCTCCTGAAAGACAACAGCATCATGACTGTGCTTTGAAATTCGCTCAATTAACCACCACATGTCCAGTGGTCAGTGACTGATTGGAGACATATGGGGAGTGCTCCCAGAGATCGTTTGATGAAACAATAAGGGCAACCAGACAAGGAAGGCAAGGTTTGGACTTTCCCTGTGCAGGGCAGTGATCCAGCTGAGGCAGTGCAGGAGTCTCATCCCTTGACAGAAATCCTGGAGCTGAAATGGGATTCAGCTCCCTACACACCCACAGGAGCTGGGATTCCTCTGGTTCAGTTCAGAAGAGCACAAGGAGTTGCCTGCATGTGAGCTCCTGCTCTGAGTCCTCGGACCTTCAGCTGGGAGGCAGCTGCTCACACACAGACACTGGGTGGTGCCCAAGGTGCCTGGGCTGCTCCTGATGTGTGCCAGTGCTTGTAAACCATGTGGGAAATCCCTGAGATAGACAGCTCCTTCCTGGGCATCAGCCGAGGGCCAGAGAGGGGATAGCACAGGCTGTCTGGTGAATTCACTCACAGCTACAAGAGCAGCACAGGGCCTTCAGGAAAGCCATGCCCATGGTGTGACCATGTTGCTGTGTCAACTCCAAGGCCCACGATCAGTCTAATGTTTGTGTGCCACCTTCTGCACACTGATACCATAGATTAGCTATCCAGTCAGGCTATGTCCAGTGATGCTTTCCAATTAGGATGTTTACTTCTGTGGTTTTGCACTAATGCAAACACCAACACACAAGAAGCTAGAAATCTTGATAGAGCTGCAGGCCTGAGCTCCTGTTTGGACCATGGGGACACAGTTTAATGGCTTCCACAACTGCACTGTAGCACAAGGGGGATACCGAGTCTTTAGGATGGATGGGCGAGGAGATAAAGAAGGGTGAATGCCCTCTGTGAGAGTGCACTGAGCTCTGCCTGGGGATGGAAGAGCAGACAGGTCAGAGCTAATGGAAATGGCAAACAGAGGAGACCATCAGTGTCTTTTCCTGTCTTCCTGATCAGGGAGAGTAAATGGAAGGTGCCCTCTGCAGACAGATGGGAATCTGATGTTGTCTGTCCCTTGTCCCATTTGGTGGCCTTTGTCACTCCATTATCTGCAGCAGGGACAGCACAGCAGGGCATGTGGCATCCAGCAGATCCATGGAGAGCACAGATGGCAGCTTCTTGACCAAGCAGTGGAGGAACCAAAGAGGAGAGGTGCTCTGCTGGATCTCATACTCTCCGGCATGGAAGGACTTGTGGGAACTGCGAAGGTGAAAGGGGCATCAGGCCACGTGCAAGATGCAAATGTATCTCTTTTTATTTATTTTGAGGCTGTAAGCTTAATAGTTGATCATAAATGTCAATAAAACTGAAACAAATAATTGAAGACAAAGATGGAAATCATTGAAATTGTGTTAACCCTTCTCAACATGAAAAATTCTCATGAGTCTTGTTCCATTTTAAGTTGTAAATATGAATCTTTGAGGTGATTTGATGTCTTTTTTTTTCTTTTACTGAAACTACAATGTTTTCCAGAACTGTGTTCGCTGGACACAAATGTCTTCAGATTTAGAGACACAGACAGTGGTGCCAGTGCCAATGCCCTGTGACTATAGCCCGGTGCCCAGCACAACTCTTCCCTGCTGCCTTGCAGCGACTCGGCACGGACTCAGATGTGAACAATCCAAATCGTTTATTACAAGTTCTCACATCCCTTATATACCTTCACAAGTTGTTATTTTCTAACTTTCCCACCCGCCCTTACAACTTTCCCAAACATCTTACATGTCAACAAAGCATTCTACAAAACACTTTTCAACCGTCCATGCAGGCACATAACCAATCAGAGCTGTGAGACTCTTCTTCTCCTTGCAGAGGTGTCCTTGGTTCCCATGCTGTTTATCTTGCTCCACAGCTGCTGCTCTGAACAGCTTTTCTTGTATCCCCACAATTCCCCCTTTTTTGTTTATTGACAAGCTACTACCATACTATAAAATAATAACGCTATTTATATTAATAACATAATCATTATAACTCAATCAAGGCCTCGATTGACAATACTCTAAAAGTGAAAAAAGAGACAAGTCAAATACAACATAACAACATTACTGTTAAACCCACTAAAAAGAACAAACATGTTTGTACTGCAACCTAAGTTTCTGCAACCTGAAAATAAATCCATGAGGGTCCCATTGTGTTAATCCGTAACTGATCAGGAAAAGGCTTCAATTTTTATATACTCTGATATATTGATTTTTAATGACCACTAAAATTTGTGCAGTAAATGCTTTTAAGATGTTCATAACCATGCTCTACCAACTGAGTTATCTGGGCTAATAATTGATTAATGATCGCACAATTTAATGGAATAGCATGTCAAATAGAACCAATTTTAGAGGACAAATGTACTAGAGTATCACTAAGGGCATTATTACTTATTGACCCTTGAGAAACAGCAAGCCATGTTGGTGGTGGATGTGACAGGTAGTGCCAGCAGGGCGTCCCCTGCTTCAAAGTGCACCTTTCCTCTCTCACCCATCACAGATTCTCTCCTGCATTCAGGGTCTGAAGGATTTCTTCCAGTTGTACACCACATCCGCATGGCCAGTGCGTGATATAGAGCCCAAGTGGAACACCTGCTTGGAAAACAGAATAAACCATCAAATTTAGTTCTATTAGCGTGCACTTTTGTCTAAAATGATGCATGGTTATATTTTCAGATCCCAATTAATTGGATGTAAAAGAGGTATCCGTTCTATGATACAGGGTCATCTCTTTGCCTGGGATTCCTTTCCAGGTTTTGTCTTTGCAAATTAAGAAAAGCTAATTAATAGGTTAATAACATCATAACCAAACAGTACTAAAACATTAAAAGAGCTATTCCTGTAGATTCTAGCATTGATTAGATCAAATCCTGTTTAATACACATCTGATCTATTACTAAAATAGAAGAAGCACACAACATCCTAGCTAATGCCTTAAACTCTAAATCTTGAGACTGCATTCACCTGTATGTGCTGTGGAAAATACATAAGAAGAATGAGTATCTATTGTTACATGTGCATATTTTAGACGGCCAAATTCAGGAACGTGAGTGACATCTGTCTGACACAGTTGAAGAGGTGCTGTGCCACATGGATTTGTCCGAGTCTGAGGCAAAGAGCTATCAGTCAAATTATGTAGCTGGTATTCAGTCATAAACACGGTGTATTGCATAGGAGAGAGGATCATTCTTAACACAGTTTTCCAATCGTGAGGGGTCATAGCGTAACTGTCACTGTTTGTAACCAAAAGGTTGTATGTAAAGGCTGACTGAACTCCGAATGTTCTCACTGACTCCCTTAGCTCCTTCACTGCCTCATAAGGCAGAGATTCCAAACGGGGGACCTGATTAGGAAAGGTCTGCAACGTGTCAGCATCACCTCTTAATATTGTTTCTTTTTTGCATTGCTCTAAGACATCACAGTACGCTGTAGGGAAATTTGTCATTCCTGCTTCCTTCAAAGTATCATCAGGAGGAAATGCGTCCGATTCTCTTTCTGGATCTTCTGGACCGGGGTCACAACGATCCCCTGGTTTCGATCCGTCCGTGTCTTTAACCACGTTACACGCCGCCATCACAGACGCAGCAGCGCATGACGTGGGGGGGGAGGAGGGCAGAAGCGGCGCGACGAGCGTCGTAGGCGGAGCGAAGGGCGAGGGCGCCGTAGAGGGCGGCAACGCGGCGAACGTCGGGGGAGGAGCGAACGGCGGGAGCGCGAAGGGGGGCGGCCGCGGCCCCTCGTCTCCCCGAATCGGGGAGGGGTCGGAGCCGCCAGTCGGATCCGGGCACGGGCCGCTTCCCGCAGCGAGAGGCAGCGGCGGGGTTGGGACGGAGGGCGGCAGGGAATGGTCGGAATAAATTCTTTCCCGTCGTGATTGCTTAATCCCTTCCATTATCCGGCTCCAAACGGGCAACAGCTTAGCAGCCTTTCTGTCTTTAGCGAGAGAAGCCTCGTAGAGTTTTGAGCTGATTTTGTCCCAAAGTTCTCCATCGAGAGAGAACTCAGTTTTTGGAAATTCAGGGACATTTTTGCTTATCCATTTAAGAAGAGTAGCTAATGCTTTAGCAGACACAGTCTTATCCTGATACGGTAACACTGACCGCAATACTTCGAGATTTACTTTCTGCTCCTTCGGTAGTGAGCTCCCCATAGTTCCCGACTGCTCACCTTCTGTCCTGCAGAACGGTGCGGGTGCGCGCGAAACAGTCTCTCCGAAGTTCAGTCGGGCGACGCTGCCGGACCGGGCTCGCTCAGCCGCGGGTTGATTTGCTCCACGTTGTGGGCGCCATTTGCAGCGACTCGGCACGGACTCAGATGTGAACAATCCAAATCGTTTATTACAAGTTCTCACATCCCTTATATACCTTCACAAGTTGTTATTTTCTAACTTTCCCATCCGCCCTTACAACTTTCCCAAACATCTTACATGTCAACAAAGCATTCTACAAAACACTTTTCAACTGTCCATGCAGGCACATAACCAATCAGAGCTGTGAGACTCTTCTTCTCCTTGCAGAGGTGTCCTTGGTTCCCATGCTGTTTATCTTGCTCCACAGCTGCTGCTCTGAACAGCTTTTCTTGTATCCCCACACTGCCTATTTGATGTGTCTCATCCTCCAAGTTTTTTCAGCTCTCCTAAAGAAATGGCCATGGTTAAGGGCATGTTTTCAGCAGGCCATTTGGGCACAAACTACTCCCACTGCCCTCCAGATTTCTCCATCCCTTGCTCTTTGTTCAGTCAGATACCTCCCAATTATCTGTCTGATTTCTGACTTTCAGGGGGATTACTGGAATTTGTTCCATCTCCCCAAAGTCTGAGAATCAGTGAGAATGTGTTAACCCGTCTCAATGTGTGAAATACTCACAAGTCCTGATCAATTTTAAGTTGATACCTCTCAACTACCTGGCTGAACTATCCCAGGGAGATTACTGGAATTTGCTCTATCTACCAGAGTCTGATGGCCTCTGTTGTCAACTACTTCACTGTGATTCAATCTATCCTATCCTACCTCAGAATAAATCATTTCTTTTAAAAGTATTCCATATGAAAGACAAACTTCAATAGATGCAGCTTGAACATGGCATGCAGTTGATCACTGTGTTTTACTGTTCATTCAATTGCATCACCTTTCTTTCCATTTGCTGGCCAGATAAAAAAGAGAAATCTTTCCTTTTCCATGTGTAGCTGGTTCTCTGAGGAAAGCCAGTGGGAGTTGGTGCAAAGCAGTTTTAACACTGAGCGGATGAATGCAGAGGAGAAGAGTGATGTGAAGAAAAGTGATGCAAGTCCCATAGGTCCATTGTGAGCAGAAATTGGGTGGGGAGGTTGAGAAGGACCTTTGTCAACACAGTAACAGTACAGAACTCATTGGGACATCCTGGATTGGTATCAGTTGCACAGTGCTGCTTTAATGTCTTCTTTAAACCCAACTATAAATAAATAGACAATAAATTTATACTGGATTCTTTAAGCTCTCTCCAGATATCCCTCCTTTTTGCTGAACAAGTTCTGATAACCTGAAGAAGATAACAAGATGGCATAAGGCACAGGAGATTCTTTAGGTTATAATGGTCCCAGGGTGCATTTGATGCTGAGTTCATCAGCCTCTAGTGCAGAGAGAAGTTTGCACAAAGTGCTCAACAAGACAAAGTCAGAAGTAACAGTGAAGTTTCTTGGAGTATTAATGGGCCCGCTGAGGAACATTACCAAGTAAGCTTCCCAAGGGACTTGTTAGAGAAGATAACTGGAAGCCATGACTATAGGCAGGCAAAGGCACTGGCATGCTAAGAAACCTCTCCTTTGCCTTACAAAGCAGACAGGTCAAGCCCTGATTGCAAGACCAGTGGTAGAGAGGTCCTGTATGTCATGTTGGCTCTGGGCATTTCCTGGGGCAATGTGTTGGAATTTTGTATGATGTTAAATGAAAGACATGGGGACAGAAGATCCCAGGCTCTACATGTGGTGCAAGGACGCTGTGAGGTTCATGTCCCATATGAGACCTATGTTTCATTGCAGGATGTGAGCAGGGATGTGAGAAGGGCCCAGTCTGAACAAGCAGCCAATCCCTGTGAAACTCTGAACTTCAGATCTCTCGGTTTCAGTGCCCTCCTTTGCACATTCTCCCAGAGTTTGAAGTCCTTTATGTTCTGTGGTGCCCAGAACATAGTGAGGCAGTAGCAATGCAGAGCAGAGGGACAACCCTTTCCCTCACCCAGCTGGCAATAAGTTGCTTCATGCACTCCAGGGGACTGTTGTCTTTCCTGGCTGCCTTGGCACACTGCTGACTCACATTCAGTGTGATGCTGACCAGCACCCCAACCCTTTCCAGTCAGAATCCTCTCCAGTGTCCCATATCCAGTCAGTGTGTATGTCCAGCATTGCCCCTACCCAGGTGCACAATCAGGCACTTGTTCTTGTTATACTTTAGGCACTTGGTGCTTAGTACCAACTGGTACCCACTTCTCTGACTTGTCCACATCTCTCTGCAAGTCCTCTCCACCCTCAGTGGAGGCAACAGCACCTCCTCATCTGGTCTCATCAGCAAACTTGCTCAGAACGTCTTCTAGTCCTGCATGCAAGTCATCTGCATAAACATGAAAGGAAAGTGGCCCCAAAATGGAACCCTGGGGACCCCGACAGTGACCATCTACCAGCCTGATGGAAAAAACTGACTATAATCCTTTGGGACTGACCTACTGGCCAACTGCTCACCCACCACATTGTGTTTCTGTCTAGCCATATGCAGAACATTCTGTCCAGAAGGTTGTTGTGAGAAACAGTATCAAAATCTCCACTGAAATCCTCAAGGATTACATCAACTGGCTTCCCTTGGTCAACTAAACGGATAACTGTGTCACAAAATGAGCTTAAATTAAACAGGACCTTTGCCTCACAAACTTGTGTTGGCTGCGACCAATGACAGAATTGTCCTTCAGCTGTTTTTCCATAACTCCCACCATCATTTTCTCCATAATTTTACCAGGCTCTGGACTGACAGGTCCATAATTGCCCATGTCATCTTTCTTGCTCTTCCTTACAATGAGACAACATTTGCCAGCTTCCTGTCAGCTGGCATGACCCTAGACTTCTTTAGATGCAATTGAAATGAGAGCCCAGAGCACACTAAGTTTTCATCATTGAAAGAAAGTAGATGTGCCATAGCTTTGCAATGCCTTGAACTCCAGAGTATGCCACAGATGGAGCAGAGGGGAAGATTTGCCTCTTCTGTAGTGAACTCATTCTTTTGGTAAGCAGAATAACACTACCTGATACATGGGGACTGTGTCTCTGCTCTGCTCTGCTCAGCTCACAGGGCAGCGGTCTGGCAGGGTGTTGCTCTCATGTCAATGCAGGTAAACTCACTTTAATCCTTTTTCCTCTGTAAATGCTTCCTCTATTTCTATGCTCAGATACACTTCCACATTCCCTCAACTACACTTTCATATATCATTAACAATTACACTTTCTTATACCATCAAAACAGTTTGTCAAAACGTACAGTTCTTCAGTTCACATAAACTCCCTTAATACAGTCTGTATTCTTCAGTTATAAACACTGTGCCACAGAACCAGCACTGATTGAACCACCTCCCTCACACACTTCCTCGCAAGCAGTACATAGTATTACATAAATGGGTTGACACTCATTGGTCGGGTGGAATGTACACCTCTCCTCAGGACAATCTTACTAATCTACAGAGTACAAACTCCTGTCTTCTTACATACAAGCAGAAAGTACTTATGAGTGGACACACAACACAGTCTTTCACTTTGTCCGTGTCTGGCCATTTCCCTCACAGGAGGAAGGAAACATGGATCGGGACTCGGCACTCACCCTGCAGCTGTTCCGTGTCTCACTCACACCACACTCACTCTGACATTTAGATCAAAAACCATGGTTTATTCATACTACACAATGCTGACAACGTTTTCTAGCTGGAATCTTAATAACACTCATACTCTGGTCGACCAGTTGCAAACGTTAATGTTTTTCCCAGAGTCGGCTTGACACACGGTACCAAACACTTAAAGCAGATGATAATATTGAACATACAACCTATAACCCCCGTGATTACAACTTGGAGAACCCAGGCTACCATTTGACAGGCTATCCACTATATCCCATACCCGTAGGAGAGACCAACCTAGGTCCCTCCTATTGTCACCCACCTGGGAGAGAGTACTTGTTCTTGTTTCCATTCATATGACATACAGTTCCCTTTCATAGGAACTCACCCAAGGAGTCTTCCTACCCCAGCTGGCAACCAAAGCCATGAGCTCACCTCCCTGGGAGCAGCACGTATGGCTGTAAACTGTGTAGGATGTCTCCTCAAGACATATAGGCTCCACTTACCATACACATACCTGGTCCACCTATGGGTGGTCCTTGTCTGTCCCTGCAGTGATCAGGTGAGGAAGGGAGTCCTTCAGAGAAATCTCAGGGTGCGCCAAAAGTGTCTCCCTCTCAGCTGGTCCTGCAGCGAACAGAGCTGGTCCCACCTGGGCCGCCAAATTGACTACAGGAATTGAACTCTATAACCTCTATAACTGATACAGTCTCCCATGACATCCTTATAACAAAGCTGAGGAAGTATGGGATAGGTGATTGGACAGTGAAGTGGGTCGAGAATTGGCTGACTGGCAGAGTGCAGAGTGTTGTCGTTGGCGGTGCAGTGTCTGGCTGAGGGCCTGTAACGAGCGGCATCCCCCAGGGGTCTGTGCTCAGTCCGGTCTTGTTCAACATCTTCATCAATGACCACCCTCAGCAAGTTTGCTGATGACACGAATTTGGGAGGATTGGCTGACACACCTGAAGGCTGTGCTGCCATTCAGCGAGACCTGGACAGGCTGGAGAGCCGGGCAGTAAGAAACCGGATGAGGTTTAACAAAAGCAAGTGTAGAGTCTTGCACCTAGGGAGAAATAATTGCATGCACCGGTACAGGCTGGGGGAAGAGCTGCTGGGGAGGAGCTCTGCTGAGAGGGACCTGGGCGTCCTGGTGGACGACAGATTAACCATGAGCCAGCAGTGTGCCCTTGTAGCCAAAAAAGCCAATGGCATCCTGGGGTGCATTAAAAAGAGCGTGTCCAGCAGGTCGAAGGAGGTGATCCTCCCCCTCTACTCTGCCCTGGTGAGGCCTCATCTGGAATATTGTGTCCAGTTCTGGGCTCCCCAGTAAAAAAAAGACAGGGATCTCTTAGAAAGAGTCCAGCAGAGGGCCACTAAGATGGTGAAGGGCCTGGAGCATCTCCCCAATGAGGAGAGACTGAGGGAACTGGGTCTGTTTAGCCTTGAGAAAAGAAGGCTGAGAGGGGACAGGATCCAGGTTCTATAAATATTTGAGGTGTGGGGGGCAAAGTGTTGAGGCCAGACTCTTTTCAGCAGTGTGTGGAGACGGGACAAGGGGAAACAGACAGAAACTGCACCATAGGAAGTTCTGCACTAATGTGTGCAATAACTTCTTTACGGTGAGAGTGACAGAGCACTGGAACAGGCTGCCTAGGGTGGTTGTGGAATCTCCTTCTCTGGAGATATTCAAGACCTGCCTGGATGCTGAGCTGTGCAACGTGGTGTAGGGAACCTGCTTTGGCAGGGGGCTGGACTCAGTGGTCTCTGGAGGTCCGTTCCAACCCCTACAATTCTGTGATTCTGTGAATATCATGGAGTTGTTTGGATGGGGAAAGACTACCCCTTTGAATGACCTTTTGTCAGGGCATGTCCTGGGATTCCTAGGATCCTCAAAATGCAGCACTGCTTCTGTCACTGAAAAATGGGGCCGTGTGTGGGACGGAGGGAGGGTCCATGAGTCCCTGGCCCACCTGACTGAGTATTTCCATGGTCTTAGCAAAGACATACTTACAACTTGAGAATGACAATTAGCTGTGTTCATGGTGGCATGGCCACTTTTAATGGCCTTGAACTGTCTGAACATAACTGAAGAGGCTCAGGCTGATGCAAATCAGCTATTGAATGATTGTGTTGAAAAACTGGAAAGACAGGTGGCAGTTTTGATGGGGAAAAAACCTAATTCAATCATTCTCCTATGGAAGATCAGGAACATCTCTCTGGAAGACCATGGGGACCCTGTACAAGGGAATCTGTATAAAATGGACTCTGTAAATGAAGGCACTAAAAGGTCAGATTTTGAGGTTCCATTTGGACTAGATCTATTTGAGATCTGACTGATTGTAACCCAAAAATGAAAAAAAAAAAAAAAAAAAATGCAGGATAGGCTGGTGGGAGTGCCCTGACCAGTATCCAACCCCCCAAACCCTGCTGCCCATAATACAGCAGCTGAACTGATGGATATAGTACAGTGGTTTAGACAGAAACCAAGAGAGCATGCCAGCATAGCTGCTCTGGTTATGGGACATGGAGGCAGAAAGCGCTGTGGTGAATGGACTGGAAATTTCAAAACTGACATCCATTACTACTCACCCTGCCCTCAGGCAAAGACTGTATGCTCTGTCCAACATAATGAGGATAGCCATTTGATCAGTGAATGATTTATGGCTGTGTGTCATATAACATGGCCAAATAAGAATGACATACCATTAAATATCAGCCTGTGGTCCTCTATGGAGGACTAACAAAATTATATTAGAGAATTAGGCATGAAAGAGGCAATCTATGAAGATGATTTTGAGAGCCCAGTCAATAAATTTTTCATCAGGAACGAGGGATCTCATCCTACAGCCATCACCTTTACATCAGGATGGGTCTATGTTATCCATACTGAACCCCCCAGTGGCCCTCAGGTGCTGTAATACAACAGGCTGCCCAATTGATGGGGAGACAAGAGTGCCTACGGCCAGATGCAGGCTCTGAATGGTGGTGGAAAGGTCTGAGAAAGGCAGAGAACCATCTGCTGCCATGACTTAGGCGTCCAGCCCCTAAGGTAATCCAGTCTGGACCCATTAGGGTCTTGAGACAACAAATGTTTAAAGACCAGATTAGAGCAGGAGTTCAGTTTAAAAAGATCGATGGACAGCATAATCAGGAAAAAATATCTGTTAAACAGGCCCAAGCACTGAGTATTTATAGTCCAACCTTTTCAGCCAAACTAGATGTGAATGTAACTCAAGAAGGGTCTGGATGGGGGCTCTGGCAGAGCCAGAGTTCTTTGTGAACCCCTATGAGGTTTTGGCCACAGGTTTGGCATGGAGCAGAATAAAGATACATCACAGTTGAAAAGCATTTATTGGCTACCTATTCTACACTACAGGTGGTAGAACCAGTAGCTCAGATTTCAGAGGTTATCGTTAAACAACAAGGCCAGTCCAGGGGTGAGTAAAAGATCTAACACACATCTCTATGATGGGGGTGGCCCAATCACAAGCAGTGGTGCGCTCAGTTGTTCTGCTTGCCTGCTCCTCAAGGAGTTAAGAGAAATCTATGCCTGTTGCGTGTTCGAGTGCATGCGCAATGCCATGTGGAGGGCTTATCACAATAAAGATTGGCGGATTTGCTGCGTAGACCGGTCAGAACTCAGATCTGCGTTGTGCTTCCTGTGGCACCAAACGCCCAACAGTGGCAGTTCCGTGTATTGGCCAGCAGGTGGCAGCAGAGACCACGGAAAGAACGTCTGCGGGACATACCCTGGGGATCCGTTCTCTTTTGATTATAGGGGAAGAACACAAAGATGGAAGAGGAGGGAAGGGGGAAAAAAAAAAGAAAAAAAGAAAAAACCAAACCACAGCAAACAAATAAAAACTTCTCCAAACGTAGCAAACTTGAATGTCTGTCAATAAATAAATGAGTAATTGAATTGATGTCCGTTTCAGACAGTCCCCTGTAGAATCAGGGTAAGGGTTAGGATTAGAGTTACATTGCAGGTTAATGCTGTTATCTTTACAGCTCCTGTGAGGGTTGGGGTCTGGGTCAGGTGTTTAAAAAATGAAATGAAAAAAGAATTAAAAAAATATATTGAAAGCTTCAGATTTCCTTAATCTTTGTGGGAATCATATAATGTGCAACTCAGATCTACCTCTTCGTACCTCTTTTGTGGTGTAGGGAACCTGCTTTGGCAGGGGGACTGGACTCAGTGGTCTCTGGAGGTCCCTTCCAACCCCTACAATTCTGTGATTCTGTGAATATCATGGAGTTGTTTGGATGGGGAAAGACTACCCCTTTGAATGACCTTTTGTCAGGGCATGTCCTGGGATTCCTAGGATCCTCAAAATGCAGCACTGCTTCTGTCACTGAAAAATGGGGCCCTGTGTGGGACGGAGGGAGGGTCCATGAGTCCCTGGCCCACCTGACTGAGTATTTCCATGGTCTTAGCAAAGACATACTTACAACTTGAGAATGACAGTTAGCTGTGTTCATGGTGGCATGGCCACTTTTAATGGCCTTGAACTGTCTGAACATAACTGAAGAGGCTCAGGCTGATGCAAATCAGCTATTGAATGATAGTGTTGAAAAATTGGAAAGACAGGTGGCAGTTTTGATGGGAAAAAACCTAATTCAATCATTCTCCTATGGAAGATCAGTAACAACTGTCTGGAGGACCATGGGGGCCCTGTACAAGGGAATCTGTATAAAATGGACTCTGTAAATGAAGGCACTAAAAGGTCAGATTTTGAGGTTCCATTTGGACTAGATCTATTTGAGATCTGACTGATTGTAACCCAAAAATGAAAAAAAAAAAAAAAAAAAAAATGCAGGATAGGCTGGTGGGAGTGCCCTGACCAGTGTCCAACCCCCAAACCCTGCTGCCCATAATACAGCAGCTGAACTGATGGATATAGTACAGTGGTTTAGACAGAAACCAAGAGAGCATGCCAGCATAGCTGCTCTGGTTATGGGACATGGAGGCAGAAAGTGCTATGGTGAATGGACTGGAAATTTCAAAACTGACATCCATTACTACTAACCCTGCCCTCAGGCAAAGACTTTATGCTCTTGTCTGGAGGGCTTATCACAATAAAGATTGGCGGATTTGCTGCGTAGACCGGTCAGAACTCAGATCTGCGTTGTGCTTCCTGCGGCACCAAACGCCCAACAGTGGCAGTTCCGTGTATTGGCCAGCAGGTGGCAGCAGAGACCACGGAAAGAACGTCTGCGGGACAGACCCTGGGGATCCGTTCTTTTGATTATAGGGGAAGAACACAAAGATGGAAGAGGAGGGAAGGGGGAAAAAAAAAAGAAAAAAAAAAATCAAACCACAGCAAACAAATAAAAACTTCTCCAAACGTAGCAAACGTGAATGTCTGTCAATAAATTAATGAGTAATTAAATTGATATCCCTTTCCCGCCCCCCCCCCCCCCCCCCCCCCCCAACTTCTGAGATGAAAAAATAACACTTCTTTTAGAAGAAAACAGAGTAGTAACAACTTCTGTACCTACATTCACCACTCTGAGATCCTGTCTGGGTCTCCCAAGGCTTGTAAATAACCACTGGGTCGGTTCTGATGTCGCGTGATTTGTTGTCAGTTCTCTCATGGTTCTCCGGTCAGTTCTCCGGTGCCAGGATCTGCCACAGGGCATTCTGACCACGGGCATCATGTTTCTACGCTGCCGCCTGCATTTAACAGGCAATGGGACTGCCCAGCATGTGCAAGGCAGCACCTCTTTCACACCACCAGAATGTTTAAGGCTGTTGGGATTGTTGTTAGCGTCCCATTAACACTGAGACTAGAGATACCCTTAGGATTGACATTACTATTAGCATTACTTTGATGGTGCCCTATCTGGGTCATTTCCAGGGGATGTCAGGAGTAAGGCACAGTGTCAGGAGAAAAAGAACAGACTCTGCTACTTTATAAACGTGATAATAGAGAGAGTTCATTGGAAAAAATACAACTCTTAAATAATGCAAAGCATGCTTCTGATTGGATGCAGGCATCATCTGGGCTCTGATTAATATTACCCTTAAGGTAAAGATTATTGTTACCATAATGATTTTTTTTTTGGATTATGATCAGGGTTAAGGTTTCTTTTGCTACAAACTTCTAGCATCATTTTTTGTTGTTGCATTTGGAGTTAGGGACGATTTTAGAATCAGGGTAAGGGTTAGGATTAGAGTTACATTGCTGGTTAATGCTGTTATCTTTACAGCTCCTGTGAGGGTTGGGGTCTGGGTCAGGTGTTTAAAAATGAAATGAAAAAAGAATTAAAAAAATATATTGAAAGCTTCAGATTTCCTTAATCTTTGTGGGAATCATATAATGTGCAACTCAGATCTACCTCTTCGTGCAGTGACTGCCTGTAAATTTGCTGGAGCCTAATATAATATGGCCTTGTGCTTTCCACTAACTCACCTTCATTTCATTTTCATTACATTTGCTTGGTAGTCAGATTTTGGTGTGTGGATATTTTAAAACAATCTAACTGACATTAGCAAAAAATTAAAAATAAAATTAAAAAAAATGCACAACAGCATCGTATCAATTTTTATAGATAAGATAAAGAAGAGCAGTTTCCCTTAGTTTTCTGTGCCTCTTTACTTTCTTACCCTCTCCCCTTGTGTGAGAAACTCTCAAAGTCAAAGATTTCTAGTTAGGCAAAGATGGCAGCGATAGCAGCAGTGCTTATTCATTATTGCAATACTGCGCGCACATCCCCTATTGGCAAGGGAGAAACTGCACACCAGTCAGTGAAATCAATTCTGTTCTGTGCCCTAAACCCACTGCAGGTGATGCTCTCATGGCTCTCATTGGTTGAGCATCTCAGGCTCACAGACTCCTCGAGACTGTGGCTAGGATTCATTTCCATAGAAGGTCAATTACCAACCTCTTGTTTTTAGGTCTGCCTTGTACTTTTCTGCGGACAGAGAAGGGCAATGTTTCCAAAAGTCAGTACATTCATTCTGTCCTGTGCTGGGCTCTACCCACCCTGTATTTATCTTGTGCTTGTCTCAATTCTCCCCATGTCAGAATGCCCCCAGTCTGAACTTAATTCTGTTCAGCAACTTTCTTGGTGGAAAAACTACTTATACAGCTGTTTTACAAGAGGGTTATACATTCAGTTAGGGCCTACACTATGTACTGAAAATACTGGAAACTTCCACTGCAAAAACACAATCTACCTCTCCCATCTGTGCAGCCTTGCAGACCCAGAGCATGCCAGGTTATTTCTGCTTTCATAGCATTTGCATGCTGTAGGGTGAGCACAAGGTTCTGCTGCTTGATTCTTCTGCAAGAGCTGCCTACCGGCAAATGGTTGCAGGGATGGAGGATGTGACAGAAAGCATTTGTCTCCACAAGAGCAGAGTTACATTCAGTGCAGAGTGTGAGAGTCAGGTTGGTGTGGAAAAGCACTGACACGCTGGGGATGATGCAGTGCTCACATGTCTAACACTCACAGACATTACTGTCAGAAGGATGGTGCTGTGTTGTGCTTCTACCTTTGGCAGCCCCTGGAGAAATGCTATGGCACACAGAACACCTTTGTATTGCACTGACTGCTGCCATGCAGCATGGATTTAACACACCAAATCCAGAGGAGCATGACTGCATCTAACTGCCCTGAGAAAAACTACTGTAGCTGAAGAGATGAGGAGGCAGCTGCTCATCTGCAGAACAAGCAGTACTGCCAGACATTGGGCCAGGTGAGCACCTCCTGCTGCAGCGTGATGATGACAGGGCTGGAGATGATCTGCAAAGCCAGCTTAAAAGTGGGAGACGTGAGTCAACATGGCAGGAGGACAGAGGTGTTAGGGAGCAGCCAAGGCATCAAAGAGTATCAAAAGGCTTTGAAAAGTATCACAAAGTGACAGCCAGGAAGACTGGGATATATCATGAGCAGCAACCTGGATGCTAGAGATTATTTGCTCCCATACAAAATGGTAGAGATCTTGCTGCAGACATCCCAAAGCCAGGCAAAATGGGAACCCAGAGCTCTGCCTGCACGAACCCCACAGCCATAGCATTGCAAGCTGAGCTGCCTTGCTGTTTGTTGCATTCATCCCAATCCCTGTGATTGAAAACTCAGAATGCAGTCGAGGCGATGACTGAGCATGAGAGTGACTTTATTCAATAAAAGACAGGAGGGCTTGAGAGGTCAAGGGTGAAGATGGGACTCCTCTTGTCAAGATGAGAGTGGCTCAGAGCTGGTGCTGCTGCCTGGTGCCTGGGACTGGCAGCCTGACTCTAAGTCCCCATCTAAGATGCTCAGCTTCACCTCACTGATGCTGCCCTGCTCCTGCATGGTGGTGCTGCTGCTGGGACACTCGGGCTGTGCTTGGGATGGGCAGCACTGCAAAGGCGCTGGGTCACAATCCAGGCAGGTGACTGCTGTGTCTGGCAGGCTCAGGTCAGGAGCTTCAGCAGAGCCAGGAGATATGAGAGCATGAACGTGGATGAGCCCCTTGTGTCCATCACTGTTACCATGTGGAAGGCTGTCATCCGAATTGCAGCGATTCATGCTTAATAAGAACTCTCCATTGATGGAAAGACACTGCTTGGTTTGGATCTTTGGGGCTGACAACGGCTCGAATCACCTAGGAAGGCATAGAAACACAAGGGTTAGTTTCAAACATTTGCAAGTTGAATCATGAAAGGTTGTTGATACTTGGTAATAGAGTGGCGGCAGGAAGAAGCAAGTAGGCTTGAAGCAGCATAGCCACTGTCTTGAAAGTGATCCTCATTCAGGTCCAGCTCGTGTGTTGTTTCACTGTAATCTGCTTCTTTGGGTCTACCTAGTGGGCAGCAACACTCGAGCTGTTACTGATATCATTGAAAAGAACTGGAGACAATTGTTCTATTCCTAAGAGCTTCAAGGTGCCTAGAAGCACAAATAGAAACCAGCAGTATTTCATCACTTCACCAAAAGGAAGGTCAAACACCTGAGCTGTGAAGAGCAGTTACAGAACCTATGCATAAGATCACACCAGACATACTTTGTTCTAACAACAGTTATGGCACATAGTCCATTTCCTTCAATATTCCCAAAATGAAATGATGTGGAGCATTACAGGGAAAGAAACACTGCACACAGACACTATGACCCTGATTAGACTCAAGCAGCAGACTTAAAACAAGTCAGAGTTTTTGATTCCAGGATATTTCAGGACCTATCGTGTGAAATTCAGTTAAACAACAGTGCCTAGGTGCCTGCATTTCAAGCAACTTTCAGATCACAGCCATGTAAAATAAAAACAAATTCAGTGCAGAAATAGCAAGCCTGTACCTTAATACTCATGAGATTATCCATTTTTTACTGCATTCTGACTAAGTTCTAAAACTTGCTCATCCCAGTTCACTTCAACAAGTTCCACCAATTCAAGCAACGCAGTTCTGAGATCCTGTGTATGTTGTGCAGATAGAATTGAACAGTGCAGAAATAGTCTCTGACAGCTTTAAGAGCTCCGTTCTGCTTACAAACTCTCAGTCCAAAACTATTCAGTTTTAAGGAAATGAACACCTGAAGCAGTTGGATCATCTGCCATTTGCCGCATTCTGCTTCTTGGCATCATGATTAGCACAAAGGGTTTTCTGCTGTCCTGCAGAGATGGAAAAAGTCCTGCTTACAAATGGACCAAGTTTCAGTGTACAGCAGAGTTTGTACCAGACTAATAAGCCACGTCATTCAATTCATTTGCTCAGGTTGTTATGCACTCCGAAAGGAAACAGAACTAACTGCTGGATTCTGAAGGCAATCTGTGGGGTCCTACATTACCTCCTGATTCTGGAAGAGGAAATTCTAATAGCAAATGCAGAACTTTGATCTTTGTAGACATGAGAAGAGCTGGCATTTAGGAACATTCATTTCAGGGAAATCAAATGATGTGTCTGTATTTTTACTACAGATAGTATAGGGAGCAGCCAGTTGAAGAACCAGATACAAAAAATCCAGACCATTGGCAAGAAAATACTTCTCCTTAAATTCTGTATGCTATCATGGTACAGAATTAGGCTACAGTGCCACATAGGCCAACCAAGCGTAGAACCAATTCCACTAAATACTGGTAGACAAAGCAGCAAAAACAGGGACAATATTCAGCAGACAGGCCTTTCTACTCACAGCTCAGCATGTTCTGCCATCCGAAAAGCAAGGCCTCTTGTCAAGCTCAGCTATTTCCCTTCTCAGTGTATTCTAGCACCACTGATACCCACTGGTATCCTCCTGTAGAGTGCCATCATATTGTCATCATCCAAAGGGAAAACCCACACAGCAGAGCATACAGCACTACACCCATGCTCCAAATATCCGCCTGAAAAACAAAAAGACAAGCTTACAAACCTGAAGCACCTCAAATGGCTTCCTGACAGACTGGATTGTCTGCCCTTGCCAAAGCCCACATATAGCCCATGAAAAGCTGGCTCTTTCCCTCAGGAAAAAGAGCCTTATCGTCCCAGAGAAAGCATATAACCCTCATTCAATTGCCCTTTCACTCAGCTTAGAGCACTACTAAAACCAGCATCTTCACCTTAGCTCATCACACTGCTGCAGTTCCTTTTACAAGGATTTCACTGGCAAAAATGAAATCAAAGCCGTCACAAGGGATTTAGCACAGTTACGTGTTACTGGCTACGAGAGCTGTCAGCACAGTCACCTGTCTGGCTTTGCTGCTGTTCTATTTATGTACAGGCACAACAAGGTTCAGACACCTCACAGTGCAGTTCTCACTTTGACTGTAAAGAAAAAGGAGGCTTGAAAAGCAGCGTGTGGAAAACAAAGAAACAAGAATTAGAACAACAGTGGGGCCATGGCACTTGTAGGAATTGCTCCGCCTTTAACAGCGATTCAAGAAGGATGAGGGCATTCCAAACCAGACCAGTTTGGACAGATTAACAACTGCAAGTAGTGGGTTCCAAAATTCCAGACATGAAATCAAAGCTGGAAAAACTCTTCACATTTTCATCTCTCAATTTTTAGTACATTGTGCATTACAACGGAAACAATTCTTCACATACAACTTGGAAGCTAAAGACAAGTCTGACAAAACAGACTGCACAAAAATGATGGATAATTAACAGAGCAAACTGCTCTTTCAAAAACTTAGTAATAGAAAGAGATCTCTGAAGTTGCTGTTCTGTAGAGCACCAAAGCAGTCGCTTGAGGCAGTTCAGGATTAGCCTGAGACAAACCAGCCAGCTGTGTGAACTGAGACCAATTGCACTTCTTCTATTTTACTTTCATTCTATGTGACCTCACTAAGCAAATATTGTCTAAGACCATGAGTATCACATAAATGTGCAGATCTCAAGCTGCTCACTTATCTAGTACCCTTGGCATGATGCTTTATTTTCCTCAGCTATTCATCTAGTTTGTGCCTGTTGATTGTGCAACAACAGCCTGTTGGTCTCGATTACCTGTAAGAGGCTTTAAATTTGGCCAGGAAAAATCATTTGAGGATAAGTAATTATCTGGGACTCAGTAAGGCAGTCTTCCCATGCTTTCATAACAGCCGAGATACACACACACACAAACTCATGGAACCCCACTGCTTTGCACTATCCTGTGCACACTCACATGTGTCATGCACTGATTTCCCAGCCAGTCCTCATGGGGTCTATTACTTAGGACAGGAGTGCAGGGGAGCAGCCAGAAGCTGTTTGCATTCCCTGCTGTCTGCTGGGCAGCTTTGCTGGAGATGCTTGGGTTGCTTTGCTTTTCCTTGGGAGGTGGGAAGGAGCTTTGGGTTGGAGGCACATCCCGTGCCAGAGCATCTCGATGGCACGTGTGTGGCACTGATCTGCAGCAGATGAAGGGGAGGAGGTCCCAGCACAGCCCTGCACCATGCTCTGCCACACTGGGCAGCTTGTTCCTGGCTCAGCAGCGTCATCAGACAAGAAGCAGGGAAGGAAATCAAGGATGGGGGGTACCATCAAACGCAGTTAGTGCATGCCTGTGCAAGACAAACAGACCCAGAGCTTGCGGGTTATTCCTGCTTTTGTAGCATTTGTGTGCTGTAGCTGAGCAAAAGGTTCTGCTGCTTGAATCTTCTTCTGCAAGAGCCACCTACCGGTAAATGTCTGCAGGGATGGAGGATGTGACAGAAAGCATTTGTCTCCATGACAGCGTAGTTACACTTGGTCTAGAGAGTGAGAGAGGCAGGCAGCACTGCCTGATGTTGGTCAGGGCGAGCTCCTCCTGCTGCAGCGCGATGATGGCAGGGCTAGAGATGATCTGCAGGGACAGCTCACAGGTGGGAGCCAGGAATGGACACGGCGGGAGGACAGAGGTGTTAGGGAGCAGCCACGGCATCAAAGAGCATCAAAAGCCCCAGAAAAGCATCACAGCCACAGCCAGGAAGCTTGGGGTTTTCATGAGCAGCATCCAGGATGCTAGAGACTATTTGCTGCCATACACAACGGCAGCAGAGCTCTCGCTGCAGGCATCCCAAAGTCAGGCAAAATGGGAACACACCCAGAGCTCGGCCGCACAAACCCCACAGCCAGAGTGTTGTAAGCTGAGCTGCCTTGCAGTTTCTTGCACTCATCCCAATCTCTGCGAATGAAAACTCGGAATTCAGTCAAGGCATTGATTGAGCACGAGCGTGCCTTTATTCAACAGGAGAAAGGAGGGGGTGTGAGGTCTGGAGGAAAGATGGGACTCATCCTCTCTTGTAATCATGAGAGCTGCTCAGAGACCGTGCTGTTGCCCGGAGCCTGGGACTCGTGTCCTGATTCTGTGCCCCCCTGCGAGATGCTCAGCTTCTCCTCGGTGATGCTGACCTGAGCCTGCATGGTGGTGCTGCTGTCGGGGCACTCAGGCTGTGCTTGGGCTGGGCTGCACTGCAGAGACATTGAGTCCAGGCTGGTGCCTGAGGTGTCTGGTGGGCTCAGGTCAGCAGCTTCAGTAGGGATGGGATGAATGAAGGCTTCAACGATGATGACCTTCTTCTCTTGATAGCTGATGTTATACGGAAGGCTTTCATCTGAACTGCAGCATTCTGTGCTTAGTAACAACTCTTCATTGATGGAAGATGCGTCATCGTAACATGCCCTGCGTCTTGGGGATATACAAGGGCTCGGGTCACCTAGGAAGGAGCAGATGTACAGCAGTTAGTGTCGAACGTTCGCAAGATGAACCATGGAGATTCTTGACATTTGGCTATGTAGTGGTGGTGGGCAGAAGCAAATAGGCTTCTAGCAACAGTGTCACTGTCTTGAAAGTGATCCACGTGCAGGTCCAGCTCTTGTGTTGACAAGAGACTCATTTGGGAAAGACAGGGATCAACTGATGATGTCAGGCACGGGCTTGAACGCCAGAAGGAGGTACAAGCCCACTGAAAGCATGAATTCTACCTGTGTTGCTGACAAGCAGTGTTTTGTAAGCTGGACTTGCACCCTTACCTGCCAGGACCAAGACTTCTGCTTCAGAGGGCTCCCTGGCACTGCTCTGCAGTTGGTGTTTGGCCACAGGGGATGGTTTGCCCAGGCAGAAGCAGGAACACCAACTGCCAGCTGCTGACTCTGCCCTCTTCCTGGGAGAACTCATTCTGCAGAGAAAAGAGAGCATGCTGTCAGACGTGGTGCAGGGTGATGGAAGAGCTGCACCGAGCCCTGGCCAAAAGTTGCCTGTTCTGGGCACTGCCTGCTTTCTGCTGAAACACAGCTTAGAAACGCCCTCTGTTTCAAACAGCAGAGGATGCTTCCATTCCTACAGCTCAGCCCTCAAGTCCTGAAGGCTAAATACCTCTCAACGATGTCAAGCAAGGACATGGATCCGGAGAATGTCGGAGGCTCAGGCTGCTTTGCTCTCCCAGGGCTGACCTTCACCAGGGAACAAAGGCCGTTGATGAGCTTGCCCCATTTCTTTGGCTCTGCGCAACAAAACAAAGAAACCAGTTCATTTCAGGCCTGGCTCGGTTGGACGAAGCTGAGCACAATGCATTCGACAGAGCATGTAACAACGGGAAGAACATTCCCAACAAGGACACGCAAGAATGGATTTTCCCCATCCCTGGAGGTGCCCAAGGAGATTACTGTAGTTCTCTTTCTAAGCTTGCTGAACTTGGGCATAAACAAACCCCCTGAAAGTAACGTTCTGACCCTATTTGACTAACTCGCATTGTCAAATGTAAATTACGCACCTGGCTTTGGCAATGAATTGAGGAGGGAATCGGGAACTTTTCCGCTGATGAGTTCCATGCACTCACCAGGGAAAAGCCCAACCTGTAATTAGAACAAAAAGACAGGTGAGCATTAGCCCAAGCCCAGAGCCAAAGGGAAGGTCCACTGACAGTGACACAGGGCAACTGTTTGCATCCAGCAGCCATCCTGTGCAGGCAGAGCAGCTCCAAGCTGAGATTCCCAACTCTACTGAAGTTGTGCTCTCTAGTCAAAAACGTGTGCCTACCTCAAAGCCACGCTTGCCTCTCCACCAGGGGCTCAGCCTGTTGATATGTCCTCATATCAACAATGCTCACCAGATCTCCGACCTGAAAGAGATTGAAACATCAATCCCAGATTCAGCAAATCTGGTAGGAAAACAAAGCAGAAAGGACTGCCCTCTTCTATGCACGACAACACGGAACGCCTGGAACTGCTTACCTCCAGAGAGAGCTCATCTGGCCCCTGGGCGACGTGGCTCTTAATAACATGGGCTGCCGCAAATGCTGGTACGTTTAAAGATGACATAGCACGCACCAGCTGCGGCTTCTGCATGTTATCAGCCTGCAAAACAGAGAACAGGCCGTGGTCAGGAGCTGAGGACAAACCAGGAGGATTTCAAGGTGAGGAGCACATCTGCAGAGAAAGCTGCAGCAAATGCGCTCCGTCCTTCTCAGGAGCACTTCAGAAGGAGCTGCACGTCTCATAGCTCTGGAGCAGCACTTCTTCCCCACCCTTCACTACTCCAAGCAGCTCCAACAAACTTCTCAGAAGAAATCCAGGCCAGCACAGACCTGGCAGACCAGAACCAAGTGCAGCTTGTGTGACGGCAGTGCCCACTCCTTGCTTCCACCCTGCTCCAGCAGGTTAAGGAGTCTGAGCCTCACTGGCCTTTGACAACTCAAGACTTTCAGCACCTCATGCCAACATTTCTCACTAAGATACACCTCAGGCATTGAATTCTCTTCTCACTACCTCCTCCCAGTCCTCCCCTAGGAACAGAAACCATTCAGATTCTACAGCAAACACATCTACCCTGCAAGAGCACACTGAACCACCTGCAACAATGAAACATGGTTTTGGAGAGTGGGTTTGAAAACACACCTTTAGACAGCTGTCTCCCTGTAGCCAAAAGGAAACCAAGCAGCAAAAGAAGAGTCCAGCCTGAAATATGCCCATGCTACTAGCCCAGGTTTTTCACAGTCAATGCAGAATCCATCCTGCTCTTGAGTTAACAAATGACCAGTGGGTCTCCCCTTGCTCCACCCCTTCTCCTTCAAAGCCAGAAAAAGAAAGAAAAACAAGTAGAAGAAAACCCAGACGTACCTTTCCACACACAAAGCAGAAAGTGGAACAGCAGTTGTCTCCTTCCTGAGACATGGTGGGGCGCATCCCAGAGGAAGCCCAAGTTCTTTGCTTCTCTCCACAGGGACTTCAAGCACTCTTGGCAAGAGCTGCTTTGGTTCTTTCTTCAATTGCTTCCATCACCAGAATCTCCTTTGGAAAAGGAACCCGAATGAAAGAATCAGCAAATGAAAAAGAATGAGCAATAGCCACTTTACCAGCTTTCTTCTGACACTCAATTTAGACTCTTGACTCGGGCAAGGTCTTAAAATCAGCTGGTTACAAGAACTGTCCCAAAATATATCCAACATCTGTACAGCTGCCGTTATTTCTGACAGCGAGTGTAATCACAGAATCATAGAATGGCCCGGGTTGGAAGGGACCTCAAGGATCATGAAGATCAATCACCTCCCTGTCCCTGCTGGCCATCCCCTCTTCTGATGGAGCCCAGGGGACCATTTGCTCTCTGAGCTGCAAGAGCACGCTGATGGCTCACGTTCTGTTTTTCATCCACCAGGACCCCCAGGTCCTTCTCTGCGGGGCTTCTCTTAAGGACTGCTCCTCCCAGTCTGTAGAAATGCCTGGGATTCCTCCAGCCCAAGTGCAAAACCTTGCACTTTGCTGTGTTGAACCTCATTAAATTCACCTAGGCCAACCTCTCGGTTGAGCTCCCTCTGAATGGCATCCCTTCCTTCCACTGCGTCAGCAGCCGCACCACTCAGCAAACAGCAGAGGGTGCACTCCATTGCATCATTGGTGTCTCTGATAACCATGTAAAAAAGCACTGGTCCCAAGACAGACTCCTGGATGACACCACTTGTTATCGGCCTCCACCTGGACATCAAACCATGAGTCACCACCCTCTGTCCTCTACAAAACCTCTTTGTCTTCTACTCCTGCTGCAGCTGCAATGGCTGCACCAGCATGACTCACGTGTTTGACAATCCTCCAGCTCTGGCCTAGCCATGCACAGCAGCAGTCCGTCTCCCTCCCAGCTCACTCACCAGTGTGCTGCTGTGCCCCAAATTCAGTGCAGCAGCATTGAGAGCAGGCAGCACCCATCACCCTCCTCTAACTCTCTCTGCCAGCTGCGATGAGGACTGACACAGCACGCCCACCCCAGCCCAGCTTTTCTGCTGAGACACCTCCCAGCAACCACCCAGCACCAATCCCAGTTGCTGCAAACTGTCTGAGAGCCTGCTGGAGTGCACTGACAATAACTTTGTGGGCCAAGCATTAAGCACACCAAGCAGAAGGGAAGCATTACTGGACATGCTGAACAGCAGGGGTTAAGACTGGAGGTGGTCAGGGCTGTAGTGACCATGCCCTCCTAGAGTTCCTCATCTCAAGGAATGTGTGCCTGGCAAAAAGCAAAGTCAGGACCCTGAGCTTCAGGAGAGTCAGCTGCAGGCTGTTCAAAGAATTCTTGCATGAGAGACACTGGAAAACTGTTTTTAGGGGTAAAGGAATGGAAAAGAGATGGTAACTTTCTCAGAAAACCTTTCTCAGAGCTGGAGCTCTGAGCTCCATCCCGACCACACGAAACACAGCAGAGGAGGCAGGAAAGCAGCATGGCTGAACCTGCTGGTTACAGGGAGCAACAAGAAGGAAATGGAGAAACAGCGGAAACGGAGACATGCAGCCTGGTCGCTTTGGTGGCCTTCTACAGTGGAGTGACAGCATCAGTAGGGAAAGGAAAAGCAACTGACATCACTCAGCCAGACTTTTGCAAGGCCTTCGATGTTGAGCAAGTTTCCTGTTAGAACTCAGTGTGAACAAATCTACCACTGAGCAACACCCTGAGCCCCCACTCACCTCAGCAGAGGAAAGCCTGCACCCCAGCCTTCCGCCTATTCTGCTCCATTGATGGAAGCACACCGGGCATCATTGCTACTCACCCGACCAAAGATGATAGGGGCAGAAAAGGGAATTCCTCTTTACCTTTCAGATGAAAAATTGATGACTGTGTGGAACCTTCCCAGTACCGCTGCGGGGCCTTCCTTTACTTGTATCCTGCTGCTCCGTGTCACAGTGGGAGAGCTGCTCTGGCCTCTCCTCTCAGCCTGTGCCTCCTGCAGTGTGAGCAGCTTTGTGGATAGAGGAGACACCCACACAGACTTGGGCCTGGATAGAGAACTGTGCCCTACAACATAGGTACATTTACATCATGCTCTTTTCCTTGTGTGTGAGCAATCCTTGCTCTTTTCAGATGGTACTATGAGCGTGTGACACCCCAAACACATAGTTAGCATCTGTCCATATCATTAAGGCTCTCGTCAAGGCAGTTATTTCAGCCTTCTGAGGGGTAGTCCCCACGGCTGATGGTTGTGCTTCCATTCCCTGCTCAGTAGCAGTTACTGCATGTCCTGCCTTACAGCCTCCTTGTCTCACAAAACTGCAGCTGCTGGTAAACCAGGCGTCTTCTGCATCTTTTAAGGGTTCATCCTTCAGTTCCGACCGACTGGATGTAATGTGCAGCATCAGTTGTTTCAAAGCAGTGATGTCATCCTGGTTCTCCACCAGGGGAGTTCCGCTAAGGAAAGATACTGGGTTGGCAATAGTAGTTACAATTATTTCTACATCACCCTGCTCTACCAGGATGGCCTGGTATTTCGGGAATCTTTGGGGTGAACAGATGCCATTCAGAGGGACCTTGACAGGCTGGAAAGCTGGGCTCGGGTGAACCTAATGAGGTTCAACACAGCAAAGTGCAAGGTTTTGCACTTGGGCCGGAAGAACCCCAGGCACCTGTACAGGCTGGGAGGAGTTGTCCTTGAGAGCAGCTCGGCTGAAAAAGACCTAGGGGTCCTGATAGATGAGAAACTTAACATGAGCCAGCAGTGCGCTCTGGCAGCCCGGAAAGCAAATAGGATCCTGGGCTCCATCAGGAGAGGGGTGGTCAGCAGGGATAGGGAGGTGATCGTCCCTCTCTACTCTGCTCTTGTGAGGCCCCATCTGGAGTACTGTGTCCAGGTGCGGAGCCCTCAGTACAAAAAAGATATGGAGATTTTGGAAAGGGTCCAGAGGAGGGACAGGAAGATGATCAGGGGGCTGGAGCACCTCCCCTATGAGGACAGGCTGAGGGAGTTGGGTTTGTTCAGCCTGGAGAAGAGAAGGTTGCGGGGTGACCTCATTGCAGCCTTTCAGTACCTGAAGGGAACTTAGTCCCAGGAGGGGAGTAAACTCTTCGAAAGGGCTGATAATAGCAGGACTAGGGGAAATGGTTTTAAGTTGAAGGAGGGAAGATTTAGGTTGGATGTTAGGGGAAAGTTCTTTACTAGAAGGGTGGTTAGGTCCTGGAACAGGCTGCCCAGTGAGGTTGTGGATGCCCCGTCCTTGGAGGTGTTCAAGACCAGGTTGGACGGGGCCCTGGGCAACCTGATCTAGTAAAGGCGTATGTTTGGTGGCCCTGCTAGGCAGGGGGGTTGGAACTACATGATCCTTGAGGTCCCTTCCAACCCGGGTAATTCTGTGATTCTGTGATTCTGTGGGGTGAAAGCCAATGTCCCCCTTTTGTCTCCAATACAGTAAACACTGCATGAGATATTAAAACTGGTATCCTTTGGCCCAGTGTAGATTGATGGGCTTCTTGAATATTGAGCACCAGTGCACCCTGGATATCCCTTACTCACTTCAAGCTGTTTCAAGTTTACCATCAGTCCGTAGCTGTGTATCCATGGTTGGCACCCTCCTGTCATTCCTGGCAACGTATGGAGTTCCTTGGCAGTTTGCAGCTCAGGGGTTGAGCAGATGGCTTCTTTCTTGGCAGTCCTTAAGGTTCAAAGTCCAGCTGTCATCTCCTATCCCAAATACGTCACTTGCTGCTGAGTTAGTTGTGCTTTCTGTAAACCAAGAAACTCAGCAAACTCTCAGTCTATTGTACACAGTCCTTTTGTTGCTGTGGCACCCACGTGCTCCAGTAAAGTTCCACCCTAGGATGGAGGATCCCAGGTCTCAGGCTCACGAGTTGACCAGTTCTCAACAATCATTTAGCTGTTCTCACAACCCTGGGTAACACTGTCCAGGTTCACTGAGTCTCTTCTCCCTCTATTAGGGAGAACAGATACACGCAAGTACTCGTATGCTATCATGAGGAATTCAGTAGGTTACATTTAATTTAGAAGCATGATGCAATCAAAAGCTCGCTTAAATAAAAGCATACCCTTTTCTTTCACTCAAAATAATAGCCCAGAAAAAAATAAAAACAAAACAAAACTCTCATCATAATTGTTAAAGAAATTATCTACTAAATCTCGATGGAGAGTGGAGACACATGCTAGTTTTAGGAACACAGCACTTATCTCATTATCTGAATGCATCTCAAGGCATGCTCCTTGTGAAACTGTGAGAACTTCTATCATTAACAGACGTGTACCATGCCCTGATATATGGTTAAACCGCTTGCAGTGCACTGTCAGATGTACAGGATGGCAGCTGTATGTGCTGTGACCAAATAAACCCCACACTGAAACCTTTCAGAATTTTAGGACCTACAAGTACTGCATTCATATTAAAAGTAAAAAATTCCTAAGCTACACATGTTCTAGGTTTCCATTTGTTAGATACAACATACCTTTGGAAGTAGGCGCCTAAAAAGATATGCCTTCTACTTGCTTCTCTGTCTGGCTCTTCGAAAAGAAGGCCTTTGGAGCAGGAAATGCAAAGGGCAGCTCATTTCTTAACACTGACTCTGCATCAACATTCTCTGTGTTTGCACGCTTCTTAGATGCCACTTTTCTTGTCACTGGAGTTGACAGTGTGAATTCCATATCACCCAGTTGAGTATCATGCCTCGAATGCTGCCAGAGACGGAACAAAAGGTTTTCTGATCACAGCCGGAGAAGTTACTGTCAAAGAAATTCTAACAGCTGAGAAGGTCAGACACAATGCTTATAAAAATATCATACATTATTTGGCTATTGAACAAAACAGTTGAAAACTCTGATTCTCTCCTAGAATAAGTTCGTTTCTTATAGACTGTCAAACACCATTTTTTTATTTGTTCATCTCAATTCTCCATTGAGGATTAACCCTCACCAGCTTATCTAAACATAAATATGAATTATCACTTGGTTTAGTTAAAAATTTGAATAATATCACAGTGGATTTTGTTGTCCAACACAGTAAGATTGAATTTCTTTCGGTACCTTTCAACCTCTGCCTACCTCCAGCCTAACTCCAGAATCTTATTAACTGTGCCTTATCGCTTCCCATTGTGTTTTAAAATCCTCACTGACTCCTTTACTTGTTCCCTTGCTTGCTGTTTCTGTGCAAACCAAACACTGGAGTTAGGGATCACGTCAAACCAACCATGGCCTACAGGTAGAAGGCAACAAAATTTATGCTTAACATACTTCTTTGCTCTATCTTTATCTTCCTTTGGTCAAGGTCCACTAGATACTTAAATATGGAGTAAGCACTAGATACAATGAGAAGCAGATTTCTAGATTAAGAGCTGTATTTTTTCTGTAAGAAACTAGCTGTACATCTTCACACACCTGCTTTGTTTTCTGAGTATTTAGATCGAGTGGAGATTCTTCAAACACTGAAGCTACATCAGAAAATTCCATGGATCCAAACGCATCTGGCACATGGCTGCAGTCTGGCACATCTTCATATGCCAGAGCCTTTTCAGACAGAAATGTTCCACCGAGATTCTTTTGCAGAATTAGAAGGAAGATTTCATCAGAAGATTTCACCACTAAAGTCTAAATAAGATTGGTTTGCAAGTTCCAAACTATGGCTAACAGCTAATGGAAGTCCACAGGCCAGCAGCAACAACTTTTATATTATGTTCTTAATATTCTAATTGTTGATATGACGTTCATATAAAGAGCAGAAGGGAAATTACTCTTAGAGCTCAAGTCATCTTTCACAGCCTGCGTCAACAAGAGCAGCACCTCATAGCCTTTGGTTTCAAGACCTGGACCACAAGCTAGCTAATGATTTTACACAGAATTCCAGAGTTCAAGTCACTGTTTACATTAGGGCTGAAATTGTACTGAAAGCCTTCAAGTTCATCACACTTAATTATCACTGGCACCACACATAACTCCACGTTACATATGTGATCACACGCAACCTGGCAACTTCAGACAATTCCCAAAGCACTCCACTTGCACTTGGCTACTAAAGTACAGAAAAAGGAATTAACATCAGAAATAGCTGCAGTCAAAACCATCTAAGAATCCAAGTCTCCAGGAAACAAGGAAAGCAAATCCTCTCCAGGACTGTGTTCTAAAAGGAAACAGATCAGAAAGGTGAGTTCTTCCCCCCTTTGACCACCCACTCATGTAACGTCCATGTCATTTCTAAGTATGCTGCCCAGACCAAGACTGAGGATGCTTCAGAAGAAGACCTTCCCTGCTAAGCCAAACAGAACAAGTAAGGTACCAAAATATGTAGAGCCAAACGAGGAAAGGTGCTCTAAGAAGGTAAGCATCACAAGAGACCAACAGGAATACTTACACAATCCAAACAATGCACAGTTTCTGTTCCACAAGCTGCCAAGAGGAATGTGTGCAGTACTCACAGCGCACCATGTACACTGCTTACTGCAGTCATACTGCTTCGTAGGACCAGCCCAACTTACTAAAACACTTTAATGAGCAATCCGAACTGTCTGGATCAGCACGGTTCACTTGGAAGGGACCTTCACAGATAAACCTGAAGAGGTGAGGCGACTGCACTATCTAAACCTTAAAGCATATAGGACCTTAAAGCATAAGCTTAAAGCACAGAAGCATGACCAGCAGGTCGAGGGAGGTGGTGCTGCCCCTCCACACTCCTCTCATTGAAACCCCATCTGGAGCACTGCACGCAGTTCTGGAGCCCTCAACACAAGAAGGACTTGGAGATGTTCAGGCAGGTCCAGAGGAGGGCCATGAAGGTGATCAGAGAGGGCTGAAAGCACCTCTACTATGTGCACAGGCTGAGAGAGATGGGGCTCTTCAGCCTGGAGAAGACTCCAAGGAGACCTTAGAGTGGCCTTCCAGTATCTGAAGAGGGCCTACAGGGAAGGCTGGGGAGGGACTTTTCATAAGGGCAGGTAGCAACAGAATGAGGGGAAATGGCTTTACATGGGAAGAAGGTAGATTAGGATTGGATATTAGGAAGAAATGCTTTACTGTGGGTGTGGTGAGACACTGGAGCAGGTTGCCCAGCAAGGCTCCAATATGATTGCTTTGCAAGTTCCAAACTATGGCTAACAGCTAATGGAAGTCCTCAGTCCAGCAGCACAAAATTTTATATTATCTTCTTAATATTCTAATTGTGGATTTGACGTTCATATAAAGAGCAGAAGGGAAATTACTCTTAGAGCTCAAGTCATCTTTCACAGCCTGCGTCAACAAGAGCAGCACCTCACAGCCTTTGGTTTGAAGACCCGGACCACAAGCTAGCTAATGATTTTACACAGAATTCCAGAGTTCAAGTCATTGTTTATGTTAGGGCTGCAATTCTACTGAAAGCCTTCCAGTTCATCACACTTCATTATCAATGGCACCACAGATACCTCACAAAGAAGCATTATGACACCACAAAGGGGCATTATGACGTCAGAAAGGGCATTATGACATCACAAAGGGCATTATGAATCACAAAGGAGCATTATGACATCACAAAGGAGCATTATGATGTCTCAAAGGGCATTATGACGTCACAAAGGGCGTTATGACGTCACAAAGTAGCATTATGACATCACAAAGAAGCATTATGACACCACAAAGAAGCATTATGACATCACAAAGGGGAATTATGACGTCAAAAAGGTTCATTATGACGTCTGAAAGAGGCATTGTGATGTCACAAAGGGGTGTTATGACATCACAAAGGGGTATTGTGACATCACAAAAGAGCATTAAGACATCACAAAGGGGAATTAAGACGTCACAAAGGGCATTATGACGTCACAAAGAGGCATTATCACGTCACAAAGAGGCATTATGAAAACAAAGGAGCCTTATGACGTCTCAAATGGCATTATGACATCACAAAGGGCATTATGACATCACAAAGGGGCATTAAGACATCACAATGGGTCATTATGACGTCAGAAAGGGGCATTATGACATCAGAAAGGTGCATTATGATGTCACAAAGGGTGTTATGATGTCACAAAGGGGCATTATGATGTCACAAAGGGGCGCTGGGAAAAGATCTCTGTGTGGAGATTGCTTCTACTAGAGGTAGTTCTATAAGACTGTTATATAGAGCTGTGCAGGGGCTGTAAATCTGTCTGCAGAGGGTGATGATCAGTTCCAAGTGTCTGCAGTCAATGCTCATGGACAGAGCCCATCCAACCTGGCCTTGAATGCCTGCAGGCCTTGAATGGGGCATCCACAGCCTCCTTGGGCAACCTGTTCCAGTGTGTCACCACCCTCTGAGCAAAAAACATCTACCTAAGATCCAACCTATACCTCCCCAGTCTCAGTTTTAAACCATTCCCCCTTGTCCTATCATTATCCACCCTCATAAACAGCCATTCCCCCTCCTGTTTATACGCTCCCTCCAAGTACTCAAAGGCCACAATGAGGTCTCCCCACAGCCTTCCATTCTCCAGGCTAAACAAGCCCAGATCCCTCCACCTTTCCTCATAGGAGAGCTGCTCCAGCCCTCTGATCATCACAGTGGCCCTCCTCTGGACCCCCCCCAACAGCTCCACATCCTTCCCAGGCCTGGACACAGTGCTGCAAATATGGCCTCACAAGAGCTGAGCAGGAGTGGACAATCACCTCCCTCTCCTGCTGGCCACCCCTTTTTCAGTGCAGCCCAGAACACACATGGATCTATCTTTTCCATACGGATATTCCCATCTGTGTACATATATATACCACACCTACACCCCCACAATCTGCTACAACTCCATAGAATTTTCAAGGTTGGAAAAGACCTGGATGATCTTATGATCTTATGATCTCAGATCTTATGATCTGGATGATCTTATGATCATCCAGTCCAACCATCACCAATACTTCCCAGTTAAATCACATCCCTCAACACAACACCCAAACTTTTTGTGAACTTCCCAGGGTTGGTGACTCTACATGAGAGAAAAGGGCACTCAGATAAGGGATTCTGCATTTGCTATTAGCAGAGGTGGGATGAGACCGAGCACTGCCCCAGTTCCTGGGATAATGCAGAAGGGCTGAGACCTTCCAGCTGCTTCCACCCAGGGTCACACAGCAAAGCCGACCCTGCAGGAGTCTGCATCATTCTTTGCATGGCATTGCTAAGAGGAAGATCCCCCCCCTACCCTTGGCTCTACACTCCAGCTGCTGTCTGCCATCTGTAAAGCCACCACAGCTCTCCTACTGGAGTTCCCATCTGCACAGTGACAGCTTGGTTTCTTCTTACTGTCAAAGCAGCCACAGCCTCAGTGCTTCTCAAATCTCCCCTTTTCAGCTGATTTCCTCTTTCTTGTGGCTGGGCAATTCCTCCCTCTCACAGTCATCCCTCTGCCCCACTCTGTGCCCACAGACCCAGAGAGGGCACACAGAGCCAGCCCTGTCCCAGCTGCTGCTGCTTCACATCTGACAGTCTCAGGAGCTGAGATCCAGGCCGAGACAGCAATGCCCAGACATGGTTTGTAGGACGTTTGTGATAGGAAATAGGGAGGCTTGTGATTAAACCTGCCCCCTAAGGAGGAAGGCAATGCTGCCTGCAGCCCCAGCAGGCATTACAAAACATCCCCATTTACAGGAGGGTTTTAAATAGCACAATTCAGGAACTACAACTGCACAAATTCCCGCATGCCCTGGAATAAGTTTGGGAATGGACATGGTTCTACCACCTGTGCAATGCCATAGAAATAACAACCATCCACCTGTAAACCTCCATCCTCTCCCCTGCTGCACAAAGGGAAGCTCAACAGCAGTGCACAAATGTCCCAGCAATGTCTGAGCACTGCTCTGTGCATCCCAACCTGCTTATCCCATCCACTCCTGGCTGGGCAGCAGGATTGGGGTGGCACATTGCAATGGGCACAGAGGAACATGGAAGCCCCACACATGTGAGGAAGGGGCTGGCTGTGCTCCACACTCACGTTATCAGACGTGATTTGCCCTTCTGTGGAGAGCCTCTGCTCTTTCCCAGCTCATCCTCCAGCGTCTGGGACTCCAGGATCTCATTCAGGCTGTTGTTGGCTGCGGGGCAGCTCCATGAAGAGCCTCCCCTCCACCGACCGGCACACAACAGCCGCTCCCGCGCACTGCGGCTCAGCCAATCGGAGCCGGCGGAGCTGCCGCTGCCCGATGGGACCCCCCCCCCCCACATATTGACCCCCCAGACGAGGAAGAGGAGGAGGAGAGCGACGAGGAGCTGCCGCAGGAGCTGACGTTGGGGCGGGGGGGCAACGCGGGGGGGGGGTCGGCAGTGGGGGGTGGGGGAGGGGGTGGGGCAGCATTACCCCCGGACCCCGTGGACCCCCCCCAGCCAAAGTGCTGCTCTCCAACCCCCGCGGGCTCTTTGTGCAGCCGCTGCCCTCCAGTTATAGGACCCCCCCCCCCATATTGCGCTTTGCTCACCCCCACCTCCGGAACCCCCCCCCCACTCACCACATCGCCCCCTCCCCCCCCGGGTGGGGTTATGGGGGGTGGGGTGGGGTCGACGATGTGCCGTAAGCCGCGCCGGGGTCGTGTGACAAACCCCCCCCCCCATCAAGATGAATGGGGCGCTGTCAGGGGGGGGCTCAGCCGTAAGGATAAAGCGGGGGGGTTAATGACGGGGGGGGGCAGTGCTATAGGGAACGCAACTAATCTAAGCCCCCCCCCCCCACATTAACACCCCATTGTGTGTGGGGGTGGTGGGGGTGGGGCACACAATAACCCCCCCAAAGGCCAAACAGCCCCAACACCCCCCCTCAAAGCCGCTGACTTACGCTGTGCCCCCCCTGCATGAAGGGCCCCCCCCCATCGATTGAGCCCCCCCCAATCCCATCTATAGTTGAGAGCTATGCTTTTTGTAACCCCCCCCTTTTAAAGCCCCCCCCCCCACAATGTTGTGCACGATGTGCTGCCCCCCATGAGCCCCTGACCCCCCCCCTTAAAAGATGGGGTGGGGGGGGTGGCCTCGGACCCCCCCTCCTTTAAACGATGGGGTGGGGGGGCGGATTGTCACTGCCCCCCAACACCAAAATGGACACCCCCCTTTTAAAGGATGGGGTGGGGATGGGGGGGTGGGGGGTGAAGGTGATCTCGCCCCCCCCCCCATTAAAACGGACCCCCCACCCCTTTAAAGGATGGGTGGGGGTCGGTTACGGGCCCCCCTGGCGCTGTGTGTGCATGTGCCCCCCCCCCGTTTTGCTCCCCCCGTGGCGCAGTGTGCTGGGAAAGGATCTCTGTGTGGAGATTGCTTCTACTAGAGGTAGTTCTATAAGACTGTTATATAGAGCTGTGCAGGGCCTGTAAAGAGAGTTGAGGGGGACTCTAGTGGGCATATGGGGCTGTGGTGGGCAATAGGAGGACTAGGGGCTCTAGGGGGCTCTGAGGGTGTGTAGGGGTTGTGGATCAGGTTGGATCTTAGGAAGATGTTTTTCACTCAGAGGGTGGTGACGCACTGGAACAGGTTGCCCAAGGAGGCTGTGGATGCCCCATCCCTGCAGGCATTCAAGGCCAGGCTGGATGTGGCTCTGGGCAGCCTGGTCTGGTGGATGGCGTCCCTGCACATAGCAGGGGGTTGGAACTGGATGATCTTTGGGATCCTTTTCAACCCAGGCCATTCTATGACTGTACAGTTCCATAGTGGAACAAATATAATATGCTAACTATGTAAAACATGGAGTCAGACCTGTGTGATTTGTCCACACCAGGAGGTGATTAGAAAACAATTTGTAAGCTACAAAGCTGCTTGCTGGAAAGGAAAAGAAAATAAAACTACAAGAAAAAGGGAAATCATTTCTTCCTGAAAATAGGAAGAATTATAGATCTGACATGAAATTTGAGTGAAGCTCCTGATTTTATGAAGCTATTCCCATTATTTTCTTGGTGCTGTGTTTCCCAAATGAGTGGTTTCTGGCTCTGCTGCAGCACCAGTCTGCATGTGAACATCAACTCTGTTCACCATCTGGGAAGATTAGGACTTCCCTTCTCCTACCAGCACCACTGAATTACAGTTACTCAGTGGTTAAACAAAGGAATCCTTAAAGAAGGGTTTACAGCTGTCCTGTTGTCTGAAGTGCTTGGGGCATTCTGATGCTATTAAGCTCTATGTATTAACAAGTTAAAAAAGAAAAGGTAGGCATCTGATTGTTGTGACAGTTTCTAAGCGATTTGGAAAGCTGTACCACCCAACCACTCCTTCTATTTGATGGAGGTGACAAAGCTCAGTTTAATTTCTGACTGCTGTTTAAATTCTGAAGCTCGAGCTGGTTCCTGGAGCAGAAAAAGCTCGGAAGCTGTCCCTCCTACAAGCAGGCACCTCTGAGCAAAATATGACATCTCAGTTTCTGATGGTAAGGTCAGGAGATCTGATTCCAGCATCTAGCTTTTGGCTTAATACTGTGTTAGTGGGACCTTTGGCATCTAGCACTTAATGATCTTGAAGGTTTCTTCCAACCCAAGCCCTCCCATGATCCTATGATTCTGTGATTTCATTCAGGTTTATTGAGATGAGTTCTCCTGAATGTGCTGTTCTCCATATGATTATAATTGGAGTCCAGATGGGTGACTGAAACCAGACACCAAACTTTCTGATGGCCAAAATTAAATGAAATCAATCCTTTACTGTGTCAGTAGTCTGTAACTAGAGCCCATCAGGTAATTCCCAGCCTCCTGCCTGTATCAGTGGCTGCACACAGTGAAAAAGTCTGATGGGATTTTAACCTCTAAAATGTTCCAAAGCAACCAGAGGGTGAATATATTCACTATGTAAATACCTGCAGGAATAAGCTTGTCATGTATGTCCTCCGGTACCACAGTAGTTAATGGTGGGACTCAGTAGGTCATGCTGAAAGTTGAGTCTGCTGATTTTGAAGGTCTTTTGAAGGTCTTTTCCAGCCTACATGACCTTATGCTAATATTTCTGAAATTTATTTCTGTTCAGCTCCCAGAAAACCTCCCACCCAGCCCCCAACTGACCCCGTGGTGAAAAATAAAACAGAAACCTCAGTGACGCTGGCATGGTCCCCTCTGAAGATGCACCGCCCCATTCCAGTCGATGGCTACATTGTGGAATGCAAGAAACTAACTGGCTTCACCTGGGTGAGGTGCCACGAGTCTCATGTCCCCGTCCCAGAGTTCACGGTGAGCAATCTGTCTGAAGAGGCTGATGATCAGTTCCGAGTGTCTGCAGTCAATGCGCATGGACAGAGCCCGTCTCTGGAATTCCCAGGGAGCGTGCACCTTGGTAAGCACAAAAACCCCAATGGAAATGGGTCAGTGTGTGCTGAGCAGCTGTGTTGGTTCCCTAAAGATGCTTCCTTTGACTTTAAGGTTAGCAGTGCATTAACACACCAAAGGCTTTCCTTTATTCCTAGTTCTCCTATCTCCTATCAACCTCCAGCTACCACTAAAGTGATACGAGTTGTTTCTGTGACAGAGACATGAATATCCTTATCTTTTGATATCTCACATGTGCAAGAGGCAGAACTTTCTGTAACAGATCTTAAGCACAGAAGTGCTTCTTCTAGCACTCATGCAAAGGGAGAAGTAGAAATGTACCTATGATTTAATCTTCCATCTCTAAATGAGATACCAGACTTGCATCTAAAGAGCATTAAGACATACATGTTCTTCCTCAGACCCAGTCCTGGCTGTGAAATCCCCCCTAACAACTGGTGAAGCTGTACCTGGAGGGGATGCCATGTTTACTATTGACCTTACAACAACGTGCAAGCATGCCAGCTGATGAATGTCTGCAGTTCACAGCTATTGGCCAGTGCATTCAGTCAGCAGGTTTACCACTGCATGACCATAGAGCAGTACTTTCAGCTGCAGGTTCAGACAGCCTTTCTGATTGCACTGGAATAGTTTAGAAGTAGGGGAGCAATCATTCCAATAATATCTCTATCAATCAGCTTTGCATGACAAAGTAGAACAAATAAACATTCATGATGGGAGGACCTGTTTGTCATTGGGTGGAAACCTCTGCAGAAGCATGTTTAGAGCATTATTAATCAGTAGAAGGAGATGTTTGGTTGATTTTTACTTAGTAAATCCAGCAAGAAGACCAAATGAAATATCGTGAATTGCTCAGCACTGACACAATGATGAGTGCAGGAACAGAAGGTGATACTTTTTCAGAGATGTTGCAGCAAACATTGACCACGTTAGCCTGATATAAATTGAAATAACGAGGCCTTTGCTCCTGACAGGTGCTGCAGTGAGATTTACCAAGAAGAGCAAAGATGTAGAAAAGATCTGCGCTTGGCTGCGTGAGGAAGCCAAACTGCAGGCTGAGCTTTCAGACACAGGCGCTACTGTGGAGTGGATGAAGGATGGGAAGGAGCTCAAGGCCAGTGAAAATTATGAACTGCAAATTGTGGGGAAGAAACACACCCTGAAAATTCACAACGACTCAATGGATGATGCTGCAAGTTATCAGTGCATCTGTGAGGGGGATAAAATGCTCTATCAGCTTTCAGTGAAAGGTATGTGACAGTCTGGGCTGTCCTCTTCCTGCCCAGGGCCAGCAGACTGCATTCACCTGACTCCCCGACAGTCCAGCTGTTGTCAGACAGCATCTGGGGTGTTTTCACTGGCTGTTTTGACTTGAACTGGCCAATCTGCTTTGTAGAGCCATTTGATTTCTGTGTTCTGTCCTGTGATTCGTCCCTAAGATATAGAGGAAATCAAGGGAAAGACAGGAAAAAGAGCATCCCAGCCTTCCTGCTCTTCTGTCAGGGTGGCCACAAGAGATGATGTCAACATCTCTTTTTGTAGCAGTGATCCCAAATGTAGAAAACACCTGTGAAGAGTCACAGGGACTAAATTGATGGAGAGCAGAACTTCCTGCCAAGGCTTGTCAGCTAGTCTTAATTTTGCTTTTCTTCTCTCTCTTTGTCATGTTAGCATAATATTTCATACTGGCAGGTCTGCCCATAGAATTAACTGGCACAGGCTGCCCAGGTAGGTGGTGGGATCCCTGGAGGTGTTCAGGAGCTGTCGAGATGTGGCCCTGATGGATGTTATCAGGGGGCATGGTGGGGTGGGTTGGGGTTGGAATCAAAGGAGGACCCCCATGTATTTCATCGGGAAGCACTACTGGTAATAAGACCTTTGGAGCAAATCCTGGTAGGGCCACGCTCAGCTGGTCCAGTCTGGAGGCTGTTTCTCCTTACTGCAGTATCTGCAGTGAAAACCAGCAGCTGCTTTTGTGTGGTTGGGCTCACATCCAGCAGTGGTGACAGGACTACAATGATAAGAGACAGTTCCTGAAAAAATGAATGAAATTTGACTGTATGATAGGATGGAGTTAAATGTATTGACAGGATCTCAGTCATCCCAGTGTCCATCAGCTGGCTCTCGAGCTCCTAAATACAGGCATTCTGTAGAACATTGTTGAATTTGTATTATACATGCGTGTTCTTGGAACTGCAGAACAAATGCATGCATAATCCAGACTTTGATTTTAGCAGCTCTGACTGCGCTGTCTCAACAGACCCAACTCAGTTGTGTGCGCTGTTTTGAAATGATATGTTAACAAGAAGTTGGAAAACAAGCTCAATTACCCTCAGTAAAATAGGACCGTGGACTTAGGCTTGAACTTTTGGCTAAGACAGTGGTGAGATTTTGAATCTTTGAAGTCAATTATTCCACTGTGTGTTAATAAGGGCCAGTTTTATCAACTAACTTTTGCACTCCAATTAATTTCCATAAAGGAATTCTTTTTTTTCTTTTTTCTTTTCAGTCCTAAGTGATATCTCTATCTTTGAGGCTTGATTTGTTTGCCAGGGTGTTACAGTGCAGTAATAGATACCCCCTCCATTGATTTCCTTCTAGTTTGCTTGTTCCAATTCTTTCCTCAGTTTTCCTATTTTAGACATTTTCTTGAAGCCTTGGGCTTCTTCCTTTGGCTCTGTCCCCTGTACAGTGTACGTCCTTCAACTTGTGGAGATAAGGTAATCTGGTACGTGGTTTATAAAAGCTGCCAATTTGCCAGCTTCTGAATTAGAATCTAGCAATTAGAACTAGGATTAAACGTGCACGTTTGATCTTATGATAAATGAATGCCTCATGGTCACCAATGTCCCTGCAGTTCTTTACCATCATATGTATTTTGTGTCTTCATATTTTGTTTCAGCACTGGCAAACTTCGTAATCAAAGAGACAAGTGGAGGAGTAATCAGGGCCGTTGCTGGAAAACAAGCTGAATTTGTTTCTGAGACCTCTGAAGCCAATGTCATGGTGAAGTGGTACAAAAATGGCAAAGAAATCAAGACCAGTAAGAAATTCACAATGGAAGATAAAGGGAAACTGCATAAGCTTGTGGCTTCAGCTGTAACGAAAGAAGACGAGGGAACATACATCTACACAATTGGAGATGACACTCTGATTTTTGATTGGAAAGTCTCAGGTAAGTTTGTGAGGCAAACATAGGATCACAATCCATGTAAAGCACTTCAGACTTAATTCATTTTATTTGTCCAACACTGTGGGTTTCCAGTATTTAGGACAAAGATTGCATAGCTCTATTGAAGCAATTCTGACCTTCCTGTTGTCCCTATGCAAATCCACAGTATGAGCAAATAATGTAACTGTGTTGTGATGAATTCAAGACAGCCTTAGCTCCAGCTGGGGCTGGAGTCACGACTTGAGCCCTGACATCTGGGCTTCATTCATCTAGTTCATGTATTGCCTCAGCACTTACATCATCTTTAAACCTATGACTGAAATGGTCCTAAGTTATTAGCATGGGAATCCTGTCTCCTCTTTGGACAAATTAAACTCCACATTTGGAGAGTTGAGTGTCTCCTGCTGTACCCGAAGGACATTGTGATCTCTGAGGTGTCTCCCTGAGGTGCTGTAAGCACAGCCATTAGCTCATAGTGCAAGTAAAGCACTGTTAGGTCAAGCCTGGAGGAGTAATGCTTGTCACTGACATGTTCCTGTTCAGGGTGGAGCTGGAGGGTAAAATAACACAAGAAATTGTCATTGAAATTCAATATCTGTGAAATTCAGCTGGTTGCATTCACAGAACCTGGCGTTAAGATCTGTTTTCTGTTTTATATCTTGAGCCTATTTTCCATAACCCAGTCCTCATTTATGAACTGAAGCTCTACTGAAAGCCTTTCGCTGTGTATGCTCATGCTGCAGTGCAGCGCTTGTGACCTTTAACAGCACATTCACGTTCCTCTGATCACAGGATCCTTACGGTTGATTAAGACCCTCTAGTCTGACTGCTCACCCATCACCACCGTGATGCTCACCATCAGCTTAGCTAAAAACTCAGCAGAGATGATAGATCAAGCACAACACTGGATTTGGGGTGGCTAGAGATTCCTAAGATATTGAAGGATTGCTTGCAGGTGGTGTTGGTTCAGGTATTCACCCTGCATCCCACCTGCTGTTCTGTTTGGTTGAGATTCATGCATTCTGCAATTTCACTTTGTAATTCAAAGACCCTGGCTTTATCTGTTGAAAAACTGATCTAAAACAAGCCAAGAAGACTCCGTTGGAACTGGTTGATGCAGAACAAAGGCATCCCCAAAGGACAAGTTGCACTGTTTGATGAACATTATTGGATGAGAGCTAAGCTAAGATTTAAAAAGTTCTGGGGCTGTCTCTGAGCATCAAATACAGAGGAAGCCTGCATGATTCCCTGAGAATGGATACCTCCTACTTTGGTGTAGGGTTAAGGGAACACTAGCAGTAACTCCTATCACAAAATGTCGCATGGCTCAGACAAAATGCCATCAAGAGGGCTTAATTAGGAGCACCAAATGGTCGCAAGATGGTCTTAGGGCAGGGAAGTAATCTATCTATGTGATATTGATTGATGCTATTAGTTCTTAACAGCTTGACTCTAGAAGGACTGTTGTTCTTTGGTCACCTAGTTATAAAAGAATAAATGGCTCCTGTCTATTACAATTTTTAACGCATTTTTTGTTCACTGATGCCATAAATGTTCCTGGCATAGTAATTGGCCTTGGTATATTCAGTGACTGAAAGCAACAGTTGTTGCTCTAAGAAATGCAGTACAAAGCTAGGTCTGCCTGTAGCTGACAGCCATCAGCTTGCTCCTCAGGCAGGTTCTGTCTGTGTATGGGAGATCACAATGTGAACCACTGATTGATCAGCTGAGGCAAGTGTGGGGTCAGCTGTGGGAGCACAGGTGAAAGTTATGTAGCTGTGCTCCCTGGAGGGGTGGAGTTCGACTCCACCTCCTCTGAGACCTCATTTAAGGGCTGACCCTCACTGAGGCAGCATCTCTTGGAGATTGCTCACCAGGGAGGATCACCTCAGCTCTGGTGAGTTCCCTTTTCCTTATATCTTCTGTATTTCTACCATTTTACTTGTAATTGCTATCCTTGTTAATACCAGCATAGTTATTGCCAATACATTTGGCAAGCCAGGCAGGAGCCACTGACTTGGCATCTAGAAATATAAGGAAAAAAAAAAATGTCCTTTGTGTGGAAAATCTTTAATTGGTACAAGGGGGAGAAGACCACCCCCTTAGGGACATGCCTTCCTGGACAAATTCCAGGTTTTGAGGTGTCCCCATATTACCAATTAGCAACAATTATTGAACAATGGGGCCCTTTAAGAGTACCAAATAACATGGACGCCTATTGTCTAACTGATTACTTTCTAGGACTACAAAAAGATATATTAATTACAAAAGAAAAGCGAATGGCTGCATCTATGGCAGCCTGGCCATTATTAAATGCTTTAAATCGGGCAGAGATAAAATCAAACAACATTGCACATGAAAATGAATTGTTAAAGGCCCGTATTGAAAAATTGGAGGGTGAGATCAATCTATTGACAGGAAAAAAACCGTCATTTTCTTCCTCCAACCCTCAAATTAGATACATTTCATTTAATGACGATCAAGATCCTGAAGAAATGAATCAAAATAAGATCACTAAATCTGATCTAGAAAAACCATCTGAGACGGACTCACTAGAAGTCCGTCCAGTAATAACTCAAAAAACAAAGAAAATTCAAGATCGACCAGCAGGAGTGCCTCCTGATCAATGGCCCCCTGCCGAATCTGTTTTACATGTAACAGCCCGTCCATATACACCTACTGAACTCATGGACCTAGTGCAACGATTTAGGCAAAGGCCAAGGGAAAGTGTTCCGGCTTGGTTATTACGGTTATGGGATTCAGGGGCAGATAGTGTACTGGTTAGTGGCCCCGAAGTATCTAAGTTGGCCACAATAACAGTACATCCTGCCCTTCGGCAGAGACTGTATGCTGGGACTCAGTTCCCTGAGGAAAACCATTCAATTGTAGAATGGATAATGGCTGCTTGCCGCATGGTGTGGACAAATAAAACTGACATGCCAGTAAACACAGGGATGTGGTCTTCTATGGAAGACCTTCAAAATTATATACGCGAATTAGGTATGAGAGAGGCTATCTACGAAGACACATTCGATAGCCCTGATATGGTTAAATTTTCTGCGGGAATGAGGGACCTAATTTTACAGTAAGCACCCTCTCATATGTATGGAACCTTGGTTTCCATACTTAATCCAGTAGTATCCGCAGAGGCAGTAGTCCAACAAGCCGCCCAATTGGTAGCAGACCTCGGAGAAACTGAGCGTTTACGAGCTAAGCGCAATATCAGGGTGATTGAGGATGCCGAGGCTTTTCCAATAGTGCGAGCCAGAAGATCGGCCCCGCGAACTTCTCGGGCAGGACCTGTTAGGGTATCCCGGAAACAAATGTTTAATGATCTGCTCCGGGCAGGCGTTCAGTTTTCAAAAATTGATGGGCAGCCCAATCAGGTTCTCCTTCAGTTGTGGAAGCAACTGAAGGATGAACAAAAATTTCAGAATAAACCCAAAAGGCCAGGGATAAGATTTATAGAGCGGCGACCAACAACAACATGGAATTTAGAAGATTTTATAGTTCCAAATAGGAAAAAGAAGCCACCTCAGGTGCCTCGGGTTATGACACCGGAGGTATCGGAGGTAAAAGACTTGAATCTGGCTCAGTTCATGGCTTGACGAGGGATGTCAGTCCTCCTAGGGCCTCTAGACGGGACCGGAGGCCCTATGTGGAACTGACGATATACTGGTCCCGAAAGAATATACAGAAGGTTATGGCCCTAGTTGATACCGGGGCAGAGACATCTATAATATATGGAGACCCAACTAAATTTAAAGGTAATAGAGTGATGATTGGAGGTTTTGGGGGACAAACCATTCCGGTCACCCAAACCTGGGTAAAACTGGGGGTCGGGCGTCTTCCACCACGGGAGTACAAGGTATCCATTGCCCCAATTCCAGAGTATATATTAGGAATTGATATCCTGTGGGGTCTGGCTCTCCATACAACAGTGGGAGAGTTCCGATTGCGGCAGAGATGCATTAGTATCCGGGCAATCCAGACAATATTGAGAGGCCATGCAAAACATGAGCCTATTTGTTTGCCGAAGCCACGCCGGATTACTAATGTGAAACAGTACAGACTCCCGGGTGGGCAGGATGAAATAACAAAGACGGTGCAGGAATTAGAAAGAGTGGGTATTATAAGGCCTGCACATAGCCCATATAACTCCCCAATATGGCCAGTGTGAAAACCGGATGGAACATGGAGGATGACAGTAGACTATAGGGAATTAAATAAGGTCACGCCACCTGTTCATGCGGCTGTACCCAATATTGCCTCCCTAATGGACACACTAAGCAGGGAAATCAAAACATATCACTGTGTCTTGGATTTGGCGAATGCATTCTTCAGTATTCCAATCAGTGAAGAATCGCAAGATCAGTTTGCATTTACATGGGAAGGGAGGCAATGGACTTTCCAGGTCCTACCCCAAGGGTACGTACATTCGCCCACTTTTTGTCATAATTTAGTGGCACGTGATCTGGCTAAGTGGGAAAAGCCAAATAATGTCAATTTATATCATTATATTGATGACCTCCTGTTAACATCCGATTCGTTAGAGGCGGTGAGACAAGCAGCAGATTTGTTGATAGCTTACCTGCAGAAAAGAGGGTGGGCTATAAACCCACAGAAGGTGCAAGGTCCGGGGCTATCTGTAAAATTCCTGGGAGTAATTTGGTCCGGGAAAACCAAAGTACTACCCAGTGCGGTAGTAGATAAAGTCCAAGCGTTTCCAGTCCCTACAACATCAAAACAATTGCAAGAATGTTTGGGTATATTGGGGTATTGGCGCTCCTTTATACCTCATTTAGCTCAGCTATTAAGGCCATTATACAAGCTTACAAAGAAGGGTCAATCATGGAATTGGGGAAAGATAGAACAGGATGCTTTCCAACAGGCAAAACTGGCAGTTAAACAAGCTCAGGCGTTGGGTATATTTGATCCGACCCTCCCAGCTGAACTAGATGTTCATGTTACTCAAGATGGTTTTGGCTGGGGCCTGTGGCAACGCCAGAGTTCTGTTCGAACCCCCATTGGATTCTGGTCTCAGGTTTGGCACGGAGCAGAAGAACGATATAGCATGATTGAGAAACAGTTATTGGCTGCCTATTCGGCATTACAAGCAGTAGAGCCGATAACGCAAACAGCAGAGGTCATAGTTAAGACTTCATTACCAATCCAGGGGTGGGTGAGAGATTTGACTCACCTTCCTAAGACGGGGGTGGCCCAAGCACAAACGGTGGCACGATGGGTCGCCTATCTAAGCCAGAGAAGCAGTCTGTCTTCATCTCCACTTAAAGAAGTACTACAGAAGATCCTAGGCCCAGTGACGTATCACAGTGATACATCAAAAGAACCGATGGTTGCTCCACCAGAGAAGAGTCCCGTTCAGGAAGGAAGATGTCCTATTCCTGAAGATGCCTGGTATATGGATGGGTCCAGCAGAGGCAACCCGAGCAAGTGGCGAGCAATAGCATACCATCCCTCTACTGAGACCATCTGGTTTGATGAGGGGGATGGTCAAAGCAGCCAATGGGCAGAATTGCGAGCCGTGTGGATGGTTATAACTAAAGAACCTGGTGACGGCGTCCTGAACATCTGTACAGATAGTTGGGCTGTGTACCGGGGGCTCACTCTGTGGATTACGCAATGGGCTACCCAGGAATGGACTATCCACGCCCGACCGATTTGGGGTAAAGACATGTGGGTAGACATTTGGAATACGGTCAAACACAGGACAGTATGTGTCTACCATGTCTCTGGTCATCAACCCTTGCAGTCACCAGGAAATGATGAAGCTGACACACTGGCCCGAATCCGATGGATTGAGAATTCACAATCTGAAAATATTGCCCGTTGGTTACATCAGAAGCTACGGCATGCTGGACAGAAGATAATGTGGGCAGCTGCTAAAGCATGGGGGCTGCCTGTACAACTATCTGATATCGTTCAAGCATGTCAGGATTGCGATGCTTGCTCAAAGATGAGACCGAGACCGTTGCCTGAAACAACATCCCACATTGCTAGAGGATATAGTCCTCTTCAGAGATGGCAGGTCGACTACATTGGGCCCCTCCCTCGGTCTGAGGGGGCGAGATATGCCCTGACCTGCGTTGACACTGTAAGTGGACTGCTGCAAGCCTATCCTGTACCAAAGGCAAATCAAGCATACACAATTAAGGCACTTACTAAACTGATGTCTGCATACGGGACACCTCAAGTTATCGAGAGTGACCAAGGGACTCACTTCACTGGAGCGATGATACAGCGCTGGGCAGAAGAAAACAACATTGAATGGCGATTCCACCTGCCATATAACCCAACAGGGGCAGGCCTTATTGAACGTTATAATGGTATCCTTAAGGCTGCCCTGAAAACAGACTCTCAGTCCCTGCAGGGGTGGACAAAAAGATTATATGAAACCGTGCAGGACCTGAATGAAAGACCTCGGGATGGCAGACCCAGTGCCCTGAAAATGTTACAAACTATATGGGCCTCCCCTCTTAGGATCCAAATTACAGGCACCGATAATAAGGTAAAACCGCAGGTTGGTACTGAAAATAATCTTCTGCTCCCTGCCCCTGAGAATTTAGAACCGGGAATCCATAAGATAAATTGGCCTTGGAAGGTGCAGGTAGGACCCAAATGGTGTGGCCTACTTGCACCTTGGGGGAGATTATTGGAGGTGGGAGGTTCAGTCACCCCCTCGGTGATAGGTACATGGCCTACTGACATCGTGGTCAATACTCCGGCCTTTATTGCTAAAGGAACACCTATTATGTCCCTATGGCAGATCAAGACTCCTCCTCTGGTGCCAGATATAGTTATACAGCCACAGATATCTGGCCAGAGGGTATGGTATCGGAGGCCGGGACATAATCCAGTACAAGCAGAAGTATTGACCCAAGATAAGAATACGGCCTGTATCTTGCCCTGGAGGGCGGATCTTCCCCTCCTAGTACCCTTGAAACATCTATATTACTCCCCTTAAGATTGATTCTAAGCCTCTAGGACCATTACTCTGGACTGATGAAACGCAGACGGACCTGCACTTCAAGATGATTTGTCTCCGGTAACATCTATCAAGCACTGGCCCATGGAAGATCATAAACACCCATCCAATCATCATCATTTGAATAATATCAACATCTAATGCGACGGGAGATTGTATCAGCGTCGTGATTGGGTCTCTGTAATAAGGGGAACTCACCTAATCATTGGTTCACGTTGTGAAGGGGTGGAGTGTATGGGAGATCACAATGTGAACCACTGATTGATCAGCTGAGGCAAGTGTGGGGTCAGCTGTGGGAGCACAGGTGAAAGTTATGTAGCTGTGCTCCCTGGAGGGGTGGAGTTCGACTCCACCTCCTCTGAGACCTCATTTAAGGGCTGACCCTCACTGAGGCAGCATCTCTTGGAGATCGCTCACCAGGGAGGATCGCCTCAGCTCTGGTGAGTTCCCTTTTCCTTATATCTTCTGTATTTCTACCATTTTGCTTGTAATTGCTATCCTTGTTAATACCAGCATAGTTATTGCCAATACAGTCTGGATGGAATGAAGGGCATGAAATACTGATGTGCTCATCAAACGCTGCTTGTTAGCTTAGAGACAAGGTGTTGAATTGGTTTGTTCATGTATTGCAAACAGGTTACTTAGCTGCCTTCATTTTAGCTTCAGAAGAACATGTGCAGAATACAGAATTGATTAGAAGAAATAAGAACTGTCTGCATAGAACTTACTCTTTCCTTACACAGGAGAATCAAGCACACGTTTGTATGTGAGTACCTCCAGAGGTGAAACTTGATCCCCCAGATGTAATGAGCAGAGACATTACAATCAGTTCTAACTGTATCTTAATGCTGTGCTGAATAAGCCTGAGTCAGGATGTAAACCACTTTCTCTTTTTTTCTTCAGATGAAGCCATTAATTTTGTCAGCAAGTCCAAAACGACTCCAGAAATATCAGTCAGTCCTTCTGAAGACCTGGAGCTGGTGTGTGAGGTGTCAGCTGCAAGCGGAGCTGTCATATAGAAGAAAGATCAAATAGAGGTGAAGCAGGACCAGAGGACAACCATCATCTCCCAGGGGACGCACCGCAAGCTCATGGTCAAAAATGTGACCCTGAAAGACCAAGGGAGCTACAGCTGTGAAACAAAAGATGACAAAGCAACATTCCAAGTGAAAGTCAGAGGTGAGAAAATGCTTGGAATCCCAGAGATAAAGGAACACTTCATTTTGTGTGTCTTGCATTTGGAGGATCAACTTACAGCCTCTCTGGTGCAAAACATTTTGGCTATAGGACTTTCTTTGTCATCTAGTGTCATAGCAACACTTTTCTACATGTGCTTTTCCATCCAGGAATGAATTACTGCAACAAACAATAGGCAAGGAGGGTAACTTGTGCAGCTCTTGTAGTCAGCTGGTGTCTGCAGGGTTACAGTGCAAGAGCACACCAGGCATGCAAGGAGTGAGAAAAGGGGAGGTGTTTGATGAGATCTGGTTACAAAATTTGAATGACACAATGAGGTGGAAAATGCCACTAATCAGACTCATAAATGGCCTGGGTTGCAAAGGCCCACAGTGCTCATCCAGTTCCAACCCCCTTCTTCCTATGTGCAGGGTTGCCAACCAGCAGCCCAGGCTGCCCAGAACCACATCCAGCCTGGCCTTGAATGCCTGCAGGGATGGAGCATCCACAGTCTCCTTGGGCAACCTGTTCTAGAGGGCCATTCCCTTCTGATTTACTGGAAATGTAGAGAGACATCAGAAGAAACAAAGAGAAGGGAGGAGGTTCAGCAGTGCATGCAGGTGTTCTAAATCTCATGTCCAAATCTGCTATCAGACTGCGAAATGTTTAGATTTATGATATGATATGAAATGATATGCCTATTCATTTCCCAAGGCAAAATAGAGGGGAAAGTATTTTCCTGTCTTAATGAGGCATCATGATGGTCCCTGTGAAGGGCAAGTATAATGAAAATGGGGAACTGGAGTAAGCTCTGCAGCAGACTACAGCAAAATGGTGTGACTGTTGTGATGTCCCTGCAGAGAAAGAAGACGTGTTTACAAACAAGGACAAGGTACAAAAGGAGGTGAAGGCTGCACTGACTCAAAATGCCACGCTGAGCTGCGAGGTGGCCCAGGAGAAGATGGAGGTGAAGTGGTACAAGGAGGGGAAACTGATCACCTCGAGCAAGAAGTTCAAGGTGGAGTCAGAGGGCAAACAGTGTCGGCTGGTGGTGATCCAGGTAGAGAAGAAAGATGCAGGGGAGTACAGCTGCGAGGCTGCTGGCCAGAAACTCACCTTCAAGATTCATGTCACAGGTGAGAGAGAACACATTTTGGCCTTTCATTCTAGAATGTTTTAGAAAACGGTCATTAGTTTGTAAGTTTTCCCTGCTATGCTTAAAATTTTTGGAGCTGAACTTTGGGGTGGTTAATTTCTGATGAGGAAATTGAACAAATTATTCTAAATACAGTTGTGAGGCAGCTCCATCTTTTAAAATCTTCAGGAATTTCCTTTTGCTGTGGGAATGAGGCCATAGACAAGAAAGTTCTGATTGCACTTCTCCATTCCCACGTGCCTGTACCACTAGAACAACTCTGCAATGCAGCTGCGTCTCAGGAAGTTTCAGAACAGGGGCTTTGTGTCAAGCACTAGGGGGTGTGCTCTATGTAACATGTTTTTGTCTTGGAAGGGCTCATTTAGCATGGGAGAGAATACTACAGGAATGTTTTGTATAAGTTGATGTTTTGAAGACATAAGTAAATGGCAGCTAGGGGACGAAAGAGTCATGAGAGTCATACAAGAAGCATCACAGAATGCCTTTTGTTGGAAGGGACCTGGAGGATCATCCAGTTCCAATCTCTGTCCTGGAAAGGAACACATTCTTTGTGACTAGGTTGCTCTAACACCCATCCAGCCTAGACTTGAATGTTTTCAGGGATGGGGCATCCATAAATTGCACAACTTCTCTCCACATCATTCTCTTGGGGCATCAGACTGGGAGAACTGATTCATTTTTCTGACTCCTTCCCCAAAACCTGCTCTTCTTTCAAGAGGCCAAACTAATGTATCTCTCTCTTTTCAGAGCCAGAATTTGTATTTACAAACAAGGAGAAGGTACAGAAGGTGGTGAAGGCTGCAACAACAGAAAAATGCCACGCTGAGCTGCGAGGTGGCCCAGGAGAAGATGGAGGTTGTCATCAATTTATAAGCAATGAGCCAATAATGTTCCAATTATAAACTTTTATTAATTGTAGCGGGTAAAACTAAAAGGCAATTCAGCGCTGGGCGACAGGGGGATTATTGTTCCTCCAACTGCCGCGCCGTCCCGTCCCTTGCAACTTCTTTTGTATTGTCCATCCCGAGCGTATTGTCCTTTAATTGGTCGGTTGTGATCGTGCGACTTGGTGTGTCGTTCCTTGGTTGGTCCTTCCGTGGAACTTTGTATCCATCGGGGCGCGCTTTGCCTGTAACTACGCAGAGTACACAATCTACCCATAAAATTAGAGTGTTCTGCAACCTTTGTGGCCTCCATATTCCACCATTATATCCCGGTCCTAATGAACAAGCACTCCACCACAATGCTACCACATCCCGGTCTTAATGAGCAAACATTTTATCACAGAGGTCAAGTGATAAAAGGAGGGGAAACTGATCACCTCGAGCAAGAAGTTCAAGGTACAGTCAGAGGGCAAACAGCGTCGGCTGGTGGTGAGCCAGGTGGAGAAGAAAGATGCAGGGGAGTACAGCTGCGAGGCTGCTGGCCAGAAACTCACCTTCAAGATTCATGTCACAGGTAAGACAGGTGTTGTCTGAAATACAGCAGAGAACAGTAAAGTAAAATCTAGTTTCTATTATACTGCACCTGGATCACTGTAGTCTGTGCTGAGGTTTTTTCCCTAGACTTGATTGTCTGGGTTTGTAGAAAGTATTTGGTTTCAGTATGACACAAAGACCTGTTTCAGTCTGTCTGTAGAGCAATAATTAGTAATATATGTACAGTGGAAGCAATATTCAAGATATTATTCAAATCTCTCCTGTGCCTGAGATCCCAAACTGTAATTCTTGTTCACCTAAACATTTGACTAAGATAAGTATGTGCAGTGAGGCTGGAGTGCATGTTCTACGTGCAGCCTTTCATGGCAGGAGAAGCAGGAACTTCTCCTAGTAGTACACTGCCTTTTTACTATGCCTTTATGTTGGAGGCTGCATCTGGATAGGTGAGTCTGCTACTCACAGTAAGAGACCTGGTAGAGCTGACTATTGCCAGAGCTCAAAGTAAGATAGATATCTGCAAATCACACACAAAGAACAAAGGACTGCGTTGGTGAGCATATTTCCTTTGTGCCTTTGACAGTCACAGTTGTGGCAATGGTAGAGGCCATGAGGAGTCTGTTCAGGAAGCCAGGAGTACTGTTCTGGGTCATGAAAAGGCAGCCAGTGGTTTGACTATCACATGTTTATGTGTTTTGATGTTTCACAGTGGGTCTTAAGTAAAAGGAACTCAGGTTTTGGTTGCCTGCAGGACAGATGTTCTTTTGGGTTCAATATGTTTGCATAGTGACTTGCAACCATGGGACTGGTGTTCAAGGACCCTCTTGGTTCCTTCAGTTCCTAGGTTCTTTCTTGCCTAGATTTGACACTTTGTTTCAACAGAAGAGCTGATATTCTCTAGTGAAGGCTATTAGTTTGGGCACAAGTGGTAACCTAAACCTGTTCCAACCTGTACATAACAAACCTGCAAGTTGGTCTCATTTCGGTCCCTCAGTCAATACTTTTTCTTTTCTTCCCTCAGAGCCAAAACCTGTGTTTATAAACCAGGAGCAGGTGCAGAAAGAGGTGAGTGCTGCCCTGGCAGCAAGTGCCTCCCTCAGCTGTGAAGTAGCACAGGATCCAACCGAAGTAAAATGGTACAAGGATGGAAGACTGCTTGCCTCCTCCAGAAAGTTCAGAATGGAATCTGTGGGCAAAACACGGCGTCTGGTTGTGGAGCAGCTGGAGAAGAAAGATGCTGGAGAATACATCTGCGAGGCTGCTGGCCAGAAGATGACCTTCAAGTTGGAAACAACTGGTGAGCATTCGCTTTGGGAGCACTAAGCAGCTTTTTATGTGGCTTAGAGGAAGACTGGCTGTCTTCTACCCTGTGGGCATGGAACAGCCACAATTCCCCCCGGAACAACATCAATGACCCACACCACAAGTTGGATTCTCCTTTTTAATGTAGTGGTAGCGAGGTGAAAATCTGGCTGTGGAATATTTTTGACTAAGGAACTTCTACTTTAATTTCTAGATGCGCTGAATTACCCTCTGGAGTGTCTTTCTGAATATATAAGCAACCATGGGTGACTATGATCCTGATTTATATCTAGGTTCAGGCTTACTTTTTCAGTTAGGTTAGATCAATAGCTCCAGAGAAGATAGGGAAATACAGCAGTTCACTGATACCATGTGTCAGAAGAATGCAGCTCAGTGCTGGGCAGTTTGCTGCTTCATTCCCTCTTACAAGTTGCACCCAAGGCTGGAAAAGACCACTGAGATAGCTGAGTCCAACCCAGCCCACCCTCACTGGACTTACTAACCACGTCCCCAGTGCCACATACCCGTGGCTCTTGAGCACCTCCAGTGACTGCGGTATATCAGCGTGGTTGCTTCAGTTGTGGGAGTTTTCAGACACTGGCTGTTGTTCTAGCGAGACAAAAAACCAAAACTGATGGAACAGTGTCTATACAGGAAGCAACTGGCTGTCCTGATGGCTGCCAACAGTTTTACACAAGGTGTGTCATGAAAGCTTGCATGAGTCTGGTTTAAAAACTTGCTGTTCTGATGGAAGGAGAGGATGTTGGTACCGGATAACTGCGGGATTTGTGCTCTCCCGACATCCAGTTGCAATCACAGCTTATTGTTGCTATAGAAAACAGCTTCTCTGTAGACAAATTGAGTTAGTTCCAATAAGTGGCTGAAGCCCTAAGTGATCCAAGGTGAAGCATGATCCAAACTGGAATTTAACTAATTGTAGTAGGGAATCCAAGCCTTAATGAGATGAGTTATTTAAAATATGAGTCCTCCATCTAAAACAGCATTGAACTCTTACTCTGGTTTATGATAGAAGTGAGAGTTTAACAGCAGAAGTCTGAAGTTATGCTCCATATTTCTCATCACTCAAGAGAATATTTGAATATATGAATTCCTTTGGCTATGTTAGAGCTCATAATGAGGTCAGCTGATGTTCTTTAAATGCTCGGAGTCTAGCAATGTGGGGAAGTGGACTGCTATTTGCTGTTGAGCTTTAGGCTAAGAAGCCTGATTTTAGAGGACTGTGGACTTCCCCTTTCCCTTCCCCTCTCCTCCCCTTCTCCCTGGACTGATCCCACATGGTTTGAGAATGATTTCAGATCAAGGTAAATGAGGAATCGCCGTGTGAAAACCTGTTGTTTTACTGCACTATAGGAGACACTTAGTCAAAAGACAAGTGTGTGTTCCAAGCTTGAGATTGCAGGAGATCCTAGAAACAACTCAGCTGCTCAAACCTGCAGTCTGGCTGAATCTTTTATTGTCAGTTTTGGTCAGGAGGAGATGCTTGAGTAAGACAAATAAAAGGTCACGGGTAAGTTGGTCCTTCTTGTGATATACTTCTAGGCTTTCATCAGGGAGAAGCTTAATTCGTCCAAATAATCATAGCAGAAACCACACCAAGAGCATGAGAGTGAAATTTATACTTTCTTGACGTGAAGGAAAATTTTACCTGGTTCTGCCATTCCCCAAATATTTGTTTCCTTATGACAAGAAGAACTTTGCAGAAGTAATTTTTTTTTTCAGTCTTGCGTGCAACACAAAAAGGGGTAAAATCTAGGAGGCCACCTGAAATGTTTTTTCCATCTGGAAGGATCCATTTAACAGCACCCATGGACCTGGTTATGAACAAAACTAAGTTCCCAACTAAATCCACATTCTTCTTTCTCCTTCTCAGAATTGCCTGTGAAAATCAGCAAACCATTGGCAGACAGTAGCGTCATTGAGAAGGACAAGGTCACATTTGAGTGTGAGCTGTCCAGGCCCAACATGGACGTCAAGTGGTTCAAGGTATGGCATGTAATGGTATTTTCCTTTCTGACTTCTCTGGAAATGAATGAGAGCCTTTAATTTCACTTCCAAGGGATGCGAGTCTGAGCTTTTCCTTGATAGCTTTTTCACTGCTCTCTTTTCTTTATGCTCTTTTATTTGCCCAGATCAGCACTCTTTGTTATTATGTCCTGAGTTCATTTATCAAGTTGAAATTGAAGTTTGTTTTGGTTTTATTGTGAACTTTTTAGGTCATGCTGCACAAAATATTGTTGGTTGAACTACAGTACAGTCTTGAGCTTCAAGTCTAACACAGAAATTCTCAGCCGGGATTTTGTAGCCTTGTTGTGAACTGGGTTTTTGGGGTGAAATCTCAGTTTTCTTTGCACCTGACAGTGTGAGAATTTGCTCTGGCACTTTGTGTACCTCCCTGGTGCTCAGCTGTTCCTTCCCTTACTTGGGGATAACGTCATTTATTCAAGGTGATGTCCAAACAGGCTTGTTAACAGTCCTCCGCAGTGCTTTAAGCTGTCATAGGTCAGCCAGAATTTATGCATGTTCTATAGCCATTCCTTCATGTTGAAAACACTGCACTGTGCTTAAGCTTCAGCATATGTTCCAGTAAGCACAGTTCCATTAATTCTAGGGGAGTGGGTGAATTAAGCATAGATCTGAAGGCTCCCTTTGCTGAGTGCAGAGATGGAAGGACTAATGGAGATCTGACTTGATATTTTCCCTTCTAGGATGGGAAGGAGCTCTGTCAAAGTAAAAAAGTGGGCATTACTTCCCAGGGAAATAAGAGAAGTCTCATTATTCACAAGTGTGAATATGAAGATCAGGGAACATCCACATGCTGAGCAGCCTAAGACAAGACATCAGCTACCCTAAAGGTTCATTTTATGTTTAACTGAAAGAGCAAATAAATCCTCTTGTGGTATTTTGCACCACGGGAAGAAATGCTTCATGGGCAGTTTGGGCATTTCTTGGTTAGTCCTTTTGGATACCTTTCTCTTTCTTCTTTATGCTCAAGACAGATTTTCCCTCCATGTGTTGCATTGGTTAAACCCCAGTTTGTAGCTCATCATTGGGCTCTGAAGCATCAGACTTGTTACTGAACACACGGGTCTGCTGTGCCCTGGTAGATGCCACCTTCCCAAGGGACGTATGAAAGGATGCTTTTTTCTGATTTCCTACTAGATGCTGTCCTCATGTGGCCACTTGGGTTCAGTGTTAGCATGAACATGAACATGTGTCCTGTCCCATGACTTTGGTGAACTCTCATTTTCTCTCTCATTCTGCAACCAGGTTGGGTTGCTGTTTCAGTACTGGCTGTTTTATGTAGCCATTCCATTTGTTCTGGTTTACGTTCTTTTTTATTTTCTTTTTTTCAGGCATCATTTCTATACAGTAGACAAAGCCAGCCTATTACATTTGATTTACAGTTTTTAGCTTTTGCTGGTAAGCATTTCAGCTCTCAGGCAGTTTTACCAACAGCTTTGAAGAGCTGAAATGAACCAGCCTGGACACGATGGTCTGTTTTTGTTGGTGTAATGAATTTATGAAGTTAAACTGATTGACCCCATAAGGTTTTACAGTGTATGACTCACGTCTGGCAGAGTTATCACAGCAATGAGTTTATATACTTAGCATTTCAGGAGGCAAATGGTTGGGGATACTCTTTCATTTGCTTGCGTCTCAGAGTGAATCACTAGTATGTGAACCATCCTTCATCTCCTTTGTATTGCTTTTGTGTGTGTCTGTGTGTGGTTTCCCCTGTGAATTTCATTCTTTCCAGTTATATGGAAGTTCTCTTTTGAGCAGTGAAATTAGATGTTCCATCATCAGTCATAATGGTAAAGCTGAGTTGCCACGTTATCTGTGTCCTTTCTGTCTGGCGTCTCAATAACTGCTGCCCCACCACAATATCTGCCTAATACTTCAGCTCCATGGATGCCTCCTTGTGCAAACTGAGAGCCTGTATTTGGTGTGCATAGATCTGGGCTTACATCTGTGCTGGTAAATGCACTAGTGCATGGGCTAAGCAGTCCTGCCTCCTGTGCTGTGGGCATTGAGATGGGGCTCCTACAAGCTGCCCATTGCAAGATATTTAGAAACTAATTGCTGCGGAGGTTTCCATCCTCTTTTCAGACTAACTAAAATTTGGTTAGTGGGATCAAAACAGAAGGGGCAGGGAGGGAGAGCTGACCAAGGACTACTGATGGAACAACTATGAATCCTTGGTTCCTCAGGATTCCCTGCATCAGCAGTTGGCAACAGGAGTAAGGGGGCTCAGGAGGACACTGTGGAGTAGTGTGAAAAATGAGCGAAGAGAGTTACTAATTGATGCCTCTTGGAAAGTAGTCCAAGAGTGGTCCCCTTCCTAAACTCTCCTCTTGTGTGTGGTTTTATCTTTATGAGGTGTTCATAACAAGTGATGTGTAGATCTCCCTTATCTCATAATGTCTTTTCCTGCCTGCAGTGAATATGCAGGATACTGGATCATATACCAGCTTCTTTGAATTACTGCTCATGTCAGGAGATAAAATCTGCCTATTCTTTGAACTAACACTGGCGAGGGTTAGTTATTCTGGCTACCGAGAGAATGACACAGCAGATTAAACTCTTTCATTTCCTTCTTTGTCAAATGCCTTTTCATCCAACTGTGTGTCCCATAGAAATTCAGAGCAGTGTTGGCTGAGGGAAGTGGAAATATTTATCTCCTGTGTGTATCTGCCACCCTATTTAGACATGCTGGCAGAGCGCAGAGATTGGAGGAGTTGGATTAGGCAGTAGTTTCCCTATTGCTCACAGAACCACTTTTTCTGTGGTCTCCCAGCTACCCTGTGCCCAGTGGCCTATGCAAGATGGAGCGGAAAAGGCTCATTTTATGAACAAACAGGAACCTTTCTGGTCAGATTAATACCTGTGCTCTTTTAGAGAGATTTAGATACTAGAGATTTTAGGTACTGGAATAGGCTCCCCAGAAAGGTGGTTGAATCACCATCCCTGGTTGTGTTTAAGAGCCTTTTGGATGTGGTACTCAGGGATATGATTTAGTGTAGGGTTTTTAGAGTTAGGGTACTGGTTAGGCTGCGGTTGGACTTGATGATCTTCAATGTCTTTTCCAACCTGGGTAAATCTATGATTCTATGCAGGAACTCTTCTCCTGAGGTTAATCCAAGTTGTATCCAGGCCCTTCAGAAGGAAAGGGATATAGCAGCACAGAAATATGGCCTGATTCTGACATAACTAAATGCAGACCTGGAGAGTTAAAAGGGATTGTGTGATGTTCAAAGGATTTTGAAGCAAAGATGTCCCCTAGGTAAGATTTGTGGCTGACATTCCCCATACATTGTTTGTAGGCACACAAGCTAAGGAGAGACTAGTGATGAGCATGCAGAGAAGCCAATGGTTCAGACAGGTTTGTAGTGACACAACACTGTAGAGTTCTGTCTAGTTCTCCTTGGCATAGTTTGGAAAATAAAGATGAGGTAATTGGTGGTAACCAATATGGCTTCATCAAGGTCAAGCCATGTCTGACAAACTTGGTGGCCTTTCATGATGGAGTAACAGCATCAGTGGATAATGGGAGAGCAACTGACATCATCTACTTGGACTTGTGCAGAGCATTTGATCCCGTCCTGCATGACATCCTGGTCACCAAACTGGAGAAAAATGGTTTTGATGGATGGACCAGTTGCAGGATAGGGAACTGTCTGGATGGTCACACTCAGAGAGCTGCAGTCAATAGCTCAGTGTCCAGGTGGAGGGTGGTGTTGGGACCAGTGTTATTTAACATTTTTGTAGGCAACATGGAGAGTGGAATCAAATGCAGCCTCAGCAAGTTTGCAGATGACACCAAGCTGAGCGGTGCTGTTGATGTGCTAGAGGGAAGGGATGCTACTCAGAGGGACCTGGACAGGCTGGAGAGGTGGGCCCTTGGCAGCCTCATGAACTTGAGTGTGGCCAAGTACAAGGCCCTGCACCTGGGTCAGGGCAATCCCAAGCACAGGCACAGGCTTAGAGGAGAATGATTTGAGAGAAGCCTTGACCCTGAGGAGAAGAGTTGGTGTGGAGGGAGGTGTCCCTGCCTATAGCAGGGGGACTGGAACTAAATGACCTTAAAGATTCAGTCAGTTCTATTGTTTTTCTACCCTTAATTTTGCTTGAAAGGTTTTAGAATAAATGAGATTCTGGTTTCCATGAAAACTGTTTGCAGGGAGCTCCATTGTAGCTAGTAGGTCTGTCTTTAAGTTCAAGGGCAATAATGCATTGACTGTGTTGAAGAGAGAAATGACTCAGGAATGGATGATGGTTTAGAATAAAACATAATCCTACTTATTTTCTATGCAAATATGTGTAAGGAAAAGATGCTGCACTCAGTTCTGGAAATACCCTGACAAATATATCTCTACTGTTTCACAGCTGGAGATATCAAGATTGTTAAAGCACTGGAAGATGTGGAAGTGAATGAATATGGGAGTGCATCTTTTGTCTGTGAGATTTCACACGATGAGGTTCAGACCCAGTGGTACAAAGAGGACAACAAGCTGAAGGCTGATGACAACATCAGAATGCAACAAGATGGTAGGGTGTAAGCGGGGGGTCTTTCTCCTGAGTGGGGGGTGGGTTGGAGATCAAGCATATAAGACATCTGAAATGAAGTGAAGAGGGTTCAGAAGCGAGTTCCCCTTTTGTTTTGGGACTGAGGTTTAGGTGGAACAAGTGACATGGTGGGATGCTTAGTGTGGGAAGTGTGATGCTATCCCACCATCCCACACTGCTGGGAGCAGGTAGGAAATGAGTGCAGTTATTTCCAAAGTGGGGGTGAACAGGGCAGTCAGTTCACCTCTCCAAAGAGGTTTTGTCTGACTGTGAGTGTGATCCTTCTGTATCAGATACTTTGAATTTGACGGTGGCCGCATTTGATCAGTCCTTGTAGAAGCCATGTTTAGATTCTGCTTTGGTCTGCTCCATTTCCAGTTCAAAGTCGTTGGACACTAAATGAGACAGCTGCATCTCAGTAAAAGATGTGTTTGAATAGCTGTGATGTGCTTACTATTCAGATTTACAGAGCTGAGGTTTTGTCCTTGGCTATAGCAAAGAAGTCAAATCAGGTGAAATTAATTGTATTTCTGAACTAGACAAGTTTAAGTTTGGTAGCACCTAAATTTGGTGCGGTTTGTCATTGATTTCATCTGAAAGAAACTTGCAGGCTTTTTATCTGCTGTTGTCCCCAGCGTAAGATTATCCATTCACATCCTAAAGTACTTGTTATATTTTCAACTCACTCTTATTTGAATAAAAGCCTCAACAATTGGGAGCAATTTAATAAGCACAGAACAAGAGCTGGACCTTGCATTTGGTAGATACTGTACAGTATTACTTCATAGAAATGTAGTCAATGGCATTCCCTATAGACAATCGTTTGTTTTATCTTTAGAGTCGTTCAAAGAACCATTGTGAACTTGACATTAATTGGAATGGAATACACGCAAGAGACTTTCCTCTTCTTCCAATTGTCCTCATCCTTTCTTCTCTTCCACCCCTGCTTTGCAGATTACCATATAGAAATCACCAGGAAGTTGGAGGACAAGACAGCTTTGGAACGTCATTCTGTCATCCTGTCCTGTGACTTCAGGCCTTCTCCAAAGGTTGTGAAATGGTTCAAGGGCCGCACACCCATCGAGCCCTCTGAGAAGTACAAGATCAAGAGGGATAAGCATTCAGTAGAGCTCAGAATTCTGAAGCTGAAGCCCGATGATGCTGGTGTGTACAAGTGCAAGGCAGGAATTGCAGAGACTGAGGCCACGCTGACAGCTGAAGGTATGAGCAGGGAGGGTGGCCTCTTCCATGTCCTATTTCACCTCAGATTTCTCTTCTTGAGGTTGACTTCTGCCGTTCTCTCCTGCTAACTTTATACATGTATTATCTTCACATAGATGATTACACAAAGATCATCTAGTCCAACCATTCTACCACATCCCAGTATGATTTATAGTAACAGTGGTAACAGTTCACCTTGTTTCCCCACAGCCCGCAATGTAGAAGTAACGAAGCACCTGCAGGATGTAGAAATTGAAGAAGAGAGCTTTGCTGTCTTCTCCTGCGAGCTGTCCCATAATGACGAGGACGTGGAATGGTTCCTGAATGGCAACCTCCTTTACACCAACAATTACAATGACATCAAGAACGTTGGCAATTGCTGCACACTGACAATGAAGCAGGTTAAGCCTGAGGATGCTGGCACAGTGACAGTGAAGTCAGACAAGGTGTCAGAAAGCGCACCTGAAGGTGATAGGTGGGTCTGATCACACCCCTCCTGGATGTAAGAGATGCTAAGGAGCTCCAGTTCATTCTATTGTGCAGCAGTCCTGCTTCTAAAGCTGACCTCTCTGGGGTGACAAGTCATCAGAGGCTTTCTTCCAGTGGAAGGTTCCATTGCAGCAGATATCAAGGAAGGAGGATGGTTTTGGTGTCCTGCCAAAGCATTCCATTGCTTTTTATCATCATTTTACTTAACACAAGGAGAGTTACAGGAGCAATTTCTTTTACTGCTTCAGTAACATGCAGTGTCAATGCTGTTGTCTCCAAGGATTTATGACTGAAGGAGAGATCATTCAGTGTGTGTTTTGCCTCTGGGATGACTAATGACCAGGCTGTGAGCAACCTGATCTAGCTGTGAATGTCCCTTTTTATTGCAGGGGAGCTGGGCTAGATGGCCTTTAAGGGTCTCTTCCAATTCTAAGGAACTTGTGCCTGAAGTGCAGAAGTGGATGAATTATACCACTTCTTCATATCCTCCCCATGATTACAGAGGAAATACAACAAAACAACATGCATGGTCTTACTGTTGTCATTTGCTTGAATACGAAGACGTCTCTTTTTTATGGTTGAGATTTTTGTTGATATGGGTCAGGAGGAACTCACACTTTTTAGCTTTCTCAATAGGCAAAAAGTTCCAGTTGCTGCAAGCCACCGAGGTAACCAATAGAGGGGCCCTGATCCCCCTTGTGCCATCGGGATGCTCTGGCACGGGATGTGCCTCAAATTCAAAGCTCCTTCCCACCTCCCAAGGAAAAGCAAAGCAACTCAAGCATCTCCAGCAAAGCTGCCCAGCAGACAGCAGGGAATGCAAACAGCTTCTGGCTGCTCCCCTGCACTCCTGTCCTAAGTAAGTGACCCCTCGAGGACTGGATGGGAAATCAGTGCATGACACACGTGAGTGTGCACAGCATTGTGCAAAGCAGTGGGGATCCGTGTGTGTGTGTGTGTGTATTTGTGCATGGATGGTGTTGTACACACATTTGTGTCCATGAGTGTACAAACCAGTGGTGTTGCTCAGGTGTGTGTAGGTCTGTGGGTATGTGTGCAAGGACGAGCATGCACATATATGTACGTGCACAGGGGTGTGCAGAGTGTTGGAGCTGCACAAGGACATTGTGGTACCAGTGTGTGCGTGCACTTTGGGAGTGAAAGGAAGGGGTTACACATGTGTGAGTGTGTGTGCGCACAGGGCTGCACTAAGGGATGTGGTTGTGTGAGTGTGTGTGAGCACATAGATAGTGTGTGGATGCGGTGGCACAAATGTGTGCTTGCACAGGGCTGTGCTGAGGAGTTGGGCTGCACACAGGTGCACACAAAGGGATGTTTGAACCCTTTGCCCCTAAGAACAGTTTTCCAGTGTCTCTCGTCCAAGAATTCTTTGAACAGCCTGCAGCTGACTCTCCTGAAGCTCAGGGTCCTGACTTTGCTTTTTGCCAGGCCCGCATTCCTTGAGATGAGGAACTCTAGGAGGGCATGGTCACTACAGCCCTGACCACCTCCAGTCTTAACCCCTGCTGTGCAGCATGTCCAGTAATGCTTCCCTTCACAGAATCACAGAATCATAGAATTACCCGGGTTGGAAGGGACCTCAAGGATCATGTAGTTCCAACCCCCCTGCCTAGCAGGGCCACCAAACATACACATTTACTAGATCAGGTTGCCCAGGGCCCTGTCCAACCTGGTCTTGAACACCTCCAAGGACGGGGCATCCACAACCTCACTGGGCAGCCTGTTCCAGGACCTAACCACCCTTCTAGTAAAGAACTTTCCCCTAACATCCAACCTAAATCTTCCCTCCTTCAACTTAAAACCATTTCCCCTAGTCCTGCTATTATCAGCCCTTTCGAAGAGTTTACTCCCCTCCTGGGAGTAAGTTCCCTTCAGGTATTGAAAGGCTGCAATGAGGTCACCTCGCAACCTTCTCTTCTCCAGGCTGAACAAACCCAACTCCCTCAGCCTGTCCTCATAGGGGAGGTGCTCCAGCCCCCTGATCATCTTTGTGGCCCTCCTCTGGACCCTTTCCAAAATTTCCATATCTTTTTTGTACTGAGGGCTCCACACCTGGACACAGTACTCCAGATGGGGCCTCACAAGAGCAGAGTAGAGAGGGACGATCACCTCCCTATCCCTGCTGACCACCCCTCTCCTGATGGAGCCCAGGATCCCATTTGCTTTCCGGGCTGCCAGAGCGCACTGCTGGCTCATGTTAAGTTTCTCATCTATCAGGACCCCTAGGTCTTTTTCAGCCGAGCTGCTCTCAAGGACAACTCCTCCCAGCCTGTACAGGTGCCTGGGGTTCTTCCGGCCCAAGTGCAAAACCTTGCACTTTGCCGTGTTGAACCTCATTAGGTTCACCCAAGCCCAGCTTTCCAGCCTGTCAAGGTCCCTCTGAATGGCATCTGTTCCCTCCACCGTATCGACTACACCACTCAGCTTGGTGTCATCAGCAAACTTGCTGAGGGTGCACTCCATTCCCTCATCGATGTCATTAATAAAGATGTTAAAGAGCACCGGTCCCAAGACAGACCCTTGAGGGACGCCGCTCGTTACTGGCCTCCACCTGGACATAGAGCCATTGACCACCACCCTCTGTCTGCGGCCTTTCAACCAATTGCTTATCCATCTAGTTGTCCACCCATCAAATCCACCTCCCTCCAATTTGGAGATGAGGATGTGATGGGGGACCAATGTCAAAGGCCTTGCTCAGGTCCAGGTAAATGACATCGGTCGCCTTCCCTTCATCCACCAACGCCGTCACTCCATCATAGAAGGCCACAAGATTAGTTAAGCATGACCTTCCCCTGGTGAAGCCATGCTGGCTGTCTCGGATCACATGCTTGTTCTTTATGCGATCAAGCATGTTGTCCAGGAGGATCTGTTCCATAATCTTCCCAGGCACAGAGGTGACACTCACCGGCCTGTAGTTACCCGGGTCGTCCCTGCTCCCCTTCTTGTAAATGGGAGTGACGTGACCCTTCCTCCAATCATCCGGGACCTCACCTGACAGCCACGACTTCTCAAATATGATGGAGAGCGGCTCAGCAACCACCTCAGCCAGCTCCTTCAGGACCCTGGGATGCACGCCATCTGGCCCCATAGACTTATACTCATTCAGTCTAAGGAGGCACTCTCGGACTTGCTCTACCCTTACAGTGGGGAGGGATTTACCTCCTTGGTCCCCACATGGAGGTATGGGGGTGCAAGACTTAGGGACGTGAAAAAGACTAGAATCCTGGCCACCAGTGAAGACCGAGGTGAAGAACTCATTCAGCACCTCAGCTTTCTCTTCATCTGTTGAAGCCATTTCTCCTTTTAAATTTACCAGAGTAGGCACGCCCATTTTGGCCTGTCTCTTCTGGCCAATGTACCTGTAGAAGGTTTTCTTGTTGTTTTTCACATCCCTCGCCAAGTTCAGTTCTGCCTGAGCCTTGGCTTTCCTGATCCCACATCTGCAAGTTCGGACGGCATCCCTGTATTCTTCCCGGGTGACACAGCCTTGTTTCCAGAGCTTGTACACCCCTTTCTTCACCCTCAGTTCTCTTAGCAGGTCCTTGCTGAGCCATGCCGGTTTTCTACCTCTCCTGCCCACTTTCTTAATCAGGGGAATGGAGACCTCTTGTGCTGCCAGGAGGGCATCCTTGAACAGTAGCCAGCTCTCCTCAACGTCCTTATCTTTGAGGGCAGCGCGCCAGGGGATCTTGGCCAGCATTCCATTGAGTAGCTTGAAGTCTGCTCTTCTAAAGTTGAGCATCCTGGTCCTGCTCTTTGCCAGGCCCACATCGCTTGAGATCACAAACTCAACCAGGGCATGATCGCTGGAGCCCAGGCAGCCTCCAACCTTGACGCCTTTGATGATCTCCTCAGCGTTGGTGAGCAGCAGGTCCAGCAACGCTTGACCTCTGGTCGGTCTGTCCAATACCTTCCCTTCTGCTTGGTGTGCTTAATGCTTGGCCCACAAAGTTATTCCCAGTGCAGTCCAGCAGTCTCTCAGACAGCTTGCAGCCAGCCATGCTGATTTCCCAGCCTGACTGGAATCCCCCATCAAGTTGAGAGTCAGTGAGCGCGGTGCTTCTGGTAGCTGCAGTAAGCAGGGCCCAGCAACAGGCTCCCTTGACCAGGCGGCCTGGAGCAGACCCTCACCTCCAGAAGCCCATTATTGGTTCAGTCCCGAATTTTACCCGCAAGTTCTCAACGTGATCGTGGCTGTTCTTAGTCCTTTGCAGTCAGCTTCTTCATAGAGAGGGCAAATACCTTGCCCTCCGGAATTCCATAGTAACAATCATGTCTCCTTTATGTCAGGTGAGGTGTTTTTTGTTGTTGTTGTTTTTTGTTTGCTTGTTTGTTTGTTTTCCATTTTCTAGGTAGAAAATTTAATTTCTGAGCCAGGAGAAGAAGAAGTGCAACATGTAACAATCTTCCTGGCACTGTGCAGTTTGCATGAGTAGCCAAGTGCTCCTCAGGTAACGTGTGCTGCAGAGCTGACCTTGGTGGCAGGGGTTGTGTCTTCATTTTCTTCCTGTCATGTGGGAACATAAGAAGACTCTTCAGAGCAGGAGCTGCAGAGGAAGATGAACGGCATGAGAAGGTAAGGCTAGGAACCAAGGACACCTCCAGAAAGAACAGAAAAACTAAGTCATTTAAGATGCATTATGGCCGTGTGATACTGTCCGTGACTGGAGGAGAAGCACATGGCTAGGAATGACTGATGGCTCTGGTGGGATGAGTGCCTACGTGCGCCGTAAAGGAGAGTTTGTGGGATGTTCTGTGGACATGTGAAGGCTGTGGGAAAGTTAAGAGAGAAAACGTGTGAATTCACAGAAGTGGTATTAGAACCTGGAATAAACCATTTGGATCACTCACATCTGAGTCCGTGCCAGATTGTCGCACTGTCAGAACCTGAGGCCTGGGATTTTCCTTTAGTAGTGCCAACTGCCTGTTGTAAATGAGAAAAGATATTACTAAACATAGCTTCCCTCCTTGTAGTTTTGATATTTCTGTCTTTGCATTCCTTTAGCACCCAGGGTGTTGATGCAGCTGCACAAATCCGCTGTACTGTCCTCCTGTTTTGCATGGAAGAATGGTAAAATAGCAATCTCTGGGTGAAATTTTGTTCAGGCGTTTTCCTTTCTGTGCCCCTAGGAAGCAATGGCTTGGAAATGGCAGTGCCGCCTGGGAACCCACACAGCAACCCAGTATCTCATTGTCTGGGTCTGTGAAAAACCACAATGATGACAAAAGATGTTTCAATTCTGTCTGTGCTGTCAGTGCAGCCCTGAGGAGCGGTGTGGGCATGGCATGGCAGGGAGAAGGGATTTCCCTTCCAATGGGAAAGTGCCTGTTCATGTGTTGGTATGTAACCGCTCCATGGCCTGCTCCATGTGCTTCTGAATGGGCAGCTCAACTTTTGTGTCACTCAGCCACCTGTGGCAGAGGTCAGGATTAGTGCCTTTCAAGGAGCTGAGAAGCATTTCTTGCTCAAGTCCTGCTTCCAAGCTTAACCACCTACAATGAAGTAGATGTCGTTTTTCTGGTGTCCTTCAATTCCGTGTCCGCATTTTCCCAAAAGCAAAAGAATTTGGAGTTAACCAGCTGCAGTGAAGTGAGCGATTTCAGTGCCTATTTCTGATGGTGGCAATGAGTTCAGAGGTCACACTTAATTGACGGTGCCTGTTTCCATTCTGACAAAGGCTGTAGTTTCAGCTGACTTCCCGAGGCTGCCATGTGTGGTGGTGACACAGCCTTGGGCTTGTGCGTTTGCATGACTCCCACCTTTCCTTTCTGTGTCTTGCAGGTCAGCTGGTGCTGGAAGCGGCCGGTATCTGAGTAGGAATGAAGGTGAGTGCAGGAGCAGCTGCTGAGGGGAGGAAGGAAGTCCATGCTAATGAGCTCTGAAGCATCTGCGGGTCCGGTACCAGAATAGGCAGCAGTGATGCAGGGGGCTCCTCGGCAGGAAGCTGGCTGATCCAAATGCTTGCTGAGAGTCTGGAAGCCCAAACCCTTATGGTCTCTGTAAGGGTGGTTAATAAAAAGATATTAACCAAAATGGTGGTAAATAGCCTAAGGTTATTAGCAAAGGGAAACTCACCAATATCGATACCTTGACTAGAAAGCTGAGGCAGCCTCAACTAGGGAGCAATCTCTAAGACATGCTGTCTCAGTGGTGGTCAGCCTTTAAATGAGGTCTCAGAGGAGGTTGAGTCGAGGTCCACCCCTTCTGGGAGCACAGCTAGATTACTCTCACCTGTGCTCCCGCAGCTGACCCAATACTTGCCTCAGCTGATTAATCAGAGGTTCAAGCTGTGATTTCCCATACAGTCTCTAAGCTGAAGGCAACATCTCCTTGATCTGATGGTGGTGTGCCTGAGTGAGGGAGTGATCCAAGCTGGATGCAGAAGAGTCATCTTAATTTCTCTGCTATTTTACTTCAGATGACACCTATTGGGTGTTGGTTTCTTAAAATTTGGATCTAGGAGGTGGTCTCTTCCTTTGCTTCTGATGAAAGCACAGAAGTGCAGCAGGAGTAGAAGACAAAGAGGTTTTCTTGGTGACAGGAACACCAATTATTTGATTCAAATGTGTAACTGATGTAGATGGTGAAGAACAGATCTGCCTCAAAGACATACTTGATCACATAAGAAATGAGCATGTGATCCAAGACAGGCAGCGTGGCTTTAGCAGGGGAAGGCCATGCCTAACCAGTCTGGTGGCCTTCTATGATGGAGTGACGGCATTTGTGGACAAAAGGAAGGTAACAGATGTCATTGACCTGGACTTGAGCAAGATCTTTGACATTGCCCTCCACCACATCCTTATCTCTAAACTGGAGGGATGTGGATTTGACAGGTGGACCACCTGGTGGATAAGGGATTGGTTGAAAGGCCACAGACAGAGGGTGGTGATTCATGGTTCTATGTCCAGGTGGAGGCCGATAACAAGTGGTGTCATCCAGGAGTCTGTCTTGGGACCAGTGCTTTTTTACATGGTTATCAGAGACACCAATGATGCAATGGAGTGCACCTTCTGCTGTTTGCTGAGTGGTGCGGCTGACGCAGTGGAAGGAAGGGATGCCATTCAGAGGGAGCTCAACCGAGAGGTTGGCCTACGTGAATCTAATGAGGTTGAACACAGCAAAGTGCAAGGTTTTGCACTTGGGCTGGAGGAATCCCAGGCATTTCTACAGACTGGGAGGAGCAGTCCTTAAGAGAAGCCCCGCAGAGAAGGACCTGGGGGTCCTGGTGGATGAAAAACAGAACGTGAGCCATCAGCGTGCTCTTGCAGCTCAGAGAGCAAATGGTCCCCTGGGCTCCATCAGAAGAGGGGATGGCCAGCAGGGACAGGGAGGTGATTGATCTTCATGATCCTTGAGGTCCCTTCCAACCCGGGCCATTCTATGATTCTGTGATTACACTCGCTGTCAGAAAGAATGGCAGCTGTACAGAAGCTGGATATATTTTGGGACAGTTCTTGTAACCAGTTGATTTTAAGACCTTGCCCGAGTCAAGAGTCTAAATTGAGTGTCAGAAGAAAGCTGGTAAAGTGGCTATTGCTCATTCTTTTTCATTTGCTGATTCTTTCATTCGGGTTCCTTTTCCAAAGGAGATTCTGGTGATGGAAGCAATTGAAGAAAGAACCAAAGCAGCTCTTGCCAAGAGTGCTTGAAGTCCCTGTGGAGAGAAGCAAAGAACTTGGGCTTCCTCTGGGATGCTCCCCACCATGTCTCAGGAAGGAGACAACTGCTGTTCCACTTTCTGCTCTGTGTGTGGAAAGGTACGTCTGGGTTTCTTCTGCTTGTTTATTCTTTCTTTTTCAGGCTTTGAAGGAGAAGGGGTGGAGCAACGGGGGACTCACTGGTCGTTTGTTACCTCAAGAACAGGATGGATTCTGCATTGACTGTGAAAAACCTGGGCTAGTAGCATGGGCATGTTTCAGGCTGGACTTTTCCTTCTTGGTTTCCTTTTGGCTACAGGGAGACAGCTGTCTAAAGGTGTGTTTTCATACCCACTCTCCAAAACCATGTTTCATTGTTGCAGGTGGTTCAGTGTGCTCTTGCAGTGCAGATGCTGTAGTTTGCTGTAGAATCTGAATTGTTTCTGTTCCTAGGGGAGGACTGGGAGGAGGTAGTGAGAAGAGAATTCAATGCCTTAGGTGTATCTTAGTGAGAAATGTTGGCATGAGGTGCTGAAAGTCTTGAGTTGTCAAAGGCCAGTGAGGCTCAGACTCCTTAACCTGCTGGAGCAGGGTGGAAGCAAGGAGTGGGCACTGCCGTCCCACAAGCTGCACTTGGTTCTGGTCTGCCAGGTCTGTGCTGGCCTGGATTTCTTCTGAGAAGTTTGTTGGAGCTGCTTGGAGTAGTGAAGGGTGGGGAGGAAGTGCTGCTCAAGAGCTAAGGCTCTGCATGATCATCTTGGATGGTTTTAACCATGATATCTGAAGACATAGTTTCCATCAGAATGATCCCAACATTGTGCGAGTGTCTCAGATGTATGAGAGCACCCGCCTCCTCCAGCTGAGCCATAGGAAAGCTAACTGTGCCCAGTAATTACAGCTTCTGCAGATTGAATATGCTTCCAAGTGTTTTCCTTAGTGATCAATAATGTCCCAGCACTCTGAGATTCCATCTCTGGCACAGTCTGGAGCATCTCTGCAATCCTTGGTTGCTGGAGGGCACGTGGTGAGTGCATGGACAGGGTGGCACAAACGCGTGCGTGTGCTGAGGAGTTGGGTTGCACACAGGTGCACACAAAGGGGTGTTTGTGGAAGGTGTAGGCACGTAGGTGTTCCCAGGGATGGTTTGCACACGTCTGTGAATGCAAAGGAGGGCACACGATGCAGAGTGTGCATGGGGGTGTGCAAAGCAGGCAGGGTGGTGAATGGGTGTGCGTGTGCACATGGATAGGGGAAGGTTGGGGTTACAGGTTGACCTGTGCTGAGGTGAGTGGGGACTCACGGTGTTGCTCAGTGGTAGATTGGTTCACACTGAGTGCTAACAGGAAACTCGCACACCCTTTTTGTTTCAGCTGTGCCAGCGCTGTGATCCCTTGCTGCAGGGATGGGGTGTTGGAAGGATGGTGTGCGTGCCGAGCTCCCATCTCTTGCAGGAATCAAGTGTAGAGCAAAAGGGATGTTTGGGCCAGGTGACTGTAAGAAGGCTGGCTGCTTTGGATGGTGGTAGCTGATGGAAACAGGTGCTCTGGGGACCGTTCAGCTTTTAACAGAAGACAGGGGTCCTGCAGCAAGAACGACTAGGTTCTCAAATGGCTTCAGACGTGCACACCGACTACATCCCCGCAGACATTTACCGGTAGGTGGCTCTTGCAGAAGAAGATTCAAGCAGCAGAACCTTTTGCTCAGCTACAGCACACAAATGCTACAAAAGCAGGAACAACCTGCAAGCTCTGGGTCTGTTTGTTTTGCACAGGCATGCACTAACTGCGTTTGATGGTACCCCCCATCCTTGATTTCCTTCCCTGCTTCTTGTCTGATGACGCTGCTGAGCCAGGAACAAGCTGCCCAGTGTGGCAGAGCATGGTGCAGAGCTGTGCTGGGACCTCCTCCCCTTCATCTGCTGCAGATCAGTGCCCCACACGTGCCATTGGGATGCTCTGGCACGGGATGTGCCTCCAACCCAAAGCTCCTTCCCACCTCCCAAGGAAAAACAAAGCAACCCAAGCATCTCCAGCAAAGCTGCCCAGCAGACAGCAGGGAATGCAAACAGCTTCTGGCTGCTCCCCTACACTCCCGTCCTAAGTAAGAGACCCTATGAGGACTGGCTGGGAAATCAGTGCATGACACACGTGAGTGTGCACAGGATTGTGCAAAGCAGTGGGGTTCCACGAGTTTGTGTGTGTGTGTATCTCTGCTGTTATGAAAGCATGGGAAGACTTACTGAGTCCCAGATAATTACTTATCCTCAAATGATTTTTCCTGGCCAAAGTTAGAGCCTCTCACAGGTAATCGAGATCAACAGGCTGTTGTTGCACAATCAACAGACACAATCTAGATGATCAGCTGAGGAAAATAAAGCATCATGCGAAGGGTACTAGATAAGTGAGCAGCTTGAGATCTGCACATTTATGTGATGCTCATGGTCTTAGACAATATTTGCCTAGAGAGGTCACATTGAATGAAAGCAAACTCTAAGATGAATGAAAATATGCACAGGAGAAGAAGCCTCTGAGGCTTCTCAAGAGTTATGACCAGAAGACATAAACTCTGTTAAAGCAAACGTTTCTCTCTATTTTTTGTGTTATTCCAGGCAGGCCTTGATTACCGCCTGAACACATGCTGTGGAAGCCCAGCTTATGCAGCACCAGAGCTAATCCAGGGCAAAGTGTCTATTGGCTCAGAGGGATGTAGAGCGGTGTTTGTTTTCCCCTCTTTCCCTTCCCTCTCCACAGAGCATTTAAAGGCAGTGGAGCTCAGGTAGGCTCTCTTGGTTTCCCTTCTGAATTCTGCTAGGTTGCATCGCTTGGTAGCTCTCAGAAGCTGTCAGTGGCCACAGACTAGAAAAGTGCAATTGGTCTCAGTTCACACAGCTGGCTGGTTTGTCTCTGGCTAATCCTGAACTGCCTCAAGCGACTGCTTTGGGGCTCTACAGAACAGCAACTTCAGAGATCTCTTTCTATTACTAAGTGTTTGAAAGAGCAATTTGCTCTGTTAATTATCCATCATTTCTGTGCAGTCTGTTTTGTCAGACTTGTCTTTAGCTTCCAAGTTGTATGTGAGGAATTGTTTCCGTTGTAATGCACAATGAACTAAAAATTGAGAGATGAAAATGTGAAGAGTTTTTCCAGCTTTGATTTCATGTCTGGAATTTTGGAACCCACTACTTGCAGTTGTTAATCTGTCCAAACTGGTCTGGTTTGGGATGCCCTCGTACTTCTTGAATCGCTGTTAAAGGCGGAGCAATTCCTACAAGTGCCATGGCCCCACTGTTGTTCTAATTCTTGTTTCTTTGTTTTCCACACGCTGCTTTTCAAGCCTCCTTTTTCTTTACAGTCAAAGTGAGAATTGCACTGTGAGGTGTCTGAACCTTGTTGTGCCTGTACATAAATAGAACAGCAGCAAAGCCAGACAGGTGACTGTGCTGACAGCTCTCGTAGCCAGTAACACGTAACTGTGCTAAATCCCTTGTGACGGCTTTGATTTCATTTTTGCCAGTGAAATCCTTGTAAAAGGAACTGCAGCAGTGTGATGAGCTAAGGTGAAGATGCTGGTTTTAGTAGTGCTCTAAGCTGAGTGGAAGGGCAATTGAATGAGGGTTATATGCTTTCTCTGGGACGATAAGGTTTTATTTCCTGAGGGAAAGAGCCAGCTTTTCATGGGCTATATGTGGGCTTTGGCAAGGGCAGACAATCCAGTCTGTCAGGAAGCCATTTGAGGTGCTTCAGGTTTGTAAGCTTGTCTTTTTGTTTTTCAGGCGGATATTTGGAGCATGGGTGTACTGCTGTATGCTCTGCTGTGTGGGTTTTTCCTTTGGATGATGACAATATGATGGCACTCTACAGGAGGATACCAGTGGGTATCAGTGGTGCTAGAATACACTGAGAAGGGAAATAGCTGAGCTTGACAAGAGGCCTTGCTTTTCGGATGGCAGAACATGCTGAGCTGTGGGTAGAAAGGCACAGCACAGTCTGCTGAATATTGTCCCTGTTTTTGCTGCTTTGTCTACCAGTATTTTGTGGATTTGGGTCTACGCTTGGTTGCCCTATGTGGCACTGTAGCCTAATTCTGTACCATGATAGCATACAGAATTTAAGGAGAAGTATTTTCCTGCCAATGGGCTGGATTTTTTTGTATCTGGTTCTTCAACTGGCTGCTCCCTATACTATCTGTAGTAAAAATATAGACACATCATTTGATTTCCCTGAAATGAATGTTCCTAAATGCCAGCTCTTCTCATGTCTACAAAGATCAAAGTTCTGCATTTGCTATTAGAATTTCCTCTTCCAGAATCAGGAGGTAATGTAGGACCCCACAGATTGCCTTCAGAATCCAACAGTTAGTTCTGTTTCCTTTCGGAGTGCATAACAACCTGAGCACATGAATTGAATGGCGTGGCTTTTTAGTCTGGTACAAACTCTGCTGTACACTGAAACTTGGTCCATTTGTAAGCAGGACTTTGTCCATCTCTGCAGGACAGCAGAAAACCCTTTGTGCTAATCATGATGCCAAGAAGCAGAATGCGGCAAATGGCAGATGATCCAACTGCTTCAGGTGTTCATTTCCTTAAAACTGAGAATAGTTTTGGACTGAGAGTTTGTAAGCAGAACAGAGCTCTTAAAGCTGTCAGAGATTATTTCTGCACTGTTCAATTCTATCTGCACAACATACACAGGATCTCAGAACTGCGTTGCTTGAATTGGTGGAACTTGCTGAAGTGAACTGGGATGAGCAAGTTTTAGAACTTAGTCAGAGTGCTGTAAAAAATGGATAATCTCATGAGTATTAAGGTACAGGATTGCTATTTCTGCACTGAATTTGTTTTTATTTTACATGGCTGTGATCTGAAAGTTGCTTGAAACGCAGGCACCTAGGCACTGTTGTGTAACTGAATTTCACACGATAGGTCCTGAAATATCCTGGAATCAAAAACTCTGACTTGTTTTAAGTCTGCTGCTTGAGTCTAATCAGGGTCATAGTGTCTGTGTGCAGTGTTTCTTTCCCTGTAATGCTCCACATCATTTCATTTTGGGAATATTGAAGGAAATGGACTATGTGCCATAACTGTTGTTAGAACAAAGTATGTCTGGTGTGATCTTATGCATAGGTTCTGTAACTGCTCTTCACAGCTCAGGTGTTTGACCTTCCTTTTGGTGAAGTGATGAAATACTGCTGGTTTCTATTTGTGCTTCTAGGCACCTTGAAGCTCTTAGGAATAGAACAATTGTCTCCAGTTCTTTTCAATGATATCAGTAACAGCTCGAGTGTTGCTGCCCACTAGGTAGACCCAAAGAAGCAGATTACAGTGAAACAACACACGAGCTGGACCTGAATGAGGATCACTTTCAAGACAGTGGCTATGCTGCTTCAAGCCTACTTGCTTCTTCCTGCCGCCACTCTATTACCAAGTATCAACAACCTTTCATGATTCAACTTGCAAATGTTTGAAACTAACCCTTGTGTTTCTATGCCTTCCTAGGTGATTCGAGCCCTTGTCAACCCCAAAGATCCAAACCAAGCAGTGTCTTTCCATCAATGGAGAGTTCTTATTAAGCATGAATCGCTGCAATTCGGATGACAGCCTTCCACATGGTAACAGTGATGGACACAAGGGGCTCATCCACGTTCATGCTCTCATATCTCCTGGCTCTGCTGAAGCTCCTGACCTGAGCCTGCCAGACACAGCAGTCACCTGCCTGGATTGTGACCCAGCGCCTTTGCAGTGCTGCCCATCCCAAGCACAGCCCGAGTGTCCCAGCAGCAGCACCACCATGCAGGAGCAGGGCAGCATCAGTGAGGTGAAGCTGAGCATCTTAGATGGGGACTTAGAGTCAGGCTGCCAGTCCCAGGCACCAGGCAGCAGCACCAGCTCTGAGCCACTCTCATCTTGACAAGAGGAGTCCCATCTTCACCCTTGACTTCTCAAGCCCTCCTGTCTTTTATTGAATAAAGTCACTCTCATGCTCAGTCATCGCCTCGACTGCATTCTGAGTCTTCAATCACAGGGATTGGGATGAATGCAACAAACAGCAAGGCAGCTCAGCTTGCAATGCTATGGCTGTGGGGTTCGTGCAGGCAGAGCTCTGGGTTCCCATTTTGCCTGGCTTTGGGATGTCTGCAGCAAGATCTCTACCATTTTGTATGGGAGCAAATAATCTCTAGCATCCAGGTTGCTGCTCATGATAATCCCAGTCTTCCTGGCTGTCACTTTGTGATACTTTTCAAAGCCTTTTGATACTCTTTGATGCTTTGGCTGCTCCCTAACACCTCTGTCCTCCTGCCATGTTGACTCACGTCTCCCACTTTTAAGCTGGCTTTGCAGATCATCTCCAGCCCTGTCATCATCACGCTGCAGCAGGAGGTGCTCACCTGGCCCAATGTCTGGCAGTACTGCTTGTTCTGCAGATGAGCAGCTGCCTCCTCATCTCTTCAGCTACAGTAGTTTTTCTCAGGGCAGTTAGATGCAGTCATGCTCCACTGGATTTGGTGTGTTAAATCCATGCTGCATGGCAGCAGTCAGTGCAATACAAAGGTGTTCTGTGTGCCATAGCATTTCTCCAGGGCTGCCAAAGGTAGAAGCACAACACAGCACCATCCTTCTGACAGTAATGTCTGTGAGTGTTAGACATGTGAGCACTGCATCATCCCCAGCGTGTCAGTGCTTTTCCACACCAACCTGACTCTCACACTCTGCACTGAATGTAACTCTGCTCTTGTGGAGACAAATGCTTTCTGTCACATCCTCCATCCCTGCAACCATTTGCCGGTAGGCAGCTCTTGCAGAAGAATCAAGCAGCAGAACCTTTTGCTCACCCTACAGCATGCAAATGCTATGAAAGCAGAAATAACCTGGCATGCTCTGGGTCTGCAAGGCTGCACAGATGGGAGAGGTAGATTGTGTTTTTGCAGTGGAAGTTTCCAGTATTTTCAGTACATAGTGTAGGCCCTAACTGAATGTATAACCCTCTTGTAAAACAGCTGTATAAGTAGTTTTTCCACCAAGAAAGTTGCTGAACAGAATTAAGTTCAGACTGGGGGCATTCTGACATGGGGAGAATTGAGACAAGCACAAGATAAATACAGGGTGGGTAGAGCCCAGCACAGGACAGAATGAATGTACTGACTTTTGGAAACATTGCCCTTCTCTGTCCGCAGAAAAGTACAAGGCAGACCTAAAAACAAGAGGTTGGTAATTGACCTTCTATGGAAATGAATCCTAGCAACAGTCTCGAGGAGTCTGTGAGCCTGAGATGCTCAACCAATGAGAGCCATGAGAGCATCAGCTGCAGTGGGTTTAGGGCACAGAACAGAATTGATTTCACTGACTGGTGTGCAGTTTCTCCCTTGCCAATAGGGGATGTGCGCGCAGTATTGCAATAATGAATAAGCACTGCTGCTATCGCTGCCATCTTTGCCTAACTAGAAATCTTTGACTTTGAGAGTTTCTCACACAAGGGGAGAGGGTAAGAAAGTAAAGAGGCACAGAAAACTAAGGGAAACTGCTCTTCTTTATCTTATCTATAAAAATTGATACGATGCTGTTGTGCATTTTTTTTAATTTTATTTTTAATTTTTTGCTAATGTCAGTTAGATTGTTTTAAAATATCCACACACCAAAATCTGACTACCAAGCAAATGTAATGAAAATGAAATGAAGGTGAGTTAGTGGAAAGCACAAGGCCATATTATATTAGGCTCCAGCAAATTTACAGGCAGTCACTGCACGAAGAGGTAGATCTGAGTTGCACATTATATGATTCCCACAAAGATTAAGGAAATCTGAAGCTTTCAATATATTTTTTTAATTCTTTTTTCATTTCATTTTTAAACACCTGACCCAGACCCCAACCCTCACAGGAGCTGTAAAGATAACAGCATTAACCAGCAATGTAACTCTAATCCTAACCCTTACCCTGATTCTAAAATCGTCCCTAACTCCAAATGCAACAACAAAAATGATGCTAGAAGTTTGTAGCAAAAGGAACCTTAACCCTGATCATAATCCAAAAAAAAAATCATTATGGTAACAATAATCTTTACCTTAAGAGTAATATTAATCAGAGCCCAGATGATGCCTGCATCCAATCAGAAGCATGCTTTGCATTATTTAAGAGTTGTATTTTTTCCAATGAACTCTCTCTATTATCACGTTTATAAAGTAACAGAGTCTGTTCTTTTTCTCCTGACACTGTGCCTTACTCCTGACATCCCCTGGAAATGACCCAGATAGGGCACCATCAAAGTAATGCTAATAGTAATGTCAATCCTAAGGGTATCTCTAGCCTCAGTGTTAATGGGACGCTAACAACAATCCCAACAGCCTTAAACATTCTGGTGGTGTGAAAGAGGTGCTGCCTTGCACATGCTGGGCAGTCCCATTGCCTGTTAAATGCAGGCGGCAGCGTAGAAACATGATGCCCGTGGTCAGAATGCCCTGTGGCAGATCCTGGCACCGGAGAACTGACCGGAGAACCATGAGAGAACTGACAACAAATCACGCGACATCAGAACCGACCCAGTGGTTATTTACAAGCCTTGGGAGACCCAGACAGGATCTCAGAGTGGTGAATGTAGGTACAGAAGTTGTTACTACTCTGTTTCCTTCTAAAAGAAGTGGTTTGTTTTCATCTCAGAAGTTGGGGGGGGGGGGGGGGGGGCAGGAAAGGGATATCAATTTAATTACTCATTAATTTATTGACAGACATTCACGTTTGCTACGTTTGGAGAAGTTTTTATTTGTTTGCTGTGGTTTGTTTTTTTCTTTTTTTCTTTTTTTTTTTCCCCCTTCCCTCCTCTTCCATCTTTGTGTTCTTCCCCTATAATCAAAAGAACGGATCCCCAGGGTCTGTCCCGCAGACGTTCTTTCCGTGTTCTCTGCTGCCACCTGCTGGCCAATAAGCGGAACTGCCACTGTTGGGCGTTTGGTGCCGCAGGAAGCACAACGCAGATCTGAGTTCTGACCGGTCTACGCAGCAAATCCGCCAATCTTTATTGTGATAAGCCCTCCAGACAAGAGCATAAAGTCTTTGCCTGAGGGCAGGGTTAGTAGTAATGGATGTCAGTTTTGAAATTTCCAGTCCATTCACCATAGCACTTTCTGCCTCCATGTCCCATAACCAGAGCAGCTATGCTGGCATGCTCTCTTGGTTTCTGTCTAAACCACTGTACTATATCCATCAGTTCAGCTGCTGTATTATGGGCAGCAGGGTTTGGGGGGTGGATACTGGTCAGGGCACTCCCACCAGCCTATCCTGCATTTTTTTTTTTTTTTTTTTTCATTTTTGGGTTACAATCAGTCAGATCTCAAATAGATCTAGTCCAAATGGAACCTCAAAATCTGACCTTTTAGTGCCTTCATTTACAGAGTCCATTTTATACAGATTCCCTTGTACAGGGCCCCCATGGTCCTCCAGACAGTTGTTACTGATCTTCCATAGGAGAATGATTGAATTAGGTTTTTTCCCATCAAAACTGCCACCTGTCTTTCCAATTTTTCAACACTATCATTCAATAGCTGATTTGCATCAGCCTGAGCCTCTTCAGTTATGTTCAGACAGTTCAAGGCCATTAAAAGTGGCCATGCCACCATGAACACAGCTAACTGTCATTCTCAAGTTGTAAGTATGTCTTTGCTAAGACCATGGAAATACTCAGTCAGGTGGGCCAGGGACTCATGGACGCTCCCTCCGTCCCACACAGGGCCCCATTTTTCAGTGACAGAAGCAGTGCTGCATTTTGAGGATCCTAGGAATCCCAGGACATGCCCTGACAAAAGGTCATTCAAAGGGGTAGTCTTTCCCCATCCAAACAACTCCATGATATTCACAGAATCACAGAATTGTAGGGGTTGGAAGGGACCTCCAGAGACCACTGAGTCCAGTCCCTCTGCCAAAGCAGGTTCCCTACACCACGTTGCACAGCTCAGCATCCAGGCAGGTCTTGAATATCTCCAGAGAAGGAGATTCCACAACCACCCTAGGCAGCCTGTTCCAGTGCTCTGTCACTCTCACCGTAAAGAAGTTATTGCACACATTAGTGCAGAACTTCCTATGGTGCAGTTTCTGTCTGTTTCCCCTTGTCCCGTCTCTGAAAAGACACTGCTGAAAAGAGTCTGGCCTCAACACTTTGCCCCCCACACCTCAAATATTTACAGAACCTGGATCCTGTCCCCTCTCAGCCTTCTTTTCTCAAGGCTAAACAGACCCAGTTCCCTCAGTCTCTCCTCATTGGGGAGATGCTCCAGGCCCTTCACCATCTTAGTGGCCCTCTGCTGGACTCTTTCTAAGAGATCCCTGTCTTTTTTTTACTGGGGAGCCCAGAACTGGACACAATATTCCAGATGAGGCCTCACCAGGGCAGAGTAGAGGGGGAGGATCACCTCCTTCGACCTGCTGGACACGCTCTTTTTAATGCACCCCAGGATGCCATTGGCTTTTTTGGCTACAAGGGCACACTGCTGGCTCATGGTTAATCTGTCGTCCACCAGGACGCCCAGGTCCCTCTCAGCAGAGCTCCTCCCCAGCAGCTCTTCCCCCAGCCTGTACCGGTGCATGCAATTATTTCTCCCTAGGTGCAAGACTCTACACTTGCTTTTGTTAAACCTCATCCGGTTTCTTACTGCCCGGCTCTCCAGCCTGTCCAGGTCTCGCTGAATGGCAGCACAGCCTTCAGGTGTGTCAGCCAATCCTCCCAAATTCGTGTCATCAGCAAACTTGCTGAGGGTGGTCATTGATGAAGATGTTGAACAAGACCGGACTGAGCACAGACCCCTGGGGGATGCCGCTCGTTACAGGCCCTCAGCCAGACACTGCACCGCCAACGACAACACTCTGCACTCTGCCAGTCAGCCAATTCTCGACCCACTTCACTGTCCAATCACCTATCCCATACTTCCTCAGCTTTGTTATAAGGATGTCATGGGAGACTGTATCAGTTATAGAGGTTATAGAGTTCAATTCCTGTAGTCAATTTGGCGGCCCAGGTGGGACCAGCTCTGTTCGCTGCAGGACCAGCTGAGAGGGAGACACTTTTGGCGCACCCTGAGATTTCTCTGAAGGACTCCCTTCCTCACCTGATCACTGCAGGGACAGACAAGGACCACCCATAGGTGGACCAGGTATGTGTATGGTAAGTGGAGCCCATATGTCTTGAGGAGACATCCTACACAGTTTACAGCCATACGTGCTGCTCCCAGGGAGGTGAGCTCATGGCTTTGGTTGCCAGCTGGGGTAGGAAGACTCCTTGGGTGAGTTCCTATGAAAGGGAACTGTATGTCATATGAATGGAAACAAGAACAAGTACTCTCTCCCAGGTGGGTGACAATAGGAGGGACCTAGGTTGGTCTCTCCTACGGGTATGGGATATAGTGGATAGCCTGTCAAATGGTAGCCTGGGTTCTCCAAGTTGTAATCACGGGGGTTATAGGTTGTATGTTCAATATTATCATCTGCTTTAAGTGTTTGGTACCGTGTGTCAAGCCGACTCTGGGAAAAACATTAACGTTTGCAACTGGTCGACCAGAGTATGAGTGTTATTAAGATTCCAGCTAGAAAACGTTGTCAGCATTGTGTAGTATGAATAAACCATGGTTTTTGATCTAAATGTCAGAGTGAGTGTGGTGTGAGTGAGACACAGAACAGCTGCAGTGCCGAGTCCCGATCCATGTTTCCTTCCTCCTGTGAGGGAAATGGCCAGACACGGACAAAGTGAAAGACTGTGTTGTCTGTCCACTCATAAGTACTTTCTGCTTGTATGTAAGAAGACAGGAGTTTGTACTCTGTAGATTAGTAAGATTGTCCTGAGGAGAGGTGTACATTCCACCCGGCCAATGAGTGTCAACCCATTTATGTAATACTATGTACTGCTTGCGAGGAAGTGTGTGAGGGAGGTGGTTCAATCAGTGCTGGTTCTGTGGCACAGTGTTTATAACTGAAGAATACAGACTGTATTAAGGGAGTTTATGTGAACTGAAGAACTGTACGTTTTGACAAACTGTTTTGATGGTATAAGAAAGTGTAATTGTTAATGATATATGAAAGTGTAGTTGAGGGAATGTGGAAGTGTATCTGAGCATAGAAATAGAGGAAGCATTTACAGAGGAAAAAGGATTAAAGTGAGTTTACCTGCATTGACATGAGAGCAACACCCTGCCGGACCGCTGCCCTGTGAGCTGAGCAGAGCAGAGCAGAGACACAGTCCCCATGTATCAGGTAGTGTTATTCTGCTTACCAAAAGAATGAGTTCACTACAGAAGAGGCAAATCTTCCCCTCTGCTCCATCTGTGGCATACTCTGGAGTTCAAGGCATTGCAAAGCTATGGCACATCTACTTTCTTTCAATGATGAAAACTTAGTGTGCTCTGGGCTCTCATTTCAATTGCATCTAAAGAAGTCTAGGGTCATGCCAGCTGACAGGAAGCTGGCAAATGTTGTCTCATTGTAAGGAAGAGCAAGAAAGATGACATGGGCAATTATGGACCTGTCAGTCCAGAGCCTGGTAAAATTATGGAGAAAATGATGGTGGGAGTTATGGAAAAACAGCTGAAGGACAATTCTGTCATTGGTCGCAGACAACACAAGTTTGTGAGGCAAAGGTCCTGTTTAATTTAAGCTCATTCTGTGACACAGTTATCCGTTTAGTTGACCAAGGGAAGCCAGTTGATGTAATCCTTGAGGATTTCAGTGGAGATTTTGATACTGTTTCTCACAACAACCTTCTGGACAGAATGTTCTGCATATGGCTAGACAGAAACACAATGTGGTGGGTGAGCAGTTGGCCAGTAGGTCAGTCCCAAAGGATTATAGTCAGTTTTTTCCATCAGGCTGGTAGATGGTCACTGTCGGGGTCCCCAGGGTTCCATTTTGGGGCCACTTTCCTTTCATGTTTATGCAGATGACTTGAATGCAGGACTAGAAGACGTTCTGAGCAAGTTTGCTGATGAGACCAGATGAGGAGGTGCTGTTGCCTCGACTGAGGGTGGAGAGGACTTGCAGAGAGATGTGGACAAGTCAGAGAAGTGGGTACCAGTTGGTACTAAGCACCAAGTGCATAAAGTATAACAAGAACAAGTGCCTGATTGTGCACCTGGGTAGGGGCAATGCTGGACATACACACTGACTGGATATGGGACACTGGAGAGGATTCTGACTGGAAAGTGTTGGGGTGCTGGTCAGCATCACACTGAATGTGAGTCAGCAGTGTGCCAAGGCAGCCAGGAAAGACAACAGTCCCCTGGAGTGCATGAAGCAACTTATTGCCAGCTGGGTGAGGGAAAGGGTTGTCCCTCTGCTCTGCATTGCTACTGCCTCACTATGTTCTGGGCACCACAGAACATAAAGGACTTCAAACTCTGGGAGAATGTGCAAAGGAGGGCACTGAAACCGAGAGATCTGAAGTTCAGAGTTTCACAGGGATTGGCTGCTTGTTCAGACTGGGCCCTTCTCACATCCCTGCTCACATCCTGCAATGAAACATAGGTCTCATATGGGACATGAACCTCACAGCGTCCTTGCACCACATGTAGAGCCTGGGATCTTCTGTCCCCATGTCTTTCATTTAACATCATACAAAATTCCAACACATTGCCCCAGGAAATGCCCAGAGCCAACATGACATACAGGACCTCTCTACCACTGGTCTTGCAATCAGGGCTTGACCTGTCTGCTTTGTAAGGCAAAGGAGAGGTTTCTTAGCATGCCAGTGCCTTTGCCTGCCTGTAGTCATGGCTTCCAGTTATCTTCTCTAACAAGTCCCTTGGGAAGCTTACTTGGTAATGTTCCTCAGCGGGCCCATTAATACTCCAAGAAACTTCACTGTTACTTCTGACTTTGTCTTGTTGAGCACTTTGTGCAAACTTCTCTCTGCACTAGAGGCTGATGAACTCAGCATCAAATGCACCCTGGGACCATTATAACCTAAAGAATCTCCTGTGCCTTATGCCATCTTGTTATCTTCTTCAGGTTATCAGAACTTGTTCAGCAAAAAGGAGGGATATCTGGAGAGAGCTTAAAGAATCCAGTATAAATTTATTGTCTATTTATTTATAGTTGGGTTTAAAGAAGACATTAAAGCAGCACTGTGCAACTGATACCAATCCAGGATGTCCCAATGAGTTCTGTACTGTTACTGTGTTGACAAAGGTCCTTCTCAACCTCCCCACCCAATTTCTGCTCACAATGGACCTATGGGACTTGCATCACTTTTCTTCACATCACTCTTCTCCTCTGCATTCATCCGCTCAGTGTTAAAACTGCTTTGCACCAACTCCCACTGGCTTTCCTCAGAGAACCAGCTACACATGGAAAAGGAAAGATTTCTCTTTTTTATCTGGCCAGCAAATGGAAAGAAAGGTGATGCAATTGAATGAACAGTAAAACACAGTGATCAACTGCATGCCATGTTCAAGCTGCATCTATTGAAGTTTGTCTTTCATATGGAATACTTTTAAAAGAAATGATTTATTCTGAGGTAGGATAGGATAGATTGAATCACAGTGAAGTAGTTGACAACAGAGGCCATCAGACTCTGGTAGATAGAGCAAATTCCAGTAATCTCCCTGGGATAGATCAGCCAGGTAGTTGAGAGGTATCAACTTAAAATTGATCAGGACTTGTGAGTATTTCACACATTGAGACGGGTTAACACATTCTCACTGATTCTCAGACTTTGGGGAGATGGAACAAATTCCAGTAATCCCCCTGAAAGTCAGAAATCAGACAGATAATTGGGAGGTATCTGACTGAACAAAGAGCAAGGGATGGAGAAATCTGGAGGGCAGTGGGAGTAGTTTGTGCCCAAATGGCCTGCTGAAAACATGCCCTTAACCATGGCCATTTATTTAGGAGAGCTGAAAAAACTTGGAAGATGAGACACATCAAATAGGCAGCAGGGAAGAGTAGTGCTGGGCACCGGGCTATAGTCACAGGGCATTGGCACTGGCACCACTGTCTGTGTCTCTGAATCTGAAGACATTTGTGTCCAGCGAACACAGTTCTGGAAAACATTGTAGTTTCAGTAAAAGAAAAAAAAAGACATCAAAACACCTCAAAGATTCATATTTACAACTTAAAATGGAACAAGACTCATGAGAATTTTTCATGTTGAGAAGGGTTAACACATTTTCATTGATTTCCATCTTTGTCTTCAATTATTTGTTTCAGTTTTATTGACATTTATGATCAACTATTAAGCTTACAGCCTCAAAATAAATAAAAAGAGATACATTTGCATCTTGCACGTGGCCTGATGCCCCTTTCACCTTCGCAGTTCCCACAAGTCCTTCCATGCCGGAGAGTATGAGATCCAGCAGAGCACCTCTCCTCTTTGGTTCCTCCACTGCTTGGTCAAGAAGCTGCCATCTGTGCTCTCCATGGATCTGCTGGATGCCACATGCCCTGCTGTGCTGTCCCTGCTGCAGATAATGGAGTGACAAAGGCCACCAAATGGGACAAGGGACAGACAACATCAGATTCCCATCTGTCTGCAGAGGGCACCTTCCATTTACTCTCCCTGATCAGGAAGACAGGAAAAGACACTGATGGTCTCCTCTGTTTGCCATTTCCATTAGCTCTGACCTGTCTGCTCTTCCATCCCCAGGCAGAGCTCAGTGCACTCTCACAGAGGGCATTCACCCTTCTTTATCTCCTCGCCCATCCATCCTAAAGACTCGGTATCCCCCTTGTGCTACAGTGCAGTTGTGGAAGCCATTAAACTGTGTCCCCATGGTCCAAACAGGAGCTCAGGCCTGCAGCTCTATCAAGATTTCTAGCTTCTTGTGTGTTGGTGTTTGCATTAGTGCAAAACCACAGAAGTAAACATCCTAATTGGAAAGCATCACTGGACATAGCCTGACTGGATAGCTAATCTATGGTATCAGTGTGCAGAAGGTGGCACACAAACATTAGACTGATCGTGGGCCTTGGAGTTGACACAGCAACATGGTCACACCATGGGCATGGCTTTCCTGAAGGCCCTGTGCTGCTCTTGCAGCTGTGAGTGAATTCACCAGACAGCCAGTGCTATCCCCTCTCTGGCCCTCGGCTGATGCCCAGGAAGGAGCTGTCTATCTCAGGGATTTCCCACATGGTTTTGTCACGGTTTGAACTAAAAATCCACCTGCGTCCGTGACAGGGGCCGTGGGCCCCGGAGGGGCCCTGGGCCGAAAGGAAAAAGTTAATTAGGAAAAGAAAACAGCGGCAACGATCTAAGGAGGCACACTTATTTACTAAATACTTTATCGAAATACCGGATAACACAATATAATACAATATAATTGAAAATTGAAAATTGGGCTAACGAATCAAGCAAAATAGGAGAGAGAATGAGTCCCGTAACCGAGAGGCCTACTGTGAAATTTAGGCGAGACGGTGAAGGCTCCCACACACTCCCCTGAACGCCAGAACTCGAAAGAGATCAGTCTGTTCTGCGACAGAGTTAATATAGAGTCCAGGTCCCGTGACCCATCGTGTTGTTCCCTGGGAGATGTAGTCTTCTTCTGTAAGTTGCAGATTCAGTAAAATTATTCATGCTTTAAATGATGTTATGATGTGGAATACTGATAGCAAAAATTACAAAATTATTAAACCATGACATTCCACCCCTTATTCTACATCATTACATTATGTTTATACATACATACACACTCATATGTATAATTGTGAATAATCAGCAACCTTATTTTCCTCAACAATTTATATTTATTCCATACAAATCCCTAAGTTGAGAACAAAACTCTATAACCTAACCTACTATTTATTAATTTTGAGAAAATGGCAAAACTGCCAGAAAAGGAAAAACACGTCAGCGGTAGAGGGGAAAGGCATTGCTAGTAGGGCGTCCCCCACATCAAGGTGCACTCATCCTTTCCCAGCCACCACAGCAGATTCCCTTTTGACTTATACTTCTTTCCATGTGTGCTCTACACATGCATGGCCAGTGCACGAGATAGAGTCCAGATGGAAAACTTGCTTACTTTATGCCTAATTAAGGTATATAGGAAAGAAAAAGTGTTTCCTTAACATTAATCCACTCTATCTTAAGTCCTGTACCTAATTGAACTATCTTGCACCTAATTGAAATATTTTCTGAGACTCTACCTATATATCTACAGGAAAATCATTGGCTGCACTCCCCCAACATCAAATTCCCTTGCGGTACACATTGGACATTCCCATTTTTGTCCATCACCCACCACGTGCACCCAGGTCCCTGGGCAAAGACAGTACCCCGGAGAGGTTTGCCCTTTCCAGACGCTGGAAGGACCCAAACCGTCTTTCCCAACACGCTCTTTATGTGTACTACAGGAACCTTATCTCCCTCCACGGTATGTAGGGAGCTGGATTGGTTAGGACCATTACGATTACTAGATCCTCGGGTGTTGACCAACCAGGTGGCTTCTGCTAAATGGTTCTCCCAGTTTTTGTACGTTCCACCACCCATTGCTTTCAAAATAGTTTTCAACAACCCATTGAATCGTTCAATCTTACCAGAAGCTGGTGCATGATAGGGAATATGGTAAATCCACTCAATGCCATGATTTTTGGCCCAGGTGGTTACAAGAGAATTTTTAAAATGGGTCCCATTATCTGATTCAATTCTTTCTGGAGTGCCATGCCGCCACAGGATTTGCTTTTCCAACCCTAATATGGTGCTTCGGGCGGTAGCATGGGGTACTGCGTATGTTTCAAGCCACCCAGTGGTTGCTTCCACCATGGTGAGTACATAACGCTTACCATTGCGAGATCGTGGCAAGGTGATATAATCAACCTGCCATGCCTCTCCATATTTATACTTTTGCCATCGCCCTTCCCCCCAAAAAGGTTTCATCCTCTTGGCTTGTTTAATTATGGCGCATGTTTCACAGTCATGAATAACTTGAGCAATAGCGTCCATAGTTAAGTCCACCCCTCGGTCTCTGGCCCACTTGTATGTCGCATCCCTTCCTTGATGACCTGAAGTCTCGTGGGCCCACCGAGCTAGGAATAATTCACCCTTGTTCTGCCAATCCAAGTCTATTTGAGCCACCTCAATTTTGGCAGCTCGATCAACCTGATGGTTATTTTTATGTTCTTCAGTAGCCTTACTTTTAGGCACATGAGCATCTACATGGCGCACCTTTACAACAATGTTCCTTATTCGGGCAGCAATGTCTTTCCACAGTTCAGCAGCCCAAACAGGTTTACCCTTTCGTTGCCAATTATCATCCTCCCACTGTTGCAACCACCCCCATAAGGCATTTGCCACCATCCATGAATCAGTATAAAGATGAAGCATTGGCCACCTCTCCCGTTCAGCCACATCTAAAGCCAGCTGAACAGCCTTTACCTCTGCAAATTGACTTGATTCTCCTTTACCTTCAGTGGCCTCTGCAACTTGTCGTGTGGGGCTCCATACAGCAGCTTTCCATCTGCGATGCTTCCCTACAATACGACATGATCCGTCTGTGAATAGGGCAAATTTCTTTTCGTTTTCTGGTAGCTCATTGTATGGTGGTGCCTCTTTAGCACGTGATACCTCTTCTGTAGGTGGTTTTTCAATTTTTTTACTCTCAGGCCAGTCCATGATCACTTCTAGAATTCCAGGACGGCTGAGTTTTCCCATTCGAGCTCGTTGAGTAATTAATGAAATCCACTTACTCCAAGTGGCATCAGTAGCATGATGGGTGGAGGGAACCTGTCCTTTAAACATCCAGTTTATTACTGGCAAGCGAGGTGCTAGAAGAAGCTGAACCTCTGTCCCAACTACTTCAGAAGCAGCCCGAACCCCCTCATACACGGCTAAGATCTCCTTCTCAGTCGGAGTGTAGCGCTCCTCAGACCCTTTATATGCTCGACTCCAGAATCCCAGGGGTCGGCCTCGGGTCTCTCCTGAGGCTCTTTGCCACAAACTCCAAGTGGGACCTTTCTCTCCAGCAGCAGTGTAGAGGATGTTCTTCACATCCTGTCCCGTCCGTACTGGCCCCAAGGCCACGGCACGGGCTATCTCTTGTTTTACCTGCTCAAAAGCCTGCTGCTGCTCAGGACCCCATGAGAAATTATTCTTCTTCCGTGTTACCTGATAGAGAGGGCTCACTATGTGGCTGTAGTTTGGGACATGCATTCTCCAAAAGCCCACTACTCCCAGAAAAGATTGGGTCTCTGTTTTGTTGGTGGGTGGAGACATAGCAGTGATTTTGTCAATCACATCTGCTGGGATGTGACGACGTCCATCTTGCCATTTTATACCTAAGAACTGGATTTCCTGGGCAGGCCCCTTCACCTTGCTGCTCTTAATGGCAAAACCAGCTTGCAAAAGAATTTGGATTATCTGTTTTCCTTTCTGGAAAACCTCTGCTGCTGTATGGCCCCACACTACAATGTCATCAATATACTGCAAGTGCTCAGGAGCATTACCCTGTTCCAAGACAGCTTGGATCAATCCATGGCAAATTGTTGGGCTGTGCTTCCACCCTTGAGGTAAACGTTTCCAGGTATACTGAATACCTCTCCAGGTAAAAGCAAACTGTGGCCTACATTTTGCAGCCAATGGGATGGAAAAGAAGGCATTAGCAATGTCAATGGTGGCATACCACCTAGCTTCTTTTGACTCCAATTCATACTGGAGTTCTAGCATGTCTGGTACAGCAGCACTTAATGGAGGTGTGACTTCATTCAGGCCACGGTAATCTACCGTCAGCCTCCATTCCCCACTGGTTTTACGCACTGGCCATATGGGGCTGTTAAAAGGCGAGTGAGTTTTGCTAATCACTCCCTGATTTTCTAATTGGCGAATTAGCTTGTGAATGGAGAGCAATGAGTCCCTATTGGTGCGGTACTGCCGTCTGTGAACCACTTTGGTGGCAATTGGTACCACTTGGTCTTTTACCTGGAGCAACCCCACAGCAGAAGGATCATCTGACAGACCAGGTAAAGTTGACAGCTGCTTAACACCGTTTGTGTTAACAGCAGCTATCCCAAAGGCCCATCGATACCCCTTGGGATCCTTAAAATGTCCCATCCTAAGGTAATCGATTCCCAGTATACATGGAGCCTCTGGACCAGTCACAATAGGGTGTTTTTGCCAGTTTTTACCAGTGAGGCTTATTTCGGCCTCCAACATAGTCAATTCTTGAGAACCCCCAGTCACTCCATGGATATATATTGGTTGTGTCCCTTGGTGACTTGAGGGCATTAGGGTGCACTGTGCACCAGTGTCCACCAAGGCTTTATATTTCTGTGGTTGAGATGTGCCAGGCCACTTAATCCACACAGTCCAGTATACTCTGTTGTCCCTTTCCCCCCCCTGGCTGGGGGCAGGGCCCCTCTATTGTTTACCTCGGTGGCTTGCAGCAACTGGAACTTTCCCCCTTTTGGAAGAGTTCGCCTTGGTGGTTGTTTTGTACTGTAATTCTTTCACGCGTGCCTGAAGTGCAGAAGTGGATGAATTATACCACCTCTTTATATCCTCCCCATGATTACTCAAGAAATACAACAAAGCAAAACGTATGGTCTTATCGTTGTCATTTGCTTGAATACGGGGTGTCTTATTGTTGTCATTTGCTTGAATATGAGGACCTCTCTTTTTTATGGTTGAGATTTTCGATGATACGGGTCGAGAGGAACTCATGTTGTTTAGCTTTTTCAATAGGCAATCGTGGGAATCCTGGTCCCCATCATCTGGTACCACCATGGATCCATCTACATCAGGCATGTTAGTCAACATGTCAATAATTTCATTTTGTGTTCCCTCCATTCTGTTTAGCCTTTCAGCTATTTTGACAATGGCTGAAGTATAACGATTAACTTCTGTAGTGCTTATAAATAATTCAAGCTCCTGAAGTTTAGCAATTAGTTCATTAACAAGGGGTTTCCTTTCCCCTTGGCCATATACTAATGCAAGTGCACTGGCATGCTTTTCTGGAGCAGCCCTTGTAAAGTCACGCCACATTTGTCGTGGTACACGGACTATCTCAGGATCATGTAATTGGTTCGGGTCATTGCGGTTGAAGTGGGAGCTGTATAGCATTTCCACCAGAGCATTTTCTCTCAAAGTTTGGATGCCTTTCTCTATATCAGTCCATTTCCTTTTCTCAGGCTCCAAGTCCCGTTTAAAGGGGAATCTATCTCTTACCGCTATCAACATCCGCTTCCAGAGGGTGTAGGACTGATCTTGGCATGTGCCAATACCTCTGTCCACACGTGCATCTCTGGAAATGCTACCCAGTTGGCGAGCTTCATTGCCATCAAGCCACACACTGCTGGCACCATTGTCCCAGCATCGAAGTAACCAAGTGACCATATGTTCTTTTGGTTGACGTGTGTAATCCTTTCTTAGATCCCGAATTTCACTCAGTTTTAAAGATCTATCAATAATGGTCGTAATACTTTGCTCACCTTTTGCTCTATCAAGAGTCCCAGGTGTTGATGGTGGTAACTGTGTTGATGAGGCTGCCCCATCTATAAGTTTGGACTCGAGAAATTCTCGTAAAGAAAATCTAACTTTTGGCTCCTCTTCATCTGACTCTGACTCTTGTATTATTTCCTCTAGGTAACCCTCCTTCTTTTTCCTCTCTCCTAACTTCCTCTGCTCCTCATACTTCTTCTGCTCCTCTATCATCTTCTTATACCCCTCTAACATCCTCTGCTCCTCCAACTTCTTCTGGTCTTCTGACTCCCCCTGCTCTCCTGAGTCCCCCTGCTCTCCTGAGTCCCCCTGCTCTCCTGAGTCCTGCTCTCCTAACTCCCTCCGCTCTTCTAACTCCTTCTGCATTTTCTCTAACTGAGTTGAAAATTGTTTTATTTTTCGCCCTCTTACAGGGGCAACCAACATTGTATCTGGTGCCCCTGGTAGTTGGTCAAGGTGTGGTACATACGGTTCAGACTTGGGGATGTTCCCCTTGGACTGGAGGGTGCATAGCTTGGATCGGAGGAGATCGCGCTCGAACTCCAGGGTGTCGAACTCAGCCCTGAGGGCGTTGTACTTGGACTGAATTGTGTCGAACCCGGACTCGAGCGCGTCGTGTTTGAACTGGAGAGTGTTGCGCTCAGATTGGACGGCATCGTACATGGTCTGGAGGTTGTTACGATCGATCTTGATAGCATCGAACTGAACCTTGAGGTCGCTGTACATGGACCGGAGGACATCTCGCTCAGATCGGAGGGTGTTACATTCGGACTGAAGGATGTTATGCTCAGACTGGAGGGTGTTGTAGTCAGTCTGGAGGGTGTCACGCTCCGACGGGAGAATGTCGCGCTCAGACTGGGGGCAGCTATTCTCAGTCTGGAGGGCGTTGTGCTCGGACTGGAGAGTGCCGTGCTCGGACTGGAGAGCATTGTGCTCGGACCGGAGAGCGTTGTGCTCGGACTGGAGAGCGTTGTGCTCGGACTGGAGAGCGTTGTGCTTGGACCGGAGAGCGTTGTGCTCGGACTGGAGAGCATTGTGCTCGGACTGGAGAGCGTTGTGCTCGGACTGGAGAGTGTCGTGCTTGGACCGGAGAGCGTTGTGCTTGGACTGGAGAGTGTCGTGCTCGGACCGGAGAGCGTTGTGCTCAGACTGGAGAGCATTGTGCTCGGACTGGAGAGCGTTGTGCTCGGACTGGAGAGTGTCGTGCTCGGACCGGAGAGCATTGTGCTCAGACTGGAGGGTACCGTGCCCGGACTGGAGAGCGTTGTGCTCGGACTGAAGAGTGTTGAGTTTGGATTGCAGGGATTCTTTCTCATACCAATATGTGTCTCGTTGATGTAGGAGGTCTTCTCTCTCAGCATCAAAAACTTCCCTCTCAGAAATGGTATTAAATAAGGCCCGATAAGCATTAGCTAGGCCCCAAGTCATTTGTGCCTCCTGAGATCTGCCTGAGCCACAACATTCCTGTCTCAAATATGCGGTCAAACTCTTGGGATTCTTTAAGTGTTCAGGAGTAAAGCTCCATGACACTAAAGATGTCTGTCTTCTAAAAGTCTCTCCAAAGTCTCTCCACACTCCCTGCCACTCAGTATTCTCTAATTCTAGGCAAGACTTCCTCCTGAGGTTATAAATCCAGATACTGAGTGAGATCACTACAATAACCAACAGTAAATTCAGGGAGATTAATAAGATTGACAGTGTGGTCCACTGGGACAACTGGTCAGTCGAAGACTGCTTAAAGGATGCAAAGAAAAAAGGAAGAGCACGCTCAAAAACCACCATTTCTGTACTATTAGTTGCATTAGTTGCATTAGTTGCTCCCTCTGGAGCTGCATGCAGATACCAAGTAAGCGTTGATAACCATGCTTTCAAATCATTATACATGTTTACAATTCCATAGGAAAAAGTGGCTAGCTTAAACATGCTCCAATATGTTTGGAGCATCACAAAAGAGGAACTAATGAAATGCAGTCCCTGGTAGAACAAACTTACTAGAGGGAACATTTTTTTTCTTTTTTTTTTTTTTTCTTTTTTCTTCAATAGAGAGAAAAAACTAAAAGAAAACAAAGCTCAGCAGTGTTTATAAAATATACTGGAGTATTGGCAGTCCGCCTGGACTTTCAAGGTCAAGCTCGCAGGCGCAGAATCGCAAACCTAAGATAGCTCCTTAACAAAGAAAAACAACTTGTAGCCCTGTTAAAAGCTAAAAGAGCAACAGAAGAAAACACAGAAAAACAGCAACTCAAATTGCCCGCATTCTCCACCAAAATCTGTCACGGTTTGAACTAAAAATCCACCTGCGTCCATGACAGGGGCCGTGGGCCCCGGAGGGGCCCTGGGCCGAAAGGAAAAAGTTAATTAGGAAAAGAAAACAGCGGCAACGATCTAAGGAGGCACACTTATTTACTAAATACTTTATCGAAATACCGGATAACACAATATAATACAATATAATTGAAAATTGAAAATTGGGCTAACGAATCAAGCAAAATAGGAGAGAGAATGAGTCCCGTAACCGAGAGGCCTACTGTGAAATTTAGGCGAGACGGTGAAGGCTCCCACACACTCCCCTGAACTCCAGAACTCGAAAGAGATCAGTCTGTTCTGCGACAGAGTTAATATAGAGTCCAGGTCCCGTGACCCATCGTGTTGTTCCCTGGGAGATGTAGTCTTCTTCTGTAAGTTGCAGATTCAGTAAAATTATTCATGCTTTAAATGATGTTATGATGTGGAATACTGATAGCAAAAATTACAAAATTATTAAACCATGACAGGTTTACAAGCACTGGCACACATCAGGAGCAGCCCAGGCACCTTGGGCATCACCCAGTGTCTGTGTGTGAGCAGCTGCCTCCCAGCTGAAGGTCCGAGGACTCAGAGCAGGAGCTCACATGCAGGCAACTCCTTGTGCTCTTCTGAACTGAACCAGAGGAATCCCAGCTCCTGTGGGTGTGTAGGGAGCTGAATCCCATTTCAGCTCCAGGATTTCTGTCAAGGGATGAGACTCCTGCACTGCCTCAGCTGGATCACTGCCCTGCACAGGGAAAGTCCAAACCTTGCCTTCCTTGTCTGGTTGCCCTTATTGTTTCATCAGACGATCTCTGGGAGCACTCCCCATATGTCTCCAATCAGTCACTGACCACTGGACATGTGGTGGTTCATTGAGCGAATTTCAAAGCACAGTCATGATGCTGTTGTCTTTCAGGAGCTGTTGGCCATGAGGACCCAGGGACATGTCAGGGGAGACAAGTCGGAAAGATAAAAATGACATAATCTGCTGCTTGCCTGTCCAGGCTCCTGGGACACAGGGAGCTCATAAAAGTGTGCAGGGCTGCAGAGAGACAGCTGTGCCCAGGAGCAGCTCTTGTGCACAGCACAGCCTGCAGGTGACAGAAGGAGAGGAGAGAAACTGAAGAGAGCTTGCAGGATGTGTGTGGTGTGAGCGGGCTGTGAGCTCACTGCAGGAGCATTGCTCACAGACCATGAAAGGGTAAGTCTCACTGCAGACCATGAGCTGCTTTTCATAGAGGGTCAACTTAATTTGGGACATCCCATAGGAGATCTGGATGCAGGCACTGCATGTTTCTTTACTGTGGAAAAAGCCTTCTGCTCCAGCTGAGGGCTTCCATACTGCAGTATGAAATCACAGCCCTGAGGGCTGCATGTCCCAGCACGGCTGCAGGTTGTGCAGCCGGGGCTGCAGGCGGGTGCCCAGGGCTGTCCTGCAGAGCAGGGTCCCTGCTGTGCCCCAGGGGCTGTGTGCCGGGTATGGGACTCTGCCGCCTGCCAGGCTCAGCACTCAGCCTGCCCGGGGAGATGCCCAGGGTGCTGCAGGGAGACGGGTGGGGGGAAGGAGCCCCCCGGCAGGGCTTGTGCTGCCACAGCTGCTGCCTGGGGCAGGGGATCACAACTCCACTGCACAACGGAATGTTTCTGAGGGCACTTTGCAAGAGGAGAGCCAAGGCAGGGGGTTTCCATTTCCTGTTCTGAGGCAAAGAGGTTTGGAGTCAGAAATCTAAAAGGGGCAATAAGAGTTCTGAGAATTTTTCATCAATCAATTGCTTGTTTTGTGAACACTCACACATGATGTGCTTTCAGTCTCCCCTTTCTCGAAGGATGGAATTATCATCATTTTCTGTAGGCATGAATAATTCACTTATCCTACAAACAGGCAGCATTTTCTAACTGAAACTGAATGCCACAGAAGCTCGGGTAGGGGGCTCTAAGAGCACTTGGGGTAAAGATATGAGACATGAAACAGATGAAAATATCCAGGGAGAAGGCATAAGAAAATAAAAGGAAGGTTAGAGCTCCATATGCTGCTTCTGCTTAAGGAATGCTGAAATACATGAAATTAAATGCAAGTAATGGTGCTAAATGTACACTGTTGTAAGAGAATAAAAACATTTCATATTATAGCAGGAGGAGTGTGTCTGAGAATGGTCTGGACTTGTCATTATCTTCTGCACTCTGAGCAGGACTCCAAGCCCAACAACAGCAGATGTCCAACAGCAGCTCCATCAGCGAGTTCCTCCTGCTGCCGTTGGCAGACACGCGGCAGCTGCAGCTCCTGCACTTCTGGCTCTTCCTGGGCATCTACCTGGCTGCCCTCCTGGGCAACGGCCTCATCAGCACAGCCGTAGCCTGCGACCGCCGCCTGCACACCCCCATGTACTTCTTCCTCCTCAACCTGGCCCTCCTCGACCTGGGCTGCATCTCCACCACTCTCCCCAAAGCCATGGCCAACGCCCTCTGGGACACCAGGGCCATCTCCTACACAGGATGTGCTGCACAGCTCTTTTTCTTTTCCTTCTTCCTCTCAGCAGAGTATTCCCTTCTCACCATCATGTCCTATGACCGCTACGTTGCCATCTGCAAGCCCCTGCACTACGGGACCTTGATGGACAGCAGAGCTTGTGCCACCATGGCAGCAGCTGCCTGGGGCACTGGGGTTCTCTATTCCCTGCTGCACACTGCCAGTACGTTTTCACTGCCTCTCTGCCAAGGCAATGTTGTCAACCAGTTTTTCTGTGAAATCCCACAGATCCTCAAGCTCTCCTGCTCTGGCTCCTACCTCATGGAATTTGTATTTCTCTTTTTTGGTGTCAGTTTAGGCTTTGGTTGCTTTGTTTTCATAGTTGTGTCCTATGTGCACATCTTCATGGCTGTGCTGAGGATGCCCTCTGAGCAGGGACGGCACAAAGCCTTCTCCATGTGCCTCCCTCACCTGGCTGTGGTCTCCCTGTTTCTCAGCACTGGTGCTTTTGCCTACCTGAAGCCCCCGTCCATTTCCTCCCCACTCCTGGATCTGACAGTGGCACTTCTGTATGCAGTGGTTCCTCCAACACTAAACCCTATTATCTACAGCATGAGGAACAGGGAGATCAAGCACGCTTTCAGGAAGGTGTTGCAATAAGCACTATTCCAGCTACAATAAAATGCACAACTTCCTCAATAGGATTCCCAGTGGTGGTTCTTTATGTTTTATGCATCTTTGTCTGTTTGATTATGTGAGATATAGGAATGTGCAAAAAAAAAATGTTATTGAACTTATAAATAAAAATGTATTTAAATTCTTTCCTACCTAATTTCCATTTTCTCACTCCAAGAACTCATGTAAACATGGAACCAGATTCCCTGAATATGTTATAAGATACCTAAAAAGCTTTCAAAATAGACTTACTTAGATTTTCTTTCTTCCTACTTTGCCTGGATTTGGGGAGGTACAGCCACAGACAGCAGCTCAACGTGCTCTTTTCATTCATGTGCTCTTACCAGTGCTGCAGTGCTCTTGAGTCCTCTCATTTGTGCAGTCCTGAAGGTCTTGTGTGTCTCACAACAGTCCTGTTGCCTCTACAGCAGCAATCCAGGGCTGCAGTCAGTAGCCGGCAATATGAACAGGTCTGTCAGAGCTGGTCTCCTTGCTGGCACTGCCATAACAAGAGGGCCCCTTTAGAGCAGGACCAGAGAACTGGAGGGAGGCCTCTTCCAAAGCTGGTGTAAGGAATATACCTCAGGAGCTGCTCCCTGAGAAAACCTTGAGATCTTCAGGTGCTCTTCACTGTGTGACCAGATCAGATTGAATAGTCCCAAGGAGATCCGTAAGCATCTCAAGGCAGTGCTGTGGTTTAAGGTTTATGGGTTGAGACAAAGAGAAAAAGAAAAGGATAATAATTATGACAAATGTATTTATACATATATAATATATTTAGTGTATTTTCACACATATACAACATATGCAGTTGCAAACATATATGAACTAATCCCTATGCGCATCTGTCTGCAAGTCCAGGATTAGTTGCAGGGGTTTTAACAGCCACAGGGTTCACTGTAGGAGCTGAAGTGGCTGTTGGGCTGTTGCAGGAGTTGAAGTGACCTCAGAGTTCATTGCCAGAGCTGGAACCACCACAGGACCTGTGACTATGTTGGAGCAGCCACTGGGCTCATTGGAGGGGTTGGAGCCACCGCAGGGCTGTACTTCCTCCCTTGGGAGGAATTTGTACCATTTTCTTATTACCATACTTGGAACAGCTACAGGACCCGTAGCAGGAGTAACTGCAGAGCTCATTATGAGGGGTGGAGTGACAGAGGGATCTGCCCAGAGCTTGGAGCAACTGCAGGACGTGTAGCAAAACCTTGGAGCTGCTGCATGGTCTGTGCCAGGAGTTGCAGAGGCTGCAGCACTGTCAGCAGATCCAGCTCTCTGGATCTGGCACACTGCAGTCATTTGTGCCTCTTGGGGGTTACCAGTGCCACAGCAGACCTGCCCCCAATATTCTACCAGTTTATCAGGATCCTGCAGTTGCTCGGAGATGAAGTTCCAAAGCCCTGGGGGTGCCCACCACTCCAGGCAGCTGCCCAGACCGTCCCACACCCTCTGCCATGCAGAGCCTTCTCACCTTGGGGCAGATCTCTCACTGATATTCCTGAATAATTGTTTAACCTCAATCCTAGATTCATAGAATCACCAAGGTTGGAAAAGGCCTAAAAGATCATCCAGTCCAACCGTTCACCTATTACCTATAGCTCCCACTAAACCATGTCCCTCAACACAATATCCAGTACACCCCCGGACTCACAGAGGCGACAATGTAAATTGTGTAATTCCTAATCATATGGACAATATTACTTCCAAAACCCAAAGATGACCGCAGAGCTGAATGTGCACAAAACTTCACTTTGTCAGCTGCCAATTTTATCGTGGTACAAACTGAGGTCAAACAGCATAGCAAAATAAATACCCTAATGCAGCATCCAAGCACCAAGTAAGGAGCTGTGCAGTGAAGCTTCATGAGAAGACTCAACAAGCTCCACACATAGGGAGCACATCCACACATATCAGCACCATGGCCTGCACTTCTCCAGCTCCCACAAAGCCCTGTCCGCTCTGGACAGATGTGCTGCTATCTCAACCCTTGGAGCCTCACATCAGGCACCAAAATGACAGTGGTTGTTGAACCCAACATGTGGCTCAGCAGCACACAGTGCTTTGTGCACTGCCCAATTCCCAGTGGGATGGGGATGAGAACTGGGAAAAAGAGTACAACTTCTGGGATGTAACAAAGCAGTTTACTAAGAGAGATAAAAGAAGTGGAGTAATAGTTATCACTATATATCCGTTGATATGGAATTGTATGTAACAACTGATGCACAAGCACTTGCTCAGCACCACCAGACTGATGCTCAGCTGGACCCTGGGCAGTGAAGAGACTGAGATGAACTCCCACCCCTTTCAATACAATTTCTGCTTGCTGTCAGCTGATAGAGAACGTCCCTTTGGCCACTATCAGTCAGCTGTCCTCACTCTGTTCCCTCCCAGCTCCATGTGCCCTCCACTGACCATGGCCTTGGCTCTGTACAACACTGCTTAGCAGCAGCTGTAAACATCAGAGTGTTATCAATGGTTTTCTCCTAGAACCAAAACACTGCACCACAGCAGACAGTCTGAAGAAAACAATTCCATTCCAGCTGTAACTCAGATTCCTGCCTGTCCCCTCTTCTTGTTCTTCCTGATCAGGAAGCAAGGAACAGAATCTGCCGCTCTCCTCTCTGAGCCCTTTCCATCAGTTCTCAGCTGGCTCCTCTGCCATCCCCAGGCAGAGCTCAGTGCCCTCTCATGGATGGCAGCAGCCTTTTCTCTTCTTCCTTGCCCATCCGTCATGCAGAATCTGTACCCCATTTGCTACAGTACAGAGCTGAAAATCAACCCACCATGTCTCTGTGAACCAAACAAGACCCTAGGCCTGCAAAGGCACAGAGATTTGGAGTTCGCTGAGTGAATGTTTGTGGTCCTCTCATTAGTGTAACGACTCTTCAGAAAGGATCCCCTTCCAGAAGCATGTTTTGATTTTGCCTGGCTGGGCCTTGCATCTACACCGTGCTACTGGTGTTCAGAAGATGGCACACAGGTACGAGACCCATTGTGGGGCTCACAGTTGTCCAGTGAACATTGTCACTACCCAGGGCATGTCTTTCCTAAAGGTCCTCAGTGGCATTTGCCAGCTGGCTGGGGGTGTGCTGGAGACCCCAGGGAACTGCCATTCTGTTGTAATACAAGAAGAATTTTACAGAGCAGCAGCCATGGATCAAGATAAGCACTTTACAGAGCAGCAGCTGCAGAGCAGGATAAACAGCATGAGAACCAAGGACACCTCTAGCAAAAGAGTGAAAGGCTCGTGGCTTTGAAGCGGGGTTTTAGGGTTCTTATTGCAGAAGCTTTCTTCCAATTAGTACGTGTGATTTTTGAACACCCTTGTTTGTTTGCTATAAAAGTACGGCTCTTCAGGCAATAGATGGACACAGCTATATTTAACTATATTGGTGTGTGGTTGTTTGTCCTAGAACGCTGACTTTTGCCTTCAGGTTCGCCAACACATGGGGGCCCGCAATGTCATGGGATTTAACTCTTGAACACCTGTGGGATCCCGAGAAACTAAGCCAGTATTTGAGTCAGGGATGGCGCAGCCTAGATAGATCTAAGGGGGTATGACTTATTTGGGGCTTGGCTTGTGCTTACCGTGCTCTATATAACACTGTTCCGAAAAGAGAGAATTTCCGAGCTGAGGTTCTAGCCAAAAAGGGAAATCCCCAAGTCAATTTTGATCAGTCACAGGAGGCACCAGTAACAATATCAGTTGCCCTTGTGGAAGGCAAGAAATGGAAATGGGTGTCCTCACGTCTAGAACGGAAAAAAGAAGTGGAGGAGGAGGCAACAGAAGATCCAGGTGACAGGTCTGGATAAGTACCGAGAAAGGAAAAAGGAAAAGTGTCATGAAGAAGAGAGTGATGAGGAGGAAATCTCTGTTACTGTTTGTCGATCTCTGAAGATGACTGAAATCGAAGGCGTAAGAAAGGAGTTCACACGGCACCAGAATGAATCTCTTGTTACCTGGTTGCTTCGCTGTTGGGACAGCTGGGACGGTAGCTTGTTGTGATGTGACAGGCCCTTCCCCATATTCTGGAAGAATCTTAGTGTAATACAGTGGGTGTAGACAAAAAGGCGTAGGTTATATAAGGATGTGTCTGTTTCAATAAATCGCCATTTTGCCACTTCATCTCCTTGGTGTCACTTGGTAATTGGCCTAGCTGCTGCTTCAGTTGAAGGCGAGAGATCGTAAAGAAATTAACGACCATAAAGCCTTCATGTGTATCATTAAAATTCTCAGCTATTAGACACAAGCGCTTTCCAGATTGAGCAAGGAACAACAGTAAATTGCACTGTGTGTTTCCTTGTGGTGTTACCTACGTGACCACAGAGAAGACACGAGGAAGTGGCATGACCAGCCTACTCCTGTACTATGAGCACGGGTGAGGGAACTACAAAACAGTCCAACCACCAGTACGGCTGCTCCAGTTATCACAGGTAACCAATAGAGGGGCCCTGCCCTCATTCAAGGGAGTGGAAGGGATAATAGAGTTTATTGGACTGTGTGGATTTGATGGCCTAGCACATCAGAACCACAGAAATATAAGGCACTGGTGGATACTGGTGCACAGTGCACCCTAATGCCCTCCAGTCATGAAGGGACAGAATCAATCCATATTTCTGGATATCTCTCAAGAATTGACTGTGTTGGAGGCTGAAATAAGCCTCACTGGTAAAGACTGGAAAAAACATCCTATGTGAGTGGTCCAGGGTTTCCGTTCATACTTGGTATTGAGGATACCTCAGAAGAGGGCATTTCAAGGATACTAAGGGGTATCACTGGGCCTTTGGAATCGCTGCTGTAGATATGGACAACATTAAGCAGCTGTCTGTTTTGCCTGGCCTGTCAGAGGACCCGTCTGTTGTGAGGCTGCTACGAGTAAAAATAAAAGAGCAGCAGGTACCGATTGCTACAAAGACAGTGCACAGACGGCAGTATCGCACCAACAGGGATTCCTTGCTCCCCATTCATGATTTGATTCGCCAGTTGGAGAATCAGGGAGTGATCAGTAAAACTCACTCACCTTTTAACAGCTCCATATGGCCAGTGAGTAAAGCCAGTGGAGAATGGAGGCTGACAGTAGACTACCGTGGCCTGAATGAGGTCACACCCCCACTGAGTGCTGCTGTGCTGGAGAGCAAATAATTCAAATTCTTCTATGAGCCAGTTTTGCTATTAAGTGAAGCAAAGTAAAAGGGCCTGCCCAGGAAATTCAGTTCTTAGGTATAAAGTGGCAGGATGGATGTCATCACATCCCAACAGTGATTGACAAAATCACTGCCATGTCTCCACCAACTAGCAAGAAAGAGACACAATCTTTCCTGGGTGCAGTGGGCTTTTGGAGGATGCACATTCCAAACTACAGCCTCATTGTAAGCCCCCTTTATCAGGTGATGCAGAAGAAGAATGATTTTGCATAGGGCCCAGAGCAGCAGCAGGCTTTTGAACAGATTAAACAGGAGATAGCCTGTGCCATGGACCTGGGGCCAGTACGGACTGGACAGGATGTAAAGAACATCCTCTATACTGCTGCTGGAGAGAAAGGTCCCACTTGGAGTTTGTGGCAAAGAGCCTCAGGAGGGACCCAAGGCCGACCCCTGGGATTCTGGAGCTGAGCGTACAAGGGGTCTGAAGAGTGCTACACTCCAACTGAGAAGGAGATCTTAGCCGCGTATGAGGGGGCTCGGGCTGCTTCCGAAGTAGCTGGTACTGAAATGCAGCTCTTTCTGGCACCTCGACTGTCAATGATGAACCGGATGTTGAAAGGGGAGGTTCTCTCCACCCATCATGCTACCGATGCCACCTGGAGCAAGTGGATTGCACTGATTAGACAACAAGCGCGGATGGGGAACCTCAATCGTCCAGGAATTTTAGAAGTGATCATGAACTGGACTGAAGATAAAAAGTTTGGAACATCACCAGGAGAAGAGGTGTCATGTGCTAAAGCGGCCCCACCATACATCGAACTACCAGAAAATGAAAAGAAATATGCTCTTTTCACTGATGGATCATTTCATATTGTAGGGAAGCATCGGAGATGGAAAGCTGCTGTTTGGAGCCCCACACGACAGGTCGCAGAGGCCACTGAAGGTAAAGGAGAATCAAGTCAGTTTGCAGAGGTAAAAGCTGTCCAGCTGACCTTAGATGTGGCTGAACGGGAGAGGTGGCCAATGCTTTATCTTTATACTGACTCATGGATGGTGGCAAATGCCTTATGGGGGTTGTTACAGCAGTGGGAACAAAATAACTGGCAACGGAGGTGTAAACCTATTTGGGCTGCTGAACTGTAGAAAAACATAACTGCTCAAAAAAAAGATATGATTGTAAAGGTGTGTCACGTGGATGCACACTTGCCCAAGAGTCGGGCTATTGCAGAACAACAAAACAACCATCAGGTAGGTCGAGCTGCCAGAATTGAGGTGGCTCAAATAGACTTGGACTGGCAGAACAAGAGTGAATTATTTCAAGCTTGATGGTTCCATGAGACCTCAGGCCATCAAGGAATGGACATAACATATAATTGGGCTAGAGACTGAGGGGTGGACTTAACTATGGATGCTATTGCACTGGTTATTCATGACTGTGAATCATGTGCCATAATTAAACAAGCCAAGAATATGAAGCCTCTCTGGGGGGAAGGCCAAGGCAAAAGTATAAATATGGGGAGGAGTGACAGGTGAATGATGTCACCTTGCCAGGATCTCATAATGAGCTTACCATGGTGGAAGCAACCACTGGGTGGCTTGAAACATACGCAGTACCCCATGCTACTGCCAGAAACACAATATTGGGTTGTTAGAAACAAGTCCTATAGAGACATGACACCTCAGAAAGAACTGAGTCTCATAATGGGACACATTTCAAAAATTCCCTTAATAAATACTTGGGCCAAAGTTCATGGCATTGAGTGGATTTATCATATCCCCTACCATGCACCAGCTTCTGGTAAAATTAAAAGATACAATGGGGTGTTGAAAACTATGTTGAAAGCAATGGGTGGTGGAACACTGAAGCACTGGGAAAAGCATTTGCATGTGGTGCAAGGATGCTGTTAAAGTTCATATCCCACATGTGCCCTGTGTCTCATCACAGGATGTGGGGTGTGAGAAGGGCCCAGTCTGAACAAGCAGTCAATCCCAGTGAAACTCTGAACTTCAGATCTCTCAGTTCCAGTGCCCTCCTGTGCACACTCTCCCATAGTTTGATGTTCTTTATGTTCTGCATTGCCCAGAAGTGCACCCAGTGCTCCAGGTGAGGCAGTACCAATGCAGAGCAAAGAGGGACAAACCTTTCTCCCACCCAGCTGGCAATAAATTGCTTGATGCACTTTAGGGGACTGTTGGCCTTCTTGGCTGGCTGGGCACACTGCTGACTCACTTAAAATTTTATGTTGAGCAGGACCCCCAAACCTTTTCAGTCAGACGTCTCTCATGTGTCCAATATACAGACAGTGTTTATGTCCAGGGTTGCCCATACCCAGGTGCACAATCAGGCACTTGTTCTTGTTATACTTTATGCACTTGGTGCTTAGTACCAACTGGTACCCACTTCTCTGACTTGTCCACATCTCTCTGCAAGTCCTCTCCACCCTCAGTGGAGGCAACAACACCTCCTCATCTGGTCTCATCAGCAAACTTGCTCAGAACATCTTCTAGTCCTGCATGCAAGTCATCTGCATAAACATGAAAGGAAAGTGGCCCTAAAATGGAACCCTGGGGAGCTCTGACAGTGACCATCTACCAGCCCAATGGAACCCACTGACTATAATCCTTTGGGACAGAACTACTGGCCAACTGCTCACCCACCACTGCTGGTGAACCTGAAAGGCAAAATGTCAGCGTGCTGGGTCAAACAGAGAAACACCAATATAGTTACATATAGCTGCATCAATTTATTGCCCGAAAGCCAGACTTTTATAGGAGACAGACAAGGGTGTCCAAAAATCACACACGCTAATTGGAGGAAAGCTACTGCAATAACAACCCTATAACCCCCCTTCAAAGCCACGAGCCATTCATTCTTTTCCTAGAGATGTCCTTTGTTCTCATGCTGTTTATCCTGCTCCGCAGCTGCTGCTCTGTGAACTCCTTATCTCAATCCATGGCTGCTGCTCTGTAAAATTCTTCTTGTATTACAACACACCACGTTCTGTTTCTGTCTAGCTGTATGCAGGAATTTCTGTCCAGAAGGGTGCTGGAGAAATAGTATCAAAAGCTCTACTGAAATCCTCAAGGATTACATCAACTGCCTTCCCTTGTTCAGCTCAATGGATAAAGGTGTCATAAAAAGACCTGAAATTAAATAGGACCTTCCCCTCTGTATCTTGTGTTGTCTGTGACCTGTCCTTCAGTTGTTTTTCCATAACTCCCACCATCATTTTCTCCATAATTTTACCAAGCACTGTAGTGAGACTGACAGGTCCATAGTTGCCCGTGTCATCTTTCTTGCTCTTCCTTACAATGAGACAACATTTGCCAGCTTCCTGTCAACAGGTATGACCCTAGATTTATTAGATGCCATTGAAATGCGAGCCCAGAGCATGCTAAAGTGTCATCAGTGCAAGAACGTAGATGTGCCATAGCTTTGCAATGCCTTGAAATCCAGACTATGCCACAGATGGAACAGAGAGGAAGATCTGCCTCTTCTGTTCTGAGCTCATCCTTTTGATAAGCTGAATATCACTACATACTCCATGGGGTCAGGTGCAAAAGACACAATGGGTGCCCTAAGCACGTGGCTGAGGTGGTATTTAGGATGGCCAAGAATACCTCCCTTCTGGCCCTCAGCTGATGCTCCAGAAGGAGGTGTCTATCTCATAGATTTTCCGTCACAGTTTACAAGCACTAGCACAAAACTAGGATCACCCAAGGCATCTTGGGCATCACTGAGAGACTGTGTATGAGTAGTGCAGTCCCTGTGGAATAAAAACCAAGGATTCAGATGAGGGACTCACACACAGACACCTCACTGTGCACATCTGAACTCAGCTAGGTGAACTTGTAGCTCCTGTGGTTCTTTGAAAAACTGATCCCAATTCAGCCCCAGGGTTTCCATCTGAGGATGAGATGCCTAACGCTAGAATAAGGATGGGATGGTCTGTTGATAACAGGACAAATGGAAACGGATTTAAATTAAAAAGGGGAGACATAGGTTAGATGTGAGGAACCTATATTTTTACACAGCAACACTGGAAAAAGTTGCCCTCAGAGGCTGTGCATGCCCAATGGATGGGATCCTGGGTTTACTCTGGGTTTACCCTCACGTCAGTCCATGTTTCTACTCATACTTTTGTCTAGGTGAACTCTCACTTTACTCAAGGTTTTACTCACAGTTTACCATCAGGGAGTGTGATCGGGAGATGGGCTGGTGGAGTGACTTGCTGGCATCCCCGAGGGAAGGCTGCCAGGCAGATACCCCCAGAAAAGTGGTTGACTCCCTGCCCTGTCACAGTCAGACAGACCTGACTGATGAGAAGGGTTGGAAGAGAGTCCCAACTCAACATCACAGGAGCCCCCCCATGCCTGCCTAGCCCTCGACCCCTGATCCATCTAAGCAACAGGTTTGACACTCTGAAATCTGAAGGAGATAAGAATGGGGAGGCAATGGAGGATCTGCCTAGGAGGAAACCTAATGCAAGGCAGTCACTACCAAGCCTTGTGACTTCCTCTGCCATGAAAGAATGAAGGGTGGCCGTGGTGGGTGACTCCCTTCTCAGAGGAATAGAGGGCCCCATTTGCAGACTGGACCCCAGTTGTCAGTAAGTCTGCTGCCTTCTTGGTTTCAGGTCAGGGACATAATGAGGAAACTCCCAATGCTGGTTAGGTCCACTGATTATTTTCCACTACTCATAGTTTAGGTGGGCAGTGATGAAATTTCTTAGATAAGACTACAAACTATAAAAAGAGATTTCAGGAATTTAGGCCATTTAGTTCACAAAGTGGGAGATCAAGTGATTTTTTGTTCTATACCTTCAGTGGCAGTGAGGGACACAGAGCAGGCTTGGAAAGCAAAGCAATGAACAATTGTCTCAGAGGTTGGTACTGAGCCAGAAACTTTGAGTTCTTTGATCACAGGACAGTTTACTTGGCCCATGGTCTGTTATCCATGAATGGAACCCAACTGTCTCAAAGGGGGAAGTGAATCCTAGCATAGACGGTAGCGGGGCTTATCGAAAGAGCTTTAAACTAGCTACGATGGGGGAGTGGACAAAACAGGGCTTACCAGAGATAAGCCTAAGGAAATGCTGTTTGAGCTGGGAGAGAGGCAGATGCCTCAGCTGAAGTGCGTCTACACCAACGCACGCAGCTTGGTCAACAAGCAAGAGGAGCTGGAAGCAACTGTGCATCTGACAAACCATGACCTAGTTGCTATTACCGACCCATGGTGGGACCACTGCCATGACTGGAGTGCTGTGATGGATGGTTACAAGCTCTTCAGAAGGGATAGAGGAGGAAGGAAGGGTGGTGGTGTGGCCCTTTATATTAAAGAGAGTTTTGATGTTGAAGAGCTTGGGCTTCAGAATGAAGTGCATGTTTGCAAGGATCGGGGGAAAGGCCTGTAAGTGTGACATCTTGCTAAAGGTTTCTTATAGACCGCCTAATTGATGGGTGAGGCATTCTATGAGCAGCTTACTGAAGTCGCAAGATTGCCAGCACTCATTTTCTTGGGAGACTACAACTTCTCTGATATATGCTGGGAATATAATAAATAGCAGAGGAATCAGTCCAAGAGGTTTATAGATTGCATGCAAGACAGCTTCCTTACACAGCTGGTATGAAGTCCTACCAGGGGTGGTTCCTTGCTAGACCTGCTCTTCACTAACAGTGAAGGACTGGTAGGAGTTGAGAAGGTTGGGGACTGTCTTGGGCAGAGTGGCCATGAAATGGTAGAATTCTCTATTCTTGGAGATGTCAGAAGGGTGACTAGCAAAACTACTATCCTGAACTTCTAGAGGGCGGACTTTGACCTGTTCAGGACACTTGTAGCACAGGTCCCTTGGGAGTCGCTCCTTATGGGTAAAGGGGTCCAGGAAGCCTGGACACTCCTCAAGATGGAAATCTTAAAGGCACGAGATCAGGCTGTCCCTGAATGCCATAAGGTGAGCCATAGGGGAAGAAGACCAGTGCAGATGAACTGGGAAAAACTATTGAGACTCAGGAAGAAAAAGAGAATCTCCGTCCTCTGGAAGAAGGGGCTGGGTACTTGGGGAGATTACAAGGAAGTTGCTAAGGCATGCAGGGAGGAAGTTAGGAAGGCACATTAATTCCCTGTCCCTTAATCCATGCCCAGAGCTTCTCAGCCATGTCACTGCCAACTGTAAGCTCCATGCAGAGTTCAAGTGGGACACAGAGGGCACAGCCTTCTGCTGGGTGGATGCAAGTGTTGGTGGAACCAGATGGGACAAAGCCCTCCCACCATGCCCTCCTGGGAAAATGGCCATCCCAAGAATGGCAGTCTGCCTCCTCCATGACCCCATCTGAAATGCTCCTGCACTGATTGATTATAGGGCTTTAAACCAGGTCCAAATGGGGAAGGGTGGGGAATTGGATGTGACAGAGAAGGGCTGAGGGATATTGTTGCTGTTGGAGATTGAATGGAAAGCCTCTGAGTTGTTCTATAGGATTGTGTGAGGATTCCTCAGAGAAAGTCTTGTTGCCAATACCCCGTCCTAAATCTTACTGTGTACCCTCTGGGGGTAACCCCAACCTACTGCTGCCCTAAAGTGCCTGTAGACCAGTGCGGGTAGCATGGGAAATAAACGGGACAAATCAAGAGAAAACCACAGAGCTTTTCCTTTCATGCAGGCTGCTGATTCTGAGCAAGGCCCTGAACATCAGTACCACAGTGGAGATGCAAGACCCAGACAGGCTAAATCAAAGCATGCTTCTGGAAGGGGATGCTTTCTGAAGAATCCTTACACTAATGAGAGGACCACAAACATTCACTCAGCGAACTCCAAATCTCTGTGCCTTTGCAGGCCTAGGGTCTTGTTTGGTTCACAGAGACACGGTGGGTTGATTCTCAGCTCTGTACTGTAGCAAATGGGGTACAGATTCTGCATGACGGATGGGCAAGGAAGAAGAGAAAAGGCTGCTGCCATCCATGAGAGGGCACTGAGCTCTGCCTGGGGATGGCAGAGGAGCCAGCTGAGAACTGATGGAAAGGGCTCAGAGAGGAGAGCGGCAGATTCTGTTCCTTGCTTCCTGATCAGGAAGAACAAGAAGAGGGGACAGGCAGGAATCTGAGTTACAGCTGGAATGGAATTGTTTTCTTCAGACTGTCTGCTGTGGTGCAGTGTTTTGGTTCTAGGAGAAAACCATTGATAACACTCTGATGTTTACAGCTGCTGCTAAGCAGTGTTGTACAGAGCCAAGGCCATGGTCAGTGGAGGGCACATGGAGCTGGGAGGGAACAGAGTGAGGACAGCTGACTGATAGTGGCCAAAGGGACGTTCTCTATCAGCTGACAGCAAGCAGAAATTGTATTGAAAGGGGTGGGAGTTCATCTCAGTCTCTTCACTGCTCAGGGCCCAGCTGAGCATCAGTCTGGTGGTGCTGAGCAAGTGCTTGTGCATCAGTTGTTACATACGATTCTATATCAACGGATATATAGTGATTACTATTACTCCTCTCCTTTTATCTCTCTTAGTAAACTGCTTTGTTACAACCCAGAAGTTGTACTCTTTTTCCCAGTTCTCATCCCCATCCCACTGGGAATGGGGCAGTGCACAAAGCACTGTGAGCTGCTGAGCCACATGTTGGGTTCAACAACCACAGTCATTTTGGTGCCTGATGTGAGGCTCCAAGGGTTGTGGTAACAGCACATCTGTCCAGAGTGGACAGGGCTTTGTGGGAGTTGGAGATGTGCAGGCCATGGTGCTGATAGTTTCCCTATTTGTGAAGCTTGCTGAGTCTTCTCATGAAGCTGCATTTCACAGCTCCTTGCTTGCTGCTTGTTTTCCCTGCTGCATCATTTGTCAACTCTGGATGCTGGATTAGGGTATTTATTTTGCTATGCTGTTTGACCTTGGTTTGTACCACGATAAAATTGGCAAAGTGAAGTTTTGTGCACATTCAGCTCTTTGGACATCTTTGGGTTTTGGAAGTAATATTGTTGGTATGATTAGGAATTACACATTTTACACTGTCGTCTCTGGGAGACCAGGGGTATTCAAGGAGAGACTGGATATTGTGTTGAGGGACATGGTTAAGTGGGAGCTATTGGTAATAGGTGAACGGTTGGATTGGATGATCTTTCAGGCCTTTTCCAGCCTTGGTGATTCTATGATTCTAGGATTGAGGTTAAACAATTATTCAGGAATATCAGTGAGAGATCTGCCCCAAGGTGAGAAGGCTCTGCATGGCAGGGGGTGTGGGACAGTCTGGGCAGCTGCCTGGAGTGGTGGGCACCCCCAGGGCTTTGGAACTTCATCTCCGAGCAACTGCAGGATCCTGAGAAACTGGTAGAATATTGGAGACAGGTCTGCTGTGGCACTGGTAATCCTAAAAAGGCCCAAATGACTGCAGTGTGCCAGGGCCTGGCCCACACCTACTGAGCTGTGTTCAACACTATTCAGCATCTTCAAGGGGAAGAGAGCTGGATCTGCTGACATTGCTGCAGCCTCTGCAACTCCTGGCACAGTCCCTGCAATAGCTCCAAGTTTTTGCTACACATCCTGCAGTTGCTCCAAGCTCTGGACAGATCCCACTGTCACTCCACCCCTCATAAGGAGCTCTGCGGTCACTTATGCTACAGGTCCTGTAGCTGTTCCAAGTATTGAGATAAGAAAATTAAGCAAACCACTGAGTGCTGCTGTAGAGACGACGGGACTGCTGTGAGACACACAAGACCTTCAGGCCTGTAGAAATGAGAGGACTCGAATCCTCTGTGCACTGTATCAGTGTAAAGAGAGGAGGAATGAAAAGAACTAGTTGTGCTTCTATCTGTGGCTGTACCTTCCCCAAATCCAGACAAAGTTGGATAAGAGAAGAGCTAAGGAAAAGCGTATTTTGAATGCTATTTATTTATCTCTTAACCTATTCGGGGAATCTGGTTCCATGTTTACATGAGCTCTTGGAGTGAGAAAATGGATAGTAGGTGTGAAAGAAGTGAAACAAATTTTTATTTATAAGTTCAATGACATTTTTTTGCACGTTGCTATATCTCACATAATCAATCAATCAAAGATGCATAAAAGATGAAGAACCATCACTGGGAATCATGCGATGAAGATGTGCACTTTATTGAAGCGGGAATAGTGAGTATTGCAACACCTTCCTGAGAGCGTGCTTGATCTCCCTGTTCCTCATGCTGTAGATAATAGGGTTCAGTGTTGGAGGAACCACTGAGTACAGAAGTGCCACTGTCAGATCCAGGAGTGGGGAGGGAATGGAGGGGGGCTTCAGGTAGGCAAAAGCACCAGTGCTGAGAAACAGGGAGACCACGGCCAGGTGAGGGAGGCACGTGGAGAAGGCTTTGCGCCGTCCCTGCTCAGAGGGCATCCTCAGCACAGCCACGAAGATCTGCACATAGGACACAACTATGAAAACATAGCAGCCTACGTCTAAACTGATAGTAAAAATGAGAAACACAACTTCCCTGAGATTTGATTCTGAGCAGGAGAGCTTGAGGATCTGGGGAATTTCACAGAAAAACTGGTTGACAACATTGCCTTGGCAGAGAGGCAGTGAAAACGTACTGGCAGTGTGCAGCAGGGAATAGAGAACCCCAGTGCCCCAGGCAGCTGCTGCCATGGTGGCACAAGCTCTGCTGTCCATCAAGGTCCCGTAGTGCAGGGGCTTGCAGATGGCAACATAGCGGTCATAGGACATGATGGTGAGAAGGGAATACTCTGCTGAGAGGAAGAAGGTAAAGAAAAAGAGCTGTGCAGCACATCCTGTGTAGGAGATGGCCCTGTTGTCCCAGAGGGCGTTGGGCATGGCTTTGGGGAGAGTGGTGGAGATGCTGCCCAGGTTGAGGAGGGCCAGGTTGAGGAGGAAGAAGTACATGGGGGTGTGCAGGCGGCGGTCGCAGGCTACGGCTGTGCTGATGAGGCCGTTGCCCAGGAGGGCAGCCAGGTAGATGCCCAGGAAGAGCCAGAAGTGCAGGAGCTGCAGCTGCCGCGTGTCTGCCAACGGCAGCAGGAGGAACTCACTGATGGAGCTGCTGTTGGGCATCTGCTGTTGTTGGGCTTGGAGTCCTGCTCAGAGTGCAGAAGATAATGACAAGTCCAGACCATTCTCAGAGGCACTACTCCTGCTATACTATGAAATGTTTTAATTCTCCTACAACAGTGTACATTTAGCACCATTACTTGCATTTAATTTCATGTAGATCAGCATTCCTTAAGCAGAAGCAGCATATGGAGCTCTAACCTTCCTCTTATTTTCTTATCCCTTCTCCCTGGATATTTTCATCTGTTTCATGTCTCATATCTTTACCCCAAGTGCTCTTAGAGCCCCCTACCCGAGCTTCTGTGGCATTCAGTTTCAGTTAGAAAATGCTGCCTGTTTGTAGGATAAGTGAATTATTCATGCCTACAGAAAATGAAGATAATTCCATCCTTCGAGAAAGGGGAGACTGAAAGCACATCATGTGTGAGTGTTCACAAAACAAGCAATTGATTGATGAAAAATTCTCAGAACTCTTATTGCCCCTTTTAGATTTCTGACTCCAAACCTCTTTGCCTCAGAACAGGAAATGGAAACCCCCTGCCTTGGCTCTCCTCTTGCAAAGTGCCCTCAGAAACATTCAGTTGTGCAGTGGAGCTGTGATCCCCTGCCCCAGGCAGCAGCTGTGGCAGCACAAACCCTGCCGGGGGCTCCTTACCCCACACGTCTCCCCGCAGCGCCCTGGGCAGCTCCCCGGGCAGGCTGAGTGCTGAGCCTGGCAGGCGGCAGAGTCCCATACCCGGCACACAGCCCCTGGGGCACAGCAGGGACCCTGCTCTGCAGGACAGCCCTGGGCACCCGTCTCAGCTGGAGCAGAAAGCTTTTTCCACAGTAAAGAAACATGCAGTGCCTGCAGTCAGATCTCCTATGGGATGTCCCAGTTATAGTTACCCCTTAATTAAAAGCAGCTCATGGTCAGCTGTGAGACTTACCTTGTCATGGTCTGTGAGCAATGCTCCTGCAGTGAGTTCACAGCCCGCTCACACCACACACATCCTGCAAGCTCTCTCCAATTTCTCTCCTCTCCTTCTGTCACCTGCAGGCTGTGCTGTGCACGAGATCTGCTCCTGGGCACAGCTGTCTCTCTGCAGCTCTGCCCACTTTTATGAGCTCCCTGTGTCCCAGGAACCTGGACAAGCAAGCAGCAGATTATGTCATTTTTATCCTTCCCACTCATTTCCCCTGACATGTCCCTGGGTCCTCATGGCCAACAGCTCCTGAAAGACAACAGCATCATGACTGTGCTTTGAAATCCACTCAATTAACCACCACATGTCCAGTGGTCAGTGACTGATTGGAGACATATGGGGAGTGCTCCCAGAGATCGTTTGATGAAACAATAAGGGCAACCAGACAAGGAAGGCGAGGTTTGGACTTTCCCTGTGCAGGGCAGTGATCCAGCTGAGGCAGCGCAGGAGTCTCATCCCTTGACAGAAATCCTGGAGCTGAAATGGGATTCAGCTCCCCACAGAACCACAGGAGCTGGGATTTCTCTGGTTCAGTTCAGAAGAGCACAAGGAGTTGCCTGCATGTGAGCTCCTGCTCTGAGTCCTCGGTCCTTCAGCTGGGAGGCAGCAGCTCACACACAGACACTGGGTGATGCCCAAGGTGCCTGGGCTGCTCCTGATGTTTGCAAGTGCTTGTAAACCGTGTGGGAAATCCCTGAGATAGACACCTCCTTCCTGGGCATCAGCTGAGGGCCAGAGAGGGGATAGCACCGGCTGTCCGGTGAATTCACTCACAGCTACAAGAGCAGAACAGGGCCTTCTGGAAAGCCATGCCCATGGTGTGTCCGTGCTGCTACGTCACCTCCAAGACCCACGATCGGTCTAATGTTTGTGTGCCACCTTCTGCACAATGATTCTATAGATGAGCTATCCAGTCAGGCAATGTCCAGTGATGCTTTTCAATTAGGATATTTACTTCTGTGCTTTTGCACTAATGCAAACACCAACACACAAGAAGCTAGAAATCTTGGTAGAGCTGCAGGCCTGAGCTCCTGTTTGGACCATGGGGACACAGTTTAATGGTTTCCACAACTGCACTGTAGCACAAGGGGGATACCGAGTCTTTAGGATGGATGGGCAAGGAGACAAAGAAGGGCGACTGCCCTCTGTGAGAGTGCACTGAGCTCTGCCTGGGGATGGAAGAGCAGACAGGTCAGAGCTAATGGAAATGGCAAACAGAGGAGACCATCAGTGTCTTTTCCTGTCTTCCTGATCAGGGAGAGTAAATGGAAGGTGCCCTCTGCAGACAGATGGGAATCTGATGTTGTCTGTCCCTTGTCCCATTTGGTGGCCTTTGTCACTCCATTATCTGTGGCAGGGACAGCACAGCAGGGCATGTGGCATCCAGCAGATCCATGGAGAGCACAGATGGCAGCTTCTTGACCAAGCAGTGGAGGAACCAAAGAGGAGAGGTGCTCTGCTGGATCTCATACTCTCCGGCATGGAAGGACTTGTGGGAACTGTGAAGGTGAAAGGGGCATCAGGCCATGTGCAAGATGCAAATGTATCTCTTTTAATTTATTTATTTATTTTGAGGCTGTAAGCTTAATAGTTGATCATAAATGTCAATAAAACTGAAACAAATAATTGAAGACAAAGATGGAAATCAATGAAAATGTGTTAACCCTTCTCAACATGAAAAATTCTCATGAGTCTTGTTCCATTTTAAGTTGTAAATATGAATCTTTGAGGTGATTTGATGTCTTTTTTTTTCTTTTACTGAAACTACAATGTTTTCCAGAACTGTGTTCGCTGGACACAAATGCCTTCAGGTTCAGAGACACAGACAGCGGTGCCAGTGCCAATGCCCTGTGACAGTAGCCTGGTGCCCAGCACTACTCTTCCCTGCTGCCTATTTGATGTGCCTCATCCTCCAAGTTTTTTCAGCTCTCCTAAAGAAATGGCCATGGTTAAGGGCATGTTTTCAGCAGGCCATTTGGGCACACACTACTCCCACTGCCCTCCAGATTTCTCCATCCCTTGCTCTTTGTTCAGTCAGATACCTCCCAATTATCTGTCTGATTTCTGACTTTCAGGGGGATTACTGGAATTTGTTCCATCTCCCCAAAGTCTGATGGAATGTGTTGTCAACTCCTTCACTGTGATTTGATCTATCCCTTCCTATCTATTCTTTTTCTTTTTCTTCTTATACTTTTTCTTTTTCTCAATCACTGTCTCTTTTTTATTAAGGCACGAAGTCTGAAAGATGTTCATTAATGTCAGTAAAAGTGAAAAACGGAGTTGGAGACAAAGATATAAATCAATGAGAATGTGTTAACCCATCTCAATGTGTGAAATACTCACAAGTCCTGATCAGTTTTAAGTTGATACCTCTCAACTACCTGGCTGATCTATCCCAGGGAGATTACTGGAATTTGCTCCATCTCTCAGAGTCTGATGGCCTCTGTTGTCAACTACTTCACTGTGATTCAATCTATCCTATCCTACCTCAGAATAAATCATTTCTTTTAAAAATATTCCATATGAAAGACAAACTTCAATAGATGCCGCTTGAACATGGCATGCAGTTGATCACTGTGTTTTACTGTTCATTCAGTTGCATCACCTTTCTTTCCATTTGCTGGCCAGATAAAAAAGAGAAATCTTTCCTTTTCCATGTGTAGCTGGTTCTCTGAGGAAAGCCAGTGGGAGTTGGTGCAAAGCAGTTTTAACACTGAGCGGATGAATGCAGAGGAGAAGAGTGATGTGAAGAAAAGTGATGCAAGTCCCATAGGTCCATTGTGAGCAGAAATTGGGTGGGGAGGTTGAGAAGGACCTTTGTCAACACAGTAACAGTACAGAACTCATTGGGACATCCTGGATTGGTATCAGTTGCACAGTGCTGCTTTAATGTCTTCTTTAAACCCAACTATAAATAAATAGACAATAAATTTATACTGGATTCTTTAAGCTCTCTCCAGATATCCCTCCTTTTTGCTGAACAAGTTCTGATAACCTGAAGAAGATAACAAGATGGCATAAGGCACAGGAGATTCTTTAGGTTATAATGGGCCCCAGGGTGCATTTGATGCTGAGTTCATCAGCCTCTAGTGCAGAGAGAAGTTTGCACAAAGTGCTCAACAAGACAAAGTCGGAAGTAACAGTGAAGTTTCTTGGAGTATTAATGGGCCCACTGAGGGCCATTACCAAGTAAGCTTCCCAAGGGACTTGTTAGAGAAGATAACTGGAAGCCATGACTACAGGCAGGCAAAGGCACTGGCATGCTAAGAAACCTCTCCTTTGCCTTACGAAGCAGACAGGTCAAGCCCTGATTGCAAGACCAGTGGTAGAGAGATCCTGTCTCTCATGTTGGCTCCTGGCATTTCCTGGGGCAATGGGTTGGAGGTCCGTATGATGTTAAATGAAAGACATGGGGACAGAAGATCCCAGGCTCTACATGTGGTGCAAGGACGCTGTGAGGTTCATGTCCCATATGAGACCTATGTTTCATTGCAGGATGTGAGAAGGGATGTGAGAAGGGCCCAGTCTGAACAAGCAGTCAATCCCTGTGAAACTCTGAACTTCAGATCTCTCAGTTCCAGTGCCCTCGTTTGCACATTCTCCCAGAGTTTGAAGTCCTTTATGTTCTGCGGTGCACAATCAGGCACTTGTTCTTGTTATACGTTATGCACTTGGTGCTTAGTACCAACTGGTACCCACTTCTCTGACTTGTCCACATCTCTCTGCAAGTCCTCTCCACCCTCAGTGGAGGCAACAGCACCTCCTCATCTGGTCTCATCAGCAAACTTGCTCAGAACGTCTTCTAGTCCTGCATGCAAGTCATCTGCATAAACATGAAAGGAAAGTGGCCCCAAAATGGAACCCTGGGGACCCCGACAGTGACCATCTACCAGCCTGATGGAAAAAACTGACTATAATCCTTTGGGACTGACCTACTGGCCAACTGCTCACCCACCACATTGTGTTTCTGTCTAGCCATATGCAGAACATTCTGTCCAGAAGGTTGTTGTGAGAAACAGTATCAAAATCTCCACTGAAATCCTCAAGGATTACATCAACTGGCTTCCCTTGGTCAACTAAACGGATAACTGTGTCACAGAATGAGCTTAAATTAAACAGGACCTTCGCCTCACAAACTTGTGTTGGCTGCAACCAATGACAGAATTGTCCTTCAGCTGTTTTTCCATAACTCCCACCATCATTTTCTCCATAATTTTACCAGGCTCTGGACTGACAGGTCCATAATTGCCCATGTCATCTTTCTTGCTCTTCCTTACAATGAGACAACATTTGCCAGCTTCCTGTCAGCTGGCATGACCCTAGACTTCTTTAGATGCAATTGAAATGACAGCCCAGAGCATACTAAGGCGTCATCATTGAAAGAAAGTAGATGTGCCATAGCTTTGCAATGTCTTGAACTCCAGAGTATGCCACAAATGGAGCAGAGGGGAAGATTTGCCTCTTCTGTAGTGAACTCATTCATTTGGTAAGCAGAATAACACTACCTGATACATGAGGACTGTGTCTCTGCTCTGCTCTGCTCAGCTCACAGGGCAGAGGTTCAGGGTGTTGCTCTCATGTCAGTGCAGGTAAACTCACTTTAACCTTTTTTCTTCTGTAAATGCTTCCTCTGTTTGTATGCTCAGATACACTTCCACATTCCCTCAAGTACACTTCCATATATCATTAACAATTACACTTTCTTATACCATCAAAACAGTTTGTCAAACAGTACAGTTCTTCAGTTCACATAAACTCCCTTAATACAGTCTGTATTCTTCAGTTATAAACACTGTGCCACAGAACCAGCACTGATTGAACCACCTCCCTCACACACTTCCTCGCAAGCAGTACATAGTATTACATAAATGGGTTGACATTCATTGGTCGGGTGGAATGTACACCTCTCCTCAGGACAATCTTACTAATCTACAGAGTACAAACTCCCGTCTCCTTACATATAAGCAGAAAGTACATATGAGTGGACAGACAACACAGTCTTTCACTTTGTCTGTGTCTGGCCATTTCCCTCACAGGAGGAAGGAAACATGGATCGGGACTCGGCACTCACCCTGCAGCTGTTCTGTGTCTCACTCACACCACACTCACTCTGACATTTAGATCAAAAACCATGGTTTATTCATACTACACAATGCTGACAACGTTTTCTAGCTGTGTGACCACCCTCAGCAAGTTTGCTGATGACACGAAGTTGGGAGGATTGGCTGACATGCCTGAAGGCTGTGCTGCCATTCAGCGAGACCTGGACAGGCTGGAGAGCTGGGCAGTAAGACACCGGATGAGGTTTAACAAAAGCAAGTGTAGAGTCTTGCACCTGGGTAGAAATAATTGCATGCACCAGTACAGGCTGGGGGAAGAGCTGCTGGAGAGGAGCTCTGCTGAGAGGGATCTGGGCGTCCTGGTGGATGACAGATTGACCATGAGCCAGCAGTGTGCCCTTGTAGCCAATAAAGCCAATGGCATCCTGGGGTGCATTAAAAAGAGCGTGTCCAGCAGGTCGAAGGAGGTGATCCTCCCCCTCTACTCTGCCCTGGTGAGGCCTCATCTGGAATATTGTGTCCAGTTCTGGGCTCCCCAGTACAAAAAAGACAGGGATCTCTTAGAAAGAGTCCAGTGGAGGACCACAAAGATGGTGAAGGGCCTGGAGCATCTCCCCTATGAGGAGAGACTTAGGGAACTGGGTCTGTTTAGCCTTGAGAAAAGAAGGCTGAGAGGGGACCTGATCCAGGTCTATAAATATTTGAGGTGTGGGGGGCAAAGAGGTGAGGCCAGACTCTTTTCAGCAGTGTGTGGAGGAGGGACAATGGGAAACAGACAGAAACTGCACCATAGGAAATTCTGCACTAATGTGTGCAATAACTTCTTTATGGTGAGAGTGACAGAGCACTGGAACAGGCTGCCTAGGGTGGTTTTGGAATCTCCTTCTCTGGAGATATTCAAGACCTGCCTGGATGCTGAGCTGTGCAACGTGGTGTAGGGAACCTGCTTTGGCAGGGGGACTGGACTCAGTGGTCTCTGGAGGTCCCTTCCAACCCCTACAATTCTGTGATTCTGTGAATATCATGGAGTTGTTTGGATGGGGAAAGACTACCCCTTTGAATGACCTTTTGTCAGGGCATGTCCTGGGATTCCTAGGATCCTCAAAATGCAGCACTGCTTCTGTCACTGAAAAATGGGGCCGTGTGTGGGACGGAGGGAGGGTCCATGAGTCCCTGGCCCACCTGACTGAGTATTTCCATGGTCTTAGCAAAGACATACTTACAACTTGAGAATGACAGTTAGCTGTGTTCATGGTGGCATGGCCACTTTTAATGGCCTTGAACTGTCTGAACATAACTGAAGAGGCTCAGGCTGATGCAAATCAGCTATTGAATGATAGTGTTGAAAAATTGGAAAGACAGGTGGCAGTTCTGATGGGAAAAAACCTAATTCAATCATTCTCCTATGGAAGATCAGTAACAACTGTCTGGAGGACCATGGGGGCCCTGTACAAGGGAATCTGTATAAAATGGACTCTGTAAATGAAGGCACTAAAAGGTCAGATTTTGAGGTTCCATTTGGACTAGATCTATTTGAGATCTGACTGATTGTAACCCAAAAATGAAAAAAAAAAAAAAATAAAAATGCAGGATAGGCTGGTGGGAGTGCCCTGACCAGTGTCCACCCCCGAAACCCTGCTGCCCATAATACAGCAGCTGAACTGATGGATATAGTACAGTGGTTTAGACAGAAACCAAGAGAGCATGCCAGCATAGCTGCTCTGGTTATGGGACATGGAGGCAGAAAGTGCTATGGTGAATGGACTGGAAATTTCAAAACTGACATCCATTACTACTAACCCTGCCCTCAGGCAAAGACTTTATGCTCTTGTCTGGAGGGCTTATCGCAATAAAGATTGGCGGATTTGCTGCGTAGACCGGTCAGAACTCAGATCTGCGTTGTGCTTCCTGCGGCACCAAACGCCCAACAGTGGCAGTTCTGCTTATTGGCCAGCAGGTGGCAGCAGAGACCACGGAAAGAACGTCTGCGGGACAGACCCTGGGGATCCGTTCTTTTGATTATAGGGGAAGAACACAAAGATGGAAGAGGAGGGAAGGGGGAAAAAAAAAAGAAAAAAAAAAAATCAAACCACAGCAAACAAATAAAAACTTCTCCAAACGTAGCAAACGTGAATGTCTGTCAATAAATTAATGAGTAATTAAATTGATATCCCTTTCCTGCCCCCCCCCCCAACTTCTGAGATGAAAAAAAAACACTTCTTTTAGAAGAAAACAGAGTAGTAACAACTTCTGTACCTACATTCACCACTCTGAGATCCTGTCTGGGTCTCCCAAGGCTTGTAAATAACCACTGGGTCGGTTCTGATGTCGCGTGATTTGTTGTCAGTTCTCTCATGGTTCTCCGGTCAGTTCTCCGGTGCCAGGATCTGCCACAGGGCATTCTGACCACGGGCATCATGTTTCTACGCTGCCGCCTGCATTTAACAGGCAATGGGACTGCCCAGCATGTGCAAGGCAGCACCTCTTTCACACCACCAGAATGTTTAAGGCTGTTGGGATTGTTGTTAGCGTCCCATTAACACTGAGGCTAGAGATACCCTTAGGATTGACATTACTATTAGCATTACTTTGATGGTGCCCTATCTGGGTCATTTCCAGGGGATGTCAGGAGTAAGGCACAGTGTCAGGAGAAAAAGAACAGACTCTGTTACTTTATAAACGTGATAATAGAGAGAGTTCATTGGAAAAAATACAACTCTTAAATAATGCAAAGCATGCTTCTGATTGGATGCAGGCATCATCTGGGCTCTGATTAATATTACTCTTAAGGTAAAGATTATTGTTACCATAATGATTTTTTTTTTGGATTATGATCAGGGTTAAGGTTCCTTTTGCTACAAACTTCTAGCATCATTTTTGTTGTTGCATTTGGAGTTAGGGACGATTTTAGAATCAGGGTAAGGGTTAGGATTAGAGTTACATTGCTGGTTAATGCTGTTATCTTTACAGCTCCTGTGAGGGTTGGGGTCTGGGTCAGGTGTTTAAAAATGAAATGAAAAAAGAATTAAAAAAATATATTGAAAGCTTCAGATTTCCTTAATCTTTGTGGGAATCATATAATGTGCAACTCAGATCTACCTCTTCGTGCAGTGACTGCCTGTAAATTTGCTGGAGCCTAATATAATATGGCCTTGTGCTTTCCACTAACTCACCTTCATTTCATTTTCATTACATTTGCTTGGTAGTCAGATTTTGGTGTGTGGATATTTTAAAACAATCTAACTGACATTAGCAAAAAATTAAAAATAAAATTAAAAAAAATGCACAACAGCATCGTATCAATTTTTATAGATAAGATAAAGAAGAACAGTTTCCCTTAGTTTTCTGTGCCTCTTTACTTTCTTACCCTCTCCCCTTGTGTGAGAAACTCTCAAAGTCAAAGATTTCTAGTTAGGCAAAGCTGGCAGCGATAGCAGCAGTGCTTATTCATTATTGCAATACTGCGCGCACATCCCCTATTGGCAAGGGAGAAACTGCACACCAGTCAGTGAAATCAATTCTGTTCTGTGCCCTAAACCCACTGCAGGTGATGCTCTCATGGCTCTCATTGGTTGAGCATCTCAGGCTCACAGACTCCTCGAGACTGTGGCTAGGATTCATTTCCATAGAAGGTCAATTACCAACCTCTTGTTTTTAGGTCTGCCTTGTACTTTTCTGCGGACAGAGAAGGGCAATGTTTCCAAAAGTCAGTACATTCATTCTGTCCTGTGCTGGGCTCTACCCACCCTGTATTTATCTTGTGCTTGTCTCAATTCTACCCATGTCAGAATGCCCCCAGTCTGAACTTAATTCTGTTCAGCAACTTTCTTGGTGGAAAAACTACTTATACAGCTGTTTTACAAGAGGGTTATACATTCAGTTAGGGCCTACACTATGTACTGAAAATACTGGAAACTTCCACTGCAAAAACACAATCTACCTCTCCCATCTGTGCAGCCTTGCAGACCCAGAGCATGCCAGGTTATTTCTGCTTTCATAGCATTTGCATGCTGTAGGGTGAGCAAAAGGTTCTGCTGCTTGATTCTTCTGCAAGAGCTGCCTACCGGCAAATGGTTGCAGGGATGGAGGATGTGACAGAAAGCATTTGTCTCCACAAGAGCAGAGTTACATTCAGTGCAGAGTGTGAGAGTCAGGTTGGTGTGGAAAAGCACTGACACGCTGGGGATGATGCAGTGCTCACATGTCTAACACTCACAGACATTACTGTCAGAAGGATGGTGCTGTGTTGTGCTTCTACCTTTGGCAGCCCTGGAGAAATGCTATGGCACACAGAACACCTTTGTATTGCACTGACTGCTGCCATGCAGCATGGATTTCACACCAAATCCAGAGGAGCATGACTGCATCTAACTGCCCTGAGAAAAACTACTGTAGCTGAAGAGATGAGGAGGCAGCTGCTCATCTGCAGAACAAGCAGTACTGCCAGACATTGGGCCAGGTGAGCACCTCCTGCTGCAGCGTGATGATGACAGGGCTGGAGATGATCTGCAAAGCCAGCTTAAAAGTGGGAGACGTGAGTCAACATGGCAGGAGGACAGAGGTGTTAGGGAGCAGCCAAGGCATCAAAGAGTATCAGAAGGCTTTGAAAAGTATCACAAAGTGACAGCCAGGAAGACTGGGATATATCATGAGCAGCAACCTGGATGCTAGAGATTATTTGCTCCCATACAAAATGGTAGAGATCTTGCTGCAGACATCCCAAAGCCAGCCAAAATGGGAACCCAGAGCTCTGCCTGCACGAACCCCACAGCCATAGCATTGCAAGCTGAGCTGCCTTGCTGTTTGTTGCATTCATCCCAATCCCTGTGATTGAAGACTCAGAATGCAGTCGAGGCGATGACTGAGCATGAGAGTGACTTTATTCAATAAAAGACAGGAGGGCTTGAGAGGTCAAGGGTGAAGATGGGACTCCTCTTGTCAAGATGAGAGTGGCTCAGAGCTGGTGCTGCTGCCTGGTGCCTGGGACTGGCAGCCTGACTCTAAGTCCCCATCTAAGATGCTCAGCTTCACCTCACTGATGCTGCCCTGCTCCTGCATGGTGGTGCTGCTGCTGGGACACTCGGGCTGTGCTTGGGATGGGCAGCACTGCAAAGGCGCTGGGTCACAATCCAGGCAGGTGACTGCTGTGTCTGGCAGGCTCAGGTCAGGAGCTTCAGCAGAGCCAGGAGATATGAGAGCATGAACGTGGATGAGCCCCTTGTGTCCATCACTGTTACCATGTGGAAGGCTGTCATCCGAATTGCAGCGATTCATGCTTAATAAGAACTCTCCATTGATGGAAAGACACTGCTTGGTTTGGATCTTTGGGGTTGACAAGGGCTCGAATCACCTAGGAAGGCATAGAAACACAAGGGTTAGTTTCAAACATTTGCAAGTTGAATCATGAAAGGTTGTTGATACTTGGTAATAGAGTGGCGGCAGGAAGAAGCAAGTAGGCTTGAAGCAGCATAGCCACTGTCTTGAAAGTGATCCTCATTCAGGTCCAGCTCGTGTGTTGTTTCACTGTAATCTGCTTCTTTGGGTCTACCTAGTGGGCAGCAACACTCGAGCTGTTACTGATATCATTGAAAAGAACTGGAGACAATTGTTCTATTCCTAAGAGCTTCAAGGTGCCTAGAAGCACAAATAGAAACCAGCAGTATTTCATCACTTCACCAAAAGGAAGGTCAAACACCTGAGCTGTGAAGAGCAGTTACAGAACCTATGCATAAGATCACACCAGACATACTTTGTTCTAACAACAGTTATGGCACATAGTCCATTTCCTTCAATATTCCCAAAATGAAATGATGTGGAGCATTACAGGGAAAGAAACACTGCACACAGACACTATGACCCTGATTAGACTCAAGCAGCAGACTTAAAACAAGTCAGAGTTTTTGATTCCAGGATATTTCAGGACCTATCGTGTGAAATTCGGTTACACAACAGTGCCTAGGTGCCTGCGTTTCAAGCAACTTTCAGATCACAGCCATGTAAAATAAAAACAAATTCAGTGCAGAAATAGCAAGCCTGTACCTTAATACTCATGAGATTATCCATTTTTTACTGCATTCTGACTAAGTTCTAAAACTTGCTCATCCCAGTTCACTTCAACAAGTTCCACCAGTTCAAGCAATGCAGTTCTGAGATCCGGTGTATGTTAGGCAGATAGAATTGAACAGTGCAGAAATAATCTCTGACAGCTTTAAGAGCTCTGTTCTGCTTACAAACTCTCAGTCCAAAACTATTCACAGTTTTAAGGAAATGAACACCTGAAGCAGTTGGATCATCTGCCATTTGCCGCATTCTGCTTCTTGGCATCATGATTAGCACAAAGGGTTTTCTGCTATCCTGCAGAGATGGACAAAGTCCTGCTTACAAATGGACCAGGTTTCAGTGTACAGCAGAGTTTGTACCAGACTAACAAGCCACGTCATTCAATTCATGTGCTCAGGTTGTTATGCACTCCGAAAGGAAACAGAACTAACTGTTGGATTCTGAAGGCAATCTGTGGGGTCCTACATTACCTCCTGATTCTGGAAGAGGAAATTCTAATAGCAAATGCAGAACTTTGATCTTTGTAGACATGAGAAGAGCTGGCATTTAGGAACATTCATTTCAGGGAAATCAAATGATGTGTCTATATTTTTACTACAGATAGTATAGGGAGCAGCCAGTTGAAGAACCAGATACAAAAAAATCCAGCCCATTGGCAGGAAAATACTTCTCCTTAAATTCTGTATGCTATCATGGTACAGAATTAGGCTACAGTGCCACATAGGCCAACCAAGCGTAGAACCAAATCCACAAAATACTGGTAGACAAAGCAGCAAAAACAGGGACAATATTCAGCAGACTGTGCTGTGGCCTTTCTACCCACAGCTCAGCATGTTCTGCCATCCGAAAAGCAAGGCCTCTTGTCAAGCTCAGCTATTTCCCTTCTCAGTGTATTCTAGCACCACTGATACCCACTGGTATCCTCCTGTAGAGTGCCATCATATTGTCATCATCCAAAGGAAAAACCCACACAGCAGAGCATACAGCACTACACCCATGCTCCAAATATCCGCCTGAAAAACTAAAAGACAAGCTTACAAACCTGAAGCACCTCAAATGGCTTCCTGACAGACTGGATTGTCTGCCCTTGCCAAAGCCCACATATAGCCCATGAAAAGCTGGCTCTTTCCCTCAGGAAATAAAACCTTATCGTCCCAGAGAAAGCATATAACCCTCATTCAATTGCCCTTCCACTCAGCTTAGAGCACTACTAAAACCAGCATCTTCACCTTAGCTCATCACACTGCTGCAGTTCCTTTTACAAGGATTTCACTGGCAAAAATGAAATCAAAGCCGTCACAAGGGATTTAGCACAGTTACGTGTTACTGGCTACGAGAGCTGTCAGCACAGTCACCTGTCTGGCTTTGCTGCTGTTCTATTTATGTACAGGCATAACAAGGTTCAGACACAGTGCAGTTCTCACTTTGACTGTAAAGAAAAAGGAGGCTTGAAAAGCAGCATGTGGAAAACAAAGAAACAAGAATTAGAACAACAGTGGGGCCATGGCACTTGTAGGAATTGCTCCGCCTTTAACAGCGATTCAAGAAGTACGAGGGCATCCCAAACCAGACCAGTTTGGACAGATTAACAACTGCAAGTAGTGGGTTCCAAAATTCCAGACATGAAATCAAAGCTGGAAAAACTCTTCACATTTTCATCTCTCAATTTTTAGTACATTGTGCATTACAACGGAAACAATTCTTCACATACAACTTGGAAGCTAAAGACAAGTCTGACAAAACAGACTGCACAAAAATGATGGATAATTAACAGAGCAAATTGCTCTTTCAAAAACTTAGTAATAGAAAGAGATCTCTGAAGTTGCTGTTCTGTAGAGCCCCAAAGCAGTCGCTTGAGGCAGTTCAGGATTAGCCTGAGACAAACCAGCCAGCTGTGTGAACTGAGACCAATTGCACTTTTCTAGTCTGTGGCCACTGACCACTTTTCTAGTCTGTGGCCACTGACAGCTTCTGAGAGCTACCAAGCGATGCAACCTAGCAGAATTCAGAAGGGAAACCAAGAGAGCCTACCTGAGCTCCACTGCCTTTAAATGCTCTGTGGAGAGGGAAGGGAAAGAGGGGAAAACAAACACCGCTCTACATCCCTCTGAGCCAATAGACACTTTGCCCTGGATTAGCTCTGGTGCTGCATAAGCTGGGCTTCCACAGCATGTGTTCAGGCGGTAATCAAGGCCTGCCTGGAATAACACAAAAAATAGAGAGAAACGTTTGCTTTAACAGAGTTTATGTCTTCTGGTCATAACACTTGAGAAGCCTCAGAGGCTTCTTCTCCTGTGCATATTTTCATTCATCTTAGAGTTTGCTTTCATTCAATGTGACCTCTCTAGGCAAATATTGTCTAAGACCATGAGCATCACATAAATGTGCAGATCTCAAGCTGCTCACTTATCTAGTACCCTTGGCATGATGCTTTATTTTCCTCAGCTGATCATCTAGATTGTGTCTGTTGATTGTGCAACAACAGCCTGTTGATCTCGATTACCTGTGAGAGGCTCTAACTTTGGCCAGGAAAAATCATTTGAGGATAAGTAATTATCTGGGTCTCAGTAAGTCTTCCCATGCTTTCATAACAGCAGAGATACACACACACACAAACTCGTGGAACCCCACTGCTTTGCACAATCCTGTGCACACTCACGTGTGTCATGCACTGATTTCCCAGCCAGTCCTCATAGGGTCTCTTACTTAGGACGGGAGTGTAGGGGAGCAGCCAGAAGCTGTTTGCATTCCCTGCTGTCTGCTGGGCAGCTTTGCTGGAGATGCTTGGGTTGCTTTGTTTTTCCTTGGGAGGTGGGAAGGAGCTTTGGGTTGGAGGCACATCCCGTGCCAGAGCATCCCAATGGCACGTGTGGGGCACTGATCTGCAGCAGATGAAGGGGAGGAGGTCCCAGCACAGCTCTGCACCATGCTCTGCCACACTGGGCAGCTTGTTCCTGGCTCAGCAGCGTCATCAGACAAGAAGCAGGGAAGGAAATCAAGGATGGGGGGTACCATCAAACGCAGTTAGTGCATGCCTGTGCAAGACAAACAGACCCAGAGCTTGCAGGTTGTTCCTGCTTTTGTAGCATTTGTGTGCTGTAGCTGAGCAAAAGGTTCTGCTGCTTGAATCTTCTTCTGCAAGAGCCACCTACCGGTAAATGTCTGCGGGGATGTAGTCGGTGTGCACGTCTGAAGCCATTTGAGAACCTAGTCGTTCTTGCTGCAGGACCCCTGTCTTCTGTTAAAAGCTGAACGGTCCCCAGAGCACCTGTTTCCATCAGCTACCACCATCCAAAGCAGCCAGCCTTCTTACAGTCACCTGGCCCAAACATCCCTTTTGCTCTACACTTGATTCCTGCAAGAGATGGGAGCTCGGCACGCACACCATCCTTCCAACACCCCATCCCTGCAGCAAGGGATCACAGCGCTGGCACAGCTGAAACAAAAAGGGTGTGCGAGTTTCCTGTTAGCACTCAGTGTGAACCAATCTACCACTGAGCAACACCGTGAGTCCCCACTCACCTCAGCACAGGTCAACCTGTAACCCCAACCTTCCCCTATCCATGTGCACACGCACACCCATTCACCACCCTGCCTGCTTTGCACACCCCCATGCACACTCTGCATCGTGTGCCCTCCTTTGCATTCACAGACGTGTGCAAACCATCCCTGGGAACACCTACGTGCCTACACCTTCCACAAACACCCCTTTGTGTGCACCTGTGTGCAACCCAACTCCTCAGCACACGCACGCGTTTGTGCCACCCTGTCCACGCACTCACCACGTGCCCTCCAGCAACCAAGGATTGCAGAGATGCTCCAGACTGTGCCAGAGATGGAATCTCAGAGTGCTGGGACATTATTGATCACTAAGGAAAACACTTGGAAGCATATTCAATCTGCAGAAGCTGTAATTACTGGGCACAGTTAGCTTTCCTATGGCTCAGCTGGAGGAGGCGGGTGCTCTCATACATCTGAGACACTCGCACAATGTTGGGATCATTCTGATGGAAACTATGTCTTCAGATATCATGGTTAAAACCATCCAAGATGATCATGCAGAGCCTTAGCTCTTGAGCAGCACTTCCTCCCCACCCTTCACTACTCCAAGCAGCTCCAACAAACTTCTCAGAAGAAATCCAGGCCAGCACAGACCTGGCAGACCAGAACCAAGTGCAGCTTGTGGGACGGCAGTGCCCACTCCTTGCTTCCACCCTGCTCCAGCAGGTTAAGGAGTCTGAGCCTCACTGGCCTTTGACAACTCAAGACTTTCAGCACCTCATGCCAACATTTCTCACTAAGATACACCTCAGGCATTGAATTCTCTTCTCACTACCTCCTCCCAGTCCTCCCCTAGGAACAGAAACAATTCAGATTCTACAGCAAACTACAGCATCTGCACTGCAAGAGCACACTGAACCACCTGCAACAATGAAACATGGTTTTGGAGAGTGGGTATGAAAACACACCTTTAGACAGCTGTCTCCCTGTAGCCAAAAGGAAACCAAGAAGGAAAAGTCCAGCCTGAAACATGCCCATGCTACTAGCCCAGGTTTTTCACAGTCAATGCAGAATCCATCCTGTTCTTGAGGTAACAAACGACCAGTGAGTCTCCCGTTGCTCCACCCCTTCTCCTTCAAAGCCTGAAAAAGAAAGAATAAACAAGCAGAAGAAACCCAGACGTACCTTTCCACACACAGAGCAGAAAGTGGAACAGCAGTTGTCTCCTTCCTGAGACATGGTGGGGAGCATCCCAGAGGAAGCCCAAGTTCTTTGCTTCTCTCCACAGGGACTTCAAGCACTCTTGGCAAGAGCTGCTTTGGTTCTTTCTTCAATTGCTTCCATCACCAGAATCTCCTTTGGAAAAGGAACCCGAATGAAAGAATCAGCAAATGAGAAAGAATGAGCAATAGCCACTTTACCAGCTTTCTTCTGACACTCAATTTAGACTCTTGACTCGGGCAAGGTCTTAAAATCAACTGGTTACAAGAACTGTCCCAAAATATATCCAGCTTCCGTACAGCTGCCATTCTTTCTGACAGCGAGTGTAATCACAGAATCATAGAATGGCCCGGGTTGGAAGGGACCTCAAGGATCATGAAGATCAATCACCTCCCTGTCCCTGCTGGCCATCCCCTCTTCTGATGGAGCCCAGGGGACCATTTGCTCTCTGAGCTGCAAGAGCACGCTGATGGCTCACGTTCTGTTTTTCATCCACCAGGACCCCCAGGTCCTTCTCTGCGGGGCTTCTCTTAAGGACTGCTCCTCCCAGTCTGTAGAAATGCCTGGGATTCCTCCAGCCCAAGTGCAAAACCTTGCACTTTGCTGTGTTCAACCTCATTAGATTCACGTAGGCCAACCTCTCGGTTGAGCTCCCTCTGAATGGCATCCCTTCCTTCCACTGCGTCAGCCGCACCACTCAGCAAACAGCAGAAGGTGCACTCCATTGCATCATTGGTGTCTCTGATAACCATGTAAAAAAGCACTGGTCCCAAGACAGACTCCTGGATGACACCACTTGTTATCGGCCTCCACCTGGACATAGAACCATGAATCACCACCCTCTGTCTGTGGCCTTTCAATCAATCCCTTATCCACCAGGTGGTCCACCTGTCAAATCCACATCCCTCCAGTTTAGAGATAAGGATGTGGTGGAGGGCAATGTCAAAGATCTTGCTCAAGTCCAGGTCAATGACATCTGTTACCTTCCTTTTGTCCACAAATGCCGTCACTCCATCATAGAAGGCCACCAGACTGGTTAGGCATGGCCTTCCCCTGCTAAAGCCACGCTGCCTGTCTTGGATCACATGCTCATTTCTTATGTGATCAAGCATGTCTTTGAGGCAGATCTGTTCTTCACCATCTACATCAGTTACACATTTGAATCAAATAATTGGTGTTCCTGTCACCAAGAAAACCTCTTTGTCTTCTACTCCTGCTGCACTTCTGTGCTTTCATCAGAAGCAAAGGAAGAGACCACCTCCTAGATCCAAATTTTAAGAAACCAACACCCAATAGGTGTCATCTGAAGTAAAATAGCAGAGAAATTAAGATGACTCTTCTGCATCCAGCTTGGATCACTCCCTCACTCAGGCACACCACCATCAGATCAAGGAGATGCTGCCTTCAGCTTAGAGACTGTATGGGAAATCACAGCTTGAACCTCTGATTAATCAGCTGAGGCAAGTATTGGGTCAGCTGCGGGAGCACAGGTGAGAGTAATCTAGCTGTGCTCCCAGAAGGGGTGGACCTCGACTCAACCTCCTCTGAGACCTCATTTAAAGGCTGACCACCTCTGAGACAGCATGTCTTAGAGATTGCTCCCTAGTTGAGGCTGCCTCAGCTTTCTAGTCAAGGTATCGATATTGGTGAGTTTCCCTTTGCTAATAACCTTAGGCTATTTACCACCATCTTGGTTAATATCTTTTTATTAACCACCCTTACAGAGACCATAAGGGTTTGGGCTTCCAAACTCTCAGCAAGCATTTGGATCAGCCAGCTTCCTGCCGAGGAGCCCCCTGCATCACTGCTGCCTATTCTGGTACCAGACCCGCAGATGCTTCAGAGCTCATTAGCATGGACTTCCTTCCTCCCCTCAGCAGCTGCTCCTGCACTCACCTTCATTCCTACTCAGATACCGGCCGCTTCCAGCACCAGCTGACCTGCAAGACACAGAAAGGAAAGGTGGGAGTCATGCAAACGCACAAGCCCAAGGCTGTGTCACCACCACACATGGCAGCCTCGGGAAGTCAGCTGAAACTACAGCCTTTGTCAGAATGGAAACAGGCACCGTCAATTAAGTGTGACCTCTGAACTCATTGCCACCATCAGAAATAGGCACTGAAATCGCTCACTTCACTGCAGCTGGTTAACTCCAAATTCTTTTGCTTTTGGGAAAATGCGGACACGGAATTGAAGGACACCAGAAAAACGACATCTACTTCATTGTAGGTGGTTAAGCTTGGAAGCAGGACTTGAGCAAGAAATGCTTCTCAGCTCCTTGAAAGGCACTAATCCTGACCTCTGCCACAGGTGGCTGAGTGACACAAAAGTTGAGCTGCCCATTCAGAAGCACATGGAGCAGGCCATGGAGCGGTTACATACCAACACATGAACAGGCACTTTCCCATTGGAAGGGAAATCCCTTCTCCCTGCCATGCCATGCCCACACCGCTCCTCAGGGCTGCACTGACAGCACAGACAGAATTGAAACATCTTTTGTCATCATTGTGGTTTTTCACAGACCCAGACAATGAGATACTGGGTTGCTGTGTGGGTTCCCAGGCGGCACTGCCATTTCCAAGCCATTGCTTCCTAGGGGCACAGAAAGGAAAACGCCTGAACAAAATTTCACCCAGAGATTGCTATTTTACCATTCTTCCATGCAAAACAGGAGGACAGTACAGCGGATTTGTGCAGCTGCATCAACACCCTGGGTGCTAAAGGAATGCAAAGACAGAAATATCAAAACTACAAGGAGGGAAGCTATGTTTAGTAATATCTTTTCTCATTTACAACAGGCAGTTGGCACTACTAAAGGAAAATCCCAGGCCTCAGGTTCTGACAGTGCGACAATCTGGCACGGACTCAGATGTGAGTGATCCAAATGGTTTATTCCAGGTTCTAATACCACTTCTGTGAATTCACACGTTTTCTCTCTTAACTTTCCCACAGCCTTCACATGTCCACAGAACATCCCACAAACTCTCCTTTACGGCGCACGTAGGCACTCATCCCACCAGAGCCATCAGTCATTCCTAGCCATGTGCTTCTCCTCCAGTCACGGACAGTATCACACGGCCATCATGCATCTTAAATGACTTAGTTTTTCTGTTCTTTCTGGAGGTGTCCTTGGTTCCTAGCCTTACCTTCTCATGCCGTTCATCTTCCTCTGCAGCTCCTGCTCTGAAGAGTCTTCTTATGTTCCCACATGACAGGAAGAAAATGAAGACACAACCCCTGCCACCAAGGTCAGCTCTGCAGCACACGTTACCTGAGGAGCACTTGGCTACTCATGCAAACTGCACAGTGCCAGGAAGATTGTTACATGTTGCACTTCTTCTTCTCCTGGCTCAGAAATTAAATTTTCTACCTAGAAAATGGAAAACAAACAAACAAGCAAACAAAAAACAACAACAACAAAAAACACCTCACCTGACATAAAGGAGACATGATTGTTACTATGGAATTCCGGAGGGCAAGGTATTTGCCCTCTCTATGAAGAAGCTGACTGCAAAGGACTAAGAACAGCCACGATCACGTTGAGAACTTGCGGGTAAAATTCGGGACTGAACCAATAATGGGCTTCTGGAGGTGAGGGTCTGCTCCAGGCCGCCTGGTCAAGGGAGCCTGTTGCTGGGCCCTGCTTACTGCAGCTACCAGAAGCACCGCGCTCACTGACTCTCAACTTGATGGGGGATTCCAGTCAGGCTGGGAAATCAGCATGGCTGGCTGCAAGCTGTCTGAGAGACTGCTGGACTGCACTGGGAATAACTTTGTGGGCCAAGCATTAAGCACACCAAGCAGAAGGGAAGGTATTGGACAGACCGACCAGAGGTCAAGCGTTGCTGGACCTGCTGCTCACCAACGCTGAGGAGATCATCAAAGGCGTCAAGGTTGGAGGCTGCCTGGGCTCCAGCGATCATGCCCTGGTTGAGTTTGTGATCTCAAGCGATGTGGGCCTGGCAAAGAGCAGGACCAGGATGCTCAACTTTAGAAGAGCAGACTTCAAGCTACTCAATGGAATGCTGGCCAAGATCCCCTGGCGCGCTGCCCTCAAAGATAAGGACGTTGAGGAGAGCTGGCTACTGTTCAAGGATGCCCTCCTGGCAGCACAAGAGGTCTCCATTCCCCTGATTAAGAAAGTGGGCAGGAGAGGTAGAAAACCGGCATGGCTCAGCAAGGACCTGCTAAGAGAACTGAGGGTGAAGAAAGGGGTGTACAAGCTCTGGAAACAAGGCTGTGTCACCCGGGAAGAATACAGGGATGCCGTCCGAACTTGCAGATGTGGGATCAGGAAAGCCAAGGCTCAGGCAGAACTGAACTTGGCGAGGGATGTGAAAAACAACAAGAAAACCTTCTACAGGTACATTGGCCAGAAGAGACAGGCCAAAATGGGCGTGCCTACTCTGGTAAATTTAAAAGGAGAAATGGCTTCAACAGATGAAGAGAAAGCTGAGGTGCTGAATGAGTTCTTCACCTCAGTCTTCACTGGTGGCCAGGATTCTAGTCTTTTTCACGTCCCTAAGTCTTGCACCCCCATACCTCCACGTGGGGACCAAGGAGGTAAATCCCTCCCCACTGTAAGGGTAGAGCAAGTCCGAGAGTGCCTCCTTAGACTGAATGAGTATAAGTCTATGGGGCCAGATGGCGTGCATCCCAGGGTCCTGAAGGAGCTGGCTGAGGTGGTTGCTGAGCCGCTCTCCATCATATTTGAGAAGTCGTGGCTGTCAGGTGAGGTCCCGGATGATTGGAGGAAGGGTCACGTCACTCCCATTTACAAGAAGGGGAGCAGGGACGACCGGGGTAACTACAGGCCGGTGAGTCTCACCTCTGTGCCTGGGAAGATAATGGAACAGATCCTCCTGGACAACATGCTTGATCGCATAAAGAACAAGCATGTGATCCGAGACAGCCAGCATGGCTTCACCAGGGGAAGGTCATGCTTAACTAATCTTGTGGCCTTCTATGATGGAGTGACGGCGTTGGTGGATGAAGGGAAGGCGACCGATGTCATTTACCTGGACCTGAGCAAGGCCTTTGACATGGTCCCCCATCACATCCTCATCTCCAAATTGGAGGGAGGTGGATTTGATGGGTGGACAACTAGATGGATAAGCAATTGGGTGAAAGGCCGCAGACAGAGGGTGGTGGTCAATGGCTCTATGTCCAGGTGGAGGCCGGTAACGAGCGGCGTCCCTCAAGGGTCTGTCTTGCGACCGGTGCTCTTTAACATCTTTATTAATGACATCGATGAGGGAATGGAGTGCACCCTCAGCAAGTTTGCTGATGACACCAAGCTGAGTGGTGCAGTCGATACGGTGGAGGGAACAGATGCCATTCAGAGGGACCTTGACAGGCTGGAAAGCTGGGCTCGGGTGAACCTAATGAGGTTCAACACGGCAAAGTGCAAGGTTTTGCACTTGGGCCGGAAGAACACCAGGCACCTGTACAGGCTGGGAGGAGTTGTCCTTGAGAGCAGCTCGGCTGAAAAAGACCTAGGGGTCCTGATAGATGAGAAACTTAACATGAGCCAGCAGTGCGCTCTGGCAGCCCGGAAAGCAAATGGGATCCTGGGCTCCATCAGGAGAGGGGTGGTCAGCAGGGATAGGGAGGTGATCGTCCCTCTCTACTCTGCTCTTGTGAGGCCCCATTTGGAGTACTGTGTCCAGGTGTGGAGCCCTCAGTACAAAAAAAGATATGGAAATTTTGGAAAGGGTCCAGAGGAGGGCCACAAAGATGATCAGGGGGCTGGAGCACCTCCCCTATGAGGACAGGCTGAGGGAGTTGGGTTTGTTCAGCCTGGAGAAGAGAAGGTTGCGAGGTGACCTCCTTGCAGCCTTTCAATACCTGAAGGGAACTTACTCCCAGGAGGGGAGTAAACTCTTTGAAAGGGCTGATAATAGCAGGACTAGGGGAAATGGTTTTAAGTTGAAGGAGGGAAGATTTAGGTTGGATGTTAGGGGAAAGTTCTTTACTAGAAGGGTGGTTAGGTCCTGGAACAGGCTGCCCAGTGAGGTTGTGGATGCCCCGTCCTTGGAGGTGTTCAAGACCAGGTTGGACAGGGCCCTGGGCAACCTGATCTAGTAAATGTGTATGTTTGGTGGCCCTGCTAGGCAGGGGGGTTGGAACTACATGATCCTTGAGGTCCCTTCCAACCCGGGTAATTCTATGATTCTGTGATTCTGTGAAGGGAAGCATTACTGGACATGCTGCACAGCAGGGGTTAAGACTGGAGGTGGTCAGGGCTGTAGTGACCATGCCCTCCTAGAGTTCCTCATCTCAAGGAATGCGGGCCTGGCAAAAAGCAAAGTCAGGACCCTGAGCTTCAGGAGAGTCAGCTGCAGGCTGTTCAAAGAATTCTTGGACGAGAGACACTGGAAAACTGTTCTTAGGGGCAAAGGGTTCAAACATCCCTTTGTGTGCACCTGTGTGCAGCCCAACTCCTCAGCACAGCCCTGTGCAAGCACACATTTCTGCCACCGCATCCACGCACTATCTATGTGCTCACACACACTCACACAACCACATCCCTTAGTGCAGCCCTGTGCGCACACACACTCACACATGTGTAACCCCTTCCTTTCACTCCCAAAGTGCACGCACACACCGGTACCACAATGTCCTTGTGCAGCTCCAACACTCTGCACACCCCTGTGCACGTACATATATGTGCATGCTCATCCTTGCACACATACCCACAGACCTACACACACCTGAGCAACACCACTGGTTTGTACACTCATGGACACAAATGTGTGTACAACACCATCCATGCACAAATACACACACACACACACACGGATCCCCACTGCTTTGCACAATGCTGTGCACACTCACGTGTGTCATGCACTGATTTCCCATCCAGTCCTCGAGGGGTCACTTACTTAGGACAGGAGTGCAGGGGAGCAGCCAGAAGCTGTTTGCATTCCCTGCTGTCTGCTGGGCAGCTTTGCTGGAGATGCTTGAGTTGCTTTGCTTTTCCTTGGGAGGTGGGAAGGAGCTTTGAATTTGAGGCACATCCCGTGCCAGAGCATCCCGATGGCACAAGGGGGATCAGGGCCCCTCTATTGGTTACCCCGGTGGCTTGCAGCAACTGGAACTTTTTGCCTATTGAGAAAGCTAAAAAGTGTGAGTTCCTCCTGACCCATATCAACAAAAATCTCAACCATAAAAAAGAGACGTCTTCGTATTCAAGCAAATGACAACAGTAAGACCATGCATGTTGTTTTGTTGTATTTCCTCTGTAATCATGGGGAGGATATGAAGAAGTGGTATAATTCATCCACTTCTGCACTTCAGGCACAAGTTCCTTAGAATTGGAAGAGACCCTTAAAGGCCATCTAGCCCAGCTCCCCTGCAATAAAAAGGGACATTCACAGCTAGATCAGGTTGCTCACAGCCTGGTCATTAGTCATCCCAGAGGCAAAACACACACTGAATGATCTCTCCTTCAGTCATAAATCCTTGGAGACAACAGCATTGACACTGCATGTTACTGAAGCAGTAAAAGAAATTGCTCCTGTAACTCTCCTTGTGTTAAGTAAAATGATGATAAAAAGCAATGGAATGCTTTGGCAGGACACCAAAACCATCCTCCTTCCTTGATATCTGCTGCAATGGAACCTTCCACTGGAAGAAAGCCTCTGATGACTTGTCACCCCAGAGAGGTCAGCTTTAGAAGCAGGACTGCTGCACAATAGAATGAACTGGAGCTCCTTAGCATCTCTTACATCCAGGAGGGGTGTGATCAGACCCACCTATCACCTTCAGGTGCGCTTTCTGACACCTTGTCTGACTTCACTGTCACTGTGCCAGCATCCTCAGGCTTAACCTGCTTCATTGTCAGTGTGCAGCAATTGCCAACGTTCTGATGTCATTGTAATTGTTGGTGTAAAGGAGGTTGCCATTCAGGAACCATTCCACGTCCTCGTCATTATGGGACAGCTCGCAGGAGAAGACAGCAGAGCTCTCTTCTTCAATTTCTACATCCTGCAGGTGCTTCGTTACTTCTACATTGCGGGCTGTGGGGAAACAAGGTGAACTGTTACCACTGTTACTATAAATCATACTGGGATGTGGTAGAATGGTTGGACTAGATGATCTTTGTGTAATCATCTATGTGAAGATAATACATGTATAAAGTTAGCAGGAGAGAACGGCAGAAGTCAACCTCAAGAAGAGAAATCTGAGGTGAAATAGGACATGGAAGAGGCCACCCTCCCTGCTCATACCTTCAGCTGTCAGCGTGGTCTCAGTCTCTGCAATTCCTGCCTTGCACTTGTACACACCAGCATCATCGGGCTTCAGCTTCAGAATTCTGAGTTCTACTGAATGCTTATCCCTCTTGATCTTGTACTTCTCAGAGGGCTCGATGGGTGTGCGGCCCTTGAACCATTTCACAACCTTTGGAGAAGGCCTGAAGTCACAGGACAGGATGACAGAATGACGTTCCAAAGCTGTCTTGTCCTCCAACTTCCTGGTGATTTCTATATGGTAATCTGCAAAGCAGGGGTGGAAGAGAAGAAAGGATGAGGACAATTGGAAGAAGAGGAAAGTCTCTTGCGTGTATTCCATTCCAATTAATGTCAAGTTCACAATGGTTCTTTGAACGACTCTAAAGATAAAACAAACGATTGTCTATAGGGAATGCCATTGACTACATTTCTATGAAGTAATACTGTACAGTATCTACCAAATGCAAGGTCCAGCTCTTGTTCTGTGCTTATTAAATTGCTCCCAATTGTTGAGGCTTTTATTCAAATAAGAGTGAGTTGAAAATATAACAAGTACTTTAGGATGTGAATGGATAATCTTACGCTGGGGACAACAGCAGATAAAAAGCCTGCAAGTTTCTTTCAGATGAAATCAATGACAAACCGCACCAAATTTAGGTGCTACCAAACTTAAACTTGTCTAGTTCAGAAATACAATTAATTTCACCTGATTTGACTTCTTTGCTATAGCCAAGGACAAAACCTCAGCTCTGTAAATCTGAATAGTAAGCACATCACAGCTATTCAAACACATCTTTTACTGAGATGCAGCTGTCTCATTTAGTGTCCAACGACTTTGAACTGGAAATGGAGCAGACCAAAGCAGAATCTAAACATGGCTTCTACAAGGACTGATCAAATGCGGCCACCGTCAAATTCAAAGTATCTGATACAGAAGGATCACACTCACAGTCAGACAAAACCTCTTTGGAGAGGTGAACTGACTGCCCTGTTCACCCCCACTTTGGAAATAACTGCACTCATTTCCTACCTGCTCCCAGCAGTGTGGGATGGTGGGATAGCATCACACTTCCCACACTAAGCATCCCACCATGTCACTTGTTCCACCTAAACCTCAGTCCCAAAACAAAAGGGGAACTCGCTTCTGAACCCTCTTCACTTCATTTCAGATGTCTTATATGCTTGATCTCCAACCCACCCCCCACTCAGGAGAAAGACCCCCCGCTTACACCCTACCATCTTGTTGCATTCTGATGTTGTCATCAGCCTTCAGCTTGTTGTCCTCTTTGTACCACTGGGTCTGAACCTCATCGTGTGAAATCTCACAGACAAAAGATGCACTCCCATATTCATTCACTTCCACATCTTCCAGTGCTTTAACAATCTTGATATCTCCAGCTGTGAAACAGTAGAGATATGTTTGTCAGGGTATTTCCAGAACTGAGTGCAGCATCTTTTCCTTACACATATTTGCATAGAAAATAAGTAGGATTATGTTTTATTCTAAACCATCATCCATTCCTGAGTCATTTCTCTCTTCAACACAGTCAATGCATTATTGCCCTTGAACTTAAAGACAGACCTACTAGCTACAATGGAGCTCCCTGCAAACAGTTTTCATGGAAACCAGAATCTCATTTATTCTAAAACCTTTCAAGCAAATTTAAGGGTAGAAAAACAATAGAACTGACTGAATCTTTAAGGTCATTTAGTTCCAGTCCCCCTGCTATAGGCAGGGACACCTCCCTCCACACCAACTCTTCTCCTCAGGGTCAAGGCTTCTCTCAAATCATTCTCCTCTAAGCCTGTGCCTGTGCTTGGGATTGCCCTGACCCAGGTGCAGGGCCTTGTACTTGGCCACACTCAAGTTCATGAGGCTGCCAAGGGCCCACCTCTCCAGCCTGTCCAGGTCCCTCTGAGTAGCATCCCTTCCCTCTAGCACATCAACAGCACCGCTCAGCTTGGTGTCATCTGCAAACTTGCTGAGGCTGCATTTGATTCCACTCTCCATGTTGCCTACAAAAATGTTAAATAACACTGGTCCCAACACCACCTTCCACCTGGACACTGAGCTATTGACTGCAGCTCTCTGAGTGTGACCATCCAGACAGTTCCCTATCCTGCAACTGGTCCATCCATCAAAACCATTTTTCTCCACTTTGGTGACCAGGATGTCATGCAGGACGGGATCAAATGCTCTGCACAAGTCCAAGTAGATGATGACAGTTGCTCTCCCATTATCCACTGATGCTGTTACTCCATCATGAAAGGCCACCAAGTTTGTCAGACATGGCTTGACCTTGATGAAGCCATATTGGTTACCACCAATTACCTCATCTTTATTTTCCAAACTATGCCAAGGAGAACTAGACAGAACTCTACAGTGTTGTGTCACTACAAACCTGTCTGAACCATTGGCTTCTCTGCATGCTCATCACTAGTCTCTCCTTAGCTTGTGTGCCTACAAACAATGTATGGGGAATGTCAGCCACAAATCTTACCTAGGGGACATCTTTGCTTCAAAATCCTTTGAACATCACACAATCCCTTTTAACTCTCCAGGTCTGCATTTAGTTATGTCAGAATCAGGCCATATTTCTGTGCTGCTATATCCCTTTCCTTCTGAAGGGCCTGGATACAACTTGGATTAACCTCAGGAGAAGAGTTCCTGCATAGAATCATAGATTTACCCAGGTTGGAAAAGACATTGAAGATCATCAAGTCCAACCGCAGCCTAACCAGTACCCTAACTCTAAAAACCCTACACTAAATCATATCCCTGAGTACCACATCCAAAAGGCTCTTAAACACAACCAGGGATGGTGATTCAACCACCTTTCTGGGGAGCCTATTCCAGTACCTAAAATCTCTAGTATCTAAATCTCTCTAAAAGAGCACAGGTATTAATCTGACCAGAAAGGTTCCTGTTTGTTCATAAAATGAGCCTTTTCCGCTCCATCTTGCATAGGCCACTGGGCACAGGGTAGCTGGGAGACCACAGAAAAAGTGGTTCTGTGAGCAATAGGGAAACTACTGCCTAATCCAACTCCTCCAATCTCTGCGCTCTGCCAGCATGTCTAAATAGGGTGGCAGATACACACAGGAGATAAATATTTCCACTTCCCTCAGCCAACACTGCTCTGAATTTCTATGGGACACACAGTTAGATGAAAAGGCATTTGACAAAGAAGGAAATGAAAGAGTTTAATCTGCTGTGTCATTCTCTCGGTAGCCAGAATAACTAACCCTCGCCAGTGTTAGTTCAAAGAATAGGCAGATTTTATCTCCTGACATGAGCAGTAATTCAAAGAAGCTGGTATATGATCCAGTATCCTGCATATTCACTGCAGGCAGGCAAAGACATTATGAGATAAGGGAGATCTACACATCACTTGTTATGAACACCTCATAAAGATAAAACCACACACAAGAGGAGAGTTTAGGAAGAGGACCACTCTTGGACTACTTTCCAAGAGGCATCAATTAGTAACTCTCTTCGCTCATTTTTCACACTACTCCACAGTGTCCTCCTGAGCCCCCTTACTCCTGTTGCCAACTGCTGATGCAGGGAATCCTGAGGAACCAAGGATTCATAGTTGTTCCATCAGTAGTCCTTGGTCAGCTCTCCCTCCCTGCCCCTTCTGTTTTGATCCCACTAACCAAATTTTAGTTAGTCTGAAAAGAGGATGGAAACCTCCGCAGCAATTAGTTTCTAAATATCTTGCAATGGGCAGCTTGTAGGAGCCCCATCTCAATGCCCACAGCACAGGAGGCAGGACTGCTTAGCCCATGCACTAGTGCATTTACCAGCACAGATGTAAGCCCAGATCTATGCACACCAAATACAGGCTCTCAGTTTGCACAAGGAGGCATCCATGGAGCTGAAGTATTAGGCAGATATTGTGGTGGGGCAGCAGTTATTGAGACGCCAGACAGAAAGGACACAGATAACGTGGCAACTCAGCTTTACCATTATGACTGATGATGGAACATCTAATTTCACTGCTCAAAAGAGAACTTCCATATAACTGGAAAGAATGAAATTCACAGGGGAAACCACACACAGACACACACAAAAGCAATACAAAGGAGATGAAGGATGGTTCACATACTAGTGATTCACTCTGAGACGCAAGCAAATGAAAGAGTATCCCCAACCATTTGCCTCCTGAAATGCTAAGTATATAAACTCATTGCTGTGATAACTCTGCCAGACGTGAGTCATACACTGTAAAACCTTATGGGGTCAATCAGTTTAACTTCATAAATTCATTACACCAACAAAAACAGACCATCGTGTCCAGGCTGGTTCATTTCAGCTCTTCAAAGCTGTTGGTAAAACTGCCTGAGAGCTGAAATGCTTACCAGCAAAAGCTAAAAACTGTAAATCAAATGTAATAGGCTGGCTTTGTCTACTGTATAGAAATGATGTCTGAAAAAAAGAAAATAAAAAAGAACGTAAACCAGAACAAATGGAATGGCTACATAAAACAGCCAGTACTGAAACAGCAACCCAACCTGGTTGCAGAATGAGAGAGAAAATGAGAGTTCACCAAAGTCATGGGACAGGACACATGTTCATGTTCATGCTAACACTGAACCCAAGTGGCCACATGAGGACAGCATCTAGTAGGAAATCAGAAAAAAGCATCCTTTCATACGTCCCTTGGGAAGGTGGCATCTATCAGGGCACAGCAGACCTGTGTGTTCAGTAACCAGTCTGATGCTTCAGAGCCTGGTGATGAGCTACAAACTGGGGTTTAACCAATGCAACACATGGAGGGAAAATCTGTCTTGAGCATAAAGAAGAAAGAGAAAGGTATCCAAAAGGACTAACCAAGAAGTGCCCAAACTGCCCATGAAGCATTTCTTCCTGTGGTGCAAAATACCACAATAGGATTTATTTGCTCTTTCAGTTAAACATAAAATGAACCTTTAGGGTAGCTGATGTCTTGTCTTAGGCTGCTCAGCATGTGGATGTTCCCTGATCTTCATATTCACACTTGTGAATAATGAGACTTCTCTTATTTCCCTGGGAAGTAATGCCCACTTTTTTACTTTGACAGAGCTCCTTCCCATCCTAGAAGGGAAAATATCAAGTCAGATCTCCATTAGTCCTTCCATCTCTGCACTGAGCAAAGGGAGCCTTCAGATCTATGCTTAATTCACCCACTCCCCTAGAATTAATGGAACTGTGCTTACTGGAACATATGCTGAAGCTTAAGCACAGTGCAGTGTTTTCAACATGTAGGAATGGCTATAGAACATGCATAAATTCTGGCTGAACTATGACAGCTTAAAGCACTGCGGAGGACTGTTAACAAGCCTGTTTGGACTTCACCTTGAATAAATGATGTTATCCCCAAGTAAGGGAAGGAACAGCTGAGCACCGGGGAGTTACACAAAGTGCCAGAGCAAATTCTGACAGGTGCAAAGAAAACTCAGATTTCACCCTAAAACCCAGTTCACAACAAGGCTACAAAATCCCAGCTGAGAATTTCTGTGTTAGACTTGAAGCTCAAGACTGTACTCCAACCAACAATATTTTGTGCAGCAAGACCTCAGGAGTTCACAAGAAACCCAAAGCAAACTTCCATTTCTACTTGATAAATGAACTCAGGACATAATAACAAAGAGTGCTGATCTGGGCAAGTAAAAGAGCACTAAGAAAAGAGAGCAGTGCAAAAGCTATCAAGCAAAAGCTCAGACTCGCATCCCTTGGAAGTGAAATTAAAGGCTCTCATTCATTTCCAGAGAAGTCAGAAAGGAAAATACCATTACATGCCATACCTTGAACCGCTTGACGTCCACCTTGGGCCTGGACAGCTCACACTCAAATGTGACCTTGTCCTTCTGAGTGACGCTACTGTCTGCCAATGGTTTGCTGATTTTCACAGGCAATTCTGAGAAGGAGAAAGAAGGATGTGGATTTAGTTGGGAATGAGGTCTCTAGGAGCATCTGGCGTAAGGAATAATGAAAGGCAGTGCCTACTCTCCATGCTTACTAGAACTTGTAATTAACAACAAAAAAAACTATTGTTTTGAGCACATTATCATTACTTGTGCTAGGGACAATAACGTTCCAGCAATCCTCTTGATATTTGAGGGATACTCTGGTGGTAATGGCCCAGTGCAAAACATTCTTTGCAGCTGGAAGGGAAGCTGGTTCTGCTGTTAAAGTAATCTGGGACAGGAGCAGATAATGACACCTTGCACCAACCAATACCTGTCACAGTGAGCCTCCCCGATGAATGATTTGGACTAATTAAGCTTTTCCCTGATGAAAGCCTAGAAGTATATCACAAGAAGGACCAAGTTACCCATGACCTTTTATTTATCTTACTCAAGCACCTCGGAAGGTGTCCTGACCAGAACTGACAATAAAATATTCAGCCAGACTACAGGTTTGAGCAGCTGAGTTGTTTCTAGGATCTCCTGTAATCTTAAGCTTGGAACACACACTTGTCTTTTGACTAAGTGTCTTTTATAGTGCACTAAAACAACAGGTTTTCACATGGCTATTCCTCATTTACCTTGCTCTGAACTCATTCTCAAACCATGCGGGATCAGTCCAGGGAGAAGGGGAGGAGAGGGGAAGGGAAAGGGGAAGTCTATGGTCCTCTAAAATCAGGCTTCTCAGCCTAAAGCTCAACAGCAAATAGCAGTCCACTTCCCCACATTGCTAGACTCCAAGCATTTAAAGAACATCAGCTGACCGCATTATGAGCTCTAACATAGCCAAAGGAATTCATATATTCAAATATTCTTTTCAGTGATGAGAAATATGGAGCATAACTTCAGACTTCTGCTGTTCAACTCTCACTTCTATCATCAACCAGGGTAAGAGTTCAATGCTGTTTTAGATGGAGGACTCATATTTTAAATAACTCATCTTGGATTCCCTACTACAATTAGCTAAATTCCAGTTTGGATCATGCTTCACCTTGGATCACTTAGGGCTTCAGCCACTTATTGGAACTAACTTAGTTTGTCTATAGAGAAGCTGTTTTCTATAGCAACAATAAGCTGTGATTGCAACTGGATGTCGGGAGAGCACAAATCCCGCAGTTATCCGGTACCAACATCCTCTCCTTCCATCAGAACAGCAAGTTTTTAAACCAGACTCATGCAAGCTTGCATGACACACCTTGTGCAAAACTGTTGGCAGCCATCAGGACAGCCAGTTGCTTCCTGTATAGACACTGTTCCATCAGTTTTGGTTTTTTGTCTCGCTAGAACAACAGCCAGTGTCTGAAAACTCCCACAACTGAAGCAACCACGCTGATATACCACAGTCACTGGAGGTTCTCAAGAGCCACGGGTATGTGGCACTGGGGACGTGGTTAGTAAGTCCAGTGAGGGTGGGCTGGGTTGGACTCAGCTATCTCAGTGGTCTTTTCCAGCCTTGGGTGCAACTTGTAAGAGGGAATGAAGCAGCAAACTGCCCAGCACTGAGCTGCATTCTTCTGACACGTGGTATCAGTGAACTGCTGTATTTCCCTATCTTCTCTGGAGCTATTGATCTAACCTAACTGAAAAAGTAAGCCTGAACCTAGATATAAATCAGGATCATAGTCACCCATGGTTGCTTATATATTCAGAAAGACACTCCAGAGGGTAATTCAGCGCATCTAGAAATTAAAGTAGAAGTTCCTTAGTCAAAAATATTCCACAGCCAGATTTTCACCTCGCTACCACTACATTAAAAAGGAGAATCCAACTTGTGGTGTGGGTCATTGATGTTGTTCCGGGGGGAATTGTGGCTGTTCCATGCCCACAGGGTAGAAGACAGCCAGTCTTCCTCTAAGCCACATAAAAAGCTGCTTAGTGCTCCCAAAGCGAATGCTCACCAGTTGTTTCCAACTTGAAGGTCATCTTCTGGCCAGCAGCCTCGCAGATGTATTCTCCAGCATCTTTCTTCTCCAGCTGCTCCACAACCAGACGCCGTGTTTTGCCCACAGATTCCATTCTGAACTTTCTGGAGGAGGCAAGCAGTCTTCCATCCTTGTACCATTTTACTTCTGTTGGATCCTGTGCTACTTCACAGCTGAGGGAGGCACTTGCTGCCAGGGCAGCACTCACCTCTTTCTGCACCTGCTCCTGGTTTATAAACACAGGTTTTGGCTCTGAGGGAAGAAAAGAAAAAGTATTGACTGAGGGACCGAAATGAGACCAACTTGCAGGTTTGTATGTACAGCTTGAAACAGGTTTAGGTTACCACTTGTGCCCAAACTAATAGCCTTCACTAGAGAATATCAGCTCTTCTGTTGAAACAAAGTGTCAAATCTAGGCAAGAAAGAACCTAGGAACTGAAGGAACCAAGAGGGTCCTTGAACACCAGTCCCATGGTTGCAAGTCACTATGCAAACATATTGAACCCAAAAGAACATCTGTCTTGCAGGCAACCAAAACCTGAGTTCCTTTTACTTAAGACCCACTGTGAAACATCAAAACACATAAACATGTGATAGTCAAACCACTGGCTGCCTTTTCATGACCCAGAACAGTACTCCTGGCTTCCTGAACAGACTCCTCATGGCCTCTACCATTGCCACAACTGTGACTGTCAAAGGCACAAAGGAAATATGCTCACCAACGCAGTCCTTTGTTCTTTGTGTGTGATTTGCAGATATCTATCTTACTTTGAGCTCTGGCAATAGTCAGCTCTACCAGGTCTCTTACTGTGAGTAGCAGACTCACCTATCCAGATGCAGCCTCCAACATAAAGGCATAGTAAAAAGGCAGTGTACTACTAGGAGAAGTTCCTGCTTCTCCTGCCATGAAAGCCTGCACGTAGAACATGCACTCCAGCCTCACTGCACATACTTATCTTAGTCAAATGTTCAGGTGAACAAGAATTACAGTTTGGGATCTCAGGCACAGGAGAGATTTGAATAATATCTTGAATATTGCTTCCACTGTACATATATTACTAATTATTGCTCTACAGACAGACTGAAACAGGTCTTTGTGTCATACTGAAACCAAATACTTTCTACAAACCCAGGCAATCAAGTCTAGGGAAAAAACCTCAGCACAGACTACAGTGATCCAGGTGCAGTATAATAGAAACTAGATTTTACTTTACTGTTCTCTGCTGTATTTCATACAACACCTGTCTTACCTGTGACACGAATCTTGAAGGTGAGTTTCTGGCCAGCAGCCTCGCAGCTGTACTCCCCTGCATCTTTCTTCTCCACCTGGCTCACCACCAGCCGACGCTGTTTGCCCTCTGACTCTACCTTGAACTTCTTGCTCGAGGTGATCAGTTTCCCCTCCTTTTATCACTTGACCTCTGTGATAAAATGTTTGCTCATTAAGACCGGGATGTGGTAGCATTGTGGTGGAGTGCTTGTTCATTAGGACCGGGATATAATGGTGGAATATGGAGGCCACAAAGGTTGCAGAACACTCTAATTTTATGGGTAGATTGTGTACTCTGCGTAGTTACAGGCAAAGCGCGCCCCGATGGATACAAAGTTCCACGGAAGGACCAACCAAGGAACGACACACCAAGTCGCACGATCACAACTGACCAATTAAAGGACAATACGCTCGGGATGGACAATACAAAAGAAGTTGCAAGGGACGGGACGGCGCGGCAGTTGGAGGAACAATAATCCCCCTGTCGCCCAGCGCTGAATTGCCTTTTAGTTTTACCCGCTACGATTAATAAAAGTTTATAATTGGAACATTATTGGCTCATTGCTTATAAATTGATGACAACCTCCATCTTCTCCTGGGCCACCTCGCAGCTCAGCGTGGCATTTTTCTGTTGTTGCAGCCTTCACCACCTTCTGTACCTTCTCCTTGTTTGTAAATACAAATTCTGGCTCTGAAAAGAGAGAGATACATTAGTTTGGCCTCTTGAAAGAAGAGCAGGTTTTGGGGAAGGAGTCAGAAAAATGAATCAGTTCTCCCAGTCTGATGCCCCAAGAGAATGATGTGGAGAGAAGTTGTGCAATTTATGGATGCCCCATCCCTGAAAACATTCAAGTCTAGGCTGGATGGGTGTTAGAGCAACCTAGTCACAAAGAATGTGTTCCTTGCCAGGACAGAGATTGGAAAGGGATGATCCTCCAGGTCCCTTCCAACAAAAGGCATTCTGTGATGCTTCTTGTATGACTCTCATGACTCTTTCGTCCCCTAGCTGCCATTTACTTATGTCTTCAAAACATCAACTTATACAAAACATTCCTGTAGTATTCTCTCCCATGCTAAATGAGCCCTTCCAAGACAAAAACATGTTACATAGAGCACACCCCCTAGTGCTTGACACAAAGCCCCTGTTCTGAAACTTCCTGAGACGCAGCTGCATTGCAGAGTTGTTCTAGTGGTACAGGCACGTGGGAATGGAGAAGTGCAATCAGAACTTTCTTGTCTATGGCCTCATTCCCACAGCAAAAGGAAATTCCTGAAGATTTTAAAAGATGGAGCTGCATCACAACTGTATTTAGAATAATTTGTTCAATTTCCTCATCAGAAATTAACCACCCCAAAGTTCAGCTCCAAAAATTTTAAGCATAGCAGGGAAAACTTACAAACTAATGACCGTTTTCTAAAACATTCTAGAATGAAAGGCCAAAATGTGTTCTCTCTCACCTGTGACATGAATCTTGAAGGTGAGTTTCTGGCCAGCAGCCTCGCAGCTGTACTCCCCTGCATCTTTCTTCTCTACCTGGATCACCACCAGCCGACACTGTTTGCCCTCTGACTCCACCTTGAACTTCTTGCTCGAGGTGATCAGTTTCCCCTCCTTGTACCACTTCACCTCCATCTTCTCCTGGGCCACCTCGCAGCTCAGCGTGGCATTTTGAGTCAGTGCAGCCTTCACCTCCTTTTGTACCTTGTCCTTGTTTGTAAACACGTCTTCTTTCTCTGCAGGGACATCACAACAGTCACACCATTTTGCTGTAGTCTGCTGCAGAGCTTACTCCAGTTCCCCATTTTCATTATACTTGCCCTTCACAGGGACCATCATGATGCCTCATTAAGACAGGAAAATACTTTCCCCTCTATTTTGCCTTGGGAAATGAATAGGCATATCATTTCATATCATATCATAAATCTAAACATTTCACAGTCTGATAGCAGATTTGGACATGAGATTTAGAACACCTGCATGCACTGCTGAACCTCCTCCCTTCTCTTTGTTTCTTCTGATGTCTCTCTACATTTCCAGTAAATCAGAAGGGAATGGCCCTCTAGAACAGGTTGCCCAAGGAGACTGTGGATGCTCCATCCCTGCAGGCATTCAAGGCCAGGCTGGATGTGGTTCTGGGCAGCCTGGGCTGCTGGTTGGCAACCCTGCACATAGGAAGAAGGGGGTTGGAACTGGATGAGCACTGTGGGCCTTTGCAACCCAGGCCATTTATGAGTCTGATTAGTGGCATTTTCCACCTCATTGTGTCATTCAAATTTTGTAACCAGATCTCATCAAACACCTCCCCTTTTCTCACTCCTTGCATGCCTGGTGTGCTCTTGCACTGTAACCCTGCAGACACCAGCTGACTACAAGAGCTGCACAAGTTACCCTCCTTGCCTATTGTTTGTTGCAGTAATTCATTCCTGGATGGAAAAGCACATGTAGAAAAGTGTTGCTATGACACTAGATGACAAAGAAAGTCCTATAGCCAAAATGTTTTGCACCAGAGAGGCTGTAAGTTGATCCTCCAAATGCAAGACACACAAAATGAAGTGTTCCTTTATCTCTGGGATTCCAAGCATTTTCTCACCTCTGACTTTCACTTGGAATGTTGCTTTGTCTTCTTTTGTTTCACAGCTGTAGCTCCCTTGGTCTTTCAGGGTCACATTTTTGACCATGAGCTTGCGGTGCGTCCCCTGGGAGATGATGGTTGTCCTCTGGTCCTGCTTCACCTCTATTTGATCTTTCTTCTATACGACAGCTCCGCTTGCAGCTGACACCTCACACACCAGCTCCAGGTCTTCAGAAGGACTGACTGATATTTCTGGAGTCGTTTTGGACTTGCTGACAAAATTAATGGCTTCATCTGAAGAAAAAAAGAGAAAGTGGTTTACATCCTGACTCAGGCTTATTCAGCACAGCATTAAGATACAGTTAGAACTGATTGTAATGTCTCTGCTCATTACATCTGGGGGATCAAGTTTCACCTCTGGAGGTACTCACATACAAACGTGTGCTTGATTCTCCTGTGTAAGGAAAGAGTAAGTTCTATGCAGACAGTTCTTATTTCTTCTAATCAATTCTGTATTCTGCACATGTTCTTCTGAAGCTAAAATGAAGGCAGCTAAGTAACCTGTTTGCAATACATGAACAAACCAATTCAACACCTTGTCTCTAAGCTAACAAGCAGCGTTTGATGAGCACATCAGTATTTCATGCCCTTCATTCCATCCAGACTGTATTGGCAATAACTATGCTGGTATTAACAAGGATAGCAATTACAAGCAAAATGGTAGAAATACAGAAGATATAAGGAAAAGGGAACTCACCAGAGCTGAGGCGATCCTCCCTGGTGAGCGATCTCCAAGAGATGCTGCCTCAGTGAGGGTCAGCCCTTTAATGAGGTCTCAGAGGAGGTGGAGTCGAACTCCACCCCTCCAGGGAGCACAGCTACATAACTTTCACCTGTGCTCCCACAGCTGACCCCACACTTGCCTCAGCTGATCAATCAGTGGTTCACATTGTGATCTCCCATACACTCCACCCCTTCACAACGTGAACCAATGATTAGGTGAGTTCCCCTTATTACAGAGACCCAATCACGACGCTGATACAATCTCCCGTCGCATTAGATGTTGATATTATTCAAATGATGATGATTGGATGGGTGTTTATGATCTTCCATGGGCCAGTGCTTGATAGATGTTACCGGAGACAAATCATCTTGAAGTGCAGGTCCGTCTGCGTTTCATCAGTCCAGAGTAATGGTCCTAGAGGCTTAGAATCAATCTTAAGGGGAGTAATATAGATGTTTCAAGGGTACTAGGAGGGGAAGATCTGCCCTCCAGGGCAAGATACAGGCCGTATTCTTATCTTGGGTCAATACTTCTGCTTGTACTGGATTATGTCCCGGCCTCCGATACCATACCCTCTGGCCAGATATCTGTGGCTGTATAACTATATCTGGCACCAGAGGAGGAGTCTTGATCTGCCATAGGGACATAATAGGTGTTCCTTTAGCAATAAAGGCCGGAGTATTGACCACGATGTCAGTAGGCCATGTACCTATCACCGAGGGGGTGACTGAACCTCCCACCTCCAATAATCTCCCCCAAGGTGCAAGTAGGCCACACCATTTGGGTCCTACCTGCACCTTCCAAGGCCAATTTATCTTATGGATTCCCGGTTCTAAATTCTCAGGGGCAGGGAGCAGAAGATTATTTTCAGTACCAACCTGCGGTTTTACCTTATTATCGGTGCCTGTAATTTGGATCCTAAGAGGGGAGGCCCATATAGTTTGTAACATTTTCAGGGCACTGGGTCTGCCATCCCGAGGTCTTTCATTCAGGTCCCGCACGGTTTCATATAATCTTTTTGTCCACCCCTGCAGGGACTGAGAGTCTGTTTTCAGGGCAGCCTTAAGGATACCATTATAACGTTCAATAAGGCCTGCCCCTGTTGGGTTATATGGCAGGTGGAATCGCCATTCAATGTTGTTTTCTTCTGCCCAGCGCTGTATCATCGCTCCAGTGAAGTGAGTCCCTTGGTCACTCTCGATAACTTGAGGTGTCCCGTATGCAGACATCAGTTTAGTAAGTGCCTTAATTGTGTATGCTTGATTTGCCTTTGGTACAGGATAGGCTTGCAGCAGTCCACTTACAGTGTCAACGCAGGTCAGGGCATATCTCGCCCCCTCAGACCGAGGGAGGGGCCCAATGTAGTCGACCTGCCATCTCTGAAGAGGACTATATCCTCTAGCAATGTGGGATGTTGTTTCAGGCAACGGTCTCGGTCTCATCTTTGAGCAAGCATCGCAATCCTGACATGCTTGAACGATATCAGATAGTTGTACAGGCAGCCCCCATGCTTTAGCAGCTGCCCACATTATCTTCTGTCCAGCATGCCGTAGCTTCTGATGTAACCAACGGGCAATATTTTCAGATTGTGAATTCTCAATCCATCGGATTCGGGCCAGTGTGTCAGCTTCATCATTTCCTGGTGACTGCAAGGGTTGAAGACCAGAGACATGGTAGACACATACTGTCCTGTGTTTGACCGTATTCCAAATGTCTACCCACATGTCTTTACCCCAAATCGGTCGGGCGTGGATAGTCCATTCCTGGGTAGCCCATTGCGTAATCCACAGAGTGAGCCCCCGGTACACAGCCCAACTATCTGTACAGATGTTCAGGACGCCGTCACCAGGTTCTTTAGTTATAACCATCCACACGGCTCGCAATTCTGCCCATTGGCTGCTTTGACCATCCCCCTCATCAAACCAGATGGTCTCAGAAGAGGGATGGTATGCTATTGCTCGCCACTTGCTCGGGTTGCCTCTGCTGGACCCATCCGTATACCAGGCATCTTCAGGAATAGGATATCTTCCTTCCTGAACGGGACTCTTCTCTGGTGGAGCAACCATCGGTTCTTTTGATGTATCACTGTGATACGTCACTGGGCCTAGGATCTTCTGTAGTTCTTCTTTAAGTGGAGATGAAGACAGACTGCTTCTCTGGCTTAGATAGGCGACCCATCGTGCCACCGTTTGTGCTTGGGCCACCCCCGTCTTAGGAAGGTGAGTCAAATCTCTCACCCACCCCTGGATTGGTAATGAAGTCTTAACTATGACCTCTGCTGTTTGCGTTATCGGCTCTACTGCTTGTAATGCCGAATAGGCAGCCAATAACTGTTTCTCAATCATGCTATATCGTTCTTCTGCTCCGTGCCAAACCTGAGACCAGAATCCAATGGGGGTTCGAACAGAATTCTGGCGTTGCCACAGGCCCCAGCCGAAACCATCTTGAGTAACATCAACATCTAGTTCAGCTGGGAGGGTCGGATCAAATATACCCAACGCCTGAGCTTGTTTAACTGCCAGTTTTGCCTGTTGGAAAGCATCCTGTTCTATCTTTCCCCAATTCCATGATTGACCCTTCTTTGTAAGCTTGTATAATGGCCTTAATAGCTGAGCTAAACGAGGTATAAAGGAGCGCCAATACCCCAATATACCCAAACATTCTTGCAATTGTTTTGATGTTGTAGGGACTGGAAACGCTTGGACTTTATCTACTACCGCACTGGGTAGTACTTTGGTTTTCCCGGACCAAATTACTCCCAGGAATTTTACAGATAGCCCCGGACCTTGCACCTTCTGTGGGTTTATAGCCCGCCCTCTTTTCTGCAGGTAAGCTATCAACAAATCTGCTGCTTGTCTCACCGCCTCTAACGAATCGGATGTTAACAGGAGGTCATCAATATAATGATATAAATTGACATTATTTGGCTTTTCCCACTTAGCCAGATCACGTGCCACTAAATTATGACAAAAAGTGGGCTCATGTTTTGCATGGCCTCTCAATATTGTCTGGATTGCCCGGATACTAATGCATCTCTGCCGCAATCGGAACTCTCCCACTGTTGTATGGAGAGCCAGACCCCACAGGATATCAATTCCTAATATATACTCTGGAATTGGGGCAATGGATACCTTGTACTCCCGTGGTGGAAGACGCCCGACCCCCAGTTTTACCCAGGTTTGGGTGACCGGAATGGTTTGTCCCCCAAAACCTCCAATCATCACTCTATTACCTTTAAATTTAGTTGGGTCTCCATATATTATAGATGTCTCTGCCCCGGTATCAACTAGGGCCATAACCTTCTGTATATTCTTTCGGGACCAGTATATCGTCAGTTCCACATAGGGCCTCCAGTCCCGTCTAGAGGCCCTAGGAGGACTGACATCCCTCGTCAAGCCATGAACTGAGCCAGATTCAAGTCTTTTACCTCCGATACCTCCGGTGTCATAACCCGAGGCACCTGAGGTGGCTTCTTTTTCCTATTTGGAACTATAAAATCTTCTAAATTCCATGTTGTTGTTGGTCGCCGCTCTATAAATCTTATCCCTGGCCTTTTGGGTTTATTCTGAAATTTTTGTTCATCCTTCAGTTGCTTCCACAACTGAAGGAGAACCTGATTGGGCTGCCCATCAATTTTTGAAAACTGGACGCCTGCCCGGAGCAGATCATTAAACATTTGTTTCCGGGATACCCTAACAGGTCCTGCCCGAGAAGTTCGCGGGGCCGATCTTCTGGCTCGCACTATTGGAAAAGCCTCGGCATCCTCAATCACCCTGATATTGCGCTTAGCTCGTAAACGCTCAGTTTCTCCGAGGTCTGCTACCAATTGGGCGGCTTGTTGGACTACTGCCTCTGCGGATACTACTGGATTAAGTATGGAAACCAAGGTTCCATACATATGAGAGGGTGCTTACTGTAAAATTAGGTCCCTCATTCCCGCAGAAAATTTAACCATATCAGGGCTATTGAATGTGTCTTCGTAGATAGCCTCTCTCATACCTAATTCGCGTATATAATTTTGAAGGTCTTCCATAGAAGACCACATCCCTGTGTTTACTGGCATGTCAGTTTTATTTGTCCACACCATGCGGCAAGCAGCCATTATCCATTCTACAATTGAATGGTTTTCTTCAGGGAACTGAGTCCCAGCATACAGTCTCTGCCGAAGGGCAGGATGTACTGTTATTGTGGCCAACTTAGATACTTCGGGGCCACTAACCAGTACACTATCTGCCCCTGAATCCCATAACCGTAATAACCAAGCCGGAACACTTTCCCTTGGCCTTTGCCTAAATCGTTGCACTAGGTCCATGAGTTCAGTAGGTGTATATGGATGGGCTGTTACATGTAAAACAGATTCGGCAGGGGGCCATTGATCAGGAGGCACTCCTGCTGGTCGATCTTGAATTTTCTTTGTTTTTTGAGTTATTACTGGACGGACTTCTAGTGAGTCCGTCTCAGATGGTTTTTCTAGATCAGATTTAGTGATCTTATTTTGATTCATTTCTTCAGGATCTTGATCGTCATTAAATGAAATGTATCTAATTTGAGGGTTGGAGGAAGAAAATGACGGTTTTTTTCCTGTCAATAGATTGATCTCACCCTCCAATTTTTCAATACGGGCCTTTAACAATTCATTTTCATGTGCAATGTTGTTTGATTTTATCTCTGCCCGATTTAAAGCATTTAATAATGGCCAGGCTGCCATAGATGCAGCCATTCGCTTTTCTTTTGTAATTAAGATATCTTTTTGTAGTCCTAGAAAGTAATCAGTTAGACAATAGGCGTCCATGTTATTTGGTACTCTTAAAGGGCCCCATTGTTCAATAATTGTTGCTAATTGGTAATATGGGGACGCCTCAAAACCTGGAATTTGTCCAGGAAGGCATGTCCCTAAGGGGGTGGTCTTCTCCCCCTTGTACCAATTAATGATTTTCCACACAAAGGACATTTTTTTTTTTTCCTTATATTTCTAGATGCCAAGTCAGTGGCTCCTGCCTGGCTTGCCAAATGTATTGGCAATAACTATGCTGGTATTAACAAGGATAGCAATTACAAGTAAAATGGTAGAAATACAGAAGATATAAGGAAAAGGGAACTCACCAGAGCTGAGGTGATCCTCCCTGGTGAGCAATCTCCAAGAGATGCTGCCTCAGTGAGGGTCAGCCCTTAAATGAGGTCTCAGAGGAGGTGGAGTCGAACTCCACCCCTCCAGGGAGCACAGCTACATAACTTTCACCTGTGCTCCCACAGCTGACCCCACACTTGCCTCAGCTGATCAATCAGTGGTTCACATTGTGATCTCCCATACACAGACAGAACCTGCCTGAGGAGCAAGCTGATGGCTGTCAGCTACAGGCAGACCTAGCTTTGTACTGCATTTCTTAGAGCAACAACTGTTGCTTTCAGTCACTGAATATACCAAGGCCAATTACTATGCCAGGAACATTTATGGCATCAGTGAACAAAAAATGCGTTAAAAATTGTAATAGACAGGAGCCATTTATTCTTTTATAACTAGGTGACCAAAGAACAACAGTCCTTCTAGAGTCAAGCTGTTAAGAACTAATAGCATCAATCAATATCACATAGATAGATTACTTCCCTGCCCTAAGACCATCTTGCGACCATTTGGTGCTCCTAATTAAGCCCTCTTGATGGCATTTTGTCTGAGCCATGCGACATTTTGTGATAGGAGTTACTGCTAGTGTTCCCTTAACCCTACACCAAAGTAGGAGGTATCCATTCTCAGGGAATCATGCAGGCTTCCTCTGTATTTGATGCTCAGAGACAGCCCCAGAACTTTTTAAATCTTAGCTTAGCTCTCATCCAATAATGTTCATCAAACAGTGCAACTTGTCCTTTGGGGATGCCTTTGTTCTGCATCAACCAGTTCCAACGGAGTCTTCTTGGCTTGTTTTAGATCAGTTTTTCAACAGATAAAGCCAGGGTCTTTGAATTACAAAGTGAAATTGCAGAATGCATGATTCTCAACCAAACAGAACAGCAGGTGGGATGCAGGGTGAATACCTGAACCAACACCACCTGCAAGCAATCCTTCAGTATCTTAGGAATCTCTAGCCACCCCAAATCCAGTGTTGTGCTTGATCTATCATCTCTGCTGAGTTTTTAGCTAAGCTGATGGTGAGCATCACGGTGGTGATGGGTGAGCAGTCAGACTAGAGGGTCTTAATCAACCGTAAGGATCCTGTGATCAGAGGAACGTGAATGTGCTGTTAAAGGTCACAAGCGCTGCACTGCAGCATGAGCATACACAGCGAAAGGCTTTCAGTAGAGCTTCAGTTCATAAATGAGGACTGGGTTATGGAAAATAGGCTCAAGATATAAAACAGAAAACAGATCTTAACGCCAGGTTCTGTGAATGCAACCAGCTGAATTTCACAGATATTGAATTTCAATGACAATTTCTTGTGTTATTTTACCCTCCAGCTCCACCCTGAACAGGAACATGTCAGTGACAAGCATTACTCCTCCAGGCTTGACCTAACAGTGCTTTACTTGCACTATGAGCTAATGGCTGTGCTTACAGCACCTCAGGGAGACACCTCAGAGATCACAATGTCCTTCGGGTACAGCAGGAGACACTCAACTCTCCAAATGTGGAGTTTAATTTGTCCAAAGAGGAGACAGGATTCCCATGCTAATAACTTAGGACCATTTCAGTCATAGGTTTAAAGATGATGTAAGTGCTGAGGCAATACATGAACTAGATGAATGAAGCCCAGATGTCAGGGCTCAAGTCGTGACTCCAGCCCCAGCTGGAGCTAAGGCTGTCTTGAATTCATCACAACACAGTTACATTATTTGCTCATACTGTGGATTTGCATAGGGACAACAGGAAGGTCAGAATTGCTTCAATAGAGCTATGCAATCTTTGTCCTAAATACTGGAAACCCACAGCATTGGACAAATAAAATGAATTAAGTCTGAAGTGCTTTACATGGATTGTGATCCTATGTTTGCCTCACAAACTTACCTGAGACTTTCCAATCAAAAATCAGAGTGTCATCTCCAATTGTGTAGATGTATGTTCCCTCGTCTTCTTTCGTTACAGCTGAAGCCACAAGCTTATGCAGTTTCCCTTTATCTTCCATTGTGAATTTCTTACTGGTCTTGATTTCTTTGCCATTTTTGTACCACTTCACCATGACATTGGCTTCAGAGGTCTCAGAAACAAATTCAGCTTGTTTTCCAGCAACGGCCCTGATTACTCCTCCACTTGTCTCTTTGATTACGAAGTTTGCCAGTGCTGAAACAAAATATGAAGACACAAAATACATATGATGGTAAAGAACTGCAGGGACATTGGTGACCATGAGGCATTCATTTATCATAAGATCAAACGTGCACGTTTAATCCTAGTTCTAATTGCTAGATTCTAATTCAGAAGCTGGCAAATTGGCAGCTTTTATAAACCACGTACCAGATTACCTTATCTCCACAAGTTGAAGGACGTACACTGTACAGGGGACAGAGCCAAAGGAAGAAGCCCAAGGCTTCAAGAAAATGTCTAAAATAGGAAAACTGAGGAAAGAATTGGAACAAGCAAACTAGAAGGAAATCAATGGAGGGGGTATCTATTACTGCACTGTAACCCCCTGGCAAACAAATCAAGCCTAAAAGATAGAGATATCACTTAGGACTGAAAAGAAAAAAGAAAAAAAAGAATTCCTTTATGGAAATTAATTGGAGTGCAAAAGTTAGTTGATAAAACTGGCCCTTATTAACACACAGTGGAATAATTGACTTCAAAGATTCAAAATCTCACCACTGTCTTAGCCAAAAGTTCAAGCCTAAGTCCACGGTCCTATTTTACTGAGGGTAATTGAGCTTGTTTTCCAACTTCTTGTTAACATATCATTTCAAAACAGCGCACACAACTGAGTTGGGTCTGTTGAGACAGCGCAGTCAGAGCTGCTAAAATCAAAGTCTGGATTATGCATGCATTTGTTCTGCAGTTCCAAGAACACGCATGTATAATACAAATTCAACAACGTTCTACAGAATGCCTGTATTTAGGAGCTCGAGAGCCAGCTGATGGACACTGGGATGACTGAGATCCTGTCAATACATTTAACTCCATCCTATCATACAGTCAAATTTCATTCATTTTTTCAGGAACTGTCTCTTATCATTGTAGTCCTGTCACCACTGCTGGATGTGAGCCCAACCACACAAAAGCAGCTGCTGGTTTTCACTGCAGATACTGCAGTAAGGAGAAACAGCCTCCAGACTGGACCAGCTGAGCGTGGCCCTACCAGGATTTGCTCCAAAGGTCTTATTACCAGTAGTGCTTCCCGATGAAATACATGGGGGTCCTCCTTTGATTCCAACCCCAACCCACCCCACCATGCCCCCTGATAACATCCATCAGGGCCACATCTCGACAGCTCCTGAACACCTCCAGGGATCCCACCACCTACCTGGGCAGCCTGTGCCAGTTAATTCTATGGGCAGACCTGCCAGTATGAAATATTATGCTAACATGACAAAGAGAGAGAAGAAAAGCAAAATTAAGACTAGCTGACAAGCCTTGGCAGGAAGTTCTGCTCTCCATCAATTTAGTCCCTGTGACTCTTCACAGGTGTTTTCTACATTTGGGATCACTGCTACAAAAAGAGATGTTGACATCATCTCTTGTGGCCACCCTGACAGAAGAGCAGGAAGGCTGGGCTGCTCTTTTTCCTATCTTTCCCTTGATTTCCTCTATATCTTAGGGACGAATCACAGGACAGAACACAGAAATCAAATGGCTCTACAAAGCAGATTGGCCAGTTCAAGTCAAAACAGCCACTGAAAACACCCCAGATGCTGTCTGACAACAGCTGGACTGTCGGGGAGTCAGGTGAATGCAGTCTGCTGGCCCTGGGCAGGAAGAGGACAGCCCAGACTGTCACATACCTTTCACTGAAAGCTGATAGAGCATTTTATCCCCCTCACAGATGCACTGATAACTTGCAGCATCATCCATTGAGTCGTTGTGAATTTTCAGGGTGTGTTTCTTCCCCACAATTTGCAGTTCATAATTTTCACTGGCCTTGAGCTCCTTCCCATCCTTCATCCACTCCACAGTAGCGCCTGTGTCTGAAAGCTCAGCCTGCAGTTTGGCTTCCTCACGCAGCCAAGCGCAGATCTTTTCTACATCTTTGCTCTTCTTGGTAAATCTCACTGCAGCACCTGTCAGGAGCAAAGGCCTCGTTATTTCAATTTATATCAGGCTAACGTGGTCAATGTTTGCTGCAACATCTCTGAAAAAGTATCACCTTCTGTTCCTGCACTCATCATTGTGTCAGTGCTGAGCAATTCACGATATTTCATTTGGTCTTCTTGCTGGATTTACTAAGTAAAAATCAACCAAACATCTCCTTCTACTGATTAATAATGCTCTAAACATGCTTCTGCAGAGGTTTCCACCCAATGACAAACAGGTCCTCCCATCATGAATGTTTATTTGTTCTACTTTGTCATGCAAAGCTGATTGATAGAGATATTATTGGAATGATTGCTCCCCTACTTCTAAACTATTCCAGTGCAATCAGAAAGGCTGTCTGAACCTGCAGCTGAAAGTACTGCTCTATGGTCATGTAGTGGTAAACCTGGTGACTGAATGCACTGGCCAATAGCTGTGAACTGCAGACATTCATCAGCTGGCATGCTTGCACGTTGTTGTAAGGTCAATAGTAAACATGGCATCCCCTCCAGGTACAGCTTCACCAGTTGTTAGGGGGGATTTCACAGCCAGGACTGGGTCTGAGGAAGAACATGTATGTCTTAATGCTCTTTAGATGCAAGTCTGGTATCTCATTTAGAGATGGAAGATTAAATCATAGGTACATTTCTACTTCTCCCTTTGCATGAGTGCTAGAAGAAGCACTTCTGTGCTTAAGATCTGTTACAGAAAGTTCTGCCTCTTGCACATGTGAGATATCAAAAGATAAGGATATTCATGTCTCTGTCACAGAAACAACTCGTATCACTTTAGTGGTAGCTGGAGGTTGATAGGAGATAGGAGAACTAGGAATAAAGGAAAGCCTTTGGTGTGTTAATGCACTGCTAACCTTAAAGTCAAAGGAAGCATCTTTAGGGAACCAACACAGCTGCTCAGCACACACTGACCCATTTCCATTGGGGTTTTTGTGCTTACCAAGGTGCACGCTCCCTGGGAATTCCAGAGACGGGCTCTGTCCATGCGCATTGACTGCAGACACTCGGAACTGATCATCAGCCTCTTCAGACAGATTGCTCACCGTGAACTCTGGGACGGGGACATGAGACTCGTGGCACCTCACCCAGGTGAAGCCAGTTAGTTTCTTGCATTCCACAATGTAGCCATCGACTGGAATGGGGCGGTGCATCTTCGGAGGGGACCATGCCAGCGTCACTGAGGTTTCTGTTTTATTTTTCACCACGGGGTCAGTTGGGGGCTGGGTGGGAGGTTTTCTGGGAGCTGAACAGAAATAAATTTCAGAAATATTAGCATAAGGTCATGTAGGCTGGAAAAGACCTTCAAAAGACCTTCAAAATCAGCAGACTCAACTTTCAGCATGACCTACTGAGTCCCACCATTAACTACTGTGGTACCTGAGGACATACATGACAAGCTTATTCCTGCAGGTATTTACATAGTGAATATATTCACCCTCTGGTTGCTTTGGAACATTTTAGAGGTTAAAATCCCATCAGACTTTTTCACTGTGTGCAGCCACTGATACAGGCAGGAGGCTGGGAATTACCTGATGGGCTCTAGTTACAGACTACTGACACAGTAAAGGATTGATTTCATTTAATTTATGGCCATCAAAAAGTTTGGTGTCTGGTTTCAGTCACCCATCTGGACTCCAATTATAATCATATGGAGAACAGCACATTCAGGAGAACTCATCTCAATAAACCTGAATGAAATCACAGAATCATAGGATCATGGGAGGGCTTGGGTTGGAAGAAACCTTCAAGATCATTAAGTGCTAGATGCCAAAGGTCCCACTAACACAGTATTAAGCCAAAAGCTAGATGCTGGAATCAGATCTCCTGACCTTACCATCAGAAACTGAGATGTCATATTTTGCTCAGAGGTGCCTGCTTGTAGGAGGGACAGCTTCCGAGCTTTTTCTGCTCCAGGAACCAGCTCGAGCTTCAGAATTTAAACAGCAGTCAGAAATTAAACTGAGCTTTGTCACCTCCATCAAATAGAAGGAGTGGTTGGGTGGTACAGCTTTCCAAATCGCTTAGAAACTGTCACAACAATCAGATGCCTACCTTTTCTTTTTTAACTTGTTAATACATAGAGCTTAATAGCATCAGAATGCCCCAAGCACTTCAGACAACAGGACAGCTGTAAACCCTTCTTTAAGGATTCCTTTGTTTAACCACTGAGTAACTGTAATTCAGTGGTGCTGGTAGGAGAAGGGAAGTCCTAATCTTCCCAGATGGTGAACAGAGTTGATGTTCACATGCAGACTGGTGCTGCAGCAGAGCCAGAAACCACTCATTTGGGAAACACAGCACCAAGAAAATAATGGGAATAGCTTCATAAAATCAGGAGCTTCACTCAAATTTCATGTCAGATCTATAATTCTTCCTATTTTCAGGAAGAAATGATTTCCCTTTTTCTTGTAGTTTTATTTTCTTTTCCTTTCCAGCAAGCAGCTTTGTAGCTTACAAATTGTTTTCTAATCACCTCCTGGTGTGGACAAATCACACAGGTCTGACTCCATGTTTTACATAGTTAGCATATTATATTTGTTCCACTATGGAACTGTACAGTCATAGAATGGCCTGGGTTGAAAAGGATCCCAAAAATCATCCAGTTCCAACCCCCTGCTATGTGCAGGGACGCCATCCACCAGACCAGGCTGCCCAGAGCCACATCCAGCCTGGCCTTGAATGCCTGCAGGGATGGGGCATCCACAGCCTCCTTGGGCAACCTGTTCCAGTGCGTCACCACCCTCTGAGTGAAAAACATCTTCCTAAGATCCAACCTGATCCACAACCCCTACACACCCTCAGAGCCCCCTAGAGCCCCTAGTCCTCCTATTGCCCACCACAGCCCCATATGCCCACTAGAATCCCCCTCAACTCTCTTTACAGGCCCTGCACAGCTCTATATAACAGTCTTATAGAACTACCTCTAGTAGAAGCAATCTCCACACAGAGATCCTTTCCCAGCACACTGCGCCACGGGGGGAGCAAAACAGGGGGGGGGCACATACACACACAGCGCCGGGGGGGCCCGTAACCGACCCCCACCCATCCTTTAAAGGGGTGGGGGGTCCGTTTTAATGGGGGGGGGGGGCGAGATCACCTTCACCCCCCACCCCCCCATCCCCACCCCATCCTTTAAAAGGGGGGTGTCCATTTTGGTGTTGGGGGGCAGTGACAATCCGCCCCCCCACCCCATCGTTTAAAGGAGGGGGGGTCCGAGACCACCCCCCCCACCCCATCTTTTAAGGGGGGGGGTCAGGGGCTCATGGGGGGCAGCACATCGTGCACAACATTGTGGGGGGGGGGGGCTTTAAAAGGGGGGGTTACAAAAAGCATAGCTCTCAACTATAGATGGGATTGGGGGGGGCTCAATCGATGGGGGGGGGCCCTTCATGCAGGGGGGGCACAGCGTAAGTCAGCGGCTTTGAGGGGGGGTGTTGGGGCTGTTTGGCCTTTGGGGGGGTTATTGTGTGCCCCACCCCCACCACCCCCACACACAGTGGGGTGTTAATGTGGGGGGAAGGGGCTTAGATTAGTTGCGTTCCCTATAGCACTGCCCCCCCCCGTCATTAACCCCCCTGCTTTATCCTTACGGCTGAGCCCCCCCTGACAGCGCCCCATTCATCTTGATGGGGGGGGGGTTTGTCACACGACCCCGGCGCGGCTTACGGCACATCGTCGACCCCACCCCACCCCCCATAACCCCACCCGGGGGGGGAGGGGGCGATGTGGTGAGTGGGGGGGGGATTCCGGAGGTGGGGGTGAGCAAAGCGCAATATGGGGGGGGGGTCCTATAACTGGAGGGCAGCGGCTGCACAAAGAGCCCGCGGGGGTCGGAGAGCAGCACTTTGGCTGGGGGGGGTCCACGGGGTCCGGGGGTAATGCTGCCCCACCCCCTCCCCCACCCCCCACTGCCGACCCCCCCCCCCGCGTTGCCCCCCCGCCCCAACGTCAGCTCCTGCGGCAGCTCCTCGTCGCTCTCCTCCTCCTCTTCCTCGTCTGGGGGGTCAATATGTGGGGGGGGGGGTCCCATCGGGCAGCGGCAGCTCCGCCGGCTCCGATTGGCTGAGCCGCAGTGCGCGGGAGCGGCTGTTGTGTGCCGGTCGGTGGAGGGGAGGCTCTTCATGGAGCTGCCCCGCAGCCAACAACATCCTGAATGAGATCCTGGAGTCCCAGACGCTGGAGGATGAGCTGGGAAAGAGCAGAGGCTCCCCACAGAAGGGCAAATCACGTCTGATAACGTGAGTGTGGAGCACAGCCAGCCCCTTCCTCACATGTGTGGGGCTTCCATGTTCCTCTGTGCCCATTGCAATGTGCCACCCCAATCCTGCTGCCCAGCCAGGAGTGGATGGGATGAGCAGGTTGGGATGCACAGAGCAGTGCTCAGACATTGCTGGGACATTTGTGCACTGCTGTTGAGCTTCCCTTTGTGCAGCAGGGGAGAGGATGGAGGTTTACAGGTGGATGGTTGTTATTTCTATGGCATTGCACAGGTGGTAGAACCATGTCCATTCCCAAACTTATTCCAGGGCATGCGGGAATTTGTGCAGTTGTAGTTCCTGAATTGTGCTATTTAAAACCCTCCTGTAAATGGGGATGTTTTGTAATGCCTGCTGGGGCTGCAGGCAGCATTGCCTTCCTCCTTAGGGGGCAGGTTTAATCACAAGCCTCCCTATTTCCTATCACAAACGTCCTACAAACCATGTCTGGGCATTGCTGTCTCGGCCTGGATCTCAGCTCCTGAGACTGTCAGATGTGAAGCAGCAGCAGGTGGGACAGGGCTGGCTCTGTGTGCCCTCTCTGGGTCTGTGGGCACAGAGTGGGGCAGAGGGATGACTGTGAGAGGGAGGAATTGCCCAGCCACAAGAAAGAGGAAATCAGCTGAAAAGGGGAGATTTTAGAAGCACTGAGGCTGTGGCTGCTTTGACAGTAAGAAGAAACCAAGCTGTCACTGTGCAGATGGGAACTCCAGTAGGAGAGCTGTGGTGGCTTTACAGATGGCAGACAGCAGCTGGAGTGTAGAGCCAAGGGTAGGGGGGGGATCTTCCTCTTAGCAATGCCATGCAAAGAATGATGCAGACTCCTGCAGGGTCGGCTTTGCTGTGTGACCCTGGGTGGAAGCAGCTGGAAGGTCTCAGCCCTTCTGCATTATCCCAGGAACTGGGGCAGTGCTCGGTCTCATCCCACCTCTGCTAATAGCAAATGCAGAATCCCTTATCTGAGTGCCCTTTTCTCTCATGTAGAGTCATCAACCCTGGGAAGTTCACAAAAAGTTTGGGTGTTGTGTTGAGGGATGTGATTTAACTGGGAAGTATTGGTGATGGTTGGACTGGATGATCATAAGATCATCCAGATCATAAGATCTGAGATCATAAGATCATAAGATCATCCAGGTCTTTTCCAACCTTGAAAATTCTATGGAGTTGTAGCAGATTGTGGGGGTGTAGGTGTGGTATATATATGTACACAGATGGGAATATCCGTATGGAAAAGATAGATCCATGTGTGTTCTGGGCTGCACTGAAAAAGGGGTGGCCAGCAGGAGAGGGAGGTGATTGTCCACTCCTGCTCAGCTCTTGTGAGGCCATATTTGCAGCACTGTGTCCAGGCCTGGGAAGGATGTGGAGCTGTTGGGGGGGGTCCAGAGGAGGGCCACTGTGATGATCAGAGGGCTGGAGCAGCTCTCCTATGAGGAAAGGTGGAGGGATCTGGGCTTGTTTAGCCTGGAGAATGGAAGGCTGTGGGGAGACCTCATTGTGGCCTTTGAGTACTTGAAGGGAGCGTATAAACAGGAGGGGGAATGGCTGTTTATGAGGGTGGATAATGATAGGACAAGGGGGAATGGTTTAAAACTGAGACTGGGGAGGTATAGGTTGGATCTTAGGTAGATGTTTTTTGCTCAGAGGGTGGTGACACACTGGAACAGGTTGCCCAAGGAGGCTGTGGATGCCCCATTCAAGGCCTGCAGGCATTCAAGGCCAGGTTGGATGGGCTCTGTCCATGAGCATTGACTGCAGACACTTGGAACTGATCATCACCCTCTGCAGACAGATTTACAGCCCCTGCACAGCTCTATATAACAGTCTTATAGAACTACCTCTAGTAGAAGCAATCTCCACACAGAGATCTTTTCCCAGCGCCCCTTTGTGACATCATAATGCCCCTTTGTGACATCATAACACCCTTTGTGACATCATAATGCACCTTTCTGATGCCATAATGCCCCTTTCTGACGTCATAATGACCCATTGTGATGTCTTAATGCCCCTTTGTGACGTCATAATGCCCTTTGTGATGTCATAATGCCATTTGAGACGTCATAAGGCTCCTTTGTTTTCATAATGCCTCTTTGTGACGTGATAATGCCTCTTTGTGACGTCATAATGCCCTTTGTGACGTCTTAATTCCCCTTTGTGATGTCTTAATGCTCTTTTGTGATGTCACAATACCCCTTTGTGATGTCATAACACCCCTTTGTGACATCACAATGCCCCTTTCAGACGTCATAATGACCCTTTTTGACGTCATAATTCCCCTTTGTGATGTCATAATGCTTCTTTGTGGTGTCATAATGCTTCTTTGTGATGTCATAATGCTACTTTGTGACGTCACAACGCCCTTTGTGACGTCATAATGCCCTTTGAGACGTCATAATGCTCCTTTGTGATGTCATAATGCTCCTTTGTGATTCATAATGCCCTTTGTGATGTCATAATGCCCTTTCTGACGTCATAATGCCCCTTTGTGGTGTCATAATGCTTCTTTGTGAGGTATCTGTGGTGCCATTGATAATGAAGTGTGATGAACTGGAAGGCTTTCAGTAGAATTGCAGCCCTAACATAAACAATGACTTGAACTCTGGAATTCTGTGTAAAATCATTAGCTAGCTTGTGGTCCGGGTCTTCAAACCAAAGGCTGTGAGGTGCTGCTCTTGTTGACGCAGGCTGTGAAAGATGACTTGAGCTCTATGAGTAATTTCCCTTCTGCTCTTTATATGAACGTCAAATCCACAATTAGAATATTAAGAAGATAATATAAAATTTTGTGCTGCTGGACTGAGGACTTCCATTAGCTGTTAGCCATAGTTTGGAACTTGCAAAGCAATCATATTGGAGCCTTGCTGGGCAACCTGCTCCAGTGTCTCACCACACCCACAGTAAAGCATTTCTTCCTAATATCCAATCCTAATCTACCTTCTTCCCATGTAAAGCCATTTCCCCTCATTCTGTTGCTACCTGCCCTTATGAAAAGTCCCTCCCCAGCCTTCCCTGTAGGCCCTCTTCAGATACTGGAAGGCCACTCTAAGGTCTCCTTGGAGTCTTCTCCAGGCTGAAGAGCCCCATCTCTCTCAGCCTGTGCACATAGTAGAGGTGCTTTCAGCCCTCTCTGATCACCTTCATGGCCCTCCTCTGGACCTGCCTGAACATCTCCAAGTCCTTCTTGTGTTGAGGGCTCCAGAACTGCGTGCAGTGCTCCAGATGGGGTTTCAATGAGAGGAGTGTGGAGGGGCAGCACCACCTCCCTCGACCTGCTGGTCATGCTTCTGTGCTTTAAGCTTATGCTTTAAGGTCCTATATGCTTTAAGGTTTAGATAGTGCAGTCGCCTCACCTCTTCAGGTTTATCTGTGAAGGTCCCTTCCAAGTGAACCGTGCTGATCCAGACAGTTCGGATTGCTCATTAAAGTGTTTTAGTAAGTTGGGCTGGTCCTACGAAGCAGTATGACTGCAGTAAGCAGTGTACATGGTGCGCTGTGAGTACTGCACACATTCCTCTTGGCAGCTTGTGGAACAGAAACTGTGCATTGTTTGGATTGTGTAAGTATTCCTGTTGGTCTCTTGTGATGCTTACCTTCTTAGAGCACCTTTCCTCGTTTGGCTCTACATATTTTGGTACCTTACTTGTTCTGTTTGGCTTAGCAGGGAAGGTCTTCTTCTGAAGCATCCTCAGTCTTGGTCTGGGCAGCATACTTAGAAATGACATGGACGTTACATGAGTGGGTGGTCAAAGGGGGGAAGAACTCACCTTTCTGATCTGTTTCCTTTTAGAACACAGTCCTGGAGAGGATTTGCTTTCCTTGTTTCCTGGAGACTTGGATTCTTAGATGGTTTTGACTGCAGCTATTTCTGATGTTAATTCCTTTTTCTGTACTTTAGTAGCCAAGTGCAAGTGGAGTGCTTTGGGAATTGTCTGAAGTTGCCAGGTTGCGTGTGATCACATATGTAACGTGGAGTTATGTGTGGTGCCAGTGATAATTAAGTGTGATGAACTTGAAGGCTTTCAGTACAATTTCAGCCCTAATGTAAACAGTGACTTGAACTCTGGAATTCTGTGTAAAATCATTAGCTAGCTTGTGGTCCAGGTCTTGAAACCAAAGGCTATGAGGTGCTGCTCTTGTTGACGCAGGCTGTGAAAGATGACTTGAGCTCTAAGAGTAATTTCCCTTCTGCTCTTTATATGAACGTCATATCAACAATTAGAATATTAAGAACATAATATAAAAGTTGTTGCTGCTGGCCTGTGGACTTCCATTAGCTGTTAGCCATAGTTTGGAACTTGCAAACCAATCTTATTTAGACTTTAGTGGTGAAATCTTCTGATGAAATCTTCCTTCTAATTCTGCAAAAGAATCTCGGTGGAACATTTCTGTCTGAAAAGGCTCTGGCATATGAAGATGTGCCAGACTGCAGCCATGTGCCAGATGCGTTTGGATCCATGGAATTTTCTGATGTAGCTTCAGTGTTTGAAGAATCTCCACTCGATCTAAATACTCAGAAAACAAAGCAGGTGTGTGAAGATGTACAGCTAGTTTCTTACAGAAAAAATACAGCTCTTAATCTAGAAATCTGCTTCTCATTGTATCTAGTGCTTACTCCATATTTAAGTATCTAGTGGACCTTGACCAAAGGAAGATAAAGATAGAGCAAAGAAGTATGTTAAGCATAAATTTTGTTGCCTTCTACCTGTAGGCCATGGTTGGTTTGACGTGATCCCTAACTCCAGTGTTTGGTTTGCACAGAAACAGCAAGCAAGGGAACAAGTAAAGGAGTCAGTGAGGATTTTAAAACACAATGGGAAGCGATAAGGCACAGTTAATAAGATTCTGGAGTTAGGCTGGAGGTAGGCAGAGGTTGAAAGGTACCGAAAGAAATTCAATCTTACTGTGTTGGACAACAAAATCCACTGTGATATTATTCAAATTTTTAACTAAACCAAGTGATAATTCATATTTATGTTTAGATAAGCTGGTGAGGGTTAATCCTCAATGGAGAATTGAGATGAACAAATAAAAAAATGGTGTTTGACAGTCTATAAGAAACGAACTTATTCTAGGAGAGAATCAGAGTTTTCAACTGTTTGGTTCAATAGCCAAATAATGTATGATATTTTTATAAGCATTGTGTCTGACCTTCTCAGCTGTTAGAATTTCTTTGACAGTAACTTCTCCGGCTGTGATCAGAAAACCTTTTGTTCCGTCTCTGGCACCATTCGAGGCATGATACTCAACTGGGTGATATGGAATTCACACTGTCAACTCCAGTGACAAGAAAAGTGGCATCTAAGAAGCGTGCAAACACAGAGAATGTTGATGCAGAGTCAGTGTTAAGAAATGAGCTGCCCTTTGCATTTCCTGCTCCAAAGGCCTTCTTTTCGAAGAGCCAGACAGAGAAGCAAGTAGAAGGCATATCTTTTTAGGCGCCTACTTCCAAAGGTATGTTGTATCTAACAAATGGAAACCTAGAACATGTGTAGCTTAGGAATTTTTTACTTTTAATATGAATGCAGTACTTGTAGGTCCTAAAATTCTGAAAGGTTTCAGTGTGGGGTTTATTTGGTCACAGCACATACAGCTGCCATCCTGTACATCTGACAGTGCACTGCAAGCGGTTTAACCATATATCAGGGCATGGTACACGTCTGTTAATGATAGAAGTTCTCACAGTTTCACAAGGAGCATGCCTTGAGATGCATTCAGATAATGAGATAAGTGCTGTGTTCCTAAAACTAGCATGTGTCTCCACTCTCCATCGAGATTTAGTAGATAATTTCTTTAACAATTATGATGAGAGTTTTGTTTTGTTTTTATTTTTTTCTGGGCTATTATTTTGAGTGAAAGAAAAGGGTATGCTTTTATTTAAGCGAGCTTTTGATTGCATCATGCTTCTAAATTAAATGTAACCTACTGAATTCCTCATGATAGCATACGAGTACTTGCGTGTATCTGTTCTCCCTAATAGAGGGAGAAGAGACTCAGTGAACCTGGACAGTGTTACCCAGGGTTGTGAGAACAGCTAAATGATTGTTGAGAACTGGTCAACTCGTGAGCCTGAGACCTGGGATCCTCCATCCTAGGGTGGAACTTTACTGGAGCACGTGGGTGCCACAGCAACAAAAGGACTGTGTACAATAGACTGAGAGTTTGCTGAGTTTCTTGGTTTACAGAAAGCACAAATAACTCAGCAGCAAGTGACGTATTTGGGATAGGAGATGACAGCTGGACTTTGAACCTTAAGGACTGCCAAGAAAGAAGCCATCTGCTCAACCCCTGAGCTGCAAACTGCCAAGGAACTCCATACGTTGCCAGGAATAACAGGAGGGTGCCAACCATGGATACACAGCTACGGACTGATGGTAAACTTGAAACAGCTTGAAGTGAGTAAGGGATATCCAGGGTGCACTGGTGCTCAATATTCAAGAAGCCCATCAATCTACACTGGGCCAAAGGATACCAGTTTTAATATCTCATGCAGTGTTTACTGTATTGGAGGCAAAAGGGGGACATTGGCTTTCACCCCACAGAATCACAGAATCACAGAATTACCCGGGTTGGAAGGGACCTCAAGGAGCATGTAGTTCCAAACCCCCTGCCTAGCAGGGCCACCAAACATACGCCTTTACTAGATCAGGTTGCCCAGGGCCCCGTCCAACCTGGTCTTGAACACCTCCAAGGACGGGGCATCCACAACCTCACTGGGCAGCCTGTTCCAGGACCTAACCACCCTTCTAGTAAAGAACTTTCCCCTAACATCCAACCTAAATCTTCCCTCCTTCAACTTAAAACCATTTCCCCTAGTCCTGCTATTATCAGCCCTTTCGAAGAGTTTACTCCCCTCCTGGGAGTAAGTTCCCTTCAGGTACTGAAAGGCTGCAATGAGGTCACCCCGCAACCTTCTCTTCTCCAGGCTGAACAAACCCAACTCCCTCAGCCTGTCCTCATAGGGGAGGTGCTCCAGCCCCCTGATCATCTTCCTGTCCCTCCTCTGGACCCTTTCCAAAATTTCCATATCTTTTTTGTACTGAGGGCTCCGCACCTGGACACAGTACTCCAGATGGGGCCTCACAAGAGCAGAGTAGAGAGGGACGATCACCTCCCTATCCCTGCTGACCACCCCTCTCCTGATGGAGCCCAGGATCCCATTTGCTTTCCGGGCTGCCAGAGCGCACTGCTGGCTCATGTTAAGTTTCTCATCTATCAGGACCCCTAGGTCTTTTTCAGCCGAGCTGCTCTCAAGGACAACTCCTCCCAGCCTGTACAGGTGCCTGGGGTTCTTCCGGCCCAAGTGCAAAACCTTGCACTTTGCTGTGTTGAACCTCATTAGGTTCACCCGAGCCCAGCTTTCCAGCCTGTCAAGGTCCCTCTGAATGGCATCTGTTCACCCCAAAGATTCCCGAAATACCAGGCCATCCTGGTAGAGCAGGGTGATATAGAAATAATTGTAACTACTATTGCCAACCCAGTATCTTTCCTTAGCGGAACTCCCCTGGTGGAGAACCAGGATGACATCACTGCTTTGAAACAACTGATGCTGCACATTACATCCAGTCGGTCGGAGCTGAAGGACGAACCCTTAGAAGATGCAGAAGACGCCTGGTTTACCAGCAGCTGCAGTTTTGTGAGACAAGGAGGCTGTAAGGCAGGACATGCAGTAACTGCTACTGAGCAGGGAATGGAAGCACAACCATCAGCCGTGGGGACTACCCCTCAGAAGGCTGAAATAACTGCCTTGACGAGAGCCTTAATGATATGGACAGATGCTAACTATGTGTTTGGGGTGTCACACGCTCATAGTACCATCTGAAAAGAGCAAGGATTGCTCACACACAAGGAAAAGAGCATGATGTAAATGTACCTATGTTGTAGGGCACAGTTCTCTATCCAGGCCCAAGTCTGTGTGGGTGTCTCCTCTATCCACAAAGCTGCTCACACTGCAGGAGGCACAGGCTGAGAGGAGAGGCCAGAGCAGCTCTCCCACTGTGACACGGAGCAGCAGGATACAAGTAAAGGAAGGCCCCGCAGCGGTACTGGGAAGGTTCCACACAGTCATCAATTTTTCATCTGAAAGGTAAAGAGGAATTCCCTTTTCTGCCCCTATCATCATTGGTCGGGTGAGTAGCAATGATGCCCGGTGTGCTTCCATCAATGGAGCAGAATAGGCGGAAGGCTGGGGTGCAGGCTTTCCTCTGCTGAGGTGAGTGGGGGCTCAGGGTGTTGCTCAGTGGTAGATTTGTTCACACTGAGTTCTAACAGGAAACTTGCTCAACATCGAAGGCCTTGCAAAAGTCTGGCTGAGTGATGTCAGTTGCTTTTCCTTTCCCTACTGATGCTGTCACTCCACTGTAGAAGGCCACCAAAGCGACCAGGCTGCATGTCTCCGTTTCCGCTGTTTCTCCATTTCCTTCTTGTTGCTCCCTGTAACCAGCAGGTTCAGCCATGCTGCTTTCCTGCCTCCTCTGCTGTGTTTTGTGTGGTCGGGATGGAGCTCAGAGCTCCAGCTCTGAGAAAGGTTTTCTGAGAAAGTTACCATCTCTTTTCCATTCCTTTACCCCTAAAAACAGTTTTCCAGTGTCTCTCATGCAAGAATTCTTTGAACAGCCTGCAGCTGACTCTCCTGAAGCTCAGGGTCCTGACTTTGCTTTTTGCCAGGCACACATTCCTTGAGATGAGGAACTCTAGGAGGGCATGGTCACTACAGCCCTGACCACCTCCAGTCTTAACCCCTGCTGTTCAGCATGTCCAGTAATGCTTCCCTTCTTCTTGGTGTGCTTAATGCTTGGCCCACAAAGTTATTGTCAGTGCACTCCAGCAGGCTCTCAGACAGTTTGCAGCAACTGGGATTGGTGCTGGGTGGTTGCTGGGAGGTGTCTCAGCAGAAAAGCTGGGCTGGGGTGGGCGTGCTGTGTCAGTCCTCATCGCAGCTGGCAGAGAGAGTTAGAGGAGGGTGATTGGTGCTGCCTGCTCTCAGTGCTACTGCACTGAATTTGGGGCACAGCAGCACACTGGTGAGTGAGCTGGGAGGGAGACGGACTGCTGCTGTGCATGGCTAGGCCAGAGCTGGAGGATTGTCAAACACGTGAGTCATGCTGGTGCAGCCACTGCAGCTGCAGCAGGAGTAGAAGACAAAGAGGTTTTGTAGAGGACAGAGGGTGGTGACTCATGGTTTGATGTCCAGGTGGAGGCCGATAACAAGTGGTGTCATCCAGGGGTCTGTCTTGGGACCAGTGCTTTTTTACATGGTTATCAGAGACACCAATGATGCAATGGAGTGCACCCTCTGCTGTTTGCTGAGTGGTGCGGCTGACGCAGTGGAAGGAAGGGATGCCATTCAGAGGGAGCTCAACCGAGAGGTTGGCCTAGGTGAATTTAATGAGGTTCAACACAGCAAAGTGCAAGGTTTTGCACTTGGGCTGGAGGAATCCCAGGCATTTCTACAGACTGGGAGGAGCAGTCCTTAAGAGAAGCCTCGCATAGAAGGACCTGGGGGTCCTGGTGGATGAAAAACAGAACGTGAGCCATCAGCGTGCTCTTGCAGCTCAGAGAGCAAATGGTCCCCTGGGCTCCATCAGAAGAGGGGATGGCCAGCAGGGACAGGGAGGTGATTGATCTTCATGATCCTTGAGGTCCCTTCCAACCCGGGCCATTCTATGATTCTGTGATTACACTCGCTGTCAGAAATAACGGCAGCTGTACAGATGTTGGATATATTTTGGGACAGTTCTTGTAACCAGCTGATTTTAAGACCTTGCCCGAGTCAAGAGTCTAAATTGAGTGTCAGAAGAAAGCTGGTAAAGTGGCTATTGCTCATTCTTTTTCATTTGCTGATTCTTTCATTCGGGTTCCTTTTCCAAAGGAGATTCTGGTGATGGAAGCAATTGAAGAAAGAACCAAAGCAGCTCTTGCCAAGAGTGCTTGAAGTCCCTGTGGAGAGAAGCAAAGAACTTGGGCTTCCTCTGGGATGCGCCCCACCATGTCTCAGGAAGGAGACAACTGCTGTTCCACTTTCTGCTTTGTGTGTGGAAAGGTACGTCTGGGTTTTCTTCTACTTGTTTTTCTTTCTTTTTCTGGCTTTGAAGGAGAAGGGGTGGAGCAACGGGAGACCCACTGGTCATTTGTTAACTCAAGAGCAGGATGGATTCTGCATTGACTGTGAAAAACCTGGGCTAGTAGCATGGGCATATTTCAGGCTGGACTCTTCTTTTGCTGCTTGGTTTCCTTTTGGCTACAGGGAGACAGCTGTCTAAAGGTGTGTTTTCAAACCCACTCTCCAAAACCATGTTTCATTGTTGCAGGTGGTTCAGTGTGCTCTTGCAGGGTAGATGTGTTTGCTGTAGAATCTGAATGGTTTCTGTTCCTAGGGGAGGACTGGGAGGAGGTAGTGAGAAGAGAATTCAATGCCTGAGGTGTATCTTAGTGAGAAATGTTGGCATGAGGTGCTGAAAGTCTTGAGTTGTCAAAGGCCAGTGAGGCTCAGACTCCTTAACCTGCTGGAGCAGGGTGGAAGCAAGGAGTGGGCACTGCCGTCACACAAGCTGCACTTGGTTCTGGTCTGCCAGGTCTGTGCTGGCCTGGATTTCTTCTGAGAAGTTTGTTGGAGCTGCTTGGAGTAGTGAAGGGTGGGGAAGAAGTGCTGCTCCAGAGCTATGAGACGTGCAGCTCCTTCTGAAGTGCTCCTGAGAAGGACGGAGCGCATTTGCTGCAGCTTTCTCTGCAGATGTGCTCCTCACCTTGAAATCCTCGTGGTTTGTCCTCAGCTCCTGACCACGGCCTGTTCTCTGTTTTGCAGGCTGATAACATGCAGAAGCCGCAGCTGGTGCGTGCTATGTCATCTTTAAACGTACCAGCATTTGCGGCAGCCCATGTTATTAAGAGCCACGTCGCCCAGGGGCCAGATGAGCTCTCTCTGGAGGTAAGCAGTTCCAGGCGTTCCGTGTTGTCGTGCATAGAAGAGGGCAGTCCTTTCTGCTTTGTTTTCCTACCAGATTTGCCGAATCTGGGATTGATGTTTCAATCTCTTTCAGGTCGGAGATCTGGTGAGCATTGTTGATATGAGGACATATCAACAGGCTGAGCCCCTGGTGGAGAGGCAAGCGTGGCTTTGAGGTAGGCACACGTTTTTGACTAGAGAGCACAACTTCAGTAGAGTTGGGAATCTCAGCTTGGAGCTGCTCTGCCTGCACAGGATGGCTGCTGGATGCAAACAGTTGCCCTGTGTCACCGTCAGTGGACCTTCCCTTTGGCTCTGGGCTCGGGCTAATGCTCACCTGTCTTTTTGTTCTAATTACAGGTTGGGCTTTTCCCTGGTGAGTGCATGGAACTCATCAGCGGAAAAGTTCCCAATTCCCTCCTCAATTCATTGCCAAAGCCAGGTGCGTAATTTACATTTGACAATGCGAGTTAGTCAAATAGGGTCAGAACGTTACTTTCAGGGGGTTTGTTTATGCCCAAGTTCAGCAAGCTTAGAAAGAGAACTACAGTAATCTCCTTGGGCACCTCCAGGGATGGGGAAAATCCATTCTTACGTGTCCTTGTTGGGAATGTTCTTCCCGTTGTTACATGCTCTGTCGAATGCATTGCGCTCAGCTTCGTCCAACCGAGCCAGGCCTGAAATGAACTGGTTTCTTTGTTTTGTTGCGCAGAGCCAAAGAAATGGGGCAAGCTCATCAACGGCCTTTGTTCCCTGGTGAAGGTCAGCCCTGGGAGAGCAAAGCAGCCTGAGCCTCCGACATTCTCCGGATCCATGTCCTTGCTTGACATCGTTGAGAGGTATTTAGCCTTCAGGACTTGAGGGCTGAGCTGTAGGAATGGAAGCATCCTCTGCTGTTTGAAACAGAGGGCGTTTCTAAGCTGTGTTTCAGCAGAAAGCAGGCAGTGCCCAGAACAGGCAACTTTTGGCCAGGGCTCGGTGCAGCTCTTCCATCACCCTGCACCACGTCTGACAGCATGCTCTGTTTTCTCTGCAGAATGAGTTCTCCCAGGAAGAGGGCAGAGTCAGCAGCTGGCAGTTGGTGTTCCTGCTTCTGCCTGGGCAAACCATCCCCTGTGGCCAAACACCAACTGCAGAGCAGTGCCAGGGACCCCTCTGAAGCAGAAGTCTTGGTCCTGGCAGGTAAGGGTGCAAGTCCAGCTTACAAAACACTGCTTGTCAGCAACACAGGTAGAATTCATGCTTTCAGTGGGCTTGTACCTCCTTCTGGCGTTCAAGCCCGTGCCTGACATCTTCAGTTGATCCCTGTCTTTCCCAAATGAGTCTCTTGTCAACACAAGAGCTGGACCTGCACGTGGATCACTTTCAAGACAGTGACACTGTTGCTAGAAGCCTATTTGCTTCTGCCCACCACCACTACATAGCCAAATGTCAAGAATCTCCATGGTTCATCTTGCGAACGTTCGACACTAACTGCTGTACATCTGCTCCTTCCTAGGTGACCCGAGCCCTTGTATATCCCCAAGACGCAGGGCATGTTACGATGACGCATCTTCCATCAATGAAGAGTTGTTACTAAGCACAGAATGCTGCAGTTCAGATGAAAGCCTTCCGTATAACATCAGCTATCAAGAGAAGAAGGTCATCATCGTTGAAGCCTTCATTCATCCCATCCCTACTGAAGCTGCTGACCTGAGCCCACCAGACACCTCAGGCACCAGCCTGGACTCAATGTCTCTGCAGTGCAGCCCAGCCCAAGCACAGCCTGAGTGCCCCGACAGCAGCACCACCATGCAGGCTCAGGTCAGCATCACCGAGGAGAAGCTGAGCATCTCGCAGGGGGGCACAGAATCAGGACACGAGTCCCAGGCTCCGGGCAACAGCACGGTCTCTGAGCAGCTCTCATGATTACAAGAGAGGATGAGTCCCATCTTTCCTCCAGACCTCACACCCCCTCCTTTCTCCTATTGAATAAAGGCACGCTCGTGCTCAATCAATGCCTTGACTGAATTCCGAGTTTTCATTCGCAGAGATTGGGATGAGTGCAAGAAACTGCAAGGCAGCTCAGCTTACAACACTCTGGCTGTGGGGTTTGTGCGGCCGAGCTCTGGGTGTGTTCCCATTTTGCCTGACTTTGGGATGCCTGCAGCGAGAGCTCTGCTGCCGTTGTGTATGGCAGCAAATAGTCTCTAGCATCCTGGATGCTGCTCATGAAAACCCCAAGCTTCCTGGCTGTGGCTGTGATGCTTTTCAGGGCCTTTTGATGCTCTTTGATGCCGTGGCTGCTCCCTAACACCTCTGTCCTCCCGCCGTGTCCATTCCTGGCTCCCACCTGTGAGCTGTCCCTGCAGATCATCTCTAGCCCTGCCATCATCGCGCTGCAGCAGGAGGAGCTCGCCCTGACCAACATCAGGCAGTGCTGCCTGCCTCTCTCACTCTCTAGACCAAGTGTAACTACGCTGTCATGGAGACAAATGCTTTCTGTCACATCCTCCATCCCTGCAGACATTTACCGGTAGGTGGCTCTTGCAGAAGAAGATTCAAGCAGCAGAACCTTTTGCTCAGCTACAGCACACAAATGCTACAAAAGCAGGAATAACCCGCAAGCTCTGGGTCTGTTTGTCTTGCACAGGCATGCACTAACTGCGTTTGATGGTACCCCCCATCCTTGATTTCCTTCCCTGCTTCTTGTCTGATGACGCTGCTGAGCCAGGAACAAGCTGCCCAGTGTGGCAGAGCATGGTGCAGGGCTGTGCTGGGACCTCCTCCCCTTCATCTGCTGCAGATCAGTGCCACACACGTGCCATCGAGATGCTCTGGCACGGGATGTGCCTCCAACCCAAAGCTCCTTCCCACCTCCCAAGGAAAAGCAAAGCAACCCAAGCATCTCCAGCAAAGCTGCCCAGCAGACAGCAGGGAATGCAAACAGCTTCTGGCTGCTCCCCTGCACTCCTGTCCTAAGTAATAGACCCCATGAGGACTGGCTGGGAAATCAGTGCATGACACACGTGAGTGTGCACAGGATTGTGCAAAGCAGTGGGGTTCCATGAGTTTGTGTGTGTGTGTATCTCGGCTGTTATGAAAGCATGGGAAGACTGCCTTACTGAGTCCCAGATAATTACTTATCCTCAAATGATTTTTCCTGGCCAAATTTAAAGCCTCTTACAGGTAATCGAGACCAACAGGCTGTTGTTGCACAATCAACAGGCACAAACTAGATGAATAGCTGAGGAAAATAAAGCATCATGCCAAGGGTACTAGATAAGTGAGCAGCTTGAGATCTGCACATTTATGTGATACTCATGGTCTTAGACAATATTTGCTTAGTGAGGTCACATAGAATGAAAGTAAAATAGAAGAAGTGCAATTGGTCTCAGTTCACACAGCTGGCTGGTTTGTCTCAGGCTAATCCTGAACTGCCTCAAGCGACTGCTTTGGTGCTCTACAGAACAGCAACTTCAGAGATCTCTTTCTATTACTAAGTTTTTGAAAGAGCAATTTGCTCTGTTAATTATCCATCATTTTTGTGCAGTCTGTTTTGTCAGACTTGTCTTTAGCTTCCAAGTTGTATGTGAAGAATTGTTTCCGTTGTAATGCACAATGTACTAAAAATTGAGAGATGAAAATGTGAAGAGTTTTTCCAGCTTTGATTTCATGTCTGGAATTTTGGAACCCACTACTTGCAGTTGTTAATCTGTCCAAACTGGTCTGGTTTGGAATGCCCTCATCCTTCTTGAATCGCTGTTAAAGGCGGAGCAATTCCTACAAGTGCCATGGCCCCACTGTTGTTCTAATTCTTGTTTCTTTGTTTTCCACACGCTGCTTTTCAAGCCTCCTTTTTCTTTACAGTCAAAGTGAGAACTGCACTGTGAGGTGTCTGAACCTTGTTGTGCCTGTACATAAATAGAACAGCAGCAAAGCCAGACAGGTGACTGTGCTGACAGCTCTCGTAGCCAGTAACACGTAACTGTGCTAAATCCCTTGTGACGGCTTTGATTTCATTTTTGCCAGTGAAATCCTTGTAAAAGGAAGTGCAGCAGTGTGATGAGCTAAGGTGAAGATGCTGGTTTTAGTAGTGCTCTAAGCTGAGTGAAAGGGCAATTGAATGAGGGTTATATGCTTTCTCTGGGACGATAAGGCTCTTTTTCCTGAGGGAAAGAGCCAGCTTTTCATGGGCTATATGTGGGCTTTGGCAAGGGCAGACAATCCAGTCTGTCAGGAAGCCATTTGAAATGCTTCAGGTTTGTAAGCTTGTCTTTTTGTTTTTCAGGCGGATATTTGGAGCATGGGTGTAGTGCTGTATGCTCTGCTGTGTGGGTTTTCCCTTTGGATGATGACAATATGATGGCACTCTACAGGAGGATACCAGTGGGTATCAGTGGTGCTAGAATACACTGAGAAGGGAAATAGCTGAGCTTGACAAGTGGCCTTGCTTTTCGGATGGCAGAACATGCTGAGCTGTGAGTAGAAAGGCCTGTCTGCTGAATATTGTCCCTGTTTTTGCTGCTTTGTCTACCAGTATTTAGTGGAATTGGTTCTACGCTTGGTTGGCCTATGTGGCACTGTAGCCTAATTCTGTACCATGATAGCATACAGAATTTAAGGAGAAGTATTTTCTTGCCAATGGTCTGGATTTTTTGTATCTGGTTCTTCAACTGGCTGCTCCCTATACTATCTGTAGTAAAAATACAGACACATCATTTGATTTCCCTGAAATGAATGTTCCTAAATGCCAGCTCTTCTCATGTCTACAAAGATCAAAGTTCTGCATTTGCTATTAGAATTTCCTCTTCCAGAATCAGGAGGTAATGTAGGACCCCACAGATTGCCTTCAGAATCCAGCAGTTAGTTCTGTTTCCTTTCGGAGTGCATAACAACCTGAGCAAATGAATTGAATGACGTGGCTTATTAGTCTGGTACAAACTCTGCTGTACACTGAAACTTGGTCCATTTGTAAGCAGGACTTTTTCCATCTCTGCAGGACAGCAGAAAACCCTTTGTGCTAATCATGATGCCAAGAAGCAGAATGCGGCAAATGGCAGATGATCAAACTGCTTCAGGTGTTCATTTCCTTAAAACTGAATAGTTTTGGACTGAGAGTTTGTAAGCAGAACGGAGCTCTTAAAGCTGTCAGAGACTATTTCTGCACTGTTCAATTCTATCTGCACAACATACACAGGATCTCAGAACTGCGTTGCTTGAATTGGTGGAACTTGTTGAAGTGAACTGGGATGAGCAAGTTTTAGAACTTAGTCAGAATGCAGTAAAAAATGGATAATCTCATGAGTATTAAGGTACAGGCTTGCTATTTCTGCACTGAATTTGTTTTTATTTTACATGGCTGTGATCTGAAAGTTGCTTGAAACGCAGGCACCTAGGCACTGTTGTGTAACTGAATTTCACACGATAGGTCCTGAAATATCCTGGAATCAAAAACTCTGACTTGTTTTAAGTCTGCTGCTTGAGTCTAATCAGGGTCATAGTGTCTGTGTGCAGTGTTTCTTTCCCTGTAATGCTCCACATCATTTCATTTTGGGAATATTGAAGGAAATGGACTATGTGCCATAACTGTTGTTAGAACAAAGTATGTCTGGTGTGATCTTATGCATAGGTTCTGTAACTGCTCTTCACAGCTCAGGTGTTTGACCTTCCTTTTGGTGAAGTGATGAAATACTGCTGGTTTCTATTTGTGCTTCTAGGCACCTTGAAGCTCTTAGGAATAGAACAATTGTCTCCAGTTCTTTTCAGTGATATCAGTAACAGCTCGAGTGTTGCTGCCCACTAGGTAGACCCAAAGAAGCAGATTACAGTGAAACAACACACGAGCTGGACCTGAATGAGGATCACTTTCAAGACAGTGGCTATGCTGCTTCAAGCCTACTTGCTTCTTCCTGCCGCCACTCTATTACCAAGTATCAACAACCTTTCATGATTCAACTTGCAAATGTTTGAAACTAACCCTTGTGTTTCTATGCCTTCCTAGGTGATTCGAGCCCTTGTCAACCCCAAAGATCCAAACCAAGCAGTGTCTTTCCATCAATGGAGAGTTCTTATTAAGCATGAATCGCTGCAATTCGGATGACAGCCTTCCACATGGTAACAGTGATGGACACAAGGGGCTCATCCACGTTCATGCTCTCATATCTCCTGGCTCTGCTGAAGCTCCTGACCTGAGCCTGCCAGACACAGCAGTCACCTGCCTGGATTGTGACCCAGCGCCTTTGCAGTGCTGCCCATCCCAAGCACAGCCCGAGTGTCCCAGCAGCAGCACCACCATGCAGGAGCAGGGCAGCATCAGTGAGGTGAAGCTGAGCATCTTAGATGGGGACTTAGAGTCAGGCTGCCAGTCCCAGGCACCAGGCAGCAGCACCAGCTCTGAGCCACTCTCATCTTGACAAGAGGAGTCCCATCTTCACCCTTGACCTCTCAAGCCCTCCTGTCTTTTATTGAATAAAGTCACTCTCATGCTCAGTCATCGCCTCGACTGCATTCTGAGTCTTCAATCACAGGGACTGGGATGAATGCAACAAACAGCAAGGCAGCTCAGCTTGCAATGCTATGGCTGTGGGGTTCGTGCAGGCAGAGCTCTGGGTTCCCATTTTGGCTGGCTTTGGGATGTCTGCAGCAAGATCTCTACCATTTTGTATGGGAGCAAATAATCTCTAGCATCCAGGTTGCTGCTCATGATATATCCCAGTCTTCCTGGCTGTCACTTTGTGATACTTTTCAAAGCCTTTTGATACTCTTTGATGCCTTGGCTGCTCCCTAACACCTCTGTCCTCCTGCCATGTTGACTCACGTCTCCCACTTTTAAGCTGGCTTTGCAGATCATCTCCAGCCCTGTCATCATCACGCTGCAGCAGGAGGTGCTCACCTGGCCCAATGTCTGGCAGTACTGCTTGTTCTGCAGATGAGCAGCTGCCTCCTCATCTCTTCAGCTACAGTAGTTTTTCTCAGGGCAGTTAGATGCAGTCATGCTCCTCTGGATTTGGTGTGTTAAATCCATGCTGCATGGCAGCAGTCAGTGCAATACAAAGGTGTTCTGTGTGCCATAGCATTTCTCCAGGGGCTGCCAAAGGTAGAAGCACAACACAGCACCATCCTTCTGACAGTAATGTCTGTGAGTGTTAGACATGTGAGCACTGCATCATCCCCAGCGTGTCAGTGCTTTTCCACACCAACCTGACTCTCACACTCTGCACTGAATGTAACTCTGCTCTTGTGGAGACAAATGCTTTCTGTCACATCCTCCATCCCTGCAACCATTTGCCGGTAGGCAGCTCTTGCAGAAGAATCAAGCAGCAGAACCTTGTGCTCACCCTACAGCATGCAAATGCTATGAAAGCAGAAATAACCTGGCATGCTCTGGGTCTGCAAGGCTGCACAGATGGGAGAGGTAGATTGTGTTTTTGCAGTGGAAGTTTCCAGTATTTTCAGTACATAGTGTAGGCCCTAACTGAATGTATAACCCTCTTGTAAAACAGCTGTATAAGTAGTTTTTCCACCAAGAAAGTTGCTGAACAGAATTAAGTTCAGACTGGGGGCATTCTGACATGGGTAGAATTGAGACAAGCACAAGATAAATACAGGGTGGGTAGAGCCCAGCACAGGACAGAATGAATGTACTGACTTTTGGAAACATTGCCCTTCTCTGTCCGCAGAAAAGTACAAGGCAGACCTAAAAACAAGAGGTTGGTAATTGACCTTCTATGGAAATGAATCCTAGCCACAGTCTCGAGGAGTCTGTGAGCCTGAGATGCTCAACCAATGAGAGCCATGAGAGCATCACCTGCAGTGGGTTTAGGGCACAGAACAGAATTGATTTCACTGACTGGTGTGCAGTTTCTCCCTTGCCAATAGGGGATGTGCGCGCAGTATTGCAATAATGAATAAGCACTGCTGCTATCGCTGCCAGCTTTGCCTAACTAGAAATCTTTGACTTTGAGAGTTTCTCACACAAGGGGAGAGGGTAAGAAAGTAAAGAGGCACAGAAAACTAAGGGAAACTGTTCTTCTTTATCTTATCTATAAAAATTGATACGATGCTGTTGTGCATTTTTTTTAATTTTATTTTTAATTTTTTGCTAATGTCAGTTAGATTGTTTTAAAATATCCACACACCAAAATCTGACTACCAAGCAAATGTAATGAAAATGAAATGAAGGTGAGTTAGTGGAAAGCACAAGGCCATATTATATTAGGCTCCAGCAAATTTACAGGCAGTCACTGCACGAAGAGGTAGATCTGAGTTGCACATTATATGATTCCCACAAAGATTAAGGAAATCTGAAGCTTTCAATATATTTTTTTAATTCTTTTTTCATTTCATTTTTAAACACCTGACCCAGACCCCAACCCTCACAGGAGCTGTAAAGATAACAGCATTAACCAGCAATGTAACTCTAATCCTAACCCTTACCCTGATTCTAAAATCGTCCCTAACTCCAAATGCAACAACAAAAATGATGCTAGAAGTTTGTAGCAAAAGGAACCTTAACCCTGATCATAATCCAAAAAAAAAATCATTATGGTAACAATAATCTTTACCTTAAGAGTAATATTAATCAGAGCCCAGATGATGCCTGCATCCAATCAGAAGCATGCTTTGCATTATTTAAGAGTTGTATTTTTTCCAATGAACTCTCTCTATTATCACGTTTATAAAGTAACAGAGTCTGTTCTTTTTCTCCTGACACTGTGCCTTACTCCTGACATCCCCTGGAAATGACCCAGATAGGGCACCATCAAAGTAATGCTAATAGTAATGTCAATCCTAAGGGTATCTCTAGCCTCAGTGTTAATGGGACGCTAACAACAATCCCAACAGCCTTAAACATTCTGGTGGTGTGAAAGAGGTGCTGCCTTGCACATGCTGGGCAGTCCCATTGCCTGTTAAATGCAGGCGGCAGCGTAGAAACATGATGCCCGTGGTCAGAATGCCCTGTGGCAGATCCTGGCACCGGAGAACTGACCGGAGAACCATGAGAGAACTGACAACAAATCACGCGACATCAGAACCGACCCAGTGGTTATTTACAAGCCTTGGGAGACCCAGACAGGATCTCAGAGTGGTGAATGTAGGTACAGAAGTTGTTACTACTCTGTTTTCTTCTAAAAGAAGTGATTTTTTTTCATCTCAGAAGTTGGGGGGGGGGGGGGGGGGGGGGGGGCGGGAAAGGGATATCAATTTAATTACTCATTAATTTATTGACAGACATTCACGTTTCCTACGTTTGGAGAAGTTTTTATTTGTTTGCTGTGGTTTGATTTTTTTTTTTTCTTTTTTTTTTCCCCCTTCCCTCCTCTTCCATCTTTGTGTTCTTCCCCTATAATCAAAAGAACGGATCCCCAGGGTCTGTCCCGCAGACGTTCTTTCCGTGGTCTCTGCTGCCACCTGCTGGCCAATAAGCGGAACTGCCACTGTTGGGCATTTGGTGCCGCAGGAAGCACAACGCAGATTTGAGTTCTGACCGGTCTACGCAGCAAATCCGCCAGTCTTTATTGCGATAAGCCCTCCAGACAAGAGCATAAAGTCTTTGCCTGAGGGCAGGGTTAGTAGTAATGGATGTCAGTTTTGAAATTTCCAGTCCATTCACCATAGCACTTTCTGCCTCCATGTCCCATAACCAGAGCAGCTATGCTGGCATGCTCTCTTGGTTTCTGTCTAAACCACTGTACTATATCCATCAGTTCAGCTGCTGTATTATGGGCAGCAGGGTTTGGGGGGTGGACACTGGTCAGGGCACTCCCACCAGCCTATCCTGCATTTTTTTTTTTTTTTTTTTCATTTTTGGGTTACAATCAGTCAGATCTCAAATAGATCTAGTCCAAATGGAACCTCAAAATCTGACCTTTTAGTGCCTTCATTTACAGAGTCCATTTTATACAGATTCCCTTGTACAGGGCCCCCATGGTCCTCCAGACAGTTGTTACTGATCTTCCATAGGAGAATGATTGAATTAGGTTTTTTCCCATCAAAACTGCCACCTGTCTTTCCAATTTTTCAACACTATCATTCAATAGCTGATTTGCATCAGCCTGAGCCTCTTCAGTTATGTTCAGACAGTTCAAGGCCATTAAAAGTGGCCATGCCACCATGAACACAGCTAACTGTCATTCTGAAGTTGTAAGTATGTCTTTGCTAAGACCATGGAAATACTCAGTCAGGTGGGCCAGGGACTCATGGACCCTCCCTCCGTCCCACACAGGGCCCCATTTTTCAGTGACAGAAGCAGTGCTGCATTTTGAGGATCCTAGGAATCCCAGGACATGCCCTGACAAAAGGTCATTCAAAGGGGTAGTCTTTCCCCATCCAAACAACTCCATGATATTCACAGAATCACAGAATTGTAGGGGTTGGAAGGGACCTCCAGAGACCACTGAGTCCAGCCCCCTGCCAAAGCAGGTTCCCTACACCACGTTGCACAGCTCAGCATCCAGGCAGGTCTTGAATATCTCCAGAGAAGGAGATTCCACAACCACCCTAGGCAGCCTGTTCCAGTGCTCTGTCACTCTCACCGTAAAGAAGTTATTGCACACATTAGTGCAGAACTTCCTATGGTGCAGTTTCTGTCTGTTTCCCCTTGTCCCGTCTCCACACACTGCTGAAAAGAGTCTGGCCTCAACACTTTGCCCCCCACACCTCAAATATTTATAGAACCTGGATCCTGTCCCCTCTCAGCCTTCTTTTCTCAAGGCTAAACAGACCCAGTTCCCTCAGTCTCTCCTCATTGGGGAGATGCTCCAGGCCCTTCACCATCTTAGTGGCCCTCTGCTGGACTCTTTCTAAGAGATCCCTGTCTTTTTTTTACTGGGGAGCCCAGAACTGGACACAATATTCCAGATGAGGCCTCACCAGGGCAGAGTAGAGGGGGAGGATCACCTCCTTCGACCTGCTGGACACGCTCTTTTTAATGCACCCCAGGATGCCATTGGCTTTTTTGGCTACAAGGGCACACTGCTGGCTCATGGTTAATCTGTCGTCCACCAGGACGCCCAGGTCCCTCTCAGCAGAACTCCTCCCCAGCAGCTCTTCCCCCAGCCTGTACCGGTGCATGCAATTATTTCTCCCTAGGTGCAAGACTCTACACTTGCTTTTGTTAAACCTCATCCGGTTTCTTACTGCCCAGCTCTCCAGCCTGTCCAGGTCTCGCTGAATGGCAGCACAGCCTTCAGGCATGTCAGCCAATCCTCCCAACTTCGTGTCATCAGCAAACTTGCTGAGGGTGGTCATTGATGAAGATGTTGAACAAGACCGGACTGAGCACAGACCCCTGGGGGATGCCGCTCGTTACAGGCCCTCAGCCAGACACTGCACCGCCAACGACAACACTCTGCACTCTGCCAGTCAGCCAATTCTCGACCCACTTCACTGTCCAATCACCTATCCCATACTTCCTCAGCTTTGTTATAAGGATGTCATGGGAGACTGTATCAGTTATAGAGGTTATAGAGTTCAATTCCTGTAGTCAATTTGGCGGCCCAGGTGGGACCAGCTCTGTTCGCTGCAGGACCAGCTGAGAGGGAGACACTTTTGGCGCACCCTGAGATTTCTCTGAAGGACTCCCTTCCTCACCTGATCACTGCAGGGACAGACAAGGACCACCCATAGGTGGACCAGGTATGTGTATGGTAAGTGGAGCCCATATGTCTTGAGGAGACATCCTACACAGTTTACAGCCATACGTGCTGCTCCCAGGGAGGTGAGCTCATGGCTTTGGTTGCCAGCTGGGGTAGGAAGACTCCTTGGGTGAGTTCCTATGAAAGGGAACTGTATGTCATATGAATGGAAACAAGAACAAGTACTCTCTCCCAGGTGGGTGACAATAGGAGGGACCTAGGTTGGTCTCTCCTACGGGTATGGGATATAGTGGATAGCCTGTCAAATGGTAGCCTGGGTTCTCCAAGTTGTAATCACGGGGGTTATAGGTTGTATGTTCAATATTATCATCTGCTTTAAGTGTTTGGTACCATGTGTCAAGCCGACTCTGGGAAAAGCATTAACGTTTGCAACTGGTCGACCAGAGTATGAGTGTTATTAAGATTCCAGCTAGAAAACGTTGTCAGCATTGTGTAGTATGAATAAACCATGGTTTTTGATCTAAATGTCAGAGTGAGTGTGGTGTGAGTGAGACACAGAACAGCTGCAGGGTGAGTGCCGAGTCCCGATCCATGTTTCCTTCCTCCTGTGAGGGAAATGGCCAGACACGGACAAAGTGAAAGACTGTGTTGTGTGTCCACTCATAAGTACTTTCTGCTTGTATGTAAGAAGACAGGAGTTTGTACTCTGTAGATTAGTAAGATTGTCCTGAGGAGAGGTGTACATTCCACCCGACCAATGAGTGTCAACCCATTTATGTAATACTATGTACTGCTTGCGAGGAAGTGTGTGAGGGAGGTGGTTCAATCAGTGCTGGTTCTGTGGCACAGTGTTTATAACTGAAGAATACAGACTGTATTAAGGGAGTTTATGTGAACTGAAGAACTGTACGTTTTGACAAACTGTTTTGATGGTATAAGAAAGTGTAATTGTTAATGATATATGAAAGTGTAGTTGAGGGAATGTGGAAGTGTATCTGAGCATAGAAATAGAGGAAGCATTTACAGAGGAAAAAGGATTAAAGTGAGTTTACCTGCATTGACATGAGAGCAACACCCTGCCAGACCGCTGCCCTGTGAGCTGAGCATAGCAGAGCAGAGACACAGTCCCCATGTATCAGGTAGTGTTATTCTGCTTACCAAAAGAATGAGTTCACTACAGAAGAGGCAAATCTTCCCCTCTGCTCCATCTGTGGCATACTCTGGAGTTCAAGGCATTGCAAAGCTATGGCACATCTACTTTCTTTCAATGATGAAAACTTAGTGTGCTCTGGGCTCTCATTTCAATTGCATCTAAAGAAGTCTAGGGTCATGCCAGCTGACAGGAAGCTGGCAAATGTTGTCTCATTGTAAGGAAGAGCAAGAAAGATGACATGGGCAATTATGGACCTGTCAGTCCAGAGCCTGGTAAAATTATGGAGAAAATGATGGTGGGAGTTATGGAAAAACAGCTGAAGGACAATTCTGTCATTGGTCGCAGCCAACACAAGTTTGTGAGGCAAAGGTCCTGTTTAATTTAAGCTCATTTTGTGACACAGTTATCCGTTTAGTTGACCAAGGGAAGCCAGTTGATGTAATCCTTGAGGATTTCAGTGGAGATTTTGATACTGTTTCTCACAACAACCTTCTGGACAGAATGTTCTGCATATGGCTAGACAGAAACACAATGTGGTGGGTGAGCAGTTGGCCAGTAGGTCAGTCCCAAAGGATTATAGTCAGTTTTTTCCATCAGGCTGGTAGATGGTCACTGTCGGGGTCCCCAGGGTTCCATTTTGGGGCCACTTTCCTTTCATGTTTATGCAGATGACTTGAATGCAGGACTAGAAGACGTTCTGAGCAAGTTTGCTGATGAGAACAGATGAGGAGGTGCTGTTGCCTCGACTGAGGGTGGAGAGGACTTGCAGAGAGATGTGGACAAGTCAGAGAAGTGGGTACCAGTTGGTACTAAGCACCAAGTGCATAAAGTATAACAAGAACAAGTGCCTGATTGTGCACCTGGGTATGGGCAATGCTGGACATACACACTGACTGGATATGGGACACTGGAGAGGATTCTGACTGGAAAGGGTTGGGGTGCTGGTCAGCATCACACTGAATGTGAGTCAGCAGTGTGCCAAGGCAGCCAGGAAAGACAACAGTCCCCTGTAGTGCATGAAGCAACTTATTGCCAGCTGGGTGAGGGAAAGGGTTGTCCCTCTGCTCTGCATTGCTACTGCCTCACTATGTTCTGGGCACCACAGAACATAAAGGACTTCAAACTCTGGGAGAATGTGCAAAGGAGGGCACTGAAACCGAGAGATCTGAAGTTCAGAGTTTCACAGGGATTGGCTGCTTGTTCAGACTGGGCCCTTCTCACATCCCTGCTCACATCCTGCAATGAAACATAGGTCTCATATGGGACATGAACCTCACAGCGTCCTTGCACCACATGTAGAGCCTGGGATCTTCTGTCCCCATGTCTTTCATTTAACATCATACAAAATTCCAACACATTGCCCCAGGAAATGCCCAGAGCCAACATGACATACAGGACCTCTCTACCACTGGTCTTGCAATCAGGGCTTGACCTGTCTGCTTTGTAAGGCAAAGGAGAGGTTTCTTAGCATGCCAGTGCCTTTGCCTGCCTGTAGTCATGGCTTCCAGTTATCTTCTCTAACAAGTCCCTTGGGAAGCTTACTTGGTAATGTTCCTCAGCGGGCCCATTAATACTCCAAGAAACTTCACTGTTACTTCTGACTTTGTCTTGTTGAGCACTTTGTGCAAACTTCTCTCTGCACTAGAGGCTGATGAACTCAGCATCAAATGCACCCTGGGGCCCATTATAACCTAAAGAATCTCCTGTGCCTTATGCCATCTTGTTATCTTCTTCAGGTTATCAGAACTTGTTCAGCAAAAAGGAGGGATATCTGGAGAGAGCTTAAAGAATCCAGTATAAATTTATTGTCTATTTATTTATAGTTGGGTTTAAAGAAGACATTAAAGCAGCACTGTGCAACTGATACCAATCCAGGATGTCCCAATGAGTTCTGTACTGTTACTGTGTTGACAAAGGTCCTTCTCAACCTCCCCACCCAATTTCTGCTCACAATGGACCTATGGGACTTGCATCACTTTTCTTCACATCACTCTTCTCCTCTGCATTCATCCGCTCAGTGTTAAAACTGCTTTGCACCAACTCCCACTGGCTTTCCTCAGAGAACCAGCTACACATGGAAAAGGAAAGATTTCTCTTTTTTATCTGGCCAGCAAATGGAAAGAAAGGTGATGTAATTGAATGAACAGTAAAACACAGTGATCAACTGCATGCCATGTTCAAGCTGCATCTATTGAAGTTTGTCTTTCATATGGAATACTTTTAAAAGAAATGATTTATTCTGAGGTAGGATAGGATAGATTGAATCACAGTGAAGTAGTTGACAACAGAGGCCATCAGACTCTGGTAGATAGAGCAAATTCCAGTAATCTCCCTGGGATAGATCAGCCAGGTAGTTGAGAGGTATCAACTTAAAATTGATCAGGACTTGTGAGTATTTCACACATTGAGACGGGTTAACACATTCTCACTGATTCTCAGACTTTGGGGAGATGGAACAAATTCCAGTAATCCCCCTGAAAGTCAGAAATCAGACAGATAATTGGGAGGTATCTGACTGAACAAAGAGCAAGGGATGGAGAAATCTGGAGGGCAGTGGGAGTAGTTTGTGCCCAAATGGCCTGCTGAAAACTTGCCCTTAACCATGGCCATTTCTTTAGGAGAGCTGAAAAAACTTGGAGGATGAGACACATCAAATAGGCAGCAGGGAAGAGTAGTGCTGGGCACCGGGCTATAGTCACAGGGCATTGGCACTGGCACCACTGTCTGTGTCTCTGAATCTGAAGACATTTGTGTCCAGCGAACACAGTTCTGGAAAACATTGTAGTTTCAGTAAAAGAAAAAAAAAGACATCAAATCACCTCAAAGATTCATATTTACAACTTAAAATGGAACAAGACTCATGAGAATTTTTCATGTTGAGAAGGGTTAACACAATTTCAATGATTTCCATCTTTGTCTTCAATTATTTGTTTCAGTTTTATTGACATTTATGATCAACTATTAAGCTTACAGCCTCAAAATAAATAAAAAGAGATACATTTGCATCTTGCACGTGGCCTGATGCCCCTTTCACCTTCGCAGTTCCCACAAGTCCTTCCATGCCGGAGAGTATGAGATCCAGCAGAGCACCTCTCCTCTTTGGTTCCTCCACTGCTTGGTCAAGAAGCTGCCATCTGTGCTCTCCAGGGATCTGCTGGATGCCACATGCCCTGCTGTGCTGTCCCTGCTGCAGATAATGGAGTGACAAAGGCCACCAAATGGGACAAGGGACAGACAACATCAGATTCCCATCTGTCTGCAGAGGGCACCTTCCATTTACTCTCCCTGATCAGGAAGACAGGAAAAGACACTGATGGTCTCCTCTGTTTGCCATTTCCATTAGCTCTGACCTGTCTGCTCTTCCATCCCCAGGCAGAGCTCAGTGCACTCTCACAGAGGGCATCCACCCTTCTTTATCTCCTCGCCCATCCATCCTAAAGACTCGGTATCCCCCTTGTGCTACAGTGCAGTTGTGGAAGCCATTAAACTGTGTCCCCATGGTCCAAACAGGAGCTCAGGCCTGCAGCTCTATCAAGATTTCTAGCTTCTTGTGTGTTGGTGTTTGCATTAGTGCAAAACCACAGAAGTAAACATCCTAATTGGAAAGCATCACTGGACGTAGCCTGACTAGATAGCTAATCTATGGTATCAGTGTGCAGAAGGTGGCACACAAACATTAGACTGATCGTGGGCCTTGGAGTTGACACAGCAACATGGTCACACCATGGGCATGGCTTTCCTGAAGGCCCTGTGCTGCTCTTGCAGCTGTGAGTGAATTCACCAGACAGCCAGTGCTATCCCCTCTCTGGCCCTCGGCTGATGCCCAGGAAGAAGCTGTCTATCTCAGGGATTTCCCACATGGTTTACAAGCACTGGCACACATCAGGAGCAGCCCAGGCACCTTGGGCATCACCCAGTGTCTGTGTGTGAGCAGCTGCCTCCCAGCTGAAGGTCCGAGGACTCAGAGCAGGAGCTCACATGCAGGCAACTCCTTGTGCTCTTCTGAACTGAACCAGAGGAATCCCAGCTCCTGTGGGTGTGTAGGGAGCTGAATCCCATTTCAGCTCCAGGATTTCTGTCAAGGGATGAGACTCCTGCACTGCCTCAGCTGGATCACTGCCCTGCACAGGGAAAGTCCAAACCTTGCCTTCCTTGTCTGGTTGCCCTTATTGTTTCATCAAACGATCTCTGGGAGCACTCCCCATATGTCTCCAATCAGTCACTGACCACTGGACATGTGGTGGTTAATTGAGCGAATTTCAAAGCACAGTCATGATGCTGTTGTCTTTCAGGAGCTGTTGGCCATGAGGACCCAGGGACATGTCAGGGGAGACAAGTCGGAAAGATAAAAATGACATAATCTGCTGCTTGCCTGTCCAGGCTCCTGGGACACAGGGAGCTCATAAAAGTGTGCAGGGCTGCAGAGAGACAGCTGTGCCCAGGAGCAGCTCTTGTGCACAGCACAGCCTGCAGGTGACAGAAGGAGAGGAGAGAAACTGAAGAGAGCTTGCAGGATGTGTGTGGTGTGAGCGGGCTGTGAGCTCACTGCAGGAGCATTGCTCACAGACCATGACAGGGTAAGTCTCACTGCAGACCATGAGCTGCTTTTCATAGAGGGTCAACTTAATTTGGGACATCCCATAGGAGATCTGGATGCAGGCACTGCATGTTTCTTTACTGTGGAAAAAGCCTTCTGCTCCAGCTGAGGGCTTCCATACTGCAGTATGAAATCACAGCCCTGAGGGCTGCATGTCCCAGCACGGCTGCAGGCTGTGCAGCCGGGGCTGCAGGCGGGTGCCCAGGGCTGTCCTGCAGAGCAGGGTCCCTGCTGTGCCCCAGGGGCTGTGTGCCGGGTATGGGACTCTGCCGCCTGCCAGGCTCAGCACTCAGCCTGCCCGGGGAGCTGCCCAGGGTGCTGCAGGGAGACGGGTGGGGGGAAGGAGCCCCCCGGCAGGGCTTGTGCTGCCACAGCTGCTGCCTGGGGCAGGGGATCACAACTCCACTGCACAACGGAATGTTTCTGAGGGCACTTTGCAAGAGGAGAGCCAAGGCAGGGGGTTTCCATTTCCTGTTCTGAGGCAAAGAGGTTTGGAGTCAGAAATCTAAAAGGGGCAATAAGAGTTCTGGGAATTTTTCATCAATCAATTGCTTGTTTTGTGAACACTCACACATTATGTGCTTTCAGTCTCCCCTTTCTCGAAGGATGGAATTATCATCATTTTCTGTAGGCATGAATAATTCACTTATCCTACAAACAGGCAGCATTTTCTAACTGAAACTGAATGCCACAGAAGCTCGGGTAGGGGGCTCTAAGAGCACTTGGGGTAAAGATATGAGACATGAAACAGATGAAAATATCCAGGGAGAAGGCATAAGAAAATAAAAGGAAGGTTAGAGCTCCATATGCTGCTTCTGCTTAAGGAATGCTGAAATACATGAAATTAAATGCAAGTAATGGTGCTAAATGTACACTGTTGTAAGAGAATAAAAACATTTCATATTATAGCAGGAGGAGTGCGTCTGAGAATGGTCTGGACTTGTCATTATCTTCTGCACTCTGAGCAGGACTCCAAGCCCAACAACAGCAGATGTCCAACAGCAGCTCCATCAGCGAGTTCCTCCTGCTGCCGTTGGCAGACACGCGGCAGCTGCAGCTCCTGCACTTCTGGCTCTTCCTGGGCATCTACCTGGCTGCCCTCCTGGGCAACGGCCTCATCAGCACAGCCGTAGCCTGCGACCGCCGCCTGCACACCCCCATGTACTTCTTCCTCCTCAACCTGGCCCTCCTCGACCTGGGCTGCATCTCCACCACTCTCCCCAAAGCCATGGCCAACGCCCTCTGGGACACCAGGGCCATCTCCTACACAGGATGTGCTGCACAGCTCTTTTTCTTTTCCTTCTTCCTCTCAGCAGAGTATTCCCTTCTCACCATCATGTCCTATGACCGCTACGTTGCCATCTGCAAGCCCCTGCACTACGGGACCTTGATGGACAGCAGAGCTTGTGCCACCATGGCAGCAGCTGCCTGGGGCACTGGGGTTCTCTATTCCCTGCTGCACACTGCCAGTACGTTTTCACTGCCTCTCTGCCAAGGCAATGTTGTCAACCAGTTTTTCTGTGAAATCCCACAGATCCTCAAGCTCTCCTGCTCTGGCTCCTACCTCATGGAATTTGTATTTCTCTTTTTTGGTGTCAGTTTAGGCTTTGGTTGCTTTGTTTTCATAGTTGTATCCTATGTGCACATCTTCATGGCTGTGCTGAGGATGCCCTCTGAGCAGGGACGGCACAAAGCCTTCTCCATGTGCCTCCCTCACCTGGCTGTGGTCTCCCTGTTTCTCAGCACTGGTGCTTTTGCCTACCTGAAGCCCCCGTCCATTTCCTCCCCACTCCTGGATCTGACAGTGGCACTTCTGTATGCAGTGGTTCCTCCAACACTAAACCCTATTATCTACAGCATGAGGAACAGGGAGATCAAGCACGCTTTCAGGAAGGTGTTGCAATAAGCACTATTCCAGCTACAATAAAATGCACAACTTCCTCAATAGGATTCCCAGTGGTGGTTCTTTATGTTTTATGCATCTTTGTCTGTTTGATTATGTGTGATATAGGAATGTGCAAAAAAAAATGTTATTGAACTTATAAATAAAAATGTATTTAAATTCTTTCCTACCTAATTTCCATTTTCTCACTCCAAGAACTCATGTAAACATGGAACCAGATTCCCTGTTTATGTTATAAGATACCTAAAAAGCTTTCAAAATAGACTTACTTAGATTTTCTTTCTTCCTACTTTGCCTGGATTTGGGGAGGTACAGCCACAGACAGCAGCTCAACGTGCTCTTTTCATTCATGTGCTCTTACCAGTGCTGCAGTGCTCTTGAGTCCTCTCATTTGTGCAGTCCTGAAGGTCTTGTGTGTCTCACAACAGTCCTGTTGCCTCTACAGCAGCAATCCAGGGCTGCAGTCAGTAGCCGGCAATATGAACAGGTCTGTCAGAGCTGGTCTCCTTGCTGGCACTGCCATAACAAGAGGGCCCCTTTAGAGCAGGACCAGAGAACTGGAGGGAGGCCTCTTCCAAAGCTGGTGTAAGGAATATACCTCAGGAGCTGCTCCCTGAGAAAACCTTGAGATCTTCAGGTGCTCTTCACTGTGTGACCAGATCAGATTGAATAGTCCCAAGGAGATCCGTAAGCATCTCAAGGCAGTGCTGTGGTTTAAGGTTTATGGGTTGAGACAAAGAGAAAAAGAAAAGGATAATAATTATGACAAATGTATTTATACATATATAATATATTTAGTGTATTTTCACACATATACAACATATGCAGTTGCAAACATATATGAACTAATCCCTATGCGCATCTGTCTGCAAGTCCAGGATTAGTTGCAGGGGTTTTAACAGCCACAGGGTTCACTGTAGGAGCTGAAGTGGCTGTTGGGCTGTTGCAGGAGTTGAAGTGACCTCAGAGTTCATTGCCAGAGCTGGAACCACCACAGGACCTGTGACTATGTTGGAGCAGCCACTGGGCTCATTGGAGGGGTTGGAGCCACCGCAGGGCTGTACTTCCTCCCTTGGGAGGAATTTGTACCATTTTCTTATTACCATACTTGGAACAGCTACAGGACCCGTAGCAGGAGTAACTGCAGAGCTCATTATGAGGGGTGGAGTGACAGAGGGATCTGCCCAGAGCTTGGAGCAACTGCAGGACGTGTAGCAAAACCTTGGAGCTGCTGCATGGTCTGTGCCAGGAGTTGCAGAGGCTGCAGCACTGTCAGCAGATCCAGCTCTCTGGATCTGGCACACTGCAGTCATTTGTGCCTCTTGGGGGTTACCAGTGCCACAGCAGACCTGCCCCCAATATTCTACCAGTTTATCAGGATCCTGCAGTTGCTCGGAGATGAAGTTCCAAAGCCCTGGGGGTGCCCACCACTCCAGGCAGCTGCCCAGACCGTCCCACACCCTCTGCCATGCAGAGCCTTCTCACCTTGGGGCAGATCTCTCACTGATATTCCTGAATAATTGTTTAACCTCAATCATAGATTCATAGAATCACCAAGGTTGGTAAAGGCCTGAAAGATCATCCAGTCCAACCGTTCACCTATTACCTATAGCTCCCACTAAACCATGTCCCTCAACACAATATCCAGTACACCCCCGGACTCACAGAGGCGACAATGTAAATTGTGTAATTCCTAATCATATGGACAATATTACTTCCAAAACCCAAAGATGACCGCAGAGCTGAATGTGCACAAAACTTCACTTTGTCAGCTGCCAATTTTATCGTGGTACAAACTGAGGTCAAACAGCATAGCAAAATAAATACCCTAATGCAGCATCCAAGCACCAAGTAAGGAGCTGTGCAGTGAAGCTTCATGAGAAGACTCAACAAGCTCCACACATAGGGAGCACATCCACACATATCAGCACCATGGCCTGCACTTCTCCAGCTCCCACAAAGCCCTGTCCGCTCTGGACAGATGTGCTGCTATCTCAACCCTTGGAGCCTCACATCAGGCACCAAAATGACAGTGGTTGTTGAACCCAACATGTGGCTCAGCAGCACACAGTGCTTTGTGCACTGCCCAATTCCCAGTGGGATGGGGATGAGAACTGGGAAAAAGAGTACAACTTCTGGGATGTAACAAAGCAGTTTACTAAGAGAGATAAAAGAAGTGGAGTAATAGTTATCACTATATATCCGTTGATATGGAATTGTATGTAACAACTGATGCACAAGCACTTGCTCAGCACCACCAGACTGATGCTCAGCTGGACCCTGGGCAGTGAAGAGACTGAGATGAACTCCCACCCCTTTCAATACAATTTCTGCTTGCTGTCAGCTGATAGAGAACGTCCCTTTGGCCACTATCAGTCAGCTGTCCTCACTCTGTTCCCTCCCAGCTCCATGTGCCCTCCACTGACCATGGCCTTGGCTCTGTACAACACTGCTTAGCAGCAGCTGTAAACATCAGAGTGTTATCAATGGTTTTCTCCTAGAACCAAAACACTGCACCACAGCAGACAGTCTGAAGAAAACAATTCCATTCCAGCTGTATCTCAGATTCCTGCCTGTCCCCTCTTCTTGTTCTTCCTGATCAGGAAGCAAGGAACAGAATCTGCCGCTCTCCTCTCTGAGCCCTTTCCATCAGTTCTCAGCTGGCTCCTCTGCCATCCCCAGGCAGAGCTCAGTGCCCTCTCATGGATGGCAGCAGCCTTTTCTCTTCTTCCTTGCCCATCCGTCATGCAGAATCTGTACCCCATTTGCTACAGTACAGAGCTGAGAATCAACCCACCATGTCTCTGTGAACCAAACAAGACCCTAGGCCTGCAAAGGCACAGAGATTTGGAGTTCGCTGAGTGAATGTTTGTGGTCCTCTCATTAGTGTAACGACTCTTCAGAAAGGATCCCCTTCCAGAAGCATGTTTTGATTTTGCCTGGCTGGGCCTTGCATCTACACCGTGCTACTGGTGTTCAGAAGATGGCACACAGGTACGAGACCCATTGTGGGGCTCACAGTTGTCCAGTGAACATTGTCACTACCCAGGGCATGTCTTTCCTAAAGGTCCTCAGTGGCATTTGCCAGCTGGCTGGGGGTGTGCTGGAGACCCCAGGGAACTGCCATTCTGTTGTAATACAAGAAGAATTTTACAGAGCAGCAGCCATGGATCAAGATAAGCACTTTACAGAGCAGCAGCTGCAGAGCAGGATAAACAGCATGAGAACCAAGGACACCTCTAGCAAAAGAGTGAAAGGCTCGTGGCTTTGAAGCGGGGTTTTAGGGTTCTTATTGCAGAAGCTTTCTTCCAATTAGTACGTGTGATTTTTGAACACCCTTGTTTGTTTGCTATAAAAGTACGGCTCTTCAGGCAATAGATGGACACAGCTATATTTAACTATATTGGTGTGTGGTTGTTTGTCCTAGAACGCTGACTTTTGCCTTCAGGTTCGCCAACACATGGGGGCCCGCAATGTCATGGGATTTAACTCTTGAACACCTGTGGGATCCCGAGAAACTAAGCCAGTATTTGAGTCAGGGATGGCGCAGCCTAGATAGATCTAAGGGGGTATGACTTATTTGGGGCTTGGCTTGTGCTTACCGTGCTCTATATAACACTGTTCCGAAAAGAGAGAATTTCTGAGCTGAGGTTCTAGCCAAAAAGGGAAATCCCCAAGTCAATTTTGATCAGTCACAGGAGGCACCAGTAACAATATCAGTTGCCCTTGTGGAAGGCAAGAAATGGAAATGGGTGTCCTCACGTCTAGAACGGAAAAAAGAAGTGGAGGAGGAGGCAACAGAAGATCCAGGTGACAGGTCTGGATAAGTACCGAGAAAGGAAAAAGGAAAAGTGTCATGAAGAAGAGAGTGATGAGGAGGAAATCTCTGTTACTGTTTGTCGATCCCTGAAGATGACTGAAATCGAAGGCGTAAGAAAGGAGTTCACACGGCACCAGAATGAATCTCTTGTTACCTGGTTGCTTCGCTGTTGGGACAGCTGGGACGGTAGCTTGTTGTGATGTGACAGGCCCTTCCCCATATTCTGGAAGAATCTTAGTGTAATACAGTGGGTGTAGACAAAAAGGCGTAGGTTATATAAGGATGTGTCTGTTTCAATAAATCGCCATTTTGCCACTTCATCTCCTTGGTGTCACTTGGTAATTGGCCTAGCTGCTGCTTCAGTTGAAGGCGAGAGATCGTAAAGAAATTAACGACCATAAAGCCTTCATGTGTATCATTAAAATTCTCAGCTATTAGACACAAGCGCTTTCCAGATTGAGCAAGGAACAACAGTAAATTGCACTGTGTGTTTCCTTGTGGTGTTACCTACGTGACCACAGAGAAGACACGAGGAAGTGGCATGACCAGCCTACTCCTGTACTATGAGCACGGGTGAGGGAACTACAAAACAGTCCAACCACCAGTACGGCTGCTCCAGTTATCACAGGTAACCAATAGAGGGGCCCTGCCCTCATTCAAGGGAGTGGAAGGGATAATAGAGTTTATTGGACTGTGTGGATTTGATGGCCTAGCACATCAGAACCACAGAAATATAAGGCACTGGTGGATACTGGTGCACAGTGCACCCTAATGCCCTCCAGTCATGAAGGGACAGAATCAATCCATATTTCTGGATATCTCTCAAGAATTGACTGTGTTGGAGGCTGAAATAAGCCTCACTGGTAAAGACTGGAAAAAACATCCTATGTGAGTGGTATTGAGGATACCTCAGAAGAGGGCATTTCAAGGATACTAAGGGGTATCACTGGGCCTTTGGAATCGCTGCTGTAGATATGGACAACATTAAGCAGCTGTCTGTTTTGCCTGGCCTGTCAGAGGACCCGTCTGTTGTGAGGCTGCTACGAGTAAAAATAAAAGAGCAGCAGGTACCGATTGCTACAAAGACAGTGCACAGACGGCAGTATCGCACCAACAGGGATTCCTTGCTCCCCATTCATGATTTGATTCGCCAGTTGGAGAATCAGGGAGTGATCAGTAAAACTCACTCACCTTTTAACAGCTCCATATGGCCAGTGCGTAAAGCCAGTGGAGAATGGAGGCTGACAGTAGACTACCGTGGCCTGAATGAGGTCACACCCCCACTGAGTGCTGCTGTGCTGGAGAGCAAATAATTCAAATTCTTCTATGAGCCAGTTTTGCTATTAAGTGAAGCAAAGTAAAAGGGCCTGCCCAGGAAATTCAGTTCTTAGGTATAAAGTGGCAGGATGGATGTCATCACATCCCAACAGTGATTGACAAAATCACTGCCATGTCTCCACCAACTAGCAAGAAAGAGACACAATCTTTCCTGGGTGCAGTGGGCTTTTGGAGGATGCACATTCCAAACTACAGCCTCATTGTAAGCCCCCTTTATCAGGTGATGCAGAAGAAGAATGATTTTGCATAGGGCCCAGAGCAGCAGCAGGCTTTTGAACAGATTAAACAGGAGATAGCCTGTGCCATGGACCTGGGGCCAGTACGGACTGGACAGGATGTAAAGAACATCCTCTATACTGCTGCTGGAGAGAAAGGTCCCACTTGGAGTTTGTGGCAAAGAGCCTCAGGAGGGACCCAAGGCCGACCCCTGGGATTCTGGAGCTGAGCGTACAAGGGGTCTGAAGAGTGCTACACTCCAACTGAGAAGGAGATCTTAGCCGCGTATGAGGGGGCTCGGGCTGCTTCCGAAGTAGCTGGTACTGAAATGCAGCTCTTTCTGGCACCTCGACTGTCAATGATGAACCGGATGTTGAAAGGGGAGGTTCTCTCCACCCATCATGCTACCGATGCCACCTGGAGCAAGTGGATTGCACTGATTAGACAACAAGCGCGGATGGGGAACCTCAATCGTCCAGGAATTTTAGAAGTGATCATGAACTGGACTGAAGATAAAAAGTTTGGAACATCACCAGGAGAAGAGGTGTCATGTGCTAAAGCGGCCCCACCATACATCGAACTACCAGAAAATGAAAAGAAATATGCTCTTTTCACTGATGGATCATTTCATATTGTAGGGAAGCATCGGAGATGGAAAGCTGCTGTTTGGAGCCCCACACGACAGGTCGCAGAGGCCACTGAAGGTAAAGGAGAATCAAGTCAGTTTGCAGAGGTAAAAGCTGTCCAGCTGACCTTAGATGTGGCTGAACGGGAGAGGTGGCCAATGCTTTATCTTTATACTGACTCATGGATGGTGGCAAATGCCTTATGGGGGTTGTTACAGCAGTGGGAACAAAATAACTGGCAACGGAGGTGTAAACCTATTTGGGCTGCTGAACTGTAGAAAAACATAACTGCTCAAAAAAAAGATATGATTGTAAAGGTGTGTCACGTGGATGCACACTTGCCCAAGAGTCGGGCTATTGCAGAACAACAAAACAACCATCAGGTAGGTCGAGCTGCCAGAATTGAGGTGGCTCAAATAGACTTGGACTGGCAGAACAAGAGTGAATTATTTCAAGCTTGATGGTTCCATGAGACCTCAGGCCATCAAGGAATGGACATAACATATAATTGGGCTAGAGACTGAGGGGTGGACTTAACTATGGATGCTATTGCACTGGTTATTCATGACTGTGAATCATGTGCCATAATTAAACAAGCCAAGAATATGAAGCCTCTCTGGGGGGAAGGCCAAGGCAAAAGTATAAATATGGGGAGGAGTGACAGGTGAATGATGTCACCTTGCCAGGATCTCATAATGAGCTTACCATGGTGGAAGCAACCACTGGGTGGCTTGAAACATACGCAGTACCCCATGCTACTGCCAGAAACACAATATTGGGTTGTTAGAAACAAGTCCTATAGAGACATGACACCTCAGAAAGAACTGAGTCTCATAATGGGACACATTTCAAAAATTCCCTTAATAAATACTTGGGCCAAAGTTCATGGCATTGAGTGGATTTATCATATCCCCTACCATGCACCAGCTTCTGGTAAAATTAAAAGATACAATGGGGTGTTGAAAACTATGTTGAAAGCAATGGGTGGTGGAACACTGAAGCACTGGGAAAAGCATTTGCATGTGGTGCAAGGATGCTGTTAAAGTTCATATCCCACATGTGCCCTGTGTCTCATCACAGGATGTGGGGTGTGAGAAGGGCCCAGTCTGAACAAGCAGTCAATCCCAGTGAAACTCTGAACTTCAGATCTCTCAGTTCCAGTGCCCTCCTGTGCACACTCTCCCATAGTTTGATGTTCTTTATGTTCTGCATTGCCCAGAAGTGCACCCAGTGCTCCAGGTGAGGCAGTAGCAATGCAGAGCAAAGAGGGACAAACCTTTCTCCCACCCAGCTGGCAATAAATTGCTTGATGCACTTTAGGGGACTGTTGGCCTTCTTGGCTGGCTGGGCACACTGCTGACTCACTTAAAATTTTATGTTGAGCAGGACCCCCAATCCTTTTCAGTCAGACGTCTCTCATGTGTCCAATATACAGACAGTGTTTATGTCCAGGGTTGCCCATACCCAGGTGCACAATCAGGCACTTGTTCTTGTTATACTTTATGCACTTGGTGCTTAGTACCAACTGGTACCCACTTCTCTTACTTGTCCACATCTCTCTGCAAGTCCTCTCCACCCTCAGTGGAGGCAACAACACCTCCTCATCTGGTCTCATCAGCAAACTTGCTCAGAACATCTTCTAGTCCTGCATGCAAGTCATCTGCATAAACATGAAAGGAAAGTGGCCCTAAAATGGAACCCTGGGGAGCTCTGACAGTGACCATCTACCAGCCCAATGGAACCCACGGACTATAATCCTTTGGGACAGAACTACTGGCCAACTGCTCACCCACCACTGCTGGTGAACCTGAAAGGCAAAATGTCAGCGTGCTGGGTCAAACAGAGAAACACCAATATAGTTACATATAGCTGCATCAATTTATTGCCCGAAAGCCAGACTTTTATAGGAGACAGACAAGGGTGTCCAAAAATCACACACGCTAGTTGGAGGAAAGCTACTGCAATAACAACCCTATAACCCCCCTTCAAAGCCACGAGCCATTCATTCTTTTCCTAGAGATGTCCTTTGTTCTCATGCTGTTTATCCTGCTCCGCAGCTGCTGCTCTGTGAACTCCTTATCTCAATCCATGGCTGCTGCTCTGTAAAATTCTTCTTGTATTACAACACACCACGTTCTGTTTCTGTCTAGCTGTATGCAGGAATTTCTGTCCAGAAGGGTGCTGGAGAAATAGTATCAAAAGCTCTACTGAAATCCTCAAGGATTACATCAACTGCCTTCCCTTGTTCAGCTCAACGGATAAAGGTGTCATAAAAAGACCTGAAATTAAATAGGACCTTCCCCTCTGTATCTTGTGTTGTCTGTGACCTGTCCTTCAGTTGTTTTTCCATAACTCCCACCATCATTTTCTCCATAATTTTACCAAGCACTGTAGTGAGACTGACAGGTCCATAGTTGCCCGTGTCATCTTTCTTGCTCTTCCTTACAATGAGACAACATTTGCCAGCTTCCTGTCAACAGGTATGACCCTAGATTTATTAGATGCCATTGAAATGCGAGCCCAGAGCATGCTAAAGTGTCATCAGTGCAAGAACGTAGATGTGCCATAGCTTTGCAATGCCTTGAAATCCAGACTATGCCACAGATGGAGCAGAGAGGAAGATCTGCCTCTTCTGTTCTGAGCTCATCCTTTTGATAAGCTGAATATCACTACATACTCCATGGGGTCAGGTGCAAAAGACACAATGGGTGCCCTAAGCACGTGGCTGAGGTGGTATTTAGGATGGCCAAGAATACCTCCCTTCTGGCCCTCAGCTGATGCTCCAGAAGGAGGTGTCTATCTCATAGATTTTCCGTCACAGTTTACAAGCACTAGCACAAAACTAGGATCACCCAAGGCATCTTGGGCATCACTGAGAGACTGTGTATGAGTAGTGCAGTCCCTGTGGAATAAAAACCAAGGATTCAGATGAGGGACTCACACACAGACACCTCACTGTGCACATCTGAACTCAGCTAGGTGAACTTGTAGCTCCTGTGGTTCTTTGAAAAACTGATCCCAATTCAGCCCCAGGGTTTCCATCTGAGGATGACATGCCTAACGCTAGAATAAGGATGGGATGGTCTGTTGATAACAGGACAAATGGAAACGGATTTAAATTAAAAAGGGGAGACATAGGTTAGATGTGAGGAACCTATATTTTTACACAGCAACACTGGAAAAAGTTGCCCTCAGAGGCTGTGCATGCCCAATGGATGGGATCCTGGGTTTACTCTGGGTTTACCCTCACGTCAGTCCATGTTTCTACTCATACTTTTGTCTAGGTGAACTCTCACTTTACTCAAGGTTTTACTCACAGTTTACCATCAGGGAGTGTGATCGGGAGATGGGCTGGTGGAGTGACTTGCTGGCATCCCCGAGGGAAGGCTGCCAGGCAGATACCCCCAGAAAAGTGGTTGACTCCCTGCCCTGTCACAGTCAGACAGACCTGACTGATGAGAAGGGTTGGAAGAGAGTCCCAACTCAACATCACAGGAGCTCCCCCATGCCTGCCTAGCCCTCGACCCCTGATCCATCTAAGCAACAGGTTTGACACTCTGAAATCTGAAGGAGATAAGAATGGGGAGGCAATGGAGGATCTGCCTAGGAGGAAACCTAATGCAAGGCAGTCACTACCAAGCCTTGTGACTTCCTCTGCCATGAAAGAAAGAAGGGTGGCCGTGGTGGGTGACTCCCTTCTCAGAGGAATAGAGGGCCCCATTTGCAGACTGGACCCCAGTTGTCAGTAAGTCTGCTGCCTTCTTGGTTTCAGGTCAGGGACATAATGAGGAAACTCCCAATGCTGGTTAGGTCCACTGATTATTTTCCACTACTCATAGTTTAGGTGGGCAGTGATGAAATTTCTTAGATAAGACTACAAACTATAAAAAGAGATTTCAGGAATTTAGGCCATTTAGTTCACAAAGTGGGAGATCAAGTGATTTTTTGTTCTATACCTTCAGTGGCAGTGAGGGACACAGAGCAGGCTTGGAAAGCAAAGCAATGAACAGTTGTCTCAGAGGTTGGTACTGAGCCAGAAACTTTGAGTTCTTTGATCACAGGACAGTTTACTTGGCCCATGGTCTGTTATCCATGAATGGAACCCAACTGTCTCAAAGGGGGAAGTGAATCCTAGCATAGACGGTAGCGGGGCTTATCGAAAGAGCTTTAAACTAGCTACGATGGGGGAGTGGACAAAACAGGGCTTACCAGAGATAAGCCTAGGGAAATGCTGTTTGAGCTGGGAGAGAGGCAGATGCCTCAGCTGAAGTGCGTCTACACCAACGCACGCAGCTTGGTCAACAAGCAAGAGGAGCTGGAAGCAACTGTGCATCTGACAAACCATGACCTAGTTGCTATTACCGACCCATGGTGGGACCACTGCCATGACTGGAGTGCTGTGATGGATGGTTACAAGCTCTTCAGAAGGGATAGAGGAGGAAGGAAGGGTGGTGGTGTGGCCCTTTATATTAAAGAGAGTTTTGATGTTGAAGAGCTTGGGCTTCAGAATGAAGTGCATGTTTGCAAGGATCGGGGGAAAGGCCTGTAAGTGTGACATCTTGCTAAAGGTTTCTTATAGACCGCCTAATTGATGGGTGAGGCATTCTATGAGCAGCTTACTGAAGTCGCAAGATTGCCAGCACTCATTTTCTTGGGAGACTACAACTTCTCTGATATATGCTGGGAATATAATAAATAGCAGAGGAATCAGTCCAAGAGGTTTATAGATTGCATGCAAGACAGCTTCCTTACACAGCTGGTATGAAGTCCTACCAGGGGTGGTTCCTTGCTAGACCTGCTCTTCACTAACAGTGAAGGACTGGTAGGAGTTGAGAAGGTTGGGGACTGTCTTGGGCAGAGTGGCCATGAAATGGTAGAATTCTCTATTCTTGGAGATGTCAGAAGGGTGACTAGCAAAACTACTATCCTGAACTTCTAGAGGGCGGACTTTGACCTGTTCAGGACACTTGTAGCACAGGTCCCTTGGGAGTCGCTCCTTATGGGTAAAGGGGTCCAGGAAGCCTGGACACTCCTCAAGATGGAAATCTTAAAGGCACGAGATCAGGCTGTCCCTGAATGCCATAAGGTGAGCCATAGGGGAAGAAGACCAGTGCAGATGAACTGGGAAAAACTATTGAGACTCAGGAAGAAAAAGAGAATCTCCGTCCTCTGGAAGAAGGGGCTGGGTACTTGGGGAGATTACAAGGAAGTTGCTAAGGCATGCAGGGAGGAAGTTAGGAAGGCACATTAATTCCCTGTCCCTTAATCCATGCCCAGAGCTTCTCAGCCATGTCACTGCCAACTGTAAGCTCCATGCAGAGTTCAAGTGGGACACAGAGGGCACAGCCTTCTGCTGGGTGGATGCAAGTGTTGGTGGAACCAGATGGGACAAAGCCCTCCCACCATGCCCTCCTGGGAAAATGGCCACCCCAAGAATGGCAGTCTGCCTCCTCCATGACCCCATCTGAAATGCTCCTGCACTGATTGATTATAGGGCTTTAAACCAGGTCCAAATGGGGAAGGGTGGGGAATTGGATGTGACAGAGAAGGGCTGAGGGATATTGTTGCTGTTGGAGATTGAATGGAAAGCCTCTGAGTTGTTCTATAGGATTGTGTGAGGATTCCTCAGAGAAAGTCTTGTTGCCAATACCCCGTCCTAAATCTTACTGTGTACCCTCTGGGGGTAACCCCAACCTACTGCTGCCCTAAAGTGCCTGTAGACCAGTGCGGGTAGCATGGGAAATAAACGGGACAAATCAAGAGAAAACCACAGAGCTTTTCCTTTCATGCAGGCTGCTGATTCTGAGCAAGGCCCTGAACATCAGTACCACAGTGTAGATGCAAGACCCAGACAGGCTAAATCAAAGCATGCTTCTGGAAGGGGATGCTTTCTGAAGAATCCTTACACTAATGAGAGGACCACAAACATTCACTCAGCGAACTCCAAATCTCTGTGCCTTTGCAGGCCTAGGGTCTTGTTTGGTTCACAGAGACACGGTGGGTTGATTCTCAGCTCTGTACTGTAGCAAATGGGGTACAGATCCTGCATGACGGATGGGCAAGGAAGAAGAGAAAAGGCTGCTGCCATCCATGAGAGGGCACTGAGCTCTGCCTGGGGATGGCAGAGGAGCCAGCTGAGAACTGATGGAAAGGGCTCAGAGAGGAGAGCGGCAGATTCTGTTCCTTGCTTCCTGATCAGGAAGAACAAGAAGAGGGGACAGGCAGGAATCTGAGTTACAGCTGGGATGGAATTGTTTTCTTCAGACTGTCTGCTGTGGTGCAGTGTTTTGGTTCTAGGAGAAAACCATTGATAACACTCTGATGTTTACAGCTGCTGCTAAGCAGTGTTGTACAGAGCCAAGGCCATGGTCAGTGGAGGGCACATGGAGCTGGGAGGGAACAGAGTGAGGACAGCTGACTGATAGTGGCCAAAGGGACGTTCTCTATCAGCTGACAGCAAGCAGAAATTGTATTGAAAGGGGTGGGAGTTCATCTCAGTCTCTTCACTGCTCAGGGCCCAGCTGAGCATCAGTCTGGTGGTGCTGAGCAAGTGCTTGTGCATCAGTTGTTACATACGATTCTATATCAACGGATATATAGTGATTACTATTACTCCTCTCCTTTTATCTCTCTTAGTAAACTGCTTTGTTACAACCCAGAAGTTGTACTCTTTTTCCCAGTTCTCATCCCCATCCCACTGGGAATGGGGCAGTGCACAAAGCACTGTGAGCTGCTGAGCCACATGTTGGGTTCAACAACCACAGTCATTTTGGTGCCTGATGTGAGGCTCCAAGGGTTGTGGTAACAGCACATCTGTCCAGAGTGGACAGGGCTTTGTGGGAGTTGGAGATGTGCAGGCCATGGTGCTGATAGTTTCCCTATTTGTGAAGCTTGCTGAGTCTTCTCATGAAGCTGCATTTCACAGCTCCTTGCTTGCTGCTTGTTTTCCCTGCTGCATCATTTGTCAACTCTGGATGCTGGATTAGGGTATTTATTTTGCTATGCTGTTTGACCTTGGTTTGTACCACGATAAAATTGGCAAAGTGAAGTTTTGTGCACATTCAGCTCTTTGGACATCTTTGGGTTTTGGAAGTAATATTGTTGGTATGATTAGGAATTACACATTTTACACTGTCGTCTCTGGGAGACCAGGGGTATTCAAGGAGAGACTGGATATTGTGTTGAGGGACATGGTTAAGTGGGAGCTATTGGTAATAGGTGAACGGTTGGATTGGATGATCTTTCAGGCCTTTTCCAGCCTTGGTGATTCTATGATTCTAGGATTGAGGTTAAACAATTATTCAGGAATATCAGTGAGAGATCTGCCCCAAGGTGAGAAGGCTCTGCATGGCAGGGGGTGTGGGACAGTCTGGGCAGCTGCCTGGAGTGGTGGGCACCCCCAGGGCTTTGGAACTTCATCTCCGAGCAACTGCAGGATCCTGAGAAACTGGTAGAATATTGGAGACAGGTCTGCTGTGGCACTGGTAATCCTAAAAAGGCCCAAATGACTGCAGTGTGCCAGGGCCTGGCCCACACCTACTGAGCTGTGTTCAACACTATTCAGCATCTTCAAGGGGAAGAGAGCTGGATCTGCTGACATTGCTGCAGCCTCTGCAACTCCTGGCACAGTCCCTGCAATAGCTCCAAGTTTTTGCTACACATCCTGCAGTTGCTCCAAGCTCTGGACAGATCCCACTGTCACTCCACCCCTCATAAGGAGCTCTGCGGTCACTTATGCTACAGGTCCTGTAGCTGTTCCAAGTATTGAGATAAGAAAATTAAGCAAACCACTGAGTGCTGCTGTAGAGACGACGGGACTGCTGTGAGACACACAAGACCTTCAGGCCTGTAGAAATGAGAGGACTCGAATCCTCTGTGCACTGTATCAGTGTAAAGAGAGGAGGAATGAAAAGAACTAGTTGTGCTTCTATCTGTGGCTGTACCTTCCCCAAATCCAGACAAAGTTGGATAAGAGAAGAGCTAAGGAAAAGCGTATTTTGAATGCTATTTATTTATCTCTTAACCTATTCGGGGAATCTGGTTCCATGTTTACATGAGCTCTTGGAGTGAGAAAATGGATAGTAGGTGTGAAAGAAGTGAAACAAATTTTTATTTATAAGTTCAATAACATTTTTTTGCACGTTGCTATATCTCACATAATCAATCAATCAAAGATGCATAAAAGATGAAGAACCATCACTGGGAATCATGCGATGAAGATGTGCACTTTATTGAAGCGGGAATAGTGAGTATTGCAACACCTTCCTGAGAGCGTGCTTGATCTCCCTGTTCCTCATGCTGTAGATAATAGGGTTCAGTGTTGGAGGAACCACTGAGTACAGAAGTGCCACTGTCAGATCCAGGAGTGGGGAGGGAATGGAGGGGGGCTTCAGGTAGGCAAAAGCACCAGTGCTGAGAAACAGGGAGACCACGGCCAGGTGAGGGAGGCACGTGGAGAAGGCTTTGCGCCGTCCCTGCTCAGAGGGCATCCTCAGCACAGCCACGAAGATCTGCACATAGGACACAACTATGAAAACATAGCAGCCTACGTCTAAACTGATAGTAAAAATGAGAAACACAACTTCCCTGAGATTTGATTCTGAGCAGGAGAGCTTGAGGATCTGGGGAATTTCACAGAAAAACTGGTTGACAACATTGCCTTGGCAGAGAGGCAGTGAAAACGTACTGGCAGTGTGCAGCAGGGAATTGAGAACCCCAGTGCCCCAGGCAGCTGCTGCCATGGTGGCACAAGCTCTGCTGTCCATCAAGGTCCCGTAGTGCAGGGGCTTGCAGATGGCAACATAGCGGTCATAGGACATGATGGTGAGAAGGGAATACTCTGCTGAGAGGAAGAAGGTAAAGAAAAAGAGCTGTGCAGCACATCCTGTGTAGGAGATGGCCCTGTTGTCCCAGAGGGCGTTGGCCATGGCTTTGGGGAGAGTGGTGGAGATGCTGCCCAGGTTGAGGAGGGCCAGGTTGAGGAGGAAGAAGTACATGGGGGTGTGCAGGCGGCGGTCGCAGGCTACGGCTGTGCTGATGAGGCCGTTGCCCAGGAGGGCAGCCAGGTAGATGCCCAGGAAGAGCCAGAAGTGCAGGAGCTGCAGCTGCCGCGTGTCTGCCAACGGCAGCAGGAGGAACTCACTGATGGAGCTGCTGTTGGGCATCTGCTGTTGTTGGGCTTGGAGTCCTGCTCAGAGTGCAGAAGATAATGACAAGTCCAGACCATTCTCAGAGGCACTACTCCTGCTATACTATGAAATGTTTTAATTCTCCTACAACAGTGTACATTTAGCACCATTACTTGCATTTAATTTCATGTAGATCAGCATTCCTTAAGCAGAAGCAGCATATGGAGCTCTAACCTTCCTCTTATTTTCTTATCCCTTCTCCCTGGATATTTTCATCTGTTTCATGTCTCATATCTTTACCCCAAGTGCTCTTAGAGCCCCCTACCCGAGCTTCTGTGGCATTCAGTTTCAGTTAGAAAATGCTGCCTGTTTGTAGGATAAGTGAATTATTCATGCCTACAGAAAATGAAGATAATTCCATCCTTCGAGAAAGGGGAGACTGAAAGCACATCATGTGTGAGTGTTCACAAAACAAGCAATTGATTGATGAAAAATTCTCAGAACTCTTATTGCCCCTTTTAGATTTCTGACTCCAAACCTCTTTGCCTCAGAACAGGAAATGGAAACCCCCTGCCTTGGCTCTCCTCTTGCAAAGTGCCCTCAGAAACATTCAGTTGTGCAGTGGAGCTGTGATCCCCTGCCCCAGGCAGCAGCTGTGGCAGCACAAACCCTGCCGGGGGCTCCTTACCCCACACGTCTCCCCGCAGCGCCCTGGGCAGCTCCCCGGGCAGGCTGAGTGCTGAGCCTGGCAGGCGGCAGAGTCCCATACCCGGCACACAGCCCCTGGGGCACAGCAGGGACCCTGCTCTGCAGGACAGCCCTGGGCACCCGCCTGCAGCCCCGGCTGCACAGCCTGCAGCCGTGCTGGGACATGCAGCCCTCAGGGCTGTGATTTCATACTGCAGTATGGAAGCCCTCAGCTGGAGCAGAAGGCTTTTTCCACAGTAAAGAAACATGCAGTGCCTGCATCCAGATCTCCTATGGGATGTCCCAAATTAAGTTGACCCTCTATGAAAAGCAGCTCATGGTCTGCAGTGAGACTTACCCTGTCATGGTCTGTGAGCAATGCTCCTGCAGTGAGCTCACAGCCCGCTCACACCACACACATCCTGCAAGCTCTCTTAAGTTTCTCTCCTCTCCTTCTGTCACCTGCAGGCTGTGCTGTGCACAAGAGCTGCTCCTGGGCACAGCTGTCTCTCTGCAGCCCTGCACACTTTTATGAGCTCCCTGTGTCCCAGGAGCCTGGACAGGCAAGCAGCAGATTATGTCATTTTTATCTTTCCGACTTGTCTCCCCTGACATGTCCCTGGACATGTCCCTGACATGTCCCCTGACAACAGCATCATGACTGTGCTTTGAAATTCGCTCAATTAACCACCACATGTCCAGTGGTCAGTGACTGATTGGAGACATATGGGGAGTGCTCCCAGAGATCGTTTGATGAAACAATAAGGGCAACCAGACAAGGAAGGCGAGGTTTGGACTTTCCCTGTGCAGGGCAGTGATCCAGCTGAGGCAGCGCAGGAGTCTCATCCCTTGACAGAAATCCTGGAGCTGAAATGGGATTCAGCTCCCCACAGAACCACAGGAGCTGGGATTTCTCTGGTTCAGTTCAGAAGAGCACAAGGAGTTGCCTGCATGTGAGCTCCTGCTCTGAGTCCTCGGTCCTTCAGCTGGGAGGCAGCAGCTCACACACAGACACTGGGTGATGCCCAAGGTGCCTGGGCTGCTCCTGATGTTTGCAAGTGCTTGTAAACCGTGTGGGAAATCCCTGAGATAGACACCTCCTTCCTGGGCATCAGCTGAGGGCCAGAGAGGGGATAGCACCGGCTGTCCGGTGAATTCACTCACAGCTACAAGAGCAGCACAGGGCCTTCTGGAAAGCCATGCCCATGGTGTGTCCGTGCTGCTACGTCACCTCCAAGACCCACGATCGGTCTAATGTTTGTGTGCCACCTTCTGCACACTGATTCTATAGATGAGCTATCCAGTCAGGCAATGTCCAGTGATGCTTTTCAATTAGGATATTTACTTCTGTGCTTTTGCACTAATGCAAACACCAACACACAAGAAGCTAGAAATCTTGGTAGAGCTGCAGGCCTGAGCTCCTGTTTGGACCATGGGGACACAGTTTAATGGTTTCCACAACTGCACTGTAGCACAAGGGGGATACCGAGTCTTTAGGATGGATGGGCGAGGAGACAAAGAAGGGCGACTGCCCTCTGTGAGAGTGCACTGAGCTCTGCCTGGGGATGGAAGAGCAGACAGGTCAGAGCTAATGGAAATGGCAAACAGAGGAGACCATCAGTGTCTTTTCCTGTCTTCCTGATCAGGGAGAGTAAATGGAAGGTGCCCTCTGCAGACAGATGGGAATCTGATGTTGTCTGTCCCTTGTCCCATTTGGTGGCCTTTGTCACTCCATTATCTGTGGCAGGGACAGCACAGCAGGGCATGTGGCATCCAGCAGATCCATGGAGAGCACAGATGGCAGCTTCTTGACCAAGCAGTGGAGGAACCAAAGAGGAGAGGTGCTCTGCTGGATCTCATACTCTCCGGCATGGAAGGACTTGTGGGAACTGTGAAGGTCAAAGGGGCATCAGGCCATGTGCAAGATGCAAATGTATCTCTTTTAATTTATTTATTTATTTTGAGGCTGTAAGCTTAATAGTTGATCATAAATGTCAATAAAACTGAAACAAATAATTGAAGACAAAGATGGAAATCAATGAAAATGTGTTAACCCTTCTCAACATGAAAAATTCTCATGAGTCTTGTTCCATTTTAAGTTGTAAATATGAATCTTTGAGGTGATTTGATGTCTTTTTTTTTCTTTTACTGAAACTACAATGTTTTCCAGAACTGTGTTCGCTGGACACAAATGCCTTCAGGTTCAGAGACACAGACAGCGGTGCCAGTGCCAATGCCCTGTGACTGTAGCCTGGTGCCCAGCACTACTCTTCCCTGCTGCCTATTTGATGTGCCTCATCCTCCAAGTTTTTTCAGCTCTCCTAAAGAAATGGCCATGGTTAAGGGCATGTTTTCAGCAGGCCATTTGGGCACACACTACTCCCACTGCCCTCCAGATTTCTCCATCCCTTGCTCTTTGTTCAGTCAGATACCTCCCAATTATCTGTCTGATTTCTGACTTTCAGGGGGATTACTGGAATTTGTTCCATCTCCCCAAAGTCTGATGGAATGTGTTGTCAACTCCTTCACTGTGATTTGATCTATCCCTTCCTATCTATTCTTTTTCTTTTTCTTCTTATACTTTTTCTTTTTCTCAATCACTGTCTCTTTTTTATTAAGGCACGAAGTCTGAAAGATGTTCATTAATGTCAGTAAAAGTGAAAAACGGAGTTGGAGACAAAGATATAAATCAATGAGAATGTGTTAACCCATCTCAATGTGTGAAATACTCACAAGTCCTGATCAGTTTTAAGTTGATACCTCTCAACTACCTGGCTGATCTATCCCAGGAAGATTACTGGAATTTGCTCCATCTCTCAGAGTCTGATGGCCTCTGTTGTCAACTACTTCACTGTGATTCAATCTATCCTATCCTACCTCAGAATAAATCATTTCTTTTAAAAATATTCCATATGAAAGACAAACTTCAATAGATGCCGCTTGAACATGGCATGCAGTTGATCACTGTGTTTTACTGTTCATTCAGTTGCATCACCTTTCTTTCCATTTGCTGGCCAGATAAAAAAGAGAAATCTTTCCTTTTCCATGTGTAGCTGGTTCTCTGAGGAAAGCCAGTGGGAGTTGGTGCAAAGCAGTTTTAACACTGAGCGGATGAATGCAGAGGAGAAGAGTGATGTGAAGAAAAGTGATGCAAGTCCCATAGGTCCATTGTGAGCAGAAATTGGGTGGGGAGGTTGAGAAGGACCTTTGTCAACACAGTAACAGTACAGAACTCATTGGGACATCCTGGATTGGTATCAGTTGCACAGTGCTGCTTTAATGTCTTCTTTAAACCCAACTATAAATAAATAGACAATAAATTTATACTGGATTCTTTAAGCTCTCTCCAGATATCCCTCCTTTTTGCTGAACAAGTTCTGATAACCTGAAGAAGATAACAAGATGGCATAAGGCACAGGAGATTCTTTAGGTTATAATGGGCCCCAGGGTGCATTTGATGCTGAGTTCATCAGCCTCTAGTGCAGAGAGAAGTTTGCACAAAGTGCTCAACAAGACAAAGTCGGAAGTAACAGTGAAGTTTCTTGGAGTATTAATGGGCCCACTGAGGGCCATTACCAAGTAAGCTTCCCAAGGGACTTGTTAGAGAAGATAACTGGAAGCCATGACTACAGGCAGGCAAAGGCACTGGCATGCTAAGAAACCTCTCCTTTGCCTTACGAAGCAGACAGGTCAAGCCCTGATTGCAAGACCAGTGGTAGAGAGATCCTGTCTCTCATGTTGGCTCCTGGCATTTCCTGGGGCAATGGGTTGGAGGTCCGTATGATGTTAAATGAAAGACATGGGGACAGAAGATCCCAGGCTCTACATGTGGTGCAAGGACGCTGTGAGGTTCATGTCCCATATGAGACCTATGTTTCATTGCAGGATGTGAGAAGGGATGTGAGAAGGGCCCAGTCTGAACAAGCAGTCAATCCCTGTGAAACTCTGAACTTCAGATCTCTCAGTTCCAGTGCCCTCGTTTGCACATTCTCCCAGAGTTTGAAGTCCTTTATGTTCTGCGGTGCACAATCAGGCACTTGTTCTTGTTATACGTTATGCACTTGGTGCTTAGTACCAACTGGTACCCACTTCTCTGACTTGTCCACATCTCTCTGCAAGTCCTCTCCACCCTCAGTCGAGGCAACAGCACCTCCTCATCTGGTCTCATCAGCAAACTTGCTCAGAACGTCTTCTAGTCCTGCATGCAAGTCATCTGCATAAACATGAAAGGAAAGTGGCCCCAAAATGGAACCCTGGGGACCCCGACAGTGACCATCTACCAGCCTGATGGAAAAAACTGACTATAATCCTTTGGGACTGACCTACTGGCCAACTGCTCACCCACCACATTGTGTTTCTGTCTAGCCATATGCAGAACATTCTGTCCAGAAGGTTGTTGTGAGAAACAGTATCAAAATCTCCACTGAAATCCTCAAGGATTACATCAACTGGCTTCCCTTGGTCAACTAAACGGATAACTGTGTCACAGAATGAGCTTAAATTAAACAGGACCTTCGCCTCACAAACTTGTGTTGGCTGCAACCAATGACAGAATTGTCCTTCAGCTGTTTTTCCATAACTCCCACCATCATTTTCTCCATAATTTTACCAGGCTCTGGACTGACAGGTCCATAATTGCCCATGTCATCTTTCTTGCTCTTCCTTACAATGAGACAACATTTGCCAGCTTCCTGTCAGCTGGCATGACCCTAGACTTCTTTAGATGCAATTGAAATGACAGCCCAGAGCATACTAAGGCGTCATCATTGAAAGAAAGTAGATGTGCCATAGCTTTGCAATGTCTTGAACTCCAGAGTATGCCACAAATGGAGCAGAGGGGAAGATTTGCCTCTTCTGTAGTGAACTCATTCATTTGGTAAGCAGAATAACACTACCTGATACATGAGGACTGTGTCTCTGCTCTGCTCTGCTCAGCTCACAGGGCAGAGGTTCAGGGTGTTGCTCTCATGTCAGTGCAGGTAAACTCACTTTAACCTTTTTTCTTCTGTAAATGCTTCCTCTGTTTGTATGCTCAGATACACTTCCACATTCCCTCAAGTACACTTCCATATATCATTAACAATTACACTTTCTTATACCATCAAAACAGTTTGTCAAACAGTACAGTTCTTCAGTTCACATAAACTCCCTTAATACAGTCTGTATTCTTCAGTTATAAACACTGTGCCACAGAACCAGCACTGATTGAACCACCTCCCTCACACACTTCCTCGCAAGCAGTACATAGTATTACATAAATGGGTTGACATTCATTGGTCGGGTGGAATGTACACCTCTCCTCAGGACAATCTTACTAATCTACAGAGTACAAACTCCCGTCTCCTTACATATAAGCAGAAAGTACATATGAGTGGACAGACAACACAGTCTTTCACTTTGTCTGTGTCTGGCCATTTCCCTCACAGGAGGAAGGAAACATGGATCGGGACTCGGCACTCACCCTGCAGCTGTTCTGTGTCTCACTCACACCACACTCACTCTGACATTTAGATCAAAAACCATGGTTTATTCATACTACACAATGCTGACAACGTTTTCTAGCTGTGTGACCACCCTCAGCAAGTTTGCTGATGACACGAAGTTGGGAGGATTGGCTGACATGCCTGAAGGCTGTGCTGCCATTCAGCGAGACCTGGACAGGCTGGAGAGCTGGGCAGTAAGACACCGGATGAGGTTTAACAAAAGCAAGTGTAGAGTCTTGCACCTGGGTAGAAATAATTGCATGCACCAGTACAGGCTGGGGGAAGAGCTGCTGGAGAGGAGCTCTGCTGAGAGGGATCTGGGCGTCCTGGTGGATGACAGATTGACCATGAGCCAGCAGTGTGCCCTTGTAGCCAATAAAGCCAATGGCATCCTGGGGTGCATTAAAAAGAGCGTGTCCAGCAGGTCGAAGGAGGTGATCCTCCCCCTCTACTCTGCCCTGGTGAGGCCTCATCTGGAATATTGTGTCCAGTTCTGGGCTCCCCAGTACAAAAAAGACAGGGATCTCTTAGAAAGAGTCCAGTGGAGGACTACAAAGATGGTGAAGGGCCTGGAGCATCTCCCCTATGAGGAGAGACTTAGGGAACTGGGTCTGTTTAGCCTTGAGAAAAGAAGGCTGAGAGGGGACCTGATCCAGGTCTATAAATATTTGAGGTGTGGGGGGCAAAGAGGTGAGGCCAGACTCTTTTCAGCAGTGTGTGGAGGAGGGACAATGGGAAACAGACAGAAACTGCACCATAGGAAATTCTGCACTAATGTGTGCAATAACTTCTTTATGGTGAGAGTGACAGAGCACTGGAACAGGCTGCCTAAAGTGGTTTTGGAATCTCCTTCTCTGGAGATATTCAAGACCTGCCTGGATGCTGAGCTGTGCAACGTGGTGTAGGGAACCTGCTTTGGCAGGGGGACTGGACTCAGTGGTCTCTGGAGGTCCCTTCCAACCCCTACAATTCTGTGATTCTGTGAATATCATGGAGTTGTTTGGATGGGGAAAGACTACCCCTTTGAATGACCTTTTGTCAGGGCATGTCCTGGGATTCCTAGGATCCTCAAAATGCAGCACTGCTTCTGTCACTGAAAAATGGGGCCCTGTGTGGGACGGAGGGAGGGTCCATGAGTCCCTGGCCCACCTGACTGAGTATTTCCATGGTCTTAGCAAAGACATACTTACAACTTCAGAATGACAGTTAGCTGTGTTCATGGTGGCATGGCCACTTTTAATGGCCTTGAACTGTCTGAACATAACTGAAGAGGCTCAGGCTGATGCAAATCAGCTATTGAATGATAGTGTTGAAAAATTGGAAAGACAGGTGGCAGTTCTGATGGGAAAAAACCTAATTCAATCATTCTCCTATGGAAGATCAGTAACAACTGTCTGGAGGACCATGGGGGCCCTGTACAAGGGAATCTGTATAAAATGGACTCTGTAAATGAAGGCACTAAAAGGTCAGATTTTGAGGTTCCATTTGGACTAGATCTATTTGAGATCTGACTGATTGTAACCCAAAAATGAAAAAAAAAAAAAAATAAAAATGCAGGATAGGCTGGTGGGAGTGCCCTGACCAGTGTCCACCCCCGAAACCCTGCTGCCCATAATACAGCAGCTGAACTGATGGATATAGTACAGTGGTTTAGACAGAAACCAAGAGAGCATGCCAGCATAGCTGCTCTGGTTATGGGACATGGAGGCAGAAAGTGCTATGGTGAATGGACTGGAAATTTCAAAACTGACATCCATTACTACTAACCCTGCCCTCAGGCAAAGACTTTATGCTCTTGTCTGGAGGGCTTATCGCAATAAAGATTGGCGGATTTGCTGCGTAGACCGGTCAGAACTCAGATCTGCGTTGTGCTTCCTGCGGCACCAAACGCCCAACAGTGGCAGTTCTGCTTATTGGCCAGCAGGTGGCAGCAGAGACCACGGAAAGAACGTCTGCGGGACAGACCCTGGGGATCCGTTCTTTTGATTATAGGGGAAGAACACAAAGATGGAAGAGGAGGGAAGGGGGAAAAAAAAAAGAAAAAAAAAAAATCAAACCACAGCAAACAAATAAAAACTTCTCCAAACGTAGCAAACGTGAATGTCTGTCAATAAATTAATGAGTAATTAAATTGATATCCCTTTCCCGCCCCCCCCCCCCCCCCCCCCCCCCCCAACTTCTGAGATGAAAAAAAAACACTTCTTTTAGAAGAAAACAGAGTAGTAACAACTTCTGTACCTACATTCACCACTCTGAGATCCTGTCTGGGTCTCCCAAGGCTTGTAAATAACCACTGGGTCGGTTCTGATGTCGCGTGATTTGTTGTCAGTTCTCTCATGGTTCTCCGGTCAGTTCTCCGGTGCCAGGATCTGCCACAGGGCATTCTGACCACGGGCATCATGTTTCTACGCTGCCGCCTGCATTTAACAGGCAATGGGACTGCCCAGCATGTGCAAGGCAGCACCTCTTTCACACCACCAGAATGTTTAAGGCTGTTGGGATTGTTGTTAGCGTCCCATTAACACTGAGGCTAGAGATACCCTTAGGATTGACATTACTATTAGCATTACTTTGATGGTGCCCTATCTGGGTCATTTCCAGGGGATGTCAGGAGTAAGGCACAGTGTCAGGAGAAAAAGAACAGACTCTGTTACTTTATAAACGTGATAATAGAGAGAGTTCATTGGAAAAAATACAACTCTTAAATAATGCAAAGCATGCTTCTGATTGGATGCAGGCATCATCTGGGCTCTGATTAATATTACTCTTAAGGTAAAGATTATTGTTACCATAATGATTTTTTTTTTGGATTATGATCAGGGTTAAGGTTCCTTTTGCTACAAACTTCTAGCATCATTTTTGTTGTTGCATTTGGAGTTAGGGACGATTTTAGAATCAGGGTAAGGGTTAGGATTAGAGTTACATTGCTGGTTAATGCTGTTATCTTTACAGCTCCTGTGAGGGTTGGGGTCTGGGTCAGGTGTTTAAAAATGAAATGAAAAAAGAATTAAAAAAATATATTGAAAGCTTCAGATTTCCTTAATCTTTGTGGGAATCATATAATGTGCAACTCAGATCTACCTCTTCGTGCAGTGACTGCCTGTAAATTTGCTGGAGCCTAATATAATATGGCCTTGTGCTTTCCACTAACTCACCTTCATTTCATTTTCATTACATTTGCTTGGTAGTCAGATTTTGGTGTGTGGATATTTTAAAACAATCTAACTGACATTAGCAAAAAATTAAAAATAAAATTAAAAAAAATGCACAACAGCATCGTATCAATTTTTATAGATAAGATAAAGAAGAGCAGTTTCCCTTAGTTTTCTGTGCCTCTTTACTTTCTTACCCTCTCCCCTTGTGTGAGAAACTCTCAAAGTCAAAGATTTCTAGTTAGGCAAAGCTGGCAGCGATAGCAGCAGTGCTTATTCATTATTGCAATACTGCGCGCACATCCCCTATTGGCAAGGGAGAAACTGCACACCAGTCAGTGAAATCAATTCTGTTCTGTGCCCTAAACCCACTGCAGGTGATGCTCTCATGGCTCTCATTGGTTGAGCATCTCAGGCTCACAGACTCCTCGAGACTGTGGCTAGGATTCATTTCCATAGAAGGTCAATTACCAACCTCTTGTTTTTAGGTCTGCCTTGTACTTTTCTGCGGAGAGACAAGGGCAATGTTTCCAAAAGTCAGTACATTCATTCTGTCCTGTGCTGGGCTCTACCCACCCTGTATTTATCTTGTGCTTGTCTCAATTCTCCCCATGTCAGAATGCCCCCAGTCTGAACTTAATTCTGTTCAGCAACTTTCTTGGTGGAAAAACTACTTATACAGCTGTTTTACAAGAGGGTTATACATTCAGTTAGGGCCTACACTATGTACTGAAAATACTGGAAACTTCCACTGCAAAAACACAATCTACCTCTCCCATCTGTGCAGCCTTGCAGACCCAGAGCATGCCAGGTTATTTCTGCTTTCATAGCATTTGCATGCTGTAGGGTGAGCAAAAGGTTCTGCTGCTTGATTCTTCTGCAAGAGCTGCCTACCGGCAAATGGTTGCAGGGATGGAGGATGTGACAGAAAGCATTTGTCTCCACAAGAGCAGAGTTACATTCAGTGCAGAGTGTGAGAGTCAGGTTGGTGTGGAAAAGCACTGACACGCTGGGGATGATGCAGTGCTCACATGTCTAACACTCACAGACATTACTGTCAGAAGGATGGTGCTGTGTTGTGCTTCTACCTTTGGCAGCCCTGGAGAAATGCTATGGCACACAGAACACCTTTGTATTGCACTGACTGCTGCCATGCAGCATGGATTTCACACCAAATCCAGAGGAGCATGACTGCATCTAACTGCCCTGAGAAAAACTACTGTAGCTGAAGAGATGAGGAGGCAGCTGCTCATCTGCAGAACAAGCAGTACTGCCAGACATTGGGCCAGGTGAGCACCTCCTGCTGCAGCGTGATGATGACAGGGCTGGAGATGATCTGCAAAGCCAGCTTAAAAGTGGGAGACGTGAGTCAACATGGCAGGAGGACAGAGGTGTTAGGGAGCAGCCAAGGCATCAAAGAGTATCAGAAGGCTTTGAAAAGTATCACAAAGTGACAGCCAGGAAGACTGGGATATATCATGAGCAGCAACCTGGATGCTAGAGATTATTTGCTCCCATACAAAATGGTAGAGATCTTGCTGCAGACATCCCAAAGCCAGGCAAAATGGGAACCCAGAGCTCTGCCTGCACGAACCCCACAGCCATAGCATTGCAAGCTGAGCTGCCTTGCTGTTTGTTGCATTCATCCCAATCCCTGTGATTGAAGACTCAGAATGCAGTCGAGGCGATGACTGAGCATGAGAGTGACTTTATTCAATAAAAGACAGGAGGGCTTGAGAGGTCAAGGGTGAAGATGGGACTCCTCTTGTCAAGATGAGAGTGGCTCAGAGCTGGTGCTGCTGCCTGGTGCCTGGGACTGGCAGCCTGACTCTAAGTCCCCATCTAAGATGCTCAGCTTCACCTCACTGATGCTGCCCTGCTCCTGCATGGTGGTGCTGCTGCTGGGACACTCGGGCTGTGCTTGGGATGGGCAGCACTGCAAAGGCGCTGGGTCACAATCCAGGCAGGTGACTGCTGTGTCTGGCAGGCTCAGGTCACGAGCTTCAGCAGAGCCAGGAGATATGAGAGCATGAACGTGGATGAGCCCCTTGTGTCCATCACTGTTACCATGTGGAAGGCTGTCATCCGAATTGCAGCGATTCATGCTTAATAAGAACTCTCCATTGATGGAAAGACACTGCTTGGTTTGGATCTTTGGGGTTGACAAGGGCTCGAATCACCTAGGAAGGCATAGAAACACAAGGGTTAGTTTCAAACATTTGCAAGTTGAATCATGAAAGGTTGTTGATACTTGGTAATAGAGTGGCGGCAGGAAGAAGCAAGTAGGCTTGAAGCAGCATAGCCACTGTCTTGAAAGTGATCCTCATTCAGGTCCAGCTCGTGTGTTGTTTCACTGTAATCTGCTTCTTTGGGTCTACCTAGTGGGCAGCAACACTCGAGCTGTTACTGATATCACTGAAAAGAACTGGAGACAATTGTTCTATTCCTAAGAGCTTCAAGGTGCCTAGAAGCACAAATAGAAACCAGCAGTATTTCATCACTTCACCAAAAGGAAGGTCAAACACCTGAGCTGTGAAGAGCAGTTACAGAACCTATGCATAAGATCACACCAGACATACTTTGTTCTAATAACAGTTATGGCACATAGTCCATTTCCTTCAATATTCCCAAAATGAAATGATGTGGAGCATTACAGGGAAAGAAACACTGCACACAGACACTATGACCCTGATTATACTCAAGCAGCAGACTTAAAACAAGTCAGAGTTTTTGATTCCAGGATATTTCAGGACCTATCGTGTGAAATTCAGTTACACAACAGTGCCTAGGTGCCTGCGTTTCAAGCAACTTTCAGATCACAGCCATGTAAAATAAAAACAAATTCAGTGCAGAAATAGGAAGCCTGTACCTTAATACTCATGAGATTATCCATTTTTTACAGCACTCTGACTAAGTTCTAAAACTTGCTCATCCCAGTTCACTTCAACAAGTTCCACCAATTCAAGCAATGCAGTTCTGAGATCCGGTGTATGTTGTGCAGATAGAATTGAACAGTGCAGAAATAATCTCTGACAGCTTTAAGAGCTCTGTTCTGCTTACAAACTCTCAGTCCAAAACTATTCTCAGTTTTAAGGAAATGAACACCTGAAGCAGTTGGATCATCTGCCGCATTCTGCTTCTTGGCATCATGATTAGCACAAAGGGTTTTCTGCTGTCCTGCAGAGATGGAAAAAGTCCTGCTTACAAATGGACCAAGTTTCAGTGTACAGCAGAGTTTGTACCAGACTAAAAAGCCACGCCATTCAATTCATGTGCTCAGGTTGTTATGCACTCCGAAAGGAAACAGAACTAACTGTTGGATTCTGAAGGCAATCTGTGGGGTCCTACATTACCTCCTGATTCTGGAAGAGGAAATTCTAATAGCAAATGCAGAACTTTGATCTTTGTAGACATGAGAAGAGCTGGCATTTAGGAACATTCATTTCAGGGAAATCAAATGATGTGTCTATATTTTTACTACAGATAGTATAGGGAGCAGCCAGTTGAAGAACCAGATACAAAAAAATCCAGCCCATTGGCAGGAAAATACTTCTCCTTAAATTCTGTATGCTATCATGGTACAGAATTAGGCTACAGTGCCACATAGGCCAACCAAGCGTAGAACCAAATCCACAAAATACTGGTAGACAAAGCAGCAAAAACAGGGACAATATTCAGCAGACTGTGCTGTGGCCTTTCTACCCACAGCTCAGCATGTTCTGCCATCCGAAAAGCAAGGCCTCTTGTCAAGCTCAGCTATTTCCCTTCTCAGTGTATTCTAGCACCACTGATACCCACTGGTATCCTCCTGTAGAGTGCCATCATATTGTCATCATCCAAAGGGAAAACCCACACAGCAGAGCATACAGCACTACACCCATGCTCCAAATATCCGCCTGAAAAACAAAAAGACAAGCTTACAAACCTGAAGCACCTCAAATGGCTTCCTGACAGACTGGATTGTCTGCCCTTGCCAAAGCCCACATATAGCCCATGAAAAGCTGGCTCTTTCCCTCAGGAAATAAAACCTTATCGTCCCAGAGAAAGCATATAACCCTCATTCAATTGCCCTTCCACTCAGCTTAGAGCACTACTAAAACCAGCATCTTCACCTTAGCTCATCACACTGCTGCAGTTCCTTTTACAAGGATTTCACTGGCAAAAATGAAATCAAAGCCGTCACAAGGGATTTAGCACAGTTACATGTTACTGGCTACGAGAGCTGTCAGCACAGTCACCTGTCTGGCTTTGCTGCTGTTCTATTTATGTAGAGGCACAACAAGGTTCAGACACCTCACAGTGCAGTTCTCACTTTGACTGTAAAGAAAAAGGAGGCTTGAAAAGCAGTGTGTGGAAAACAAAGAAACAAGAATTAGAACAACAGTGGGGCCATGGCACTTGTAGGAATTGCTCCGCCTTTAACAGCGATTCAAGAAGGATGAGGGCATTCCAAACCAGACCAGTTTGGACAGATTAACAACTGCAAGTAGTGGGTTCCAAAATTCCAGACATGAAATCAAAGCTGGAAAAACTCTTCACATTTTCATCTCTCAATTTTTAGTACATTGTGCATTACAACGGAAACAATTCTTCACATACAACTTGGAAGCTAAAGACAAGTCTGACAAAACAGACTGCACAGAAATGATGGATAATTAACAGAGCAAATTGCTCTTTCAAACACTTAGTAATAGAAAGAGATCTCTGAAATTGCTGTTCTGTAGAGCACCAAAGCAGTCGCTTGAGGCAGTTCAGGATTAGCCTGAGACGAACCAGCCAGCTGTGAACTGAGACCAATTGCACTTCTTCTATTTTACTTTCATTCTATGTGTCCTCACTAAGCAAATATTGTCTAAGACCATGAGTATCACATAAATGTGCAGATCTCAAGCTGCTCACTTATCTAGTACCCTTGGCATGATGCTTTATTTTCCTCAGCTATTCATCTAGATTGTGTCTGTTGATTGTGCAACAACAGCCTGTTGGTCTGGATTACCTGTGAGAGGCTCTAACTTTGGCCAGGAAAAATCATTTGAGGATAAGTAATTATCTGGGACTCAGTAAGGCAGTCTTCCCATGCTTTCATAACAGCAGAGATACACACACACACAAACTCATGGAACCCCACTGCTTTGCACAATCCTGTGCACACTCACATGTGTCATGCACTGATTTCCCAGCCAGTCCTCATGGGGTCTATTACTTAGGACAGGAGTGTAGGGGAGCAGCCAGAAGCTGTTTGCATTCCCTGCTGTCTGCTGGGCAGCTTTGCTGGAGATGCTTGGGTTGCTTTGCTTTTCCTTGGGAGGTGGGAAGGAGCTTTGGGTTGGAGGCACATCCCGTGCCAGAGCATCTCGATGGCACGTGTGTGGCACTGATCTGCAGCAGATGAAGGGGAGGAGGTCCCAGCACAGCCCTGCACCATGCTCTGCCACACTGGGCAGCTTGTTCCTGGCTCAGCAGCGCCATCAGACAAGGAGCAGGGAAGGAAATCAAGGATGGGGGGTACCATCAAACGCAGTTAGTGCATGCCTGTGCAAGACAAACAGACCCAGAGCTTGCGGGTTATTCCTGCTTTTGTAGCATTTGTGTGCTGTAGCTGAGCAAAAGGTTCTGCTGCTTGAATCTTCTTCTGCAAGAGCCACCTACCGGTAAATGTCTGCAGGGATGGAGGATGTGACAGAAGCATTTGTCTCCATGACAGCGTAGTTACACTTGGTCTAGAGAGTGAGAGAGGCAGGCAGCACTGCCTGATGTTGGTCAGGGCGAGTTCCTCCTGCCGCAGCACGATGATGGCAGGGCTGGAGATGATCTGCAGGGACAGCTCACAGGTGAGAGCCAGGAATGGACACGGCGGGAGGACAGAGGTGTTAGGGAGCAGCCACGGCATCAAAGAGCATCAAAAGGCCCTGAAAAGCATCACAGCCACAGCCAGGAAGCTTGGGGTTTTCATGAGCAGCATCCAGGATGCTAGAGACTATTTGCTGCCATACACAACGGCAGCAGAGCTCTCGCTGCAGGCATCCCAAAGTCAGGCAAAATGGGAACACACCCAGAGCTCGGCCGCACAAACCCCACAGCCAGAGTGTTGTAAGCTGAGCTGCCTTGCAGTTTCTTGCACTCATCCCAATCTCTGCGAATGAAAACTCGGAATTCAGTCAAGGCGTTGATTGAGCACGAGCGTGCCTTTATTCAATAGGAGAAAGGAGGGGGTGTGAGGTCTGGAGGAAAGATGGGACTCATCCTCTCTTGTAATCATGAGAGCTGCTCAGAGACCGTGCTGTTGCCCGGAGCCTGGGACTCGTGTCCTGATTCTGTGCCCCCCTGCGAGATGCTCAGCTTCTCCTCAGTGATGCTGACCTGAGCCTGCATGGTGGTGCTGCTGTCGGGGCACTCGGGCTGTGCTTGGGCTGGGCTGCACTGCAGAGACATTGAGTCCAGGCTGGTGCCTGAGGTGTCTGGTGGGCTCAGGTCAGCAGCTTCAGTAGGGATGGGATGAATGAAGGCTTCAACGATGATGACCTTCTTCTCTTGATAGCTGATGTTATACGGAAGGCTTTCATCTGAACTGCAGCATTCTGTGCTTAGTAACAACTCTTCATTGATGGAAGATGCGTCATCGTAACATGCCCTGCGTCTTGGGGATATACAAGGGCTCGGGTCACCTAGGAAGGAGCAGATGTACAGCAGTTAGTGTCGAACGTTCACAAGATGAACCACGGAGATTCTTGACATTTGGCTATGTAGTGGTGGTGGGCAGAAGCAAATAGGCTTCTAGCAACAGTGTCACTGTCTTGAAAGTGATCCACGTGCAGGTCCAGCTCTTGTGTTGACAAGAGACTCATTTGGGAAAGACAGGGATCAAGACAGGCTTGAACGCCAGAAGGAGGTACAAGCCCACTGAAAGCATGAATTCTACCTGTGTTGCTGACAAGCAGTGTTTTGTAAGCTGGACTTGCACCCTTACCTGCCAGGACCAAGACTTCTGCTTCAGAGGGCTCCCTGGCACTGCTCTGCAGTTGGCGTTTGGCCACAGGGGATGGTTTGCCCAGGCAGAAGCAGGAACACCAACTGCCAGCTGCTGACTCTGCCCTCTTACTGGGAGAACTCATTCTGCAGAGAAAACAGAGCATGCTGTCAGACGTGGTGCAGGGTGATGGAAGAGCTGCACCGAGCCCTGGCCAAAAGTTGCCTGTTCTGGGCACTGCCTGCTTTCTGCTGAAACACAGCTTAGAAACGCCCTCTGTTTCAAACAGCAGAGGATGCTTCCATTCCTACAGCTCAGCCCTCAAGTCCTGAAGGCTAAATACCTCTCAACGATGTCAAGCAAGGACATGGATCCGGAGAATGTCGGAGGCTCAGGCTGCTTTGCTCTCCCGGGGCTGGCCTTCACCAGGGAACAAAGGCGGTTGATGAGCTTGCCCCATTTCTTTGGCTCTGCGCAACAAAACAAAGAAACCAGTTCATTTCAGGCCTGGCTCGGTTGGACGAAGCTGAGCGCAATGCATTCGACAGAGCATGTAACAACGGGAAGAACATTCCCAACAAGGACACGCAAGAATGGATTTTCCCCATCCCTGGAGGTGCCCAAGGAGATTACTGTAGTTCTCTTTCTAAGCTTGCTGAACTTGGGCATAAACAAACCCCCTGAAAGTAACGTTCTGACCCTATTTGACTAACTCGCGTTGTCAAATGTAAATTACGCACCTGGCTTTGGCAATGAATTGAGGAGGGAATCGGGAACTTTTCTGCTGATGAGTTCCATGCACTCACCAGGGAAAAGCCCAACCTGTAATTAGAACAAAAAGACAGGTGAGCATTAGCCCGAGCCCAGAGCCAAAGGGAAGGTCCACTGACAGTGACACAGGGCAACTGTTTGCATCCAGCAGCCATCCGTTGCAGGCAGAGCAGCTCCAAGCTGAGATTCCCAACTCTACTGAAGTTGTGCTCTCTAGTCAAAAACGTGTGCCTACCTCAAAGCCACGCTTGCCTCTCCACCAGGGGCTCAGCCTGTTGATATGTCCTCATATCAACAATGCTCACCAGATCTCTGACCTGAAAGAGATTGAAACATCAATCCCAGATTCAGCAAATCTGGTAGGAAAACAAAGCAGAAAGGACTGCCCTCTTCTATGCACGACAACACGGAATGCCTGGAACTGCTTACCTCCAGAGAGAGCTCATCTGGCCCCTGGGTGACGTGGCTCTTAATAACATGGGCTGCCGCAAATGCTGGTACGTTTAAAGATGACATAGCACGCACCAGCTGCGGCTTCTGCATGTTATCAGCCTGCAAAACAGAGAACAGGCCGTGGTCAGGAGCTGAGGACAAACCAGGAGGATTTCAAGGTGAGGGGCACATCTGCAGAGAAAGCTGCAGCAAATGCGCTCCGTCCTTCTCAGGAGCACTTCAGAAGGAGCTGCACGTCTCATAGCTCTGGAGCAGCACTTCTTCCCCACCCTTCACTACTCCAAGCAGCTCCAACAAACTTCTCAGAAGAAATCCAGGCCAGCACAGACCTGGCAGACCAGAACCAAGTGCAGCTTGTGTGACGGCAGTGCCCACTCCTTGCTTCCACCCTGCTCCAGCAGGTTAAGGAGTCTGAGCATCACTGGCCTTTGACAACTCAAGACTTTCAGCACCTCATGCCAACATTTCTCACTAAGATACACCTAAGGCATTGAATTCTCTTCTCACTACCTCCTCCCAGTCCTCCCCTAGGAACAGAAACCATTCAGATTCTACAGCAAACACATCTACCCTGCAAGAGCACACTGAACCACCTGCAACAATGAAACATGGTTTTGGAGAGTGGGTCTGAAAACACACCTTTAGACAGCTGTTTCCCTGTAGCCAAAAGGAAACCAAGTAGCAAAAGAAGAGTCCAGCCTGAAACATGCCCATGCTACTAGCCCAAGTTTCTCACAGTGAATGCAGAATCCATCCTGTTCTTGAGGTAACAAATGACCAGTGGGTCTCCTCTTGCTCCACCCCTTCTCCTTCAAAGCCAGAAAAAGAAAAACAGGTAGAAGAAAACCCAGACGTACCTTTCCACACAAAGAGCAGAAAGTGGAACAGCAGTTGTCTCCTTCCTGAGACATGGTGGGGAGCATCCCAGAGGAAGCCCAAGTTCTTTGCTTCTCTCCACAGGGACTTCAAGCATTCTTGGCAAGAGCTGCTTTTGTTCTTTCTTCAATTGCTTCCATCACCAGAATCTCCTTTGGAAAAGGAACCCGAATGAAAGAATCAGCAAATGAAAAAGAATGAGCAATAGCCACTTTACCAGCTTTCTCCTAACATGCAATTTAGACCCCCAATTCGGGCAAGGTCTTAAAATCAGCTGGTTACAAGAACTGTCCCAAAATATATCCAGCTTCTGTACAGCTGCTGTTATTTCTGACAGCGAGTGTAATCACAGAATCATAGAATGGCCCGGGTTGGAAGGGACCTCAAGGATCATGAAGATCAATCACCTCCCTGTCCCTGCTGGCCATCCCCTCTTCTGATGGAGCCCAGGGGACCATTTGCTCTCTGAGCTGCAAGAGCACGCTGATGGCTCATGTTCTGTTTTCCATCCACCAGGACCCCCAGGTCCTTCTCTGCAGGGCTTCTCTTAAGGACTGCTCCTCCCAGTCTGTAGAAATGCCTGGGATTCCTCCAGCCCAAGTGCAAAACCTTGCACTTTGCTGTGTTGAACCTCATTAAATTCACCTAGGCCAACCTCTCGGTTGAGCTCCCTCTGAATGGCATCCCTTCCTTCCACTGCGTCAGCCGCACCACTCAGCAAACAGCAGAAGGTGCACTCCATTGCATCATTGGTGTCTCTGATAACCATGTAAAAAAGCACTGGTCCCAAGACAGACTCCTGGATGACACCACTTGTTATCGGCCTCCACCTGGACATCAAACCATGAATCACCACCCTCTGTCCTCTACAAAACCTCTTTGTCTTCTACTCCTGCTGCAGCTGCAATGGCTGCACCAGCATGACTCACGTGTTTGACAATCCTCCAGCTCTGGCCTAGCCATGCACAGCAGCAGTCCGTCTCCCTCCCAGCTCACTCACCAGTGTGCTGCTGTGCCCCAAATTCAGTGCAGTAGCACTGAGAGCAGGCAGCACCCATCACCCTCCTCTAACTCTCTCTGCCAGCTGCGATGAGGACTGACATAGCACGCCCACCCCAGCCCAGCTTTTCTGCTGAGACACCTCTCAGCAACCACCCAGCACCAATCCCAGTTGCTGCAAGCTGTCTGAGAGCCTGCTGGAGTGCACTGACAATAACTTTGTGGGTCAAGTATTAAGCACACCAAGCAGAAGGGAAGCATTACTGGACATGGTGCACAGCAGGGGTTAAGACTGGAGGTGGTCAGGGCTGTAGTGACCATGCCCTCCTAGAGTTCCTCATCTCAAGGAATGCAGGCCTGGCAAAAAGCAAAGTCAGGATCCTGAGCTTCAGGAGAGTCAGCTGCAGGCTGTTCAAAGAATTCTTGCATGAGAGACACTGGAAAACTGTTTTTAGGGGTAAAGGAATGGAAAAGAGATGGTAACTTTCTCAGAAAACCTTACTCAGAGCTGGAGCTCTGAGCTCCATCCCGACCACACGAAACACAGTAGAGGAGGCAGGAAAGCAGCATGGCTGAACCTGCTGGTTACAGGGAGCAACAAGAAGGAAATGGAGAAACAGCGGAAACGGAGACATGCAGCCTGGTCGCTTTGGTGGCCTTCTACAGTGGAGTGACAGCATCAGTAGGGAAAGGAAAAGCAACTGACATCACTCAGCCAGACTTTTGCAAGGCCTTCGATGTTGAGCAAGTTTCCTGTTAGAACTCAGTGTGAACAAATCTACCACTGAGCAACACCCTGAGCCCCCACTCACCTCAGCAGAGGAAAGCCTGCACCCCAGCCTTCCGCCTATTCTGCTCCATTGATGGAAGCACACCGGGCATCATTGCTACTCACCCGACCAATGATGATAGGGGCAGAAAAGGGAATTCCTCTTTACCTTTCAGATGAAAAATTGATGACTGTGTGGAATCTTCCCAGTACAGCTGTGGGGCCTTCCTTTACTTGTATCCTGCTGCTCCGTGTCACAGTGGGAGAGCTGCTCTGGCCTCTCCTCTCAGCCTGTGCCTCCTGCAGTGTGAGCAGCTTTGTGGATAGAGGAGACACCCACACAGACTTGGGCCTGGATAGAGAACTGTGCCCTACAACATAGGTACATTTACATCACGCTCTTTTCCTTGTGTGTGAGCAATCCTTGCTCTTTTCAGATGGTACTATGAGCGTGTGACACCCCAAACACATATTTAGCATCTGTCCATATCATTAAGGCTCTCGTCAAGGCAGTTATTTCAGCCTTCTGAGGGGTAGTCCCCATGGCTGATGGTTGTGCTTCCATTCCCTGCTCAGTAGCAGTTACTGCATGTCCTGCCTTAAAGCCTCCTTGTCTCACAAAACTGCAGCTGCTGGTAAATCAGGCGTCTTCTGCATCTTCTAAGGGTTCGTCCTTCAGCTCCAACCGACTGGATGTAATGTGCAGCATCAGTTGTTTCAAAGCAGTGATGTCATCCTGGTTCTCCACCAGGGGAGTTCCGCTAAGGAAAGATACTGGGTTGGCAATAGTAGTTACAATTATTTCTATATCACCCTGCTCTACCAGGATGGCCTGGTATTTCGGGAATCTTTGGGGTGAACAGATGCCATTCAGAGGGACCTTGACAGGCTGGAAAGCTGGGCTCGGGTGAACCTAATGAGGTTCAACACAGCAAAGTGCAAGGTTTTGCACTTGGGCCGGAAGAACCCCAGGCACCTGTACAGGCTGGGAGGAGTTGTCCTTGAGAGCAGCTCGGCTGAAAAAGACCTAGGGGTCCTGATAGATGAGAAACTTAACATGAGCCAGCAGTGCGCTCTGGCAGCCCGGAAAGCAAATGGGATCCTGGGCTCCATCAGGAGAGGGGTGGTCAGCAGGGATAGGGAGGTGATCGTCCCTCTCTACTCTGCTCTTGTGAGGCCCCATCTGGAGTACTGTGTCCAGGTGCGGAGCCCTCAGTACAAAAAAGATATGGAGATTTTGGAAAGGGTCCAGAGGAGGGACAGGAAGATGATCAGGGGGCTGGAGCACCTCCCCTATGAGGACAGGCTGAGGGAGTTGGGTTTGTTCAGCCTGGAGAAGAGAAGGTTGCGGGGTGACCTCATTGCAGCCTTTCAGTACCTGAAGGGAACTTACTCCCAGGAGGGGAGTAAACTCTTCGAAAGGGCTGATAATAGCAGGACTAGGGGAAATGGTTTTAAGTTGAAGGAGGGAAGATTTAGGTTGGATGTTAGGGGAAAGTTCTTTACTAGAAGGGTGGTTAGGTCCTGGAACAGGCTGCCCAGTGAGGTTGTGGATGCCCCGTCCTTGGAGGTGTTCAAGACCAGGTTGGACGGGGCCCTGGGCAACCTGATCTAGTAAAGGCGTATGTTTGGTGGCCCTGCTAGGCAGGGGGGTTGGAACTACATGATCCTTGAGGTCCCTTCCAACCCGGGTAATTCTGTGATTCTGTGATTCTGTGGGGTGAAAGCCAATGTCCCCCTTTTGCCTCCAATAGAGTAAACACTGCATGAGATATTAAAACTGGTATCCTTTGGCCCAGTGTAGATTGATGGGCTTCTTGAATATTGAGCACCAGTGCACCCTGGATATCCCTTACTCACTTCAATCTGTTTCAAGTTTACCATCAGTCCGTAGCTGTGTATCCATGGTCGGCACCCTCCTGTCATTCCTGGCAACGTATGGAGTTCCTTGGCAGTTTGCAGCTCAGGGGTTGAGCAGATGGCTTCTTTCTTGGCAGTCCTTAAGGTTCAAAGTCCAGCTGTCATCTCCTATCCCAAATACGTCACTTGCTGCTGAGTTAGTTGTGCTTTCTGTAAACCAAGAAACTCAGCAAACTCTCAGTCTATTGTACACAGTCCTTTTGTTGCTGTGGCACCCACGTGCTCCAGTAAAGTTCCACCCTAGGATGGAGGATCCCAGGTCTCAGGCTCACGAGTTGACCAGTTCTCAACAATCATTTAGCTGTTCTCACAACCCTGGGTAACACTGTCCAGGTTCACTGAGTCTCTTCTCCCTCTATTAGGGAGAACAGATACACGCAAGTACTCGTATGCTATCATGAGGAATTCAGTAGGTTACATTTAATTTAGAAGCATGATGCAATCAAAAGCTCGCTTAAATAAAAGCATACCCTTTTCTTTCACTCAAAATAATAGCCCAGAAAAAAATAAAAACAAAACAAAACTCTCATCATAATTGTTAAAGAAATTATCTACTAAATCTCGATGGAGAGTGGAGACACATGCTAGTTTTAGGAACACAGCACTTATCTCATTATCTGAATGCATCTCAAGGCATGCTCCTTGTGAAACTGTGAGAACTTCTATCATTAACAGACGTGTACCATGCCCTGATATATGGTTAAACCGCTTGCAGTGCACTGTCAGATGTACAGGATGGCAGCTGTATGTGCTGTGACCAAATAAACCCCACACTGAAACCTTTCAGAATTTTAGGACCTACAAGTACTGCATTCATATTAAAAGTAAAAAATTCCTAAGCTACACATGTTCTAGGTTTCCATTTGTTAGATACAACATACCTTTGGAAGTAGGCGCCTAAAAAGATATGCCTTCTACTTGCTTCTCTGTCTGGCTCTTCGAAAAGAAGGCCTTTGGAGCAGGAAATGCAAAGGGCAGCTCATTTCTTAACACTGACTCTGCATCAACATTCTCTGTGTTTGCACGCTTCTTAGATGCCACTTTTCTTGTCACTGGAGTTGACAGTGTGAATTCCATATCACCCAGTTGAGTATCATGCCTCGAATGGTGCCAGAGACGGAACAAAAGGTTTTCTGATCACAGCCGGAGAAGTTACTGTCAAAGAAATTCTAACAGCTGAGAAGGTCAGACACAATGCTTATAAAAATATCATACATTATTTGGCTATTGAACCAAACAGTTGAAAACTCTGATTCTCTCCTAGAATAAGTTCGTTTCTTATAGACTGTCAAACACCATTTTTTTATTTGTTCATCTCAATTCTCCATTGAGGATTAACCTTCACCAGCTTATCTAAACATAAATATGAATTATCACTTGGTTTAGTTAAAAATTTGAATAATATCACAGTGGATTTTGTTGTCCAACACAGTAAGATTGAATTTCTTTCGGTACCTTTCAACCTCTGCCTACCTCCAGCCTAACTCCAGAATCTTATTAACTGTGCCTTATCGCTTCCCATTGTGTTTTAAAATCCTCACTGACTCCTTTACTTGTTCCCTTGCTTGCTGTTTCTGTGCAAACCAAACACTGGAGTTAGGGATCACGTCAAACCAACCATGGCCTACAGGTAGAAGGCAACAAAATTTATGCTTAACATACTTCTTTGCTCTATCTTTATCTTCCTTTGGTCAAGGTCCACTAGATACTTAAATATGGAGTAAGCACTAGATACAATGAGAAGCAGATTTCTAGATTAAGAGCTGTATTTTTTCTGTAAGAAACTAGCTGTACATCTTCACACACCTGCTTTGTTTTCTGAGTATTTAGATCGAGTGGAGATTCTTCAAACACTGAAGCTACATCAGAAAATTCCATGGATCCAAACGCATCTGGCACATGGCTGCAGTCTGGCACATCTTCATATGCCAGAGCCTTTTCAGACAGAAATGTTCCACCGAGATTCTTTTGCAGAATTAGAAGGAAGATTTCATCAGAATATTTCACCACTAAAGTCTAAATAAGATTGGTTTGCAAGTTCCAAACTATGGCTAACAGCTAATGGAAGTCCACAGGCCAGCAGCAACAACTTTTATATTATGTTCTTAATATTCTAATTGTTGATATGACGTTCATATCAAGAGCAGAAGGGAAATTACTCTTAGAGCTCAAGTCATCTTTCACAGCCTGCGTCAACAAGAGCAGCACCTCATAGCCTTTGGTTTCAAGACCTGGACCACAAGCTAGCTAATGATTTTACACAGAATTCCAGAGTTCAAGTCACTGTTTACATTAGGGCTGAAATTGTACTGAAAGCCTTCAAGTTCATCACACTTAATTATCACTGGCACCACACATAACTCCACGTTACATATGTGATCACACGCAACCTGGCAACTTCAGACAATTCCCAAAGCACTCCACTTGCACTTGGCTACTAAAGTACAGAAAAAGGAATTAACATCAGAAATAGCTGCAGTCAAAACCATCTAAGAATCCAAGTCTCCAGGAAACAAGGAAAGCAAATCCTCTCCAGGACTGTGTTCTAAAAGGAAACAGATCAGAAAGGTGAGTTCTTCCCCCCTTTGACCACCCACTCATGTAACGTCCATGTCATTTCTAAGTATGCTGCCCAGACCAAGACTGAGGATGCTTCAGAAGAAGACCTTCCCTGCTAAGCCAAACAGAACAAGTAAGGTACCAAAATATGTAGAGCCAAACGAGGAAAGGTGCTCTAAGAAGGTAAGCATCACAAGAGACCAACAGGAATACTTACACAATCCAAACAATGCACAGTTTCTGTTCCACAAGCTGCCAAGAGGAATGTGTGCAGTACTCACAGCGCACCATGTACACTGCTTACTGCAGTCATACTGCTTCGTAGGACCAGCCCAACTTACTAAAACACTTTAATGAGCAATCCGAACTGTCTGGATCAGCACGGTTCACTTGGAAGGGACCTTCACAGATAAACCTGAAGAGGTGAGGCGACTGCACTATCTAAACCTTAAAGCATATAGGACCTTAAAGCATAAGCTTAAAGCACAGAAGCATGACCAGCAGGTCGAGGGAGGTGGTGCTGCCCCTCCACACTCCTCTCATTGAAACCCCATCTGGAGCACTGCACGCAGTTCTGGAGCCTTCAACACAAGAAGGACTTGGAGATGTTCAGGCAGGTCCAGAGGAGGGCCATGAAGGTGATCAGAGAGGGCTGAAAGCACCTCTACTATGTGCACAGGCTGAGAGAGATGGGGCTCTTCAGCCTGGAGAAGACTCCAAGGAGACCTTAGAGTGGCCTTCCAGTATCTGAAGAGGGCCTACAGGGAAGGCTGGGGAGGGACTTTTCATAAGGGCAGGTAGCAACAGAATGAGGGGAAATGGCTTTACATGGGAAGAAGGTAGATTAGGATTGGATATTAGGAAGAAATGCTTTACTGTGGGTGTGGTGAGACACTGGAGCAGGTTGCCCAGCAAGGCTCCAATATGATTGCTTTGCAAGTTCCAAACTATGGCTAACAGCTAATGGAAGTCCTCAGTCCATCAGCACAAAATTTTATATTATCTTCTTAATATTCTAATTGTGGATTTGACGTTCATATAAAGAGCAGAAGGGAAATTACTCTTAGAGCTCAAGTCATCTTTCACAGCCTGCGTCAACAAGAGCAGCACCTCACAGCCTTTGGTTTGAAGACCCGGACCACAAGCTAGCTAATGATTTTACACAGAATTCCAGAGTTCAAGTCATTGTTTATGTTAGGGCTGCAATTCTACTGAAAGCCTTCCAGTTCATCACACTTCATTATCAATGGCACCACAGATACCTCACAAAGAAGCATTATGACACCACAAAGGGGCATTATGACGTCAGAAAGGGCATTATGACATCACAAAGGGCATTATGAATCACAAAGGAGCATTATGACATCACAAAGGAGCATTATGACGTCTCAAAGGGCATTATGACGTCACAAAGGGCATTATGACGTCACAAAGTAGCATTATGACATCACAAAGAAGCATTATGACACCACAAAGAAGCATTATGACACCACAAATAAGCATTATGACACCACAAAGAAGCATTATGACACCACAAATAAGCATTATGACATCACAAAGGGGAATTATGACGTCAAAAAGGGTCATTATGACGTCTGAAAGGGGCATTGTGATGTCACAAAGGGGTGTTATGACATCACAAAGGGGTATTGTGACATCACAAAAGAGCATTAAGACATCACAAAGGGGAATTAAGACGTCACAAAGGGCATTATGACGTCACAAAGAGGCATTATCACGTCACAAAGAGGCATTATGAAAACAAAGGAGCCTTATGACGTCTCAAATGGCATTATGACATCACAAAGGGCATTATGACGTCACAAAGGGGCATTAAGACATCACAATGGGTCATTATGACGTCAGAAAGGGGCATTATGACATCAGAAAGGTGCATTATGATGTCACAAAGGGTGTTATGATGTCACAAAGGGGCATTATGATGTCACAAAGGGGCGCTGGGAAAAGATCTCTGTGTGGAGATTGCTTCTACTAGAGGTAGTTCTATAAGACTGTTATATAGAGCTGTGCAGGGGCTGTAAATCTGTCTGCAGAGGGTGATGATCAGTTCCAAGTGTCTGCAGTCAATGCTCATGGACAGAGCCCATCCAACCTGGCCTTGAATGCCTGCAGGCCTTGAATGGGGCATCCACAGCCTCCTTGGGCAACCTGTTCCAGTGTGTCACCAACCTCTGAGCAAAAAACATCTACCTAAGATCCAACCTATACCTCCCCAGTCTCAGTTTTAAACCATTCCCCCTTGTTCTATCATTATCCACCCTCATAAACAGCCATTCCCCCTCCTGTTTATACGCTCCCTTCAAGTACTCAAAGGCCACAATGAGGTCTCCCCACAGCCTTCCATTCTCCAGGCTAAACAAGCCCAGATCCCTCCACCTTTCCTCATAGGAGAGCTGCTCCAGCCCTCTGATCATCACAGTGGCCCTCCTCTGGACCCCCCCCAACAGCTCCACATCCTTCCCAGGCCTGGACACAGTGCTGCAAATATGGCCTCACAAGAGCTGAGCAGGAGTGGACAATCACCTCCCTCTCCTGCTGGCCACCCCTTTTTCAGTGCAGCCCAGAACACACATGGATCTATCTTTTCCATACGGATATTCCCATCTGTGTACATATATATACCACACCTACACCCCCACAATCTGCTACAACTCCATAGAATTTTCAAGGTTGGAAAAGACCTGGATGATCTTATGATCTTATGATCTCAGATCTTATGATCTGGATGATCTTATGATCATCCAGTCCAACCATCACCAATACTTCCCAGTTAAATCACATCCCTCAACACAACACCCAAACTTTTTGTGAACTTCCCAGGGTTGGTGACTCTACATGAGAGAAAAGGGCACTCAGATAAGGGATTCTGCATTTGCTATTAGCAGAGGTGGGATGAGACCGAGCACTGCCCCAGTTCCTGGGATAATGCAGAAGGGCTGAGACCTTCCAGCTGCTTCCACCCAGGGTCACACAGCAAAGCCGACCCTGCAGGAGTCTGCATCATTCTTTGCATGGCATTGCTAAGAGGAAGATCCCCCCCCTACCCTTGGCTCTACACTCCAGCTGCTGTCTGCCATCTGTAAAGCCACCACAGCTCTCCTACTGGAGTTCCCATCTGCACAGTGACAGCTTGGTTTCTTCTTACTGTCAAAGCAGCCACAGCCTCAGTGCTTCTCAAATCTCCCCTTTTCAGCTGATTTCCTCTTTCTTGTGGCTGGGCAATTCCTCCCTCTCACAGTCATCCCTCTGCCCCACTCTGTGCCCACAGACCCAGAGAGGGCACACAGAGCCAGCCCTGTCCCAGCTGCTGCTGCTTCACATCTGACAGTCTCAGGAGCTGAGATCCAGGCCGAGACAGCAATGCCCAGACATGGTTTGTAGGACGTTTGTGATAGGAAATAGGGAGGCTTGTGATTAAACCTGCCCCCTAAGGAGGAAGGCAATGCTGCCTGCAGCCCCAGCAGGCATTACAAAACATCCCCATTTACAGGAGGGTTTTAAATAGCACAATTCAGGAACTACAACTGCACAAATTCCCGCATGCCCTGGAATAAGTTTGGGAATGGACATGGTTCTACCACCTGTGCAATGCCATAGAAATAACAACCATCCACCTGTAAACCTCCATCCTCTCCCCTGCTGCACAAAGGGAAGCTCAACAGCAGTGCACAAATGTCCCAGCAATGTCTGAGCACTGCTCTGTGCATCCCAACCTGCTCATCCCATCCACTCCTGGCTGGGCAGCAGGATTGGGGTGGCACATTGCAATGGGCACAGAGGAACATGGAAGCCCCACACATGTGAGGAAGGGGCTGGCTGTGCTCCACACTCACGTTATCAGACGTGATTTGCCCTTCTGTGGGGAGCCTCTGCTCTTTCCCAGCTCATCCTCCAGCGTCTGGGACTCCAGGATCTCATTCAGGCTGTTGTTGGCTGCGGGGCAGCTCCATGAAGAGCCTCCCCTCCACCGACTGGCACACAACAGCCGCTCCCGCGCACTGCGGCTCAGCCAATCGGAGCCGGCGGAGCTGCCGCTGCCCGATGGGACCCCCCCCCCCCACATATTGACCCCCCAGACGAGGAAGAGGAGGAGGAGAGCGACGAGGAGCTGCCGCAGGAGCTGACGTTGGGGTGGGGGGGCAACGCGGGGGGGGGGGTCGGCAGTGGGGGGTGGGGGAGGGGGTGGGGCAGCATTACCCCCGGACCCCGTGGACCCCCCCCAGCCAAAGTGCTGCTCTCCGACCCCCGCGGGCTCTTTGTGCAGCCGCTGCCCTCCAGTTATAGGACCCCCCCCCCCATATTGCGCTTTGCTCACCCCCACCTCCGGAACCCCCCCCCCCACTCACCACATCGCCCCCTCCCCCCCCGGGTGGGGTTATGGGGGGTGGGGTGGGGTCGACGATGTGCCGTAAGCCGCGCCGGGGTCGTGTGACAAACCCCCCCCCCCATCAAGATGAATGGGGCGCTGTCGGGGGGGGGCTCAGCCGTAAGGATAAAGCGGGGGGGTTAATGAAGGGGGGGGGCAGTGCTATAGGGAACGCAACTAATCTAAGCCCCCCCCCCCCACATTAACACCCCATTGTGTGTGGGGGTGGTGGGGGTGGGGCACACAATAACCCCCCCAAAGGCCAAACAGCCCCAACACCCCTCAAAGCCGCTGACTTACGCTGTGCCCCCCCTGCATGAAGGGCCCCCCCCATCGATTGAGCCCCCCCCAATCCCATCTATAGTTGAGAGCTATGCTTTTTGTAACCCCCCCCTTTTAAAGCCCCCCCCCCCACAATGTTGTGCACGATGTGCTGCCCCCCATGAGCCCCTGACCCCCCCCCTTAAAAGATGGGGTGGGGGGGGTGGTCTCGGACCCCCCCTCCTTTAAACGATGGGGTGGGGGGGCGGATTGTCACTGCCCCCCAACACCAAAATGGACACCCCCCTTTTAAAGGATGGGGTGGGGATGGGGGGGTGGGGGGTGAAGGTGATCTCGCCCCCCCCCCATTAAAACGGACCCCCCACCCCTTTAAAGGATGGGTGGGGGTCGGTTACGGGCCCCCCCGGCGCTGTGTGTGTATGTGCCCCCCCCCGTTTTGCTCCCCCCGTGGCGCAGTGTGCTGGGAAAGGATCTCTGTGTGGAGATTGCTTCTACTAGAGGTAGTTCTATAAGACTGTTATATAGAGCTGTGCAGGGCCTGTAAAGAGAGTTGAGGGGGACTCTAGTGGGCATATGGGGCTGTGGTGGGCAATAGGAGGACTAGGGGCTCTAGGGGGCTCTGAGGGTGTGTAGGGGTTGTGGATCAGGTTGGATCTTAGGAAGATGTTTTTCACTCAGAGGGTGGTGACGCACTGGAACAGGTTGCCCAAGGAGGCTGTGGATGCCCCATCCCTGCAGGCATTCAAGGCCAGGCTGGATGTGGCTCTGGGCAGCCTGGTCTGGTGGATGGCGTCCCTGCACATAGCAGGGGGTTGGAACTGGATGATTTTTGGGATCCTTTTCAACCCAGGCCATTCTATGACTGTACAGTTCCATAGTGGAACAAATATAATATGCTAACTATGTAAAACATGGAGTCAGACCTGTGTGATTTGTCCACACCAGGAGGTGATTAGAAAACAATTTGTAAGCTACAAAGCTGCTTGCTGGAAAGGAAAAGAAAATAAAACTACAAGAAAAAGGGAAATCATTTCTTCCTGAAAATAGGAAGAATTATAGATCTGACATGAAATTTGAGTGAAGCTCCTGATTTTATGAAGCTATTCCCATTATTTTCTTGGTGCTGTGTTTCCCAAATGAGTGGTTTCTGGCTCTGCTGCAGCACCAGTCTGCATGTGAACATCAACTCTGTTCACCATCTGGGAAGATTAGGACTTCCCTTCTCCTACCAGCACCACTGAATTACAGTTACTCAGTGGTTAAACAAAGGAATCCTTAAAGAAGGGTTTACAGCTGTCCTGTTGTCTGAAGTGCTTGGGGCATTCTGATGCTATTAAGCTCTATGTATTAACAAGTTAAAAAAGAAAAGGTAGGCATCTGATTGTTGTGACAGTTTCTAAGCGATTTGGAAAGCTGTACCACCCAACCACTCCTTCTATTTGATGGAGGTGACAAAGCTCAGTTTAATTTCTGACTGCTGTTTAAATTCTGAAGCTCGAGCTGGTTCCTGGAGCAGAAAAAGCTCGGAAGCTGTCCCTCCTACAAGCAGGCACCTCTGAGCAAAATATGACATCTCAGTTTCTGATGGTAAGGTCAGGAGATCTGATTCCAGCATCTAGCTTTTGGCTTAATACTGTGTTAGTGGGACCTTTGGCATCTAGCACTTAATGATCTTGAAGGTTTCTTCCAACCCAAGCCCTCCCATGATCCTATGATTCTGTGATTTCATTCAGGTTTATTGAGATGAGTTCTCCTGAATGTGCTGTTCTCCATATGATTATAATTGGAGTCCAGATGGGTGACTGAAACCAGACACCAAACTTTCTGATGGCCAAAATTAAATGAAATCAATCCTTTACTGTGTCAGTAGTCTGTAACTAGAGCCCATCAGGTAATTCCCAGCCTCCTGCCTGTATCAGTGGCTGCACACAGTGAAAAAGTCTGATGGGATTTTAACCTCTAAAATGTTCCAAAGCAACCAGAGGGTGAATATATTCACTATGCAAATACCTGCAGGAATAAGCTTGTCATGTATGTCCTCAGGTACCACAGTAGTTAATGGTGGGACTCAGTAGGTCATGCTGAAAGTTGAGTCTGCTGATTTTGAAGGTCTTTTGAAGGTCTTTTCCAGCCTACATGACCTTATGCTAATATTTCTGAAATTTATTTCTGTTCAGCTCCCAGAAAACCTCCCACCCAGCCCCCAACTGACCCCGTGGTGAAAAATAAAACAGAAACCTCAGTGACGCTGGCATGGTCCCCTCCGAAGATGCACCGCCCCATTCCAGTCGATGGCTACATTGTGGAATGCAAGAAACTAACTGGCTTCACCTGGGTGAGGTGCCACGAGTCTCATGTCCCCGTCCCAGAGTTCACGGTGAGCAATCTGTCTGAAGAGGCTGATGATCAGTTCCGAGTGTCTGCAGTCAATGCGCATGGACAGAGCCCGTCTCTGGAATTCCCAGGGAGCGTGCACCTTGGTAAGCACAAAAACCCCAATGGAAATGGGTCAGTGTGTGCTGAGCAGCTGTGTTGGTTCCCTAAAGATGCTTCCTTTGACTTTAAGGTTAGCAGTGCATTAACACACCAAAGGCTTTCCTTTATTCCTAGTTCTCCTATCTCCTATCAACCTCCAGCTACCACTAAAGTGATACGAGTTGTTTCTGTGACAGAGACATGAATATCCTTATCTTTTGATATCTCACATGTGCAAGAGGCAGAACTTTCTGTAACAGATCTTAAGCACAGAAGTGCTTCTTCTAGCACTCATGCAAAGGGAGAAGTAGAAATGTACCTATGATTTAATCTTCCATCTCTAAATGAGATACCAGACTTGCATCTAAAGAGCATTAAGACATACATGTTCTTCCTCAGACCCAGTCCTGGCTGTGAAATCCCCCCTAACAACTGGTGAAGCTGTACCTGGAGGGGATGCCATGTTTACTATTGACCTTACAACAACGTGCAAGCATGCCAGCTGATGAATGTCTGCAGTTCACAGCTATTGGCCAGTGCATTCAGTCAGCAGGTTTACCACTGCATGACCATAGAGCAGTACTTTCAGCTGCAGGTTCAGACAGCCTTTCTGATTGCACTGGAATAGTTTAGAAGTAGGGGAGCAATCATTCCAATAATATCTCTATCAATCAGCTTTGCATGACAAAGTAGAACAAATAAACATTCATGATGGGAGGACCTGTTTGTCATTGGGTGGAAACCTCTGCAGAAGCATGTTTAGAGCATTATTAATCAGTAGAAGGAGATGTTTGGTTGATTTTTACTTAGTAAATCCAGCAAGAAGACCAAATGAAATATCGTGAATTGCTCAGCACTGACACAATGATGAGTGCAGGAACAGAAGGTGATACTTTTTCAGAGATGTTGCAGCAAACATTGACCACGTTAGCCTGATATAAATTGAAATAACGAGGCCTTTGCTCCTGACAGGTGCTGCAGTGAGATTTACCAAGAAGAGCAAAGATGTAGAAAAGATCTGCGCTTGGCTGCGTGAGGAAGCCAAACTGCAGGCTGAGCTTTCAGACACAGGCGCTACTGTGGAGTGGATGAAGGATGGGAAGGAGCTCAAGGCCAGTGAAAATTATGAACTGCAAATTGTGGGGAAGAAACACACCCTGAAAATTCACAACGACTCAATGGATGATGCTGCAAGTTATCAGTGCATCTGTGAGGGGGATAAAATGCTCTATCAGCTTTCAGTGAAAGGTATGTGACAGTCTGGGCTGTCCTCTTCCTGCCCAGGGCCAGCAGACTGCATTCACCTGACTCCCCGACAGTCCAGCTGTTGTCAGACAGCATCTGGGGTGTTTTCAGTGGCTGTTTTGACTTGAACTGGCCAATCTGCTTTGTAGAGCCATTTGATTTCTGTGTTCTGTCCTGTGATTCGTCCCTAAGATATAGAGGAAATCAAGGGAAAGACAGGAAAAAGAGCATCCCAGCCTTCCTGCTCTTCTGTCAGGGTGGCCACAAGAGATGATGTCAACATCTCTTTTTGTAGCAGTGATCCCAAATGTAGAAAACACCTGTGAAGAGTCACAGGGACTAAATTGATGGAGAGCAGAACTTCCTGCCAAGGCTTGTCAGCTAGTCTTAATTTTGCTTTTCTTCTCTCTCTTTGTCATGTTAGCATAATATTTCATACTGGCAGGTCTGCCCATAGAATTAACTGGCACAGGCTGCCCAGGTAGGTGGTGGGATCCCTGGAGGTGTTCAGGAGCTGTCGAGATGTGGCCCTGATGGATGTTATCAGGGGGCATGGTGGGGTGGGTTGGGGTTGGAATCAAAGGAGGACCCCCATGTATTTCATCGGGAAGCACTACTGGTAATAAGACCTTTGGAGCAAATCCTGGTAGGGCCACGCTCAGCTGGTCCAGTCTGGAGGCTGTTTCTCCTTACTGCAGTATCTGCAGTGAAAACCAGCAGCTGCTTTTGTGTGGTTGGGCTCACATCCAGCAGTGGTGACGGGACTACAATGATAAGAGACAGTTCCTGAAAAAATGAATGAAATTTGACTGTATGATAGGATGGAGTTAAATGTATTGACAGGATCTCAGTCATCCCAGTGTCCATCAGCTGGCTCTCGAGCTCCTAAATACAGGCATTCTGTAGAACGTTGTTGAATTTGTATTATACATGCGTGTTCTTGGAACTGCAGAACAAATGCATGCATAATCCAGACTTTGATTTTAGCAGCTCTGACTGCGCTGTCTCAACAGACCCAACTCAGTTGTGTGCGCTGTTTTGAAATGATATGTTAACAAGAAGTTGGAAAACAAGCTCAATTACCCTCAGTAAAATAGGACCGTGGACTTAGGCTTGAACTTTTGGCTAAGACAGTGGTGAGATTTTGAATCTTTGAAGTCAATTATTCCACTGTGTGTTAATAAGGGCCAGTTTTATCATCTAACTTTTGCACTCCAATTAATTTCCATAAAGGAATTCTTTTTTTTCTTTTTTCTTTTCAGTCCTAAGTGATATCTCTATCTTTTAGGCTTGATTTGTTTGCCAGGGGGTTACAGTGCAGTAATAGATACCCCCTCCATTGATTTCCTTCTAGTTTGCTTGTTCCAATTCTTTCCTCAGTTTTCCTATTTTAGACATTTTCTTGAAGCCTTGGGCTTCTTCCTTTGGCTCTGTCCCCTGTACAGTGTACGTCCTTCAACTTGTGGAGATAAGGTAATCTGGTACGTGGTTTATAAAAGCTGCCAATTTGCCAGCTTCTGAATTAGAATCTAGCAATTAGAACTAGGATTAAACGTGCACGTTTGATCTTATGATAAATGAATGCCTCATGGTCACCAATGTCCCTGCAGTTCTTTACCATCATATGTATTTTGTGTCTTCATATTTTGTTTCAGCACTGGCAAACTTCGTAATCAAAGAGACAAGTGGAGGAGTAATCAGGGCCGTTGCTGGAAAACAAGCTGAATTTGTTTCTGAGACCTCTGAAGCCAATGTCATGGTGAAGTGGTACAAAAATGGCAAAGAAATCAAGACCAGTAAGAAATTCACAATGGAACATAAAGGGAAACTGCATAAGCTTGTGGCTTCAGCTGTAACGAAAGAAGACGAGGGAACATACATCTACACAATTGGAGATGACACTCTGATTTTTGATTGGAAAGTCTCAGGTAAGTTTGTGAGGCAAACATAGGATCACAATCCATGTAAAGCACTTCAGACTTAATTCATTTTATTTGTCCAACGCTGTGGGTTTCCAGTATTTAGGACAAAGATTGCATAGCTCTATTGAAGCAATTCTGACCTTCCTGTTGTCCCTATGCAAATCCACAGTATGAGCAAATAATGTAACTGTGTTGTGATGAATTCAAGACAGCCTTAGCTCCAGCTGGGGCTGGAGTCACGACTTGAGCCCTGACATCTGGGCTTCATTCATCTAGTTCATGTATTGCCTCAGCACTTACATCATCTTTAAACCTATGACTGAAATGGTCCTAAGTTATTAGCATGGGAATCCTGTCTCCTCTTTGGACAAATTAAACTCCACATTTGGAGAGTTGAGTGTCTCCTGCTGTACCCGAAGGACATTGTGATCTCTGAGGTGTCTCCCTGAGGTGCTGTAAGCACAGCCATTAGCTCATAGTGCAAGTAAAGCACTGTTAGGTCAAGCCTGGAGGAGTAATGCTTGTCACTGACATGTTCCTGTTCAGGGTGGAGCTGGAGGGTAAAATAACACAAGAAATTGTCATTGAAATTCAATATCTGTGAAATTCAGCTGGTTGCATTCACAGAACCTGGCGTTAAGATCTGTTTTCTGTTTTATATCTTGAGCCTATTTTCCATAACCCAGTCCTCATTTATGAACTGAAGCTCTACTGAAAGCCTTTCGCTGTGTATGCTCATGCTGCAGTGCAGCGTTTGTGACCTTTAACAGCACATTCACGTTCCTCTGATCACAGGATCCTTACGGTTGATTAAGACCCTCTAGTCTGACTGCTCACCCATCACCACCGTGATGCTCACCATCAGCTTAGCTAAAAACTCAGCAGAGATGATAGATCAAGCACAACACTGGATTTGGGGTGGCTAGAGATTCCTAAGATATTGAAGGATTGCTTGCAGGTGGTGTTGGTTCAGGTATTCACCCTGCATCCCACCTGCTGTTCTGTTTGGTTGAGAATCATGCATTCTGCAATTTCACTTTGTAATTCAAAGACCCTGGCTTTATCTGTTGAAAAACTGATCTAAAACAAGCCAAGAAGACTCCGTTGGAACTAGTTGATGCAGAACAAAGGCATCCCCAAAGGACAAGTTGCACTGTTTGATGAACATTATTGGATGAGAGCTAAGCTAAGATTTAAAAAGTTCTGGGGCTGTCTCTGAGCATCAAATACAGAGGAAGCCTGCATGATTCCCTGAGAATGGATACCTCCTACTTTGGTGTAGGGTTAAGGGAACACTAGCAGTAACTCCTATCACAAAATGTCGCATGGCTCAGACAAAATGCCATCAAGAGGGCTTAATTAGGAGCACCAAATGGTCGCAAGATGGTCTTAGGGCAGGGAAGTAATCTATCTATGTGATATTGATTGATGCTATTAGTTCTTAACAGCTTGACTCTAGAAGGACTGTTGTTCTTTGGTCACCTAGTTATAAAAGAATAAATGGCTCCTGTCTATTACAATTTTTAACGCATTTTTTGTTCACTGATGCCATAAATGTTCCTGGCATAGTAATTGGCCTTGGTATATTCAGTGACTGAAAGCAACAGTTGTTGCTCTAAGAAATGCAGTACAAAGCTAGGTCTGCCTGTAGCTGACAGCCATCAGCTTGCTCCTCAGGCAGGTTCTGTCTGTGTATGGGAGATCACAATGTGAACCACTGATTGATCAGCTGAGGCAAGTGTGGGGTCAGCTGTGGGAGCACAGGTGAAAGTTATGTAGCTGTGCTCCCTGGAGGGGTGGAGTTCGACTCCACCTCCTCTGAGACCTCATTTAAGGGCTGACCCTCACTGAGGCAGCATCTCTTGGAGATTGCTCACCAGGGAGGATCACCTCAGCTCTGGTGAGTTCCCTTTTCCTTATATCTTCTGTATTTCTACCATTTTACTTGTAATTGCTATCCTTGTTAATACCAGCATAGTTATTGCCAATACATTTGGCAAGCCAGGCAGGAGCCACTGACTTGGCATCTAGAAATATAAGGAAAAAAAAAAAAATGTCCTTTGTGTGGAAAATCTTTAATTGGTACAAGGGGGAGAAGACCACCCCCTTAGGGACATGCCTTCCTGGACAAATTCCAGGTTTTGAGGCGTCCCCATATTACCAATTAGCAACAATTATTGAACAATGGGGCCCTTTAAGAGTACCAAATAACATGGATGCCTATTGTCTAACTGATTACTTTCTAGGACTACAAAAAGATATCTTAATTACAAAAGAAAAGCGAATGGCTGCATCTATGGCAGCCTGGCCATTATTAAATGCTTTAAATCGGGCAGAGATAAAATCAAACAACATTGCACATGAAAATGAATTGTTAAAGGCCCGTATTGAAAAATTGGAGGGTGAGATCAATCTATTGACAGGAAAAAAACCGTCATTTTCTTCCTCCAACCCTCAAATTAGATACATTTCATTTAATGACGATCAAGATCCTGAAGAAATGAATCAAAATAAGATCACTAAATCTGATCTAGAAAAACCATCTGAGACGGACTCACTAGAAGTCCGTCCAGTAATAACTCAAAAAACAAAGAAAATTCAAGATCGACCAGCAGGAGTGCCTCCTGATCAATGGCCCCCTGCCGAATCTGTTTTACATGTAACAGCCCGTCCATATACGCCTACTGAACTCATGGACCTAGTGCAACGATTTAGGCAAAGGCCAAGGGAAAGTGTTCCGGCTTGGTTATTACGGTTATGGGATTCAGGGGCAGATAGTGTACTGGTTAGTGGCCCCGAAGTATCTAAGTTGGCCACAATAACAGTACATCCTGCCCTTCGGCAGAGACTGTATGCTGGGACTCAGTTCCCTGAAGAAAACCATTCAATTGTAGAATGGATAATGGCTGCTTGCCGCATGGTGTGGACAAATAAAACTGACATGCCAGTAAACACAGGGATGTGGTCTTCTATGGAAGACCTTCAAAATTATATACGCGAATTAGGTATGAGAGAGGCTATCTACGAAGACACATTCGATAGCCCTGATATGGTTAAATTTTCTGCGGGAATGAGGGACCTAATTTTACAGTAAGCACCCTCTCATATGTATGGAACCTTGGTTTCCATACTTAATCCAGTAGTATCCGCAGAGGCAGTAGTCCAACAAGCTGCCCAATTGGTAGCAGACCTCGGAGAAACTGAGCGTTTACGAGCTAAGCGCAATATCAGGGTGATTGAGGATGCCGAGGCTTTTCCAATAGTGCGAGCCAGAAGATCGGCCCCGCGAACTTCTCGGGCAGGACCTGTTAGGGTATCCCGGAAACAAATGTTTAATGATCTGCTCCGGGCAGGCGTTCAGTTTTCAAAAATTGATGGGCAGCCCAATCAGGTTCTCCTTCAGTTGTGGAAGCAACTGAAGGATGAACAAAAATTTCAGAATAAACCCAAAAGGCCAGGGATAAGATTTATAGAGCGGCGACCAACAACAACATGGAATTTAGAAGATTTTATAGTTCCAAATAGGAAAAAGAAGCCACCTCAGGTGCCTCGGGTTATGACACCGGAGGTATCGGAGGTAAAAGACTTGAATCTGGCTCAGTTCATGGCTTGACGAGGGATGTCAGTCCTCCTAGGGCCTCTAGACGGGACCGGAGGCCCTATGTGGAACTGACGATATACTGGTCCCGAAAGAATATACAGAAGGTTATGGCCCTAGTTGATACCGGGGCAGAGACATCTATAATATATGGAGACCCAACTAAATTTAAAGGTAATAGAGTGATGATTGGAGGTTTTGGGGGACAAACCATTCCGGTCACCCAAACCTGGGTAAAACTGGGGGTCGGGCGTCTTCCACCACGGGAGTACAAGGTATCCATTGCCCCAATTCCAGAGTATATATTAGGAATTGATATCCTGTGGGGTCTGGCTCTCCATACAACAGTGGGAGAGTTCCGATTGCGGCAGAGATGCATTAGTATCCGGGCAATCCAGACAATATTGAGAGGCCATGCAAAACATGAGCCTATTTGTTTGCCGAAGCCACGCCGGATTACTAATGTGAAACAGTACAGACTCCCGGGTGGGCAGGATGAAATAACAAAGACGGTGCAGGAATTAGAAAGAGTGGGTATTATAAGGCCTGCACATAGCCCATATAACTCCCCAATATGGCCAGTGCGAAAACCGGATGGAACATGGAGGATGACAGTAGACTATAGGGAATTAAATAAGGTCACGCCACCTGTTCATGCGGCTGTACCCAATATTGCCTCCCTAATGGACACACTAAGCAGGGAAATCAAAACATATCACTGTGTCTTGGATTTGGCGAATGCATTCTTCAGTATTCCAATCAGTGAAGAATCGCAAGATCAGTTTGCATTTACATGGGAAGGGAGGCAATGGACTTTCCAGGTCCTACCCCAAGGGTACGTACATTCGCCCACTTTTTGTCATAATTTAGTGGCACGTGATCTGGCTAAGTGGGAAAAGCCAAATAATGTCAATTTATATCATTATATTGATGACCTCCTGTTAACATCCGATTCGTTAGAGGCGGTGAGACAAGCAGCAGATTTGTTGATAGCTTACCTGCAGAAAAGAGGGTGGGCTATAAACCCACAGAAGGTGCAAGGTCCGGGGCTATCTGTAAAATTCCTGGGAGTAATTTGGTCCGGGAAAACCAAAGTACTACCCAGTGCGGTAGTAGATAAAGTCCAAGCGTTTCCAGTCCCTACAACATCAAAACAATTGCAAGAATGTTTGGGTATATTGGGGTATTGGCGCTCCTTTATACCTCATTTAGCTCAGCTATTAAGGCCATTATACAAGCTTACAAAGAAGGGTCAATCATGGAATTGGGGAAAGATAGAACAGGATGCTTTCCAACAGGCAAAACTGGCAGTTAAACAAGCTCAGGCGTTGGGTATATTTGATCCGACCCTCCCAGCTGAACTAGATGTTCATGTTACTCAAGATGGTTTTGGCTGGGGCCTGTGGCAACGCCAGAGTTCTGTTCGAACCCCCATTGGATTCTGGTCTCAGGTTTGGCACGGAGCAGAAGAACGATATAGCATGATTGAGAAACAGTTATTGGCTGCCTATTCGGCATTACAAGCAGTAGAGCCGATAACGCAAACAGCAGAGGTCATAGTTAAGACTTCATTACCAATCCAGGGGTGGGTGAGAGATTTGACTCACCTTCCTAAGACGGGGGTGGCCCAAGCACAAACGGTGGCACGATGGGTCGCCTATCTAAGCCAGAGAAGCAGTCTGTCTTCATCTCCACTTAAAGAAGTACTACAGAAGATCCTAGGCCCAGTGACGTATCACAGTGATACATCAAAAGAACCGATGGTTGCTCCACCAGAGAAGAGTCCCGTTCAGGAAGGAAGATATCCTATTCCTGAAGATGCCTGGTATACGGATGGGTCCAGCAGAGGCAACCCGAGCAAGTGGCGAGCAATAGCATACCATCCCTCTACTGAGACCATCTGGTTTGATGAGGGGGATGGTCAAAGCAGCCAATGGGCAGAATTGCGAGCCGTGTGGATGGTTATAACTAAAGAACCTGGTGACGGCGTCCTGAACATCTGTACAGATAGTTGGGCTGTGTACCGGGGGCTCACTCTGTGGATTACGCAATGGGCTACCCAGGAATGGACTATCCACGCCCGACCGATTTGGGGTAAAGACATGTGGGTAGACATTTGGAATACGGTCAAACACAGGACAGTATGTGTCTACCATGTCTCTGGTCATCAACCCTTGCAGTCACCAGGAAATGATGAAGCTGACACACTGGCCCGAATCCGATGGATTGAGAATTCACAATCTGAAAATATTGCCCGTTGGTTACATCAGAAGCTACGGCATGCTGGACAGAAGATAATGTGGGCAGCTGCTAAAGCATGGGGGCTGCCTGTACAACTATCTGATATCGTTCAAGCATGTCAGGATTGCGATGCTTGCTCAAAGATGAGACCGAGACCGTTGCCTGAAACAACATCCCACATTGCTAGAGGATATAGTCCTCTTCAGAGATGGCAGGTCGACTACATTGGGCCCCTCCCTCGGTCTGAGGGGGCGAGATATGCCCTGACCTGCGTTGACACTGTAAGTGGACTGCTGCAAGCCTATCCTGTACCAAAGGCAAATCAAGCATACACAATTAAGGCACTTACTAAACTGATGTCTGCATACGGGACACCTCAAGTTATCGAGAGTGACCAAGGGACTCACTTCACTGGAGCGATGATACAGCGCTGGGCAGAAGAAAACAACATTGAATGGCGATTCCACCTGCCATATAACCCAACAGGGGCAGGCCTTATTGAACGTTATAATGGTATCCTTAAGGCTGCCCTGAAAACAGACTCTCAGTCCCTGCAGGGGTGGACAAAAAGATTATATGAAACCGTGCGGGACCTGAATGAAAGACCTCGGGATGGCAGACCCAGTGCCCTGAAAATGTTACAAACTATATGGGCCTCCCCTCTTAGGATCCAAATTACAGGCACCGATAATAAGATAAAACCGCAGGTTGGTACTGAAAATAATCTTCTGCTCCCTGCCCCTGAGAATTTAGAACCGGGAATCCATAAGATAAATTGGCCTTGGAAGGTGCAGGTAGGACCCAAATGGTGTGGCCTACTTGCACCTTGGGGGAGATTATTGGAGGTGGGAGGTTCAGTCACCCCCTCGGTGATAGGTACATGGCCTACTGACATCGTGGTCAATACTCCGGCCTTTATTGCTAAAGGAACACCTATTATGTCCCTATGGCAGATCAAGACTCCTCCTCTGGTGCCAGATATAGTTATACAGCCACAGATATCTGGCCAGAGGGTATGGTATCGGAGGCCGGGACATAATCCAGTACAAGCAGAAGTATTGACCCAAGATAAGAATACGGCCTGTATCTTGCCCTGGAGGGCGGATCTTCCCCTCCTAGTACCCTTGAAACATCTATATTACTCCCCTTAAGATTGATTCTAAGCCTCTAGGACCATTACTTTGGACTGATGAAACGCAGACGGACCTGCACTTCAAGATGATTTGTCTCCGGTAAAATCTATCAAGCACTGGCCCATGGAAGATCATAAACACCCATCCAATCATCATCATTTGAATAATATCAACATCTAATGCGACGGGAGATTGTATCAGCGTCGTGATTGGGTCTCTGTAATAAGGGGAACTCACCTAATCATTGGTTCACGTTGTGAAGGGGTGGAGTGTATGGGAGATCACAATGTGAACCACTGATTGATCAGCTGAGGCAAGTGTGGGGTCAGCTGTGGGAGCACAGGTGAAAGTTATGTAGCTGTGCTCCCTGGAGGGGTGGAGTTTGACTCCACCTCTTCTGAGACCTCATTTAAGGGCTGACCCTCACTGAGGCAGCATCTCTTGGAGATCGCTCACCAGGGAGGATCGCCTCAGCTCTGGTGAGTTCCCTTTTCCTTATATCTTCTGTATTTCTACCATTTTGCTTGTAATTGCTATCCTTGTTAATACCAGCATAGTTATTGCCAATACAGTCTGGATGGAATGAAGGGCATGAAATACTGATGTGCTCATCAAACGCTGCTTGTTAGCTTAGAGACAAGGTGTTGAATTGGTTTGTTCATGTATTGCAAACAGGTTACTTAGCTGCCTTCATTTTAGCTTCAGAAGAACATGTGCAGAATACGGAATTGATTAGAAGAAATAAGAACTGTCTGCATAGAACTTACTCTTTCCATACACAGGAGAATCAAGCACACGTTTGTATGTGAGTACCTCCAGAGGTGAAACTTGATCCCCCAGATGTAATGAGCAGAGACATTACAATCAGTTCTAACTGTATCTTAATGCTGTGCTGAATAAGCCTGAGTCAGGATGTAAACCACTTTCTCTTTTTTTCTTCAGATGAAGCCATTAATTTTGTCAGCAAGTCCAAAACGACTCCAGAAATATCAGTCAGTCCTTCTGAAGACCTGGAGCTGGTGTGTGAGGTGTCAGCTGCAAGCGGAGCTGTCGTATAGAAGAAAGATCAAATAGAGGTGAAGCAGGACCAGAGGACAACCATCATCTCCCAGGGGACGCACCGCAAGCTCATGGTCAAAAATGTGACCCTGAAAGACCAAGGGAGCTACAGCTGTGAAACAAAAGATGACAAAGCAACATTCCAAGTGAAAGTCAGAGGTGAGAAAATGCTTGGAATCCCAGAGATAAAGGAACACTTCATTTTGTGTGTCTTGCATTTGGAGGATCAACTTACAGCCTCTCTGGTGCAAAACATTTTGGCTATAGGACTTTCTTTGTCATCTAGTGTCATAGCAACACTTTTCTACATGTGCTTTTCCATCCAGGAATGAATTACTGCAACAAACAATAGGCAAGGAGGGTAACTTGTGCAGCTCTTGTAGTCAGCTGGTGTCTGCAGGGTTACAGTGCAAGAGCACACCAGGCATGCAAGGAGTGAGAAAAGGGGAGGTGTTTGATGAGATCTGGTTACAAAATTTGAATGACACAATGAGGTGGAAAATGCCACTAATCAGACTCATAAATGGCCTGGGTTGCAAAGGCCCACAGTGCTCATCCAGTTCCAACCCCCTTCTTCCTATGTGCAGGGTTGCCAACCAGCAGCCCAGGCTGCCCAGAACCACATCCAGCCTGGCCTTGAATGCCTGCAGGGATGGAGCATCCACAGTCTCCTTGGGCAACCTGTTCTAGAGGGCCATTCCCTTCTGATTTATTGGAAATGTAGAGAGACATCAGAAGAAACAAAGAGAAGGGAGGAGGTTCAGCAGTGCATGCAGGTGTTCTAAATCTCATGTCCAAATCTGCTATCAGACTGCGAAATGTTTAGATTTATGATATGATATGAAATGATATGCCTATTCATTTCCCAAGGCAAAATAGAGGGGAAAGTATTTTCCTGTCTTAATGAGGCATCATGATGGTCCCTGTGAAGGGCAAGTATAATGAAAATGGGGAACTGGAGTAAGCTCTGCAGCAGACTACAGCAAAATGGTGTGACTGTTGTGATGTCCCTGCAGAGAAAGAAGACGTGTTTACAAACAAGGACAAGGTACAAAAGGAGGTGAAGGCTGCACTGACTCAAAATGCCACGCTGAGCTGCGAGGTGGCCCAGGAGAAGATGGAGGTGAAGTGGTACAAGGAGGGGAAACTGATCACCTCGAGCAAGAAGTTCAAGGTGGAGTCAGAGGGCAAACAGTGTCGGCTGGTGGTGATCCAGGTAGAGAAGAAAGATGCAGGGGAGTACAGCTGCGAGGCTGCTGGCCAGAAACTCACCTTCAAGATTCATGTCACAGGTGAGAGAGAACACATTTTGGCCTTTCATTCTAGAATGTTTTAGAAAACGGTCATTAGTTTGTAAGTTTTCCCTGCTATGCTTAAAATTTTTGGAGCTGAACTTTGGGGTGGTTAATTTCTGATGAGGAAATTGAACAAATTATTCTAAATACAGTTGTGATGCAGCTCCATCTTTTAAAATCTTCAGGAATTTCCTTTTGCTGTGGGAATGAGGCCATAGACAAGAAAGTTCTGATTGCACTTCTCCATTCCCACGTGCCTGTACCACTAGAACAACTCTGCAATGCAGCTGCGTCTCAGGAAGTTTCAGAACAGGGGCTTTGTGTCAAGCACTAGGGGGTGTGCTCTATGTAACATGTTTTTGTCTTGGAAGGGCTCATTTAGCATGGGAGAGAATACTACAGGAATGTTTTGTATAAGTTGATGTTTTGAAGACATAAGTAAATGGCAGCTAGGGGACGAAAGAGTCATGAGAGTCATACAAGAAGCATCACAGAATGCCTTTTGTTGGAAGGGACCTGGAGGATCATCCAGTTCCAATCTCTGTCCTGGAAAGGAACACATTCTTTGAGACTAGGTTGCTCTAACACCCATCCAGCCTAGACTTGAATGTTTTCAGGGATGGGGCATCCATAAATTGCACAACTTCTCTCCACATCATTCTCTTGGGGCATCAGACTGGGAGAACTGATTCATTTTTCTGACTCCTTCCCCAAAACCTGCTCTTCTTTCAAGAGGCCAAACTAATGTATCTCTCTCTTTTCAGAGCCAGAATTTGTATTTACAAACAAGGAGAAGGTACAGAAGGTGGTGAAGGCTGCAACAACAGAAAATGCCACGCTGAGCTGTGAGGTGGCCCAGGAGAAGATGGAGGTTGTCATCAATTTATAAGCAATGAGCCAATAATGTTCCAATTATAAACTTTTATTAATTGTAGCGGGTAAAACTAAAAGGCAATTCAGTGCTGGGCGACAGGGGGATTATTGTTCCTCCAACTGCCGCGCCGTCCCGTCCCTTGCAACTTCTTTTGTATTGTCCATCCCGAGCGTATTGTCCTTTAATTGGTCGGTTGTGATCGTGCGACTTGGTGTGTCGTTCCTTGGTTGGTCCTTCCGTGGAACTTTGTATCCATCGGGGCGCGCTTTGCCTGTAACTACGCAGAGTACACAATCTACCCATAAAATTAGAGTGTTCTGCAACCTTTGTGGCCTCCATATTCCACCATTATATCCCGGTCCTAATGAACAAGCACTCCACCACAATGCTACCACATCCCGGTCTTAATGAGCAAACATTTTATCACAGAGGTCAAGTGATAAAAGGAGGGGAAACTGATCACCTCGAGCAAGAAGTTCAAGGTAGAGTCAGAGGGCAAACAGCGTCGGCTGGTGGTGAGCCAGGTGGAGAAGAAAGATGCAGGGGAGTACAGCTGCGAGGCTGCTGGCCAGAAACTCACCTTCAAGATTCATGTCACAGGTAAGACAGGTGTTGTATGAAATACAGCAGAGAACAGTAAAGTAAAATCTAGTTTCTATTATACTGCACCTGGATCACTGTAGTCTGTGCTGAGGTTTTTTCCCTAGACTTGATTGCCTGGGTTTGTAGAAAGTATTTGGTTTCAGTATGACACAAAGACCTGTTTCAGTCTGTCTGTAGAGCAATAATTAGTAATATATGTACAGTGGAAGCAATATTCAAGATATTATTCAAATCTCTCCTGTGCCTGAGATCCCAAACTGTAATTCTTGTTCACCTAAACATTTGACTAAGATAAGTATGTGCAGTGAGGCTGGAGTGCATGTTCTACGTGCAGGCTTTCATGGCAGGAGAAGCAGGAACTTCTCCTAGTAGTACACTGCCTTTTTACTATGCCTTTATGTTGGAGGCTGCATCTGGATAGGTGAGTCTGCTACTCACAGTAAGAGACCTGGTAGAGCTGACTATTGCCAGAGCTCAAAGTAAGATAGATATCTGCAAATCACACACAAAGAACAAAGGACTGCGTTGGTGAGCATATTTCCTTTGTGCCTTTGACAGTCACAGTTGTGGCAATGGTAGAGGCCATGAGGAGTCTGTTCAGGAAGCCAGGAGTACTGTTCTGGGTCATGAAAAGGCAGCCAGTGGTTTGACTATCACATGTTTATGTGTTTTGATGTTTCACAGTGGGTCTTAAGTAAAAGGAACTCAGGTTTTGGTTGCCTGCAGGACAGATGTTCTTTTGGGTTCAATATGTTTGCATAGTGACTTGCAACCATGGGACTGGTGTTCAAGGACCCTCTTGGTTCCTTCAGTTCCTAGGTTCTTTCTTGCCTAGATTTGACACTTTGTTTCAACAGAAGAGCTGATATTCTCTAGTGAAGGCTATTAGTTTGGGCACAAGTGGTAACCTAAACCTGTTCCAACCTGTACATACAAACCTGCAAGTTGGTCTCATTTCGGTCCCTCAGTCAGTACTTTTTCTTTTCTTCCCTCAGAGCCAAAACCTGTGTTTATAAACCAGGAGCAGGTGCAGAAAGAGGTGAGTGCTGCCCTGGCAGCAAGTGCCTCCCTCAGCTGTGAAGTAGCACAGGATCCAACCGAAGTAAAATGGTACAAGGATGGAAGACTGCTTGCCTCCTCCAGAAAGTTCAGAATGGAATCTGTGGGCAAAACACGGCGTCTGGTTGTGGAGCAGCTGGAGAAGAAAGATGCTGGAGAATACATCTGCGAGGCTGCTGGCCAGAAGATGACCTTCAAGTTGGAAACAACTGGTGAGCATTCGCTTTGGGAGCACTAAGCAGCTTTTTATGTGGCTTAGAGGAAGACTGGCTGTCTTCTACCCTGTGGGCATGGAACAGCCACAATTCCCCCCGGAACAACATCAATGACCCACACCACAAGTTGGATTCTCCTTTTTAATGTAGTGGTAGCGAGGTGAAAATCTGGCTGTGGAATATTTTTGACTAAGGAACTTCTACTTTAATTTCTAGATGCGCTGAATTACCCTCTGGAGTGTCTTTCTGAATATATAAGCAACCATGGGTGACTATGATCCTGATTTATATCTAGGTTCAGGCTTACTTTTTCAGTTAGGTTAGATCAATAGCTCCAGAGAAGATAGGGAAATACAGCAGTTCACTGATACCATGTGTCAGAAGAATGCAGCTCAGTGCTGGGCAGTTTGCTGCTTCATTCCCTCTTACAAGTTGCACCCAAGGCTGGAAAAGACCACTGAGATAGCTGAGTCCAACCCAGCCCACCCTCACTGGACTTACTAACCACGTCCCCAGTGCCACATACCCGTGGCTCTTGAGCACCTCCAGTGACTGCGGTATATCAGCGTGGTTGCTTCAGTTGTGGGAGTTTTCAGACACTGGCTGTTGTTCTAGCGAGACAAAAAACCAAAACTGATGGAACAGTGTCTATACAGGAAGCAACTGGCTGTCCTGATGGCTGCCAACAGTTTTACACAAGGTGTGTCATGCAAGCTTGCATGAGTCTGGTTTAAAAACTTGCTGTTCTGATGGAAGGAGAGGATGTTGGTACAGGATAACTGCGGGATTTGTGCTCTCCCGACATCCAGTTGCAATCACAGCTTATTGTTGCTATAGAAAACAGCTTCTCTGTAGACAAATTGAGTTAGTTCCAATAAGTGGCTGAAGCCCTAAGTGATCCAAGGTGAAGCATGATCCAAACTGGAATTTAACTAATTGTAGTAGGGAATCCAAGCCTTAATGAGATGAGTTATTTAAAATATGAGTCCTCCATCTAAAACAGCATTGAACTCTTACTCTGGTTTATGATAGAAGTGAGAGTTTAACAGCAGAAGTCTGAAGTTATGCTCCATATTTCTCATCACTCAAGAGAATATTTGAATATATGAATTCCTTTGGCTATGTTAGAGCTCATAATGAGGTCAGCTGATGTTCTTTAAATGCTCGGAGTCTAGCAATGTGGGGAAGTGGACTGCTATTTGCTGTTGAGCTTTAGGCTAAGAAGCCTGATTTTAGAGGACTGTGGACTTCCCCTTTCCCTTCCCCTCTCCTCCCCTTCTCCCTGGACTGATCCCACATGGTTTGAGAATGATTTCAGATCAAGGTAAATGAGGAATCGCCGTGTGAAAACCTGTTGTTTTACTGCACTATAAGAGACACTTAGTCAAAAGACAAGTGTGTGTTCCAAGCTTGAGATTGCAGGAGATCCTAGAAACAACTCAGCTGCTCAAACCTGTAGTCTGGCTGAATCTTTTATTGTCAGTTTTGGTCAGGAGGAGATGCTTGAGTAAGACAAATAAAAGGTCACGGGTAAGTTGGTCCTTCTTGTGATATACTTCTAGGCTTTCATCAGGGAGAAGCTTAATTAGTCCAAATAATCATAGCAGAAACCACACCAAGAGCATGAGAGTGAAATTTATACTTTCTTGACGTGAAGGAAAATTTTACCTGGTTCTGCCATTCCCCAAATATTTGTTTCCTTATGACAAGAAGAACTTTGCAGAAGTAATTTTTTTTTTCAGTCTTGCGTGCAACACAAAAAGGGGTAAAATCTAGGAGGCCACCTGAAATGTTTTTTCCATCTGGAAGGATCCATTTAACAGCACCCATGGACCTGGTTATGAACAAAACTAAGTTCCCAACTAAATCCACATTCTTCTTTCTCCTTCTCAGAATTGCCTGTGAAAATCAGCAAACCATTGGCAGACAGTAGCGTCATTGAGAAGGACAAGGTCACATTTGAGTGTGAGCTGTCCAGGCCCAACATGGACGTCAAGTGGTTCAAGGTATGGCATGTAATGGTATTTTCCTTTCTGACTTCTCTGGAAATGAATGAGAGCCTTTAATTTCACTTCCAAGGGATGCGAGTCTGAGCTTTTCCTTGATAGCTTTTTCACTGCTCTCTTTTCTTTATGCTCTTTTATTTGCCCAGATCAGCACTCTTTGTTATTATGTCCTGAGTTCATTTATCAAGTTGAAATTGAAGTTTGTTTTGGTTTTATTGTGAACTTTTTAGGTCATGCTGCACAAAATATTGTTGGTTGAACTACAGTACAGTCTTGAGCTTCAAGTCTAACACAGAAATTCTCAGCCGGGATTTTGTAGCCTTGTTGTGAACTGGGTTTTTGGGGTGAAATCTCAGTTTTCTTTGCACCTGACAGTGTGAGAATTTGCTCTGGCACTTTGTGTACCTCCCTGGTGCTCAGCTGTTCCTTCCCTTACTTGGGGATAACGTCATTTATTCAAGGTGATGTCCAAACAGGCTTGTTAACAGTCCTCCGCAGTGCTTTAAGCTGTCATAGGTCAGCCAGAATTTATGCATGTTCTATAGCCATTCCTTCATGTTGAAAACACTGCACTGTGCTTAAGCTTCAGCATATGTTCCAGTAAGCACAGTTCCATTAATTCTAGGGGAGTGGGTGAATTAAGCATAGATCTGAAGGCTCCCTTTGCTGAGTGCAGAGATGGAAGGACTAATGGAGATCTGACTTGATATTTTCCCTTCTAGGATGGGAAGGAGCTCTGTCAAAGTAAAAAAGTGGGCATTACTTCCCAGGGAAATAAGAGAAGTCTCATTATTCACAAGTGTGAATATGAAGATCAGGGAACATCCACATGCTGAGCAGCCTAAGACAAGACATCAGCTACCCTAAAGGTTCATTTTATGTTTAACTGAAAGAGCAAATAAATCCTCTTGTGGTATTTTGCACCACGGGAAGAAATGCTTCATGGGCAGTTTGGGCATTTCTTGGTTAGTCCTTTTGGATACCTTTCTCTTTCTTCTTTATGCTCAAGACAGATTTTCCCTCCATGTGTTGCATTGGTTAAACCCCAGTTTGTAGCTCATCATTGGGCTCTGAAGCATCAGACTTGTTACTGAACACATGGGTCTGCTGTGCCCTGGTAGATGCCACCTTCCCAAGGGACGTATGAAAGGATGCTTTTTTCTGATTTCCTACTAGATGCTGTCCTCATGTGGCCACTTGGGTTCAGTGTTAGCATGAACATGAACATGTGTCCTGTCCCATGACTTTGGTGAACTCTCATTTTCTCTCTCATTCTGCAACCAGGTTGGGTTGCTGTTTCAGTACTGGCTGTTTTATGTAGCCATTCCATTTGTTCTGGTTTACGTTCTTTTTTATTTTCTTTTTTTCAGGCATCATTTCTATACAGTAGACAAAGCCAGCCTATTACATTTGATTTACAGTTTTTAGCTTTTGCTGGTAAGCATTTCAGCTCTCAGGCAGTTTTACCAACAGCTTTGAAGAGCTGAAATGAACCAGCCTGGACACGATGGTCTGTTTTTGTTGGTGTAATGAATTTATGAAGTTAAACTGATTGACCCCATAAGGTTTTACAGTGTATGACTCACGTCTGGCAGAGTTATCACAGCAATGAGTTTATATACTTAGCATTTCAGGAGGCAAATGGTTGGGGATACTCTTTCATTTGCTTGCGTCTCAGAGTGAATCACTAGTATGTGAACCATCCTTCATCTCCTTTGTATTGCTTTTGTGTGTGTCTGTGTGTGGTTTCCTCTGTGAATTTCATTCTTTCCAGTTATATGGAAGTTCTCTTTTGAGCAGTGAAATTAGATGTTCCATCATCAGTCATAATGGTAAAGCTGAGTTGCCACGTTATCTGTGTCCTTTCTGTCTGGCGTCTCAATAACTGCTGCCCCACCACAATATCTGCCTAATACTTCAGCTCCATGGATGCCTCCTTGTGCAAACTGAGAGCCTGTATTTGGTGTGCATAGATCTGGGCTTACATCTGTGCTGGTAAATGCACTAGTGCATGGGCTAAGCAGTCCTGCCTCCTGTGCTGTGGGCATTGAGATGGGGCTCCTACAAGCTGCCCATTGCAAGATATTTAGAAACTAATTGCTGCGGAGGTTTCCATCCTCTTTTCAGACTAACTAAAATTTGGCTAGTGGGATCAAAACAGAAGGGGCAGGGAGGGAGAGCTGACCAAGGACTACTGATGGAACAACTATGAATCCTTGGTTCCTCAGGATTCCCTGCATCAGCAGTTGGCAACAGGAGTAAGGGGGCTCAGGAGGACACTGTGGAGTAGTGTGAAAAATGAGCGAAGAGAGTTACTAATTGATGCCTCTTGGAAAGTAGTCCAAGAGTGGTCCTCTTCCTAAACTCTCCTCTTGTGTGTGGTTTTATCTTTATGAGGTGTTCATAACAAGTGATGTGTAGATCTCCCTTATCTCATAATGTCTTTGCCTGCCTGCAGTGAATATGCAGGATACTGGATCATATACCAGCTTCTTTGAATTACTGCTCATGTCAGGAGATAAAATCTGCCTATTCTTTGAACTAACACTGGCGAGGGTTAGTTATTCTGGCTACCGAGAGAATGACACAGCAGATTAAACTCTTTCATTTCCTTCTTTGTCAAATGCCTTTTCATCTAACTGTGTGTCCCATAGAAATTCAGAGCAGTGTTGGCTGAGGGAAGTGGAAATATTTATCTCCTGTGTGTATCTGCCACCCTATTTAGACATGCTGGCAGAGCGCAGAGATTGGAGGAGTTGGATTAGGCAGTAGTTTCCCTATTGCTCACAGAACCACTTTTTCTGTGGTCTCCCAGCTACCCTGTGCCCAGTGGCCTATGCAAGATGGAGCGGAAAAGGCTCATTTTATGAACAAACAGGAACCTTTCTGGTCAGATTAATACCTGTGCTCTTTTAGAGAGATTTAGATACTAGAGATTTTAGGTACTGGAATAGGCTCCCCAGAAAGGTGGTTGAATCACCATCCCTGGTTGTGTTTAAGAGCCTTTTGGATGTGGTACTCAGGGATATGATTTAGTGTAGGGTTTTTAGAGTTAGGGTACTGGTTAGGCTGCGGTTGGACTTGATGATCTTCAATGTCTTTTCCAACCTGGGTAAATCTATGATTCTATGCAGGAACTCTTCTCCTGAGGTTAATCCAAGTTGTATCCAGGCCCTTCAGAAGGAAAGGGATATAGCAGCACAGAAATATGGCCTGATTCTGACATAACTAAATGCAGACCTGGAGAGTTAAAAGGGATTGTGTGATGTTCAAAGGATTTTGAAGCAAAGATGTCCCCTAGGTAAGATTTGTGGCTGACATTCCCCATACATTGTTTGTAGGCACACAAGCTAAGGAGAGACTAGTGATGAGCATGCAGAGAAGCCAATGGTTCAGACAGGTTTGTAGTGACACAACACTGTAGAGTTCTGTCTAGTTCTCCTTGGCATAGTTTGGAAAATAAAGATGAGGTAATTGGTGGTAACCAATATGGCTTCATCAAGGTCAAGCCATGTCTGACAAACTTGGTGGCCTTTCATGATGGAGTAACAGCATCAGTGGATAATGGGAGAGCAACTGACATCATCTACTTGGGCTTGTGCAGAGCATTTGATCCCGTCCTGCATGACATCCTGGTCACCAAACTGGAGAAAAATGATTTTGATGGATGGACCAGTTGCAGGATAGGGAACTGTCTGGATGGTCACACTCAGAGAGCTGCAGTCAATAGCTCAGTGTCCAGGTGGAGGGTGGTGTTGGGACCAGTGTTATTTAACATTTTTGTAGGCAACATGGAGAGTGGAATCAAATGCAGCCTCAGCAAGTTTGCAGATGACACCAAGCTGAGCGGTGCTGTTGATGTGCTAGAGGGAAGGGATGCTACTCAGAGGGACCTGGACAGGCTGGAGAGGTGGGCCCTTGGCAGCCTCATGAACTTGAGTGTGGCCAAGTACAAGGCCCTGCACCTGGGTCAGGGCAATCCCAAGCACAGGCACAGGCTTAGAGGAGAATGATTTGAGAGAAGCCTTGACCCTGAGGAGAAGAGTTGGTGTGGAGGGAGGTGTCCCTGCCTATAGCAGGGGGACTGGAACTAAATGACCTTAAAGATTCAGTCAGTTCTATTGTTTTTCTACCCTTAATTTTGCTTGAAAGGTTTTAGAATAAATGAGATTCTGGTTTCCATGAAAACTGTTTGCAGGGAGCTCCATTGTAGCTAGTAGGTCTGTCTTTAAGTTCAAGGGCAATAATGCATTGACTGTGTTCAAGAGAGAAATGACTCAGGAATGGATGATGGTTTAGAATAAAACATAATCCTACTTATTTTCTATGCAAATATGTGTAAGGAAAAGATGCTGCACTCAGTTCTGGAAATACCCTGACAAATATATCTCTACTGTTTCACAGCTGGAGATATCAAGATTGTTAAAGCACTGGAAGATGTGGAAGTGAATGAATATGGGAGTGCATCTTTTGTCTGTGAGATTTCACACGATGAGGTTCAGACCCAGTGGTACAAAGAGGACAACAAGCTGAAGGCTGATGACAACATCAGAATGCAACAAGATGGTAGGGTGTAAGCGGAGGGTCTTTCTCCTGAGTGGGGGGTGGGTTGGAGATCAAGCATATAAGACATCTGAAATGAAGAGGGTTCAGAAGCGAGTTCCCCTTTTGTTTTGGGACTGAGGTTTAGGTGGAACAAGTGACATGGTGGGATGCTTAGTGTGGGAAGTGTGATGCTATCCCACCATCCCACACTGCTGGGAGCAGTTAGGAAATGAGTGCAGTTATTTCCAAAGTGGGGGTGAACAGGGCAGTCAGTTCACCTCTCCAAAGAGGTTTTGTCTGACAGTGAGTGTGATCCTTCTGTATCAGATACTTTGAATTTGACGGTGGCTGCATTTGATCAGTCCTTGTAGAAGCCATGTTTAGATTCTGCTTTGGTCTGCTCCATTTCCAGTTCAAAGTCGTTGGACACTAAATGAGACAGCTGCATCTCAGTAAAAGATGTGTTTGAATAGCTGTGATGTGCTTACTATTCAGATTTACAGAGCTGAGGTTTTGTCCTTGGCTATAGCAAAGAATTCAAATCAGGTGAAATTAATTGTATTTCTGAACTAGACAAGTTTAAGTTTGGTAGCACCTAAATTTGGTGCGGTTTGTCATTGATTTCATCTGAAAGAAACTTGCAGGCTTTTTATCTGCTGTTGTCCCCAGCGTAAGATTATCCATTCACATCCTAAAGTACTTGTTATATTTTCAACTCACTCTTATTTGAATAAAAGCCTCAACAATTGGGAGCAATTTAATAAGCACAGAACAAGAGCTGGACCTTGCATTTGGTAGATACTGTACAGTATTACTTCATAGAAATGTAGTCAATGGCATTCCCTATAGACAATCGTTTGTTTTATCTTTAGAGTCGTTCAAAGAACCATTGTGAACTTGACATTAATTGGAATGGAATACACGCAAGAGACTTTCCTCTTCTTCCAATTGTCCTCATCCTTTCTTCTCTTCCACCCCTGCTTTGCAGATTACCATATAGAAATCACCAGGAAGTTGGAGGACAAGACAGCTTTGGAACGTCATTCTGTCATCCTGTCCTGTGACTTCAGGCCTTCTCCAAAGGTTGTGAAATGGTTCAAGGGCCGCACACCCATCGAGCCCTCTGAGAAGTACAAGATCAAGAGGGATAAGCATTCAGTAGAGCTCAGAATTCTGAAGCTGAAGCCCGATGATGCTGGTGTGTACAAGTGCAAGGCAGGAATTGCAGAGACTGAGGCCACGCTGACAGCTGAAGGTATGAGCAGGGAGGGTGGCCTCTTCCATGTCCTATTTCACCTCAGATTTCTCTTCTTGAGGTTGACTTCTGCCGTTCTCTCCTGCTAACTTTATACATGTATTATCTTCACATAGATGATTACACAAAGATCATCTAGTCTAACCATTCTACCACATCCCAGTATGATTTATAGTAACAGTGGTAACAGTTCACCTTGTTTCCCCACAGCCCGCAATGTAGAAGTAACGAAGCACCTGCAGGATGTAGAAATTGAAGAAGAGAGCTCTGCTGTCTTCTCCTGCGAGCTGTCCCATAATGACGAGGACGTGGAATGGTTCCTGAATGGCAACCTCCTTTACACCAACAATTACAATGACATCAAGAACGTTGGCAATTGCTGCACACTGACAATGAAGCAGGTTAAGCCTGAGGATGCTGGCACAGTGACAGTGAAGTCAGACAAGGTGTCAGAAAGCGCACCTGAAGGTGATAGGTGGGTCTGATCACACCCCTCCTGGATGTAAGAGATGCTAAGGAGCTCCAGTTCATTCTATTGTGCAGCAGTCCTGCTTCTAAAGCTGACCTCTCTGGGGTGACAAGTCATCAGAGGCTTTCTTCCAGTGGAAGGTTCCATTGCAGCAGATATCAAGGAAGGAGGATGGTTTTGGTGTCCTGCCAAAGCATTCCATTGCTTTTTATCATCATTTTACTTAACACAAGGAGAGTTACAGGAGCAATTTCTTTTACTGCTTCAGTAACATGCAGTGTCAATGCTGTTGTCTCCAAGGATTTATGACTGAAGGAGAGATCATTCAGTGTGTGTTTTGCCTCTGGGATGACTAATGACCAGGCTGTGAGCAACCTGATCTAGCTGTGAATGTCCCTTTTTATTGCAGGGGAGCTGGGCTAGATGGCCTTTAAGGGTCTCTTCCAATTCTAAGGAACTTGTGCCTGAAGTGCAGAAGTGGATGAATTATACCACTTCTTCATATCCTCCCCATGATTACAGAGGAAATACAACAAAACAACATGCATGGTCTTACTGTTGTCATTTGCTTGAATACGAAGACGTCTCTTTTTTATGGTTGAGATTTTTGTTGATATGGGTCAGGAGGAACTCACACTTCTTAGCTTTCTCAATAGGCAAAAAGTTCCAGTTGCTGCAAGCCACCGAGGTAACCAATAGAGGGGCCCTGATCCCCCTTGTGCCATCGGGATGCTCTGGCACGGGATGTGCCTCAAATTCAAAGCTCCTTCCCACCTCCCAAGGAAAAGCAAAGCAACTCAAGCATCTCCAGCAAAGCTGCCCAGCAGACAGCAGGGAATGCAAACAGCTTCTGGCTGCTCCCCTGCACTCCTGTCCTAAGTAAGTGACCCCTCGAGGACTGGATGGGAAATCAGTGCATGACACACGTGAGTGTGCACAGCATTGTGCAAAGCAGTGGGGATCCGTGTGTGTGTGTGTGTATTTGTGCATGGATGGTGTTGTACACACATTTGTGTCCATGAGTGTACAAACCAGTGGTGTTGCTCAGGTGTGTGTAGGTCTGTGGGTATGTGTGCAAGGACGAGCATGCACATATATGTACGTGCACAGGGGTGTGCAGAGTGTTGGAGCTGCACAAGGACATTGTGGTACCGGTGTGTGCATGCACTTTGGGAGTGAAAGGAAGGGGTTACACATGTGTGAGTGTGTGTGCGCACAGGGCTGCACTAAGGGATGTGGTTGTGTGAGTGTGTGTGAGCACATAGATAGTGCGTGGATGCGGTGGCACAAATGTGTGCTTGCACAGGGCTGTGCTGAGGAGTTGGGCTGCACACAGGTGCACACAAAGGGATGTTTGAACCCTTTGCCCCTAAGAACAGTTTTCCAGTGTCTCTCGTCCAAGAATTCTTTGAAAAGCCTGCAGCTGACTCTCCTGAAGCTCAGGGTCCTGACTTTGCTTTTTGCCAGGCCCGCATTCCTTGAGTTGAGATGAGGAACTCTAGGAGGGCATGGTCACTACAGCCCTGACCACCTCCAGTCTTAACCCCTGCTGTGCAGCATGTCCAGTAATGCTTCCCTTCACAGAATCACAGAATCACAGAATTACCCGGGTTGGAAGGGACCTCAAGGATCATGTAGTTCCAACCCCCCTGCCTAGCAGGGCCACCAAACATACACATTTACTAGATCAGGTTGCCCAGGGCCCTGTCCAACCTGGTCTTGAACACCTCCAAGGACGGGGCATCCACAACCTCACTGGGCAGCCTGTTCCAGGACCTAACCACCCTTCTAGTAAAGAACTTTCCCCTAACATCCAACCTAAATCTTCCCTCCTTCAACTTAAAACCATTTCCCCTAGTCCTGCTATTATCAGCCCTTTCGAAGAGTTTACTCCCCTCCTGGGAGTAAGTTCCCTTCAGGTATTGAAAGGCTGCAATGAGGTCACCTCGCAACCTTCTCTTCTCCAGGCTGCACAAACCCAACTCCCTCAGCCTGTCCTCATAGGGGAGGTGCTCCAGCCCCCTGATCATCTTTGTGGCCCTCCTCTGGACCCTTTCCAAAATTTCCATATCTTTTTTGTACTGAGGGCTCCACACCTGGACACAGTACTCCAGATGGGGCCTCACAAGAGCAGAGTAGAGAGGGACGATCACCTCCCTATCCCTGCTGACCACCCCTCTCCTGATGGAGCCCAGGATCCCATTTGCTTTCCGGGCTGCCAGAGCGCACTGCTGGCTCATGTTAAGTTTCTCATCTATCAGGACCCCTAGGTCTTTTTCAGCCGAGCTGCTCTCAAGGACAACTCCTCCCAGCCTGTACAGGTGCCTGGGGTTCTTCCGGCCCAAGTGCAAAACCTTGCACTTTGCTGTGTTGAACCTCATTAGGTTCACCCGAGCCCAGCTTTCCAGCCTGTCAAGGTCCCTCTGAATGGCATCTGTTCCCTCCACTGTATCGACTGCACCACTCAGCTTGGTGTCATCAGCAAACTTGCTGAGGGTGCACTCCATTCCCTCATCGATGTCATTAATAAAGATGTTAAAGAGCACCGGTCCCAAGACAGACCCTTGAGGGACGCCGCTCGTTACCGGCCTCCACCTGGACATAGAGCCATTGACCACCACCCTCTGTCTGCGGCCTTTCAACCAATTGCTTATCCATCTAGTTGTCCACCCATCAAATCCACCTCCCTCCAATTTGGAGATGAGGATGTGATGGGGGACCATGTCAAAGGCCTTGCTCAGGTCCAGGTAAATGACATCGGTCGCCTTCCCTTCATCCACCAACGCCGTCACTCCATCATAGAAGGCCACAAGATTAGTTAAGCATGACCTTCCCCTGGTGAAGCCATGCTGGCTGTCTCGGATCACATGCTTGTTCTTTATGCGATCAAGCATGTTGTCCAGGAGGATCTGTTCCATAATCTTCCCAGGCACAGAGGTGACACTCACCGGCCTGTAGTTACCCGGGTCGTCCCTGCTCCCCTTCTTGTAAATGGGAGTGACGTGACCCTTCCTCCAATCATCTGGGACCTCACCTGACAGCCACGACTTCTCAAATATGATGGAGAGCGGCTCAGCAACCACCTCAGCCAGCTCCTTCAGGACCCTGGGATGCACGCCATCTGGCCCCATAGACTTATACTCATTCAGTCTAAGGAGGCACTCTCGGACTTGCTCTACCCTTACAGTGGGGAGGGATTTACCTCCTTGGTCCCCACATGGAGGTATGGGGGTGCAAGACTTAGGGACGTGAAAAAGACTAGAATCCTGGCCACCAGTGAAGACCGAGGTGAAGAACTCATTCAGCACCTCAGCTTTCTCTTCATCTGTTGAAGCCATTTCTCCTTTTAAATTTACCAGAGTAGGCACGCCCATTTTGGCCTGTCTCTTCTGGCCAATGTACCTGTAGAAGGTTTTCTTGTTATTTTTCACATCCCTTGCCAAGTTCAGTTCTGCCTGAGCCTTGGCTTTCCTGATCCCACATCTGCAAGTTCGGACGGCATCCCTGTATTCTTCCCGGATGACACAGCCTTGTTTCCAGAGCTTGTACACCCCTTTCTTCACCCTCAGTTCTCTTAGCAGGTCCTTGCTGAGCCATGCCGGTTTTCTACCTCTCCTGCCCACTTTCTTAATCAGGGGAATGGAGACCTCTTGTGCTGCCAGGAGGGCATCCTTGAACAGTAGCCAGCTCTCCTCAACGTCCTTATCTTTGAGGGCAGCGCGCCAGGGGATCTTGGCCAGCATTCCATTGAGTAGCTTGAAGTCTGTTCTTCTAAAGTTGAGCATCCTGGTCCTGCTCTTTGCCAGGCCCACATCGCTTGAGATCACAAACTCAACCAGGGCATGATCGCTGGAGCCCAGGCAGCCTCCAACCTTGACGCCTTTGATGATCTCCTCAGCGTTGGTGAGCAGCAGGTCCAGCAACGCTTGACCTCTGGTCGGTCTGTCCAATACCTTCCCTTCTGCTTGGTGTGCTTAATGCTTGGCCCACAAAGTTATTCCCAGTGCAGTCCAGCAGTCTCTCAGACAGCTTGCAGCCAGCCATGCTGATTTCCCAGCCTGACTGGAATCCCCCATCAAGTTGAGAGTCAGTGAGCGCGGTGCTTCTGGTAGCTGCAGTAAGCAGGGCCCATCAACAGGCTCCCTTGACCAGGCGGCCTGGAGCAGACCCTCACCTCCAGAAGCCCATTATTGGTTCAGTCCCGAATTTTACCCGCAAGTTCTCAACGTGATCGTGGCTGTTCTTAGTCCTTTGCAGTCAGCTTCTTCATAGAGAGGGCAAATACCTTGCCCTCCGTAATTCCATAGTAACAATCATGTCTCCTTTATGTCAGGTGAGGTGTTTTTTGTTGTTGTTGTTTTTTGTTTGCTTGTTTGTTTGTTTTCCATTTTCTAGGTAGAAAATTTAATTTCTGAGCCAGGAGAAGAAGAAGTGCAACATGTAACAATCTTCCTGGCACTGTGCAGTTTGCATGAGTAGCCAAGTGCTCCTCAGGTAACGTGTGCTGCAGAGCTGACCTTGGTGGCAGGGGTTGTGTCTTCATTTTCTTCCTGTCATGTGGGAACATAAGAAGACTCTTCAGAGCAGGAGCTGCAGAGGAAGATGAACGGCATGAGAAGGTAAGGCTAGGAACCAAGGACACCTCCAGAAAGAACAGAAAAACTAAGTCATTTAAGATGCATTATGGCCGTGTGATACTGTCCGTGACTGGAGGAGAAGCACATGGCTAGGAATGACTGATGGCTCTGGTGGGATGAGTGCCTACGTGCGCCGTAAAGGAGAGTTTGTGGGATGTTCTGTGGACATGTGAAGGCTGTGGGAAAGTTAAGAGAGAAAACGTGTGAATTCACAGAAGTGGTATTAGAACCTGGAATAAACCATTTGGATCACTCACATCTGAGTCCGTGCCAGATTGTCGCACTGTCAGAACCTGAGGCCTGGGATTTTCCTTTAGTAGTGCCAACTGCCTGTTGTAAATGAGAAAAGATATTACTAAACATAGCTTCCCTCCTTGTAGTTTTGATATTTCTGTCTTTGCATTCCTTTAGCACCCAGGGTGTTGATGCAGCTGCACAAATCCGCTGTACTGTCCTCCTGTTTTGCATGGAAGAATGGTAAAATAGCAATCTCTGGGTGAAATTTTGTTCAGGCGTTTTCCTTTCTGTGCCCCTAGGAAGCAATGGCTTGGAAATGGCAGTGCCGCCTGGGAACCCACACAGCAACCCAGTATCTCATTGTCTGGGTCTGTGAAAAACCACAATGATGACAAAAGATGTTTCAATTCTGTCTGTGCTGTCAGTGCAGCCCTGAGGAGCAGTGTGGGCATGGCATGGCAGGGAGAAGGGATTTCCCTTCCAATGGGAAAGTGCCTGTTCATGTGTTGGTATGTAACCGCTCCATGGCCTGCTCCATGTGCTTCTGAATGGGCAGCTCAACTTTTGTGTCACTCAGCCACCTGTGGCAGAGGATAGGATTAGTGCCTTTCAAGGAGCTGAGAAGCATTTCTTGCTCAAGTCCTGCTTCCAAGCTTAACCACCTACAATGAAGTAGATGTCGTTTTTCTGGTGTCCTTCAATTCCGTGTCCGCATTTTCCCAAAAGCAAAAGAATTTGGAGTTAACCAGCTGCAGTGAAGTGAGCGATTTCAGTGCCTATTTCTGATGGTGGCAATGAGTTCAGAGGTCACACTTAATTGACGGTGCCTGTTTCCATTCTGACAAAGGCTGTAGTTTCAGCTGACTTCCCGAGGCTGCCATGTGTGGTGGTGACACAGCCTTGGGCTTGTGCGTTTGCATGACTCCCACCTTTCCTTTCTGTGTCTTGCAGGTCAGCTGGTGCTGGAAGCGGCCGGTATCTGAGTAGGAATGAAGGTGAGTGCAGGAGCAGCTGCTGAGGGGAGGAAGGAAGTCCATGCTAATGAGCTCTGAAGCATCTGCGGGTCTGGTACCAGAATAGGCAGCAGTGATGCAGGGGGCTCCTCGGCAGGAAGCTGGCTGATCCAAATGCTTGCTGAGAGTTTGGAAGCCCAAACCCTTATGGTGTCTGTAAGGGTGGTTAATAAAAAGATATTAACCAAGATGGTGGTAAATAGCCTAAGGTTATTAGCAAAGGGAAACTCACCAATATCGATACCTTGACTAGAAAGCTGAGGCAGCCTCAACTAGGGAGCAATCTCTAAGACATGCTGTCTCAGTGGTGGTCAGCCTTTAAATGAGGTCTCAGAGGAGGTTGAGTCGAGGTCCACCCCTTCTGGGAGCACAGCTAGATTACTCTCACCTGTGCTCCCGCAGCTGACCCAATACTTGCCTCAGCTGATTAATCAGAGGTTCAAGCTGTGATTTCCCATACAGTCTCTAAGCTGAAGGCAGCATCTCCTTGATCTGATGGTGGTGTGCCTGAGTGAGGGAGTGATCCAAGCTGGATGCAGAAGAGTCATCTTAATTTCTCTGCTATTTTACTTCAGATGACACCTATTGGGTGTTGGTTTCTTAAAATTTGGATCTAGGAGGTGGTCTCTTCCTTTGCTTCTGATGAAAGCACAGAAGTGCAGCAGGAGTAGAAGACAAAGAGGTTTTCTTGGTGACAGGAACACCAATTATTTGATTCAAATGTGTAACTGATGTAGATGGTGAAGAACAGATCTGCCTCAAAGACATGCTTGATCACATAAGAAATGAGCATGTGATCCAAGACAGGCAGCGTGGCTTTAGCAGGGGAAGGCCATGCCTAACCAGTCTGGTGGCCTTCTATGATGGAGTGACGGCATTTGTGGACAAAAGGAAGGTAACAGATGTCATTGACCTGGACTTGAGCAAGATCTTTGACATTGCCCTCCACCACATCCTTATCTCTAAACTGGAGGGATGTGGATTTGACAGGTGGACCACCTGGTGGATAAGGGATTGGTTGAAAGGCCACAGACAGAGGGTGGTGATTCATGGTTCTATGTCCAGGTGGAGGCCGATAACAAGTGGTGTCATCCAGGAGTCTGTCTTGGGACCAGTGCTTTTTTACATGGTTATCAGAGACACCAATGATGCAATGGAGTGCACCTTCTGCTGTTTGCTGAGTGGTGCGGCTGACGCAGTGGAAGGAAGGGATGCCATTCAGAGGGAGCTCAACCGAGAGGTTGGCCTACGTGAATCTAATGAGGTTGAACACAGCAAAGTGCAAGGTTTTGCACTTGGGCTGGAGGAATCCCAGGCATTTCTACAGACTGGGAGGAGCAGTCCTTAAGAGAAGCCCTGCAGAGAAGGACCTGGGGGTCCTGGTGGATGAAAAACAGAACGTGAGCCATCAGCGTGCTCTTGCAGCTCAGAGAGCAAATGGTCCCCTGGGCTCCATCAGAAGAGGGGATGGCCAGCAGGGACAGGGAGGTGATTGATCTTCATGATCCTTGAGGTCCCTTCCAACCCGGGCCATTCTATGATTCTGTGATTACACTCGCTGTCAGAAATAACAGCAGCTGTACAGAAGCTGGATATATTTTGGGACAGTTCTTGTAACCAGTTGATTTTAAGACCTTGCCCGAGTCAAGAGTCTAAATTGAGTGTCAGAAGAAAGCTGGTAAAGTGGCTATTGCTCATTCTTTTTCATTTGCTGATTCTTTCATTCGGGTTCCTTTTCCAAAGGAGATTCTGGTGATGGAAGCAATTGAAGAAAGAACCAAAGCAGCTCTTGCCAAGAGTGCTTGAAGTCCCTGTGGAGAGAAGCAAAGAACTTGGGCTTCCTCAGGGATGCTCCCCACCATGTCTCAGGAAGGAGACAACTGCTGTTCCACTTTCTGCTCTGTGTGTGGAAAGGTACGTCTGGGTTTCTTCTGCTTGTTTATTCTTTCTTTTTCAGGCTTTGAAGGAGAAGGGGTGGAGCAACGGGAGACTCACTGGTCGTTTGTTACCTCAAGAACAGGATGGATTCTGCATTGACTGTGAAAAACCTGGGCTAGTAGCATGGGCATGTTTCAGGCTGGACTTTTCCTTCTTGGTTTCCTTTTGGCTACAGGGAGACAGCTGTCTAAAGGTGTGTTTTCATACCCACTCTCCAAAACCACGTTTCATTGTTGCAGGTGGTTCAGTGTGCTCTTGCAGTGCAGATGCTGTAGTTTGCTGTAGAATCTGAATTGTTTCTGTTCCTAGGGGAGGACTGGGAGGAGGTAGTGAGAAGAGAATTCAATGCCTTAGGTGTATCTTAGTGAGAAATGTTGGCATGAGGTGCTGAAAGTCTTGAGTTGTCAAAGGCCAGTGAGGCTCAGACTCCTTAACCTGCTGGAGCAGGGTGGAAGCAAGGAGTGGGCACTGCCGTCCCACAAGCTGCACTTGGTTCTGGTCTGCCAGGTCTGTGCTGGCCTGGATTTCTTCTGAGAAGTTTGTTGGAGCTGCTTGGAGTAGTGAAGGGTGGGGAGGAAGTGCTGCTCAAGAGCTAAGGCTCTGCATGATCATCTTGGATGGTTTTAACCATGATATCTGAAGACATAGTTTCCATCAGAATGATCCCAACATTGTGCGAGTGTCTCAGATGTATGAGAGCACCCGCCTCCTCCAGCTGAGCCATAGGAAAGCTAACTGTGCCCAGTAATTACAGCTTCTGCAGATTGAATATGCTTCCAAGTGTTTTCCTTAGTGATCAATAATGTCCCAGCACTCTGAGATTCCATCTCTGGCACAGTCTGGAGCATCTCTGCAATCCTTGGTTGCTGGAGGGCACGTGGTGAGTGCATGGACAGGGTGGCACAAACGTGTGCGTGTGCTGAGGAGTTGGGTTGCACACAGGTGCACACAAAGGGGTGTTTGTGGAAGGTGTAGGCACGTAGGTGTTCCCAGGGATGGTTTGCACACGTCTGTGAATGCAAAGGAGGGCACACGATGCAGAGTGTGCATGGGGGTGTGCAAAGCAGGCAGGGTGGTGAATGGGTGTGCGTGTGCACATGGATAGGGGAAGGTTGGGGTTACAGGTTGACCTGTGCTGAGGTGAGTGGGGACTCACGGTGTTGCTCAGTGGTAGATTGGTTCACACTGAGTGCTAACAGGAAACTCGCACACCCTTTTTGTTTCAGCTGTGCCAGCGCTGTGATCCCTTGCTGCAGGGATGGGGTGTTGGAAGGATGGTGTGCGTGCCGAGCTCCCATCTCTTGCAGGAATCAAGTGTAGAGCAAAAGGGATGTTTGGGCCAGGTGACTGTAAGAAGGCTGGCTGCTTTGGATGGTGGTAGCTGATGGAAACAGGTGCTCTGGGGACCGTTCAGCTTTTAACAGAAGACAGGGGTCCTGCAGCAAGAACGACTAGGTTCTCAAATGGCTTCAGACGTGCACACCGACTACATCCCCGCAGACATTTACCGGTAGGTGGCTCTTGCAGAAGAAGATTCAAGCAGCAGAACCTTTTGCTCAGCTACAGCACACAAATGCTACAAAAGCAGGAACAACCTGCAAGCTCTGGGTCTGTTTGTCTTGCACAGGCATGCACTAACTGCGTTTGATGGTACCCCCCATCCTTGATTTCCTTCCCTGCTTCTTGTCTGATGACGCTGCTGAGCCAGGAACAAGCTGCCCAGTGTGGCAGAGCATGGTGCAGAGCTGTGCTGGGACCTCCTCCCCTTCATCTGCTGCAGATCAGTGCCCCACACGTGCCATTGGGATGCTCTGGCACGGGATGTGCCTCCAACCCAAAGCTCCTTCCCACCTCCCAAGGAAAAACAAAGCAACCCAAGCATCTCCAGCAAAGCTGCCCAGCAGACAGCAGGGAATGCAAACAGCTTCTGGCTGCTCCCCTACACTCCCGTCCTAAGTAAGAGACCCTATGAGGACTGGCTGGGAAATCAGTGCATGACACACGTGAGTGTGCACAGGATTGTGCAAAGCAGTGGGGTTCCACGAGTTTGTGTGTGTGTGTATCTCGGCTGTTATGAAAGCATGGGAAGACTTACTGAGTCCCAGATAATTACTTATCCTCAAATGATTTTTCCTGGCCAAAGTTAGAGCCTCTCACAGGTAATCGAGATCAACAGGCTGTTGTTGCACAATCAACAGACACAATCTAGATGATCAGCTGAGAAAAATAAAGCATCATGCGAAGGGTACTAGATAAGTGAGCAGCTTGAGATCTGCACATTTATGTGATGCTCATGGTCTTAGACAATATTTGCCTAGAGAGGTCACATTGAATGAAAGCAAACTCTAAGATGAATGAAAATATGCACAGGAGAAGAAGCCTCTGAGGCTTCTCAAGTGTTATGACCAGAAGACATAAACTCTGTTAAAGCAAACGTTTCTCTCTATTTTTTGTGTTATTCCAGGCAGGCCTTGATTACCGCCTGAACACATGCTGTGGAAGCCCAGCTTATGCAGCACCAGAGCTAATCCAGGGCAAAGTGTCTATTGGCTCAGAGGGATGTAGAGCGGTGTTTGTTTTCCCCTCTTTCCCTTCCCTCTCCACAGAGCATTTAAAGGCTGTGGAGCTCAGGTAGGCTCTCTTGGTTTCCCTTCTGAATTCTGCTAGGTTGCATCGCTTGGTAGCTCTCAGAAGCTGTCAGTGGCCACAGACTAGAAAAGTGCAATTGGTCTCAGTTCACACAGCTGGCTGGTTTGTCTCTGGCTAATCCTGAACTGCCTCAAGCGACTGCTTTGGGGCTCTACAGAACAGCAACTTCAGAGATCTCTTTCTATTACTAAGTGTTTGAAAGAGCAATTTGCTCTGTTAATTATCCATCATTTCTGTGCAGTCTGTTTTGTCAGACTTGTCTTTAGCTTCCAAGTTGTATGTGAAGAATTGTTTCCGTTGTAATGCACAATGAACTAAAAATTGAGAGATGAAAATGTGAAGAGTTTTTCCAGCTTTGATTTCATGTCTGGAATTTTGGAACCCACTACTTGCAGTTGTTAATCTGTCCAAACTGGTCTGGTTTGGGATGCCCTCGTACTTCTTGAATCGCTGTTAAAGGCGGAGCAATTCCTACAAGTGCCATGGCCCCACTGTTGTTCTAATTCTTGTTTCTTTGTTTTCCACACGCTGCTTTTCAAGCCTCCTTTTTCTTTACAGTCAAAGTGAGAACTGCACTGTGTCTGAACCTTGTTGTGCCTCTACATAAAGAGAACCGAACAGCAGCAAAGCCAGACAGGTGACTGTGCTGACAGCTCTCGTAGCCAGTAACACGTAACTGTGCTAAATCCCTTGTGACGGCTTTGATTTCATTTTTGCCAGTGAAATCCTTGTAAAAGGAACTGCAGCAGTGTGATGAGCTAAGGTGAAGATGCTGGTTTTAGTAGTGCTCTAAGCTGAGTGAAAGGGCAATTGAATGAGGGTTATATGCTTTCTCTGGGACGATAAGGTTTTATTTCCTGAGGGAAAGAGCCAGCTTTTCATGGGCTATATGTGGGCTTTGGCAAGGGCAGACAATCCAGTCTGTCAGGAAGCCATTTGAGGTGCTTCAGGTTTGTAAGCTTGTCTTTTTGTTTTTCAGGCGGATATTTGGAGCATGGGTGTACTGCTGTATGCTCTGCTGTGTGGGTTTTTCCTTTGGATGATGACAATATGATGGCACTCTACAGGAGGATACCAGTGGGTATCAGTGGTGCTAGAATACACTGAGAAGGGAAATAGCTGAGCTTGACAAGAGGCCTTGCTTTTCGGATGGCAGAACATGCTGAGCTGTGGGTAGAAAGGCCTGTCTGCTGAATATTGTCCCTGTTTTTGCTGCTTTGTCTACCAGTATTTTGTGGATTTGGTTCTACGCTTGGTTGGCCTATGTGGCACTGTAGCCTAATTCTGTACCATGATAGCATACAGAATTTAAGGAGAAGTATTTTCCTGCCAATGGGCTGGATTTTTTTGTATCTGGTTCTTCAACTGGCTGCTCCCTATACTATCTGTAGTAAAAATATAGACACATCATTTGATTTCCCTGAAATGAATGTTCCTAAATGCCAGCTCTTCTCATGTCTACAAAGATCAAAGTTCTGCATTTGCTATTAGAATTTCCTCTTCCAGAATCAGGAGGTAATGTAGGACCCCACAGATTGCCTTCAGAATCCAACAGTTAGTTCTGTTTCCTTTCGGAGTGCATAACAACCTGAGCACATGAATTGAATGACGTGGCTTGTTAGTCTGGTACAAACTCTGCTGTACACTGAAACCTGGTCCATTTGTAAGCAGGACTTTGTCCATCTCTGCAGGACAGCAGAAAACCCTTTGTGCTAATCATGATGCCAAGAAGCAGAATGCGGCAAATGGCAGATGATCCAACTGCTTCAGGTGTTCATTTCCTTAAAACTGTGAATAGTTTTGGACTGAGAGTTTGTAAGCAGAACAGAGCTCTTAAAGCTGTCAGAGATTATTTCTGCACTGTTCAATTCTATCTGCCTAACATACACCGGATCTCAGAACTGCATTGCTTGAACTGGTGGAACTTGTTGAAGTGAACTGGGATGAGCAAGTTTTAGAACTTAGTCAGAATGCAGTAAAAAATGGATAATCTCATGAGTATTAAGGTACAGGCTTGCTATTTCTGCACTGAATTTGTTTTTATTTTACATGGCTGTGATCTGAAAGTTGCTTGAAACGCAGGCACCTAGGCACTGTTGTGTAACTGAATTTCACACGATAGGTCCTGAAATATCCTGGAATCAAAAACTCTGACTTGTTTTAAGTCTGCTGCTTGAGTCTAATCAGGGTCATAGTGTCTGTGTGCAGTGTTTCTTTCCCTGTAATGCTCCACATCATTTCATTTTGGGAATATTGAAGGAAATGGACTATGTGCCATAACTGTTGTTAGAACAAAGTATGTCTGGTGTGATCTTATGCATAGGTTCTGTAACTGCTCTTCACAGCTCAGGTGTTTGACCTTCCTTTTGGTGAAGTGATGAAATACTGCTGGTTTCTATTTGTGCTTCTAGGCACCTTGAAGCTCTTAGGAATAGAACAATTGTCTCCAGTTCTTTTCAATGATATCAGTAACAGCTCGAGTGTTGCTGCCCACTAGGTAGACCCAAAGAAGCAGATTACAGTGAAACAACACACGAGCTGGACCTGAATGAGGATCACTTTCAAGACAGTGGCTATGCTGCTTCAAGCCTACTTGCTTCTTCCTGCCGCCACTCTATTACCAAGTATCAACAACCTTTCATGATTCAACTTGCAGATGTTTGAAACTAACCCTTGTGTTTCTATGCCTTCCTAGGTGATTCGAGCCCTTGTCAACCCCAAAGATCCAAACCAAGCAGTGTCTTTCCATCAATGGAGAGTTCTTATTAAGCATGAATCGCTGCAATTCGGATGACAGCCTTCCACATGGTAACAGTGATGGACACAAGGGGCTCATCCACGTTCATGCTCTCATATCTCCTGGCTCTGCTGAAGCTCCTGACCTGAGCCTGCCAGACACAGCAGTCACCTGCCTGGATTGTGACCCAGCGCCTTTGCAGTGCTGCCCATCCCAAGCACAGCCCGAGTGTCCCAGCAGCAGCACCACCATGCAGGAGCAGGGCAGCATCAGTGAGGTGAAGCTGAGCATCTTAGATGGGGACTTAGAGTCAGGCTGCCAGTCCCAGGCACCAGGCAGCAGCACCAGCTCTGAGCCACTCTCATCTTGACAAGAGGAGTCCCATCTTCACCCTTGACCTCTCAAGCCCTCCTGTCTTTTATTGAATAAAGTCACTCTCATGCTCAGTCATCGCCTCGACTGCATTCTGAGTCTTCAATCACAGGGATTGGGATGAATGCAACAAACAGCAAGGCAGCTCAGCTTGCAATGCTATGGCTGTGGGGTTCGTGCAGGCAGAGCTCTGGGTTCCCATTTTGCCTGGCTTTGGGATGTCTGCAGCAAGATCTCTACCATTTTGTATGGGAGCAAATAATCTCTAGCATCCAGGTTGCTGCTCATGATATATCCCAGTCTTCCTGGCTGTCACTTTGTGATACTTTTCAAAGCCTTTTGATACTCTTTGATGCCTTGGCTGCTCCCTAACACCTCTGTCCTCCTGCCATGTTGACTCACGTCTCCCACTTTTAAGCTGGCTTTGCAGATCATCTCCAGCCCTGTCATCATCACGCTGCAGCAGGAGGTGCTCACCTGGCCCAATGTCTGGCAGTACTGCTTGTTCTGCAGATGAGCAGCTGCCTCCTCATCTCTTCAGCTACAGTAGTTTTTCTCAGGGCAGTTAGATGCAGTCATGCTCCTCTGGATTTGGTGTGTTAAATCCATGCTGCATGGCAGCAGTCAGTGCAATACAAAGGTGTTCTGTGTGCCATAGCATTTCTCCAGGGGCTGCCAAAGGTAGAAGCACAACACAGCACCATCCTTCTGACAGTAATGTCTGTGAGTGTTAGACATGTGAGCACTGCATCATCCCCAGCGTGTCAGTGCTTTTCCACACCAACCTGACTCTCACACTCTGCACTGAATGTAACTCTGCTCTTGTGGAGACAAATGCTTTCTGTCACATCCTCCATCCCTGCAACCATTTGCCGGTAGGCAGCTCTTGCAGAAGAATCAAGCAGCAGAACCTTGTGCTCACCCTACAGCATGCAAATGCTATGAAAGCAGAAATAACCTGGCATGCTCTGGGTCTGCAAGGCTGCACAGATGGGAGAGGTAGATTGTGTTTTTGCAGTGGAAGTTTCCAGTATTTTCAGTACATAGTGTAGGCCCTAACTGAATGTATAACCCTCTTGTAAAACAGCTGTATAAGTAGTTTTTCCACCAAGAAAGTTGCTGAACAGAATTAAGTTCAGACTGGGGGCATTCTGACATGGGGAGAATTGAGACAAGCACAAGATAAATACAGGGTGGGTAGAGCCCAGCACAGGACAGAATGAATGTACTGACTTTTGGAAACATTGCCCTTCTCTGTCCGCAGAAAAGTACAAGGCAGACCTAAAAACAAGAGGTTGGTAATTGACCTTCTATGGAAATGAATCCTAGCCACAGTCTCGAGGAGTCTGTGAGCCTGAGATGCTCAACCAATGAGAGCCATGAGAGCATCACCTGCAGTGGGTTTAGGGCACAGAACAGAATTGATTTCACTGACTGGTGTGCAGTTTCTCCCTTGCCAATAGGGGATGTGCGCGCAGTATTGCAATAATGAATAAGCACTGCTGCTATCGCTGCCATCTTTGCCTAACTAGAAATCTTTGACTTTGAGAGTTTCTCACACAAGGGGAGAGGGTAAGAAAGTAAAGAGGCACAGAAAACTAAGGGAAACTGCTCTTCTTTATCTTATCTATAAAAATTGATATGATGCTGTTGTGCATTTTTTTTAATTTTATTTTTAATTTTTTGCTAATGTCAGTTAGATTGTTTTAAAATATCCACACACCAAAATCTGACTACCAAGCAAATGTAATGAAAATGAAATGAAGGTGAGTTAGTGGAAAGCACAAGGCCATATTATATTAGGCTCCAGCAAATTTACAGGCAGTCACTGCACGAAGAGGTAGATCTGAGTTGCACATTATATGATTCCCACAAAGATTAAGGAAATCTGAAGCTTTCAATATATTTTTTTAATTCTTTTTTCATTTCATTTTTAAACACCTGACCCAGACCCCAACCCTCACAGGAGCTGTAAAGATAACAGCATTAACCAGCAATGTAACTCTAATCCTAACCCTTACCCTGATTCTAAAATCGTCCCTAACTCCAAATGCAACAACAAAAATGATGCTAGAAGTTTGTAGCAAAAGGAACCTTAACCCTGATCATAATCCAAAAAAAAAATCATTATGGTAACAATAATCTTTACCTTAAGAGTAATATTAATCAGAGCCCAGATGATGCCTGCATCCAATCAGAAGCATGCTTTGCATTATTTAAGAGTTGTATTTTTTCCAATGAACTCTCTCTATTATCACGTTTATAAAGTAACAGAGTCTGTTCTTTTTCTCCTGACACTGTGCCTTACTCCTGACATCCCCTGGAAATGACCCAGATAGGGCACCATCAAAGTAATGCTAATAGTAATGTCAATCCTAAGGGTATCTCTAGCCTCAGTGTTAATGGGACGCTAACAACAATCCCAACAGCCTTAAACATTCTGGTGGTGTGAAAGAGGTGCTGCCTTGCACATGCTGGGCAGTCCCATTGCCTGTTAAATGCAGGCGGCAGCGTAGAAACATGATGCCCGTGGTCAGAATGCCCTGTGGCAGATCCTGGCACCGGAGAACTGACCGGAGAACCATGAGAGAACTGACAACAAATCACGCGACATCAGAACCGACCCAGTGGTTATTTACAAGCCTTGGGAGACCCAGACAGGATCTCAGAGTGGTGAATGTAGGTACAGAAGTTGTTACTACTCTGTTTTCTTCTAAAAGAAGTGTTTTTTTTTCATCTCAGAAGTTGGGAGGGGGGGGGGGGGGGGGGGCGGGAAAGGGATATCAATTTAATTACTCATTAATTTATTGACAGACATTCACGTTTGCTACGTTTGGAGAAGTTTTTATTTGTTTGCTGTGGTTTGATTTTTTTTTTTCTTTTTTTTTTCCCCCTTCCCTCCTCTTCCATCTTTGTGTTCTTCCCCTATAATCAAAAGAACGGATCCCCAGGGTCTGTCCCGCAGACGTTCTTTCCGTGGTCTCTGCTGCCACCTGCTGGCCAATAAGCGGAACTGCCACTGTTGGGCGTTTGGTGCCGCAGGAAGCACAACGCATATCTGAGTTCTGACCGGTCTACGCAGCAAATCCGCCAATCTTTATTGCGATAAGCCCTCCAGACAAGAGCATAAAGTCTTTGCCTGAGGGCAGGGTTAGTAGTAATGGATGTCAGTTTTGAAATTTCCAGTCCATTCACCATAGCACTTTCTGCCTCCATGTCCCATAACCAGAGCAGCTATGCTGGCATGCTCTCTTGGTTTCTGTCTAAACCACTGTACTATATCCATCAGTTCAGCTGCTGTATTATGGGCAGCAGGGTTTGGGGGGTGGACACTGGTCAGGGCACTCCCACCAGCCTATCCTGCATTTTTTTTTATTTTTTTTTTCATTTTTGGGTTACAATCAGTCAGATCTCAAATAGATCTAGTCCAAATGGAACCTCAAAATCTGACCTTTTAGTGCCTTCATTTACAGAGTCCATTTTATACAGATTCCCTTGTACAGGGCCCCCATGGTCCTCCAGACAGTTGTTACTGATCTTCCATAGGAGAATGATTGAATTAGGTTTTTTCCCATCAAAACTGCCACCTGTCTTTCCAATTTTTCAACACTATCATTCAATAGCTGATTTGCATCAGCCTGAGCCTCTTCAGTTATGTTCAGACAGTTCAAGGCCATTAAAAGTGGCCATGCCACCATGAACACAGCTAACTGTCATTCTCAAGTTGTAAGTACGTCTTTGCTAAGACCATGGAAATACTCAGTCAGGTGGGCCAGGGACTCATGGACCCTCCCTCCGTCCCACACAGGGCCCCATTTTTCAGTGACAGAAGCAGTGCTGCATTTTGAGGATCCTAGGAATCCCAGGACATGCCCTGACAAAAGGTCATTAAAAGGGGTAGTCTTTCCCCATCCAAACAACTCCATGATATTCACAGAATCACAGAATTGTAGGGGTTGGAAGGGACCTCCAGAGACCACTGAGTCCAGTCCCCCTGCCAAAGCAGGTTCCCTACACCACGTTGCACAGCTCAGCATCCAGGCAGGTCTTGAATATCTCCAGAGAAGGAGATTCCACAACCACCCTAGGCAGCCTGTTCCAGTGCTCTGTCACTCTCACCATAAAGAAGTTATTGCACACATTAGTGCAGAATTTCCTATGGTGCAGTTTCTGTCTGTTTCCCCTTGTCCCTCCTCCACACACTGCTGAAAAGAGTCTGGCCTCACCTCTTTGCCCCCCACACCTCAAATATTTATAGACCTGGATCAGGTCCCCTCTCAGCCTTCTTTTCTCAAGGCTAAACAGACCCAGTTCCCTAAGTCTCTCCTCATAGGGGAGATGCTCCAGGCCCTTCACCATCTTTGTGGTCCTCCACTGGACTCTTTCCAAGAGATCCCTGTCTTTTTTGTACTGGGGAGCCCAGAACTGGACACAATATTCCAGATGAGGCCTCACCAGGGCAGAGTAGAGGGGGAGGATCACCTCCTTCGACCTGCTGGACACGCTCTTTTTAATGCACCCCAGGATGCCATTGGCTTTTTTGGCTACAAGGGCACACTGCTGGCTCATGGTCAATCTGTCGTCCACCAGGACGCCCAGATCCCTCTCAGCAGAGCTCCTCCCCAGCAGCTCTTCCCCCAGCCTGTACTGGTGCATGCAATTATTTCTACCCAGGTGCAAGACTCTACACTTGCTTTTGTTAAACCTCATCCGGTGTCTTACTGCCCAGCTCTCCAGCCTTTCCAGGTCTCGCTGAATGGCAGCACAGCCTTCAGGCATGTCAGCCAATCCTCCCAACTTCGTGTCATCAGCAAACTTGCTGAGGGTGGTCACACAGCTAGAAAACGTTGTCAGCATTGTGTAGTATGAATAAACCATGGTTTTTGATCTAAATGTCAGAGTGAGTGTGGTGTGAGTGAGACACAGAACAGCTGCAGGGTGAGTGCCGAGTCCCGATCCATGTTTCCTTCCTCCTGTGAGGGAAATGGCCAGACACGGACAAAGTGAAAGACTGTGTTGTCTGTCCACTCATATGTACTTTCTGCTTGTATGTAAGAAGACGGGAGTTTGTACTCTGTAGATTAGTAAGATTGTCCTGAGGAGAGGTGTACATTCCACCCGACCAATGAGTGTCAACCCATTTATGTAATACTATGTACTGCTTGCGAGGAAGTGTGTGAGGGAGGTGGTTCAATCAGTGCTGGTTCTGTGGCACAGTGTTTATAACTGAAGAATACAGACTGTATTAAGGGAGTTTATGTGAACTGAAGAACTGTACGTTTTGACAAACTGTTTTGATGGTATAAGAAAGTGTAATTGTTAATGATATATGAAAGTGTAGTTGAGGGAATGTGGAAGTGTATCTGAGCATAGAAATAGAGGAAGCATTTACAGAGGAAAAAGGATTAAAGTGAGTTTACCTGCATTGACATGAGAGCAACACCCTGAACCTCTGCCCTGTGAGCTGAGCAGAGCAGAGCAGAGACACAGTCCCCATGTATCAGGTAGTGTTATTCTGCTTACCAAAAGAATGAGTTCACTACAGAAGAGGCAAATCTTCCCCTCTGCTCCATCTGTGGCATACTCTGGAGTTCAAGGCATTGCAAAGCTATGGCACATCTACTTTCTTTCAATGATGAAAACTTAGTGTGCTCTGGGCTCTCATTTCAATTGCATCTAAAGAAGTCTAGGGTCATGCCAGCTGACAGGAAGCTGGCAAATGTTGTCTCATTGTAAGGAAGAGCAAGAAAGATGACATGGGCAATTATGGACCTGTCAGTCCAGAGCCTGGTAAAATTATGGAGAAAATGATGGTGGGAGTTATGGAAAAACAGCTGAAGGACAATTCTGTCATTGGTCGCAGCCAACACAAGTTTGTGAGGCAAAGGTCCTGTTTAATTTAAGCTCATTTTGTGACACAGTTATCCGTTTAGTTGACCAAGGGAAGCCAGTTGATGTAATCCTTGAGGATTTCAGTGGAGATTTTGATACTGTTTCTCACAACAACCTTCTGGACAGAATGTTCTGCATATGGCTAGACAGAAACACAATGTGGTGGGTGAGCAGTTGGCCAGTAGGTCAGTCCCAAAGGATTATAGTCAGTTTTTTCCATCAGGCTGGTAGATGGTCACTGTCGGGGTCCCCAGGGTTCCATTTTGGGGCCACTTTCCTTTCATGTTTATGCAGATGACTTGAATGCAGGACTAGAAGACGTTCTGAGCAAGTTTGCTGATGAGACCAGATGAGGAGGTGCTGTTGCCTCGACTGAGGGTGGAGAGGACTTGCAGAGAGATGTGGACAAGTCAGAGAAGTGGGTACCAGTTGGTACTAAGCACCAAGTGCATAACGTATAACAAGAACAAGTGCCTGATTGTGCACCTGGGTAGGGGCAATGCTGGACATACACACTGACTGGATATGGGACACTGGAGAGGATTCTGACTGGAAAGGGTTGGGGTGCTGGTCAGCATCACACTGAATGTGAGTCAGCAGTGTGCCAAGGCAGCCAGGAAAGACAACAGTCCCCTGGAGTGCATGAAGCAACTTATTGCCAGCTGGGTGAGGGAAAGGGTTGTCCCTCTGCTCTGCATTGCTACTGCCTCACTATGTTCTGGGCACCACAGAACATAAAGGACTTCAAACTCTGGGAGAATGTGCAAAGGAGGGCACTGAAACCGAGAGATCTGAAGTTCAGAGTTTCACAGGGATTGACTGCTTGTTCAGACTGGGCCCTTCTCACATCCCTTCTCACATCCTGCAATGAAACATAGGTCTCATATGGGACATGAACCTCACAGCGTCCTTGCACCACATGTAGAGCCTGGGATCTTCTGTCCCCATGTCTTTCATTTAACATCATACAAAATTCCAACACATTGCCCCAGGAAATGCCCAGAGCCAACATGACATACAGGACCTCTCTACCACTGGTCTTGCAATCAGGGCTTGACCTGTCTGCTTTGTAAGGCAAAGGAGAGGTTTCTTAGCATGCCAGTGCCTTTGCCTGCCTGTAGTCATGGCTTCCAGTTATCTTCTCTAACAAGTCCCTTGGGAAGCTTACTTGGTAATGTTCCTCAGCGGGCCCATTAATACTCCAAGAAACTTCACTGTTACTTCCGACTTTGTCTTGTTGAGCACTTTGTGCAAACTTCTCTCTGCACTAGAGGCTGATGAACTCAGCATCAAATGCACCCTGGGACCATTATAACCTAAAGAATCTCCTGTGCCTTATGCCATCTTGTTATCTTCTTCAGGTTATCAGAACTTGTTCAGCAAAAAGGAGGGATATCTGGAGAGAGCTTAAAGAATCCAGTATAAATTTATTGTCTATTTATTTATAGTTGGGTTTAAAGAAGACATTAAAGCAGCACTGTGCAACTGATACCAATCCAGGATGTCCCAATGAGTTCTGTACTGTTACTGTGTTGACAAAGGTCCTTCTCAACCTCCCCACCCAATTTCTGCTCACAATGGACCTATGGGACTTGCATCACTTTTCTTCACATCACTCTTCTCCTCTGCATTCATCCGCTCAGTGTTAAAACTGCTTTGCACCAACTCCCACTGGCTTTCCTCAGAGAACCAGCTACACATGGAAAAGGAAAGATTTCTCTTTTTTATCTGGCCAGCAAATGGAAAGAAAGGTGATGCAACTGAATGAACAGTAAAACACAGTGATCAACTGCATGCCATGTTCAAGCGGCATCTATTGAAGTTTGTCTTTCATATGGAATATTTTTAAAAGAAATGATTTATTCTGAGGTAGGATAGGATAGATTGAATCACAGTGAAGTAGTTGACAACAGAGGCCATCAGACTCTGAGAGATGGAGCAAATTCCAGTAATCTTCCTGGGATAGATCAGCCAGGTAGTTGAGAGGTATCAACTTAAAACTGATCAGGACTTGTGAGTATTTCACACATTGAGATGGGTTAACACATTCTCATTGATTTATATCTTTGTCTCCAACTCCGTTTTTCACTTTTACTGACATTAATGAACATCTTTCAGACTTCGTGCCTTAATAAAAAAGAGACAGTGATTGAGAAAAAGAAAAAGTATAAGAAGAAAAAGAAAAAGAATAGATAGGAAGGGATAGATCAAATCACAGTGAAGGAGTTGACAACACATTCCATCAGACTTTGGGGAGATGGAACAAATTCCAGTAATCCCCCTGAAAGTCAGAAATCAGACAGATAATTGGGAGGTATCTGACTGAACAAAGAGCAAGGGATGGAGAAATCTGGAGGGCAGTGGGAGTAGTGTGTGCCCAAATGGCCTGCTGAAAACATGCCCTTAACCATGGCCATTTCTTTAGGAGAGCTGAAAAAACTTGGAGGATGAGGCACATCAAATAGGCAGCAGGGAAGAGTAGTGCTGGGCACCAGGCTACAGTCACAGGGCATTGGCACTGGCACCGCTGTCTGTGTCTCTGAACCTGAAGGCATTTGTGTCCAGTGAACACAGTTCTGGAAAACATTGTAGTTTCAGTAAAAGAAAAAAAAAGACATCAAATCACCTCAAAGATTCATATTTACAACTTAAAATGGAACAAGACTCATGAGAATTTTTCATGTTGAGAAGGGTTAACACATTTTCATTGATTTCCATCTTTGTCTTCAATTATTTGTTTCAGTTTTATTGACATTTATGATCAACTATTAAGCTTACAGCCTCAAAATAAATAAATAAATTAAAAGAGATACATTTGCATCTTGCACATGGCCTGATGCCCCTTTCACCTTCACAGTTCCCACAAGTCCTTCCATGCCGGAGAGTATGAGATCCAGCAGAGCACCTCTCCTCTTTGGTTCCTCCACTGCTTGGTCAAGAAGCTGCCATCTGTGCTCTCCATGGATCTGCTGGATGCCACATGCCCTGCTGTGCTGTCCCTGCCACAGATAATGGAGTGACAAAGGCCACCAAATGGGACAAGGGACAGACAACATCAGATTCCCATCTGTCTGCAGAGGGCACCTTCCATTTACTCTCCCTGATCAGGAAGACAGGAAAAGACACTGATGGTCTCCTCTGTTTGCCATTTCCATTAGCTCTGACCTGTCTGCTCTTCCATCCCCAGGCAGAGCTCAGTGCACTCTCACAGAGGGCAGTCGCCCTTCTTTGTCTCCTCGCCCATCCATCCTAAAGACTCGGTATTCCCCTTGTGCTACAGTGCAGTTGTGGAAACCATTAAACTGTGTCCCCATGGTCCAAACAGGAGCTCAGGCCTGCAGCTCTACCAAGATTTCTAGCTTCTTGTGTGTTGGTGTTTGCATTAGTGCAAAAGCACAGAAGTAAATATCCTAATTGAAAAGCATCACTGGACATTGCCTGACTGGATAGCTCATCTATAGAATCAGTGTGCAGAAGGTGGCACACAAACATTAGACCGATCGTGGGTCTTGGAGGTGACGTAGCAGCACGGACACACCATGGGCATGGCTTTCCAGAAGGCCCTGTGCTGCTCTTGTAGCTCTGAGTGAATTCACCGGACAGCCGGTGCTATCCCCTCTCTGGCCCTCAGCTGATGCCCAGGAAGGAGGTGTCTATCTCAGGGATTTCCCACACGGTTTACAAGCACTTGCAAACATCAGGAGCAGCCCAGGCACCTTGGGCATCACCCAGTGTCTGTGTGTGAGCTGCTGCCTCCCAGCTGAAGGACCGAGGACTCAGAGCAGGAGCTCACATGCAGGCAACTCCTTGTGCACTTCTGAACTGAACCAGAGAAATCCCAGCTCCTGTGGTTCTGTGGGGAGCTGAATCCCATTTCAGCTCCAGGATTTCTGTCAAGGGATGAGACTCCTGCGCTGCCTCAGCTGGATCACTGCCCTGCACAGGGAAAGTCCAAACCTCGCCTTCCTTGTCTGGTTGCCCTTATTGTTTCATCAAACGATCTCTGGGAGCACTCCCCATATGTCTCCAATCAGTCACTGACCACTGGACATGTGGTGGTTAATTGAGCGAATTTCAAAGCACAGTCATGATGCTGTTGTCAGGGGACATGTCAGGGACATGTCCAGGGACATGTCAGGGGAGACAAGTCGGAAAGATAAAAATGACATAATCTGCTGCTTGCCTGTCCAGGCTCCTGGGACACAGGGAGCTCATAAAAGTGTGCAGGGCTGCAGAGAGACAGCTGTGCCCAGGAGCAGCTCTTGTGCACAGCACAGCCTGCAGGTGACAGAAGGAGAGGAGAGAAACTTAAGAGAGCTTGCAGGATGTGTGTGGTGTGAGCGGGCTGTGAGCTCACTGCAGGAGCATTGCTCACAGACCATGACAGGGTAAGTCTCACTGCAGACCATGAGCTGCTTTTCATAGAGGGTCAACTTAATTTGGGACATCCCATAGGAGATCTGGATGCAGGCACTGCATGTTTCTTTACTGTGGAAAAAGCCTTCTGCTCCAGCTGAGGGCTTCCATACTGCAGTATGAAATCACAGCCCTGAGGGCTGCATGTCCCAGCACGGCTGCAGGCTGTGCAGCCGGGGCTGCAGGCGGGTGCCCAGGGCTGTCCTGCAGAGCAGGGTCCCTGCTGTGCCCCAGGGGCTGTGTGCCAGGTATGGGATTCTGCCGCCTGCCAGGCTCAGCACTCAGCCTGCCCGGGGAGCTGCCCAGGGTGCTGCAGGGAGACGGGTGGGGGGAAGGAGCCCCCCGGCAGGGCTTGTGCTGCCACAGCTGCTGCCTGGGGCAGGGGATCACAACTCCACTGCACAACGGAATGTTTCTGAGGGCACTTTGCAAGAGGAGAGCCAAGGCAGGGGGTTTCCATTTCCTGTTCTGAGGCAAAGAGGTTTGGAGTCAGAAATCTAAAAGGGGCAATAAGAGTTCTGAGAATTTTTCATCAATCAATTGCTTGTTTTGTGAACACTCACACATGATGTGCTTTCAGTCTCCCCTTTCTCGAAGGATGGAATTATCATCATTTTCTGTAGGCATGAATAATTCACTTATCCTACAAACAGGCAGCATTTTCTAACTGAAACTGAATGCCACAGAAGCTCGGGTAGGGGGCTCTAAGAGCACTTGGGGTAAAGATATGAGACATGAAACAGATGAAAATATCCAGGGAGAAGGCATAAGAAAATAAAAGGAAGGTTAGAGCTCCATATGCTGCTTCTGCTTAAGGAATGCTGAAATACATGAAATTAAATGCAAGTAATGGTGCTAAATGTACACTGTTGTAAGAGAATAAAAACATTTCATATTATAGCAGGAGGAGTGTGTCTGAGAATGGTCTGGACTTGTCATTATCTTCTGCACTCTGAGCAGGACTCCAAGCCCAACAACAGCAGATGTCCAACAGCAGCTCCATCAGCGAGTTCCTCCTGCTGCCGTTGGCAGACACGCGGCAGCTGCAGCTCCTGCACTTCTGGCTCTTCCTGGGCATCTACCTGGCTGCCCTCCTGGGCAACGGCCTCATCAGCACAGCCGTAGCCTGCGACCGCCGCCTGCACACCCCCATGTACTTCTTCCTCCTCAACCTGGCCCTCCTCGACCTGGGCTGCATCTCCACCACTCTCCCCAAAGCCATGCCCAACGCCCTCTGGGACAACAGGGCCATCTCCTACACAGGATGTGCTGCACAGCTCTTTTTCTTTTCCTTCTTCCTCTCAGCAGAGTATTCCCTTCTCACCATCATGTCCTATGAACGCTACGTTGCCATCTGCAAGCCCCTGCACTACGGGACCTTGATGGACAGCAGAGCTTGTGCCACCATGGCAGCAGCTGCCTGGGGCACTGGGGTTCTCTATTCCCTGCTGCACACTGCCAGTATGTTTTCACTGCCTCTCTGCCAAGGCAATGTTGTCAACCAGTTTTTCTGTGAAATCCCACAGATCCTCAAGCTCTCCTGCTCTGGCTCCTACCTCATGGAATTTGTATTTCTCTTTTTTGGTGTCAGTTTAGGCTTTGGTTGCTTTGTTTTCATAGTTGTGTCCTATGTGCACATCTTCATGGCTGTGCTGAGGATGCCCTCTGAGCAGGGACGGCACAAAGCCTTCTCCATGTGCCTCCCTCACCTGGCTGTGGTCTCCCTGTTTCTCAGCACTGGTGCTTTTGCCTACCTGAAGCCCCCGTCCATTTCCTCCCCACTCCTGGATCTGACAGTGGCACTTCTGTATGCAGTGGTTCCTCCAACACTAAACCCTATTATCTACAGCATGAGGAACAGGGAGATCAAGCACGCTTTCAGGAAGGTGTTGCAATAAGCACTATTCCAGCTACAATAAAATGCACAACTTCCTCAATAGGATTCCCAGTGGTGGTTCTTTATGTTTTATGCATCTTTGTCTGTTTGATTATGTGAGATATAGGAATGTGCAAAAAAAAAATGTTATTGAACTTATAAATAAAAATGTATTTAAATTCTTTCCTACCTAATTTCCATTTTCTCACTCCAAGAACTCATGTAAACATGGAACCAGATTCCCTGTTTATGTTATAAGATACCTAAAAAGCTTTCAAAATAGACTTACTTAGATTTTCTTTCTTCCTACTTTGCCTGGATTTGGGGAGGTACAGCCACAGACAGCAGCTCAACGTGCTCTTTTCATTCATGTGCTCTTACCAGTGCTGCAGTGCTCTTGAGTCCTCTCATTTGTGCAGTCCTGAAGGTCTTGTGTGTCTCACAACAGTCCTGTTGCCTCTACAGCAGCAATCCAGGGCTGCAGTCAGTAGCCGGCAATATGAACAGGTCTGTCAGAGCTGGTCTCCTTGCTGGCACTGCCATAACAAGAGGGCCCCTTTAGAGCAGGACCAGAGAACTGGAGGGAGGCCTCTTCCAAAGCTGGTGTAAGGAATATACCTCAGGAGCTGCTCCCTGAGAAAACCTTGAGATCTTCAGGTGCTCTTCACTGTGTGACCAGATCAGATTGAATAGTCCCAAGGAGATCCGTAAGCATCTCAAGGCAGTGCTGTGGTTTAAGGTTTATGGGTTGAGACAAAGAGAAAAAGAAAAGGATAATAATTATGACAAATGTATTTATACATATATAATATATTTAGTGTATTTTCACACATATACAACATATGCAGTTGCAAACATATATGAACTAATCCCTATGCGCATCTGTCTGCAAGTCCAGGATTAGTTGCAGGGGTTTTAACAGCCACAGGGTTCACTGTAGGAGCTGAAGTGGCTGTTGGGCTGTTGCAGGAGTTGAAGTGACCTCAGAGTTCATTGCCAGAGCTGGAACCACCACAGGACCTGTGACTATGTTGGAGCAGCCACTGGGCTCATTGGAGGGGTTGGAGCCACCGCAGGGCTGTACTTCCTCCCTTGGGAGGAATTTGTACCATTTTCTTATTACCATACTTGGAACAGCTACAGGACCCGTAGCAGGAGTAACTGCAGAGCTCATTATGAGGGGTGGAGTGACAGAGGGATCTGCCCAGAGCTTGGAGCAACTGCAGGACGTGTAGCAAAACCTTGGAGCTGCTGCATGGTCTGTGCCAGGAGTTGCAGAGGCTGCAGCACTGTCAGCAGATCCAGCTCTCTGGATCTGGCACACTGCAGTCATTTGTGCCTCTTGGGGGTTACCAGTGCCACAGCAGACCTGCCCCCAATATTCTACCAGTTTATCAGGATCCTGCAGTTGCTCGGAGATGAAGTTCCAAAGCCCTGGGGGTGCCCACCACTCCAGGCAGCTGCCCAGACCGTCCCACACCCTCTGCCATGCAGAGCCTTCTCACCTTGGGGCAGATCTCTCACTGATATTCCTGAATAATTGTTTAACCTCAATCCTAGATTCATAGAATCACCAAGGTTGGAAAAGGCCTAAAAGATCATCCAGTCCAACCGTTCACCTATTACCTATAGCTCCCACTAAACCATGTCCCTCAACACAATATCCAGTACACCCCCGGACTCACAGAGGCGACAATGTAAATTGTGTAATTCCTAATCATATGGACAATATTACTTCCAAAACCCAAAGATGACCGCAGAGCTGAATGTGCACAAAACTTCACTTTGTCAGCTGCCAATTTTATCGTGGTACAAACTGAGGTCAAACAGCATAGCAAAATAAATACCCTAATGCAGCATCCAAGCACCAAGTAAGGAGCTGTGCAGTGAAGCTTCATGAGAAGACTCAACAAGCTCCACACATAGGGAGCACATCCACACATATCAGCACCATGGCCTGCACTTCTCCAGCTCCCACAAAGCCCTGTCCGCTCTGGACAGATGTGCTGCTATCTCAACCCTTGGAGCCTCACATCAGGCACCAAAATGACAGTGGTTGTTGAACCCAACATGTGGCTCAGCAGCACACAGTGCTTTGTGCACTGCCCAATTCCCAGTGGGATGGGGATGAGAACTGGGAAAAAGAGTACAACTTCTGGGATGTAACAAAGCAGTTTACTAAGAGAGATAAAAGAAGTGGAGTAATAGTTATCACTATATATCCGTTGATATGGAATTGTATGTAACAACTGATGCACAAGCACTTGCTCAGCACCACCAGACTGATGCTCAGCTGGACCCTGGGCAGTGAAGAGACTGAGATGAACTCCCACCCCTTTCAATACAATTTCTGCTTGCTGTCAGCTGATAGAGAACGTCCCTTTGGCCACTATCAGTCAGCTGTCCTCACTCTGTTCCCTCCCAGCTCCATGTGCCCTCCACTGACCATGGCCTTGGCTCTGTACAACACTGCTTAGCAGCAGCTGTAAACATCAGAGTGTTATCAATGGTTTTCTCCTAGAACCAAAACACTGCACCACAGCAGACAGTCTGAAGAAAACAATTCCATTCCAGCTGTATCTCAGATTCCTGCCTGTCCCCTCTTCTTGTTCTTCCTGATCAGGAAGCAAGGAACAGAATCTGCCGCTCTCCTCTCTGAGCCCTTTCCATCAGTTCTCAGCTGGCTCCTCTGCCATCCCCAGGCAGAGCTCAGTGCCCTCTCATGGATGGCAGCAGCCTTTTCTCTTCTTCCTTGCCCATCCGTCATGCAGAATCTGTACCCCATTTGCTACAGTACAGAGCTGAGAATCAACCCACCATGTCTCTGTGAACCAAACAAGACCCTAGGCCTGCAAAGGCACAGAGATTTGGAGTTCGCTGAGTGAATGTTTGTGGTCCTCTCATTAGTGTAACGACTCTTCAGAAAGGATCCCCTTCCAGAAGCATGTTTTGATTTTGCCTGGCTGGGCCTTGCATCTACACCGTGCTACTGGTGTTCAGAAGATGGCACACAGGTACGAGACCCATTGTGGGGCTCACAGTTGTCCAGTGAACATTGTCACTACCCAGGGCATGTCTTTCCTAAAGGTCCTCAGTGGCATTTGCCAGCTGGCTGGGGGTGTGCTGGAGACCCCAGGGAACTGCCATTCTGTTGTAATACAAGAAGAATTTTACAGAGCAGCAGCCATGGATCAAGATAAGCACTTTACAGAGCAGCAGCTGCAGAGCAGGATAAACAGCATGAGAACCAAGGACACCTCTAGCAAAAGAGTGAAAGGCTCGTGGCTTTGAAGCGGGGTTTTAGGGTTCTTATTGCAGAAGCTTTCTTCCAATTAGTACGTGTGATTTTTGAACACCCTTGTTTGTTTGCTATAAAAGTACGGCTCTTCAGGCAATAGATGGACACAGCTATATTTAACTATATTGGTGTGTGGTTGTTTGTCCTAGAACGCTGACTTTTGCCTTCAGGTTCGCCAACACATGGGGGCCCGCAATGTCATGGGATTTAACTCTTGAACACCTGTGGGATCCCGAGAAACTAAGCCAGTATTTGAGTCAGGGATGGCGCAGCCTAGATAGATCTAAGGGGGTATGACTTATTTGGGGCTTGGCTTGTGCTTACCGTGCTCTATATAACACTGTTCCGAAAAGAGAGAATTTCCGAGCTGAGGTTCTAGCCAAAAAGGGAAATCCCCAAGTCAATTTTGATCAGTCACAGGAGGCACCAGTAACAATATCAGTTGCCCTTGTGGAAGGCAAGAAATGGAAATGGGTGTCCTCACGTCTAGAACGGAAAAAAGAAGTGGAGGAGGAGGCAACAGAAGATCCAGGTGACAGGTCTGGATAAGTACCGAGAAAGGAAAAAGGAAAAGTGTCATGAAGAAGAGAGTGATGAGGAGGAAATCTCTGTTACTGTTTGTCGATCCCTGAAGATGACTGAAATCGAAGGCGTAAGAAAGGAGTTCACACGGCACCAGAATGAATCTCTTGTTACCTGGTTGCTTCGCTGTTGGGACAGCTGGGACGGTAGCTTGTTGTGATGTGACAGGCCCTTCCCCATATTCTGGAAGAATCTTAGTGTAATACAGTGGGTGTAGACAAAAAGGCGTAGGTTATATAAGGATGTGTCTGTTTCAATAAATCGCCATTTTGCCACTTCATCTCCTTGGTGTCACTTGGTAATTGGCCTAGCTGCTGCTTCAGTTGAAGGCGAGAGATCGTAAAGAAATTAACGACCATAAAGCCTTCATGTGTATCATTAAAATTCTCAGCTATTAGACACAAGCGCTTTCCAGATTGAGCAAGGAACAACAGTTAATTGCACTGTGTGTTTCCTTGTGGTGTTACCTACGTGACCACAGAGAAGACACGAGGAAGTGGCATGACCAGCCTACTCCTGTACTATGAGCACGGGTGAGGGAACTACAAAACAGTCCAACCACCAGTACGGCTGCTCCAGTTATCACAGGTAACCAATAGAGGGGCCCTGCCCTCATTCAAGGGAGTGGAAGGGATAATAGAGTTTATTGGACTGTGTGGATTTGATGGCCTAGCACATCAGAACCACAGAAATATAAGGCACTGGTGGATACTGGTGCACAGTGCACCCTAATGCCCTCCAGTCATGAAGGGACAGAATCAAACCATATTTCTGGATATCTCTCAAGAATTGACTGTGTTGGAGGCTGAAATAAGCCTCACTGGTAAAGACTGGAAAAAACATCCTATGTGAGTGGTCCAGGGTTTCCGTTCATACTTGGTATTGAGGATACCTCAGAAGAGGGCATTTCAAGGATACTAAGGGGTATCACTGGGCCTTTGGAATCGCTGCTGTAGATATGGACAACATTAAGCAGCTGTCTGTTTTGCCTGGCCTGTCAGAGGACCCGTCTGTTGTGAGGCTGCTACGAGTAAAAATAAAAGAGCAGCAGGTACCGATTGCTACAAAGACAGTGCACAGACGGCAGTATCGCACCAACAGGGATTCCTTGCTCCCCATTCATGATTTGATTCGCCAGTTGGAGAATCAGGGAGTGATCAGTAAAACTCACTCACCTTTTAACAGCTCCATATGGCCAGTGCGTAAAGCCAGTGGAGAATGGAGGCTGACAGTAGACTACCGTGGCCTGAATGAGGTCACACCCCCACTGAGTGCTGCTGTGCTGGAGAGCAAATAATTCAAATTCTTCTATGAGCCAGTTTTGCTATTAAGTGAAGCAAAGTAAAAGGGCCTGCCCAGGAAATTCAGTTCTTAGGTATAAAGTGGCAGGATGGATGTCATCACATCCCAACAGTGATTGACAAAATCACTGCCATGTCTCCACCAACTAGCAAGAAAGAGACACAATCTTTCCTGGGTGCAGTGGGCTTTTGGAGGATGCACATTCCAAACTACAGCCTCATTGTAAGCCCCCTTTATCAGGTGATGCAGAAGAAGAATGATTTTGCATAGGGCCCAGAGCAGCAGCAGGCTTTTGAACAGATTAAACAGGAGATAGCCTGTGCCATGGACCTGGGGCCAGTACGGACTGGACAGGATGTAAAGAACATCCTCTATACTGCTGCTGGAGAGAAAGGTCCCACTTGGAGTTTGTGGCAAAGAGCCTCAGGAGGGACCCAAGGCCGACCCCTGGGATTCTGGAGCTGAGCGTACAAGGGGTCTGAAGAGTGCTACACTCCAACTGAGAAGGAGATCTTAGCCGCGTATGAGGGGGCTCGGGCTGCTTCCGAAGTAGCTGGTACTGAAATGCAGCTCTTTCTGGCACCTCGACTGTCAATGATGAACCGGATGTTGAAAGGGGAGGTTCTCTCCACCCATCATGCTACCGATGCCACCTGGAGCAAGTGGATTGCACTGATTAGACAACAAGCGCGGATGGGGAACCTCAATCGTCCAGGAATTTTAGAAGTGATCATGAACTGGACTGAAGATAAAAAGTTTGGAACATCACCAGGAGAAGAGGTGTCATGTGCTAAAGCGGCCCCACCATACATCGAACTACCAGAAAATGAAAAGAAATATGCTCTTTTCACTGATGGATCATTTCATATTGTAGGGAAGCATCGGAGATGGAAAGCTGCTGTTTGGAGCCCCACACGACAGGTCGCAGAGGCCACTGAAGGTAAAGGAGAATCAAGTCAGTTTGCAGAGGTAAAAGCTGTCCAGCTGACCTTAGATGTGGCTGAACGGGAGAGGTGGCCAATGCTTTATCTTTATACTGACTCATGGATGGTGGCAAATGCCTTATGGGGGTTGTTACAGCAGTGGGAACAAAATAACTGGCAACGGAGGTGTAAACCTATTTGGGCTGCTGAACTGTAGAAAAACATAACTGCTCAAAAAAAAGATATGATTGTAAAGGTGTGTCACGTGGATGCACACTTGCCCAAGAGTCGGGCTATTGCAGAACAACAAAACAACCATCAGGTAGGTCGAGCTGCCAGAATTGAGGTGGCTCAAATAGACTTGGACTGGCAGAACAAGAGTGAATTATTTCAAGCTTGATGGTTCCATGAGACCTCAGGCCATCAAGGAATGGACATAACATATAATTGGGCTAGAGACTGAGGGGTGGACTTAACTATGGATGCTATTGCACTGGTTATTCATGACTGTGAATCATGTGCCATAATTAAACAAGCCAAGAATATGAAGCCTCTCTGGGGGGAAGGCCAAGGCAAAAGTATAAATATGGGGAGGAGTGACAGGTGAATGATGTCACCTTGCCAGGATCTCATAATGATAAGCGTTTTGTGCTTACCATGGTGGAAGCAACCACTGGGTGGCTTGAAACATACGCAGTACCCCATGCTACTGCCAGAAACACAATATTGGGTTGTTAGAAACAAGTCCTATAGAGACATGACACCTCAGAAAGAACTGAGTCTCATAATGGGACACATTTCAAAAATTCCCTTAATAAATACTTGGGCCAAAGTTCATGGCATTGAGTGGATTTATCATATCCCCTACCATGCACCAGCTTCTGGTAAAATTAAAAGATACAATGGGGTGTTGAAAACTATGTTGAAAGCAATGGGTGGTGGAACACTGAAGCACTGGGAAAAGCATTTGCATGTGGTGCAAGGATGCTGTTAAAGTTCATATCCCACATGTGCCCTGTGTCTCATCACAGGATGTGGGGTGTGAGAAGGGCCCAGTCTGAACAAGCAGTCAATCCCAGTGAAACTCTGAACTTCAGATCTCTCAGTTCCAGTGCCCTCCTGTGCACACTCTCCCATAGTTTGATGTTCTTTATGTTCTGCATTGCCCAGAAGTGCACCCAGTGCTCCAGGTGAGGCAGTAGCAATGCAGAGCAAAGAGGGACAAACCTTTCTCCCACCCAGCTGGCAATAAATTGCTTGATGCACTTTAGGGGACTGTTGGCCTTCTTGGCTGCCTTGGCACACTGCTGACTCACTTAAAATTTTATGTTGAGCAGGACCCCCAATCCTTTTCAGTCAGACGTCTCTCATGTGTCCAATATACAGACAGTGTTTATGTCCAGGGTTGCCCATACCCAGGTGCACAATCAGGCACTTGTTCTTGTTATACTTTATGCACTTGGTGCTTAGTACCAACTGGTACCCACTTCTCTTACTTGTCCACATCTCTCTGCAAGTCCTCTCCACCCTCAGTGGAGGCAACAACACCTCCTCATCTGGTCTCATCAGCAAACTTGCTCAGAACATCTTCTAGTCCTGCATGCAAGTCATCTGCATAAACATGAAAGGAAAGTGGCCCTAAAATGGAACCCTGGGGAGCTCTGACAGTGACCATCTACCAGCCCAATGGAACCCACGGACTATAATCCTTTGGGACAGAACTACTGGCCAACTGCTCACCCACCACTGCTGGTGAACCTGAAAGGCAAAATGTCAGCGTGCTGGGTCAAACAGAGAAACACCAATATAGTTACATATAGCTGCATCAATTTATTGCCCGAAAGCCAGACTTTTATAGGAGACAGACAAGGGTGTCCAAAAATCACACACGCTAGTTGGAGGAAAGCTACTGCAATAACAACCCTATAACCCCCCTTCAAAGCCACGAGCCATTCATTCTTTTCCTAGAGATGTCCTTTGTTCTCATGCTGTTTATCCTGCTCCGCAGCTGCTGCTCTGTGAACTCCTTATCTCAATCCATGGCTGCTGCTCTGTAAAATTCTTCTTGTATTACAACACACCACGTTCTGTTTCTGTCTAGCTGTATGCAGGAATTTCTGTCCAGAAGGGTGCTGGAGAAATAGTATCAAAAGCTCTACTGAAATCCTCAAGGATTACATCAACTGCCTTCCCTTGTTCAGCTCAACGGATAAAGGTGTCATAAAAAGACCTGAAATTAAATAGGACCTTCCCCTCTGTATCTTGTGTTGTCTGTGACCTGTCCTTCAGTTGTTTTTCCATAACTCCCACCATCATTTTCTCCATAATTTTACCAAGCACTGTAGTGAGACTGACAGGTCCATAGTTGCCCGTGTCATCTTTCTTGCTCTTCCTTACAATGAGACAACATTTGCCAGCTTCCTGTCAACAGGTATGACCCTAGATTTATTAGATGCCATTGAAATGCGAGCCCAGAGCATGCTAAAGTGTCATCAGTGCAAGAACGTAGATGTGCCATAGCTTTGCAATGCCTTGAAATCCAGACTATGCCACAGATGGAGCAGAGAGGAAGATCTGCCTCTTCTGTTCTGAGCTCATCCTTTTGATAAGCTGAATATCACTACATACTCCATGGGGTCAGGTGCAAAAGACACAATGGGTGCCCTAAGCACGTGGCTGAGGTGGTATTTAGGATGGCCAAGAATACCTCCCTTCTGGCCCTCAGCTGATGCTCCAGAAGGAGGTGTCTATCTCATAGATTTTCCGTCACAGTTTACAAGCACTAGCACAAAACTAGGATCACCCAAGGCATCTTGGGCATCACTGAGAGACTGTGTATGAGTAGTGCAGTCCCTGTGGAATAAAAACCAAGGATTCAGATGAGGGACTCACACACAGACACCTCACTGTGCACATCTGAACTCAGCTAGGTGAACTTGTAGCTCCTGTGGTTCTTTGAAAAACTGATCCCAATTCAGCCCCAGGGTTTCCATCTGAGGATGACATGCCTAACGCTAGAATAAGGATGGGATGGTCTGTTGATAACAGGACAAATGGAAACGGATTTAAATTAAAAAGGGGAGACATAGGTTAGATGTGAGGAACCTATATTTTTACACAGCAACACTGGAAAAAGTTGCCCTCAGAGGCTGTGCATGCCCAATGGATGGGATCCTGGGTTTACTCTGGGTTTACCCTCACGTCAGTCCATGTTTCTACTCATACTTTTGTCTAGGTGAACTCTCACTTTACTCAAGGTTTTACTCACAGTTTACCATCAGGGAGTGTGATCGGGAGATGGGCTGGTGGAGTGACTTGCTGGCATCCCCGAGGGAAGGCTGCCAGGCAGATACCCCCAGAAAAGTGGTTGACTCCCTGCCCTGTCACAGTCAGACAGACCTGACTGATGAGAAGGGTTGGAAGAGAGTCCCAACTCAACATCACAGGAGCTCCCCCATGCCTGCCTAGCCCTCGACCCCTGATCCATCTAAGCAACAGGTTTGACACTCTGAAATCTGAAGGAGATAAGAATGGGGAGGCAATGGAGGATCTGCCTAGGAGGAAACCTAATGCAAGGCAGTCACTACCAAGCCTTGTGACTTCCTCTGCCATGAAAGAAAGAAGGGTGGCCGTGGTGGGTGACTCCCTTCTCAGAGGAATAGAGGGCCCCATTTGCAGACTGGACCCCAGTTGTCAGTAAGTCTGCTGCCTTCTTGGTTTCAGGTCAGGGACATAATGAGGAAACTCCCAATGCTGGTTAGGTCCACTGATTATTTTCCACTACTCATAGTTTAGGTGGGCAGTGATGAAATTTCTTAGATAAGACTACAAACTATAAAAAGAGATTTCAGGAATTTAGGCCATTTAGTTCACAAAGTGGGAGATCAAGTGATTTTTTGTTCTATACCTTCAGTGGCAGTGAGGGACACAGAGCAGGCTTGGAAAGCAAAGCAATGAACAGTTGTCTCAGAGGTTGGTACTGAGCCAGAAACTTTGAGTTCTTTGATCACAGGACAGTTTACTTGGCCCATGGTCTGTTATCCATGAATGGAACCCAACTGTCTCAAAGGGGGAAGTGAATCCTAGCATAGACGGTAGCGGGGCTTATCGAAAGAGCTTTAAACTAGCTACGATGGGGGAGTGGACAAAACAGGGCTTACCAGAGATAAGCCTAGGGAAATGCTGTTTGAGCTGGGAGAGAGGCAGATGCCTCAGCTGAAGTGCGTCTACACCAACGCACGCAGCTTGGTCAACAAGCAAGAGGAGCTGGAAGCAACTGTGCATCTGACAAACCATGACCTAGTTGCTATTACCGACCCATGGTGGGACCACTGCCATGACTGGAGTGCTGTGATGGATGGTTACAAGCTCTTCAGAAGGGATAGAGGAGGAAGGAAGGGTGGTGGTGTGGCCCTTTATATTAAAGAGAGTTTTGATGTTGAAGAGCTTGGGCTTCAGAATGAAGTGCATGTTTGCAAAGATCGGGGGAAAGGCCTGTAAGTGTGACATCTTGCTAAAGGTTTCTTATAGACCGCCTAATTGATGGGTGAGGCATTCTATGAGCAGCTTACTGAAGTCGCAAGATTGCCAGCACTCATTTTCTTGGGAGACTACAACTTCTCTGATATATGCTGGGAATATAATAAATAGCAGAGGAATCAGTCCAAGAGGTTTATAGATTGCATGCAAGACAGCTTCCTTACACAGCTGGTATGAAGTCCTACCAGGGGTGGTTCCTTGCTAGACCTGCTCTTCACTAACAGTGAAGGACTGGTAGGAGTTGAGAAGGTTGGGGACTGTCTTGGGCAGAGTGGCCATGAAATGGTAGAATTCTCTATTCTTGGAGATGTCAGAAGGGTGACTAGCAAAACTACTATCCTGAACTTCTAGAGGGCGGACTTTGACCTGTTCAGGACACTTGTAGCACAGGTCCCTTGGGAGTCGCTCCTTATGGGTAAAGGGGTCCAGGAAGCCTGGACACTCCTCAAGATGGAAATCTTAAAGGCACGAGATCAGGCTGTCCCTGAATGCCATAAGGTGAGCCATAGGGGAAGAAGACCAGTGCAGATGAACTGGGAAAAACTATTGAGACTCAGGAAGAAAAAGAGAATCTCCGTCCTCTGGAAGAAGGGGCTGGGTACTTGGGGAGATTACAAGGAAGTTGCTAAGGCATGCAGAGAGGAAGTTAGGAAGGCACATTAATTCCCTGTCCCTTAATCCATGCCCAGAGCTTCTCAGCCATGTCACTGCCAACTGTAAGCTCCATGCAGAGTTCAAGTGGGACACAGAGGGCACAGCCTTCTGCTGGGTGGATGCAAGTGTTGGTGGAACCAGATGGGACAAAGCCCTCCCACCATGCCCTCCTGGGAAAATGGCCACCCCAAGAATGGCAGTCTGCCTCCTCCATGACCCCATCTGAAATGCTCCTGCACTGATTGATTATAGGGCTTTAAACCAGGTCCAAATGGGGAAGGGTGGGGAATTGGATGTGACAGAGAAGGGCTGAGGGATATTGTTGCTGTTGGAGATTGAATGGAAAGCCTCTGAGTTGTTCTATAGGATTGTGTGAGGATTCCTCAGAGAAAGTCTTGTTGCCAATACCCCGTCCTAAATCTTACTGTGTACCCTCTGGGGGTAACCCCAACCTACTGCTGCCCTAAAGTGCCTGTAGACCAGTGCGGGTAGCATGGGAAATAAACGGGACAAATCAAGAGAAAACCACAGAGCTTTTCCTTTCATGCAGGCTGCTGATTCTGAGCAAGGCCCTGAACATCAGTACCACAGTGTAGATGCAAGACCCAGACAGGCTAAATCAAAGCATGCTTCTGGAAGGGGATGCTTTCTGAAGAATCCTTACACTAATGAGAGGACCACAAACATTCACTCAGCGAACTCCAAATCTCTGTGCCTTTGCAGGCCTAGGGTCTTGTTTGGTTCACAGAGACACGGTGGGTTGATTCTCAGCTCTGTACTGTAGCAAATGGGGTACAGATCCTGCATGACGGATGGGCAAGGAAGAAGAGAAAAGGCTGCTGCCATCCATGAGAGGGCACTGAGCTCTGCCTGGGGATGGCAGAGGAGCCAGCTGAGAACTGATGGAAAGGGCTCAGAGAGGAGAGCGGCAGATTCTGTTCCTTGCTTCCTGATCAGGAAGAACAAGAAGAGGGGACAGGCAGGAATCTGAGTTACAGCTGGGATGGAATTGTTTTCTTCAGAGTGTCTGCTGTGGTGCAGTGTTTTGGTTCTAGGAGAAAACCATTGATAACACTCTGATGTTTACAGCTGCTGCTAAGCAGTGTTGTACAGAGCCAAGGCCATGGTCAGTGGAGGGCACATGGAGCTGGGAGGGAACAGAGTGAGGACAGCTGACTGATAGTGGCCAAAGGGACGTTCTCTATCAGCTGACAGCAAGCAGAAATTGTATTGAAAGGGGTGGGAGTTCATCTCAGTCTCTTCACTGCTCAGGGCCCAGCTGAGCATCAGTCTGGTGGTGCTGAGCAAGTGCTTGTGCATCAGTTGTTACATACGATTCTATATCAACGGATATATAGTGATTACTATTACTCCTCTCCTTTTATCTCTCTTAGTAAACTGCTTTGTTACAACCCAGAAGTTGTACTCTTTTTCCCAGTTCTCATCCCCATCCCACTGGGAATGGGGCAGTGCACAAAGCACTGTGAGCTGCTGAGCCACATGTTGGGTTCAACAACCACAGTCATTTTGGTGCCTGATGTGAGGCTCCAAGGGTTGTGGTAACAGCACATCTGTCCAGAGTGGACAGGGCTTTGTGGGAGTTGGAGATGTGCAGGCCATGGTGCTGATAGTTTCCCTATTTGTGAAGCTTGCTGAGTCTTCTCATGAAGCTGCATTTCACAGCTCCTTGCTTGCTGCTTGTTTTCCCTGCTGCATCATTTGTCAACTCTGGATGCTGGATTAGGGTATTTATTTTGCTATGCTGTTTGACCTTGGTTTGTACCACGATAAAATTGGCAAAGTGAAGTTTTGTGCACATTCAGCTCTTTGGACATCTTTGGGTTTTGGAAGTAATATTGTTGGTATGATTAGGAATTACACATTTTACACTGTCGTCTCTGGGAGACCAGGGGTATTCAAGGAGAGACTGGATATTGTGTTGAGGGACATGGTTAAGTGGGAGCTATTGGTAATAGGTGAACGGTTGGATTGGATGATCTTTCAGGCCTTTTCCAGCCTTGGTGATTCTATGATTCTAGGATTGAGGTTAAACAATTATTCAGGAATATCAGTGAGAGATCTGCCCCAAGGTGAGAAGGCTCTGCATGGCAGGGGGTGTGGGACAGTCTGGGCAGCTGCCTGGAGTGGTGGGCACCCCCAGGGCTTTGGAACTTCATCTCCGAGCAACTGCAGGATCCTGAGAAACTGGTAGAATATTGGAGACAGGTCTGCTGTGGCACTGGTAATCCTAAAAAGGCCCAAATGACTGCAGTGTGCCAGGGCCTGGCCCACACCTACTGAGCTGTGTTCAACACTATTCAGCATCTTCAAGGGGAAGAGAGCTGGATCTGCTGACATTGCTGCAGCCTCTGCAACTCCTGGCACAGTCCCTGCAATAGCTCCAAGTTTTTGCTACACATCCTGCAGTTGCTCCAAGCTCTGGACAGATCCCACTGTCACTCCACCCCTCATAAGGAGCTCTGCGGTCACTTATGCTACAGGTCCTGTAGCTGTTCCAAGTATTGAGATAAGAAAATTAAGCAAACCACTGAGTGCTGCTGTAGAGACGACGGGACTGCTGTGAGACACACAAGACCTTCAGGCCTGTAGAAATGAGAGGACTCGAATCCTCTGTGCACTGTATCAGTGTAAAGAGAGGAGGAATGAAAAGAACTAGTTGTGCTTCTATCTGTGGCTGTACCTTCCCCAAATCCAGACAAAGTTGGATAAGAGAAGAGCTAAGGAAAAGCGTATTTTGAATGCTATTTATTTAACTCTTAACCTATTCGGGGAATCTGGTTCCATGTTTACATGAGCTCTTGGAGTGAGAAAATGGATAGTAGGTGTGAAAGAAGTGAAACAAATTTTTATTTATAAGTTCAATAACATTTATTTGCACGTTGCTATATCTCACATAATCAATCAATCAATCAAAGATGCATAAAAGATGAAAAACCATCACTGGGAATCATGCGATGAAGATGTGCACTTTATTGAAGCGGGAATAGTGAGTATTGCAACACCTTCCTGAGAGCGTGCTTGATCTCCCTGTTCCTCATGCTGTAGATAATAGGGTTCAGTGTTAGAGGAACCACTGAGTACAGAAGTGCCACTGTCAGATCCAGGAGTGGGGAGGGAATGGAGGGGGGCTTCAGGTAGGCAAAAGCACCAGTGCTGAGAAACAGGGAGACCACGGCCAGGTGAGGGAGGCACGTGGAGAAGGCTTTGCGCCGTCCCTGCTCAGAGGGCATCCTCAGCACAGCCACGAAGATCTGCACATAGGACACAACTATGAAAACATAGCAGCCTACGTCTAAACTGATAGTAAAAATGAGAAACACAACTTCCCTGAAATTTGATTCTGAGCAGGAGAGCTTGAGGATCTGGGGAATTTCACAGAAAAACTGGTTGACAACATTGCCTTGGCAGAGAGGCAGTGAAAACGTACTGGCAGTGTGCAGCAGGGAATTGAGAACCGCAGTGCCCCAGGCAGCTGCTGCCATGGTGGCACAAGCTCTGCTGTCCATCAAGGTCCCGTAGTGCAGGGGCTTGCAGATGGCAACATAGCGGTCATAGGACATGATGGTGAGAAGGGAATACTCTGCTGAGAGGAAGAAGGTAAAGAAAAAGAGCTGTGCAGCACATCCTGTGTAGGAGATGGCCCTGTTGTCCCAGAGGGCGTTGGGCATGGCTTTGGGGAGAGTGGTGGAGATGCTGCCCAGGTCGAGGAGGGCCAGGTTGAGGAGGAAGAAGTACATGGGGGTGTGCAGGCGGCGGTCGCAGGCTACGGCTGTGCTGATGAGGCCGTTGCCCAGGAGGGCAGCCAGGTAGATGCCCAGGAAGAGCCAGAAGTGCAGGAGCTGCAGCTGCCGCGTGTCTGCCAACGGCAGCAGGAGGAACTCACTGATGGAGCTGCTGTTGGGCATCTGCTGTTGTTGGGCTTGGAGTCCTGCTCAGAGTGCAGAAGATAATGACAAGTCCAGACCATTCTCAGAGGCACTACTCCTGCTATACTATGAAATGTTTTAATTCTCCTACAACAGTGTACATTTAGCACCATTACTTGCATTTAATTTCATGTAGATCAGCATTCCTTAAGCAGAAGCAGCATATGGAGCTCTAACCTTCCTCTTATTTTCTTATCCCTTCTCCCTGGATATTTTCATCTGTTTCATGTCTCATATCTTTACCCCAAGTGCTCTTAGAGCCCCCTACCCGAGCTTCTGTGGCATTCAGTTTCAGTTAGAAAATGCTGCCTGTTTGTAGGATAAGTGAATTATTCATGCCTACAGAAAATGAAGATAATTCCATCCTTCGAGAAAGGGGAGACTGAAAGCACATCATGTGTGAGTGTTCACAAAACAAGCAATTGATTGATGAAAAATTCTCAGAACTCTTATTGCCCCTTTTAGATTTCTGACTCCAAACCTCTTTGCCTCAGAACAGGAAATGGAAACCCCCTGCCTTGGCTCTCCTCTTGCAAAGTGCCCTCAGAAACATTCCGTTGTGCAGTGGAGCTGTGATCCCCTGCCCCAGGCAGCAGCTGTGGCAGCACAAACCCTGCCGGGGGCTCCTTACCCCACACGTCTCCCCGCAGCGCCCTGGGCAGCTCCCCGGGCAGGCTGAGTGCTGAGCCTGGCAGGCGGCAGAGTCCCATACCCGGCACACAGCCCCTGGGGCACAGCAGGGACCCTGCTCTGCAGGACAGCCCTGGGCACCCGTCTCAGCTGGAGCAGAAAGCTTTTTCCACAGTAAAGAAACATGCAGTGCCTGCAGTCAGATCTCCTATGGGATGTCCCAGTTATAGTTACCCCTTAATTAAAAGCAGCTCATGGTCAGCTGTGAGACTTACCTTGTCATGGTCTGTGAGCAATGCTCCTGCAGTGAGTTCACAGCCCGCTCACACCACACACATCCTGCAAGCTCTCTCCAATTTCTCTCCTCTCCTTCTGTCACCTGCAGGCTGTGCTGTGCACGAGATCTGCTCCTGGGCACAGCTGTCTCTCTGCAGCTCTGCCCACTTTTATGAGCTCCTTGTGTCCCAGGAACCTGGACAAGCAAGCAGCAGATTATGTCATTTTTATCCTTCCCACTCATTTCCCCTGACATGTCCCTGGGTCCTCATGGCCAACAGCTCCTGAAAGACAACAGCATCATGACTGTGCTTTGAAATCCACTCAATTAACCACCACATGTCCAGTGGTCAGTGACTGATTGGAGACATATGGGGAGTGCTCCCAGAGATCGTTTGATGAAACAATAAGGGCAACCAGACAAGGAAGGCGAGGTTTGGACTTTCCCTGTGCAGGGCAGTGATCCAGCTGAGGCAGCGCAGGAGTCTCATCCCTTGACAGAAATCCTGGAGCTGAAATGGGATTCAGCTCCCCACAGAACCACAGGAGCTGGGATTTCTCTGGTTCAGTTCAGAAGAGCACAAGGAGTTGCCTGCATGTGAGCTCCTGCTCTGAGTCCTCGGTCCTTCAGCTGGGAGGCAGCAGCTCACACACAGACACTGGGTGATGCCCAAGGTGCCTGGGCTGCTCCTGATGTTTGCAAGTGCTTGTAAACCGTGTGGGAAATCCCTGAGATAGACACCTCCTTCCTGGGCATCAGCTGAGGGCCAGAGAGGGGATAGCACCGGCTGTCCGGTGAATTCACTCACAGCTGCAAGAGCAGCACAGGGCCTTCTGGAAAGCCATGCCCATGGTGTGTCCGTGCTGCTACGTCACCTCCAAGACCCACGATCGGTCTAATGTTTGTGTGCCACCTTCTGCACACTGATTCTATAGATGAGCTATCCAGTCAGGCAATGTCCAGTGATGCTTTTCAATTAGGATATTTACTTCTGTGCTTTTGCACTAATGCAAACACCAACACACAAGAAGCTAGAAATCTTGGTAGAGCTGCAGGCCTGAGCTCCTGTTTGGACCATGGGGACACAGTTTAATGGTTTCCACAACTGCACTGTAGCACAAGGGGGATACCGAGTCTTTAGGATGGATGGGCGAGGAGACAAAGAAGGGCGACTGCCCTCTGTGAGAGTGCACTGAGCTCTGCCTGGGGATGGAAGAGCAGACAGGTCAGAGCTAATGGAAATGGCAAACAGAGGAGACCATCAGTGTCTTTTCCTGTCTTCCTGATCAGGGAGAGTAAATGGAAGGTGCCCTCTGCAGACAGATGGGAATCTGATGTTGTCTGTCCCTTGTCCCATTTGGTGGCCTTTGTCACTCCATTATCTGTGGCAGGGACAGCACAGCAGGGCATGTGGCATCCAGCAGATCCATGGAGAGCACAGATGGCAGCTTCTTGACCAAGCAGTGGAGGAACCAAAGAGGAGAGGTGCTCTGCTGGATCTCATACTCTCCGGCATGGAAGGACTTGTGGGAACTGTGAAGGTGAAAGGGGCATCAGGCCATGTGCAAGATGCAAATGTATCTCTTTTAATTTATTTATTTATTTTGAGGCTGTAAGCTTAATAGTTGATCATAAATGTCAATAAAACTGAAACAAATAATTGAAGACAAAGATGGAAATCAATGAAAATGTGTTAACCCTTCTCAACATGAAAAATTCTCATGAGTCTTGTTCCATTTTAAGTTGTAAATATGAATCTTTGAGGTGATTTGATGTCTTTTTTTTTCTTTTACTGAAACTACAATGTTTTCCAGAACTGTGTTCGCTGGACACAAATGCCTTCAGGTTCAGAGACACAGACAGCGGTGCCAGTGCCAATGCCCTGTGACTGTAGCCTGGTGCCCAGCACTACTCTTCCCTGCTGCCTATTTGATGTGCCTCATCCTCCAAGTTTTTTCAGCTCTCCTAAAGAAATGGCCATGGTTAAGGGCATGTTTTCAGCAGGCCATTTGGGCACACACTACTCCCACTGCCCTCCAGATTTCTCCATCCCTTGCTCTTTGTTCAGTCAGATACCTCCCAATTATCTGTCTGATTTCTGACTTTCAGGGGGATTACTGGAATTTGTTCCATCTCCCCAAAGTCTGATGGAATGTGTTGTCAACTCCTTCACTGTGATTTGATCTATCCCTTCCTATCTATTCTTTTTCTTTTTCTTCTTATACTTTTTCTTTTTCTCAATCACTGTCTCTTTTTTATTAAGGCACGAAGTCTGAAAGATGTTCATTAATGTCAGTAAAAGTGAAAAACGGAGTTGGAGACAAAGATATAAATCAATGAGAATGTGTTAACCCATCTCAATGTGTGAAATACTCACAAGTCCTGATCAGTTTTAAGTTGATACCTCTCAACTACCTGGCTGATCTATCCCAGGAAGATTACTGGAATTTGCTCCATCTCTCAGAGTCTGATGGCCTCTGTTGTCAACTACTTCACTGTGATTCAATCTATCCTATCCTACCTCAGAATAAATCATTTCTTTTAAAAATATTCCATATGAAAGACAAACTTCAATAGATGCCGCTTGAACATGGCATGCAGTTGATCACTGTGTTTTACTGTTCATTCAGTTGCATCACCTTTCTTTCCATTTGCTGGCCAGATAAAAAAGAGAAATCTTTCCTTTTCCATGTGTAGCTGGTTCTCTGAGGAAAGCCAGTGGGAGTTGGTGCAAAGCAGTTTTAACACTGAGCGGATGAATGCAGAGGAGAAGAGTGATGTGAAGAAAAGTGATGCAAGTCCCATAGGTCCATTGTGAGCAGAAATTGGGTGGGGAGGTTGAGAAGGACCTTTGTCAACACAGTAACAGTACAGAACTCATTGGGACATCCTGGATTGGTATCAGTTGCACAGTGCTGCTTTAATGTCTTCTTTAAACCCAACTATAAATAAATAGACAATAAATTTATACTGGATTCTTTAAGCTCTCTCCAGATATCCCTCCTTTTTGCTGAACAAGTTCTGATAACCTGAAGAAGATAACAAGATGGCATAAGGCACAGGAGATTCTTTAGGTTATAATGGGCCCCAGGGTGCATTTGATGCTGAGTTCATCAGCCTCTAGTGCAGAGAGAAGTTTGCACAAAGTGCTCAACAAGACAAAGTCGGAAGTAACAGTGAAGTTTCTTGGAGTATTAATGGGCCCACTGAGGGCCATTACCAAGTAAGCTTCCCAAGGGACTTGTTAGAGAAGATAACTGGAAGCCATGACTACAGGCAGGCAAAGGCACTGGCATGCTAAGAAACCTCTCCTTTGCCTTACGAAGCAGACAGGTCAAGCCCTGATTGCAAGACCAGTGGTAGAGAGATCCTGTCTCTCATGTTGGCTCCTGGCATTTCCTGGGGCAATGGGTTGGAGGTCCGTATGATGTTAAATGAAAGACATGGGGACAGAAGATCCCAGGCTCTACATGTGGTGCAAGGACGCTGTGAGGTTCATGTCCCATATGAGACCTATGTTTCATTGCAGGATGTGAGAAGGGATGTGAGAAGGGCCCAGTCTGAACAAGCAGTCAATCCCTGTGAAACTCTGAACTTCAGATCTCTCAGTTCCAGTGCCCTCGTTTGCACATTCTCCCAGAGTTTGAAGTCCTTTATGTTCTGCGGTGCACAATCAGGCACTTGTTCTTGTTATACGTTATGCACTTGGTGCTTAGTACCAACTGGTACCCACTTCTCTGACTTGTCCACATCTCTCTGCAAGTCCTCTCCACCCTCAGTCGAGGCAACAGCACCTCCTCATCTGGTCTCATCAGCAAACTTGCTCAGAACGTCTTCTAGTCCTGCATGCAAGTCATCTGCATAAACATGAAAGGAAAGTGGCCCCAAAATGGAACCCTGGGGACCCCGACAGTGACCATCTACCAGCCTGATGGAAAAAACTGACTATAATCCTTTGGGACTGACCTACTGGCCAACTGCTCACCCACCACATTGTGTTTCTGTCTAGCCATATGCAGAACATTCTGTCCAGAAGGTTGTTGTGAGAAACAGTATCAAAATCTCCACTGAAATCCTCAAGGATTACATCAACTGGCTTCCCTTGGTCAACTAAACGGATAACTGTGTCACAGAATGAGCTTAAATTAAACAGGACCTTCGCCTCACAAACTTGTGTTGGCTGCGACCAATGACAGAATTGTCCTTCAGCTGTTTTTCCATAACTCCCACCATCATTTTCTCCATAATTTTACCAGGCTCTGGACTGACAGGTCCATAATTGCCCATGTCATCTTTCTTGCTCTTCCTTACAATGAGACAACATTTGCCAGCTTCCTGTCAGCTGGCATGACCCTAGACTTCTTTAGATGCAATTGAAATGACAGCCCAGAGCATACTAAGGCGTCATCATTGAAAGAAAGTAGATGTGCCATAGCTTTGCAATGTCTTGAACTCCAGAGTATGCCACAAATGGAGCAGAGGGGAAGATTTGCCTCTTCTGTAGTGAACTCATTCATTTGGTAAGCAGAATAACACTACCTGATACATGGGGACTGTGTCTCTGCTCTGCTCTGCTCAGCTCACAGGGCAGAGGTTCAGGGTGTTGCTCTCATGTCAGTGCAGGTAAACTCACTTTAACCTTTTTTCTTCTGTAAATGCTTCCTCTGTTTGTATGCTCAGATACACTTCCACATTCCCTCAAGTACACTTCCATATATCATTAACAATTACACTTTCTTATACCATCAAAACAGTTTGTCAAAACGTACAGTTCTTCAGTTCACATAAACTCCCTTAATACAGTCTGTATTCTTCAGTTATAAACACTGTGCCACAGAACCAGCACTGATTGAACCACCTCCCTCACACACTTCCTCGCAAGCAGTACATAGTATTACATAAATGGGTTGACATTCATTGGTCGGGTGGAATGTACACCTCTCCTCAGGACAATCTTACTAATCTACAGAGTACAAACTCCCGTCTTCTTACATACAAGCAGAAAGTACATATGAGTGGACAGACAACACAGTCTTTCACTTTGTCTGTGTCTGGCCATTTCCCTCACAGGAGGAAGGAAACATGGATCGGGACTCGGCACTCACCCTGCAGCTGTTCTGTGTCTCACTCACACCACACTCACTCTGACATTTAGATCAAAAACCATGGTTTATTCATACTACACAATGCTGACAACGTTTTCTAGCTGTGTGACCACCCTCAGCAAGTTTGCTGATGACACGAAGTTGGGAGGATTGGCTGACATGCCTGAAGGCTGTGCTGCCATTCAGCGAGACCTGGACAGGCTGGAGAGCTGGGCAGTAAGACACCGGATGAGGTTTAACAAAAGCAAGTGTAGAGTCTTGCACCTGGGTAGAAATAATTGCATGCACCAGTACAGGCTGGGGGAAGAGCTGCTGGAGAGGAGCTCTGCTGAGAGGGATCTGGGCGTCCTGGTGGATGACAGATTGACCATGAGCCAGCAGTGTGCCCTTGTAGCCAATAAAGCCAATGGCATCCTGGGGTGCATTAAAAAGAGCGTGTCCAGCAGGTCGAAGGAGGTGATCCTCCCCCTCTACTCTGCCCTGGTGAGGCCTCATCTGGAATATTGTGTCCAGTTCTGGGCTCCCCAGTACAAAAAAGACAGGGATCTCTTAGAAAGAGTCCAGTGGAGGACCACAAAGATGGTGAAGGGCCTGGAGCATCTCCCCTATGAGGAGAGACTTAGGGAACTGGGTCTGTTTAGCCTTGAGAAAAGATGGCTGAGAGGGGACAGGATCCAGGTCTATAAATATTTGAGGTGTGGGGGGCAAAGAGGTGAGGCCAGACTCTTTTCAGCAGTGTGTGGAGGAGGGACAATGGGAAACAGACAGAAACTGCACCATAGGAAATTCTGCACTAATGTGTGCAATAACTTCTTTATGGTGAGAGTGACAGAGCACTGGAACAGGCTGCCTAGGGTGGTTGTGGAATCTCCTTCTCTGGAGATATTCAAGACCTGCCTGGATGCTGAGCTGTGCAACGTGGTGTAGGGAACCTGCTTTGGCAGGGGGCTGGACTCAGTGGTCTCTGGAGGTCCCTTCCAACCCCTACAATTCTGTGATTCTGTGAATATCATGGAGTTGTTTGGATGGGGAAAGACTACCCCTTTGAATGACCTTTTGTCAGGGCATGTCCTGGGATTCCTAGGATCCTCAAAATGCAGCACTGCTTCTGTCACTGAAAAATGGGGCCCTGTGTGGGACGGAGGGAGGGTCCATGAGTCCCTGGCCCACCTGACTGAGTATTTCCATGGTCTTAGCAAAGACATACTTACAACTTGAGAATGACAGTTAGCTGTGTTCATGGTGGCATGGCCACTTTTAATGGCCTTGAACTGTCTGAACATAACTGAAGAGGCTCAGGCTGATGCAAATCAGCTATTGAATGATAGTGTTGAAAAATTGGAAAGACAGGTGGCAGTTTTGATGGGAAAAAACCTAATTCAATCATTCTCCTATGGAAGATCAGTAACAACTGTCTGGAGGACCATGGGGGCCCTGTACAAGGGAATCTGTATAAAATGGACTCTGTAAATGAAGGCACTAAAAGGTCAGATTTTGAGGTTCCATTTGGACTAGATCTATTTGAGATCTGACTGATTGTAACCCAAAAATGAAAAAAAAAAAAAAAAAAAAATGCAGGATAGGCTGGTGGGAGTGCCCTGACCAGTGTCCACCCCCGAAACCCTGCTGCCCATAATACAGCAGCTGAACTGATGGATATAGTACAGTGGTTTAGACAGAAACCAAGAGAGCATGCCAGCATAGCTGCTCTGGTTATGGGACATGGAGGCAGAAAGTGCTATGGTGAATGGACTGGAAATTTCAAAACTGACATCCATTACTACTAACCCTGCCCTCAGGCAAAGACTTTATGCTCTTGTCTGGAGGGCTTATCGCAATAAAGATTGGCGGATTTGCTGCGTAGACCGGTCAGAACTCAGATCTGCGTTGTGCTTCCTGCGGCACCAAACGCCCAACAGTGGCAGTTCCGCTTATTGGCCAGCAGGTGGCAGCAGAGACCACGGAAAGAACGTCTGCGGGACAGACCCTGGGGATCCGTTCTTTTGATTATAGGGGAAGAACACAAAGATGGAAGAGGAGGGAAGGGGGAAAAAAAAAAGAAAAAAAAAATCAAACCACAGCAAACAAATAAAAACTTCTCCAAACGTAGCAATCGTGAATGTCTGTCAATAAATTAATGAGTAATTAAATTGATATCCCTTTCCCCCCCCCAACTTCTGAGATGAAAAAAAAACACTTCTTTTAGAAGAAAACAGAGTAGTAACAACTTCTGTACCTACATTCACCACTCTGAGATCCTGTCTGGGTCTCCCAAGGCTTGTAAATAACCACTGGGTCGGTTCTGATGTCGCGTGATTTGTTGTCAGTTCTCTCATGGTTCTCCGGTCAGTTCTCCGGTGCCAGGATCTGCCACAGGGCATTCTGACCACGGGCATCATGTTTCTACGCTGCCGCCTGCATTTAACAGGCAATGGGACTGCCCAGCATGTGCAAGGCAGCACCTCTTTCACACCACCAGAATGTTTAAGGCTGTTGGGATTGTTGTTAGCGTCCCATTAACACTGAGGCTAGAGATACCCTTAGGATTGACATTACTATTAGCATTACTTTGATGGTGCCCTATCTGGGTCATTTCCAGGGGATGTCAGGAGTAAGGCACAGTGTCAGGAGAAAAAGAACAGACTCTGTTACTTTATAAACGTGATAATAGAGAGAGTTCATTGGAAAAAATACAACTCTTAAATAATGCAAAGCATGCTTCTGATTGGATGCAGGCATCATCTGGGCTCTGATTAATATTACTCTTAAGGTAAAGATTATTGTTACCATAATGATTTTTTTTTTGGATTATGATCAGGGTTAAGGTTCCTTTTGCTACAGACTTCTAGCATCATTTTTGTTGTTGCATTTGGAGTTACCCTGATTTTAGAATCAGGGTAAGGGTTAGGATTAGAGTTACATTGCTGGTTAATGCTGTTATCTTTACAGCTCCTGTGAGGGTTGGGGTCTGGGTCAGGTGTTTAAAAATGAAATGAAAAAAGAATTAAAAAAATATATTGAAAGCTTCAGATTTCCTTAATCTTTGTGGGAATCATATAATGTGCAACTCAGATCTACCTCTTCGTGCAGTGACTGCCTGTAAATTTGCTGGAGCCTAATATAATATGGCCTTGTGCTTTCCACTAACTCACCTTCATTTCATTTTCATTACATTTGCTTGGTAGTCAGATTTTGGTGTGTGGATATTTTAAAACAATCTAACTGACATTAGCAAAAAATTAAAAATAAAATTAAAAAAAATGCACAACAGCATCGTATCAATTTTTATAGATAAGATAAAGAAGAGCAGTTTCCCTTAGTTTTCTGTGCCTCTTTACTTTCTTACCCTCTCCCCTTGTGTGAGAAACTCTCAAAGTCAAAGATTTCTAGTTAGGCAAAGATGGCAGCGATAGCAGCAGTGCTTATTCATTATTGCAATACTGCGCGCACATCCCCTATTGGCAAGGGAGAAACTGCACACCAGTCAGTGAAATCAATTCTGTTCTGTGCCCTAAACCCACTGCAGGTGATGCTCTCATGGCTCTCATTGGTTGAGCATCTCAGGCTCACAGACTCCTCGAGACTGTGGCTAGGATTCATTTCCATAGAAGGTCAATTACCAACCTCTTGTTTTTAGGTCTGCCTTGTACTTTTCTGCGGACAGAGAAGGGCAATGTTTCCAAAAGTCAGTACATTCATTCTGTCCTGTGCTGGGCTCTACCCACCCTGTATTTATCTTGTGCTTGTCTCAATTCTCCCCATGTCAGAATGCCCCCAGTCTGAACTTAATTCTGTTCAGCAACTTTCTTGGTGGAAAAACTACTTATACAGCTGTTTTACAAGAGGGTTATACATTCAGTTAGGGCCTACACTATGTACTGAAAATACTGGAAACTTCCACTGCAAAAACACAATCTACCTCTCCCATCTGTGCAGCCTTGCAGACCCAGAGCATGCCAGGTTATTTCTGCTTTCATAGCATTTGCATGCTGTAGGGTGAGCACAAGGTTCTGCTGCTTGATTCTTCTGCAAGAGCTGCCTACCGGCAAATGGTTGCAGGGATGGAGGATGTGACAGAAAGCATTTGTCTCCACAAGAGCAGAGTTACATTCAGTGCAGAGTGTGAGAGTCAGGTTGGTGTGGAAAAGCACTGACACGCTGGGGATGATGCAGTGCTCACATGTCTAACACTCACAGACATTACTGTCAGAAGGATGGTGCTGTGTTGTGCTTCTACCTTTGGCAGCCCCTGGAGAAATGCTATGGCACACAGAACACCTTTGTATTGCACTGACTGCTGCCATGCAGCATGGATTTAACACACCAAATCCAGAGGAGCATGACTGCATCTAACTGCCCTGAGAAAAACTACTGTAGCTGAAGAGATGAGGAGGCAGCTGCTCATCTGCAGAACAAGCAGTACTGCCAGACATTGGGCCAGGTGAGCACCTCCTGCTGCAGCGTGATGATGACAGGGCTGGAGATGATCTGCAAAGCCAGCTTAAAAGTGGGAGACGTGAGTCAACATGGCAGGAGGACAGAGGTGTTAGGGAGCAGCCAAGGCATCAAAGAGTATCAAAAGGCTTTGAAAAGTATCACAAAGTGACAGCCAGGAAGACTGGGATATATCATGAGCAGCAACCTGGATGCTAGAGATTATTTGCTCCCATACAAAATGGTAGAGATCTTGCTGCAGACATCCCAAAGCCAGGCAAAATGGGAACCCAGAGCTCTGCCTGCACGAACCCCACAGCCATAGCATTGCAAGCTGAGCTGCCTTGCTGTTTGTTGCATTCATCCCAATCCCTGTGATTGAAGACTCAGAATGCAGTCGAGGCGATGACTGAGCATGAGAGTGACTTTATTCAATAAAAGACAGGAGGGCTTGAGAGGTCAAGGGTGAAGATGGGACTCCTCTTGTCAAGATGAGAGTGGCTCAGAGCTGGTGCTGCTGCCTGGTGCCTGGGACTGGCAGCCTGACTCTAAGTCCCCATCTAAGATGCTCAGCTTCACCTCACTGATGCTGCCCTGCTCCTGCATGGTGGTGCTGCTGCTGGGACACTCGGGCTGTGCTTGGGATGGGCAGCACTGCAAAGGCGCTGGGTCACAATCCAGGCAGGTGACTGCTGTGTCTGGCAGGCTCAGGTCAGGAGCTTCAGCAGAGCCAGGAGATATGAGAGCATGAACGTGGATGAGCCCCTTGTGTCCATCACTGTTACCATGTGGAAGGCTGTCATCCGAATTGCAGCGATTCATGCTTAATAAGAACTCTCCATTGATGGAAAGACACTGCTTGGTTTGGATCTTTGGGGTTGACAAGGGCTCGAATCACCTAGGAAGGCATAGAAACACAAGGGTTAGTTTCAAACATCTGCAAGTTGAATCATGAAAGGTTGTTGATACTTGGTAATAGAGTGGCGGCAGGAAGAAGCAAGTAGGCTTGAAGCAGCATAGCCACTGTCTTGAAAGTGATCCTCATTCAGGTCCAGCTCATGTGTTGTTTCACTGTAATCTGCTTCTTTGGGTCTACCTAGTGGGCAGCAACACTCGAGCTGTTACTGATATCATTGAAAAGAACTGGAGACAATTGTTCTATTCCTAAGAGCTTCAAGGTGCCTAGAAGCACAAATAGAAACCAGCAGTATTTCATCACTTCACCAAAAGGAAGGTCAAACACCTGAGCTGTGAAGAGCAGTTACAGAACCTATGCATAAGATCACACCAGACATACTTTGTTCTAACAACAGTTATGGCACATAGTCCATTTCCTTCAATATTCCCAAAATGAAATGATGTGGAGCATTACAGGGAAAGAAACACTGCACACAGACACTATGACCCTGATTAGACTCAAGCAGCAGACTTAAAACAAGTCAGAGTTTTTGATTCCAGGATATTTCAGGACCTATCGTGTGAAATTCAGTTACACAACAGTGCCTAGGTGCCTGCGTTTCAAGCAACTTTCAGATCACAGCCATGTAAAATAAAAACAAATTCAGTGCAGAAATAGCAAGCCTGTACCTTAATACTCATGAGATTATCCATTTTTTACTGCATTCTGACTAAGTTCTAAAACTTGCTCATCCCAGTTCACTTCAACAAGTTCCACCAGTTCAAGCAATGCAGTTCTGAGATCCGGTGTATGTTAGGCAGATAGAATTGAACAGTGCAGAAATAATCTCTGACAGCTTTAAGAGCTCTGTTCTGCTTACAAACTCTCAGTCCAAAACTATTCACAGTTTTAAGGAAATGAACACCTGAAGCAGTTGGATCATCTGCCATTTGCCGCATTCTGCTTCTTGGCATCATGATTAGCACAAAGGGTTTTCTGCTATCCTGCAGAGATGGACAAAGTCCTGCTTACAAATGGACCAGGTTTCAGTGTACAGCAGAGTTTGTACCAGACTAACAAGCCACGTCATTCAATTCATGTGCTCAGGTTGTTATGCACTCCGAAAGGAAACAGAACTAACTGTTGGATTCTGAAGGCAATCTGTGGGGTCCTACATTACCTCCTGATTCTGGAAGAGGAAATTCTAATAGCAAATGCAGAACTTTGATCTTTGTAGACATGAGAAGAGCTGGCATTTAGGAACATTCATTTCAGGGAAATCAAATGATGTGTCTATATTTTTACTACAGATAGTATAGGGAGCAGCCAGTTGAAGAACCAGATACAAAAAAATCCAGCCCATTGGCAGGAAAATACTTCTCCTTAAATTCTGTATGCTATCATGGTACAGAATTAGGCTACAGTGCCACATAGGCCAACCAAGCGTAGAACCAAATCCACAAAATACTGGTAGACAAAGCAGCAAAAACAGGGACAATATTCAGCAGACTGTGCTGTGGCCTTTCTACCCACAGCTCAGCATGTTCTGCCATCCGAAAAGCAAGGCCTCTTGTCAAGCTCAGCTATTTCCCTTCTCAGTGTATTCTAGCACCACTGATACCCACTGGTATCCTCCTGTAGAGTGCCATCATATTGTCATCATCCAAAGGAAAAACCCACACAGCAGAGCATACAGCAGTACACCCACGCTCCAAATATCCGCCTGAAAAACAAAAAGACAAGCTTACAAACCTGAAGCACCTCAAATGGCTTCCTGACAGACTGGATTGTCTGCCCTTGCCAAAGCCCACATATAGCCCATGAAAAGCTGGCTCTTTCCCTCAGGAAATAAAACCTTATCGTCCCAGAGAAAGCATATAACCCTCATTCAATTGCCCTTTCACTCAGCTTAGAGCACTACTAAAACCAGCATCTTCACCTTAGCTCATCACACTGCTGCAGTTCCTTTTACAAGGATTTCACTAGCAAAAATGAAATCAAAGCCGTCACAAGGGATTTAGCACAGTTACGTGTTACTGGCTACGAGAGCTGTCAGCACAGTCACCTGTCTGGCTTTGCTGCTGTTCGGTTCTCTTTATGTAGAGGCACAACAAGGTTCAGACACAGTGCAGTTCTCACTTTGACTGTAAAGAAAAAGGAGGCTTGAAAAGCAGCGTGTGGAAAACAAAGAAACAAGAATTAGAACAACAGTGGGGCCATGGCACTTGTAGGAATTGCTCCGCCTTTAAAAGCGATTCAAGAAGGATGAGGGCATCCCAAACCAGACCAGTTTGGACAGATTAACAACTGCAAGTAGTGGGTTCCAAAATTCCAGACATGAAATCAAAGCTGGAAAAACTCTTCACATTTTCATCTCTCAATTTTTAGTTCATTGTGCATTACAACGGAAACAATTCTTCACATACAACTTGGAAGCTAAAGACAAGTCTGACAAAACAGACTGCACAGAAATGATGGATAATTAACAGAGCAAATTGCTCTTTCAAACACTTAGTAATAGAAAGAGATCTCTGAAGTTGCTGTTCTGTAGAGCCCCAAAGCAGTCGCTTGAGGCAGTTCAGGATTAGCCAGAGACAAACCAGCCAGCTGTGTGAACTGAGACCAATTGCACTTTTCTAGTCTGTGGCCACTGACAGCTTCTGAGAGCTACCAAGCGATGCAACCTAGCAGAATTCAGAAGGGAAACCAAGAGAGCCTACCTGAGCTCCACTGCCTTTAAATGCTCTGTGGAGAGGGAAGGGAAAGAGGGGAAAACAAACACCGCTCTACATCCCTCTGAGCCAATAGACACTTTGCCCTGGATTAGCTCTGGTGCTGCATAAGCTGGGCTTCCACAGCATGTGTTCAGGCGGTAATCAAGGCCTGCCTGGAATAACACAAAAAATAGAGAGAAACGTTTGCTTTAACAGAGTTTATGTCTTCTGGTCATAACACTTGAGAAGCCTCAGAGGCTTCTTCTCCTGTGCATATTTTCATTCATCTTAGAGTTTGCTTTCATTCAATGTGACCTCTCTAGGCAAATATTGTCTAAGACCATGAGCATCACATAAATGTGCAGATCTCAAGCTGCTCACTTATCTAGTACCCTTCGCATGATGCTTTATTTTCCTCAGCTGATCATCTAGATTGTGTCTGTTGATTGTGCAACAACAGCCTGTTGATCTCGATTACCTGTGAGAGGCTCTAACTTTGGCCAGGAAAAATCATTTGAGGATAAGTAATTATCTGGGACTCAGTAAGTCTTCCCATGCTTTCATAACAGCCGAGATACACACACACACAAACTCGTGGAACCCCACTGCTTTGCACAATCCTGTGCACACTCACGTGTGTCATGCACTGATTTCCCAGCCAGTCCTCATAGGGTCTCTTACTTAGGACGGGAGTGTAGGGGAGCAGCCAGAAGCTGTTTGCATTCCCTGCTGTCTGCTGGGCAGCTTTGCTGGAGATGCTTGGGTTGCTTTGTTTTTCCTTGGGAGGTGGGAAGGAGCTTTGGGTTGGAGGCACATCCCGTGCCAGAGCATCCCAATGGCACGTGTGGGGCACTGATCTGCAGCAGATGAAGGGGAGGAGGTCCCAGCACAGCTCTGCACCATGCTCTGCCACACTGGGCAGCTTGTTCCTGGCTCAGCAGCGTCATCAGACAAGAAGCAGGGAAGGAAATCAAGGATGGGGGGTACCATCAAACGCAGTTAGTGCATGCCTGTGCAAGACAAACAGACCCAGAGCTTGCAGGTTGTTCCTGCTTTTGTAGCATTTGTGTGCTGTAGCTGAGCAAAAGGTTCTGCTGCTTGAATCTTCTTCTGCAAGAGCCACCTACCGGTAAATGTCTGCGGGGATGTAGTCGGTGTGCACGTCTGAAGCCATTTGAGAACCTAGTCGTTCTTGCTGCAGGACCCCTGTCTTCTGTTAAAAGCTGAACGGTCCCCAGAGCACCTGTTTCCATCAGCTACCACCATCCAAAGCAGCCAGCCTTCTTACAGTCACCTGGCCCAAACATCCCTTTTGCTCTACACTTGATTCCTGCAAGAGATGGGAGCTCGGCACGCACACCATCCTTCCAACACCCCATCCCTGCAGCAAGGGATCACAGCGCTGGCACAGCTGAAACAAAAAGGGTGTGCGAGTTTCCTGTTAGCACTCAGTGTGAACCAATCTACCACTGAGCAACACCGTGAGTCCCCACTCACCTCAGCACAGGTCAACCTGTAACCCCAACCTTCCCCTATCCATGTGCACACGCACACCCATTCACCACCCTGCCTGCTTTGCACACCCCCATGCACACTCTGCATCGTGTGCCCTCCTTTGCATTCACAGACGTGTGCAAACCATCCCTGGGAACACCTACGTGCCTACACCTTCCACAAACACCCCTTTGTGTGCACCTGTGTGCAACCCAACTCCTCAGCACACGCACACGTTTGTGCCACCCTGTCCATGCACTCACCACGTGCCCTCCAGCAACCAAGGATTGCAGAGATGCTCCAGACTGTGCCAGAGATGGAATCTCAGAGTGCTGGGACATTATTGATCACTAAGGAAAACACTTGGAAGCATATTCAATCTGCAGAAGCTGTAATTACTGGGCACAGTTAGCTTTCCTATGGCTCAGCTGGAGGAGGCGGGTGCTCTCATACATCTGAGACACTCGCACAATGTTGGGATCATTCTGATGGAAACTATGTCTTCAGATATCATGGTTAAAACCATCCAAGATGATCATGCAGAGCCTTAGCTCTTGAGCAGCACTTCCTCCCCACCCTTCACTACTCCAAGCAGCTCCAACAAACTTCTCAGAAGAAATCCAGGCCAGCACAGACCTGGCAGACCAGAACCAAGTGCAGCTTGTGGGACGGCAGTGCCCACTCCTTGCTTCCACCCTGCTCCAGCAGGTTAAGGAGTCTGAGCCTCACTGGCCTTTGACAACTCAAGACTTTCAGCACCTCATGCCAACATTTCTCACTAAGATACACCTAAGGCATTGAATTCTCTTCTCACTACCTCCTCCCAGTCCTCCCCTAGGAACAGAAACAATTCAGATTCTACAGCAAACTACAGCATCTGCACTGCAAGAGCACACTGAACCACCTGCAACAATGAAACATGGTTTTGGAGAGTGGGTATGAAAACACACCTTTAGACAGCTGTCTCCCTGTAGCCAAAAGGAAACCAAGAAGGAAAAGTCCAGCCTGAAACATGCCCATGCTACTAGCCCAGGTTTTTCACAGTCAATGCAGAATCCATCCTGTTCTTGAGGTAACAAACGACCAGTGAGTCTCCCGTTGCTCCACCCCTTCTCCTTCAAAGCCTGAAAAAGAAAGAATAAACAAGCAGAAGAAACCCAGACGTACCTTTCCACACACAGAGCAGAAAGTGGAACAGCAGTTGTCTCCTTCCTGAGACATGGTGGGGAGCATCCCTGAGGAAGCCCAAGTTCTTTGCTTCTCTCCACAGGGACTTCAAGCACTCTTGGCAAGAGCTGCTTTGGTTCTTTCTTCAATTGCTTCCATCACCAGAATCTCCTTTGGAAAAGGAACCCGAATGAAAGAATCAGCAAATGAAAAAGAATGAGCAATAGCCACTTTACCAGCTTTCTTCTGACACTCAATTTAGACTCTTGACTCGGGCAAGGTCTTAAAATCAACTGGTTACAAGAACTGTCCCAAAATATATCCAGCTTCTGTACAGCTGCCATTCTTTCTGACAGCGAGTGTAATCACAGAATCATAGAATGGCCCGGGTTGGAAGGGACCTCAAGGATCATGAAGATCAATCACCTCCCTGTCCCTGCTGGCCATCCCCTCTTCTGATGGAGCCCAGGGGACCATTTGCTCTCTGAGCTGCAAGAGCACGCTGATGGCTCACGTTCTGTTTTTCATCCACCAGGACCCCCAGGTCCTTCTCTGCGGGGCTTCTCTTAAGGACTGCTCCTCCCAGTCTGTAGAAATGCCTGGGATTCCTCCAGCCCAAGTGCAAAACCTTGCACTTTGCTGTGTTCAACCTCATTAGATTCACGTAGGCCAACCTCTCGGTTGAGCTCCCTCTGAATGGCATCCCTTCCTTCCACTGCGTCAGCCGCACCACTCAGCAAACAGCAGAAGGTGCACTCCATTGCATCATTGGTGTCTCTGATAACCATGTAAAAAAGCACTGGTCCCAAGACAGACTCCTGGATGACACCACTTGTTATCGGCCTCCACCTGGACATAGAACCATGAATCACCACCCTCTGTCTGTGGCCTTTCAACCAATCCCTTATCCACCAGGTGGTCCACCTGTCAAATCCACATCCCTCCAGTTTAGAGATAAGGATGTGGTGGAGGGCAATGTCAAAGATCTTGCTCAAGTCCAGGTCAATGACATCTGTTACCTTCCTTTTGTCCACAAATGCCCTCACTCCATCATAGAAGGCCACCAGACTGGTTAGGCATGGCCTTCCCCTGCTAAAGCCACGCTGCCTGTCTTGGATCACATGCTCATTTCTTATGTGATCAAGCATGTCTTTGAGGCAGATCTGTTCTTCACCATCTACATCAGTTACACATTTGAATCAAATAATTGGTGTTCCTGTCACCAAGAAAACCTCTTTGTCTTCTACTCCTGCTGCACTTCTGTGCTTTCATCAGAAGCAAAGGAAGAGACCACCTCCTAGATCCAAATTTTAAGAAACCAACACCCAATAGGTGTCATCTGAAGTAAAACAGCAGAGAAATTAAGATGACTCTTCTGCATCCAGCTTGGATCACTCCCTCACTCAGGCACACCACCATCAGATCAAGGAGATGCTGCCTTCAGCTTAGAGACTGTATGGGAAATCACAGCTTGAACCTCTGATTAATCAGCTGAGGCAAGTATTGGGTCAGCTGCGGGAGCACAGGTGAGAGTAATCTAGCTGTGCTCCCAGAAGGGGTGGACCTCGACTCAACCTCCTCTGAGACCTCATTTAAAGGCTGACCACCACTGAGACAGCATGTCTTAGAGATTGCTCCCTAGTTGAGGCTGCCTCAGCTTTCTAGTCAAGGTATCGATATTGGTGAGTTTCCCTTTGCTAATAACCTTAGGCTATTTACCACCATCTTGGTTAATATCTTTTTATTAACCACCCTTACAGAGACCATAAGGGTTTGGGCTTCCAAACTCTCAGCAAGCATTTGGATCAGCCAGCTTCCTGCCGAGGAGCCCCCTGCATCACTGCTGCCTATTCTGGTACCGGACCCGCAGATGCTTCAGAGCTCATTAGCATGGACTTCCTTCCTCCCCTCAGCAGCTGCTCCTGCACTCACCTTCATTCCTACTCAGATACCGGCCGCTTCCAGCACCAGCTGACCTGCAAGACACAGAAAGGAAAGGTGGGAGTCATGCAAACGCACAAGCCCAAGGCTGTGTCACCACCACACATGGCAGCCTCGGGAAGTCAGCTGAAACTACAGCCTTTGTCAGAATGGAAACAGGCACCGTCAATTAAGTGTGACCTCTGAACTCATTGCCACCATCAGAAATAGGCACTGAAATCGCTCACTTCACTGCAGCTGGTTAACTCCAAATTCTTTTGCTTTTGGGAAAATGCGGACACGGAATTGAAGGACACCAGAAAAACGACATCTACTTCATTGTAGGTGGTTAAGCTTGGAAGCAGGACTTGAGCAAGAAATGCTTCTCAGCTCCTTGAAAGGCACTAATCCTATCCTCTGCCACAGGTGGCTGAGTGACACAAAAGTTGAGCTGCCCATTCAGAAGCACATGGAGCAGGCCATGGAGCGGTTACATACCAACACATGAACAGGCACTTTCCCATTGGAAGGGAAATCCCTTCTCCCTGCCATGCCATGCCCACACTGCTCCTCAGGGCTGCACTGACAGCACAGACAGAATTGAAACATCTTTTGTCATCATTGTGGTTTTTCACAGACCCAGACAATGAGATACTGGGTTGCTGTGTGGGTTCCCAGGCGGCACTGCCATTTCCAAGCCATTGCTTCCTAGGGGCACAGAAAGGAAAACGCCTGAACAAAATTTCACCCAGAGATTGCTATTTTACCATTCTTCCATGCAAAACAGGAGGACAGTACAGCGGATTTGTGCAGCTGCATCAACACCCTGGGTGCTAAAGGAATGCAAAGACAGAAATATCAAAACTACAAGGAGGGAAGCTATGTTTAGTAATATCTTTTCTCATTTACAACAGGCAGTTGGCACTACTAAAGGAAAATCCCAGGCCTCAGGTTCTGACAGTGCGACAATCTGGCACGGACTCAGATGTGAGTGATCCAAATGGTTTATTCCAGGTTCTAATACCACTTCTGTGAATTCACACGTTTTCTCTCTTAACTTTCCCACAGCCTTCACATGTCCACAGAACATCCCACAAACTCTCCTTTACGGCGCACGTAGGCACTCATCCCACCAGAGCCATCAGTCATTCCTAGCCATGTGCTTCTCCTCCAGTCACGGACAGGCTTTTCTTGGTTTTCTTCCGCTCTAACCCTGTTTTTCTTGGTTTTCTGCCATTCTAACCCGGCTTTTCTTGGTTTTTTTCGGCTCTAACCCTGTTTGTCTTGGTTTTTTTCGGCTCTAACCCTGATTTTCTTGGTTTTTTTCGGCTCTAACTCTGCTTTTCTTGGTTTAATTCCGTTCTAACCCGGCTTTTCTTGGTTTTCTTCTGCTCTAACCCTGCTTTTCTTGGTTTTATTCGCCACTAACCCTGTTTTTCTTGTTTTTTCTCGGCTCTTATCCTGTTTTTCTTGGCTTTTTTCGGCTCTAACCCTGTTTTTCTTGGTTTTCTTCTGCTCTAACCCTGTTTTTCTTGGTTTATTTCGGCTCTAACCCTGTTTTTCTTGGTTTTTTTCGGCTCTAACCCTGTTTTTCTTGGTTTTTTTCGGCTCTAACCCTGTTTTTCTTGGTTTTTTTCGGCTCTAACCCTTTTTTTCTTGGTTTTCTTCCGCTCTAACCCTGTTTTTCTTGGATTTTTTCGGCTCTAACCCTGTTTTTCTTGGTTTTTTTCGGCTCTAACCCTGTTTTTCTTGGTTTTCTTCTGCTCTAACCCTGCTTTTCTTGGTTTTTTTCGGCTCTAACCCTGTTTTTCTTGGTTTTTTTCGGCTCTATCCCTGTTTTTCTTGGTTTTCTTCCGCTCTAACCCTGCTTTTCCTGGTTTTCTTCCGTTCTAACCCGGCTTTTCTTGGTTTTCTTTCGCTCTAACCCTGTTTTTCTTGGTTTTTTTCGGCTCTAACCCTGTTTTTCTTGTTTTTTTTCGGCTCTAAACCTGTTTTTCTTGGTTTTTTCGGCTCTAACCCTGTTTTTCTTCGTTTTTTTCGGCTCTAACCCTGTTTTTCTTGGTTTTCTTCCTCTCTAACCCTGCTTTTCTTGGTTTTCTTCAGCTCTAACCCCGTTTTTCTTGGTTTTCTTCCGTTCTAACCCGGCTTTTCTTGGTTTCCTTCCGCTCTAACCTTGTTTTTCTTGGTTTTCTGCCGTTCTAACCCTGCTTTTCTTGGTTTTTTTTGGCTCTAACCCTGTTTTTCTTGGTTTCTTTCGGCTCTAACCCTGTTTTTCTTGGTTTTCTTTTGTTCTAACCGGGCTTTTCTTGGTTTTCTTCTGCTCTAACCCTGCTTTTCTTGGGTTTTTTTGGCTCTAACCCTGTTTTTCTTGGTTTTTTTCAGCTCTAACCCTGTTTTTCTTGGTTTTCTTCCGCTCTAACCCTGCTTTTCTTGGTTTTCTTCCGCTCTAACCCTGTTTTTCTTGTTTTTTTTCGGCTCTAACCCTGTTTTTGTTGTTTTTTTTCGGCTCTAACCCTGTTTTTCTTGGTTTTCTTCCGCTCTAACCCGGCTTTTCGTGGTTTTCTTCAGCTCTAACCCCGTTTTTCTTGGTTTTCTTCCGTTCTAACCCTGCTTTTCTTGGTTTTCTTCCGCTCTAACCCTGTTTTTCTTCGTTTTTTTCAGCTCTAACCCTGTTTTTCTTGGTTTTCTTCCGCTCTAACCCTGCTTTTCTTGTTTTTCTTCTGCTCTAACCCTGTTTTTCTTGGTTTTTTTTGGCTCTAACCCTGTTTTTCTTGGTTTTTTCGGCTCTAACCCTGTTTTTCTTGGTTTTCTTCGGCTCTAACCCTGCTTTTCTTGGTTTTCTTCCGCTCTAACCCTGTTTTTCTTGTTTTTTTTCGGCTCTAACCCTGTTTTTCTTGGTTTTCTTCCGCTCTAACCCTGCTTTTCTTTCTTTCCTTCGGCTCTAACCCCGTTTTGCTTGGTTTTCTTCCGTTCTAACCCGGCTTTTCTTGGTATTCTTCCGCTCTAACCCTGTTTTTCTTGGTTTTCTTTCGCTCTAACCGGGCTTTTCGTGGATTTCTTCAGCTCTAACCCTGCTTTTCCTGGATTTCTTCCGTTCTAACCGGGCTTTTCTTGGTTTTCTTTCACTCTAACCCTGTTTTTCTTGGTTTTCTTCCGTTCTAACCCGGATTTTCTTGTTTTTATTCGGCTCCAACCCTGTTTTTCTTGTTTTTATTCGGCTCTAACCCTGTTTTTCTTGATTTTTTTCGGCTCTAACCCTGTTTTTCTTGGTTTTTTTCGGCTCTAAACCTGTTTTTCTTGGTTTTTTTCGGCTCTAACCCTGTTTTTCTTGGTTTTCTTCCGCTCTAACCCTGCTTTTCTTGGTTTTCTTCGGCTCTAACCACGTTTTTCTTGGTTTTCTTCCGTTCTAACCCGGCTTTTCTTGGTTTTCTTCCGCTCTAACCCTGTTTTTCTTGGTTTTCTGCCATTCTAACCCGGCTTTTCTTGGTTTTTTTCGGCTCTAACCCTGTTTTTTTTGTTTTTTTTCGGCTCTAACCCTGTTTTTCTTGGTTTTTTTCGGCTCTAACCCTGCTTTTCTTGGTTTAATTCCGTTCTAACCTGGCTTTTCTTGGTTTCTTTCGGCTCTAACCCTGTTTTTCTTGGTTTTCTTTTGTTCTAACCCGGCTTTTCTTGGTTTTCTTCTGCTCTAACCCTGCTTTTCTTGGTTTTTTTCGGCTCTAACCCTGTTTTTCTTGGTTTTTTTCGGCTCTAACCCTGTTTTTCTTGGTTTTCTTCCGCTCTAACCCGACTTTTCGTGGTTTTCTTCAGCTCTAACCCTGCTGTTCCTGGTTTTCTTCCGTTCTAACCCGGCTTTTCTTGGTTTTCTTCCGTTCTAACCCGGCTTTTCTTGGTTTTCTTCCGTTCTAACCCGGCTTTTCTTGTTTTATTCGGCACTAACCCTGTTTTTCTTATTTTTTCTCGGCTCTAACCCTGTTTTTCTTGGTTTTTTTCGGCTCTAACCCTGTTTTTCTTGGTTTTCTTCCGCTCTAACCCTGCTTTTCTTTCTTTTCTTCGGCTCTAACCCTGTTTTTCTTGGTTTTCTTCCGTTCTAACCCGACTTTTCTTGGTATTCTTCCGCTCTAACCCTGTTTTTCTTGGTTTTCTTCCGCTCTAACCCGGCTTTTCGTGGATTTCTTCAGCTCTAACCCTGCTTTTCCTGGTTTTCTTCCGCTCTAACCCCGTTTTTCTTGGTTTTCTTCCGTTCTAACCCTGTTTTTCTTGGTTTTCTTCCGTTCTAACCCGGCTTTTCTTGTTTTTCTTCGGCTCTAACCCTGTTTTTCTTGTTTTTATTCGGCTCTAACCCTGTTTTTCTTGGATTTTCGGCTCTAACCCTGTTTTTCTTGGTTTTTTTCGGCTCTAAACCTGTTTTTCTTGGATTTTTCGGCTCTAACCCTGTTTTTCTTTTTTTTTTTCGGCTCTAACCCGGCTTTTCTTGGTTTTCTTCCGCTCTAACCCTGCTTTTCTTGGTTTTCTTCGGCTCTAACCCCGTTTTTCTTGGTTTTCTTCCGTTCTAACCCGGCTTTTCTTGGTTTTCTTCCGCTCTAACCCTGTTTTTCTTGGTTTTCTGCCATTCTAACCCGGCTTTTCTTGGTTTTTTTCGGCTCTAACCCTGTTTGTCTTGGTTTTTTTCGGCTCTAACCCTGATTTTCTTGGTTTTTTTCGGCTCTAACTCTGCTTTTCTTGGTTTAATTCCGTTCTAACCCGGCTTTTCTTGGTTTTCTTCTGCTCTAACCCTGCTTTTCTTGGTTTTATTCGGCACTAACCCTGTTTTTCTTGTTTTTTCTCGGCTCTTACCCTGTTTTTCTTGGCTTTTTTCGGCTCTAACCCTGTTTTTCTTTGTTTTCTTCTGCTCTAACCCTGTTTTTCTTGGTTTATTTCGGCTCTAACCCTGTTTTTCTTGGTTTTTTTCGGCTCTAAACCTGTTTTTCTTGGTTTTTTTCGGCTCTAACCCTGTTTTTCTTGTTTTTTTTCGGCTCTAACCCTTTTTTTCTTGGTTTTCTTCCGCTCTAACCCTGTTTTTCTTGGATTTTTTCGGCTCTAACCCTGTTTTTCTTGGTTTTTTTCGGCTCTAACCCTGTTTTTCTTGGTTTTCTTCTGCTCTAACCCTGCTTTTCTTGGTTTTTTTCGGCTCTAACCCTGTTTTTCTTGGTTTTTTTCGGCTCTATCCCTATTTTTCTTGGTTTTCTTCCGCTCTAACCCTGCTTTTCTTGGTTTTCTTCTGCTCTAACCCTGTTTTTCTTGGTTTTCTTCCGTTCTAACCCGGCTTTTCTTGGTTTCCTTCCGCTCTAACCTTGTTTTTCTTGGTTTTCTGCCGTTCTAACCCTGCTTTTCTTGGTTTTTTTTGGCTCTAACCCTGTTTTTCTTGGTTTCTTTCGGCTCTAGCCCTGTTTTTCTTGGTTTTCTTTTGTTCTAACCGGGCTTTTCTTGGTTTTCTTCTGCTCTAACCCTGCTTTTCTTGGGTTTTTTGGGCTCTAACCCTGTTTTTCTTGGTTTTTTTCAGCTCTAACCCTGTTTTTCTTGGTTTTCTTCCGCTCTAACCCTGCTTTTCTTGGTTTTCTTCCGCTCTAACCCTGTTTTTCTTGTTTTTTTTCGGCTCTAACCCTGTTTTTCTTGGTTTTTTTTCGGCTCTAACCCTGTTTTTCTTGGTTTTCTTCCGCTCTAACCTGGCTTTTCGTGGTTTTCTTCCGCTCTAACCCTGTTTTTCTTGTTTTTTTTCGGCTCTAACCCTGTTTTTCTTGGTTTTCTTCCGCTCTAACCCTGCTTTTCTTTCTTTCCTTCTGCTCTAACCCCGTTTTGCTTGGTTTTCTTCCGTTCTAACCCGGCTTTTCTTGGTATTCTTCCGCTCTAACCCTGTTTTTCTTGGTTTTCTTTCGCTCTAACCGGGCTTTTCGTGGATTTCTTCAGCTCTAACCCTGCTTTTCCTGGATTTCTTCCGTTCTAACCGGGCTTTTCTTGGTTTTCTTTCGCTCTAACCCTGTTTTTCTTGGTTTTCTTCCGTTCTAACCCGGATTTTCTTGTTTTTATTCGGCTCCAACCCTGTTTTTCTTGTTTTTATTCGGCTCTAACCCTGTTTTTCTTGATTTTTTTCGGCTCTAAGCCTGTTTTTCTTGGTTTTTTTCGGCTCTAAACCTGTTTTTCTTGGTTTTTTTCGGCTCTAACCCTGTTTTTCTTGGTTTTCTTCCGCTCTAACCCTGCTTTTCTTGGTTTTCTTCGGCTCTAACCCCGTTTTTCTTGGTTTTCTTCCGTTCTAACCCGGCTTTTCTTGGTTTTCTTCCGCTCTAACCCTGTTTTTCTTGGTTTTCTGCCATTCTAACCCGGCTTTTCTTGGTTTTTTTCGGCTCTAACCCTGTTTTTTTTGTTTTTTTTCGGCTCTAACCCTGTTTTTCTTGGTTTTTTTCGGCTCTAACCCTGCTTTTCTTGGTTTGATTCCGTTCTAACCCGGCTTTTCTTGGTTTCTTTCGGCTCTAACCCTGTTTTTCTTGGTTTTCTTTTGTTCTAACCCGGCTTTTCTTGGTTTTCTTCTGCTCTAACCCTGTTTTTCTTGGGTTTTTTTGGCTCTAACCCTGTTTTTCTTGGTTTTTTCGGCTCTAACCCTGTTTTTCTTGTTTTTTTTCGGCTCTAACCCTGTTTTTCTTGGTTTTCTTCCGCTCTAACCCGACTTTTCGTGGTTTTCTTCAGCTCTAACCCTGCTGTTCCTGGTTTTCTTCCGTTCTAACTTGGCTTTTCTTGGTTTTCTTCCGTTCTAACCCGGCTTTTCTTGGTTTTCTTCCGTTCTAACCCGGCTTTTCTTGTTTTATTCGGCACTAACCCTGTTTTTCTTATTTTTTCTCGGCTCTAACCCTGTTTTTCTTGGTTTTTTTCGGCTCTAACCCTGTTTTTCTTGGTTTTCTCCGGCTCTAACCCTGTTTTTCTTGGTTTTCTTCCGCTCTAACCCTGTTTTTCTTGGTTTATTTCGGCTCTAACCCTGTTTTTCTTGTTTTTTTCGGCTCTAACCCTGTTTTTCTTGATTTTCTTCCGCTCTAACCCTGCTTTTCTTGGTTTTCTTCGGCTCTAACCCCGTTTTTCTTGGTTTTCTTCCGTTCTAACCTGGCTTTTCTTGGTTTTCTTCCGCTCTAACCCTGTTTTTCTTGTTTTTTTTCGGCTCTAACCCTGTTTTTCTTGGTTTTTTTCTGGCTCTAACCCTGTTTTTCTTGTTTTTTTTCAGCTCTAACCCTTTTTTTCTTGGTTTTCTTCCGCTCTAACCCTGTTTTTCTTGGATTTTTTCGGCTCTAACCCTGTTTTTCTAGGTTTTTTTCGGCTCTAACCCTGTTTTTCTTGGTTTTCTTCTGCTCTAACCCTGCTTTTCTTGGTTTTTTTCGGCTCTAACCCTGTTTTTCTTGGATTTTTGCGGCTCTATCCCTGTTTTTCTTGGTTTTCTTCCGCTCTAACCTTGCTTTTCTTGGTTTTCTTCGGCTCTAACCCCGTTTTTCTTGGTTTTCTTCCGCTCTAACCCGGCTTTTCTTGGTTTCCTTTTGCTCTAACCCTGTTTTTCTTGGTTTTCTGCCGTTCTAACCCGACTTTTCTTGGTTTTTTTCGGCTCTAACCCTGTTTTTCTTGGTTTTTTTCGGCACTAACCCCGTTTTTCTTGGTTTTCTTCCATTCTAACCTGGCTTTTCTTGGTTTTCTTCTGTTATAACCCGGCTTTTCTTGGTTTTCTTTCGCTCTAACCCTGTTTTTCTTGGATTTTTTCGGCACTAACCCTGTTTTTCTTGGTTTTTTTCGGCTCTAACCCTGTTTTTCTTGGATTTTTGCGGCTCTATCCCTGTTTTTCTTGGTTTTCTTCCGCTCTAACCTTGCTTTTCTTGGTTTTCTTCGGCTCTAACCCCGTTTTTCTTGGTTTTCTTCCACTCTAACCCGGCTTTTCTTGGTTTCCTTTTGCTCTAACCCTGTTTTTCTTGGTTTTCTGCCGTTCTAACCCGACTTTTCTTGGTTTTTTTCGGCTCTAACCCTGTTTTTCTTGGTTTTTTTCGGCACTAACCCTGTTTTTCTTGGTTTTCTTTTCTTCTAACCCGGCTTTTCTTGGTTTTCTTCGAAAGAAAACCAAGAAAAACGGGGTTAGAGCTGAAGAAAACCAACAAAAGCAGGGTTAGAGCCGAAAAAAACCAAGACAAACAGGGTTAGAGCGGAAGAAAACCAAGAAAAGCAGGGTTAGAGCGGAAGAAAACAAAGAAAAACAGAGTTAGAGCCGAAAAATCCAAGAAAAACAGGGTTAGAACAGAAGAAAACCAAGTAAAGCAGGGTTAGAGCGGAAGAAAACCAAGAAAAACAGAATTAGAGCCGAAAAAAACCAAGAAAAACAGGGTTAGAGCCGAAAAAAAACAAGAAAAAAAGGTTTAGAGCCGAAAAAAACCAAGAAAAACAGTGTTAGAGCCAAAAAAAACAAAGAAAAACAGGGTTAGATCCGAAAAAAACCAAGAAAAACAGGGTTAGAACAGAAGAAAACCAAGTAAAGCAGGGTTAGAGCGGAAGAAAACCAAGAAAAACAGGGTTAGAGCTGAAAAAAACCAAGAAAAACAGGGTTAGAGCGGAAGAAAACCAAGAAAAACAGAATTAGAGCCGAAAAAAACCAAGAAAAACAGGGTTAGAGCCGAAAAAAAACAAGAAAAAAAGGTTTAGAGCCGAAGAAAACCAAGAAAAACAGAGTTAGAGCCGAAAAAAACCAAGAAAAATAGGGTTAGAGCCGAAAAAATCCAAGAAAAACAGGGTTAGAGCGGAGGAAAACCAAGAAAAGCCGGGTTAGAGCGGAAGAAAACTAAGAAAAACAGGGTTAGAGCCGAAAAAAACCAAGAAAAACAGGGTTAGAGCGGAAGAAAACCAAGAAAAGCAGGGTTAGAGCGGAAGAAAACCAAGAAAAACAGAGTTAGAGCCGAAAAAAACCAAAAAAAACAGGGTTAGAACAGAAGAAAACCAAGTAAAGCAGGGTTAGAGCCGAAAAAAAACAAGAAAAGCCGGGTTAGAACAGAAGAAAACCAAGAAAAACAGGGTTAGAGCGGAAGAAAACCAAGAAAAACAGGGTTAGAGCCGAAAAAAACCAAGAAAAACAGGGTTAGAACGGAAGAAAACCAAGAAAAGCAGGGTTAGAGCGGAAGAAAACTAAGAAAAACAGGGTTAGAGCCGAAAAAATCCAAGAAAAACAGGTTTAGAGCCGAAAAAAACCAAGAAAAACAGGGTTAGAGCCGAAAAAATCCAAGAAAAACAGGGTTAGAGCCGAAGAAAACCAAGAAAAACAGGGTTAGAGCGGAAAAAAACCAAGAAAAACAGGTTTAGAGCCGAAAAAAACCAAGAAAAACAGGGTTAGAACAGAAGAAAACCAAGTAAAACAGGGTTAGAGCGGAAGAAAACCAAGAAAAACAGGGTTAGAGCGGAAAAAAACCAAGAAAAACAGGGTTAGAGCCAAAAAAAAACAAGAAAAACAGGGTTAGAACAGAAGAAAACCAAGTAAAGCAGGGTTAGAGCGGAAGAAAACCAAGAAAAACAGGGTTAGAGCTGAAAAAAACCAAGAAAAACAGGGTTAGAGCCGAAAAAAACAAGGAAAAACAGGGTTAGAGCAGAAGAAAATCAAGAAAAGCCGGGTTAGAACAATAGAAAACCAAGAAAAACAGGGTTAGAGCCGAAAAAAACCAAGAAATGCCGGGTTAGAACGGAAGAAAACCAAGAAAAACAGGGTTAGAGCGGAAGAAAACCAAGAAAAACAGGGTTAGAACGGAAGAAAACCAAGAAAAACAGGGTTAGAGCGAAATAAAACGAAGATAAACAGGGTTAGAGCCAAAAAATACAAAGAAAAACAGGGTTAGAGCTGGAGAAAACCAAGAAAAACAGGGTTAGAGCCGAAAAAAAACAAAGAAAAGCAGGGTTAGAGCCGAAAAAAACAAGAAAAACAGGGTTAGAGCAAAAAAAAACCAAGAAAAATAGGGTTAGAGCCGAAAAAATCCAAGAAAAACAGGGTTAGAGCGGAAGAAAACCAAGAAAAGCCGGGTTAGAGCGGAAGAAAACCAAGAAAAACAGGGTTAGAGCCGAAAAAAACCAAGAAAAACAGGGTTAGAGCGGAAGAAAACCAAGAAAAGCAGGGTTAGAGCGGAAGAAAAGCAAGAAAAACAGGGTTAGAGCTGAAAAAAACCAAGAAAAACAGGGTTAGAGCCGAAAAAAACAAAGAAAAACAGGGTTAGAGCAGAAGAAAACCAAGAAAAGCCGGGTTAGAACAACAGAAAACCAAGAAAAACAGGGTTAGAGCCGAAAAAAACCAAGAAAAACAGGGTTAGAACGGAAGAAAACCAAGAAAAACAGGGTTAGAGCCGAAAAAAAACAAGAAAAACAGGGTTAGTGCCGAAAGAAACAAGAAAAGCCAGGTTAGAAAGGAAGAAAACCAAGAAAACCAGGGTTAGAGCGGAAGAAAAACAAGAAAAACAGCGAGAGAGTTGAAAAAAACCAAGAAAAACAGGGTTAGAACGGAAGAAAACCAAGAAAAGCAGGGTTAGAGCGGAAGAAAACCAAGAAAAACAGGGTTAGAGACAAAAAAAACCAAGAAAAGCAGGGTTAGAGCCGAAAAAAACCAAGAAAAACAGGGTTAGAGACGAAAAAAACCAAGAAAAACAGGGTTAGAGCCGAAAAAAAAACAAGAAAAACAGGGTTAGAGCCGAAAAAAAACAAGAAAAACAGGGTTAGAACGGAAGAAAACCAAGAAAAACAGGGTTAGAACGGAAAAAAACAAGAAAAACAGGGTTAGAGCCAAAAAAAACCAAGAAAAGCCAGGTTAGAAAGGAAGAAAACCAAGAAAAACAGGGTTAGAGCGGAAAAAAACCAAGAAAAACAGGTTTAGAGCCGAAAAAAACCAAGAAAAACAGGGTTAGAACGGAAGAAAACCAAGAAAAGCAGTGTTAGAGCGGAAGTAAACCAAGAAAAACAGGGTTAGAGACGAAAGAAACCAAGAAAAACAGGGTTAGAACGGAAGAAAACCAAGAAAAGCCGGGTTATAACAGAAGAAAACCAAGAAAAGCCAGGTTAGAATGGAAGAAAACCAAGAAAAACAGGGTTAGAGCGGAAGAAAACCAAGAAAAGCCGGGTTAGAACGGAAGAAAACCAAGAAAAACGGGGTTAGAGCTGAAGAAAACCAAGAAAAGCAAGGTTAGAGCGGTAGGAAACCAAGAAAAACGGGGTTAGAGCTGAAGAAAACCAACAAAAGCAGGGTTAGAGCAGAAGAAAACCAAGAAAAACAGGGTTAGAGCCGAAAAAAAACAAGAAAAACAGTGTTAGAGCCGAAAAAAACCAAGAAAAACAGGGTTAGAACGGAAGAAAACCAAGAAAAGCCGGGTTATAACAGAAGAAAACCAAGAAAAGCCGGGTTAGAATGGAAGAAAACCAAGAAAAACAGGGTTAGAGCGGAAGAAAACCAAGAAAAGCCGGGTTAGAACGGAAGAAAACCAAGAAAAACGGGGTTAGAGCTGAAGAAAACCAAGAAAAGCAAGGTTAGAGCGGTAGGAAACCAAGAAAAACAGGGTTAGAGCCGAAAAAAAACAAGAAAAACAGGGTTAGAGCCGAAATAATCCAAGAAAAACAGGGTTAGAGCGGAAGAAAACCAAGGAAAACAGGGTTAGAGCGGAAAAAAACCCAGAAAAACAGGGTTAGAGCCGAATAAAACCAAGAAAACCAGGGTTAGAACGGAAGAAAACCAAGTAAAGCAGGGTTAGAGCGGAAGAAAACCAAGATAAACAGGGTTAGAGCTGAAAAAAACCAAGAAAAACAGGGTTAGAGCCGAAGAAAACCAAGAAAAGTCGGGTTAGAACAAAAGAAAACCAAGAAAAACAGGGTTAGAGCCGAAAAAAACCAAGAAAAGCCGGGTTAGAACAAAAGAAAACCAAGAAAAACAGGGTTAGAGCCGAAAAAAAACAAGAAAAGCCGGGTTAGAATGGAAGAAAACCAAGAAAAACAGGGTTAGACCCGAAAAAAACCAAGAAAAACAGGGTTAGAGCCGAAGAAAACCATGAAAAGCCGGGTTAGAACGGAAGAAAACCAAGAAAAACGGGGTTAGAGCGGAAGAAAACCAAGAAAAGCCGGGTTAGAACGGAAGAAAACCAAGAAAAACGGGGTTAGAGCGGAAGAAAACCAAGAAAAACAGGGTTAGAGCGGAAGAATACCAAGAAAAACAGGGTTAGAGCCAAAAAAAACCAAGAAATGCCGGGTTAGAACGGAAGAAAACCAAGAAAAACAGGGTTAGAGCGGAAGAAAACCAAGAAAAACAGGGTTAGAACGGAAGAAAACCAAGAAAAACAGGGTTAGAGCGAAATAAAACGAAGATAAACAGGGTTAGAGCCAAAAAATACAAAGAAAAACAGGGTTAGAGCTGGAGAAAACCAAGAAAAACAGGGTTAGAGCCGAAAAAAACAAAGAAAAGCAGGGTTAGAGCCGAAAAAAACAAGAAAAACAGGGTTAGAGCAGAAAAAAACCAAGAAAAATAGGGTTAGAGCCGAAAAAATCCAAGAAAAACAGGGTTAGAGCGGAAGAAAACCAAGAAAAGCCGGGTTAGAGCGGAAGAAAACCAAGAAAAACAGGGTTAGAGCCGAAAAAAACCAAGAAAAACAGGGTTAGAGCGGAAGAAAACCAAGAAAAGCAGGGTTAGAGCGGAAGAAAAGCAAGAAAAACAGGGTTAGAGCTGAAAAAAAACAAGAAAAACAGGGTTAGAGCCGAAAAAAACAAAGAAAAACAGGGTTAGAGCAGAAGAAAACCAAGAAAAGCCGGGTTAGAACAATAGAAAACCAAGAAAAACAGGGTTAGAGCCGAAAAAAAACAAGAAAAGCCGGATTGGAACGGAAGAAAATCAAGAAAAACTGGGTTAGAGCCGAAAAAACCTAAGAAAAACAGTGTTATAACAGAAGAAAACCAAGAAAAGCCGGGTTAGAAAGGAAGAAAACCAAGAAAACCAGGGTTAGAGCGGAAGAAAACCAAGAAAAACAGGTTTAGAGCCGAAAAAAACCAAGAAAAACAGGGTTAGAACGGAAGAAAACCAAGAAAAGCAGTGTTAGAGCGGAAGAAAACCAAGAAAAACAGGGTTAGAGACGAAAAAAACCAAGAAAAACAGGGTTAGAGCTGAAAAAAAAAACAAGAAAAACAGGGTTAGAGCCGAAAAAAAACAAGAAAAGCAGGGTTAGAGCGGAAGAAAACCAAGAAAAACAGGGTTAGAGCGGAAGAAAACAAGAAAAACAGGGTTAGAGCCAAAAAAAAACAAGAAAAGCCAGGTTAGAAAAAAAGAAAACCAAGAAAAACAGGGTTAGAGCGGAAAAAAACCAAGAAAAACAGGTTTAGAGCCGAAAAAAAACAAGAAAAACAGGGTTAGAACGGAAGAAAACCAAGAAAAGCAGTGTTAGAGCGGAAGAAAACCAAGAAAAACAGGGTTAGAGACGAAAAAAACCAAGAAAAACAGGGTTAGAGCTGAAAAAAAAACAAGAAAAACAGGGTTAGAGCCGAAAAAAAACAAGAAAAGCAGGGTTAGAGCGGAAGAAAACCAAGAAAAACAGGGTTAGAGCGGAAGAAAACCAAGAAAAGCCGGGTTAGAACGGAAGAAAACCAAAAAAAACGGGGTTAGAGCTGAAGAAAACCAACAAAAGCAGGGTTAGAGCAGAACAAAACCAAGAAAAACAGGGTTAGAGCCGAAAAAAAAACAAGAAAAACAGGGTTAGAGCCGAAAAAAACCAAGAAAAACAGGGTTAGAACGGAAGAAAACTAAGAAAAGCCGGGTTATAACAGAAGAAAACCAAGAAAAGCCGGGTTAGAATGGAAGAAAACCAAGAAAAACAGGGTTAGAGCGGAAGAAAACCAAGAAAAGCCGGGTTAGAACGGAAGAAAACTAAGAAAAACGGGGTTAGAGCTGAAAAAAACCAAGAAAAGCAAGGTTAGAGCAGCAGGAAACCAAGAAAAACAGGGTTAGAGCCGAAAAATAACAAGAAAAACAGGGTTAGAGCCGAAATAATCCAAGAAAAACAGGGTTAGAGCGGAAGAAAACCAAGAAAAACAGGGTTAGAGCGGAAAAAAACCAAGAAAAACAGGGTTAGAGCCGAATAAAACCAAGAAAACCAGGGTTAGAACGGAAGAAAACCAAGTAAAGCAGGGTTAGAGCGGAAGAAAACCAAGATAAACAGGGTTAGAGCTGAAAAAAACCAAGAAAAACAGGGTTAGAGCTGAAAAAAAACAAGAAAAACTGGGTTAGAGCAGAAGAAAACCAAGAAAAGCCGGGTTAGAACAAAAGAAAACCAAGAAAAACAGGTTTAGAGCCGAAAAAAACCAAGAAAAGCCGGGTTAGAACAAAAGAAAACCAAGAAAAACAGGGTTAGAGCCGAAAAAAAACAAGAAAAGCCGGGTTAGAATGGAAGAAAACCAAGAAAAACAGGGTTAGACCCGTAAAAAAACAAGAAAAACAGGGTTAGAGCCGAAGAAAACCATGAAAAGCCGGGTTAGAACGGCAGAAAACCAAGAAAAACAGGGTTAGAGCGGAAGAAAACCAAGAAAAGCAGGGTTAGAACGGAAGAAAACCAAGAAAAACGGGGTTAGAGCGGAAGAAAACCAAGAAAAACAGGGTTAGAGCGGAAGAAAACCAAGAAAAACAGGGTTAGAGCCAAAAAAAACCAAGAAAAACAGGGTTAGAACAGTAAAAAACCAAGTAAAGCCGGGTTAGAACGGAAGAAAACCAAGAAAAACAGGGTTAGAGCCGAAAAAAACCAAGAAAAACAGGGTTAGAGCCGAAAAAATCCAAGAAAAACAGCGTTAGAGCGGAAGAAAACCAAGAAAAACAGGGTTAGAGCCGAAAAAAAACAAGAAAAGCAATGTTAGAGCGAAAGAAAACCAAGAAAAGCCGGGTTAGAACAAAAGAAAACCAAGAAAAACAGGGTTAGAGCCGAAAGAAACCAAGAAAAGCTGGGTTAGAACGGAAGAAAACCAAGAAAAACAGGGTTAGAGCCGAAAAAAAACAAGAAAAACAGGGTTAGTGCCGAAAAAAAACAAGAAAAGCCGCGTTAGAACGGAAGAAAACCAAGAAAAGCCGGGATAGAACGGAAGAAAACCAAGAAAAACAAAGTTAGAGCAGAAGAAAACCAAGAAAAGCAAGGTTAGAGCGGAAGAAAACCAAGAAAAGCAGGGTTAGAGAAGAAAAAAACCAAGAACAGCAAGGTTAGAGTCGAAAAAAACCAAGAAAAACAGGGTTAGAGCCAAAAAAAACCAAGAAATATCGGGTTAGTACAGAAGAAAACCAAGAAAAACAGGGTTAGAGCCGAAGAAAACCAAAAAAAGCCGGGTTAGAACGGAAGAAAACCAAGAAAAACAGGGTTAGAGCAGAAAAAAACCAAGAAAAGCATGGTTAGAACGGAAGAAAACCAAGAAAAACAGGGTTAGACCGGAAGAAAACCAAGAAAAACAGGGTTAGAGCCGAAAAAAAACAAGAAAAACAGGGTTAGAGCCGAAAAAAACCAAGAAAAGCCGGGTTAGAACGGCAGAAAACCAAGAAAAACAGGGTTAGAGCGGAAGCAAACCAAGAAAAGCCGGGTTAGAGCGGAAGAAAACCAAGAAAAGCCGGGTTAGAACGGCAGAAAACCAAGAAAAACAGGGTTAGAGCCGAAAAAAAAACAAGAAAAACAGGGTTAGAGCCGAAAAAAACAAGAAAAGCCGGGTTAGAACGGAAGAAAACCAAGAAAAACAGGGTTAGAGCGAAAAAAAACAAGAAAAACAGGGTTAGAGCCGAAAAAAACCAAGAAAAGCCGGGTTAGAACGGCAGAAAACCAAAACAACGTGGTTAGAGCGGAAGAAAAGCAAGAAAAGCAAGGTTAGAGCGGAAGAAAACCAAGAAAAGCCGGGTTAGAACGGAAGAAATCCAAGAAAAACGGGGTTAGAGCCGAAGAAATCCAAGAAAAGCAGGGTTAGAGCGGAAGAAAACCAAGAAAAACAGGGTTAGAGCCGAAAAAACCAAGAAAAACAGGTTTAGAGCCGAAAAAAACCAAGAAAAACAGGGTTAGAGCCGAAAAAATCCAAGAAAAACAGGGTTAGAGCGGAAGAAAACCAAGAAAAACAGGGTTAGAGCGGAAAAAAACCAAGAAAAACAGGTTTAGAGCCGAAAAAAACCAAGAAAAACAGGGTTAGAGCCGAAAAAATCCAAGAAAAACAGGGTTAGAGCGGAAAAAAACCAAGAAAAACAGGGTTAGAGCCGAAAAAAACCAAGAAAAACAGGGTTAGAACAGAAGAAAACCAAGTAAAGCAGGGTTAGAGCGGAAGAAAACCAAGAAAAACAGGGTTAGAGCTGAAAAAAACCAAGAAAAACAGGGTTAGAGCCGAAAAAAACAAGGAAAAACAGGGTTAGAGCAGAAGAAAATCAAGAAAAGCCGGGTTAGAACAATAGAAAACCAAGAAAAACAGGGTTAGAGCCGAAAAAAACCAAGAAATGCCGGGTTAGAGCGGAAGAAAACCAAGAAAAACAGGGTTAGAAAGGAAGAAAACCAAGAAAAACAGGGTTAGAGCGAAATAAAACGAAGATAAACAGGGTTAGAGCCAAAAAATACAAAGAAAAACAGGGTTAGAGCTGGAGAAAACCAAGAAAAACAGGGTTAGAGCCGAAAAAAAACAAAGAAAAGCAGGGTTAGAGCCAAAAAAACCAAGAAAAACAGGGATAGAGCCGAAAAAAACCAAGAAAAACAAGTTTAGAGCCGAAAAAAACCAAAAAAACAGAGTTAGAGCCGAAAAAAACCAAGAAAAATAGGGTTAGAGCCGAAAAAATCCAAGAAAAACAGGGTTAGAGCGGAAGAAAACCAAGAAAAGCCGGGTTAGAGCGGAAGAAAACCAAGAAAAACAGGGTTAGAGCGGAAGAAAACCAAGAAAAGCCGGGTTAGAACGGAAGAAAACCAAGAAAAACGGGGTTAGAGCAGAAGAAAACCAAGAAAAACAGGGTTAGAGCCAAAAAAAACCAAGAAAAACAGGGTTAGAACAGTAAAAAACCAAGTAAAGCCGGGTTAGAACGGAAGAAAACCAAGAAAAACAGGGTTAGAGACGAAAATAAACAAGAAAAACAGGGTTAGAGCCGAAAAAATCCAAGAAAAACAGGGTTAGAGCGGAAGAAAACCAAGAAAAACAGGGTTAGAGCCGAAAAAAACCAAGAAAAGCCGGGTTAGAACAAAAGAAAAACAGGGTTAGAGCCGAAAAAAAACAAGAAAAACAGGGTTAGAGCCGAAAGAAACCAAGAAAAGCTGGGTTAGAACGGAAGAAAACCAAGAAAAACAGGGTTAGAGCCGAAAAAAAACAAGAAAAACAGGGTTAGTGCCGAAAAAAAACAAGAAAAGCCGCGTTAGAACAGAAGAAAACCAAGAAAAACAGGGTTAGAGACGAAAAAATCCAAGAAAAACAGGGTTAGAACAGAAGAAAACCAAGAAAAGCCGGATTAGAACGGAAGAAAATCAAGAAAAACTGGGTTAGAGCCGAAAAAACCTAAGAAAAACAGTGTTATAACAGAAGAAAACCAAGTAAAGCCGGGTTAGAACGGAAGAAAACCAAGAAAAACAGGGTTAGAGCAGAAGAAAACCAAGAAAAGCAAGGTTAGAGCGGAAGAAAACCAAGAAAAGCATGGTTAGAGAAGAAAAAAACCAAGAACAGCAAGGTTAGAGCCGAAAAAAACCAAGAAAAACAGGGTTAGAGCCGAAAAAAACCAAGAAATATAGGGTTAGTACAGAAGAAAACCAAGAAAAACAGGGTTAGAGCCGAAGAAAACCAAAAAAAGCCGGGTTAGAACGGAAGAAAACCAAGAAAAACAGGGTTAGAGCAGAAAAAAACCAAGAAAAGCATGGTTAGAACGGAAGAAAACCAAGAAAAACAGGGTTAGACCGGAAGAAAACCAAGAAAAACAGGGTTAGAGCCGAAAAAAAACAAGAAAAACAGGGTTAGAGCCGAAAAAAAACAAGAAAAGCCGGGTTAGAACGGCAGAAAACCAAGAAAAACAGGGTTAGAGCGGAAGCAAACCAAGAAAAGCCGGTTTAGAGCGGAAGAAAACCAAGAAAAGCCGGGTTAGAACGGCAGAAAACCAAGAAAAACAGGGTTAGAGCCGAAAAAAAACAAGAAAAACAGGGTTAGAGCCGAAAAAAAACAAGAAAAGCCGGGTTAGAACGGAAGAAAACCAAGAAAAACAGGGTTAGAGCGAAAAAAAACAAGAAAAACAGGGTTAGAGCAGAAAAAAACCAAGAAAAGCCGGGTTAGAACGGCAGAAAACCAAGAAAAACGTGGTTAGAGCGGAAGAAAAGTAAGAAAAGCCAGGTTAGAGCGGAAGACAACCAAGAAAAGCAGGGTTAGAACGGAAGAAATCCAAGAAAAACGGGCTTAGAGCCGAAGAAATCCAAGAAAAGCAGGGTTAGAGCGGAAGAAAACCAAGAAAAACAGGGTTAGAGCCGAAAAAAACCAAGAAAAACAGGTTTAGAGCCGAAAAAAACCAAGAAAAACAGGGTTAGAGCCGAAAAAATCCAAGAAAAACAGGGTTAGAGCGGAAGAAAACCAAGAAAAACAGGGTTAGAGCGGAAAAAAACCAAGAAAAACAGGTTTAGAGCCGAAAAAAACCAAGAAAAACAGGGTTAGAGCCGAAAAAATCCAAGAAAAACAGGGTAAGAGCGGAAGAAAACCAAGAGAAACAGGGTTAGAGCCGAAAAAAACCAAGAAAAACAGGGTTAGAGCCGAAAAAAACCAAGAAAAACAGGGTTAGAACAGAAGAAAACCAAGTAAAGCAGGGTTAGAGCGGACGAAAACCAAGAAAAACAGGGTTAGAGCTGAAAAAAACCAAGAAAAACAGGGTTAGAGCCGAAATAAACAAGGAAAAACAGGGTTAGAGCAGAAGAAAACCAAGAAAAGCCGGGTTAGAACAATAGAAAACCAAGAAAAACAGGGTTAGAGCCGAAAAAAACCAAGAAATGCCGGGTTAGAACGGAAGAAAACCAAGAAAAACAGGGTTAGAGCGGAAGAAAACCAAGAAAAACAGGGTTAGAACAGAAGAAAACCAAGAAAAACAGGGTTAGAGCCGAAATAAAACGAAGATAAACAGGGTTAGAGCCAAAAAATACAAAGAAAAACAGGGTTAGAGCTGGAGAAAAACCAAGAAAAACAGGGTTAGAGCCGAAAAAAACAAAGAAAAGCAGGGTTAGAGAGGAAGAAAACCAAGAAAAACAGGGTTAGAGCCGAAAAAAACCAAGAAAAACAGGGTTAGAGCCGAAAAAAAACAAGAAAAACAAGTTTAGAGCCGAAAAAAACCAAAAAAACAGAGTTAGAGCCGAAAAAAACCAAGAAAAATAGGGTTAGAGCCGAAAAAATCCAAGAAAAACAGGGTTAGAGCGGAAGAAAACCAAGAAAAGCCGGGTTAGAGCGGAAGAAAACCAAGAAAAACAGGGTTAGAGCCGAAAAAAACCAAGAAAAACAGGGTTAGAGCCGAAAAAAAACAAGAAAAACAGGGTTAGAGCCGAAAAAAAACAAGAAAAGCCGGGTTAGAATGGAACAAAACCAAGAAAAACAGGGTTAGAGCGGAAGAAAAACAAGAAAAACAAGGTTAGAACGGAAGAAAACCAAGAAAACCAAGAAAAGCACGGTTAGAGCGAAATAAAACGAAGATAAACAGGGTTAGAGCCAAAAAAAACAAAGAAAAACAGGGTTAGAACGGAGGTAAACCAAGAAAAACAGGGTTAGACCGGAAGAAAACCAAGAAAAACAGGGTTAGAAAGGAAAAAAAACCAAGAAAAACAGGTTTAGAGCCGAAAAAAACCAAGTAAAACAGGGTTAGAGCGGAAGAAAACCAAGAAAAACAGGGTTAGAGCGGAAAAAAACAAAGAAAAACAGGGTTAGAGCAGAAGAAAACCAAGAAAAGCCGGGTTAGAACAATAGAAAACCAAGAAAAACAGGGTTAGAGCCGAAAGAAACAAGAAAAGCCAGGTTAGAAAGGAAGAAAACCAAGAAAAACAGGGTTAGAGCCGAAAAAAACCAAGGAAAACAGGGTTAGAGCCGAAAGAAACAAGAAAAGCCAGGTTAGAAAGGAAGAAAACCAAGAAAACCAGGGTTAGAGCGGAAGAAAACCAAGAAAAACAGGGAGAGAGTTGAAAAAAACCAAGAAAAACAGGGTTAGAACGGAAGAAAACCAAGAAAAGCAGGGTTAGAGCGGAAGAAAACCAAGAAAAACAGGGTTAGAGACGAAAACAACCAAGAAAAGCAGGGTTAGAGCCGAAAAAAACCAAGAAAAACAGGGTTAGAGATGAAAAAAAACAAGAAAAACAGGGTTAGAGCCGAAAAAAAACAAGAAAAACAGGGTAAGAGCCAAAAAAAAAAAAGAAAAGCCGGGTTAGAACGGAAGAAAACCGAGAAAAACAGGTTAGAGCGGAAGATAAACAAGAAAAACAAGGTTAGAACGGAAGAAAACCAAGAAAAGCACGGTTAGAGCGAAATAAAACGAAGATAAACAGGGTTAGAGCCAAAAAAAACAAAGAAAAACAGGGTTAGAGCTGGAGAAAACCAAGAAAAACAGGGTTAGAACGGAAGAAAACCAGGAAAAGCAGGGTTAGAGCCGAAAAAACCCAAGAAAAACAGGGTTAGACCGGAAGAAAACCAAGAAAAACAGGGTTAGAAAGGAAGAAAACCAAGAAAAGCCGGGTTAGAATGGAAGAAAACCAAGAAAAACAGGGTTATAGCGGAAGAAAACCAAGAAAAACAGGGTTAGAGCGGAAAAAAAACAAGAAAAACAGGGTTAGAGCTGGAGAAAACCAAGAAAAACAGGGTTAGAGCCGAAAAAAAACAAGAAAAGCAGGGTTAGAGCCGAAAAAAACTAAGAAAAACAGGGTTAGAACAGAAGAAAACCAAGTAAAGCAGGGTTAGAGCGGAAGAAAACCAAGAAAAACAGGGTTAGAACAATAGAAAACCAAGAAAAGCAGGGTTAGAGCCGAAAAAAACCAAGAAAAACAGGGTTAGAACGGAAGAAAACCAAGAAAAACAGGGTTAGAGCCGAAAAAAACCAAGAAAAACAGGGTTAGAGCCAAAAAAAAACAAGAAAAGCCAGGTTACAAAGGAAGAAAACCAAGAAAAACAGGGTTAGAGCGGAAAAAAACCAAGAAAAACAGGTTTAGAGCCGAAAAAAACCAAGAAAAACAGGGTTAGAACGGAAGAAAACCAAGAAAAGCAGGGTTAGAGCGGAAGAAAACCAAGAAAAACAGGGTTAGAGACGGAAAAAACCAAGAAAAACAGGGTTAGAGCCGAAAAAAAACAAGAAAAACAGGGTTAGAGCCGAAAAAAAACAAGAAAAGCAGGGTTAGAGCGGAAGAAAACCAAGAAAAACAGGGTTAGAGCGGAAGAAAACCAAGAAAAGCCGGGTTAGAACGGAAGAAAACCAAGAAAAACAGGGTTAGAGCTGAAGAAAACCAACAAAGGCAGGGTTAGAGCAGAAGAAAACCAAGAAAAACAGGGTTAGAGCGAAATAAAACGAAGATAAACAGGGTTAGAGCCAAAAAAAACAAAGAAAAACAGGGTTAGAGCTGGAGAAAACCAAGAAAAACAGGGTTAGAACGGAAGAAAACCAGGAAAAGCAGGGTTAGAGCCGAAAAAACCCAAGAAAAACAGGGTTAGACCGGAAGAAAACCAAGAAAAACAGGGTTAGAAAGGAAGAAAACCAAGAAAAGCCGGGTTAGAATGGAAGAAAACCAAGAAAAACAGGGTTATAGCGGAAGAAAACCAAGAAAAACAGGGTTAGAGCGGAAAAAAAACAAGAAAAACAGGGTTAGAGCTGGAGAAAACCAAGAAAAACAGGGTTAGAGCCGAAAAAAAACAAGAAAAGCAGGGTTAGAGCCGAAAAAAACTAAGAAAAACAGGGTTAGAACAGAAGAAAACCAAGTAAAGCAGGGTTAGAGCGGAAGAAAACCAAGAAAAACAGGGTTAGAACAATAGAAAACCAAGAAAAGCAGGGTTAGAGCCGAAAAAAACCAAGAAAAACAGGGTTAGAACGGAAGAAAACCAAGAAAAACAGGGTTAGAGCCGAAAAAAACCAAGAAAAACAGGGTTAGAGCCAAAAAAAAACAAGAAAAGCCAGGTTAGAAAGGAAGAAAACCAAGAAAAACAGGGTTAGAGCGGAAAAAAACCAAGAAAAACAGGTTTAGAGCCGAAAAAAACCAAGAAAAACAGGGTTAGAACGGAAGAAAACCAAGAAAAGCAGGGTTAGAGCGGAAGAAAACCAAGAAAAACAGGGTTAGAGACGGAAAAAACCAAGAAAAACAGGGTTAGAGCCGAAAAAAAACAAGAAAAACAGGGTTAGAGCCGAAAAAAAACAAGAAAAGCAGGGTTAGAGCGGAAGAAAACCAAGAAAAACAGGGTTAGAGCGGAAGAAAACCAAGAAAAGCCGGGTTAGAACGGAAGAAAACCAAGAAAAACAGGGTTAGAGCTGAAGAAAACCAACAAAGGCAGGGTTAGAGCAGAAGAAAACCAAGAAAAACAGGGTTAGAGCCGAAAAAAAACAAGAAAAACAGGGTTAGAACGGAAGTAAACCAAGAAAAACAGGGTTAGACCGGAAGAAAACCAAGAAAAACAGGGTTAGAAAGGAAGAAAACCAAGAAAAGCCGGGTTAGAATGTAAGAAAACCAAGAAAAACAGGGTTAGAGCGGAAGAAAACCAAGAAAAGCCGGGTTAGAACGGAAGAAAACCAAGAAAAACGGGGTTAGAGCTGAAGAAAACCAAGAAAAGCAAGGTTAGAGCGGAAGAAAACCAAGAAAAACAGGGTTAGAGCCGAAAAAAACCAAGATAAGCAGGGTTAGAGCGGAAGAAAACCAAGAAAAGCACGGTTAGAACGGATGACAACCAAGAAAAGCAGGGTTAGAGCGGAAGAAAACCAAGAAAAACAGGGTTAGAGCGGAAGAAAACCAAGATAAACAGGGTTAGAGCTGAAAAAAACCAAGAAAAACAGGGTTAGAGCTGAAAAAAACCAAGAAAAACAGGGTTAGAGCAGAAGAAAACCAAGAAAAGCCGAGTTAGAACAAAAGAAAACCAAGAAAAACAGGGTTAGAGCCGAAAAAAACCAAGAAAAGCCGGGTTAGAACGGAAGAAAACCAAGAAAAACAGGGTTAGAGCCGAAAAAAAACAAGAAAAGCCGGGTTAGAACAAAAGAAAACCAAGAAAAACAGGGTTAGAGCCGAAAAAAAACAAGAAAAACAGGGTTAGAGCCGAAGAAAACCATGAAAAGCCGGGTTAGAACGGCAGAAAACCAAGAAAAACAGGGTTAGAGCGGAAGAAAACCAAGAAAAGCCGGGTTAGAACGGAAGAAAACCAAGAAAAACGGGGTTAGAGCGGAAGAAAACCAAGAAAAACAGGGTTAGAGCGGAAGAAAACCAAGAAAAACAGGGTTAGAGCCAAAAAAAACCAAGAAAAACAGGGTTAGAACAGTAAAAAACCAAGTTAAGCCGGGTTAGAACGGAAGAAAACCAAGAAAAACAGGGTTAGAGCCGAAAAAAAACAAGAAAAACAGGGTTAGAGCCGAAAAAATCCAAGAAAAACAGGGTTAGAGCGGAAGAAAACCAAGAAAAACAGGGTTAGAGCGGAAGAAAACCAAGAAAAACAGGGTTAGAGCCGAAAAAAACCAAGAAAAGCAATGTTAGAGCAGAGGAAAACCAAGAAAAGTCGGGTTAGAACAAAAGAAAACCAAGAAAAACAGGGTTAGAGCCGAAAGAAACCAAGAAAAGCAGGGTTAGAACGGAAGAAAACCAAGAAAAACAGGGTTAGAGCCGAAAAAAAACAAGAAAAACAGGGTTAGTGCCGAAAAAAAACAAGAAAAGCCACGTTAGAACGGAAGAAAACCAAGAAAAACAGGGTTAGAGACGAAAAAATCCAAGAAAAACAGGGTTAGAACAGAAGAAAACCAAGAAAAGCCGGATTAGAACGGAAGAAAATCAAGAAAAACTGGGTTAGAGCCGAAAAAACCTAAGAAAAACAGTGTTATAACAGAAGAAAACCAAGAAAAGCCGGGTTAGAACGGAAGAAAACCAAGAAAAACAGGGTTAGAGCAGAAGAAAACCAAGAAAAGCAAGGTTAGAGCGGAAGAAAACCAAGAAAAGCAGGGTTAGAGAAGAAAAAAACCAAGAACAGCAAGGTTAGAGTCGAAAAAAAACAAGAAAAACAGGGTTAGAGCCGAAAAAAACCAAGAAATATCGGGTTAGTACAGAAGAAAACCAAGAAAAACAGGGTTAGAGCCGAAGAAAACCAAAAAAAGGCGGGTTAGAACGGAAGAAAACCAAGAAAAACAGGGTTAGAGCAGAAAAAAACCAAGAAAAGCATGGTTAGAACGGAAGAAAACCAAGAAAAACAGGGTTAGACCGGAAGAAAACCAAGAAAAACAGGGTTAGAGCCGAAAAAAAACAAGAAAAACAGGGTTAGAGCCGAAAAAAACCAAGAAAAGCCGGGTTAGAACGGCAGAAAACCAAGAAAAACAGGGTTAGAGCGGAAGAAAACCAAGAAAAGCCGGGTTAGAGCGGAAGAAAACCAAGAAAAGCCGGGTTAGAACGGCAGAAAACCAAGAAAAACAGGGTTAGAGCCGAAAAAAAACAAGAAAAACAGGGTTAGAGCCGAAAAAAACAAGAAAAGCCGGGTTAGAACGGAAGAAAACCAAGAAAAACAGGGTTAGAGCGAAAAAAACCAAGAAAAACAGGGTTAGAGCCGAAAAAAAACAAGAAAAGCCGGGTTAGAACGGCAGAAAACCAAAAAAACGTGGTTAGAGCGGAAGAAAAGCAAGAAAAGCCAGGTTAGAGCGGAAGAAATCCAAGAAAAGCCGGGTTAGAGCCGAAAAAATCCAAGAAAAACAGGGTTAGAACAGAAGAAAACCAAGAAAAGCCGGATTAGAACGGAAGAAAATCAAGAAAAACTGGGTTAGAGCCGAAAAAACCTAAGAAAAACAGTGTTATAACAGAAGAAAACCAAGAAAAGCCGGGTTAGAACGGAAGAAAACCAAGAAAAACAGGGTTAGAGCAGAAGAAAACCAAGAAAAGCAAGGTTAGAGCGGAAGAAAACCAAGAAAAGCAGGGTTAGAGAAGAAAAAAACCAAGAACAGCAAGGTTAGAGTCGAAAAAAACCAAGAAAAACAGGGTTAGAGCCGAAAAAAACCAAGAAATATCGGGTTAGTACAGAAGAAAACCAAGAAAAACAGGGTTAGAGCCGAAGAAAACCAAAAAAAGGCGGGTTAGAACGGAAGAAAACCAAGAAAAACAGGGTTAGACCGGAAGAAAACCAAGAAAAACAGGGTTAGAGCCGAAAAAAAACAAGAAAAACAGGGTTAGAGCCGAAAAAAACCAAGAAAAGCCGGGTTAGAACGGCAGAAAACCAAGAAAGACAGGGTTAGAGCGGAAGCAAACCAAGAAAAGCCGGGTTAGAGCGGAAGAAAACCAAGAAAAGCCGGGTTAGAACGGCAGAAAACCAAGAAAAACAGGGTTAGAGCCGAAAAAAAACAAGAAAAACAGGGTTAGAGCCGAAAAAAACAAGAAAAGCCGGGTTAGAACGGAAGAAAACCAAGAAAAACAGGGTTAGAGCGAAAAAAAACAAGAAAAACAGGGTTAGAGCCGAAAAAAACCAAGAAAAGCCGGGTTAGAACGGCAGAAAACCAAAAAAACGTGGTTAGAGCGGAAGAAAAGCAAGAAAAGCCAGGTTAGAGCGGAAGAAAACCAAGAAAAGCCGGGTTAGAACGGAAGAAATCCAAGAAAAACGGGGTTAGAGCCGAAGAAATCCAAGAAAAGCAGGGTTAGAGCGGAAGAAAACCAAGAAAAACAGGGTTAGAGCCGAAAAAACCAAGAAAAACAGGTTTAGAGCCGAAAAAAACCAAGAAAAACAGGGTTAGAGCCGAAAAAATCCAAGAAAAACAGGGTTAGAGCGGAAGAAAACCAAGAAAAACAGGTTTAGAGCCGAAAAAAACCAAGAAAAACAGGTTTAGAGCCGAAAAAAACCCCACATGGTCCTTCCAAGCCTGGCCCTGCAGCAATGAGGAGCCACGAGCTGCGGGGTCGCTGCCCAAAGGGACACAGTTGGTCCCACACGGCTCAGAGCTGTCACTGTGTCAGTGAGGATGTGGGCACGGTCCCAGCAGTGGCTCTGCCCCAATTCCCCCCATCCCCGGGGGCTGGATGCGTCCCCGGTCCCGGCTGTGAGTTCAGCACTGCCCGCATCGCAGCTCACGCGAGACACCCACAGCTGCTTTCATCCCAACCCGCATTGCCCGGCCCGCTGCCAAACATGAGGTCAGCGAGGCAAAAGGTTGCCATATATGACATGCTGCAAAAAAAAAAAGGAGAAACCCCGACCCAGCAAAGCGGCGAGGAAAAAAGGAAAAGCAAAAGGGAGCGGGATGGAGGCAGCCCGGCCATTGGGATCCACTGTGCCCACGCTGCGGGGGGATTGTGCCCACGCAGAGCTGATGGCACAGCCGTATCTCAGCGATAGAAAAGGGAACTGTGCCCAAAGCAACAGCAGCTCCAGCCATGGGGCCACCAGCCCCCGCTGTGCCCAACCCAGAGCGGTCCCAGCCCTCCCCAGCCCCCCGGTTCTCTGTCCCAGGGTCACAGCAGCCCCTGCCCTGGGGCTGAGCCTCGGCACAGGGAGGCTGGAAGCTGGGACCGCGGTGGCAGAGCCCAGAGCCAGAGCAGATGCAGCCTAAAAAGGAAAGGTTCGGCCACCGCAGCCAATCCAGCTGCCGGAGCATTGGCCGTGCCCGGGCTGCAGGGAGGGCTGCTGGCGGCCCGGGATGCTCGCAGGAACGCCCGGCATCCCACGGCACGCGAGGCCAACCCCAGTGGCACGAGCAGGAGGGGGCTGCAGGCTGAGCTCCCCGCACACCGCCGGACCTCTGCACCTCCCTATATGGGTAATGTCCCTGCAGAGGGCTCCTGGCTGGGAGTTCGGCACGGCTTTGGTTCCGTTCCTTTGTGTGTGAGCCCACCGCTTCCCCCTCCCCTCCTCCCCCGCTGCCAAAATCACGCCGGTAACTGCAGCAGCAGTTTGTCAGATAAACCATAAATAAATGGATTCTGTCCCCATTCTCGGCAGCTCCTTCCAGCCCGAGGAGTTAGAGATAACAAGTGAGAGAAGCAGCCCATAACACAACCTGTCTGTATTAAACCATCCACCAACGAATGCCGTTTGCTGTCTTGTAGGTAGAAGTACAAGGGCACAACACCTTCATGTATGTGTGTCTCCAATCCTCCCCCTGCCTGCATAGATACATGCTGATGATCAGAGCATCCCAATGGAGGACATGGGAGAGGTGATGCATCACACTTTGAGCCTCCCACCTTTCAATGGTGATACAGGTGAGGGTGGAGGCTCAGCGTGGGCAGCTCGGGGATGCAAAGTCACTGCTTAGGTTTCAACAGCAAAGGGTACAGAGAAGGTCCCCAGATGGTTTCCTGCATCACAGCAACACTGTGGGGCACGCGGTTTGGCAAGGACAGGCTTCCTAACACCTTAAGGATTGCAGAGGCAGCTGGGAATGAGAGTGTTTAAGGATTCAAGAAACAGGAGTGTTGGGAAAGCAGCTGAGCTCCACATATGGATCAGAAACAGAGTGCACCAATGCTGGAACTGAGAGGTGGGAGAGCCTCCTCTGTCACCCCACCAGCACCAGACAAACCCAAACCCTCACTGCAGCCAGTGTCCCATCCAGGAAAAGGAAGAAAGCAATCAGATATCCCACTCAGCATCCCTGGAATTAAAGCATCCAGGAATCTTCTCACCCTGAACTCCTGAAATGGGGGTTCCCAAAGGAAGGAGAGAGCACAACAGTTGGGGTCCCTTCTTGTTCCACTGGGCACAAATGTGAGCACCAGGAGGGAGGATGGGCTCTTGTATGGAGTGAGAGATGTTAGGAAGGTTTTGTTTTAAATGGCAACAAGGATTTGTCTGCTCCAACCAGCCACGCTCAAGGCCACAGTTTACCAACCCAGAAAGAGAGGCAAAGCAGAACATGGGTTAATTTGGGCAGGTCCCACTTAGGAAAGCACTTGAAGAGGTTTCACAGCTCAAGGATGCAGCAACTTGCAGGGCCCTCCCCAGCCAAGAAGCTGGTCAAGCTCTAAATTAAATAACGGCTTCAGTGTTAGCTTCCCTCTTTGAATCTCCAGTTAACTTCTCCCCACACCTCGAACCTCAACGCCCTTTCACCAGTCCAACAACAGGCACCGAGTTCATGAGCTGAGGTCAGGGAACAGATTTCACTGTGCTCAGGGAGGAAGGGAAGGGGCACCACACGGTGAAAATCATCTGCTGCAGAAGGAACCCAAACTTTACCTAAGCCTAGAGGGAAGGCAGGTGGTTTTAGAGTAAGGAGTCAAGGCAAGACGCCTATCGTAGATCCATCAGCACCACATCTCTCTCGACTACAGACACATGATTGCAGGTCTGGAAGAGAAAGAAGAAATGGGGTTATTCAGATATTCTCAGGTGTCTCCATCTCCTGATGCAATCTGCATCCATCGGCCTTCTGAGAACCACCCTTTCTTTGCAGTGAAGAAACAAAGACCAATCAAGTCAGAAAGCTTTTGCATCCCAACTCCAGTGAGAAGCAGGTCCCAGTGAGGCTCTCTCCTGTCCTGGGGCACAGATTCACCATAGATCTAATCTGAAGTGAACTGCCCAATCTGCTAACATATGGTACTACAGACCCCAGTGCTCCATGAGACAACTTACAGTGAAGAGAGGAGGGTCTTTGGAGTGTGGGTGGAATCCTTTCTGTCGACAAGAAGAGATCTCCTGCAGGCCGTGTTCTGTCAGCTTGAAAAACCCCGTCCTAGAAAGAAGCACAAAGTGCATAGAGCTCGAGCCTCTGCAAGAAGAAACAGCTGCTTCTGCACTCCAAGAGTGTGATTGAATCTGCTTGTCTCCAAGCAGGAGACCCAGCACGCTCTGCAAGGTGCTTCTCTGCCAGCTCTGTGGCTGCAGAGCTGCTCCCTGCCACGGGTGGGCAACCACACTTACTCCTGGTACTTTGGAGAACACACAATAGCGATGGACTCTGGCAGCATCATCTGGTAGGAGCAGTGTGTGTGCAGGTCGACGCTGGAGAGGAAAGCTGTCTGCGTGGGGTGAGTCTGAAACACAGGGGAAGGAAAGAGAGAACACCAGAGAGGGTTTGGATGGGCTTCCCCCCCCCCCCCAACAGGCTGTATCTGCCAAGTGAAGGTTGGAATGGTAAAGAGGCACAGCTCCTCAGATGGCACGGAGGACTTGCTAACATGCAGACAGCAGCTCTGGATTGCCCCAGAACATCTGCTCCTCCTTTGCATTTGGAAAGAAGACAAGAGAAGCTCTGCTTTTCTGGCCACACCCCTTGCAAACTCCTATTTTAATGCAGTGTTTCCCTTGCCTTCAATGCAGGGCAGTCACCTCACATGATTCTGAAGTGTGGCTGCCCCAGGGCACGGCACCACCAGATACACAACACATCACCACGGCACATCAAGAGATCACACCCTGTGAAGATGGCCAAGCTCTTAAAGATCACAGGTGACATCCAAGGTGCTCAGCTCTGGCTGAGAGATCTCATAGCCTCGCTCTGGCAGAAAGGCCTTTCCTTCTTCCCCTGTATGGTTTTTGTTGCCAAGTGTAGGGATTCAATCAAAGGGATTCCTGAGGGTGCCTGGACGTTCCGGGGCCATCACTGAAGAGTTAATACTGTCAGCAGACACCCGCACATATCAGGCACACTCAGCAGGCATTTATTTGTCAAAGCCTGCAAAGCAGCTGCTGCTTTCGAGAGATTACTCAGCAGCACCAAACGTTTTGCTTGGCAAACATCCGACTGCCAAAGGCTCCACGGGGACAGGCAGCAGGGAGCCAGAGGAGGAATCTGGAGCTGGCACATCCTACGGCAGAGCAGCACACAGCTGTCTGCAAAAAGCTGTGCTACTATAGGGACACATCAGTGCAGAGGCCACGGTGCTGACAGCAGGAGCTCCAAACGGAAGGCTGGGATGCCCCAGGTCTGCTTTTAGCCCAGCATCCCGCTGCCAAAAGGGCCAGTGCTCTGGGAAGGGATCTGAACCTCCAACAGACCCAAATTTCTCAAGCAACGTGAGCTGTGACCAAGAAGGCTGCATCACAGAGAGATCCCATGGAAAGGATGCAGATAATGGCAGGACAAGGGGAAATGGTTTCAAGTTGAGGGAGGGAAGATATAGGTTGGATGTCAGGCAGGGATGAGAGGCTCACATGGATCCAGCCGAGCGTAACGAGGCCGTGCTGGTCCTGGATCAGGAAGAGTTCCTCCTCGTTCTCTGTGTTGCAATAATCAGGGCCTCCATACTGCTTGGGAACGATGACGTGGGTTATGGTGAACTCATTCCTCATCTGCAAGGCAGCACAGGGAGGCTGTTACCCTCTAGAAATGCCCCCCCACCAAACAGGAAACGCTGCTGCCGCCCACTGGTATAAAGATAATTTCCTAAGCTTTGCGAATGAAGCATTTCTGTGTTCATCACTCAGGGGCCCAGCAAGGGGAAGAGCAGCTCTAGAAACAAGCCCACGAGTCCTGTCCTGCTTCCAGGGGCTTAATTACTGTTATCACCTTACCAGCTTACCACAGAGGATCCCACAGGTCTCCACACCTCGGGCCGTGTTGGCATCAGCCAGCTGGAGGAATTTATGGCACAGCTCCCTGGGGACAATGACCTGGCGAAGGGCATCCACACCTGCAGCTGCGGGGAGAATTGGGAGCACAATGAGCAGCAACAGCCAGCGCCAATGGAGAGATGTTCCCTCAGTGTGGACCTAAAGGGACCAGACTGAAAGAAAACAGCTTGAAAACGTTAACTGCTATGCAGACTCTAATGTCTGCTCTTCCATGGGCAGTCATGGGGGAATAAAGTCGCAGTGACACTCCATAAAGGACAGTCAATAGAGAAAACAAAAACATGAATGCTCCTAAACTGTCATTTAAAAGTAGGATGTTTCTCTGGTCTAGAATCAGTTGTTTAGAAATGTCTGGGTTGCTACTTTGGATCTGTAATTGTCTAAAGAGGAGAGTTCAGTCAGTCTGGCCCCAATCTCCAAAATGTATTTGGATCTAGGAAGGTCAAAAGCCTCACAGGTTGTAGATTTTAGGTCAGCAGAGAGGGGTTGAGGCTGGATTACTAAGAGGAGACGGTTCTCCCCAGCCCTGCAAACCTTTGCTGGTCATTGAGGAAAGCATCCCCAACAGCCTGGAAGACCAAATCTCCCAGAAGGGATGGAGATCTGACAAGACACTTCTAAGAGCCTCCCAGCCAGCTCAGCTCCTTGGCTGCATTTGGTTCAGCCCCAGAAAGGAAGAAGGATGCCCGGAGCTGTACTAACTGTGTTCTGTGCCCCCCAGCGCACTGGGTTTCAAAGATCTGTCCACAGCAGGAGGGTTGGATGAGACATTCCCCATCGATGGACTCGCAGGGTGATCTGAAGAGACGGGAACCCCTGGGGTTAAATCAGTAGGTGGTTTTTCTATGCCGGGGATGAGGGGTCCATCCAGAGACTCAGGACTTGGCTCTGGCTTTCCAAATTCTTGCACTATCCTCAAACGTTCCTTTTCTAGCTCCTGTTGTCGAATCATCTCCTCGAAGGCAAGAAACTGCTCTTGCTCTGCCTGCTGCTGCTTCATTAAGGCTACACGATTCCTTTCCTCTTCCAATTGCTGCTGCAAAGCCAAGTTGCGGGCATCTTCCTCTTCCTTCTCTTTCTGCAAGAAAGAAATACACCAAAAGACGTCAGCAGACCTGAAAGACATCAGCAAATAACACTCGTTTAGAACTGCAGCTTTCAACCCGCCTGCAGACCCTCAGCAATCACAGACCATCCCCAAAGGGCCTGCAGCAATTAAATGCCCTTGTGTGGGAATACAATTCTTCATTGATTTCTCTCTCTTCTCTCCAAAATGGCACTTTCTTAAAGCAAAACTGACAGCAATCTCCTGTCACTCACCTTCTGCTCAGTGTACTTAGCGTAGTCCTTCATGTACCTCTGCAATAGCTCCTTCTTGAGGTCTTCAGCCCTGGGAAAGGCTACGTCCTTCAGCTTCTGAAGGGAGGAAACACAATCCTTAGAGCAGCAAGCCAAGAAAAGCAGGCCCAGAATGGATGAAAGAATCAATAGGTTCTTGGAGAAAATAAACCCCAAAGGATTTTCAACAGCAGCCACTGAAGACTTGGAACATTGTTACTTACTTTCATCGTCTCCTTCCTTTCAGGTGTGGTGGCAGTTTTGAAATCACGGTGCTTTGGCAGCTTCTCAATGAAGAGCCTATAAATACACAGGAGAGAAACCCCTGTTCCTGAATCCCAGCAGAAGGAAATGGCATTGTGGGAGGTATCTATCATCTGCCTCCAGCTCAGTATCTCTGCTCTGTCGGTTCCCTGGGCCCTGTGCTCCTGCAATCAGGACAGCTGAAGAAACTCTCCACCAAACAGTGCTTTGCAGAGCCCTTAATGGAATACATGCAGAGGGAAGAAGAGTAGAGAGCACAGCCCAAACAAGCTGAGCAGAGCCAAGAGGGAAAGCCACAGCGTGAGCCGAGAGCCTCCCTCGTGCTGTGAAACCACTGCATGCGCACTAAATAAACCCATCTGCTTTAAAACCCAACCCGCTGGGAAAAGGAAGAACTTCTCACAATCCCAGCTCTTGGTTGTGCTCGTGGTTACCATGGAGAGCATGAGGATGCTCTTGCCAGAGACCACAGGATCAGCACAGCCATGGCACAGAGCAGCTGTGAGATCCCTGCTCGGGGCTGGTGGATGCAAAGTAGGTCACTGTGTCGAGGAGACAAAACAAGGCAGCGATCACTGCCAACAGATTGAAGATTAAAATGGAAGGGATTCATTAAGAAGGATTAAGAGCAGATGCTGGCCTGGGGAAGACAGAAGAAGCAGCAGAGGCAGCTGCCTTTTCAGAAGGCACAAAGGGGGAACAGTGAGCAGAAGGGTGCAGGGAGGACTCAGGCAGCCAGAGGAAGACTTTGAGGGAAGACCAGCAGCTGAGGAAGGAGGCAGAGCAGGACTCTGCATTCTCTAATAAGAACGCTTCACACTTCCTACCCACAGCCCAGATGAGGTTTGGCACGGCTTAAACCCTCAGCCCCCATCACCAGAAGCTTTGGATTTGTTCAAACCTCTGACTGCTGCGAGTCCGCTGTGAACGGAGCGGCTGCTTGGCACCGAGCAGCCACATCGTAGGCTATTTTTAAGCACTGCTACAGACCACAAGCCAAAGCAGCGTCTCTCGAGTCCCTTTAACACCCCACACAAACCCTTGGAGCCAATCCAAGCAGCTCAGAGTCACACGGACAAAGCAGGAATCCTCATCTCCCAGGAAATTCATGTCATGTTTCCCTGCTCTGCTCTTCCTTGGCTCTAAAAAGCCCCAGCACCCTCCTGCTTTGAGAACAAATCCGTTCTGAATGGTGCAGAAGCTGCTGCTGAAGGGAAAAACAAGCAGGTGTCTTTCAGCATCATTTCAGCTTCATTTCAGCATGGGAAAGAGAAAGGCTGAAGATGCAGTTGACATCAAGTGGGAGGCTGAGAGCCAGGAATGGAACTGGCTGCTTCAGTGGGAATCTCAGTGCGGATCCACCCCCAGATTCTCCCATATAGATCTATAATCCTCCCCAGACAAATGGCTCTCTCAGGAGCAGGGAAATAAAGGGACCTCCAGCTCCCCAAAGCCACACAGTCAACATAAAGCCAAGGACTCGCTCCTGGGGATGGTGGGCTTGCTCCTAACAAACACACCACGTGCAGAGCTGTAGCCAGGAGCCTCTCAGGGCTGAATAATCAATCAAATCCCATTTCTAGAGATGGGAAAGCTCCACTGGAGGCTCCAATTACAGCACTAAGCTCTTGCTTTCCAGATCACAGCCTCAGGGAAAGACACCTCATATAACGCTCTGCCAAGGCCTCTCGCTTCCACAGGAGCTACAGCATTACTCTTCCATTTAAAGCAACGAGATGATGACATTAACTTTGCATCTTCAGATAATCCAAGCTGGCAGCTCGTACTCATCAGCATGAGAAATCACCCACCAAAAGGGAAAGCTTGTCACCTTTCCTGCAGCCCGAGAGCCAGGCTAATGTAAATGCCACAGGCATCTAAAAGCTGCTGGAAGGCCAGCAGGCAGCATTGCTGTCACGAAAGAGCAAAGGCACGTTTCGTTCACTTGTTTAGTTAAAGAGCTTCTCCTTCAGCCTCAGCTATGAGACCAGCTTGGAAACCTTCCCGATGGTTTTACACTTTGCAGCTCCCTACGCAGCGACAATGACCATAAAAGCTCAGGAAGTGCAGGGCGGGAAGAAAAGCTAAGCAGAGAAAAATGTGGTGGGTTGAAGGAGGCCGGGGAAGGAACCCTGTGCACACAGGCAGGCAAGGAAGGAAAACACCCATAGGAAGGCCAAGCTCATTCTGGATAAGTGGGTAGAGCAGCAGAAAGCAGAGTCAACCCTCTGGTGAGTGAGAAAGGGGGGATTTGGGGCAAAAAGCCTGAGGGAACAGGATAATCAATGCCCTGGGCCATTCCCTGAGCATCTCTGCTTTCAGCCCTTTGAACATGGGGAGGCACAGCAAGGGACACACGTTTGTACCACTCGTACTCTGAGCTGCTCAGGCAGAAGCTCAGCTTTCAGACCCAAGATGGTTTGTTTCCAGCCAGCTCTGGAGGTGACAGCGAGAACATCTCCATGCTTGTCCATACGGACAGCCCCTGTGCTGGAGACCTGGCAGCTGTGATACCAAACAGGGTCTTGGGTGGGTTTATATACAACCTCTGGCTTTTCAGAAGAGCGTTCAGAGCCTGGAGATCTCAAATACTGTCCAAATCAGCAGAATGGAGGCAGGTTGTTCAGACCTGAAATTCTTTTCCCCACGTCCCTCCTCAGAAGGGTCTGGGTGCATACAGACATGCATGGTGTGTGGGGGGAATTATGTTGTTTCTAAGTAGAACTGTTAAGCCTCCAGTGCTCCACAGCTGATTTCTGTGCTGAAAGAGGAACATGGTGACTGCTGTAAAAGGCTGCAGTAACTTAAACAGAAAGAAGGCTTCTCCTCTGAAGGTGATTTATCAGAGAACCACCAACCAGCCCTCATCTCCTTCTGATAGCATGACCTTCGACCATGCCAATGACATCACAATGACCTAACCACCCTGCAGTGATAAAACACCAGGAGGCTCTAAACCAAAGGAGCCGATACCTTCCTCCTGCTGACAGAAGCTGTAATGAGACAGAGCTATATAAGGCCAGCCTGATCTCACAGGGAATACTACTGACGATGCAATGAGCATTGCTTGTACCTTGCACCTTTATCATGTGGTCACCTTCATCAGGTCACCCATATCAGCTCAAAAGGAGCAAAGCTGTGGACAGAACCCAGTTCTTCCAGCTCAACGTCTCGCTGTGTCCATACAAACCCAAAAGAAGCAACTGAAAGCCCACAAGCAAAGTAAGCAGGCAAAGTAAAGCTGCTCTTACGTGATGTACTTGTTGTATAAGATGAAGGCATGCTCAATATTGCCCTCCTCTGAGTAAACAGCCGCCATGCGGAGCATTTCCACGCCAGAGCGATAGTAGCGTCGCAGTGGGACATCCTCATTCACTTCCACAGCGCTCCCGATCTGTGTCAGGCTCCGGACACGCTCCTCGGGTGGGAGGCTGACATCAGCATGGCCGGGCATAACGAGGAGCATCAAAGCAGCTCTGCAGAGGGAGGAAAGCCAAGGGAGTCAGAACAGACATAGGGCAGGTAACGTGGTTGGGTTCCACAAGAGAAATCAGCCCTCCAGCCTGAAAGAGTTTAATACAGAGCTCAGGGGTCCCTGGTTTAATACAAAGCTCAGGGGTCCCTGGTTTAATACAAAGCTCAAGGGTCCCTGGTTTAATACAAAGCTCAGGGGTCCCTGGTTTAATACAAAGCTCAGGGGTCCCTGGTTTAATACAAAGGCTGGGGGTCCTAAGGGGGAAATATGGGTAAATTGAGGCTCCTTTTGGACACGGCCCTTGGATATAAAAGCCTTTATGACCTGAATAGCAGCCATGAACTCCAGCTCATTTCCCTGTATAACCCATTTCAACCCAAGGTCTGAGCGATGTGGCTCCTACCCAACACAGCTCCACCCCCCCCCAGGTCCCGGACCCCTCCAGGCCCAAAGCAGAGCCCCTCCCCCCCTCCCCACCCCGAACGGGACCGGCCTCGTAGGCCCCAACCGGGCCCGACCTGCGCCGGGCGGACAGCGGCAGCTCGCACTCGGCGCTTCCGGGTTGGCGCCGTGACCCCGCCCCTCCGCTCTATTCCAGCACCCAATCACAACGCCTCCTTACATCCGGGGATGTCGAAACCATATCTTACTTCCGCCCGGCTTAGCGGCTGCCATTTTGAGATTGGGCGGAAGTGTGACGTCATCACTAGGCGCCCGAGTCTTAAAGGGGCCGCTCTCAATTCCTGCACACAACCTGCGGGGTTTCTTTCTGCCTCAGAGATGGAGAAACTGACCCAAACTTTCCGTCCATTCAGGATATAAGCAGGGCAGTTCAATCTAAAAAACAGGGGTTTTTTCACTCCCATCACCTTGATTCAGGCCTATTCTATTTCTGTCTCTTCACGTGCATTAAGGAAATGCTCAATAAAAGCCCTGTTGTGGAAGGTTATTAAAGAGATGCTGAACAAAAGCCCTGTTGTGGAAGGTTAAAGAGATGCTCAACAAAAGCCCTGCTATGGAAGGTTAAAGATGCTCCCAATGGCGTTTCTTTAGATTGAATCCAGTTCCATTTATTCCCTCCGTCACTTGAGAAACGGAGCCAGGACTGCGGAACAGCACAGAGCGATTCCAACTGAGCCACTTGTTAAAAGTACCCAGAAAAGCATTAAAAAAGGGGGTTGGGGGGAACCTAAAGGGAAAGGAGAGAGCTGTGCTGATGTGAATGATGCCTCCATCCAGTTCCCAGCATCCAGCTCAGCTGCTGCTGGACGTCACAGCTGACTCAGTTTGGAGCCCCTTGTGGAGACGCAGCCCTGACTGGATGCTCTTGTGCCTTTCAGTTCTTCCATCCTTTTCTTACGCCGCCGCCGGCGCTTCCTGGCCATGCACGTCTCCTGTGGTTGCTGGTGGAGGGGATTTGGAGGTAGGAAGGAGGCTTCGTTGCGTTGTTTCTTATTATAAGGCATTGAAACCGAACAGTTCCTCTGACCCAAACTGCAAGGCCACCTTTTCTCAGCCGTGCCAGGTTTGTGCACCAACTCCTGCTGTTGTTCTGGCACTCTGTGATTCCCCTTTTTCTTCTTCTTGGCACAGACAGAGTTCCTGAAAGAAGATCTGAAAGTCAGGACTGGAGAATTCAACCCTCCCCCCCCACCTCCCTCCAGTCTCTCCTGGGTTCTGCTGAGGACTTTTGGATCCTTTCAACCCTGTGGGTTGAAGAACAGCTCCCACTGACACAAACTAAATCCTCTTGTCCCTGAAGTATCACACTGCAGCCCCACCAGGAACTACAGCCTACACTGTAAGGGATGCTACTCCACATCTGCAGACACAAGTGTGTTATCCAGAGGCAAACAGCTTCATGCTGCTGCAGACACAAGGATACTTCAGCACTACGAAGACACAGGGAGGATCCCCTTCCTCCACAACCCCTACAAACAGCAATGGATGCTCTGCTGTACGTAGCAACGTTGCATCTAAACTTGTAAAAACATGAATTTAAGTTGCTTAAAAAGGAAAAGAAAAAAGAGCATTTTTGGTTCTATCTGCTCAGCTGTACAGCAAGCACAGAGGAAAGAGGCAAAAACCCACCTGGACGTTGTTAACAGGAGGTTTTCTGAACGCTGTGGGTGATGCTCTGCCTTCTGCTTTCTACTGTTCCACACAGCATCCACTCTTTGTTTGATCGGGACTGACCCCAAGTTCTTCACTTCACGTCTCCTTAAACAGAACTCTGGGTCATGGCTGGGCTCACGAACCATTCATCAAGTGATCACAACAGCCCTCTCACACTTCAATCAACCCCCTTTCAAACCTCCCAATTAGGGCAGCTGGTCAGGCCATGTGGATCTGTAACCCCACGTGTCACAGCTGCCCACCTTCTTCCTCATCCCACTTCCACCTCAAGCAGCAGCAGTCAGCCAAGCTTAAAGTCTATCTATTACAGCTCTCGTTCTGTGTGTGCACTCACTTTCCAGATCTTCTCTGTAGATCTTCAATGTAGTTCATTCTCTCAATGGGATGCCCTCGAGCTCTGTTGAACACTGGAGAAAGAAAGGTCTGAGTTCTAACAGTGCTCCAATGGAACAAGCACAAGCCCATTTACAACCAGGAGCCCACGGTAAGTATTTTGTATCTTGACAAGAGGAACATACATGTACGTACACTCTATTGCAGCGTTGGGCTCCATGCCTTCAACATCAATCAGGTACCTGAGCAGAGCAACAAGACAGCTCTAATCACACGAGTAACCCCAAAGCCACTTACAAACAATTCAAACATGAATAGGAATTTGTTCGAGCTTCTGTTTACAAGCCAGATTTGAATATCAGCACTTGGCTGCTGCTTATGTCTGATTTCAACACATCCCTGCAAGCAACATCTTTGCTAAGCTTACAAGCTTTGGATCCTTGCAGGCCTTGGATTACATCCAACACTTGATCCCTTTTGCTGGTGAAAGCAGGCAACACCCCCAGCTAATGCACTCCAACAAACAACTCACCTACAGACCAGGTAGCCAGTTCTGTTTAAGCCATGTGTGCAATGCACTCCGATAAGTTTATCTGCAACAAACAGCAACCGAGTCAGAGCAGTGTTGATTTTCCTAAACCAAGTCAGAGCAAAGCAAGCTTAACATTGGTCCTCCAACCCTAACAAGCGTAAATAAACTGCAAGGATCATGCAACAAAGTCCTGTTTGTGGTTGGTTATCACAGCTGGTTTGGCTCACCGGTTCATTTCATCCCATAATTTCATGATCCCAAAGCTCACTGCAGGGAGGATGTTTCTAAATGCTCTGTGAAATGTGCTCTATCCCACATTGCCCAAGCACTGACAGGTTCCCATTCACACCGCTGCTAATCACCCATCATTACTTACATAGATACTAGAGACAACAATAAGGACCCAACCAACACAAGGACCCAATGCTACCTACCAGCCAGCACAAACTCCTCTACCACAACAGCCTGATCTCATTGCTTGGACATTCACACACCAAGAGGAGGAAAGGAAATTCATGCTGTGCATGAAGGTTAACTGAGAACACCCCCCTTCCTATAGGCAACGCATGGTAACAGAAGGGAAATTCACATTACCGTTGTCTTTGTTGTCTCTCAAAAAGCTTTCCACAACACGTTTGAACTGAAAAATAGTCTGGTTGTTGGGTATTTCGTGTCCCATGGTCAGGATCTTTGAGTACCTGAGCGTAGCTGGCAGCTCCTACAAGAAACAAAAGAGGAGAGGATAGAACAGAGAACTGCTGACAAAAAGATGCAAGAAATCAGCATTCCAACTGAAACCAAAAGAGCAGCAATGGTTTGAGGTAAGAAAATGACACCACTTGAACACACTGCCAGTGTTTCAGAATAACCCAGTGGTGTTTTCTCTCCTTCCTCCCCAAGAAAGGCAAAGCGCTGAGCTTGGAATAACTTTTCCTGTACACCATGAGCCAAAATCCATTGTAATCAACTGCTTCAGAACAGCCCACAAAACCACCTTTAGGGTAACCAAAAACATGTAGTGGTTGTAGAAAGAGAAAGGCTGGAGTCCTCAACATCACGCATGATCAAAGACAAAGACCCCAACCCAAATGGCTCTGAGATGCTTCCCCACATTTCCCTGCCAGGAGATTTAAGTGTTTGATGCCCTTTAAAGTTCCCTTCTCACTAAAGTCTTCCCACTCAGCAGCAATATCAGGGCTTGAAGAGACCCTGTGCTGAGCCTGACACTGACCTCAGGTCCGTAGTAGCGCGTTGTGTACGTCAGGTCAATGATGAGGCCCAATTCTTCTTTCTGCTCTTTGATTTTCTCAATGAGGTCGCAAGGTGAAAACCTCTCATCCGGGTGAAGGTTCTGATTAAAGCTCTGAGGGAAAACAACATTAAACACAGCTGCACTGTGACTGGTGAGCTGCCACTGCTCCCAGCAACCATAGAATGGCCTGGATTGCAAAGGACCACAAACATCACGCAGTTCAACCCCCTGCTGTGTGCAGGGTCCCAACCAGCAGCCCAGGCTGCCCAGAGCCACATTCAGCCTGGCCTTGAATCCTGCAGGGATGGGGCATCCACAGCCTCCTTGTTCCATTTAATGCCTGCAGGGATGGGGCACCCACAGCCTCCTTGTTCCATTTAATGCCTGCAGGGATGGGGCATCCACAGCCTCCTTGTTCCATTTAATGCCTGCAGGGATGGGGCATCCACAGCCTCCTTGTTCCATTTAATGCCTGCAGGGATGGGGCATCCACAGCCTCCTTGTTCCATTTAATGCCTGCAGGGATGGGGCATCCACAGCCTCCTTGTTCCATTTAATGCCTGCAGGGATGGGGCATCCACAGCCTCCTTGTTCCATTTAATGCCTGCAGGGATGGGGCATCCACAGCCTCCTTGTTCCATTTAATGCCTGCAGGGATGGGGCACCCACAGCCTCCTTGGGCAACCTGTTCAGTGTGTCACCACCCTCTGGGTGGAAAAACTTCCCCCTCAGATTCAACCTAAACCTGCCCCGTCTCATTTTAAAGCCGTTTCTCCTCGTCCCATCACTGTTTCCCCTGGAGGGGCCTCAACCCCCAGCCCAGCACCGGCCCGTTGGTGCTTTACATTGGGACCAACCGGACACGGGCAGCCCGCAATGAGCAGCAGCCGGGTGGGATCCCGGGGCGGCCCTCGCTCCCCGCTCACCTTCCTCAGGGGCACTTTGAAGGCGATGAAGCGGGTGCCCGGCAGCCTGCGGCCTAACGGGACGTAATCGGTCCACCTGCAAACGGAAGCGGAAGGAGGTTACAGCCGGAGCCACCAAACCTCTCTCAGATTAGAAACCGTGCGGCACTCACCGCTCCGGGACGCGAGAACGGCCACGGCCCGGCATGGTGACGGCGGCGGGGACGCAACCGGTACTTCCGCTTCCGTTACTTCCGCTTCCGTTAATTGCGCTTCCGTTACTTCCGCTTCCGCGAGGCCGCCGTCTGCGTGACGGCATCACGACGGAGCCGGGCCGGCTGCGGTCACAGCGCCCCCTGGCGGAGCGACCCCCCTCGGAGGACCCCAGCAGCCCCTGTGCTGCTGCTCCAGGCCGATGTGTGAAGGGAGGCAACAAACAGGAGGATGTTTGGGGGCTGCCATGCAATGCCAGCATCAAACAGAGCGTCATCAGCCACCTTCATCTGCATTGACTGCAATGGGAGCTGAGTTGGAGGCACCCACAGGGATGGGGCAGCCAGGGCCGCTCTGTGCAGCAGTGCTGGGGCCTCAGCTGCCCCTCTGTGAAGAACCTCCCCTCCTTTCCATTGAACCCATCCCCCTTTCACACAGAATCACAGAATGACCCGGGTTGGAAGGAACCTCAAGGATCATGTAGTTCCAACCCCCTGCCTGGCAGGGCCACCAAACATACACCTTTACTAGATCAGGTTGCCCAGGAGACCCCATAGATCCCCATAGAGACCCCATAGACCCCATAGAGACCCCATAGACCGCACTCATCCCCATCGAGACCCCATAGATCCCCATAGAGGCCCCATAGACCCCATAGATCCCCCACAGATCATGTTGCCCATGGCCCTGTCCAACCTGGCCTTGAACACCTCCAAGGACGGGGCATCCACAACCTCCCTGTGCAGCCTGTTCCAGGGCCTAACCACTCTCCTAGTGAAGAACTTCCCCCTAACATCCAACCTAAATCTTCCCTCTTTTAACTTAAAACCATTTCCCCGTGTCCTGGCTATTGTCAGCCCTTTCCAAGAGTTTAAGGGAAGAGTAAGTTCCCTTCAGGTATTGAAAGGCTGCAGTGAGGTCACCCCGCAACCTTCTCTTCTCCAGGCTGAACAAACCCAACTCCCTCAGCCTGTCCTCATAGGGGAGGTGCTCCAGCCCCCTGATCATCTTCCTGTCCCTCCTCTGGACCCTTTCCAAAATCTCCATGTCTTTTTTGTACTGAGGGCTCCACACCTGGACACAGTATGAGAGATGGGGCCTCACAAGAGCCGAGTAGAGAGGGACAATCACCTCCCTATCCCTGCTGACCACCCCTCTCCTGATGGAGCCCAGGTTCCCATTTGCTTTCCGAGCTGCCAGAGCGCACTGCTGGCTCTGGCTGAGTCTCTCATCCATCAGGACCCCCAGGTCCTTCTCAGCCGAGCTGCTCTCAAGGACCACTCCTCCCAGCCTGTACAGGTGCCTGGGGTTCTTCTGGCCCAAGTGCAAAACCTTGCACTTTGCCGTGTTGAACCTCATTAGGTTCACCCGAGCCCAGCTTTCCAGCCTGTCAAGGTCCCTCTGAATGGCATCCGTTCCCTCCACCGTATCGACAGCACCACTCAGCTTGGTGTCATCAGCAAACTTGCTGAGGGTGCACTCCATTCCCTCATCGATGTCATTAATAAAGATGTTAAAGAGCACCGGTCCCCTTTGTCCCATCATCTCCCCCCATGAAGAGCTCCTTTCCCTCCAGAGCAGAAGCCATTTCCTATGGGCATTTCACACCCTGCACAGATACAGCCAGGCCTCCTCCTCTCTCAACAGGCGACTCTTGGAGGACTCACCCAAAAGTGACACAAACAGCACAGTAATGATGTTTTAATTGATTTATTTGATAATTTGATGTTTGATAATTGCAATAGAAACCCTGACAGTCACAGCTGATGGCAGAAGCTGTTGTCCCAGGAGGGTGATGTTACAGACTGCAGGGAGGAAAGGCCGCTAAAATCCCCTGTAGGATCGAGGTGGGGGTGGTGGTGGGGGTGGCGGCCGGCGGGGTCTTTCTGGTGAGTAGATGGGGCTGGGGGAACGCGGGGGGGGCGGCATCCGGGCGGGACGTCTGTCTGCATATGGTGATCCACCACGGGCAGCAATGCGGGCTTTCGCCATTTCCGTGAGTTGCCTGTAGAGATGGGAGATGCTGAGGGCACGGCTAAATGCCCCGCTCTCCTTCCGCCTGGAGCAGAAGTGGAATAAAGAGCGTGCTGGGAAGGGGGAGCTACTCACTGGTGTCTCTGCCTCCGCCATCGGATATAAATGAAACAGCCGATTATGGCCAGGATCACGGGAACAAATACAGCTATAGCGCCCTTCAAGCAATACATGGGGGCATCTCTCAAAAGGATCCCATTGTTGGCTTCTTTATCAGCTGTAAATGAAGGAACAACTCTGGTCAGTTCTGCACCTCATGCCCAGCAGGCAATCTCAGCAGAGCTCTGCAACAACAGAAGCTCCGACCGTCAGCCATAGAGCTCTGCACGGCCTTCACCTGCAGCGCCAGCTGCTCTCATGTCCTCCGTGTCATCAGGGAAGCTGTAGATGGGCTGCGTGCGGCTGTTGCCCTGCTGAATCACGGGCTTGTCTACAGAATCTCCATTGATCTCTTTAGAAAGAAGGCAGCAGAGTGGGACTGTCAATATCTGCCCTTGTCAGGAGGAGGACATCCTCAGGAGGCATTACGTCTCCAAAGGCATCAGTATTTTGTGTATGTATATGTAGATCAGTTTCCCAGTTCAGGTAACTGACAGAAATAGACCCACCAGGCACTTCATTTTGTCTGGTCATCGTCCTCATCCTTGGTGAAATCCTTCTCAGTTTCCCCATCCGTCTGACAGGGCCTGCACAGAACGAAGCAGGGCACGTTTCAGACACACCAGCCATTGAACTGAGCGCTCTCTGGGGAAGTCCATCCAGACAGACTACTCACCACTGGGATACCAGCGGGGCTCCAGCACGTCATCCAGCTTCGGCTTTGGCACAGACCTCTCTGGAGGCACTTCTACAAGAACCATGAGAGCTTTCCATCATACACTGCAATCCATATCACTGCGGAACGGCACAACTGGTGCCAGGGGATGGTGCAGGGACGGGGCACATGCAGCTCTGTGCTCTCACTTACCCATACCATCCACTCTCGGTTTTGCTACAAGAGGTGGCTGAGATTCTGCATCCCATTCCCCTCCACTCACACCTGTAACCAAACAGAACAGAGCAGCTCGTGTCAAACATGGAAAGGGAATAGAGGAAAAGAAGAGGGGGAGCCCCCCAAGGCTGTGCGCTTGCAATCACCTCTGGGTTCCACCTCAGGAACAGAAGAACCATCCGACCAGGGAACAGCGTTAAATGAACCCGGGTAATTATCTACAATAAGAAACAGACGAGAGAAATTTCCATTAAACGTGTGCAATGCCGTCTTGTTCCACATGGAGCAGCATTACCCACTCGGGCCCTTCATACTGCAGGTCTTTGATGGGCACAAAGGAAGGAGATGCTACAGCGCACAAGGAAAAACCTGCCTGGTTCTTCCCCTGCCCAGCACGTCCCCCATGCAATGGCCACGGGGACACAGTCTGATTTCTTGCCCCCCATTCTGCTCAGCTTTGCTCACCCACCTGGTCCTGGTTCTTGCCATTGAGCAGCAATGACTTTCCAAAACATTGTGGCCAAAAGGAGGATGATGATGAGACAGGCAGAGGCCATGGCTCTCCACACTAATCTCAAGCTGTCACCACCACGATCACAGCCAAAGCAAATGCCGGTGATGGGGCAGGAACCGAGCAGTGCATGTGACACCAGGGGTAACGTCACAGAGGGACATTGTGAGCTCAGAGGAGAGGGGCTGGCCTCAGCGGTGACGGAACCCCCGCTGCCACTTTCGATCTGCCACGGCAGGTAAGGCAGCAGCTCCTCCTGCTCCTCCACTGCGACCCTCCTAGTGATCCCAGTGCCCCAGATCTCACCCCAGTCTCTATTTGGGCATTTCCCCACAGAGAGAATTCCTCAGTTGATGGTGACGGAGATTCCGACACTTGACGCTGGTTTAATTGGATCCTTTTTGACTGCACCGGACACTGCTGTGATGAATTCCAACAACAGCAGAGCAGTGGAGGTGCCACTGCACCTTGTCTCTGTCCCCACTGTCACCTTTGTGGGACCTCAGGCCTCTGCCCAGCCATGGGTAAGAGGTTTCCAGAGACAGGGAGCGCAGCTTCCTCCTGGGGCGCTGCCCCCAAATGTAGTCCAGCTGCCACCTGGGGGGCAGCCCCCAAATGTGGTCCAGCTGCCACATGGGGGGATCCCCCCAAATGTGGTCCAGCTGCCACATGGGGGGATGCCCCTAAATGTGGTCCAGCTCCTACCTGGGGGGCAGCCCCAGACTGTCACCCAGCTGCCACCAGCGGGGATGGCCACTAACGTGGTCCAGCTGCCACGTGGGGGGCAGCCCCTAAATGTGGCCCAGCTGCCACGTGGGGGGCAGCCCCCAAATGTGGCCCAGCTGCCACGTGGGGGGGAGCCCCCAAACGTCCAGCTGCCACCTGGGGTTGTCCCCATGGTTGTGGGTCAGCTCCCAGCTGATGGGCAGGAGTTACCCCTCCTGCTGCTCCTCCCTGGGGGGATGAAGCCGGGCATGCCTCCCCCAAATGCCCCTGCCCAACACCGGCAACATCCCCAGCGGGCAGGGACACTGCAGCCCCAGCAGCCGATGGGGCTGCGGCCTGGGGCCAGGCTGCATGGGAAGCGCCCGCGGTCTGCAGGCAGCTGCCCAATGCAGACCCCCAGCCGCCCTCTGAAGAAGGTCCGCAGAGAACCACCACGGCAGCATCAGGTGATCACCGTGCGCTGCTCCCTGCGCACCCGCCGGGCACAGGAAGGTCAGCCCCTCGGAGATGCTGTGGTGCGCAAAGAGGACCAGGGGAACTCAGCACCCACCAACGTGAGCCCCAAACCCACCACGGCTCCACTCACCTGCAGCACCGCAGCACCGGGATCTGGTGGTGAGTTTGGGGGCTGCAGGGTGGGTTGCAGGCTGTCCGCACCGGGTGGCTGTGGGAAAGCTGGCATTGCCACAATGGGGATGTTCTTGCTTTTCCAGCAGCGACACCAAGCTCAGACATCCCGGAGGACATCAAGGATCTCCTGACATCCATGGACAGCTGTGAGTCTGGGGGCTGTAGAGCTCAAAGGGGGGTGTTGGCACTGAGTGGCTGTGGGAAGGCTGGCATTGACCCACTGGGGATGTTCTTGCTTTTCCAGCAGCAGTATCCAACACTGAGATCCCGGATGACATCTCCGACATGGATGATCTGCTCGCCTGGCTCAACAGAGGTGAGTCTGGAGGCTTCAGAGCTGCTGGGGGGGGGTGTCTGCACCGAGTGGCTGTGGGAAGGCTGTGATCATCATCTGGGGATGTTCTTGGCTTTTCAGAAGTGGCGAGTCTTCAGGAGGTCCCCCAGCAGAACCAGGACCCCGTTAACATCCAAACGGAAGGGACCAAAGATGCTGCTGGCGCGGATGTGATGGCATTCCTTGACAAGCTGCTGTCTGAGCTGGACAGCCAGAGTACGGCAGCTGTCCCCAGCCCAACTGAGCTGCCTGCGCCGACAGCCCTGTGCAATGGCAGCATCCAGGCCACAAAGAGGAAGCTGCCTCAGGGCCAGGATGCTCCAGACCCAAAGCGCCGCGTTTGGAGAAGCTGGAAACAGCCCATGTGCTACCGCAGGAGACACGGCCAGAGACAGCAGTTAAGATCCCTGTAGCCCTGGGCTCCTCGCCAGCTCCTGCAGCAGCAGCGCTCCAGGGGCTCCAACATCAGCCCCAGCCCTACACCTCCAAACCTGGGCTGTCCACCAACAACACCTCGGACTCTATTATGTTATTTTATGATATTTTATTTTGGTTTATATTACGTTAAATTTTGTTTTAAACTATGTTATTTTACGTTTAATTCTGTTATGTTAAACTATGTTACTTTCTGTTCAATTACATTTAATTAAATTAATTAAATTAAATTAAATGCTTCGTATTCACTTTGTTACACCTGCACTCCTTCCTGCAGCACCAAAGCCCCCCCAGTCCCCAACACCCACCAGGTGATGCTGGTTGTGGTTGCATTGAGCCAAGAGCTGCAGCTCCTCACTGATGTCCTGCATCAATTCTGCTGTTTCCAACGCCCCCATCGCCTTGTTTTGTGCCTGGGGAAGGAGATGGTCACACACTGAGTGCTGACCTGGGGCACTGGGAGGTTAAAGATGGACACAGACAGCGCTGGGGGGCACTGATTTTGCACATGGAGGTTGATGCTGATACTGGGAGGCAATGGGAGCAGCAGGGGGCACTGGGGAGCTTTGGGCAGCACTTGTTCTGGGGGGGTTCAGGCAGTACCAGGTTTTAACCTCATTAATGCCCCCCAACATCTGCCCCAAGCAAATGCCGGTGATGGGGAAGGAACCGAGCAGTGCATGTGACACCAGGGGTAACGTCACAGAGGGACATTGTGAGCTCAGAGGAGAGGGGCTGGCCTCAGCGGTGACGGAACCCCCGCTGCCACTTTCGATCTGCCACGGCAGGTAAGGCAGCAGCTCCTCCTGCTCCTCCACTGCGACCCTCCAAGTGATCCCAGTGCCCCAGATCTCACCCCAGTCTCTATTTGGGCATTTCCCCACAGAGAGAATTCCTCAGTTGATGGTGACGGAGATTCCGACACTTGACGCTGGTTTAATTGGATCCTTTTTGACTCCACTGGACATTGCTGTGATGCAGTCCAACATGCCACTGCAACCTGTCTCTGTCCCCACTGTCACCATTGTGGGACCTCAGGCCTCTGCCCAGCCATGGGTAAGAGGTGTCCAGAGACAGGGAGCGCAGCTTCCAGCTGGGGCAATGCCCCCAAATGTGGTCCAGCTGCCACCTGGGGGGATGCCCCCAAATGTGGTCCAGCTGCTACCTGGGGGGATGCCCCCAAATGTGATCCAGCTGGTACCTGGGGGGCAGCCCCAAAGTGTGGTCCAGCTCCTACCTGGGGGGCAGCCCCAGACTGTCATCCAGCTGCCACCAGCGGGGATGGCCACTAACGTGGTCCAGCTGCCACCTGGGGGGCTGCTCTTAAATGTGGCCCAGCTGCCATGTGGGGGGCAGCCCCCAAATGTGGCCCAGCTGCCACGTGGGGGGCAGCCCCCAAACGTCCAGCTGCCACCTGGGGTCGTCCCCATGGTTGTGGGTCAGCTCCCAGCTGATGGGCAGGAGTTACCCCTCCTGCTGCTCCTCCCTGGGGGGATGAAGCCGGGCATGCCTCCCCCAAATGCCCCTGCCCAACACCGGCAACATCCCCAGCGGGCAGGGACACTGCAGCCCCAGCAGCCGATGGGGCTGCGGCCTGGGGCCAGGCTGCATGGGAAGCGCCCGCGGTCTGCAGGCAGCTGCCCAATGCAGACCCCCAGCCGCCCTCTGAAGAAGGTCCGCAGAGAACCACCACGGCAGCATCAGGTCATCACCGTGCGCTGCTCCCTGCGCACCCGCCGGGCACAGGAAGGTCAGCCCCTCGGAGATGCTGTGGTGCAAACAAAGGACCAGGGGAACTCAGCACCCACCAACGTGAGCCCCAAACCCACCACGGCTCCACTCACCTGCAGCACCGCAGCACCGGGATCTGGTGGTGAGTTTGGGGGCTGCAGGGTGGGTTGCAGGCTGTCCGCACCGGGTGGCTGTGGGAAAGCTGGCATTGCCACAATGGGGATGTTCTTGCTTTTCCAGCAGCGACTCCAAGCTCAGACATCCCGGAGGACATCAAGGATCTCCTGACATCCATGGACAGCTGTGAGTCTGGGGGCTGTAGAGCTCAAAGGGGGGTGTTGGCACTGAGTGGCTGTGGGAAGGCTGGTGTTGACCCACTGGGGATGTTCTTGCTCTTCCAGCAGCAGCATCCAACTCTGAGATCCCGGATGACATCTCCGACATGGATGATCTGCTCGCGTGGCTCAACAGTGGTGAGTTTGGAGGCTTCAGAGCTGCTGGGGGGGGGTGTCTGCACCGAGTGGCTGTGGGAAGGCTGTGATCATCATCTGGGGATGTTCTTGGCTTTTCAGAAGTGGCGAGTCTTCAGGAGGTCCCCCAGCAGAACCAGGACCCCGTTAACATCCAGACGGAAGGGACCAAAGATGCTGCTGGCGCGGATGTGATTGCATTTCTTGACAAGCTGCTGTCTGAGCTGGACAGCCAGAGTACGGCAGCTGTCCCCAGCCCAACTGAGCTGCCTGCGCCGACCGCCCTGTGCAATGGCAGCATCCAGGCCACAAAGAGGAAGCTGCCTCAGGGCCAGGATGCTCCAGACCCAAAGCGCCGCGTTTGGAGAAGCTGGAAACAGCCCATGTGCTACCGCAGGAGACACGGCCAGAGACAGCAGTTAAGATCCCTGTAGCCCTGGGCTCCTCGCCGGCTCCTGCAGCAGCAGCGCTCCAGGGGCTCCAACATCAGCCCCAGCCCTACACCTCCAAACCTGGGCTGTCCACCAACAACACCTCGGACTCTATTATGTTATTTTATGATATTTTATTTTGGTTTATATTACGTTAAATTTTGTTTTAAACTATGTTATTTTACGTTTAATTCTGTTATGTTAAACTATGTTACTTTCTGTTAAATTACATTTAATTAAATTAATTAAATTAAATTAAATGCTTCGTATTCACTTTGTTACACCTGCACTCCTTCCTGCAGCACCAAAGCCCCCCCAGACCCCAACACCCACCAGGTGATGCTGGTAGTGGTTGCATTGAGCCAAGAGCTGCAGCTCCTCACTGATGTCCTGCATCAATTCTGCTGTTTCCAACGCCCCCATCGCCTTGTTTTGTGCCTGGGGAAGGAGATGGTCACACACTGAGTGCTGACCTGGGGCACTGGGAGGTTAAAGATGGACACAGACAGCGCTGGGGGGCACTGATTTTGCACATGGAGGTTGATGCTGATACTGGGAGGCAATGGGAGCAGCAGGGGGCACTGGGGAGCTTTGGGCAGCACTTGTTGGTGTGGGGGGGGTTCAGGCAGTACCAGGTTTTAACCTCATTAATGCCCCCCAACATCTGCCCCAAGCAAATGCCGGTGATGGGGCAGGAACCGAGCAGTGCATGTGACACCAGGGGTAACGTCACAGAGGGACATTGTGAGCTCAGAGGAGAGGGGCTGGCCTCAGCGGTGACGGAACCCCCGCTGCCACTTTCGATCTGCCACGGCAGGTAAGGCAGCAGCTCCTCCTGCTCCTCCACTGCGACCCTCCTAGTGATCCCAGTGCCCCAGATCTCACCCCAGTCTCTATTTGGGCATTTCCCCACAGAGAGAATTCCTCAGTTGATGGTGACGGAGATTCCGACACTTGACGCTGGTTTAATTGGATCCTTTTTGACTGCACCGGACACTGCTGTGATGAATTCCAACAACAGCAGAGCAGTGGAGGTGCCACTGCACCTTGTCTCTGTCCCCACTGTCACCTTTGTGGGACCTCAGGCCTCTGCCCAGCCATGGGTAAGAGGATTCCAGAGACAGGGAGTGCAGCTTCCTCCTGGGGCGCTGCCCCCAAATGTGGTCCAGCTGGTACCTGGGGGGATGCCCCCAAATGTGGTCCACCTGGTACCTGGGGGGCAGCCCCAAAGTGTGGTCCAGCTCCTACCTGGGGGGCAGCCCCAGACTGTCATCCAGCTGCCACCTGCGGGGATGGCCACTAACGTGGTCCAGCTTCCACCTGGGGGGCTGCTCTTAAATGTGGCCCAGCTGCCACGTGGGGGGCAGCCCCCAAATGTGGCCCAGCTGCCATGTGGGGGGCAGCCCCCAAACGTCCAGCTGCCACGTGGGGCCGTCCCCATGGTTGTGGGTCAGCTCCCAGCTGATGGGCAGGAGTTACCCCTCCTGCTGCTCCTCCCTGGGGGGATGAAGCCGGGCATGCCTCCCCTAAATGCCCCTGCCCAACACTGGCAACATCCCCAGCGGGCAGGGACACTGCAGCCCCAGCAGCCGATGGGGCTGCGGCCTGGGGCCAGGCTGCATGGGAAGCGCCCGCGGTCTGCAGGCAGCTGCCCAGTGCAGACCCCCAGCTGCCCTCTGAAGAAGGTCCGCAGAGAACCACCACGGCAGCATCAGGTGATCACCGTGCGCTGCTCCCTGCGCACCCGCCGGGCACAGGAAGGTCAGCCCCTCGGAGATGCTGTGGTGCACAAAGAGGACCAGGGGAACTCAGCACCCACCACCGTGAGCCCCAAACCCACCACGGCTCCACTCACCTGCAGCACCGCAGCACCGGGATCTGGGGGTGAGTTTGGGGGCTGCAGGGTGGGTTGCAGGCTGTCCGCACCGGGTGGCTGTGGGAAAGCTGGCATTGCCACAATGGGGATGTTCTTGCTTTTCCAGCAGCGACACCAAGCTCCGACATCCCGGAGGACATCAAGGATCTCCTGACATCCATGGACAGCTGTGAGTCTGGGGGCTGTAGAGCTTGAAGGGGGGTGTTGGCACTGAGTGGCTGTGGGAAGGCTGGCATTGACCCACTGGGGATGTTCTTGCTTTTCCAGCAGCAGCATCCAACACTGAGATCCCGGATGACATCTCCGACATGGATGATCTGCTCGCCTGGCTCAACAGTGGTGAGTTTGGAGGCTTCAGAGCTGCTGGGGGGGGGTGTCTGCACCGAGTGGCTGTGGGAAGGCTGTGATCATCATCTGGGGATGTTCTTGGCTTTTCAGAAGTGGCGAGTCTTCAGGAGGTCCCCCAGCAGAACCAGGACCCCGTTAACATCCAAACGGAAGGGACCAAAGATGCTGCTGGCGCGGATGTGATTGGGTTTCTTGACAAGCTGCTGTCTGAGCTGGACAGCCAGAGTACGGCAGCTGTCCCCAGCCCAACTGAGCTGCACGAGCCGACAGCCCTGTGCAATGGCAGCATCCAGGCCACAAAGAGGAAGCTGCCTCAGGGCCAGGATGCTCCAGACCCAAAGCGCCGCGTCTGGAGAAGCTGGAAACAGCCCATGTGCTACCGCAGGAGACACGGCCAGAGACAGCAGTTAAGATCCCTGTAGCCCTGGGCTCCTCGCCGGCTCCTGCAGCAGCAGCGCTCCAGGGGCTCCAACATCAGCCCCAGCCCTACACCTCCAAACCTGGGCTGTCCACCAACAACACCTCGGACTCTATTATGTTATTTTATGATATTTTATTTTGGTTTATATTACGTTAAATTTTGTTTTAAACTATGTTATTTTACGTTTAATTCTGTTATGTTAAATTATGTTACTTTCTGTTCAATTACATTTAATTAAATTAATTAAATTAAATTAAATGCTTCGTATTCACTTTGTTACACCTGCACTCCTTCCTGCAGCACCAAAGCCCCCCCAGACCCCAACACCCACCAGGTGATGCTGGTAGTGGTTGCATTGAGCCAAGAGCTGCAGCTCCTCACTGATGTCCTGCATCAATTCTGCAGTTTCCAACGCCCCCATCGCCTTGTTTTGTGCCTGGGGAAGGAGATGGTCACACACTGAGTGCTGACCTGGGGCACTGGGAGGTTAAAGATGGACACAGACAGCGCTGGGGGGCACTGATTTTGCACATGGAGGTTGATGCTGATACTGGGAGGCAATGGGAGCAGCAGGGGGCACTGGGGAGCTTTGGGCAGCACTTGTTCTGGGGGGGTTCAGGCAGTACCAGGTTTTAACCTCATTAATGCCCCCCAACATCTGCCCCAAGGCAGCGAACAGCCCATTCTTTCCATGGGGGGAGGCTTCCCCCTTGGGGCTGATGCCCCTCAGTGCTGCTCAGCTCCCCCCTGGGTGTGACACACCCCCACCCCGATGGGGTACCCTCATTTGTACCCACAAACTCACCGTGGGTGCTTTGAAGGGGTGGGGGGTGGTGGCATCACTCGAGGGGAAACTGAGGCATGTTGCGGGCTGAGAGCTTCAGGGCAGGAGTTTTGGCTGAGCATCACAGCGGGACGGGGATGGTTTTCACTCTGAGTCAAAGCTGAGCGTTCCCTTCCTGGAACCAAAGGGTTAATGTCACCCTCCAAGTCTCCTCATCCATGTCCCCTCCCTCCACTTCTCCTTCTCCTTTCTCCCCCTCTGGCTTTTGGGGGATCTCAGCCCCCCATTTCCTCCCATCCTTCTGCCCCCCCCCTTTTCTTGCCCCTAAATGGGGAGAGGACCAAAGGGTCCCCCATTAACCCCCCCCCCCCTTCCAAGCTTCTGCTTTATTTGCCTTTTGGGCCCCAAATGAGTCACTGGGGGATTTTTGGGGGGGGCAGATAAGGGGGTTCTCTGATGGGATGTCGAGGGGTTGGGCACCCATAGGTGCTGCAGCAGCCCCCCTACCGTCCTGCTGCTGTCCCCTATTTACAGCTGGTTCCAGATGTGGGGGCTCCCAACCAACCTGGGGCAGGGTCCCCATCAGCAGAGCCGTGCTGGGTACCCGGGATGTTCTATAGATGAATTGAAGAGTGAGCAAAGCCTCAAAATGGTGGTAAGGTAACACTTTGCTATAGAAAGGGAAAGGGGAACTTCACAGAAACCAAGACAAAGGGTAACTGTACATTTAAAAGTGCAGGGAAAGGGGGAATTGCAGACACTTAGTCAAAATAAAGCCAGAGAAGAGGGCAATAAAGATAAGAAGAAACTGTCCGGAGACCTCTGACAAGAAGGATTAGATCCCCCCCCGGGCAAGATGATGCCGACATGGGAGAACAATAACAACAGATAACACCAAGAAGAAAACAGAAGAAGAATTTCACCCCAAAACATCGGCAAGGGTCGCGGGGAATGAGGTCAGGGGGAATGAGGGAATGGGGTCGTGGGGAACGGGGCCATAGGGAATGTAATGAATATGTAATCAAACTGAGGAGGAGACTATTGATTATGTATTAGCTTAACCTATATCTGTAACACACTTTTCTCTTTACGGTGTGCAAGTTTGGAGGAGCTATCCCCCTTGCACCCGGCGCTGCGCAACGCTGGAATAAACATACCTGCTTTATAACCCATCTCTGGATTATAGAGTTTGATTCCGCAAGTCAATTTGGCACCCCAGATGGGACCCTCTCTGTTCGGCTGCAGGACCAGCTGAGAAGGGGGACGCCTTTGGCGCGCCCCGAGATTTCTCGGAAGGACTCCCCTCCCTCATCTGATCACTGCAGGAGCAGACAAGAACCATCTATCGGCGGACCAGGTATGTGAAATGGGGGACCCGTAAGTCGTGAGGAGACGTCCTACGCAGGGCACAGTGGAGTCGGCGTGCTCCCCCCCAGGGATGTGAGCTCACGGGTTAGGTTAGGTTGCCGGCTGGGTTAGGACTCCCTAGGGAGTGCCTACAAAGGGGCCAGTAAGTCGTACGCATGGTAAAAGGGCTGTTGCTCACATTCAGGTGATTGCTAATTGGGCAGAGCTTGTCTGCTCTCTAGTACAGGGTGATTTGGGTAATCCTGGGATAATTGGTATCGTACAGCACTGTCTATATAGGTGACCTAAGTCAACAACTAGCACCGGTGTTCTTAACATCTTTGGTTAAGCTTAACAAATGATATATTGTAATTGTGTTTGAATTGTTGTGTGAGTGTGGTGTGAGTGAGACGCAGCACAGCTGCGGGGCGAGTGTGGAGTCCCGACCCGCGGTTCCGTCCTCCCGCGAGGGAAACGGCCGGGGACGGACGAAGCGAAAGTTGTCTAGCGAAAGTTGTCTCCAATACTTGTTTGTCTTTGTTTTAATACATGTTTATTTTGTATTATTAATTACTGGTTGTTGTAAAGTATGTGGTCATAAGTCATAACAATGCTGTTGTGTCAGAAGTGGTTTTACTTATAAAAGAATACGGTGGTTTATATTAAGTTACGATGGGAAAATCACAGAGCAAAGAGGTCCCTGCACGCTCACCCCTGACGTGTATACTGGCACATTGGCGAGATATCGCTGGGGAACCAGGAGGAACCCTGAGCCGAAAAAGAAAAAATCCTGATTAAATATTGTAATCAGTGGTGGTTGATGTATAAGCTAGAGGACAGGGACAATGAACATATAGAGGGATGTCTGTGTGGAATGAGTATCAAGCCATTTATGTGATACTGTGTTCTGCCTGCGAAGAGGTGTAAGGGAGGTGGGTCAGTCAGTGCTGGCTCTGTGGCGAGAGGTTTATAACTGAACGATATGGATTGCTAAGGGAAAGTTATAAGGTAGTAAGGGTGTTTATGGAAACTGAAGAACTGTGTTGCTTGATTTGTGGGTTTTGAAGGGAATGGGACAAACTGTTTTGCTGGTATAAGAAAGTGTAGTTGTTAATGGCATACGGAAGTATAGTTGAGGGTATGTGGAAGTGTAACTGAGGGTACAAATAGTGGAATAGTGTACAGAGGAAAAGGGTTAAAGAGAAAGTGAGTTTATCTGTGCTGGCATGAGAACAACCCCCCCGCACCGTTCCCCTGCAATCAGAACTCTCAGAGTGGGAGAGGGAGCCAGGGTCAGAGACTGCTGCTGTAAACTGCAAAGGGGAAGGTGGAGAGGACAGGGCACTGGAAGTGAGAATAGCCTTCATGTGCAAAGATGTGGGAAATCTGAAATCTGGGCAGCACTGGATGGCTCTGGAGAGGAGGTGAAATATAATGATTAGAGTTTGGAAAGTGAGAAAGTTTGGGAAGGACAAAAGTTGAGGAAGGCAAAGATAAAAACAGGGATGTCAGGTCTGAAGAGAGGCGTACAATAAGAAGAAAACAAACAAACAACAACAACAACAACAAATAACAAAACAAACACCTGATTGAGAATCAGAGATGTTCAGGGAATTGAGAATAATAACAGCTGTTTCTGTTGTGGTGCTAGAGTAGGGCCATAGGACCCAGGGATCCCCCACAAGGAAAGGGGGGGAGGGAGGCTTGAGGAGCCCAGGGAGGGCTCTGCCCCGCTGGAATGAAAGCAGTGTGCAAATGCAGTGGGACACTGGTAGAGAAATCCGACCAAGCTGAGTGAGAAGGAATTGTCTCTGATTGCAGAACTGAACAATGAGAACTTGGGAAGTTAACCCTAGCAGATACACCGATGAAACTGCAGCTAAGGAAGCAGGATAAAGTAGTTCATTTTCTGATGGATATGGGAGCTTCTTACTACCCATAGATGGTTTTGTAACATTAGTAGGTGCTACTGCCCAACAAGAAAAGGCTTACTTTTGGAATTAATTAAATATAAGCTAAGAAAACAAGTAGGAATACAGAAATTCTTGTACCTGTCAGGTTACCCTGGCAAGAAATTTAATAAAACTGGAGCTAAGGGTCAAACAATATTGGCTGATTAAGAATTGTAAGTCTGACTATTAACACAAACTGGGAAAAACAATGTTATACCCCCAGGAGCCACAGCAATCTCAATTAAGACACACTTAGGGGTGTGGGCATCAGGGCCAAAAATTAAGCCCTAAATACAAGTTAAAAACAAGAGCTCACCCACTCAGGGTAAAGTGGTGCCCTTTGAGGATATGTGACTGTAGAAGGACAAAAGAAATAATAGATAATTTTTTTTTGAGTTTGAATTACTAATTGAATGGGAATCCAAGTACAAAACTCCAATTTTGCCAATTTGCTAAATTTTCAGATAGCAAGTGCTTTAGTTTGGTAGAAGACATGAGGACAAGTAATGGAATTGTTGAATGGATACACTCAGTGATGGAAAATCCATGCACTTTATCAACCAAGTTAAGGAATGAATAGGTGGAGTTTACCTTCTGGATTTGAGGGATGTCTCTTCTGCCTGGTTTGACTAAAGGAAGCCTAAGGTTATTTGCCTTTGAATAGGAAAACCCTAATAGAGGGAGAAGAGACTCAGTTAACCTGGACAGTGTTACCCAGGGTTGTGAGAACAGCTTAATGATCTTTGAGAACTGGTCAACTCATGAGCCTGAGACCTGGCATCCTCCATCCTAGGGTGGAACTTTACTGGAGCATATGGATGCCACAGCAACAAAAGGACTGTGTACAATAGACTGAGAGTTTGCTGAGTTTCTTGGTTTACAGAAAGCACAAATAACTCAGAAATTACAGCTGGACTTTGGACCTTAAGGACTGCCAAGAAAGAAGCCATCTGCTAAACCCCTGAGCTGCAAACTGCCAAGGAACTCCATACGTTCCCAGGAATGACAGGAGGGTGCTGACCATGGATACACAGCTACGGACTGATGGTAAACCTCAAACAGCTTGAAGTGAGTAAGGGATGGTGCCTGAGGGCAGTGGCTGCACTGGTGCTCAATATTCAAGAAGCCTATAAATCTACACTGGGCCAAAGGACACCAGTTTTAATATCTCATACAGTGTTTACTGTATTGGAGGCAAAAGGGGGACATTAGTTCATTGGCTCTCACCCCAAAGATTCCTGAAATACCAGGCCATCCTGGTAGAGCAGGGTGATGTAGAAATAATTGTGACTAATATTGTCAACCCAGTATCTTTCCTTAGCGGAACTCCCGGAGAACCACTATTACATGACTGCTTTGAATCAACTGAAGCTGCACATTCCAGCCGGTCAGTCGAACCTGAAGGACGAACCCTTAGAAAATGCAGAAGACAAATGCAGAAGACTGCTGCAGTTTTATGAGACAAGGAGACTGTAAGGCAGGACATGCAGTAACTGCTACTGACCAGGTAATCGAAGCACAACCACCAGCTGTGGGGACTTCCCCTCAGAAGGCTGAAATAACTGCCTTGACAAGAGCTTTAATCATATGGACAGATGCTAAATATGTGCCACACGCTCATAGTACCATCTGAAAAGAGCAAGGATTGCTCACACACAAGAAAAACAGCCTGATTTAAATCTACCAATGGTTATTATATGTTGTAAAAGACATCAGAAATGTAACACTGTACAGGAAACAGAAAATAAGATGATAGATCAAGTGGCAGAACAGGCAGTTGAAGAGGGCTTCAATTCCAGACGGTAAACTTAAAATCTCTGAAGCCAAGTCAAAACCTGTAAAATATTCTAAAGAGAACAGGAGTCCAATTAATAATTTAGAAAGGAAGAGAGCAAGCTGACAGATGTGTGCATGCCCAAATGGACACATTATTATGCCCTTTAGTATTTTATGGAAATTGGTTATAAGGGAAGATAAGAGAATATATTGGGCAAACCAACACTACAAAGTACAGTCCCAGTACCAGGAACAGGGCACAAGTGGGCCTCATGGGAGAGGGCCTTCCAGGGCAACAACGGCAAATTGAGTTCACAGAACTCCCAAGAAAAGGGGGGTATTGCTGTATGAAAATTTCTGTAACCTTAGAAACAATTGAGGATGCTGCTGCAGATGCTTGATGGACAATCCAAAAGGAGATATCCTGTTTATCCAAAGATGCATTGCAACATGGAGTAGGCAGGGATAACACCGATTGGGGAATAGTTTTCTCTGGATCATGGGATAAACTTACTAGTTGCCAAATTTAGGATGACTAAAACAGCTTTTCTTAGCCTGCATCACCTTGCTATTCTTGGTGTGTTTTACTTGTGTTGTTATGTCTTTTGTGTCTGTACCAAGGTACTGGAAGGGAATACGAGGTTTGGAAGAGACATGAGCTGAGACAAAAGGTAGAGAGCAGAGCCTATTTTGAGACCCATTAAGAATCTAGCAGGTAAAAGCCTGCTAGATTAAAGAAAAGGGGGGAATTGAAGAGTGAGCAAAGCCTCAAAATGGTGGTAAGGTAACACTTTGCTATAGAAAGGGAAAGGGGAACTTCACAGAAACCAAGACAAAGGGTAACTGTACATTTAAAAGTGCAGGGAAAGGGGGAATTGCAGACACTTAGTCAAAATAAAGCCAGAGAAGAGGGCAATAAAGATAAGAAGAAACTGTCCGGAGACCTCTGACAAGAAGGATTAGATCCCCCCCCGGGCAAGATGATGCCGACATGGGAGAACAATAACAACAGATAACACCAAGAAGAAAACAGAAGAAGAATTTCACCCCAAAACATCGGCAAGGGTCGCGGGGAATGAGGTCAGGGGGAATGAGGGAATGGGGTCGTGGGGAACGGGGCCATAGGGAATGTAATGAATATGTAATCAAACTGAGGAGGAGACTATTGATTATGTATTAGCTTAACCTATATCTGTAACACACTTTTCTCTTTACGGTGTGCAAGTTTGGAGGAGCTATCCCCCTTGCACCCGGCGCTGCGCAACGCTGGAATAAACATACCTGCTTTATAACCCATCTCTGGATTATAGAGTTTGATTCCGCAAGTCACAATGAGAGGGAACTAGTGGCTCTGTTGGTCCCATTAAGTTGCCATGAATGGGACAGAGCTCCAGGGACAAGGCACCAAGCTGGGGATCAATCCTAAGTACAACAAGGGGAAGGGAAGGAGCAGAGACCCATCAGCACCAGGACATGGGGACACGGCGACACAGTGATGTCCCCAAAGCCCCGGGGGCTCCGGAAAACCCGGCCCAGTCATTCAGTGCTGAGCCCCAAAACTCCCTTCGGTTCCGGTAAGGAAAGAGTCAATGGCACACGCACGAGAGCAGCCACACACGCCACTTCTCTGAGTTGGAACTACATGATCCTTGAGGTCCCTTCCAACCCGGGTAATTCTGTGATTCTGTGAAGGGAAGCATTACTGGACATGCTGCACAGCAGGGGTTAAGACTGGAGGTGGTCAGGGCTGTAGTGACCATGCCCTCCTAGAGTTCCTCATCTCAAGGAATGCGGGCCTGGCAAAAAGCAAAGTCAGGACCCTGAGCTTCAGGAGAGTCAGCTGCAGGCTGTTCAAAGAATTCTTGGACGAGAGACACTGGAAAACTGTTCTTAGGGGCAAAGGGTTCAAACATCCCTTTGTGTGCACCTGTGTGCAGCCCAACTCCTCAGCACAGCCCTGTGCAAGCACACATTTGTGCCACCGCATCCACGCACTATCTATGTGCTCACACACACTCACACAACCACATCCCTTAGTGCAGCCCTGTGCGCACACACACTCACACATGTGTAACCCCTTCCTTTCACTCCCAAAGTGCACGCACACACCGGTACCACAATGTCCTTGTGCAGCTCCAACACTCTGCACACCCCTGTGCACGTACATATATGTGCATGCTCGTCCTTGCACACATACCCACAGACCTACACACACCTGAGCAACACCACTGGTTTGTACACTCATGGACACAAATGTGTGTACAACACCATCCATGCACAAATACACACACACACACACACGGATCCCCACTGCTTTGCACAATGCTGTGCACACTCACGTGTGTCATGCACTGATTTCCCATCCAGTCCTCGAGGGGTCACTTACTTAGGACAGGAGTGCAGGGGAGCAGCCAGAAGCTGTTTGCATTCCCTGCTGTCTGCTGGGCAGCTTTGCTGGAGATGCTTGAGTTGCTTTGCTTTTCCTTGGGAGGTGGGAAGGAGCTTTGAATTTGAGGCACATCCCGTGCCAGAGCATCCCGATGGCACAAGGGGGATCAGGGCCCCTCTATTGGTTACCCCGGTGGCTTGCAGCAACTGGAACTTTTTGCCTATTGAGAAAGCTAAAAAGTGTGAGTTCCTCCTGACCCATATCAACAAAAATCTCAACCATAAAAAAGAGACGTCTTCGTATTCAAGCAAATGACAACAGTAAGACCATGCATGTTGTTTTGTTGTATTTCCTCTGTAATCATGGGGAGGATATGAAGAAGTGGTATAATTCATCCACTTCTGCACTTCAGGCACAAGTTCCTTAGAATTGGAAGAGACCCTTAAAGGCCATCTAGCCCAGCTCCCCTGCAATAAAAAGGGACATTCACAGCTAGATCAGGTTGCTCACAGCCTGGTCATTAGTCATCCCAGAGGCAAAACACACACTGAATGATCTCTCCTTCAGTCATAAATCCTTGGAGACAACAGCATTGACACTGCATGTTACTGAAGCAGTAAAAGAAATTGCTCCTGTAACTCTCCTTGTGTTAAGTAAAATGATGATAAAAAGCAATGGAATGCTTTGGCAGGACACCAAAACCATCCTCCTTCCTTGATATCTGCTGCAATGGAACCTTCCACTGGAAGAAAGCCTCTGATGACTTGTCACCCCAGAGAGGTCAGCTTTAGAAGCAGGACTGCTGCACAATAGAATGAACTGGAGCTCCTTAGCATCTCTTACATCCAGGAGGGGTGTGATCAGACCCACCTATCACCTTCAGGTGCGCTTTCTGACACCTTGTCTGACTTCACTGTCACTGTGCCAGCATCCTCAGGCTTAACCTGCTTCATTGTCAGTGTGCAGCAATTGCCAACGTTCTTGATGTCATTGTAATTGTTGGTGTAAAGGAGGCTGCCATTCAGGAACCATTCCACGTCCTCGTCATTATGGGACAGCTCGCAGGAGAAGACAGCAGAGCTCTCTTCTTCAATTTCTACATCCTGCAGGTGCTTCGTTACTTCTACATTGCGGGCTGTGGGGAAACAAGGTGAACTGTTACCACTGTTACTATAAATCATACTGGGATGTGGTAGAATGGTTGGACTAGATGATCTTTGTGTAATCATCTATGTGAAGATAATACATGTATAAAGTTAGCAGGAGAGAACGGCAGAAGTCAACCTCAAGAAGAGAAATCTGAGGTGAAATAGGACATGGAAGAGGCCACCCTCCCTGCTCATACCTTCAGCTGTCAGCGTGGCCTCAGTCTCTGCAATTCCTGCCTTGCACTTGTACACACCAGCATCATCGGGCTTCAGCTTCAGAATTCTGAGCTCTACTGAATGCTTATCCCTCTTGATCTTGTACTTCTCAGAGGGCTCGATGGGTGTGCGGCCCTTGAACCATTTCACAACCTTTGGAGAAGGCCTGAAGTCACAGGACAGGATGACAGAATGACGTTCCAAAGCTGTCTTGTCCTCCAACTTCCTGGTGATTTCTATATGGTAATCTGCAAAGCAGGGGTGGAAGAGAAGAAAGGATGAGGACAATTGGAAGAAGAGGAAAGTCTCTTGCGTGTATTCCATTCCAATTAATGTCAAGTTCACAATGGTTCTTTGAACGACTCTAAAGATAAAACAAACGATTGTCTATAGGGAATGCCATTGACTACATTTCTATGAAGTAATACTGTACAGTATCTACCAAATGCAAGGTCCAGCTCTTGTTCTGTGCTTATTAAATTGCTCCCAATTGTTGAGGCTTTTATTCAAATAAGAGTGAGTTGAAAATATAACAAGTACTTTAGGATGTGAATGGATAATCTTACGCTGGGGACAACAGCAGATAAAAAGCCTGCAAGTTTCTTTCAGATGAAATCAATGACAAACCGCACCAAATTTAGGTGCTACCAAACTTAAACTTGTCTAGTTCAGAAATACAATTAATTTCACCTGATTTGACTTCTTTGCTATAGCCAAGGACAAAACCTCAGCTCTGTAAATCTGAATAGTAAGCACATCACAGCTATTCAAACACATCTTTTACTGAGATGCAGCTGTCTCATTTAGTGTCCAACGACTTTGAACTGGAAATGGAGCAGACCAAAGCAGAATCTAAACATGGCTTCTACAAGGACTGATCAAATGCAGCCACCGTCAAATTCAAAGTATCTGATACAGAAGGATCACACTCACTGTCAGACAAAACCTCTTTGGAGAGGTGAACTGACTGCCCTGTTCACCCCCACTTTGGAAATAACTGCACTCATTTCCTACCTGCTCCCAGCAGTGTGGGATGGTGGGATAGCATCACACGTCCCACACTAAGCATCCCACCATGTCACTTGTTCCACCTAAACCTCAGTCCCAAAACAAAAGGGGAACTCGCTTCTGAACCCTCTTCACTTCATTTCAGATGTCTTATATGCTTGATCTCCAACCCACCCCCCACTCAGGAGAAAGACCCCCCGCTTACACCCTACCATCTTGTTGCATTCTGATGTTGTCATCAGCCTTCAGCTTGTTGTCCTCTTTGTACCACTGGGTCTGAACCTCATCGTGTGAAATCTCACAGACAAAAGATGCACTCCCATATTCATTCACTTCCACATCTTCCAGTGCTTTAACAATCTTGATATCTCCAGCTGTGAAACAGTAGAGATATGTTTGTCAGGGTATTTCCAGAACTGAGTGCAGCATCTTTTCCTTACACATATTTGCATAGAAAATAAGTAGGATTATGTTTTATTCTAAACCATCATCCATTCCTGAGTCATTTCTCTCTTCAACACAGTCAATGCATTATTGCCCTTGAACTTAAAGACAGACCTACTAGCTACAATGGAGCTCCCTGCAAACAGTTTTCATGGAAACCAGAATCTCATTTATTCTAAAACCTTTCAAGCAAAATTAAGGGTAGAAAAACAATAGAACTGACTGAATCTTTAAGGTCATTTAGTTCCAGTCCCCCTGCTATAGGCAGGGACACCCCCCTCCACACCAACTCTTCTCCTCAGGGTCAAGGCTTCTCTCAAATCATTCTCCTCTAAGCCTGTGCCTGTGCTTGGGATTGCCCTGACCCAGGTGCAGGGCCTTGTACTTGGCCACACTCAAGTTCATGAGGCTGCCAAGGGCCCACCTCTCCAGCCTGTCCAGGTCCCTCTGAGTAGCATCCCTTCCCTCTAGCACATCAACAGCACCGCTCAGCTTGGTGTCATCTGCAAACTTGCTGAGGCTGCATTTGATTCCACTCTCCATGTTGCCTACAAAAATGTTAAATAACACTGGTCCCAACACCACCCTCCACCTGGACACTGAGCTATTGACTGCAGCTCTCTGAGTGTGACCATCCAGACAGTTCCCTATCCTGCAACTGGTCCATCCATCAAAATCATTTTTCTCCAGTTTGGTGACCAGGATGTCATGCAGGACGGGATCAAATGCTCTGCACAAGTCCAAGTAGATGATTGTCAGTTGCTCTCCCATTATCCACTGATGCTGTTACTCCATCATGAAAGGCCACCAAGTTTGTCAGACATGGCTTGACCTTGATGAAGCCATATTGGTTACCACCAATTACCTCATCTTTATTTTCCAAACTATGCCAAGGAGAACTAGACAGAACTCTACAGTGTTGTGTCACTACAAACCTGTCTGAACCATTGGCTTCTCTGCATGCTCATCACTAGTCTCTCCTTAGCTTGTGTGCCTACAAACAATGTATGGGGAATGTCAGCCACAAATCTTACCTAGGGGACATCTTTGCTTCAAAATCCTTTGAACATCACACAATCCCTTTTAACTCTCCAGGTCTGCATTTAGTTATGTCAGAATCAGGCCATATTTCTGTGCTGCTATATCCCTTTCCTTCTGAAGGGCCTGGATACAACTTGGATTAACCTCAGGAGAAGAGTTCCTGCATAGAATCATAGATTTACCCAGGTTGGAAAAGACATTGAAGATCATCAAGTCCAACCGCAGCCTAACCAGTACCCTAACTCTAAAAACCCTACACTAAATCATATCCCTGAGTACCACATCCAAAAGGCTCTTAAACACAACCAGGGATGGTGATTCAACCACCTTTCTGGGGAGCCTATTCCAGTACCTAAAATCTCTAGTATCTAAATCTCTCTAAAAGAGCACAGGTATTAATCTGACCAGAAAGGTTCCTGTTTGTTCATAAAATGAGCCTTTTCCGCTCCATCTTGCATAGGCCACTGGGCACAGGGTAGCTGGGAGACCACAGAAAAAGTGGTTCTGTGAGCAATAGGGAAACTACTGCCTAATCCAACTCCTCCAATCTCTGCGCTCTGCCAGCATGTCTAAATAGGGTGGCAGATACACACAGGAGATAAATATTTCCACTTCCCTCAGCCAACACTGCTCTGAATTTCTATGGGACACACAGTTAGATGAAAAGGCATTTGACAAAGAAGGAAATGAAAGAGTTTAATCTGCTGTGTCATTCTCTCGGTAGCCAGAATAACTAACCCTCGCCAGTGTTAGTTCAAAGAATAGGCAGATTTTATCTCCTGACATGAGCAGTAATTCAAAGAAGCTGGTATATGATCCAGTATCCTGCATATTCACTGCAGGCAGGCAAAGACATTATGAGATAAGGGAGATCTACACATCACTTGTTATGAACACCTCATAAAGATAAAACCACACACAAGAGGAGAGTTTATGAAGAGGACCACTCTTGGACTACTTTCCAAGAGGCATCAATTAGTAACTCTCTTCGCTCATTTTTCACACTACTCCACAGTGTCCTCCTGAGCCCCCTTACTCCTGTTGCCAACTGCTGATGCAGGGAATCCTGAGGAACCAAGGATTCATAGTTGTTCCATCAGTAGTCCTTGGTCAGCTCTCCCTCCCTGCCCCTTCTGTTTTGATCCCACTAGCCAAATTTTAGTTAGTCTGAAAAGAGGATGGAAACCTCCGCAGCAATTAGTTTCTAAATATCTTGCAATGGGCAGCTTGTAGGAGCCCCATCTCAATGCCCACAGCACAGGAGGCAGGACTGCTTAGCCCATGCACTAGTGCATTTACCAGCACAGATGTAAGCCCAGATCTATGCACACCAAATACAGGCTCTCAGTTTGCACAAGGAGGCATCCATGGAGCTGAAGTATTAGGCAGATATTGTGGTGGGGCAGCAGTTATTGAGACGCCAGACAGAAAGGACACAGATAACGTGGCAACTCAGCTTTACCATTATGACTGATGATGGAACATCTAATTTCACTGCTCAAAAGAGAACTTCCATATAACTGGAAAGAATGAAATTCACAGGGGAAACCACACACAGACACACACAAAAGCAATACAAAGGAGATGAAGGATGGTTCACATACTAGTGATTCACTCTGAGACGCAAGCAAATGAAAGAGTATCCCCAACCATTTGCCTCCTGAAATGCTAAGTATATAAACTCATTGCTGTGATAACTCTGCCAGACGTGAGTCATACACTGTAAAACCTTATGGGGTCAATCAGTTTAACTTCATAAATTCATTACACCAACAAAAACAGACCATCGTGTCCAGGCTGGTTCATTTCAGCTCTTCAAAGCTGTTGGTAAAACTGCCTGAGAGCTGAAATGCTTACCAGCAAAAGCTAAAAACTGTAAATCAAATGTAATAGGCTGGCTTTGTCTACTGTATAGAAATGATGCCTGAAAAAAAGAAAATAAAAAAGAACGTAAACCAGAACAAATGGAATGGCTACATAAAACTCTGTTCCTTTCCAGGACAGAGATTGGAACTGGATGATCCTCCAGGTCCCTTCCAACAAAAGGCATTCTGTGATGCTTCTTGTATGACTCTCATGACTCTTTCGTCCCCTAGCTGCCATTTACTTATGTCTTCAAAACATCAACTTATACAAAACATTCCTGTAGTATTCTCTCCCATGCTAAATGAGCCCTTCCAAGACAAAAACATGTTACATAGAGCACACCCCCTAGTGCTTGACACAAAGCCCCTGTTCTGAAACTTCCTGAGACGCAGCTGCATTGCAGAGTTGTTCTAGTGGTACAGGCACGTGGGAATGGAGAAGTGCAATCAGAACTTTCTTGTCTATGGCCTCATTCCCACAGCAAAAGGAAATTCCTGAAGATTTTAAAAGATGGAGCTGCCTCACAACTGTATTTAGAATAATTTGTTCAATTTCCTCATCAGAAATTAACCACCCCAAAGTTCAGCTCCAAAAATTTTAAGCATAGCAGGGAAAACTTACAAACTAATGACCGTTTTCTAAAACATTCTAGAATGAAAGGCCAAAATGTGTTCTCTCTCACCTGTGACATGAATCTTGAAGGTGAGTTTCTGGCCAGCAGCCTCGCAGCTGTACTCCCCTGCATCTTTCTTCTCTACCTGGATCACCACCAGCCGACACTGTTTGCCCTCTGACTCCACCTTGAACTTCTTGCTCGAGGTGATCAGTTTCCCCTCCTTGTACCACTTCACCTCCATCTTCTCCTGGGCCACCTCGCAGCTCAGCGTGGCATTTTGAGTCAGTGCAGCCTTCACCTCCTTTTGTACCTTGTCCTTGTTTGTAAACACGTCTTCTTTCTCTGCAGGGACATCACAACAGTCACACCATTTTGCTGTAGTCTGCTGCAGAGCTTACTCCAGTTCCCCATTTTCATTATACTTGCCCTTCACAGGGACCATCATGATGCCTCATTAAGACAGGAAAATACTTTCCCCTCTATTTTGCCTTGGGAAATGAATAGGCATATCATTTCATATCATATCATAAATCTAAACATTTCGCAGTCTGATAGCAGATTTGGACATGAGATTTAGAACACCTGCATGCACTGCTGAACCTCCTCCCTTCTCTTTGTTTCTTCTGATGTCTCTCTACATTTCCAGTAAATCAGAAGGGAATGGCCCTCTAGAACAGGTTGCCCAAGGAGACTGTGGATGCTCCATCCCTGCAGGCATTCAAGGCAGGCTGGATGTGGTTCTGGGCAGCCTGGGCTGCTGGTTGGCAACCCTGCACATAGGAAGAAGGGGGTTGGAACTGGATGAGCACTGTGGGCCTTTGCAACCCAGGCCATTTATGAGTCTGATTAGTGGCATTTTCCACCTCATTGTGTCATTCAAATTTTGTAACCAGATCTCATCAAACACCTCCCCTTTTCTCACTCCTTGCATGCCTGGTGTGCTCTTGCACTGTAACCCTGCAGACACCAGCTGACTACAAGAGCTGCACAAGTTACCCTCCTTGCCTATTGTTTGTTGCAGTAATTCATTCCTGGATGGAAAAGCACATGTAGAAAAGTGTTGCTATGACACTAGATGACAAAGAAAGTCCTATAGCCAAAATGTTTTGCACCAGAGAGGCTGTAAGTTGATCCTCCAAATGCAAGACACACAAAATGAAGTGTTCCTTTATCTCTGGGATTCCAAGCATTTTCTCACCTCTGACTTTCACTTGGAATGTTGCTTTGTCATCTTTTGTTTCACAGCTGTAGCTCCCTTGGTCTTTCAGGGTCACATTTTTGACCATGAGCTTGCGGTGCGTCCCCTGGGAGATGATGGTTGTCCTCTGGTCCTGCTTCACCTCTATTTGATCTTTCTTCTATACGACAGCTCCGTTTGCAGCTGACACCTCACACACCAGCTCCAGGTCTTCAGAAGGACTGACTGATATTTCTGGAGTCGTTTTGGACTTGCTGACAAAATTAATGGCTTCATCTGAAGAAAAAAAGAGAAAGTGGTTTACATCCTGACTCAGGCTTATTCAGCACAGCATTAAGATACAGTTAGAACTGATTGTAATGTCTCTGCTCATTACATCTGGGGGATCAAGTTTCACCTCTGGAGGTACTCACATACAAACGTGTGCTTGATTCTCCTGTGTAAGGAAAGAGTAAGTTCTATGCAGACAGTTCTTATTTCTTCTAATCAATTCTGTATTCTGCACATGTTCTTCTGAAGCTAAAATGAAGGCAGCTAAGTAACCTGTTTGCAATACATGAACAAACCAATTCAACACCTTGTCTCTAAGCTAACAAGCAGCGTTTGATGAGCACATCAGTATTTCATGCCCTTCATTCCATCCAGACTGTATTGGCAATAACTATGCTGGTATTAACAAGGATAGCAATTACAAGCAAAATGGTAGAAATACAGAAGATATAAGGAAAAGGGAACTCACCAGAGCTGAGGCGATCCTCCCTGGTGAGCGATCTCCAAGAGATGCTGCCTCAGTGAGGGTCAGCCCTTAAATGAGGTCTCAGAGGAGGTGGAGTCGAACTCCACCCCTCCAGGGAGCACAGCTACATAACTTTCACCTGTGCTCCCACAGCTGACCCCACACTTGCCTCAGCTGATCAATCAGTGGTTCACATTGTGATCTCCCATACACTCCACCCCTTCACAACGTGAACCAATGATTAGGTGAGTTCCCCTTATTACAGAGACCCAATCACGACGCTGATACAATCTCCCGTCGCATTAGATGTTGATATTATTCAAATGATGATGATTGGATGGGTGTTTATGATCTTCCATGGGCCAGTGCTTGATAGATTTTACCGGAGACAAATCATCTTGAAGTGCAGGTCCGTCTGCGTTTCATCAGTCCAGAGTAATGGTCCTAGAGGCTTAGAATCAATCTTAAGGGGAGTAATATAGATGTTTCAAGGGTACTAGGAGGGGAAGATCCGCCCTCCAGGGCAAGATACAGGCCGTATTCTTATCTTGGGTCAATACTTCTGCTTGTACTGGATTATGTCCCGGCCTCCGATACCATACCCTCTGGCCAGATGTCTGTGGCTGTATAACTATATCTGGCACCAGAGGAGGAGTCTTGATCTGCCATAGGGACATAATAGGTGTTCCTTTAGCAATAAAGGCCGGAGTATTGACCACGATGTCAGTAGGCCATGTACCTATCACCGAGGGGGTGACTGAACCTCCCACCTCCAATAATCTCCCCCAAGGTGCAAGTAGGCCACACCATTTGGGTCCTACCTGCACCTTCCAAGGCCAATTTATCTTATGGATTCCCGGTTCTAAATTCTCAGGGGCAGGGAGCAGAAGATTATTTTCAGTACCAACCTGCGGTTTTACCTTATTATCGGTGCCTGTAATTTGGATCCTAAGAGGGGAGGCCCATATAGTTTGTAACATTTTCAGGGCACTGGGTCTGCCATCCCGAGGTCTTTCATTCAGGTCCCGCACAGTTTCATATAATCTTTTTGTCCACCCCTGCAGGGACTGAGAGTCTGTCTTCAGGGCAGCCTTAAGGATACCATTATAACGTTCAATAAGGCCTGCCCCTGTTGGGTTATATGGCAGGTGGAATCGCCATTCAATGTTGTTTTCTTCTGCCCAGCGCTGTATCATCGCTCCAGTGAAGTGAGTCCCTTGGTCACTCTCGATAACTTGAGGTGTCCCGTATGCAGACATCAGTTTAGTAAGTGCCTTAATTGTGTATGCTTGATTTGCCTTTGGTACAGGATAGGCTTGCAGCAGTCCACTTACAGTGTCAACGCAGGTCAGGGCATATCTCGCCCCCTCAGACCGAGGGAGGGGCCCAATGTAGTCGACCTGCCATCTCTGAAGAGGACTATATCCTCTAGCAATGTGGGATGTTGTTTCAGGCAACGGTCTCGGTCTCATCTTTGAGCAAGCATCGCAATCCTGACATGCTTGAACAATATCAGATAGTTGTACAGGCAGCCCCCATGCTTTAGCAGCTGCCCACATTATCTTCTGTCCAGCATGCCGTAGCTTCTGATGTAACCAACGGGCAATATTTTCAGATTGTGAATTCTCAATCCATCGGATTCGGGCCAGTGTGTCAGCTTCATCATTTCCTGGTGACTGCAAGGGTTGATGACCAGAGACATGGTAGACACATACTGTCCTGTGTTTGACCGTATTCCAAATGTCTACCCACATGTCTTTACCCCAAATCGGTCGGGCGTGGATAGTCCATTCCTGGGTAGCCCATTGCGTAATCCACAGAGTGAGCCCCCAGTACACAGCCCAACTATCTGTACAGATGTTCAGGACGCCGTCACCAGGTTCTTTAGTTATAACCATCCACACGGCTCGCAATTCTGCCCATTGGCTGCTTTGACCATCCCCCTCATCAAACCAGATGGTCTCAGTAGAGGGATGGTATGCTATTGCTCGCCACTTGCTCGGGTTGCCTCTGCTGGACCCATCCGTATACCAGGCATCTTCAGGAATAGGATATCTTCCTTCCTGAACGGGACTCTTCTCTGGTGGAGCAACCATCGGTTCTTTTGATGTATCACTGTGATACGTCACTGGGCCTAGGATCTTCTGTAGTTCTTCTTTAAGTGGAGATGAAGACAGACTGCTTCTCTGGCTTAGATAGGCGACCCATCGTGCCACCGTTTGTGCTTGGGCCACCCCCGTCTTAGGAAGGTGAGTCAAATCTCTCACCCACCCCTGGATTGGTAATGAAGTCTTAACTATGACCTCTGCTGTTTGCGTTATCGGCTCTACTGCTTGTAATGCCGAATAGGCAGCCAATAACTGTTTCTCAATCATGCTATATCGTTCTTCTGCTCCGTGCCAAACCTGAGACCAGAATCCAATGCGGGTTCGAACAGAACTCTGGCGTTGCCACAGGCCCCAGCCAAAACCATCTTGAGTAACATGAACATCTAGTTCAGCTGGGAGGGTCGGATCAAATATACCCAACGCCTGAGCTTGTTTAACTGCCAGTTTTGCCTGTTGGAAAGCATCCTGTTCTATCTTTCCCCAATTCCATGATTGACCCTTCTTTGTAAGCTTGTATAATGGCCTTAATAGCTGAGCTAAATGAGGTATAAAGGAGCGCCAATATCCCAATATACCCAAACATTCTTGCAATTGTTTTGATGTTGTAGGGACTGGAAACGCTTGGACTTTATCTACTACCGCACTGGGTAGTACTTTGGTTTTCCCGGACCAAATTACTCCCAGGAATTTTACAGATAGCCCCGGACCTTGCACCTTCTGTGGGTTTATAGCCCACCCTCTTTTCTGCAGGTAAGCTATCAACAAATCTGCTGCTTGTCTCACCGCCTCTAACGAATCGGATGTTACCAGGAGGTCATCAATATAATGATATAAATTGACATTATTTGGCTTTTCCCACTTAGCCAGATCACGTGCCACTAAATTATGACAAAAAGTGGGCGAATGTACGTACCCTTGGGGTAGGACCTGGAAAGTCCATTGCCTCCCTTCCCTTGTAAATGCAAACTGAAATTGCGATTCTTCACTGATTGGAATACTGAAGAATGCATTCGCCAAATCCAAGACACAGTGATATGTTTTGATTTCCCTGCTTAGTGTGTCCATTAGGGAGGCAATATTGGGTACAGCCGCATGAACAGGTGGCATGACCTTATTTAATTCCCTATAGTCTACTGTCATCCTCCATGTTCCATCCGGTTTTCGCACTGGCCATATTGGGGAGTTATATGGGCTATGTGCAGGCCTTATAATACCCACTCTTTCTAATTCCTGCACCGTCTTTGTTATTTCATCCTGCCCACCCGGGAGTCTGTACTGTTTCACATTAGTAATCCGGCGTGGCTTCGGCAAACAAATAGGCTCATGTTTTGCATGGCCTCTCAATATTGTCTGGATTGCCCGGATACTAATGCATCTCTGCCGCAATCGGAACTCTCCCACTGTTGTATGGAGAGCCAGACCCCACAGGATATCAATTCCTAATATATACTCTGGAATTGGGGCAATGGATACCTTGTACTCCCGTGGTGGAAGACGCCCGACCCCCAGTTTTACCCAGGTTTGGGTGACCGGAATGGTTTGTCCCCCAAAACCTCCAATCATCACTCTATTACCTTTAAATTTAGTTGGGTCTCCATATATTATAGATGTCTCTGCCCCGGTATCAACTAGGGCCATAACCTTCTGTATATTCTTTCGGGACCAGTATATCGTCAGTTCCACATAGGGCCTCCGGTCCCGTCTAGAGGCCCTAGGAGGACTGACATCCCTCGTCAAGCCATGAACTGAGCCAGATTCAAGTCTTTTACCTCCGATACCTCCGGTGTCATAACCCGAGGCACCTGAGGTGGCTTCTTTTTCCTATTTGGAACTATAAAATCTTCTAAATTCCATGTTGTTGTTGGTCGCCGCTCTATAAATCTTATCCCTGGCCTTTTGGGTTTATTCTGAAATTTTTGTTCATCCTTCAGTTGCTTCCACAACTGAAGGAGAACCTGATTGGGCTGCCCATCAATTTTTGAAAACTGAACGCCTGCCCGGAGCAGATCATTAAACATTTGTTTCCGGGATACCCTAACAGGTCCTGCCCGAGAAGTTCGCGGGGCCGATCTTCTGGCTCGCACTATTGGAAAAGCCTCGGCATCCTCAATCACCCTGATATTGCGCTTAGCTCGTAAACGCTCAGTTTCTCCGAGGTCTGCTACCAATTGGGCGGCTTGTTGGACTACTGCCTCTGCGGATACTACTGGATTAAGTATGGAAACCAAGGTTCCATACATATGAGAGGGTGCTTACTGTAAAATTAGGTCCCTCATTCCCGCAGAAAATTTAACCATATCAGGGCTATCGAATGTGTCTTCGTAGATAGCCTCTCTCATACCTAATTCGCGTATATAATTTTGAAGGTCTTCCATAGAAGACCACATCCCTGTGTTTACTGGCATGTCAGTTTTATTTGTCCACACCATGCGGCAAGCAGCCATTATCCATTCTACAATTGAATGGTTTTCTTCAGAGAACTGAGTCCCAGCATACAGTCTCTGCCGAAGGGCAGGATGTACTGTTATTGTGGCCAACTTAGATACTTCGGGGCCACTAACCAGTACACTATCTGCCCCTGAATCCCATAACCGTAATAACCAAGCCGGAACACTTTCCCTTGGCCTTTGCCTAAATCGTTGCACTAGGTCCATGAGTTCAGTAGGCGTATATGGACGGGCTGTTACATGTAAAACAGATTCGGCAGGGGGCCATTGATCAGGAGGCACTCCTGCTGGTCGATCTTGAATTTTCTTTGTTTTTTGAGTTATTACTGGACGGACTTCTAGTGAGTCCGTCTCAGATGGTTTTTCTAGATCAGATTTAGTGATCTTATTTTGATTCATTTCTTCAGGATCTTGATCGTCATTAAATGAAATGTATCTAATTTGAGGGTTGGAGGAAGAAAATGACGGTTTTTTTCCTGTCAATAGATTGATCTCACCCTCCAATTTTTCAATACGGGCCTTTAACAATTCATTTTCATGTGCAATGTTGTTTGATTTTATCTCTGCCCGATTTAAAGCATTTAATAATGGCCAGGCTGCCATAGATGCAGCCATTCGCTTTTCTTTTGTAATTAAGATATCTTTTTGTAGTCCTAGAAAGTAATCAGTTAGACAATAGGCGTCCATGTTATTTGGTACTCTTAAAGGGCCCCATTGTTCAATAATTGTTGCTAATTGGTAATATGGGGACGCCTCAAAACCTGGAATTTGTCCAGGAAGGCATGTCCCTAAGGGGGTGGTCTTCTCCCCCTTGTACCAATTAAAGATTTTCCACACAAAGGACATTTTTTTTTTTTCCTTATATTTCTAGATGCCAAGTCAGTGGCTCCTGCCTGGCTTGCCAAATGTATTGGCAATAACTATGCTGGTATTAACAAGGATAGCAATTACAAGTAAAATGGTAGAAATACAGAAGATATAAGGAAAAGGGAACTCACCAGAGCTGAGGTGATCCTCCCTGGTGAGCAATCTCCAAGAGATGCTGCCTCAGTGAGGGTCAGCCCTTAAATGAGGTCTCAGAGGAGGTGGAGTCGAACTCCACCCCTCCAGGGAGCACAGCTACATAACTTTCACCTGTGCTCCCACAGCTGACCCCACACTTGCCTCAGCTGATCAATCAGTGGTTCACATTGTGATCTCCCATACACAGACAGAACCTGCCTGAGGAGCAAGCTGATGGCTGTCAGCTACAGGCAGACCTAGCTTTGTACTGCATTTCTTAGAGCAACAACTGTTGCTTTCAGTCACTGAATATACCAAGGCCAATTACTATGCCAGGAACATTTATGGCATCAGTGAACAAAAAATGCGTTAAAAATTGTAATAGACAGGAGCCATTTATTCTTTTATAACTAGGTGACCAAAGAACAACAGTCCTTCTAGAGTCAAGCTGTTAAGAACTAATAGCATCAATCAATATCACATAGATAGATTACTTCCCTGCCCTAAGACCATCTTGCGACCATTTGGTGCTCCTAATTAAGCCCTCTTGATGGCATTTTGTCTGAGCCATGCGACATTTTGTGATAGGAGTTACTGCTAGTGTTCCCTTAACCCTACACCAAAGTAGGAGGTATCCATTCTCAGGGAATCATGCAGGCTTCCTCTGTATTTGATGCTCAGAGACAGCCCCAGAACTTTTTAAATCTTAGCTTAGCTCTCATCCAATAATGTTCATCAAACAGTGCAACTTGTCCTTTGGGGATGCCTTTGTTCTGCATCAACTAGTTCCAACGGAGTCTTCTTGGCTTGTTTTAGATCAGTTTTTCAACAGATAAAGCCAGGGTCTTTGAATTACAAAGTGAAATTGCAGAATGCATGATTCTCAACCAAACAGAACAGCAGGTGGGATGCAGGGTGAATACCTGAACCAACACCACCTGCAAGCAATCCTTCAATATCTTAGGAATCTCTAGCCACCCCAAATCCAGTGTTGTGCTTGATCTATCATCTCTGCTGAGTTTTTAGCTAAGCTGATGGTGAGCATCACGGTGGTGATGGGTGAGCAGTCAGACTAGAGGGTCTTAATCAACCGTAAGGATCCTGTGATCAGAGGAACGTGAATGTGCTGTTAAAGGTCACAAGCGCTGCACTGCAGCATGAGCATACACAGCGAAAGGCTTTCAGTAGAGCTTCAGTTCATAAATGAGGACTGGGTTATGGAAAATAGGCTCAAGATATAAAACAGAAAACAGATCTTAACGCCAGGTTCTGTGAATGCAACCAGCTGAATTTCACAGATATTGAATTTCAATGACAATTTCTTGTGTTATTTTACCCTCCAGCTCCACCCTGAACAGGAACATGTCAGTGACAAGCATTACTCCTCCAGGCTTGACCTAACAGTGCTTTACTTGCACTATGAGCTAATGGCTGTGCTTACAGCACCTCAGGGAGACACCTCAGAGATCACAATGTCCTTCGGGTACAGCAGGAGACACTCAACTCTCCAAATGTGGAGTTTAATTTGTCCAAAGAGGAGACAGGATTCCCATGCTAATAACTTAGGACCATTTCAGTCATAGGTTTAAAGATGATGTAAGTGCTGAGGCAATGCATGAACTAGATGAATGAAGCCCAGATGTCAGGGCTCAAGTCGTGACTCCAGCCCCAGCTGGAGCTAAGGCTGTCTTGAATTCATCACAACACAGTTACATTATTTGCTCATACTGTGGATTTGCATAGGGACAACAGGAAGGTCAGAATTGCTTCAATAGAGCTATGCAATCTTTGTCCTAAATACTGGAAACCCACAGCGTTGGACAAATAAAATGAATTAAGTCTGAAGTGCTTTACATGGATTGTGATCCTATGTTTGCCTCACAAACTTACCTGAGACTTTCCAATCAAAAATCAGAGTGTCATCTCCAATTGTGTAGATGTATGTTCCCTCGTCTTCTTTCGTTACAGCTGAAGCCACAAGCTTATGCAGTTTCCCTTTATCTTCCATTGTGAATTTCTTACTGGTCTTGATTTCTTTGCCATTTTTGTACCACTTCACCATGACATTGGCTTCAGAGGTCTCAGAAACAAATTCAGCTTGTTTTCCAGCAACGGCCCTGATTACTCCTCCACTTGTCTCTTTGATTACGAAGTTTGCCAGTGCTGAAACAAAATATGAAGACACAAAATACATATGATGGTAAAGAACTGCAGGGACATTGGTGACCATGAGGCATTCATTTATCATAAGATCAAACGTGCACGTTTAATCCTAGTTCTAATTGCTAGATTCTAATTCAGAAGCTGGCAAATTGGCAGCTTTTATAAACCACGTACCAGATTACCTTATCTCCACAAGTTGAAGGACGTACACTGTACAGGGGACAGAGCCAAAGGAAGAAGCCCAAGGCTTCAAGAAAATGTCTAAAATAGGAAAACTGAGGAAAGAATTGGAACAAGCAAACTAGAAGGAAATCAATGGAGGGGGTATCTATTACTGCACTGTAACCCCCTGGCAAACAAATCAAGCCTAAAAGATAGAGATATCACTTAGGACTGAAAAGAAAAAAGAAAAAAAAGAATTCCTTTATGGAAATTAATTGGAGTGCAAAAGTTAGATGATAAAACTGGCCCTTATTAACACACAGTGGAATAATTGACTTCAAAGATTCAAAATCTCACCACTGTCTTAGCCAAAAGTTCAAGCCTAAGTCCACGGTCCTATTTTACTGAGGGTAATTGAGCTTGTTTTCCAACTTCTTGTTAACATATCATTTCAAAACAGCGCACACAACTGAGTTGGGTCTGTTGAGACAGCGCAGTCAGAGCTGCTAAAATCAAAGTCTGGATTATGCATGCATTTGTTCTGCAGTTCCAAGAACACGCATGTGTAATACAAATTCAACAACGTTCTACAGAATGCCTGTATTTAGGAGCTCGAGAGCCAGCTGATGGACACTGGGATGACTGAGATCCTGTCAATACATTTAACTCCATCCTATCATACAGTCAAATTTCATTCATTTTTTCAGGAACTGTCTCTTATCATTGTAGTCCCGTCACCACTGCTGGATGTGAGCCCAACCACACAAAAGCAGCTGCTGGTTTTCACTGCAGATACTGCAGTAAGGAGAAACAGCCTCCAGACTGGACCAGCTGAGCGTGGCCCTACCAGGATTTGCTCCAAAGGTCTTATTACCAGTAGTGCTTCCCGATGAAATACATGGGGGTCCTCCTTTGATTCCAACCCCAACCCACCCCACCATGCCCCCTGATAACATCCATCAGGGCCACATCTCGACAGCTCCTGAACACCTCCAGGGATCCCACCACCTACCTGGGCAGCCTGTGCCAGTTAATTCTATGGGCAGACCTGCCAGTATGAAATATTATGCTAACATGACAAAGAGAGAGAAGAAAAGCAAAATTAAGACTAGCTGACAAGCCTTGGCAGGAAGTTCTGCTCTCCATCAATTTAGTCCCTGTGACTCTTCACAGGTGTTTTCTACATTTGGGATCACTGCTACAAAAAGAGATGTTGACATCATCTCTTGTGGCCACCCTGACAGAAGAGCAGGAAGGCTGGGATGCTCTTTTTCCTGTCTTTCCCTTGATTTCCTCTATATCTTAGGGACGAATCACAGGACAGAACACAGAAATCAAATGGCTCTACAAAGCAGATTGGCCAGTTCAAGTCAAAACAGCCACTGAAAACACCCCAGATGCTGTCTGACAACAGCTGGACTGTCGGGGAGTCAGGTGAATGCAGTCTGCTGGCCCTGGGCAGGAAGAGCACAGCCCAGACTGTCACATACCTTTCACTGAAAGCTGATAGAGCATTTTATCCCCCTCACAGATGCACTGATAACTTGCAGCATCATCCATTGAGTCGTTGTGAATTTTCAGGGTGTGTTTCTTCCCCACAATTTGCAGTTCATAATTTTCACTGGCCTTGAGCTCCTTCCCATCCTTCATCCACTCCACAGTAGCGCCTGTGTCTGAAAGCTCAGCCTGCAGTTTGGCTTCCTCACGCAGCCAAGCGCAGATCTTTTCTACATCTTTGCTCTTCTTGGTAAATCTCACTGCAGCACCTGTCAGGAGCAAAGGCCTCGTTATTTCAATTTATATCAGGCTAACGTGGTCAATGTTTGCTGCAACATCTCTGAAAAAGTATCACCTTCTGTTCCTGCACTCATCATTGTGTCAGTGCTGAGCAATTCACGATATTTCATTTGGTCTTCTTGCTGGATTTACTAAGTAAAAATCAACCAAACATCTCCTTCTACTGATTAATAATGCTCTAAACATGCTTCTGCAGAGGTTTCCACCCAATGACAAACAGGTCCTCCCATCATGAATGTTTATTTGTTCTACTTTGTCATGCAAAGCTGATTGATAGAGATATTATTGGAATGATTGCTCCCCTACTTCTAAACTATTCCAGTGCAATCAGAAAGGCTGTCTGAACCTGCAGCTGAAAGTACTGCTCTATGGTCATGCAGTGGTAAACCTGGTGACTGAATGCACTGGCCAATAGCTGTGAACTGCAGACATTCATCAGCTGGCATGCTTGCACGTTGTTGTAAGGTCAATAGTAAACATGGCATCCCCTCCAGGTACAGCTTCACCAGTTGTTAGGGGGGATTTCACAGCCAGGACTGGGTCTGAGGAAGAACATGTATGTCTTAATGCTCTTTAGATGCAAGTCTGGTATCTCATTTAGAGATGGAAGATTAAATCATAGGTACATTTCTACTTCTCCCTTTGCATGAGTGCTAGAAGAAGCACTTCTGTGCTTAAGATCTGTTACAGAAAGTTCTGCCTCTTGCACATGTGAGATATCAAAAGATAAGGATATTCATGTCTCTGTCACAGAAACAACTCGTATCACTTTAGTGGTAGCTGGAGGTTGATAGGAGATAGGAGAACTAGGAATAAAGGAAAGCCTTTGGTGTGTTAATGCACTGCTAACCTTAAAGTCAAAGGAAGCATCTTTAGGGAACCAACACAGCTGCTCAGCACACACTGACCCGTTTCCATTGGGGTTTTTGTGCTTACCAAGGTGCACGCTCCCTGGGAATTCCAGAGACGGGCTCTGTCCATGCGCATTGACTGCAGACACTCGGAACTGATCATCAGCCTCTTCAGACAGATTGCTCACCGTGAACTCTGGGACGGGGACATGAAACTCGTGGCACCTCACCCAGGTGAAGCCAGTTAGTTTCTTGCATTCCACAATGTAGCCATCGACTGGAATGGGGCGGTGCATCTTCGGAGGGGACCATGCCAGCGTCACTGAGGTTTCTGTTTTATTTTTCACCACGGGGTCAGTTGGGGGCTGGGTGGGAGGTTTTCTGGGAGCTGAACAGAAATAAATTTCAGAAATATTAGCATAAGGTCATGTAGGCTGGAAAAGACCTTCAAAAGACCTTCAAAATCAGCAGACTCAACTTTCAGCATGACCTACTGAGTCCCACCATTAACTACTGTGGTACCTGAGGACATACATGACAAGCTTATTCCTGCAGGTATTTACATAGTGAATATATTCACCCTCTGGTTGCTTTGGAACATTTTAGAGGTTAAAATCCCATCAGACTTTTTCACTGTGTGCAGCCACTGATACAGGCAGGAGGCTGGGAATTACCTGATGGGCTCTAGTTACAGACTACTGACACAGTAAAAGATTGATTTCATTTAATTTTGGCCATCAGAAAGTTTGGTGTCTGGTTTCAGTCACCCATCTGGACTCCAATTATAATCATATGGAGAACAGCACATTCAGGAGAACTCATCTCAATAAACCTGAATGAAATCACAGAATCATAGGATCATGGGAGGGCTTGGGTTGGAAGAAACCTTCAAGATCATTAAGTGCTAGATGCCAAAGGTCCCACTAACACAGTATTAAGCCAAAAGCTAGATGCTGGAATCAGATCTCCTGACCTTACCATCAGAAACTGAGATGTCATATTTTGCTCAGAGGTGCCTGCTTGTAGGAGGGACAGCTTCCGAGCTTTTTCTGCTCCAGGAACCAGCTCGAGCTTCAGAATTTAAACAGCAGTCAGAAATTAAACTGAGCTTTGTCACCTCCATCAAATAGAAGGAGTGGTTGGGTGGTACAGCTTTCCAAATCGCTTAGAAACTGTCACAACAATCAGATGCCTACCTTTTCTTTTTTAACTTGTTAATACATAGAGCTTAATAGCATCAGAATGCCCCAAGCACTTCAGACAACAGGACAGCTGTAAACCCTTCTTTAAGGATTCCTTTGTTTAACCACTGAGTAACTGTAATTCAGTGGTGCTGGTAGGAGAAGGGAAGTCCTAATCTTCCCAGATGGTGAACAGAGTTGATGTTCACATGCAGACTGGTGCTGCAGCAGAGCCAGAAACCACTCATTTGGGAAACACAGCACCAAGAAAATAATGGGAATAGCTTCATAAAATCAGGAGCTTCACTCAAATTTCATGTCAGATCTATAATTCTTCCTATTTTCAGGAAGAAATGATTTCCCTTTTTCTTGTAGTTTTATTTTCTTTTCCTTTCCAGCAAGCAGCTTTGTAGCTTACAAATTGTTTTCTAATCACCTCCTGGTGTGGACAAATCACACAGGTCTGACTCCATGTTTTACATAGTTAGCATATTATATTTGTTCCACTATGGAACTGTACAGTCATAGAATGGCCTGGGTTGAAAAGGATCCCAAAAATCATCCAGTTCCAACCCCCTGCTATGTGCAGGGACGCCATCCACCAGACCAGGCTGCCCAGAGCCACATCCAGCCTGGCCTTGAATGCCTGCAGGGATGGGGCATCCACAGCCTCCTTGGGCAACCTGTTCAAGTGCGTCACCACCCTCTGAGTGAAAAACATCTTCCTAAGATCCAACCTGATCCACAACCCCTACACACCCTCAGAGCCCCCTAGAGCCCCTAGTCCTCCTATTGCCCACCACAGCCCCATATGCCCACTAGAGTCCCCCTCAACTCTCTTTACAGGCCCTGCACAGCTCTATATAACAGTCTTATAGAACTACCTCTAGTAGAAGCAATCTCCACACAGAGATCCTTTCCCAGCACACTGCGCCACGGGGGGAGCAAAACAGGGGGGGGGCACATACACACACAGCGCCGGGGGGGCCCGTAACCGACCCCCACCCATCCTTTAAAGGGGTGGGGGGTCCGTTTTAATGGGGGGGGGGGCGAGATCACCTTCACCCCCCACCCCCCCATCCCCACCCCATCCTTTAAAAGGGGGGTGTCCATTTTGGTGTTGGGGGGCAGTGACAATCCGCCCCCCCACCCCATCGTTTAAAGGAGGGGGGGTCCGAGACCACCCCCCCCACCCCATCTTTTAAGGGGGGGGGTCAGGGGCTCATGGGGGGCAGCACATCGTGCACAACATTGTGGGGGGGGGGGCTTTAAAAGGGGGGGGGTTACAAAAAGCATAGCTCTCAACTATAGATGGGATTGGGGGGGGCTCAATCGATGGCGGGGGGCCCTTCATGCAGGGGGGGCACAGCGTAAGTCAGCGGCTTTGAGGGGGGGTGTTGGGGCTGTTTGGCCTTTGGGGGGGTTATTGTGTGCCCCACCCCCACCACCCCCACACACAATGGGGTGTTAATGTGGGGGGGGGGGGCTTAGATTAGTTGCGTTCCCTATAGCACTGCCCCCCCCCGTCATTAACCCCCCCGCTTTATCCTTACGGCTGAGCCCCCCCCCGACAGCGCCCCATTCATCTTGATGGGGTGGGGGGTTTGTCACACGACCCCGGTGCGGCTTACGGCACATCATCGACCCCACCCCACCCCCCATAACCCCACCCGGGGGGGGAGGGGGCGATGTGGTGAGTGGGGGGGGGGTTCCGGAGGTGGGGGTGAGCAAAGCGCAATATGGGGGGGGGGGTCCTATAACTGGAGGGCAGCGGCTGCACAAAGAGCCCGTGGGGGTCGGAGAGCAGCACTTTGGCTGGGGGGGGTCCACGGGGTCCGGGGGTAATGCTGCCCCACCCCCTCCCCCACCCCCCACTGCCGACCCCCCCCCCGCGTTGCCCCCCCGCCCCAACGTCAGCTCCTGCGGCAGCTCCTCGTCGCTCTCCTCCTCCTCTTCCTCGTCTGGGGGGTCAATATGTGGGGGGGGGGGTCCCATCGGGCAGCGGCAGCTCCGCCGGCTCCGATTGGCTGAGCCGCAGTGCGCGGGAGCGGCTGTTGTGTGCCGGTCGGTGGAGGGGAGGCTCTTCATGGAGCTGCCCCGCAGCCAACAACAGCCTGAATGAGATCCTGGAGTCCCAGACGCTGGAGGATGAGCTGGGAAAGAGCAGAGGCTCCCCACAGAAGGGCAAATCACGTCTGATAACGTGAGTGTGGAGCACAGCCAGCCCCTTCCTCACATGTGTGGGGCTTCCATGTTCCTCTGTGCCCATTGCAATGTGCCACCCCAATCCTGCTGCCCAGCCAGGAGTGGATGGGATGAGCAGGTTGGGATGCACAGAGCAGTGCTCAGACATTGCTGGGACATTTGTGCACTGCTGTTGAGCTTCCCTTTGTGCAGCAGGGGAGAGGATGGAGGTTTACAGGTGGATGGTTGTTATTTCTATGGCATTGCACAGGTGGTAGAACCATGTCCATTCCCAAACTTATTCCAGGGCATGCGGGAATTTGTGCAGTTGTAGTTCCTGAATTGTGCTATTTAAAACCCTCCTGTAAATGGGGATGTTTTGTAATGCCTGCTGGGGCTGCAGGCAGCATTGCCTTCCTCCTTAGGGGGCAGGTTTAATCACAAGCCTCCCTATTTCCTATCACAAACGTCCTACAAACCATGTCTGGGCATTGCTGTCTCGGCCTGGATCTCAGCTCCTGAGACTGTCAGATGTGAAGCAGCAGCAGCTGGGACAGGGCTGGCTCTGTGTGCCCTCTCTGGGTCTGTGGGCACAGAGTGGGGCAGAGGGATGACTGTGAGAGGGAGGAATTGCCCAGCCACAAGAAAGAGGAAATCAGCTGAAAAGGGGAGATTTGAGAAGCACTGAGGCTGTGGCTGCTTTGACAGTAAGAAGAAACCAAGCTGTCACTGTGCAGATGGGAACTCCAGTAGGAGAGCTGTGGTGGCTTTACAGATGGCAGACAGCAGCTGGAGTGTAGAGCCAAGGGTAGGGGGGGGATCTTCCTCTTAGCAATGCCATGCAAAGAATGATGCAGACTCCTGCAGGGTCGGCTTTGCTGTGTGACCCTGGGTGGAAGCAGCTGGAAGGTCTCAGCCCTTCTGCATTATCCCAGGAGCTGGGGCAGTGCTCGGTCTCATCCCACCTCTGCTAATAGCAAATGCAGAATCCCTTATCTGAGTGCCCTTTTCTCTCATGTAGAGTCACCAACCCTGGGAAGTTCACAAAAAGTTTGGGTGTTGTGTTGAGGGATGTGATTTAACTGGGAAGTATTGGTGATGGTTGGACTGGATGATCATAAGATCATCCAGATCATAAGATCTGAGATCATAAGATCATAAGATCATCCAGGTCTTTTCCAACCTTGAAAATTCTATGGAGTTGTAGCAGATTGTGGGGGTGTAGGTGTGGTATATATATGTACACAGATGGCAATATCCGTATGGAAAAGATAGATCCATGTGTGTTCTGGGCTGCACTGAAAAAGGGGTGGCCAGCAGGAGAGGGAGGTGATTGTCCACTCCTGCTCAGCTCTTGTGAGGCCATATTTGCAGCACTGTGTCCAGGCCTGGGAAGGATGTGGAGCTGTTGGGGGGGGTCCAGAGGAGGGCCACTGTGATGATCAGAGGGCTGGAGCAGCTCTCCTATGAGGAAAGGTGGAGGGATCTGGGCTTGTTTAGCCTGGAGAATGGAAGGCTGTGGGGAGACCTCATTGTGGCCTTTGAGTACTTGAAGGGAGCGTATAAACAGGAGGGGGAATGGCTGTTTATGAGGGTGGATAATGATAGGACAAGGGGGAATGGTTTAAAACTGAGACCGGGGAGGTATAGGTTGGATCTTAGGTAGATGTTTTTTGCTCAGAGGGTGGTGACACACTGGAACAGGTTGCCCAAGGAGGCTGTGGATGCCCCATTCAAGGCCTGCAGGCATTCAAGGCCAGGTTGGATGGGCTCTGTCCATGAGCATTGACTGCAGACACTTGGAACTGATCATCACCCTCTGCAGACAGATTTACAGCCCCTGCACAGCTCTATATAACAGTCTTATAGAACTACCTCTAGTAGAAGCAATCTCCACACAGAGATCTTTTCCCAGCGCCCCTTTGTGACATCATAATGCCCCTTTGTGACATCATAACACCCTTTGTGACATCATAATGCACCTTTCTGATGCCATAATGCCCCTTTCTGACGTCATAATGACCCATTGTGATGTCTTAATGCCCCTTTGTGACGTCATAATGCCCTTTGTGATGTCATAATGCCATTTGAGACGTCATAAGGCTCCTTTGTTTTCATAATGCCTCTTTGTGACGTGATAATGCCTCTTTGTGACGTCATAATGCCCTTTGTGACGTCTTAATTCCCCTTTGTGATGTCTTAATGCTCTTTTGTGATGTCACAATACCCCTTTGTGATGTCATAACACCCCTTTGTGACATCACAATGCCCCTTTCAGACGTCATAATGACCCTTTTTGACGTCATAATTCCCCTTTGTGATGTCATAATGCTACTTTGTGACGTCACAACGCCCTTTGTGACGTCATAATGCCCTTTGAGACGTCATAATGCTCCTTTGTGATGTCATAATGCTCCTTTGTGATTCATAATGCCCTTTGTGATGTCATAATGCCCTTTCTGACGTCATAATGCCCCTTTGTGGTGTCATAATGCTTCTTTGTGAGGTATCTGTGGTGCCATTGATAATGAAGTGTGATGAACTGGAAGGCTTTCAGTAGAATTGCAGCCCTAACATAAACAATGACTTGAACTCTGGAATTCTGTGTAAAATCATTAGCTAGCTTGTGGTCCGGGTCTTCAAACCAAAGGCTGTGAGGTGCTGCTCTTGTTGACGCAGGCTGTGAAAGATGACTTGAGCTCTAAGAGTAATTTCCCTTCTGCTCTTTATATGAACGTCAAATCCACAATTAGAATATTAAGAAGATAATATAAAATTTTGTGCTGCTGGACTGAGGACTTCCATTAGCTGTTAGCCATAGTTTGGAACTTGCAAAGCAATCATATTGGAGCCTTGCTGGGCAACCTGCTCCAGTGTCTCACCACACCCACAGTAAAGCATTTCTTCCTAATATCCAATCCTAATCTACCTTCTTCCCATGTAAAGCCATTTCCCCTCATTCTGTTGCTACCTGCCCTTATGAAAAGTCCCTCCCCAGCCTTCCCTGTAGGCCCTCTTCAGATACTGGAAGGCCACTCTAAGGTCTCCTTGGAGTCTTCTCCAGGCTGAAGAGCCCCATCTCTCTCAGCCTGTGCACATAGTAGAGGTGCTTTCAGCCCTCTCTGATCACCTTCATGGCCCTCCTCTGGACCTGCCTGAACATCTCCAAGTCCTTCTTGTGTTGAGGGCTCCAGAACTGCGTGCAGTGCTCCAGATGGGGTTTCAATGAGAGGAGTGTGGAGGGGCAGCACCACCTCCCTCGACCTGCTGGTCATGCTTCTGTGCTTTAAGCTTATGCTTTAAGGTCCTATATGCTTTAAGGTTTAGATAGTGCAGTCGCCTCACCTCTTCAGGTTTATCTGTGAAGGTCCCTTCCAAGTGAACCGTGCTGATCCAGACAGTTCGGATTGCTCATTAAAGTGTTTTAGTAAGTTGGGCTGGTCCTACGAAGCAGTATGACTGCAGTAAGCAGTGTACATGGTGCGCTGTGAGTACTGCACACATTCCTCTTGGCAGCTTGTGGAACAGAAACTGTGCATTGTTTGGATTGTGTAAGTATTCCTGTTGGTCTCTTGTGATGCTTACCTTCTTAGAGCACCTTTCCTCGTTTGGCTCTACATATTTTGGTACCTTACTTGTTCTGTTTGGCTTAGCAGGGAAGGTCTTCTTCTGAAGCATCCTCAGTCTTGGTCTGGGCAGCATACTTAGAAATGACATGGACGTTACATGAGTGGGTGGTCAAAGGGGGGAAGAACTCACCTTTCTGATCTGTTTCCTTTTAGAACACAGTCCTGGAGAGGATTTGCTTTCCTTGTTTCCTGGAGACTTGGATTCTTAGATGGTTTTGACTGCAGCTATTTCTGATGTTAATTCCTTTTTCTGTACTTTAGTAGCCAAGTGCAAGTGGAGTGCTTTGGGAATTGTCTGAAGTTGCCAGGTTGCGTGTGATCACATATGTAACGTGGAGTTATGTGTGGTGCCAGTGATAATTAAGTGTGATGAACTTGAAGGCTTTCAGTACAATTTCAGCCCTAATGTAAACAGTGACTTGAACTCTGGAATTCTGTGTAAAATCATTAGCTAGCTTGTGGTCCAGGTCTTGAAACCAAAGGCTATGAGGTGCTGCTCTTGTTGACGCAGGCTGTGAAAGATGACTTGAGCTCTAAGAGTAATTTCCCTTCTGCTCTTTATATGAACGTCATATCAACAATTAGAATATTAAGAACATAATATAAAAGTTGTTGCTGCTGGCCTGTGGACTTCCATTAGCTGTTAGCCATAGTTTGGAACTTGCAAACCAATCTTATTTAGACTTTAGTGGTGAAATCTTCTGATGAAATCTTCCTTCTAATTCTGCAAAAGAATCTCGGTGGAACATTTCTGTCTGAAAAGGCTCTGGCATATGAAGATGTGCCAGACTGCAGCCATGTGCCAGATGCGTTTGGATCCATGGAATTTTCTGATGTAGCTTCAGTGTTTGAAGAATCTCCACTCGATCTAAATACTCAGAAAACAAAGCAGGTGTGTGAAGATGTACAGCTAGTTTCTTACAGAAAAAATACAGCTCTTAATCTAGAAATCTGCTTCTCATTGTATCTAGTGCTTACTCCATATTTAAGTATCTAGTGGACCTTGACCAAAGGAAGATAAAGATAGAGCAAAGAAGTATGTTAAGCATAAATTTTGTTGCCTTCTACCTGTAGGCCATGGTTGGTTTGACGTGATCCCTAACTCCAGTGTTTGGTTTGCACAGAAACAGCAAGCAAGGGAACAAGTAAAGGAGTCAGTGAGGATTTTAAAACACAATGGGAAGCGATAAGGCACAGTTAATAAGATTCTGGAGTTAGGCTGGAGGTAGGCAGAGGTTGAAAGGTACCGAAAGAAATTCAATCTTACTGTGTTGGACAACAAAATCCACTGTGATATTATTCAAATTTTTAACTAAACCAAGTGATAATTCATATTTATGTTTAGATAAGCTGGTGAGGGTTAATCCTCAATGGAGAATTGAGATGAACAAATAAAAAAATGGTGTTTGACAGTCTATAAGAAACGAACTTATTCTAGGAGAGAATCAGAGTTTTCAACTGTTTTGTTCAATAGCCAAATAATGTATGATATTTTTATAAGCATTGTGTCTGACCTTCTCAGCTGTTAGAATTTCTTTGACAGTAACTTCTCCGGCTGTGATCAGAAAACCTTTTGTTCCGTCTCTGGCACCATTCGAGGCATGATACTCAACTGGGTGATATGGAATTCACACTGTCAACTCCAGTGACAAGAAAAGTGGCATCTAAGAAGCGTGCAAACACAGAGAATGTTGATGCAGAGTCAGTGTTAAGAAATGAGCTGCCCTTTGCATTTCCTGCTCCAAAGGCCTTCTTTTCGAAGAGCCAGACAGAGAAGCAAGTAGAAGGCATATCTTTTTAGGCGCCTACTTCCAAAGGTATGTTGTATCTAACAAATGGAAACCTAGAACATGTGTAGCTTAGGAATTTTTTACTTTTAATATGAATGCAGTACTTGTAGGTCCTAAAATTCTGAAAGGTTTCAGTGTGGGGTTTATTTGGTCACAGCACATACAGCTGCCATCCTGTACATCTGACAGTGCACTGCAAGCGGTTTAACCATATATCAGGGCATGGTACACGTCTGTTAATGATAGAAGTTCTCACAGTTTCACAAGGAGCATGCCTTGAGATGCATTCAGATAATGAGATAAGTGCTGTGTTCCTAAAACTAGCATGTGTCTCCACTCTCCATCGAGATTTAGTAGATAATTTCTTTAACAATTATGATGAGAGTTTTGTTTTGTTTTTATTTTTTTCTGGGCTATTATTTTGAGTGAAAGAAAAGGGTATGCTTTTATTTAAGCGAGCTTTTGATTGCATCATGCTTCTAAATTAAATGTAACCTACTGAATTCCTCATGATAGCATACGAGTACTTGCGTGTATCTGTTCTCCCTAATAGAGGGAGAAGAGACTCAGTGAACCTGGACAGTGTTACCCAGGGTTGTGAGAACAGCTAAATGATTGTTGAGAACTGGTCAACTCGTGAGCCTGAGACCTGGGATCCTCCATCCTAGGGTGGAACTTTACTGGAGCACGTGGGTGCCACAGCAACAAAAGGACTGTGTACAATAGACTGAGAGTTTGCTGAGTTTCTTGGTTTACAGAAAGCACAACTAACTCAGCAGCAAGTGACGTATTTGGGATAGGAGATGACAGCTGGACTTTGAACCTTAAGGACTGCCAAGAAAGAAGCCATCTGCTCAACCCCTGAGCTGCAAACTGCCAAGGAACTCCATACGTTGCCAGGAATGACAGGAGGGTGCCGACCATGGATACACAGCTACGGACTGATGGTAAACTTGAAACAGCTTGAAGTGAGTAAGGGATATCCAGGGTGCACTGGTGCTCAATATTCAAGAAGCCCATCAATCTACACTGGTCCAAAGGATACCAGTTTTAATATCTCATGCAGTGTTTACTGTATTGGAGGCAAAAGGGGGACATTGGCTTTCACCCCACAGAATCACAGAATCACAGAATTACCCGGGTTGGAAGGGACCTCAAGGATCATGTAGTTCCAACCCCCCTGCCTAGCAGGGCCACCAAACATACGCCTTTACTAGATCAGGTTGCCCAGGGCCCCGTCCAACCTGGTCTTGAACACCTCCAAGGACAGGGCATCCACAACCTCACTGGGCAGCCTGTTCCAGGACCTAACCACCTTTCTAGTAAAGAACTTTCCCCTAACATCCAACCTAAATCTTCCCTCCTTCAACTTAAAACCATTTCCCCTAGTCCTGCTATTATCAGCCCTTTCGAAGAGTTTACTCCCCTCCTGGGAGTAAGTTCCCTTCAGGTACTGAAAGGCTGCAATGAGGTCACCCCGCAACCTTCTCTTCTCCAGGCTGAACAAACCCAACTCCCTCAGCCTGTCCTCATAGGGGAGGTGCTCCAGCCCCCTGATCATCTTCCTGTCCCTCCTCTGGACCCTTTCCAAAATCTCCATATCTTTTTTGTACTGAGGGCTCCGCACCTGGACACAGTACTCCAGATGGGGCCTCACAAGAGCAGAGTAGAGAGGGACGATCACCTCCCTATCCCTGCTGACCACCCCTCTCCTGATGGAGCCCAGGATCCCATTTGCTTTCCGGGCTGCCAGAGCGCACTGCTGGCTCATGTTAAGTTTCTCATCTATCAGGACCCCTAGGTCTTTTTCAGCCGAGCTGCTCTCAAGGACAACTCCTCCCAGCCTGTACAGGTGCCTGGGGTTCTTCCGGCCCAAGTGCAAAACCTTGCACTTTGCCGTGTTGAACCTCATTAGGTTCACCCGAGCCCAGCTTTCCAGCCTGTCAAGGTCCCTCTGAATGGCATCTGTTCACCCCAAAGATTCCTGAAATACCAGGCCATCCTGGTAGAGCAGGGTGATATAGAAATAATTGTAACTACTATTGCCAACCCAGTATCTTTCCTTAGCGGAACTCCCCTGGTGGAGAACCAGGATGACATCACTGCTTTGAAACAACTGATGCTGCACATTACATCCAGTCGGTTGGAGCTGAAGGACGAACCCTTAGAAGATGCAGAAGACGCCTGATTTACCAGCAGCTGCAGTTTTGTGAGACAAGGAGGCTTTAAGGCAGGACATGCAGTAACTGCTACTGAGCAGGGAATGGAAGCACAACCATCAGCCATGGGGACTACCCCTCAGAAGGCTGAAATAACTGCCTTGACGAGAGCCTTAATGATATGGACAGATGCTAAATATGTGTTTGGGGTGTCACACGCTCATAGTACCATCTGAAAAGAGCAAGGATTGCTCACACACAAGGAAAAGAGCGTGATGTAAATGTACCTATGTTGTAGGGCACAGTTCTCTATCCAGGCCCAAGTCTGTGTGGGTGTCTCCTCTATCCACAAAGCTGCTCACACTGCAGGAGGCACAGGCTGAGAGGAGAGGCCAGAGCAGCTCTCCCACTGTGACACGGAGCAGCAGGATACAAGTAAAGGAAGGCCCCACAGCTGTACTGGGAAGATTCCACACAGTCATCAATTTTTCATCTGAAAGGTAAAGAGGAATTCCCTTTTCTGCCCCTATCATCATTGGTCGGGTGAGTAGCAATGATGCCCGGTGTGCTTCCATCAATGGAGCAGAATAGGCGGAAGGCTGGGGTGCAGGCTGACCTCTGCTGAGGTGAGTGGGGGCTCAGGGTGTTGCTCAGTGGTAGATTTGTTCACACTGAGTTCTAACAGGAAACTTGCTCAACATCGAAGGCCTTGCAAAAGTCTGGCTGAGTGATGTCAGTTGCTTTTCCTTTCCCTACTGATGCTGTCACTCCACTGTAGAAGGCCACCAAAGCGACCAGGCTGCATGTCTCCGTTTCCGCTGTTTCTCCATTTCCTTCTTGTTGCTCCCTGTAACCAGCAGGTTCAGCCATGCTGCTTTCCTGCCTCCTCTACTGTGTTTCATGTGGTTGGGATGGAGCTCAGAGCTCCAGCTCTGAGAAAGGTTTTCTGAGAAAGTTACCATCTCTTTTCCATTCCTTTACCCCTAAAAACAGTTTTCCAGTGTCTCTCATGCAAGAATTCTTTGAACAGCCTGCAGCTGACTCTCCTGAAGCTCAGGATCCTGACTTTGCTTTTTGCCAGGCCTGCATTCCTTGAGATGAGGAACTCTAGGAGGGCATGGTCACTACAGCCCTGACCACCTCCAGTCTTAACCCCTGCTGTGCACCATGTCCAGTAATGCTTCCCTTCTGCTTGGTGTGCTTAATACTTGACCCACAAAGTTATTGTCAGTGCACTCCAGCAGGCTCTCAGACAGCTTGCAGCAACTGGGATTGGTGCTGGGTGGTTGCTGGGAGGTGTCTCAGCAGAAAAGCTGGGCTGGGGTGGGCGTGCTATGTCAGTCCTCATCGCAGCTGGCAGAGAGAGTTAGAGGAGGGTGATGGGTGCTGCCTGCTCTCAGTGCTACTGCACTGAATTTGGGGCACAGCAGCACACTGGTGAGTGAGCTGGGAGGGAGACGGACTGCTGCTGTGCATGGCTAGGCCAGAGCTGGAGGATTGTCAAACGTGAGTCATGCTGGTGCAGCCATTGCAGCTGCAGCAGGAGTAGAAGACAAAGAGGTTTTGTAGAGGACAGAGGGTGGTGATTCATGGTTTGATGTCCAGGTGGAGGCCGATAACAAGTGGTGTCATCCAGGAGTCTGTCTTGGGACCAGTGCTTTTTTACATGGTTATCAGAGACACCAATGATGCAATGGAGTGCACCCTCTGCTGTTTGCTGAGTGGTGCGGCTGACGCAGTGGAAGGAAGGGATGCCATTCAGAGGGAGCTCAACCGAGAGGTTGGCCTACGTGAATCTAATGAGGTTGAACACAGCAAAGTGCAAGGTTTTGCACTTGGGCTGGAGGAATCCCAGGCATTTCTACAGACTGGGAGGAGCAGTCCTTAAGAGAAGCCCCGCAGAGAAGGACCTGGGGGTCCTGGTGGATGAAAAACAGAACGTGAGCCATCAGCGTGCTCTTGCAGCTCAGAGAGCAAATGGTCCCCTGGGCTCCATCAGAAGAGGGGATGGCCAGCAGGGACAGGGAGGTGATTGATCTTCATGATCCTTGAGGTCCCTTCCAACCCGGGCCATTCTATGATTCTGTGATTACACTCGCTGTCAGAAATAACAGCAGCTGTACAGAAGCTGGATATATTTTGGGACAGTTCTTGTAACCAGCTGATTTTAAGACCTTGCCCGAATTGGGGGTCTAAATTGCATGTTAGGAGAAAGCTGGTAAAGTAGCTATTGCTCATTCTTTTTCATTTGCTGATTCTTTCATTCGGGTTCCTTTTCCAAAGGAGATTCTGGTGATGGAAGCAGTTGAAGAAAGAACCAAAGCAGCTCTTGCCAAGAGTGCTTGAAGTCCCTGTGGAGAGAAGCAAAGAACTTGGGCTTCCTCTGGGATGCTCCCCACCATGTCTCAGGAAGGAGACAACTGCTGTTCCACTTTCTGCTCTGTGTGTGGAAAGGTACGTCTGGGTTTTCTTCTACCTGTTTTTCTTTTTCTGGCTTTGAAGGAGAAGGGGTGGAGCAAGAGGAGACCCACTGGTCATTTGTTACCTCAAGAACAGGATGGATTCTGCATTCACTGTGAGAAACTTGGGCTAGTAGCATGGGCATGTTTCAGGCTGGACTCTTCTTTTGCTACTTGGTTTCCTTTTGGCTACAGGGAGACAGCTGTCTAAAGGCGTGTTTTCAGACCCACTCTCCAAAACCATGTTTCATTGTTGCAGGTGGTTCAGTGTGCTCTTGCAGGGTAGATGCTGTAGTTTGCTGTAGAATCTAAATGGTTTCTGTTCCTAGGGGAGGACTGAGAGGAGGTAGTGAGAAGAGAATTCAATGCCTTAGGTGTATCTTAGTGAGAAATGTTGGCATGAGGTGCTGAAAGTCTTGAGTTGTCAAAGGCCAGTGATGCTCAGACTCCTTAACCTGCTGGAGCAGGGTGGAAGCAAGGAGTGGGCACTGCCGTCCCACAAGCTGCACTTGGTTCTGGTCTGCCAGGTCTGTGCTGGCCTGGATTTCTTCTGAGAAGTTTGTTGGAGCTGCTTGGAGTAGTGAAGGGTGGGGAAGAAGTGCTGCTCCAGAGCTATGAGACGTGCAGCTCCTTCTGAAGTGCTCCTGATAAGGACGGAGCGCATTTGCTGCAGCTTTCTCTGCAGATGTGCTCCTCACCTTGAAATCCTCCTGGTTTGTCCTCAGCTCCTGACCACGGCCTGTTCTCTGTTTTGCAGGCTGATAACATGCAGAAGCCGCAGCTGGTGCATGCTATGTCATCTTTAAACGTACCAGCATTTGCGGCAGCCCATGTTATTAAGAGCCACGTCACCCAGGGGCCAGATGAGCTCTCTCTGGAGGTAAGCAGTTCCAGGCATTCCGTGTTGTCGTGCATAGAAGAGGGCAGTCCTTTCTGCTTTGTTTTCCTACCAGATTTGCTGAATCTGGGATTGATGTTTCAATCTCTTTCAGGTCAGAGATCTGGTGAGCATTGTTGATATGAGGACATATCAACAGGCTGAGCCCCTAGTGGAGAGGCAAGCGTGGCTTTGAGGTAGGCACACGTTTTTGACTAGAGAGCACAACTTCAGTAGAGTTGGGAATCTCAGCTTGGAGCTGCTCTGCCTGCACAGGATGGCTGCTGGATGCAAACAGTTGCCCTGTGTCACTGTCAGTGGACCTTCCCTTTGGCTCTGGGCTCGGGCTAATGCTCACCTGTCTTTTTGTTCTAATTACAGGTTGGGCTTTTCCCTGGTGAGTGCATGGAACTCATCAGCGGAAAAGTTCCCGATTCCCTCCTCAATTCATTGCCAAAGCCAGGTGCGTAATTTACATTTGATAACGCGAGTTAGTCAAATAGGGTCAGAATGTTACTTTCAGGGGGTTTGTTTATGCCCAAGTTCAGCAAGCTTAGAAAGAGAACTACAGTAATCTCCTTGGGCACCTCCAGGGATGGGGAAAATCCATTCTTACGTGTCCTTGTTGGGAATGTTCTTCCCGTTGTTACATGCTCTATCGAATGCATTGCGCTCAGCTTCGTCCAACCGAGCCAGGCCTGAAATGAACTGGTTTCTTTGTTTTGTTGCGCAGAGCCAAAGAAATGGGGCAAGCTCATCAACCGCCTTCGTTCCCTGGTGAAGGCCAGCCCCGGGAGAGCAAAGCAGCCTGAGCCTCCGACATTCTCCGGATCCATGTCCTTGCTTGACATCGTTGAGAGGTATTTAGCCTTCAGGACTTGAGGGCTGAGCTGTAGGAATGGAAGCATCCTCTGCTGTTTGAAACAGAGGGCGTTTCTAAGCTGTGTTTCAGCAGAAAGCAGGCAGTGCCCAGAACAGGCAACTTTTGGCCAGGGCTCGGTGCAGCTCTTCCATCACCCTGCACCACGTCTGACAGCATGCTCTGTTTTCTCTGCAGAATGAGTTCTCCCAGGAAGAGGGCAGAGTCAGCAGCTGGCAGTTGGTGTTCCTGCTTCTGCCTGGGCAAACCATCCCCTGTGGCCAAACGCCAACTGCAGAGCAGTGCCAGGGAGCCCTCTGAAGCAGAAGTCTTGGTCCTGGCAGGTAAGGGTGCAAGTCCAGCTTACAAAACACTGCTTGTCAGCAACACAGGTAGAATTCATGCTTTCAGTGGGCTTGTACCTCCTTCTGGCGTTCAAGCCCGTCTTGATCCCTGTCTTTCCCAAATGAGTCTCTTGTCAACACAAGAGCTGGACCTGCACGTGGATCACTTTCAAGACAGTGACACTGTTGCTAGAAGCCTATTTGCTTCTGCCCACCACCACTACATAGCCAAATGTCAAGAATCTCCATGGTTCATCTTATGAACGTTCGACACTAACTGCTGTACATCTGCTCCTTCCTAGGTGACCCGAGCCCTTGTATATCCCCAAGACGCAGGGCATGTTACGATGACGCATCTTCCATCAATGAAGAGTTGTTACTAAGCACAGAATGCTGCAGTTCAGATGAAAGCCTTCCGTATAACATCAGCTATCAAGAGAAGAAGGTCATCATCGTTGAAGCCTTCATTCATCCCATCCCTACTGAAGCTGCTGACCTGAGCCCACCAGACACCTCAGGCACCAGCCTGGACTCAATGTCTCTGCAGTGCAGCCCAGCCCAAGCACAGCCCGAGTGCCCCGACAGCAGCACCACCATGCAGGCTCAGGTCAGCATCACCGAGGAGAAGCTGAGCATCTCGCAGGGGGGCACAGAATCAGGACACGAGTCCCAGGCTCCGGGCAACAGCACGGTCTCTGAGCAGCTCTCATGATTACAAGAGAGGATGAGTCCCATCTTTCCTCCAGACCTCACACCCCCTCCTTTCTCCTATTGAATAAAGGCACGCTCGTGCTCAATCAACGCCTTGACTGAATTCCGAGTTTTCATTCGCAGAGATTGGGATGAGTGCAAGAAACTGCAAGGCAGCTCAGCTTACAACACTCTGGCTGTGGGGTTTGTGCGGCCGAGCTCTGGGTGTGTTCCCATTTTGCCTGACTTTGGGATGCCTGCAGCGAGAGCTCTGCTGCCGTTGTGTATGGCAGCAAATAGTCTCTAGCATCCTGGATGCTGCTCATGAAAACCCCAAGCTTCCTGGCTGTGGCTGTGATGCTTTTCAGGGCCTTTTGATGCTCTTTGATGCCGTGGCTGCTCCCTAACACCTCTGTCCTCCCGCCGTGTCCATTCCTGGCTCTCACCTGTGAGCTGTCCCTGCAGATCATCTCCAGCCCTGCCATCATCGTGCTGCGGCAGGAGGAGCTCGCCCTGACCAACATCAGGCAGTGCTGCCTGCCTCTCTCACTCTCTAGACCAAGTGTAACTACGCTGTCATGGAGACAAATGCTTCTGTCACATCCTCCATCCCTGCAGACATTTACCGGTAGGTGGCTCTTGCAGAAGAAGATTCAAGCAGCAGAACCTTTAGCTCAGCTACAGCACACAAATGCTACAAAAGCAGGAATAACCCGCAAGCTCTGGGTCTGTTTGTCTTGCACAGGCATGCACTAACTGCGTTTGATGGTACCCCCCATCCTTGATTTCCTTCCCTGCTCCTTGTCTGATGGCGCTGCTGAGCCAGGAACAAGCTGCCCAGTGTGGCAGAGCATGGTGCAGGGCTGTGCTGGGACCTCCTCCCCTTCATCTGCTGCAGATCAGTGCCACACACGTGCCATCGAGATGCTCTGGCACGGGATGTGCCTCCAACCCAAAGCTCCTTCCCACCTCCCAAGGAAAAGCAAAGCAACCCAAGCATCTCCAGCAAAGCTGCCCAGCAGACAGCAGGGAATGCAAACAGCTTCTGGCTGCTCCCCTACACTCCTGTCCTAAGTAATAGACCCCATGAGGACTGGCTGGGAAATCAGTGCATGACACATGTGAGTGTGCACAGGATTGTGCAAAGCAGTGGGGTTCCATGAGTTTGTGTGTGTGTGTATCTCTGCTGTTATGAAAGCATGGGAAGACTGCCTTACTGAGTCCCAGATAATTACTTATCCTCAAATGATTTTTCCTGGCCAAAGTTAGAGCCTCTCACAGGTAATCGAGACCAACAGGCTGTTGTTGCACAATCAACAGACACAATCTAGATGAATAGCTGAGGAAAATAAAGCATCATGCCAAGGGTACTAGATAAGTGAGCAGCTTGAGATCTGCACATTTATGTGATACTCATGGTCTTAGACAATATTTGCTTAGTGAGGTCACATAGAATGAAAGTAAAATAGAAGAAGTGCAATTGGTCTCAGTTCACAGCTGGCTGGTTCGTCTCAGGCTAATCCTGAACTGCCTCAAGCGACTGCTTTGGTGCTCTACAGAACAGCAACTTCAGAGATCTCTTTCTATTACTAAGTGTTTGAAAGAGCAATTTGCTCTGTTAATTATCCATCATTTCTGTGCAGTCTGTTTTGTCAGACTTGTCTTTAGCTTCCAAGTTGTATGTGAAGAATTGTTTCCGTTGTAATGCACAATGTACTAAAAATTGAGAGATGAAAATGTGAAGAGTTTTTCCAGCTTTGATTTCATGTCTGGAATTTTGGAACCCACTACTTGCAGTTGTTAATCTGTCCAAACTGGTCTGGTTTGGAATGCCCTCATCCTTCTTGAATCGCTGTTAAAGGCGGAGCAATTCCTACAAGTGCCATGGCCCCACTGTTGTTCTAATTCTTGTTTCTTTGTTTTCCACACACTGCTTTTCAAGCCTCCTTTTTCTTTACAGTCAAAGTGAGAACTGCACTGTGAGGTGTCTGAACCTTGTTGTGCCTCTACATAAATAGAACAGCAGCAAAGCCTGACAGGTGACTGTGCTGACAGCTCTCGTAGCCAGTAACATGTAACTGTGCTAAATCCCTTGTGACGGCTTTGATTTCATTTTTGCCAGTGAAATCCTTGTAAAAGGAAGTGCAGCAGTGTGATGAGCTAAGGTGAAGATGCTGGTTTTAGTAGTGCTCTAAGCTGAGTGGAAGGGCAATTGAATGAGGGTTATATGCTTTCTCTGGGACGATAAGGTTTTATTTCCTGAGGGAAAGAGCCAGCTTTTCATGGGCTATATGTGGGCTTTGGCAAGGGCAGACAATCCAGTCTGTCAGGAAGCCATTTGAGGTGCTTCAGGTTTGTAAGCTTGTCTTTTTGTTTTTCAGGCGGATATTTGGAGCATGGGTGTAGTGCTGTATGCTCTGCTGTGTGGGTTTTCCTTTGGATGATGACAATATGATGGCACTCTACAGGAGGATACCAGTGGGTATCAGTGGTGCTAGAATACACTGAGAAGGGAAATAGCTGAGCTTGACAAGAGGCCTTGCTTTTCGGATGGCAGAACATGCTGAGCTGTGAGTAGAAAGGCCTGTCTGCTGAATATTGTCCCTGTTTTTGCTGCTTTGTCTACCAGTATTTTGTGGATTTGGTTCTACACTTGGTTGGCCTATGTGGCACTGTAGCCTAATTCTGTACCATGATAGCATACAGAATTTAAGGAGAAGTATTTTCTTGCCAATGGGCTGGATTTTTTTGTATCTGGTTCTTCAACTGGCTGCTCCCTATACTATCTGTAGTAAAAAATACAGACACATCATTTGATTTCCCTGAAATGAATGTTCCTAAATGCCAGCTCTTCTCATGTTTACAAAGATCAAAGTTCTGCATTTGCTATTAGAATTTCCTCTTCCAGAATCAGGAGGTAATGTAGGACCCCACAGATTGCCTTCAGAATCCAACAGTTAGTTCTGTTTCCTTTCGGAGTGCATAACAACCTGAGCACATGAATTGAATGGCATGGCTTTTTAGTCTGGTACAAACTCTGCTGTACACTGAAACTTGGTCCATTTGTAAGCAGGACTTTTTCCATCTCTGCAGGACAGCAGAAAACCCTTTGTGCTAATCATGATGCCAAGAAGCAGAATGCGGCAGATGATCCAACTGCTTCAGGTGTTCATTTCCTTAAAACTGAGAATAGTTTTGGACTGAGAGTTTGTAAGCAGAACAGAGCTCTTAAAGCTGTCAGAGATTATTTCTGCACTGTTCAATTCTATCTGCACAACATACACAGGATCTCAGAACTGCGTTGCTTGAATTGGTGGAACTTGCTGAAGTGAACTGGGATGAGCAAGTTTTAGAACTTAGAGTGCTGTAAAAAATGGATAATCTCATGAGTATTAAGGTACAGGCTTGCTATTTCTGCACTGAATTTGTTTTTATTTTACATGGCTGTGATCTGAAAGTTGCTTGAAACGCAGGCACCTAGGCACTGTTGTGTAACTGAATTTCACACGATAGGTCCTGAAATATCCTGGAATCAAAAACTCTGACTTGTTTTAAGTCTGCTGCTTGAGTCTAATCAGGGTCATAGTGTCTGTGTGCAGTGTTTCTTTCCCTGTAATGCTCCACATCATTTCATTTTGGGAATATTGAAGGAAATGGACTATGTGCCATAACTGTTGTTAGAACAAAGTATGTCTGGTGTGATCTTATGCATAGGTTCTGTAACTGCTCTTCACAGCTCAGGTGTTTGACCTTCCTTTTGGTGAAGTGATGAAATACTGCTGGTTTCTATTTGTGCTTCTAGGCACCTTGAAGCTCTTAGGAATAGAACAATTGTCTCCAGTTCTTTTCAATGATATCAGTAACAGCTCGAGTGTTGCTGCCCACTAGGTAGACCCAAAGAAGCAGATTACAGTGAAACAACACACGAGCTGGACCTGAATGAGGATCACTTTCAAGACAGTGGCTATGCTGCTTCAAGCCTACTTGCTTCTTCCTGCTGCCACTCTATTACCAAGTATCAGCAACTTTTCATGATTCAACTTGCAAATGTTTGAAACTAACCCTTGTGTTTCTATGCCTTCCTAGGTGATTTGAGCCCTTGTCAACCCCAAAGATCCAAACCAAGCAGTGTCTTTCCATCAATGGAGAGTTCTTATTAAGCATGAATCGCTGCAATTCGGATGACAGCCTTCCACATGGTAACAGTGATGGACACAAGGGGCTCATCCACGTTCATGCTCTCATATCTCCTGGCTCTGCTGAAGCTCCTGACCTGAGCCTGCCAGACACAGCAGTCACCTGCCTGGATTGTGACCCAGCACCTTTGCAGTGCTGCCCATCCCAAGCACAGCCCGAGTGTCCCAGCAGCAGCACCACCATGCAGGAGCAGGGCAGCATCAGTGAGGTGAAGCTGAGCATCTTAGATGGGGACTTAGAGTCAGGCTGCCAGTCCCAGGCACCAGGCAGCAGCACCAGCTCTGAGCCACTCTCATCTTGACAAGAGGAGTCCCATCTTCACCCTTGACCTCTCAAGCCCTCCTGTCTTTTATTGAATAAAGTCACTCTCATGCTCAGTCATCGCCTCGACTGCATTCTGAGTCTTCAATCACAGGGATTGGGATGAATGCAACAAACAGCAAGGCAGCTCAGCTTGCAATGCTATGGCTGTGGGGTTCGTGCAGGCAGAGCTCTGGGTTCCCATTTTGCCTGGCTTTGGGATGTCTGCAGCAAGATCTCTACCATTTTGTATGGGAGCAAATAATCTCTAGCATCCAGGTTGCTGCTCATGATATATCCCAGTCTTCCTGGCTTTCACTTTGTGATACTTTTCAAAGCCTTCTGATACTCTTTGATGCCTTGGCTGCTCCCTAACACCTCTGTCCTCCTGCCATGTTGACTCACGTCTCCCACTTTTAAGCTGGCTTTGCAGATCATCTCCAGCCCTGTCATCATCACGCTGCAGCAGGAGGTGCTCACCTGGCCCAATGTCTGGCAGTCCTGCTTGTTCTGCAGATGAGCAGCTGCCTCCTCATCTCTTCAGCTACAGTAGTTTTTCTCAGGGCAGTTAGATGCAGTCATGCTCCTCTGGATTTGGTGTGTTAAATCCATGCTGCATGGCAGCAGTCAGTGCAATACAAAGGTGTTCTGTGTGCCATAGCATTTCTCCAGGGGCTGCCAAAGGTAGAAGCACAACACAGCACCATCCTTCTGACAGTAATGTCTGTGAGTGTTAGACATGTGAGCACTGCATCATCCCCAGCGTGTCAGTGCTTTTCCACACCAACCTGACTCTCACACTCTGCACTGAATGTAACTCTGCTCTTGTGGAGACAAATGCTTTCTGTCACATCCTCCATCCCTGCAACCATTTGCCGGTAGGCAGCTCTTGCAGAAGAATCAAGCAGCAGAACCTTGTGCTCACCCTACAGCATGCAAATGCTATGAAAGCAGAAATAACCTGGCATGCTCTGGGTCTGCAAGGCTGCACAGATGGGAGAGGTAGATTGTGTTTTTGCAGTGGAAGTTTCCAGTATTTTCAGTACATAGTGTAGGCCCTAACTGAATGTATAACCCTCTTGTAAAACAGCTGTATAAGTAGTTTTTCCACCAAGAAAGTTGCTGAACAGAATTAAGTTCAGACTGGGGGCATTCTGACATGGGGAGAATTGAGACAAGCACAAGATAAATACAGGGTGGGTAGAGCCCAGCACAGGACAGAATGAATGTACTGACTTTTGGAAACATTGCCCTTCTCTGTCCGCAGAAAAGTACAAGGCAGACCTAAAAACAAGAGGTTGGTAATTGACCTTCTATGGAAATGAATCCTAGCCACAGTCTCGAGGAGTCTGTGAGCCTGAGATGCTCAACCAATGAGAGCCATGAGAGCATCACCTGCAGTGGGTTTAGGGCACAGAACAGAATTGATTTCACTGACTGGTGTGCAGTTTCTCCCTTGCCAACAGGGGATGTGCGCGCAGTATTGCAATAATGAATAAGCACTGCTGCTATCGCTGCCATCTTTGCCTAACTAGAAATCTTTGACTTTGAGAGTTTCTCACACAAGGGGAGAGGGTAAGAAAGTAAAGAGGCACAGAAAACTAAGGGAAACTGCTCTTCTTTATCTTATCTATAAAAATTGATACGATGCTGTTGTGCATTTTTTTTAATTTTATTTTTAATTTTTTGCTAATGTCAGTTAGATTGTTTTAAAATATCCACACACCAAAATCTGACTACCAAGCAAATGTAATGAAAATGAAATGAAGGTGAGTTAGTGGAAAGCACAAGGCCATATTATATTAGGCTCCAGCAAATTTACAGGCAGTCACTGCACGAAGAGGTAGATCTGAGTTGCACATTATATGATTCCCACAAAGATTAAGGAAATCTGAAGCTTTCAATATATTTTTTTAATTCTTTTTTCATTTCATTTTTAAACACCTGACCCAGACCCCAACCCTCACAGGAGCTGTAAAGATAACAGCATTAACCAGCAATGTAACTCTAATCCTAACCCTTACCCTGATTCTAAAATCAGGGTAACTCCAAATGCAACAACAAAAATGATGCTAGAAGTCTGTAGCAAAAGGAACCTTAACCCTGATCATAATCCAAAAAAAAAATCATTATGGTAACAATAATCTTTACCTTAAGAGTAATATTAATCAGAGCCCAGATGATGCCTGCATCCAATCAGAAGCATGCTTTGCATTATTTAAGAGTTGTATTTTTTCCAATGAACTCTCTCTATTATCACGTTTATAAAGTAACAGAGTCTGTTCTTTTTCTCCTGACACTGTGCCTTACTCCTGACATCCCCTGGAAATGACCCAGATAGGGCACCATCAAAGTAATGCTAATAGTAATGTCAATCCTAAGGGTATCTCTAGCCTCAGTGTTAATGGGACGCTCACAACAATCCCAACAGCCTTAAACATTCAGGTGGTGTGAAAGAGGTGCTGCCTTGCACATGCTGGGCAGTCCCATTGCCTGTTAAATGCAGGCGGCAGCGTAGAAACATGATGCCCGTGGTCAGAATGCCCTGTGGCAGATCCTGGCACCGGAGAACTGACCGGAGAACCATGAGAGAACTGACAACAAATCACGCGACATCAGAACCGACCCAGTGGTTATTTACAAGCCTTGGGAGACCCAGACAGGATCTCAGAGTGGTGAATGTAGGTACAGAAGTTGTTACTACTCTGTTTTCTTCTAAAAGAAGTGGTTTTTTTTCATCTCAGAAGTTGGGGGGGGGGCGGGAAAGGGATATCAATTTAATTACTCATTAATTTATTGACAGACATTCACGTTTGCTACGTTTGGAGAAGTTTTTATTTGTTTGCTGTGGTTTGATTTTTTTTTTCTTTTTTTTTTCCCCCTTCCCTCCTCTTCCATCTTTGTGTTCTTCCCCTATAATCAAAAGAACGGATCCCCAGGGTTTGTCCCGCAGACGTTCTTTCCGTGGTCTCTGCTGCCACCTGCTGGCCAATAATCGGAACTGCCACTGTTGGGCGTTTGGTGCCGCAGGAAGCACAACGCAGATCTGAGTTCTGACCGGTCTACGCAGCAAATCCGCCAATCTTTATTGCGATAAGCCCTCCAGACAAGAGCATAAAGTCTTTGCCTGAGGGCAGGGTTAGTAGTAATGGATGTCAGTTTTGAAATTTCCAGTCCATTCACCATAGCACTTTCTGCCTCCATGTCCCATAACCAGAGCAGCTATGCTGGCATGCTCTCTTGGTTTCTGCCTAAACCACTGTACTATATCCATCAGTTCAGCTGCTGTATTATGGGCAGCAGGGTTTGGGGGGTGGACACTGGTCAGGGCACTCCCACCAGCCTATCCTGCATTTTTTTTTTTTTTTTTTTTTTCATTTTTGGGTTACAATCAGTCAGATCTCAAATAGATCTAGTCCAAATGGAACCTCAAAATCTGACCTTTTAGTGCCTTCATTTACAGAGTCCATTTTATACAGATTCCCTCGTACAGGGCCCCCATGGTCCTCCACACAGTTGTTACTGATCTTCCATAGGAGAATGATTGAATTAGGTTTTTTCCCATCAAAACTGCCACCTGTCTTTCCAATTTTTCAACACTATCATTCAATAGCTGATTTGCATCAGCCTGAGCCTCTTCAGTTATGTTCAGACAGTTCAAGGCCATTAAAAGTGGCCATGCCACCATGAACACAGCTAACTGTCATTCTCAAGTTGTAAGTATGTCTTTGCTAAGACCATGGAAATACTCAGTCAGGTGGGCCAGGGACTCATGGACCCTCCCTCCGTCCCACACAGGGCCCCATTTTTCAGTGACAGAAGCAGTGCTGCATTTTGAGGATCCTAGGAATCCCAGGACATGCCCTGACAAAAGGTCATTCAAAGGGGTAGTCTTTCTCCATCCAAACAACTCCATGATATTCACAGAATCACAGAATTGTAGGGGTTGGAAGGGACCTCCAGAGACCACTGAGTCCAGTCCCCCTGCCAAAGCAGGTTCCCTACACCACAAAAGAGGTACGAAGAGGTAGATCTGAGTTGCACATTATATGATTCCCACAAAGATTAAGGAAATCTGAAGCTTTCAATATATTTTTTTAATTCTTTTTTCATTTCATTTTTTAAACACCTGACCCAGACCCCAACCCTCACAGGAGCTGTAAAGATAACAGCATTAACCTGCAATGTAACTCTAATCCTAACCCTTACCCTGATTCTACAGGGGACTGTCTGAAACGGACATCAATTCAATTACTCATTTATTTATTGACAGACATTCAAGTTTGCTACGTTTGGAGAAGTTTTTATTTGTTTGCTGTGGTTTGGTTTTTTCTTTTTTTCTTTTTTTTTTCCCCCTTCCCTCCTCTTCCATCTTTGTGTTCTTCCCCTATAATCAAAAGAGAACGGATCCCCAGGGTCTGTCCCGCAGACGTTCTTTCCGTGGTCTCTGCTGCCACCTGCTGGCCAATACACGGAACTGCCACTGTTGGGCGTTTGGTGCCACAGGAAGCACAACGCAGATCTGAGTTCTGACCGGTCTACGCAGCAAATCCGCCAATCTTTATTGTGATAAGCCCTCCACATGGCATTGCGCATGCACTCGAACACGCAACAGGCATAGATTTCTCTTAACTCCTTGAGGAGCAGGCAAGCAGAACAACTGAGCGCACCACTGCTTGTGATTGGGCCACCCCCATCATAGAGATGTGTGTTAGATCTTTTACCCACCCCTGGACTGGCCTTGTTGTTTAACGATAACCTCTGAAATCTGAGCTACTGGTTCTACCACCTGCAGTGTAGAATAGGTAGCCAATAAATGCTTTTCAACTGTGATGTATCTTTATTCTGCTCCATGCCAAACCTGTGGCCAAAACCTCATAGGGGTTCACAAAGAACTCTGGCTCTGCCAGAGCCCCCATCCAGACCCTTCTTGAGTTACATTCACATCTAGTTTGGCTGAAAAGGTTGGACTATAAATACTCAGTGCTTGGGCCTGTTTAACAGATATTTTTTCCTGATTATGCTGTCCATCGATCTTTTTAAACTGAACTCCCGCTCTAATCTGGTCTTTAAACATTTGTTGTCTCAAGACCCTAATGGGTCCAGACTGGATTACCTTAGGGGCTGGACGCCTAAGTCATGGCAGCAGATGGTTCTCTGCCTTTCTCAGACCTTTCCACCACCATTCAGAGCCTGCATCTGGCCGTAGGCACTCTTGTCTCCCCATCAATTGGGCAGCCTGTTGTATTACAGCACCTGAGGGCCACTGGGGGGTTCAGTATGGATAACATAGACCCATACTGATGTAAAGGTGATGGCTGTAGGATGAGATCCCTCGTTCCTGATGAAAATTTATTGACTGGGCTCTCAAAATCATCTTCATAGATTGCCTCTTTCATGCCTAATTCTCTAATATAATTTTGTTAGTCCTCCATAGAGGACCACAGGCTGATATTTAATGGTATGTCATTCTTATTTGGCCATGTTATATGACACACAGCCATAAATCATTCACTGATCAAATGGCTATCCTCATTATGTTGGACAGAGCATACAGTCTTTGCCTGAGGGCAGGGTGAGTAGTAATGGATGTCAGTTTTGAAATTTCCAGTCCATTCACCACAGCGCTTTCTGCCTCCATGTCCCATAACCAGAGCAGCTATGCTGGCATGCTCTCTTGGTTTCTGTCTAAACCACTGTACTATATCCATCAGTTCAGCTGCTGTATTATGGGCAGCAGGGTTTGGGGGGTTGGATACTGGTCAGGGCACTCCCACCAGCCTATCCTGCATTTTTTTATTTTTTTTTTTTCATTTTTGGGTTACAATCAGTCAGATCTCAAATAGATCTAGACCAAATGGAACCTCAAAATCTGACCTTTTAGTGCCTTCATTTACAGAGTCCATTTTATACAGATTCCCTTGTACAGGGTCCCCATGGTCTTCCAGAGAGATGTTCCTGATCTTCCATAGGAGAATGATTGAATTAGGTTTTTTCCCCGTCAAAACTGCCACCTGTCTTTCCAGTTTTTCAACACTATCATTCAATAGCTGATTTGCATCAGCCTGAGCCTCTTCAGTTATGTTCAGACAGTTCAAGGCCATTAAAAGTGGCCATGCCACCATGAACACAGCTAACTGTCATTCTCAAGTTGTAAGTATGTCTTTGCTAAGACCATGGAAATACTCAGTCAGGTGGGCCAGGGACTCATGGACCCTCCCTCCGTCCCACACAGGGCCCCATTTTTCAGTGACAGAAGCAGTGCTGCATTTTGAGGATCCTAGGAATCCCAGGACATGCCCTGACAAAAGGTCATTCAAAGGGGTAGTCTTTCCCCATCCAAACAACTCCATGATATTCACAGAATCACAGAATTGTAGGGGTTGGAAGGGACCTCCAGAGACCACTGAGTCCAGCCCCCTGCCAAAGCAGGTTCCCTACACCACGTTGCACAGCTCAGCATCCAGGCAGGTCTTGAATATCTCCAGAGAAGGAGATTCCACAACCACCCTAGGCAGCCTGTTCCAGTGCTCTGTCACTCTCACCGTAAAGAAGTTATTGCACACATTAGTGCAGAACTTCCTATGGTGCAGTTTCTGTCTGTTTCCCCTTGTCCCGTCTCCACACACTGCTGAAAAGAGTCTGGCCTCAACACTTTGCCCCCCACACCTCAAATATTTATAGAACCTGGATCCTGTCCCCTCTCAGCCTTCTTTTCTCAAGGCTAAACAGACCCAGTTCCCTCAGTCTCTCCTCATTGGGGAGATGCTCCAGGCCCTTCACCATCTTAGTGGCCCTCTGCTGGACTCTTTCTAAGAGATCCCTGTCTTTTTTTTACTGGGGAGCCCAGAACTGGACACAATATTCCAGATGAGGCCTCACCAGGGCAGAGTAGAGGGGGAGGATCACCTCCTTCGACCTGCTGGACACGCTCTTTTTAATGCACCCCAGGATGCCATTGGCTTTTTTGGCTACAAGGGCACACTGCTGGCTCATGGTTAATCTGTCGTCCACCAGGACGCCCAGGTCCCTCTCAGCAGAGCTCCTCCCCAGCAGCTCTTCCCCCAGCCTGTACCGGTGCATGCAATTATTTCTCCCTAGGTGCAAGACTCTACACTTGCTTTTGTTAAACCTCATCCGGTTTCTTACTGCCCGGCTCTCCAGCCTGTCCAGGTCTCGCTGAATGGCAGCACAGCCTTCAGGCGTGTCAGCCAATCCTCCCAACTTCGTGTCATCAGCAAACTTGCTGAGGGTGGTCACTATCCCCTCATCAAGGTCGTTGATGAAGATGTTGAACAAGACCGGACCCAGCACAGACCCCTGGGGGACGCCGCTAGTTACAGCCCTGCAGCCAGACACTGCACCGCCAACGACAACCCTCTGCACTCTGCCAGTCAGCCAGTTCTCGACCCACTTCACTGTCCAATCACCTATCCCATACTTCCTCAGCTTTGGTATAAGTATGTCATGGGAGACTGTATCAGTTATAGAGGTTATAGAGTTCAATTCCTGTAGTCAATTTGGCGGCCCAGGTGGGACCAGCTCTGTTCGCTGCAGGACCAGCTGAGAGGGAGACACTTTTGGCGCACCCTGAGATTTCTCTGAAGGACTCCCTTCCTCACCTGATCACTGCAGGGACAGACAAGGACCACCCATAGGTGGACCAGGTATGTGTATGGTAAGTGGAGCCCATATGTCTTGAGGAGACATCCTACACAGTTTACAGCCATACGTGCTGCTCCCAGGGAGGTGAGCTCATGGCTTTGGTTGCCAGCTGGGGTAGGAAGACTCCTTGGGTGAGTTCCTATGAAAGGGAACTGTATGTCATATGAATGGAAACAAGAACAAGTACTCTCTCCCAGGTGGGTGACAATAGGAGGGACCTAGGTTGGTCTCTCCTACGGGTATGGGATATAGTGGATAGCCTGTCAAATGGTAGCCTGGGTTCTCCAAGTTGTAATCACGGGGGTTATAGGTTGTATGTTCAATATTATCATCTGCTTTAAGTGTTTGGTACCGTGTGTCAAGCCGACTCTGGGAAAAACATTAACGTTTGCAACTGGTCGACCAGAGTATGAGTGTTATTAAGATTCCAGCTAGAAAACGTTGTCAGCATTGTGTAGTATGAATAAACCATGTTTTTTTATCTAAATGTCAGAGTGAGTGTGGTGTGAGTGAGACACAGAACAGCTGCAGGGTGAGTGCCGAGTCCCGATCCATGTTTCCTTCCTCCTGTGAGGGAAATGGCCAGACACGGACAAAGTGAAAGACTGTGTTGTCTGTCCACTCATATGTACTTTCTGCTTGTATGTAAGAAGACGGGAGTTTGTACTCTGTAGATTAGTAAGATTGTCCTGAGGAGAGGTGTACATTCCACCCGACCAATGAGTATCAACCCATTTATGTAATACTATGTACTGCTTGCGAGGAAGTGTGTGAGGGAGGTGGTTCAATCAGTGCTGGTTCTGTGGCACAGTGTTTATAACTGAAGAATACAGACTGTATTAAGGGAGTTTATGTGAACTGAAGAACTGTACGTTTTGACAAACTGTTTTGATGGTATAAGAAAGTGTAATTGTTAATGATATATGAAAGTGTAGTTGAGGGAATGTGGAAGTGTATCTGAGCATAGAAATAGAGGAAGCATTTACAGAGGAAAAAGGATTCAAGTGAGTTTACCTGCATTGACATGAGAGCAACACCCTGCCAGACCGCTGCCCTGTGAGCTGAGCAGAGCAGAGCAGAGACACAGTCCCCATGTATCAGGTAGTGTTATTCTGCTTACCAAAAGAATGAGTTCACTACAGAAGAGGCAAATCTTCCCCTCTGCTCCATCTGTGGCATACTCTGGAGTTCAAGGCATTGCAAAGCTATGGCACATCTACTTTCTTTCAATGATGAAAACTTAGTGTGCTCTGGGCTGTCATTTCAATTGCATCTAAAGAAGTCTAGGGTCATGCCAGCTGACAGGAAGCTGGCAAATGTTGTCTCATTGTAAGGAAGAGCAAGAAAGATGACATGGGCAATTATGGACCTGTCAGTCCAGAGCCTGGTAAAATTATGGAGAAAATGATGGTGGGAGTTATGGAAAAACAGCTGAAGGACAATTCTGTCATTGGTCGCAGCCAACACAAGTTTGTGAGGCAAAGGTCCTGTTTAATTTAAGCTCATTTTGTGACACAGTTATCCATTTAGTTGACCAAGGGAAGCCAGTTGATGTAATCCTTGAGGATTTCAGTGGAGATTTTGATACTGTTTCTCACAACAACCTTCTGGACAGAATGTTCTGCATATGGCTAGACAGAAACACAATGTGGTGGGTGAGCAGTTGGCCAGTAGGTCAGTCCCAAAGGATTATAGTCAGTTTTTTCCATCAGGCTGGTAGATGGTCACTGTCGGGGTCCCCAGGGTTCCATTTTGGGGCCACTTTCCTTTCATGTTTATGCAGATGACTTGAATGCAGGACTAGAAGACGTTCTGAGCAAGTTTGCTGATGAGACCAGATGAGGAGGTGCTGTTGCCTCCACTGAGGGTGGAGAGGACTTGCAGAGAGATGTGGACAAGTCAGAGAAGTGGGTACCAGTTGGTACTAAGCACCAAGTGCATAACGTATAACAAGAACAAGTGCCTGATTGTGCACCGCAGAACATAAAGGACTTCAAACTCTGGGAGAATGTGCAAACGAGGGCACTGGAACTGAGAGATCTGAAGTTCAGAGTTTCACAGGGATTGACTGCTTGTTCAGACTGGGCCCTTCTCACATCCCTTCTCACATCCTGCAATGAAACATAGGTCTCATATGGGACATGAACCTCACAGCGTCCTTGCACCACATGTAGAGCCTGGGATCTTCTGTCCCCATGTCTTTCATTTAACATCATACGGACCTCCAACCCATTGCCCCAGGAAATGCCAGGAGCCAACATGAGAGACAGGATCTCTCTACCACTGGTCTTGCAATCAGGGCTTGACCTGTCTGCTTCGTAAGGCAAAGGAGAGGTTTCTTAGCATGCCAGTGCCTTTGCCTGCCTGTAGTCATGGCTTCCAGTTATCTTCTCTAACAAGTCCCTTGGGAAGCTTACTTGGTAATGGCCCTCAGTGGGCCCATTAATACTCCAAGAAACTTCACTGTTACTTCCGACTTTGTCTTGTTGAGCACTTTGTGCAAACTTCTCTCTGCACTAGAGGCTGATGAACTCAGCATCAAATGCACCCTGGGGCCCATTATAACCTAAAGAATCTCCTGTGCCTTATGCCATCTTGTTATCTTCTTCAGGTTATCAGAACTTGTTCAGCAAAAAGGAGGGATATCTGGAGAGAGCTTAAAGAATCCAGTATAAATTTATTGTCTATTTATTTATAGTTAGGTTTAAAGAAGACATTAAAGCAGCACTGTGCAACTGATACCAATCCAGGATGTCCCAATGAGTTCTGTACTGTTACTGTGTTGACAAAGGTCCTTCTCAACCTCCCCACCCAATTTCTGCTCACAATGGACCTATGGGACTTGCATCACTTTTCTTCACATCACTCTTCTCCTCTGCATTCATCCGCTCAGTGTTAAAACTGCTTTGCACCAACTCCCACTGGCTTTCCTCAGAGAACCAGCTACACATGGAAAAGGAAAGATTTCTCTTTTTTATCTGGCCAGCAAATGGAAAGAAAGGTGATGCAACTGAATTAACAGTAAAACACAGTGATCAACTGCATGCCATGTTCAAGCGGCATCTATTGAAGTTTGTCTTTCATATGGAATATTTTTAAAAGAAATGATTTATTCTGAGGTAGGATAGGATAGATTGAATCACAGTGAAGTACTTGACAACAGAGGCCATCAGACTCTGAGAGATGGAGCAAATTCCAGTAATCTCCCTGGGATAGATCAGCCAGGTAGTTGAGAGGTATCAACTTAAAATTGATCAGGACTTGTGAGTATTTCACACATTGAGACGGGTTAACACATTCTCACTGATTCTCAGACTTTGGGGAGATGGAACAAATTCCAGTAATCCCCCTGAAAGTCAGAAATCAGACAGATAATTGGGAGGTATCTGACTGAACAAAGAGCAAGGGATGGAGAAATCTGGAGGGCAGTGGGAGTAGTTTGTGCCCAAATGGCCTGCTGAAAACATGCCCTTAACCATGGCCATTTCTTTAGGAGAGCTGAAAAAACTTGGAGGATGAGACACATCAAATAGGCAGCAGGGAAGAGTAGTGCTGGGCACCGGGCTATAGTCACAGGGCATTGGCACTGGCACCACTGTCTGTGTCTCTGAATCTGAAGACATTTGTGTCCAGCGAACACAGTTCTGGAAAACATTGTAGTTTCAGTAAAAGAAAAAAAAAGACATCAAATCACCTCAAAGATTCATATTTACAACTTAAAATGGAACAAGACTCTTGAGAATTTTTCATGTTGAGAAGGGTTAACACAATTTCAATGATTTCCATCTTTGTCTTCAATTATTTGTTTCAGTTTTATTGACATTTATGATCAACTATTAAGCTTACAGCCTCAAAATAAATAAAAAGAGATACATTTGCATCTTGCACGTGGCCTGATGCCCCTTTCACCTTCGCAGTTCCCACAAGTCCTTCCATGCCGGAGAGTATGAGATCCAGCAGAGCACCTCTCCTCTTTGGTTCCTCCACTGCTTGGTCAAGAAGCTGCCATCTGTGCTCTCCATGGATCTGCTGGATGCCACATGCCCTGCTGTGCTGTCCCTGCTGCAGATAATGGAGTGACAAAGGCCACCAAATGGGACAAGGGACAGACAACATCAGATTCCCATCTGTCTGCAGAGGGCACCTTCCATTTACTCTCCCTGATCAGGAAGACAGGAAAAGACACTGATGGTCTCCTCTGTTTGCCATTTCCATTAGCTCTGACCTGTCTGCTCTTCCATCCCCAGGCAGAGCTCAGTGCACTCTCACAGAGGGCGTTCACCCTTCTTTATCTCCTCGCCCATCCATCCTAAAGACTCGGTATCCCCCTTGTGCTACAGTGCAGTTGTGGAAGCCATTAAACTGTGTCCCCATGGTCCAAACAGGAGCTCAGGCCTGCAGCTCTATCAAGATTTCTAGCTTCTTGTGTGTTGGTGTTTGCATTAGTGCAAAACCACAGAAGTAAACATCCTAATTGGAAAGCATCACTGGACATAGCCTGACTGGATAGCTAATCTATGGTATCAGTGTGCAGAAGGTGGCACACAAACATTAGACTGATCGTGGGCCTTGGAGTTGACACAGCAACATGGTCACACCATGGGCATGGCTTTTCTGAAGGCCCTGTGCTGCTCTTGCAGCTGTGAGTGAATTCACCAGACAGCCAGTGCTATCCCCTCTCTGGCCCTCGGCTGATGCCCAGGAAGGAGCTGTCTATCTCAGGGATTTCCCACATGGTTTACAAGCACTTGCTCAATATTCAAGAAGCCTATAAATCTACACTGGGCCAAAGGACACCAGTTTTAATATCTCATACAGTGTTTACTATATTGGAGGCAAAAGGGGGACATTAGTTCATTGGCTCTCACCCCAAAGATTCCTGAAATACCAGGCCATCCTGGTAGAGCAAGGTGATGTAGAAATAATTGTGACTAATATTGTCAACCCAGTATCTTTCCTTAGCGGAACTCCCGGAGAACCACTATTACATGGCTGCTTTGAATCAACTGAAGCTGCACATTCCAGACGGTCAGTCGAACCTGAAGGACGAACCCTTAGAAGATGCAGAAGACACCTGGTTTACCAGCAACTGCAGTTTTATGAGACAAGGAGACTGTAAGGCAGGACATGCAGTAACTGCTACTGACCAGGTAATCGAAGCACAACCACCAGCTGTGGGGACTTCCCCTCAGAAGGCTGAAATAACTGCCTTGACAAGAGCTTTAATCATATGGACAGATGCTAAATATGTGCCACACGCTCATAGTACCATCTGAAAAGAGCAAGGATTGCTCACACACAAGAAAAACAGCCTGATTTAAATCTACCAATGGTTATTATATGTTGTAAAAGACATCAGAAATGTAACACTGTACAGGAAACAGAAAATAAGATGATAGATCAGGTGGCAGAACAGGCAGTTGAAGAGGGCTTCAATTCCAGACGGTAAACTTAAAATCTCTGAAGCCAAGTCAAAACCTGTAAAATATTCTAAAGAGAACAGGAGTCCAATTAATGATTTAGAAAGGAAGAGAGCAAGCTGACAGATGTGTGCATGCCCAAATGGACACATTATTATGCCCTTTAGTATTTTATGGAAATTGGTTATAAGGGAAGATAAGAGAATATATTGAGCAAACCAACACTACAAAGTACAGTCCCAGTACCAGGAACAGGGCACAAGTGGGCTTCATGGGAGAGGGCCTTCCAGGGCAACAACGGCAAATTGAGTTCACAGAACTCCCAAGAAAAGGGGGGTACCACTGTATGAAAATTTCTGTAACCTTAGAAACAATTGAGGATGCTGCTGCAGATGCTTGATGGACAATCCAAAAGGAGATATCCTGTTTATCCAAAGATGCATTGCAACATGGAGTAGGCAGGGATAACACCGATTGGGGAATAGTTTTCTCTGGATCATGGGATAAACTTACTAGTTGCCAAATTTAGGATGACTAAAACAGCTTTTCTTAGCCTGCATCACCTTGCTACTCTTGGTGTGTTTTACTTGTGTTGTTATAAGATGTCTTTTGTGTCTGTACCAAGGTACTGGAAGGGAATACGAGGTTTGGAAGAGACATGAGCTGAGACAAAAGGTAGAGAGCGGAGCCTATTTTGAGACCCATTAAGAATCTAGCAGGTAAAAGCCTGCTAGATTAAAGAAAAGGGGGGAATTGAAGAGTGAGCAAAGCCTCAAAATGGTGGTAAGGTAACACTTTGCTATAGAAAGGGAAAGGGGAACTTCACAGAAACCAAGACAAAGGGTAACTGTACATTTAAAAGTGCAGGGAAAGGGGGAATTGCAGACACTTAGTCAAAATAAAGCCAGAGAAGAGGGCAATAAAGATAAGAAGAAACTGTCCGGAGACCTCTGACAAGAAGGATTAGATCCCCCCCCCCGGGCAAGATGATGCCGACATGGGAGAACAATAACAGCAGATAACACCAAGAAGAAAACAGAAGAAGAATTTCACCCCAAAACATCGGCAAGGGTCACGGGGAATGGTGTCAGGGGGAATGAGGGAATGGGGTCGCAGGGAACGGGGCCATAGGGAATGTAATGAATATGTAATCAAACTGAGGAGGAGACTATTGATTATGTATTAGCTTAACCTATATCTGTAACACACTTTTCTCTTTACGGTGTGCAAGTTTGGAGGAGCTATCCCCCTTGCACCCGGCGCTGCGCAACGCTGGAATAAACATACCTGCTTTATAACCCATCTCTGGATTATAGAGTTTGATTCCGCAAGTCACTGGCACACATCAGGAGCAGCCCAGGCACCTTGGGCATCACCCAGTGTCTGTGTGTGAGCAGCTGCCTCCCAGCTGAAGGTCCGAGGACTCAGAGCAGGAGCTCACATGCAGGCAACTCCTTGTGCTCTTCTGAACTGAACCAGAGGAATCCCAGCTCCTGTGGGTGTGTAGGGAGCTGAATCCCATTTCAGCTCCAGGATTTCTGTCAAGGGATGAGACTCCTGCACTGCCTCAGCTGGATCACTGCCCTGCACAGGGAAAGTCCAAACCTCGCCTTCCTTGTCTGGTTGCCCTTATTGTTTCATCAAACGATCTCTGGGAGCACTCCCCATATGTCTCCAATCAGTCACTGACCACTGGACATGTGGTGGTTAATTGAGCGAATTTCAAAGCACAGTCATGATGCTGTTGTCTTTCAGGAGCTGTTGGCCATGAGGACCCAGGGACATGTCAGGGGAGACAAGTCGGAAAGATAAAAATGACATAATCTGCTGCTTGCCTGTCCAGGCTCCTGGGACACAGGGAGCTCATAAAAGTGTGCAGGGCTGCAGAGAGACAGCTGTGCCCAGGAGCAGCTCTTGTGCACAGCACAGCCTGCAGGTGACAGAAGGAGAGGAGAGAAATTGGAGAGAGCTTGCAGGATGTGTGTGGTGTGAGCGGGCTGTGAGCTCACTGCAGGAGCATTGCTCACAGACCATGACAGGGTAAGTCTCACTGCAGACCATGAGCTGCTTTTCATAGAGGGTCAACTTAATTTGGGACATCCCATAGGAGATCTGGATGCAGGCACTGCATGTTTCTTTACTGTGGAAAAAGCCTTCTGCTCCAGCTGAGGGCTTCCATACTGCAGTATGAAATCACAGCCCTGAGGGCTGCATGTCCCAGCACGGCTGCAGGCTGTGCAGCCGGGGCTGCAGGCGGGTGCCCAGGGCTGTCCTGCAGAGCAGGGTCCCTGCTGTGCCCCAGGGGCTGTGTGCCGGGTATGGGACTCTGCCGCCTGCCAGGCTCAGCACTCAGCCTGCCCGGGGAGCTGCCCAGGGTGCTGCAGGGAGACGGGTGGGGGGAAGGAGCCCCCCGGCAGGGCTTGTGCTGCCACAGCTGCTGCCTGGGGCAGGGGATCACAACTCCACTGCTCAACGGAATGTTTCTGAGGGCACTTTGCAAGAGGAGAGCCAAGGCAGGGGGTTTCCATTTCCTGTTCTGAGGCAAAGAGGTTTGGAGTCAGAAATCTAAAAGGGGCAATAAGAGTTCTGAGAATTTTTCATCAATCAATTGCTTGTTTTGTGAACACTCACACATGATGTGCTTTCAGTCTCCCCTTTTTCGAAGGATGGAATTATTATCATTTTCTGTAGGCATGAATAATTCACTTATCCTACAAACAGGCAGCATTTTCTAACTGAAACTGAATGCCACAGAAGCTCGGGTAGGGGGCTCTAAGAGCACTTGGGGTAAAGATATGAGACATGAAACAGATGAAAATATCCAGGGAGAAGGCATAAGAAAATAAAAGGAAGGTTAGAGCTCCATATGCTGCTTCTGCTTAAGGAATGCTGAAATACATGAAATTAAATGCAAGTAATGGTGCTAAATGTACACTGTTGTAAGAGAATAAAAACATTTCATATTATAGCAGGAGGAGTGTGTCTGAGAATGGTCTGGACTTGTCATTATCTTCTGCACTCTGAGCAGGACTCCAAGCCCAACAACAGCAGATGTCCAACAGCAGCTCCATCAGCGAGTTCCTCCTGCTGCCGTTGGCAGACACGCGGCAGCTGCAGCTCCTGCACTTCTGGCTCTTCCTGGGCATCTACCTGGCTGCCCTCCTGGGCAACGGCCTCATCAGCACAGCCGTAGCCTGCGACCGCCGCCTGCACACCCCCATGTACTTCTTCCTCCTCAACCTGGCCCTCCTCGACCTGGGCTGCATCTCCACCACTCTCCCCAAAGCCATGCCCAACGCCCTCTGGGACACCAGGGCCATCTCCTACACAGGATGTGCTGCACAGCTCTTTTTCTTTTCCTTCTTCCTCTCAGCAGAGTATTCCCTTCTCACCATCATGTCCTATGACCGCTACGTTGCCATCTGCAAGCCCCTGCACTACGGGACCTTGATGGACAGCAGAGCTTGTGCCACCATGGCAGCAGCTGCCTGGGGCACTGGGGTTCTCTATTCCCTGCTGCACACTGCCAGTACGTTTTCACTGCCTCTCTGCCAAGGCAATGTTGTCAACCAGTTTTTCTGTGAAATCCCACAGATCCTCAAGCTCTCCTGCTCTGGCTCCTACCTCATGGAATTTGTATTTCTCTTTTTTGGTGTCAGTTTAGGCTTTGGTTGCTTTGTTTTCATAGTTGTGTCCTATGTGCACATCTTCATGGCTGTGCTGAGGATGCCCTCTGAGCAGGGACGGCACAAAGCCTTCTCCATGTGCCTCCCTCACCTGGCTGTGGTCTCCCTGTTTCTCAGCACTGGTGCTTTTGCCTACCTGAAGCCCCCGTCCATTTCCTCCCCACTCCTGGATCTGACATTCTGTATGCAGTGGTTCCTCCAACACTAAACCCTATTATCTACAGCATGAGGAACAGGGAGATCAAGCACGCTTTCAGGAAGGTGTTGCAATAAGCACTATTCCAGCTACAATAAAATGCACAACTTCCTCAATAGGATTCCCAGTGGTGGTTCTTTATGTTTTATGCATCTTTGTCTGTTTGATTATGTGAGATATAGGAATGTGCAAAAAAAAAATGTTATTGAACTTATAAATAAAAATGTATTTAAATTCTTTCCTACCTAATTTCCATTTTCTCACTCCAAGAACTCATGTAAACATGGAACCAGATTCCCTGAATATGTTATAAGATACCTAAAAAGCTTTCAAAATAGACTTACTTAGATTTTCTTTCTTCCTACTTTGCCTGGATTTGGGGAGGTACAGCCACAGACAGCAGCTCAACGTGCTCTTTTCATTCATGTGCTCTTACCAGTGCTGCAGTGCTCTTGAGTCCTCTCATTTGTGCAGTCCTGAAGGTCTTGTGTGTCTCACAACAGTCCTGTTGCCTCTACAGCAGCAATCCAGGGCTGCAGTCAGTAGCCGGCAATATGAACAGGTCTGTCAGAGCTGGTCTCCTTGCTGGCACTGCCATAACAAGAGGGCCCCTTTAGAGCAGGACCAGAGAACTGGAGGGAGGCCTCTTCCAAAGCTGGTGTAAGGAATATACCTCAGGAGCTGCTCCCTGAGAAAACCTTGAGATCTTCAGGTGCTCTTCACTGTGTGACCAGATCAGATTGAATAGTCCCAAGGAGATCCGTAAGCATCTCAAGGCATTGCTGTGGTTTAAGGTTTATGGGTTGAGACAAAGAGAAAAAGAAAAGGATAATAATTATGACAAATGTATTTATACATATATAATATATTTAGTGTATTTTCACACATATACAACATATGCAGTTGCAAACATATATGAACTAATCCCTATGCGCATCTGTCTGCAAGTCCAGGATTAGTTGCAGGGGTTTTAACAGCCACAGGGTTCACTGTAGGAGCTGAAGTGGCTGTTGGGCTGTTGCAGGAGTTGAAGTGACCTCAGAGTTCATTGCCAGAGCTGGAACCACCACAGGACCTGTGACTATGTTGGAGCAGCCACTGGGCTCATTGGAGGGGTTGGAGCCACCGCAGGGCTGTACTTCCTCCCTTGGGAGGAATTTGTACCATTTTCTTATTACCATACTTGGAACAGCTACAGGACCCGTAGCAGGAGTAACTGCAGAGCTCATTATGAGGGGTGGAGTGACAGAGGGATCTGCCCAGAGCTTGGAGCAACTGCAGGACGTGTAGCAAAACCTTGGAGCTGCTGCATGGTCTGTGCCAGGAGTTGCAGAGGCTGCAGCACTGTCAGCAGATCCAGCTCTCTGGATCTGGCACACTGCAGTCATTTGTGCCTCTTGGGGGTTACCAGTGCCACAGCAGACCTGCCCCCAATATTCTACCAGTTTATCAGGATCCTGCAGTTGCTCGGAGATGAAGTTCCAAAGCCCTGGGGGTGCCCACCACTCCAGGCAGCTGCCCAGACCGTCCCACACCCTCTGCCATGCAGAGCCTTCTCACCTTGGGGCAGATCTCTCACTGATATTCCTGAATAATTGTTTAACCTCAATCATAGATTCATAGAATCACCAAGGTTGGAAAAGGCCTAAAAGATCATCCAGTCCAACCGTTCACCTATTACCTATAGCTCCCACTAAACCATGTCCCTCAACACAATATCCAGTACACCCCCGGACTCACAGAGGCGACAATGTAAATTGTGTAATTCCTAATCATATGGACAATATTACTTCCAAAACCCAAAGATGACCGCAGAGCTGAATGTGCACAAAACTTCACTTTGTCAGCTGCCAATTTTATCGTGGTACAAACTGAGGTCAAACAGCATAGCAAAATAAATACCCTAATGCAGCATCCAAGCACCAAGTAAGGAGCTGTGCAGTGAAGCTTCATGAGAAGACTCAACAAGCTCCACACATAGGGAGCACATCCACACATATCAGCACCATGGCCTGCACTTCTCCAGCTCCCACAAAGCCCTGTCCGCTCTGGACAGATGTGCTGCTATCTCAACCCTTGGAGCCTCACATCAGGCACCAAAATGACTGTGGTTGTTGAACCCAACATGTGGCTCAGCAGCTCACAGTGCTTTGTGCACTGCCCAATTCCCAGTGGGATGGGGATGAGAACTGGGAAAAAGAGTACAACTTCTGGGATGTAACAAAGCAGTTTACTAAGAGAGATAAAAGAAGTGGAGTAATAGTTATCACTATATATCCGTTGATATGGAATTGTATGTAACAACTGATGCACAAGCACTTGCTCAGCACCACCAGACTGATGCTCAGCTGGACCCTGGGCAGTGAAGAGACTGAGATGAACTCCCACCCCTTTCAATACAATTTCTGCTTGCTGTCAGCTGATAGAGAACGTCCCTTTGGCCACTATCAGTCAGCTGTCCTCACTCTGTTCCCTCCCAGCTCCATGTGCCCTCCACTGACCATGGCCTTGGCTCTGTACAACACTGCTTAGCAGCAGCTGTAAACATCAGAGTGTTATCAATGGTTTTCTCCTAGAACCAAAACACTGCACCACAGCAGACAGTCTGAAGAAAACAATTCCATCCCAGCTGTAACTCAGATTCCTGCCTGTCCCCTCTTCTTGTTCTTCCTGATCAGGAAGCAAGGAACAGAATCTGCCGCTCTCCTCTCTGAGCCCTTTCCATCAGTTCTCAGCTGGCTCCTCTGCCATCCCCAGGCAGAGCTCAGTGCCCTCTCATGGATGGCAGCAGCCTTTTCTCTTCTTCCTTGCCCATCCGTCATGCAGAATCTGTACCCCATTTGCTACAGTACAGAGCTGAGAATCAACCCACCATGTCTCTGTGAACCAAACAAGACCCTAGGCCTGCAAAGGCACAGAGATTTGGAGTTCGCTGAGTGAATGTTTGTGGTCCTCTCATTAGTGTAACGACTCTTCAGAAAGGATCCCCTTCCAGAAGCATGTTTTGATTTTGCCTGGCTGGGCCTTGCATCTACACCGTGCTACTGGTGTTCAGAAGATGGCACACAGGTACGAGACCCATTGTGGGGCTCACAGTTGTCCAGTGAACATTGTCACTACCCAGGGCATGTCTTTCCTAAAGGTCCTCAGTGGCATTTGCCAGCTGGCTGGGGGTGTGCTGGAGACCCCAGGGAACTGCCATTCTGTTGTAATACAAGAAGAATTTTACAGAGCAGCAGCCATGGATCAAGATAAGCACTTTACAGAGCAGCAGCTGCAGAGCAGGATAAACAGCATGAGAACCAAGGACACCTCTAGCAAAAGAGTGAAAGGCTCGTGGCTTTGAAGCGGGGTTTTAGGGTTCTTATTGCAGAAGCTTTCTTCCAATTAGTACGTGTGATTTTTGAACACCCTTGTTTGTTTGCTATAAAAGTACGGCTCTTCAGGCAATAGATGGACACAGCTATATTTAACTATATTGGTGTGTGGTTGTTTGTCCTAGAACACTGACTTTTGCCTTCAGGTTCGCCAACACATGGGGGCCCGCAATGTCATGGGATTTAACTCTTGAACACCTGTGGGATCCCGAGAAACTAAGCCAGTATTTGAGTCAGGGATGGCGCAGCTTAGATAGATCTAAGGGGGTATGACTTATTTGGGGCTTGGCTTGTGCTTACCGTGCTCTATATAACACTGTTCCGAAAAGAGAGAATTTCCGAGCTGAGGTTCTAGCCAAAAAGGGAAATCCCCAAGTCAATTTTGATCAGTCACAGGAGGCACCAGTAACAATATCAGTTGCCCTTGTGGAAGGCAAGAAATGGAAATGGGTGTCCTCACGTCTAGAACGGAAAAAAGAAGTGGAGGAGGAGGCAACAGAAGATCCAGGTGACAGGTCTGGATAAGTACCGAGAAAGGAAAAAGGAAAAGTGTCATGAAGAAGAGAGTGATGAGGAGGAAATCTCTGTTACTGTTTGTCGATCCCTGAAGATGACTGAAATCGAAGGCGTAAGAAAGGAGTTCACACGGCACCAGAATGAATCTCTTGTTACCTGGTTGCTTCGCTGTTGGGACAGCTGGGACGGTAGCTTGTTGTGATGTGACAGGCCCTTCCCCATATTCTGGAAGAATCTTAGTGTAATACAGTGGGTGTAGACAAAAAGGCGTAGGTTATATAAGGATGTGTCTGTTTCAATAAATCGCCATTTTGCCACTTCATCTCCTTGGTGTCACTTGGTAATTGGCCTAGCTGCTGCTTCAGTTGAAGGCGAGAGATCGTAAAGAAATTAACGACCATAAAGCCTTCATGTGTATCATTAAAATTCTCAGCTATTAGACACAAGCGCTTTCCAGATTGAGCAAGGAACAACAGTTAATTGCACTGTGTGTTTCCTTGTGGTGTTACCTACGTGACCACAGAGAAGACACGAGGAAGTGGCATGACCAGCCTACTCCTGTACTATGAGCACGGGTGAGGGAACTACAAAACAGTCCAACCACCAGTACGGCTGCTCCAGTTATCACAGGTAACCAATAGAGGGGCCCTGCCCTCATTCAAGGGAGTGGAAGGGATAATAGAGTTTATTGGACTGTGTGGATTTGATGGCCTAGCACATCAGAACCACAGAAATATAAGGCACTGGTGGATACTGGTGCACAGTGCACCCTAATGCCCTCCAGTCATGAAGGGACAGAATCAATCCATATTTCTGGAAATCTCTCAAGAATTGACTGTGTTGGAGGCTGAAATAAGCCTCACTGGTAAAGACTGGAAAAAACATCCTATGTGAGTGGTCCAGGGTTTCCGTTCATACTTGGTATTGAGGATACCTCAGAAGAGGGCATTTCAAGGATACTAAGGGGTATCACTGGGCCTTTGGAATCGCTGCTGTAGATATGGACAACATTAAGCAGCTGTCTGTTTTGCCTGGCCTGTCAGAGGACCCGTCTGTTGTGAGGCTGCTACGAGTAAAAATAAAAGAGCAGCAGGTACCGATTGCTACAAAGACAGTGCACAGACGGCAGTATCGCACCAACAGGGATTCCTTGCTCCCCATTCATGATTTGATTCGCCAGTTGGAGAATCAGGGAGTGATCAGTAAAACTCACTCACCTTTTAACAGCTCCATATGGCCAGTGCATAAAGCCAGTGGAGAATGGAGGCTGACAGTAGACTACCGTGGCCTGAATGAGGTCACACCCCCACTGAGTGCTGCTGTGCTGGAGAGCAAATAATTCAAATTCTTCTATGAGCCAGTTTTGCTATTAAGTGAAGCAAAGTAAAAGGGCCTGCCCAGGAAATTCAGTTCTTAGGTATAAAGTGGCAGGATGGATGTCATCACATCCCAACAGTGATTGACAAAATCACTGCCATGTCTCCACCAACTAGCAAGAAAGAGACACAATCTTTCCTGGGTGCAGTGGGCTTTTGGAGGATGCACATTCCAAACTACAGCCTCATTGTAAGCCCCCTTTATCAGGTGATGCAGAAGAAGAATGATTTTGCATAGGGCCCAGAGCAGCAGCAGGCTTTTGAACAGATTAAACAGGAGATAGCCTGTGCCATGGACCTGGGGCCAGTACGGACTGGACAGGATGTAAAGAACATCCTCTATACTGCTGCTGGAGAGAAAGGTCCCACTTGGAGTTTGTGGCAAAGAGCCTCAGGAGGGACCCAAGGCCGACCCCTGGGATTCTGGAGCTGAGCGTACAAGGGGTCTGAAGAGTGCTACACTCCAACTGAGAAGGAGATCTTAGCCGCGTATGAGGGGGCTCGGGCTGCTTCCGAAGTAGCTGGTACTGAAATGCAGCTCTTTCTGGCACCTCGACTGTCAATGATGAACCGGATGTTGAAAGGGGAGGTTCTCTCCACCCATCATGCTACCGATGCCACCTGGAGCAAGTGGATTGCACTGATTAGACAACAAGCGCGGATGGGGAACCTCAATCATCCAGGAATTTTAGAAGTGATCATGAACTGGACTGAAGATAAAAAGTTTGGAACATCACCAGGAGAAGAGGTGTCATGTGCTAAAGCGGCCCCACCATACATCGAACTACCAGAAAATGAAAAGAAATATGCTCTTTTCACTGATGGATCATTTCATATTGTAGGGAAGCATCGGAGATGGAAAGCTGCTGTTTGGAGCCCCACACGACAGGTCGCAGAGGCCACTGAAGGTAAAGGAGAATCAAGTCAGTTTGCAGAGGTAAAAGCTGTCCAGCTGACCTTAGATGTGGCTGAACGGGAGAGGTGGCCAATGCTTTATCTTTATACTGACTCATGGATGGTGGCAAATGCCTTATGGGGGTTGTTACAGCAGTGGGAACAAAATAACTGGCAACGGAGGTGTAAACCTATTTGGGCTGCTGAACTGTAGAAAAACATAACTGCTCAAAAAAAAGATATGATTGTAAAGGTGTGTCACGTGGATGCACACTTGCCCAAGAGTCGGGCTATTGCAGAACAACAAAACAACCATCAGGTAGGTCGAGCTGCCAGAATTGAGGTGGCTCAAATAGACTTGGACTGGCAGAACAAGAGTGAATTATTTCAAGCTTGATGGTTCCATGAGACCTCAGGCCATCAAGGAATGGACATAACATATAATTGGGCTAGAGACTGAGGGGTGGACTTAACTATGGATGCTATTGCACTGGTTATTCATGACTGTGAATCATGTGCCATAATTAAACAAGCCAAGAATATGAAGCCTCTCTGGGGGGAAGGCCAAGGCAAAAGTATAAATATGGGGAGGAGTGACAGGTGAATGATGTCACCTTGCCAGGATCTCATAATGATAAGCGTTTTGTGCTTACCATGGTGGAAGCAACCACTGGGTGGCTTGAAACATACGCAGTACCCCATGCTACTGCCAGAAACACAATATTGGGTTGTTAGAAACAAGTCCTATAGAGACATGACACCTCAGAAAGAACTGAGTCTCATAATGGGACACATTTCAAAAATTCCCTTAATAAATACTTGGGCCAAAGTTCATGGCATTGAGTGGATTTATCATATCCCCTACCATGCACCAGCTTCTGGTAAAATTAAAAGATACAATGGGGTGTTGAAAACTATGTTGAAAGCAATGGGTGGTGGAACACTGAAGCACTGGGAAAAGCATTTGCATGTGGTGCAAGGATGCTGTTAAAGTTCATATCCCACATGTGCCCTGTGTCTCATCACAGGATGTGGGGTGTGAGAAGGGCCCAGTCTGAACAAGCAGTCAATCCCAGTGAAACTCTGAACTTCAGATCTCTCAGTTCCAGTGCTCTCCTGTGCACACTCTCCCATAGTTTGATGTTCTTTATGTTCTGCATTGCCCAGAAGTGCACCCAGTGCTCCAGGTGAGGCAGTAGCAATGCAGAGCAAAGAGGGACAAACCTTTCTCCCACCCAGCTGGCAATAAATTGCTTGATGCACTTTAGGGGACTGTTGGCCTTCTTGGCTGGCTGGGCACACTGCTGACTCACTTAAAATTTTATGTTGAGCAGGACCCCCAATCCTTTTCAGTCAGACGTCTCTCATGTGTCCAATATACAGACAGTGTTTATGTCCAGGGTTGCCCATACCCAGGTGCACAATCAGGCACTTGTTCTTGTTATACTTTATGCACTTGGTGCTTAGTACCAACTGGTACCCACTTCTCTGACTTGTCCACATCTCTCTGCAAGTCCTCTCCACCCTAAGTGGAGGCAACAACACCTCCTCATCTGGTCTCATCAGCAAACTTGCTCAGAACATCTTCTAGTCCTGCATGCAAGTCATCTGCATAAACATGAAAGGAAAGTGGCCCTAAAATGGAACCCTGGGGAGCTCTGACAGTGACCATCTACCAGCCCAATGGAACCCACTGACTATAATCCTTTGGGACAGAACTACTGGCCAACTGCTCACCCACCACTGCTGGTGAACCTGAAAGGCAAAATGTCAGCGTGCTGGGTCAAACAGAGAAACACCAATATAGTTACATATAGCTGCATCAATTTATTGCCCGAAAGCCAGACTTTTATAGGAGACAGACAAGGGTGTCCAAAAATCACACACGCTAGTTGGAGGAAAGCTACTGCAATAACAACCCCATAACCCCCCTTCAAAGCCACGAGCCATTCATTCTTTTCCTAGAGATGTCCTTTGTTCTCATGCTGTTTATCCTGCTCCGCAGCTGCTGCTCTGTGAACTCCTTATCTCAATCCATGGCTGCTGCTCTGTAAAATTCTTCTTGTATTACAACACACCACGTTCTGTTTCTGTCTAGCTGTATGCAGGAATTTCTGTCCAGAAGGGTGCTGGAGAAATAGTATCAAAAGCTCTACTGAAATCCTCAAGGATTACATCAACTGCCTTCCCTTGTTCAGCTCAATGGATAAAGGTGTCATAAAAAGACCTGAAATTAAATAGGACCTTCCCCTCTGTATCTTGTGTTGTCTGTGACCTGTCCTTCAGTTGTTTTTCCATAACTCCCACCATCATTTTCTCCATAATTTTACCAAGCACTGTAGTGAGACTGACAGGTCCATAGTTGCCCGTGTCATCTTTCTTGCTCTTCCTTACAATGAGACAACATTTGCCAGCTTCCTGTCAACAGGTATGACCCTAGATTTATTAGATGCCATTGAAATGCGAGCCCAGAGCATGCTAAAGTGTCATCAGTGCAAGAACGTAGATGTGCCATAGCTTTGCAATGCCTTGAAATCCAGACTATGCCACAGATGGAGCAGAGAGGAAGATCTGCCTCTTCTGTTCTGAGCTCATCCTTTTGATAAGCTGAATATCACTACATACTCCATGGGGTCAGGTGCAAAAGACACAATGGGTGCCCTAAGCACGTGGCTGAGGTGGTATTTAGGATGGCCAAGAATACCTCCCTTCTGGCCCTCAGCTGATGCTCCAGAAGGAGGTGTCTATCTCATAGATTTTCCGTCACAGTTTACAAGCACTAGCACAAAACTAGGATCACCCAAGGCATCTTGGGCATCACTGAGAGACTGTGTATGAGTAGTGCAGTCCCTGTGGAATAAAAACCAAGGATTCAGATGAGGGACTCACACACAGACACCTCACTGTGCACATCTGAACTCAGCTAGGTGAACTTGTAGCTCCTGTGGTTCTTTGAAAAACTGATCCCAATTCAGCCCCAGGGTTTCCATCTGAGGATGAGATGCCTAACGCTAGAATAAGGATGGGATGGTCTGTTGATAACAGGACAAATGGAAACGGATTTAAATTAAAAAGGGGAGACATAGGTTAGATGTGAGGAACCTATATTTTTACACAGCAACACTGGAAAAAGTTGCCCTCAGAGGCTGTGCATGCCCAATGGATGGGATCCTGGGTTTACTCTGGGTTTACCCTCACGTCAGTCCATGTTTCTACTCATACTTTTGTCTAGGTGAACTCTCACTTTACTCAAGGTTTTACTCACAGTTTACCATCAGGGAGTGTGATCGGGAGATGGGCTGGTGGAGTGACTTGCTGGCATCCCCGAGGGAAGGCTGCCAGGCAGATACCCCCAGAAAAGTGGTTGACTCCCTGCCCTGTCACAGTCAGACAGACCTGACTGATGAGAAGGGTTGGAAGAGAGTCCCAACTCAACATCACAGGACCCCCCCCATGCCTGCCTAGCCCTCGACCCCTGATCCATCTAAGCAACAGGTTTGACACTCTGAAATCTGAAGGAGATAAGAATGGGGAGGCAATGGAGGATCTGCCTAGGAGGAAACCTAATGCAAGGCAGTCACTACCAAGCCTTGTGACTTCCTCTGCCATGAAAGAAAGAAGGGTGGCCGTGGTGGGTGACTCCCTTCTCAGAGGAATAGAGGGCCCCATTTGCAGACTGGACCCCAGTTGTCAGTAAGTCTGCTGCCTTCTTGGTTTCAGGTCAGGGACATAATGAGGAAACTCCCAATGCTGGTTAGGTCCACTGATTATTTTCCACTACTCATAGTTTAGGTGGGCAGTGATGAAATTTCTTAGATAAGACTACAAACTATAAAAAGAGATTTCAGGAATTTAGGCCATTTAGTTCACAAAGTGGGAGATCAAGTGATTTTTTGTTCTATACCTTCAGTGGCAGTGAGGGACACAGAGCAGGCTTGGAAAGCAAAGCAATGAACAATTGTCTCAGAGGTTGGTACTGAGCCAGAAACTTTGAGTTCTTTGATCACAGGACAGTTTACTTGGCCCATGGTCTGTTATCCATGAATGGAACCCAACGGTCTCAAAGGGGGAAGTGAATCCTAGCATAGACGGTAGCGGGGCTTATCGAAAGAGCTTTAAACTAGCTACGATGGGGGAGTGGACAAAACAGGGCTTACCAGAGATAAGCCTAGGGAAATGCTGTTTGAGCTGGGAGAGAGGCAGATGCCTCAGCTGAAGTGCATCTACACCAACGCACGCAGCTTGGTCAACAAGCAAGAGGAGCTGGAAGCAACTGTGCATCTGACAAACCATGACCTAGTTGCTATTACCGACCCATGGTGGGACCACTGCCATGACTGGAGTGCTGTGATGGATGGTTACAAGCTCTTCAGAAGGGATAGAGGAGGAAGGAAGGGTGGTGGTGTGGCCCTTTATATTAAAGAGAGTTTTGATGTTGAAGAGCTTGGGCTTCAGAATGAAGTGCATGTTTGTAAGGATCGGGGGAAAGGCCTGTAAGTGTGACATCTTGCTAAAGGTTTCTTATAGACCGCCTAATTGATGGGTGAGGCATTCTATGAGCAGCTTACTGAAGTCGCAAGATTGCCAGCACTCATTTTCTTGGGAGACTACAACTTCTCTGATATATGCTGGGAATATAATAAATAGCAGAGGAATCAGTCCAAGAGGTTTATAGATTGCATGCAAGACAGCTTCCTTACACAGCTGGTATGAAGTCCTACCAGGGGTGGTTCCTTGCTAGACCTGCTCTTCACTAACAGTGAAGGACTGGTAGGAGTTGAGAAGGTTGGGGACTGTCTTGGGCAGAGTGGCCATGAAATGGTAGAATTCTCTATTCTTGGAGATGTCAGAAGGGTGACTAGCAAAACTACTATCCTGAACTTCTAGAGGGCGGACTTTGACCTGTTCAGGACACTTGTAGCACAGGTCCCTTGGGAGTCGCTCCTTATGGGTAAAGGGGTCCAGGAAGCCTGGACACTCCTCAAGATGGAAATCTTAAAGGCACGAGATCAGGCTGTCCCTGAATGCCATAAGGTGAGCCATAGGGGAAGAAGACCAGTGCAGATGAACTGGGAAAAACTATTGAGACTCAGGAAGAAAAAGAGAATCTCCGTCCTCTGGAAGAAGGGGCTGGGTACTTGGGGAGATTACAAGGAAGTTGCTAAGGCATGCAGGGAGGAAGTTAGGAAGGCACATTAATTCCCTGTCCCTTAATCCATGCCCAGAGCTTCTCAGCCATGTCACTGCCAACTGTAAGCTCCATGCAGAGTTCAAGTGGGACACAGAGGGCACAGCCTTCTGCTGGGTGGATGCAAGTGTTGGTGGAACCAGATGGGACAAAGCCCTCCCACCATGCCCTCCTGGGAAAATGGCCACCCCAAGAATGGCAGTCTGCCTCCTCCATGACCCCATCTGAAATGCTCCTGCACTGATTGATCATAGGGCTTTAAACCAGGTCCAAATGGGGAAGGGTGGGGAATTGGATGTGACAGAGAAGGGCTGAGGGATATTGTTGCTGTTGGAGATTGAATGGAAAGCCTCTGAGTTGTTCTATAGGATTGTGTGAGGATTCCTCAGAGAAAGTCTTGTTGCCAATACCCCGTCCTAAATCTTACTGTGTACCCTCTGGGGGTAACCCCAACCTACTGCTGCCCTAAAGTGCCTGTAGACCAGTGCGGGTAGCATGGGAAATAAACGGGACAAATCAAGAGAAAACCACAGAGCTTTTCCTTTCATGCAGGCTGCTGATTCTGAGCAAGGCCCTGAACATCAGTACCACAGTGTAGATGCAAGACCCAGACAGGCTAAATCAAAGCATGCTTCTGGAAGGGGATGCTTTCTGAAGAATCCTTACACTAATGAGAGGACCACAAACATTCACTCAGCGAACTCCAAATCTCTGTGCCTTTGCAGGCCTAGGGTCTTGTTTGGTTCACAGAGACACGGTGGGTTGATTCTCAGCTCTGTACTGTAGCAAATGGGGTACAGATTCTGCATGACGGATGGGCAAGGAAGAAGAGAAAAGGCTGCTGCCATCCATGAGAGGGCACTGAGCTCTGCCTGGGGATGGCAGAGGAGCCAGCTGAGAACTGATGGAAAGGGCTCAGAGAGGAGAGCGGCAGATTCTGTTCCTTGCTTCCTGATCAGGAAGAACAAGAAGAGGGGACAGGCAGGAATCTGAGTTACAGCTGGGATGGAATTGTTTTCTTCAGACTGTCTGCTGTGGTGCAGTGTTTTGGTTCTAGGAGAAAACCATTGATAACACTCTGATGTTTACAGCTGCTGCTAAGCAGTGTTGTACAGAGCCAAGGCCATGGTCAGTGGAGGGCACATGGAGCTGGGAGGGAACAGAGTGAGGACAGCTGACTGATAGTGGCCAAAGGGACGTTCTCTATCAGCTGACAGCAAGCAGAAATTGTATTGAAAGGGGTGGGAGTTCATCTCAGTCTCTTCACTGCTCAGGGCCCAGCTGAGCATCAGTCTGGTGGTGCTGAGCAAGTGCTTGTGCATCAGTTGTTACATACGATTCTATATCAACGGATATATAGTGATTACTATTACTCCTCTCCTTTTATCTCTCTTAGTAAACTGCTTTGTTACAACCCAGAAGTTGTACTCTTTTTCCCAGTTCTCATCCCCATCCCACTGGGAATGGGGCAGTGCACAAAGCACTGTGAGCTGCTGAGCCACATGTTGGGTTCAACAACCACAGTCATTTTGGTGCCTGATGTGAGGCTCCAAGGGTTGTGGTAACAGCACATCTGTCCAGAGTGGACAGGGCTTTGTGGGAGTTGGAGATGTGCAGGCCATGGTGCTGATAGTTTCCCTATTTGTGAAGCTTGCTGAGTCTTCTCATGAAGCTGCATTTCACAGCTCCTTGCTTGCTGCTTGTTTTCCCTGCTGCATCATTTGTCAACTCTGGATGCTGGATTAGGGTATTTATTTTGCTATGCTGTTTGACCTTGGTTTGTACCACGATAAAATTGGCAAAGTGAAGTTTTGTGCACATTCAGCTCTTTGGACATCTTTGGGTTTTGGAAGTAATATTGTTGGTATGATTAGGAATTACACATTTTACACTGTCGTCTCTGGGAGACCAGGGGTATTCAAGGAGAGACTGGATATTGTGTTGAGGGACATGGTTAAGTGGGAGCTATTGGTAATAGGTGAACGGTTGGATTGGATGATCTTTCAGGACTTTTCCAGCCTTGGTGATTCTATGATTCTAGGATTGAGGTTAAACAATTATTCAGGAATATCAGTGAGAGATCTGCCCCAAGGTGAGAAGGCTCTGCATGGCAGGGGGTGTGGGACAGTCTGGGCAGCTGCCTGGAGTGGTGGGCACCCCCAGGGCTTTGGAACTTCATCTCCGAGCAACTGCAGGATCCTGAGAAACTGGTAGAATATTGGAGACAGGTCTGCTGTGGCACTGGTAATCCTAAAAAGGCCCAAATGACTGCAGTGTGCCAGGGCCTGGCCCACACCTACTGAGCTGTGTTCAACACTATTCAGCATCTTCAAGGGGAAGAGAGCTGGATCTGCTGACATTGCTGCAGCCTCTGCAACTCCTGGCACAGTCCCTGCAATAGCTCCAAGTTTTTGCTACACATCCTGCAGTTGCTCCAAGCTCTGGACAGATCCCACTGTCACTCCACCCCTCATAAGGAGCTCTGCGGTCACTTATGCTACAGGTCCTGTAGCTGTTCCAAGTATTGAGATAAGAAAATTAAGCAAACCACTGAGTGCTGCTGTAGAGACGACGGGACTGCTGTGAGACACACAAGACCTTCAGGCCTGTAGAAATGAGAGGACTTGAATCCTCTGTGCACTGTATCAGTGTAAAGAGAGGAGGAATGAAAAGAACTAGTTGTGCTTCTATCTGTGGCTGTACCTTCCCCAAATCCAGACAAAGTTGGATAAGAGAAGAGCTAAGGAAAAGCGTATTTTGAATGCTATTTATTTATCTCTTAACCTATTCGGGGAATCTGGTTCCATGTTTACATGAGCTCTTGGAGTGAGAAAATGGATAGTAGGTGTGAAAGAAGTGAAACAAATTTTTATTTATAAGTTCAATAACATTTTTTTGCACGTTGCTATATCTCACATAATCAATCAATCAAAGATGCATAAAAGATGAAGAACCATCACTGGGAATCATGCGATGAAGATGTGCACTTTATTGAAGCGGGAATAGTGAGTATTGCAACACCTTCCTGAGAGCGTGCTTGATCTCCCTGTTCCTCATGCTGTAGATAATAGGGTTCAGTGTTGGAGGAACCACTGAGTACAGAAGTGCCACTGTCAGATCCAGGAGTGGGGAGGGAATGGAGGGGGGCTTCAGGTAGGCAAAAGCACCAGTGCTGAGAAACAGGGAGACCACGGCCAGGTGAGGGAGGCACGTGGAGAAGGCTTTGCGCCGTCCCTGCTCAGAGGGCATCCTCAGCACAGCCACGAAGATCTGCACATAGGACACAACTATGAAAACATAGCAGCCTACGTCTAAACTGATAGTAAAAATGAGAAACACAACTTCCCTGAGATTTGATTCTGAGCAGGAGAGCTTGAGGATCTGGGGAATTTCACAGAAAAACTGGTTGACAACATTGCCTTGGCATAGAGGCAGTGAAAACGTACTGGCAGTGTGCAGCAGGGAATTGAGAACCCCAGTGCCACAGGCAGCTGCTGCCATGGTGGCACAAGCTCTGCTGTCCATCAAGGTCCCGTAGTGCAGGGGCTTGCAGATGGCAACATAGCGGTCATAGGACATGATGGTGAGAAGGGAATACTCTGCTGACATGAAGAAGGTAAAGAAAAAGAGCTGTGCAGCACATCCTGTGTAGGAGATGGCCCTGTTGTCCCAGAGGGCGTTGGGCATGGCTTTGGGGAGAGTGGTGGAGATGCTGCCCAGGTCGAGGAGGGCCAGGTTGAGGAGGAAGAAGTACATGGGGGTGTGCAGGCGGCGGTTGCAGGCTACGGCTGTGCTGATGAGGCCGTTGCCCAGGAGGGCAGCCAGGTAGATGCCCAGGAAGAGCCAGAAGTGCAGGAGCTGCAGCTGCCGTGTGTCTGCCAACGGCAGCAGGAGGAACTCACTGATGGAGCTGCTGTTGGGCATCTGCTGTTGTTGGGCTTGGAGTCCTGCTCAGAGTGCAGAAGATAATGACAAGTCCAGACCATTCTCAGAGGCACTACTCCTGCTATACTATGAAATGTTTTAATTCTCCTACAACAGTGTACATTTAGCACCATTACTTGCATTTAATTTCATGTAGATCAGCATTCCTTAAGCAGAAGCAGCATATGGAGCTCTAACCTTCCTCTTATTTTCTTATCCCTTCTCCCTGGATATTTTCATCTGTTTCATGTCTCATATCTTTACCCCAAGTGCTCTTAGAGCCCCCTACCCAAGCTTCTGTGGCATTCAGTTTCAGTTAGAAAATGCTGCCTGTTTGTAGGATAAGTGAATTATTCATGCCTACAGAAAATGAAGATAATTCCATCCTTCGAGAAAGGGGAGACTGAAAGCACATCATGTGTGAGTGTTCACAAAACAAGCAATTGATTGATGAAAAATTCTCAGAACTCTTATTGCCCCTTTTAGATTTCTGACTCCAAACCTCTTTGCCTCAGAACAGGAAATGGAAACCCCCTGCCTTGGCTCTCCTCTTGCAAAGTGCCCTCGGAAACATTCAGTTGTGCAGTGGAGCTGTGATCCCCTGCCCCAGGCAGCAGCTGTGGCAGCACAAACCCTGCCGGGGGCTCCTTACCCCACACGTCTCCCCGCAGCGCCCTGGGCAGCTCCCCAGGCAGGCTGAGTGCTGAGCCTGGCAGGCGGCAGAGTCCCATACCCGGCACACAGCCCCTGGGGCACAGCAGGGACCCTGCTCTGCAGGACAGCCCTGGGCACCCGTCTCAGCTGGAGCAGAAAGCTTTTTCCACAGTAAAGAAACATGCAGTGCCTGCAGTCAGATCTCCTATGGGATGTCCCAGTTATAGTTACCCCTTAATTAAAAGCAGCTCATGGTCAGCTGTGAGACTTACCTTGTCATGGTCTGTGAGCAATGCTCCTGCAGTGAGTTCACAGCCCGCTCACACCACACACATCCTGCAAGCTCTCTCCAATTTCTCTCCTCTCCTTCTGTCACCTGCAGGCTGTGCTGTGCACGAGATCTGCTCCTGGGCACAGCTGTCTCTCTGCAGCTCTGCCCACTTTTATGAGCTCCCTGTGTCCCAGGAACCTGGACAAGCAAGCAGCAGATTATGTCATTTTTATCCTTCCCACTCATTTCCCCTGACATGTCCCTGGGTCCTCATGGCCAACAGCTCCTGAAAGACAACAGCATCATGACTGTGCTTTGAAATTCGCTCAATTAACCACCACATGTCCAGTGGTCAGTGACTGATTGGAGACATATGGGGAGTGCTCCCAGAGATCGTTTGATGAAACAATAAGGGCAACCAGACAAGGAAGGCGAGGTTTGGACTTTCCCTGTGCAGGGCAGTGATCCAGCTAAGGCAGCGCAGGAGTCTCATCCCTTGACAGAAATCCTGGAGCTGAAATGGGATTCGGCTCCCCACAGAACCACAGGAGCTGGGATTCCTCTGGTTCAGTTCAGAAGTGCACAAGGAGTTGCCTGCATGTGAGCTCCTGCTCTGAGTCCTTGGTCCTTCAGCTGGGAGGCAGCAGCTCACACACAGACACTGGGTGATGCCCAAGGTGCCTGGGCTGCTCCTGATGTTTGCAAGTGCTTGTAAACCGTGTGGGAAATCCCTGAGATAGACAGCTCCTTCCTGGGCATCAGCTGAGGGCCAGAGAGGGGATAGCACCGGCTGTCCGGTGAATTCACTCACAGCTACAAGAGCAGCACAGGGCCTTCAGGAAAGCCATGCCCATGGTGTGTCCGTGCTGCTACGTCACCTCCAAGACCCACGATCGGTCTAATGTTTGTGTGCCACCTTCTGCACACTGATTCTATAGATGAGCTATCCAGTCAGGCAATGTCCAGTGATGCTTTTCAATTAGGATATTTACTTCTGTGCTTTTGCACTAATGCAAACACCAACACACAAGAAGCTAGAAATCTTGGTAGAGCTGCAGGCCTGAGCTCCTGTTTGGACCATGGGGACACAGTTTAATGGTTTCCACAACTGCACTGTAGCACAAGGGGGATACCGAGTCTTTAGGATGGATGGGCGAGGAGACAAAGAAGGGCGACTGCCCTCTGTGAGAGTGCACTGAGCTCTGCCTGGGGATGGAAGAGCAGACAGGTCAGAGCTAATGGAAATGGCAAACAGAGGAGACCATCAGTGTCTTTTCCTGTCTTCCTGATCAGGGAGAGTAAATGGAAGGTGCCCTCTGCAGACAGATGGGAATCTGATGTTGTCTGTCCCTTGTCCCATTTGGTGGCCTTTGTCACTCCATTATCTGTGGCAGGGACAGCACAGCAGGGCATGTGGCATCCAGCAGATCCATGGAGAGCACAGATGGCAGCTTCTTGACCAAGCAGTGGAGGAACCAAAGAGGAGAGGTGCTCTGCTGGATCTCATACTCTCTGGCATGGAAGGACTTGTGGGAACTGTGAAGGTGAAAGGGGCATCAGGCCATGTGCAAGATGCAAATGTATCTCTTTTAATTTATTTATTTATTTTGAGGCTGTAAGCTTAATAGTTGATCATAAATGTCAATAAAACTGAAACAAATAATTGAAGACAAAGATGGAAATCAATGAAAATGTGTTAACCCTTCTCAACATGAAAAATTCTCATGAGTCTTGTTCCATTTTAAGTTGTAAATATGAATCTTTGAGGTGATTTGATGTCTTTTTTTTTCTTTTACTGAAACTACAATGTTTTCCAGAACTGTGTTCGCTGGACACAAATGCCTTCAGGTTCAGAGACACAGACAGCGGTGCCAGTGCCAATGCCCTGTGACTGTAGCCTGGTGCCCAGCACTACTCTTCCCTGCTGCCTATTTGATGTGCCTCATCCTCCAAGTTTTTTCAGCTCTCCTAAAGAAATGGCCATGGTTAAGGGCATGTTTTCAGCAGGCCATTTGGGCACACACTACTCCCACTGCCCTCCAGATTTCTCCATCCCTTGCTCTTTGTTCAGTCAGATACCTCCCAATTATCTGTCTGATTTCTGACTTTCAGGGGGATTACTGGAATTTGTTCCATCTCCCCAAAGTCTGATGGAATGTGTTGTCAACTCCTTCACTGTGATTTGATCTATCCCTTCCTATCTATTCTTTTTCTTTTTCTTCTTATACTTTTTCTTTTTCTCAATCACTGTCTCTTTTTTATTAAGGCACGAAGTCTGAAAGATGTTCATTAATGTCAGTAAAAGTGAAAAACAGAGTTGGAGACAAAGATATAAATCAATGAGAATGTGTTAACCCGTCTCAATGTGTGAAATACTCACAAGTCCTGATCAGTTTTAAGTTGATACCTCTCAACTACCTGGCTGATCTATTCCAGGAAGATTACTGGAATTTGCTCCATCTCTCAGAGTCTGATGGCCTCTGTTGTCAACTACTTCACTGTGATTCAATCTATCCTATCCTACCTCAGAATAAATCATTTCTTTTAAAAATATTCCATATGAAAGACAAACTTCAATAGATGCCGCTTGAACATGGCATGCAGTTGATCACTGTGTTTTACTGTTCATTCAATTGCATCACCTTTCTTTCCATTTGCTGGCCAGATAAAAAAGAGAAATCTTTCCTTTTCCATGTGTAGCTGGTTCTCTGAGGAAAGCCAGTGGGAGTTGGTGCAAAGCAGTTTTAACACTGAGCGGATGAATGCAGAGGAGAAGAGTGATGTGAAGAAAAGTGATGCAAGTCCCATAGGTCCATTGTGAGCAGAAATTGGGTGGGGAGGTTGAGAAGGACCTTTGTCAACACAGTAACAGTACAGAACTCATTGGGACATCCTGGATTGGTATCAGTTGCACAGTGCTGCTTTAATGTCTTCTTTAAACCCAACTATAAATAAATAGACAATAAATTTATACTGGATTCTTTAAGCTCTCTCCAGATATCCCTCCTTTTTGCTGAACAAGTTCTGATAACCTGAAGAAGATAACAAGATGGCATAAGGCACAGGAGATTCTTTAGGTTATAATGGGCCCCAGGGTGCATTTGATGCTGAGTTCATCAGCCTCTAGTGCAGAGAGAAGTTTGCACAAAGTGCTCAACAAGACAAAGTCGGAAGTAACAGTGAAGTTTCTTGGAGTATTAATGGGCCCACTGAGGGCCATTACCAAGTAAGCTTCCCAAGGGACTTGTTAGAGAAGATAACTGGAAGCCATGACTACAGGCAGGCAAAGGCACTGGCATGCTAAGAAACCTCTCCTTTGCCTTACGAAGCAGACAGGTCAAGCCCTGATTGCAAGACCAGTGGTAGAGAGATCCTGTCTCTCATGTTGGCTCCTGGCATTTCCTGGGGCAATGGGTTGGAGGTCCGTATGATGTTAAATGAAAGACATGGGGACAGAAGATCCCAGGCTCTACATGTGGTGCAAGGACGCTGTGAGGTTCATGTCCCATATGAGACCTATGTTTCATTGCAGGATGTGAGAAGGGATGTGAGAAGGGCCCAGTCTGAACAAGCAGTCAATCCCTGTGAAACTCTGAACTTCAGATCTCTCAGTTCCAGTGCCCTCGTTTGCACATTCTCCCAGAGTTTGAAGTCCTTTATGTTCTGCGGTGCACAATCAGGCACTTGTTCTTGTTATACGTTATGCACTTGGTGCTTAGTACCAACTGGTACCCACTTCTCTGACTTGTCCACATCTCTCTGCAAGTCCTCTCCACCCTCAGTCGAGGCAACAGCACCTCCTCATCTGGTCTCATCAGCAAACTTGCTCAGAACGTCTTCTAGTCCTGCATTCAAGTCATCTGCATAAACATGAAAGGAAAGTGGCCCCAAAATGGAACCCTGGGGACCCCGACAGTGACCATCTACCAGCCTGATGGAAAAAACTGACTATAATCCTTTGGGACTGACCTACTGGCCAACTGCTCACCCACCACATTGTGTTTCTGTCTAGCCATATGCAGAACATTCTGTCCAGAAGGTTGTTGTGAGAAACAGTATCAAAATCTCCACTGAAATCCTCAAGGATTACATCAACTGGCTTCCCTTGGTCAACTAAACGGATAACTGTGTCACAGAATGAGCTTAAATTAAACAGGACCTTCGCCTCACAAACTTGTGTTGGCTGCAACCAATGACAGAATTGTCCTTCAGCTGTGTTTCCATAACTCCCACCATCATTTTCTCCATAATTTTACCAGGCTCTGGACTGACAGGTCCATAATTGCCCATGTCATCTTTCTTGCTCTTCCTTACAATGAGACAACATTTGCCAGCTTCCTGTCAGCTGGCATGACCCTAGACTTCTTTAGATGCAATTGAAATGACAGCCCAGAGCATACTAAGGCGTCATCATTGAAAGAAAGTAGATGTGCCATAGCTTTGCAATGTCTTGAACTCCAGAGTATGCCACAAATGGAGCAGAGGGGAAGATTTGCCTCTTCTGTAGTGAACTCATTCATTTGGTAAGCAGAATAACACTACCTGATACATGAGGACTGTGTCTCTGCTCTGCTCTGCTCAGCTCACAGGGCAGAGGTTCAGGGTGTTGCTCTCATGTCAGTGCAGGTAAACTCACTTTAACCTTTTTTCTTCTGTAAATGCTTCCTCTGTTTGTATGCTCAGATACACTTCCACATTCCCTCAAGTACACTTCCATATATCATTAACAATTAAACTTTCTTATACCATCAAAACTGTTTGTCAAACAGTACAGTTCTACAGTTCACATAAACTCCCTTAATACAGTCTGTATTCTTCAGTTATAAACACTGTGCCACAGAACCAGCACTGATTGAACCACCTCCCTCACACACTTCCTCGCAAGCAGTACATAGTATTACATAAATGGGTTGACATTCATTGGTCGGGTGGAATGTACACCTCTCCTCAGGACAATCTTACTAATCTACAGAGTACAAACTCCCGTCTTCTTACATACAAGCAGAAAGTACATATGAGTGGACAGACAACACAGTCTTTCACTTTGTCCGTGTCTGGCCATTTCCCTCACAGGAGGAAGGAAACATGGATCGGGACTCGGCACTCACCCTGCAGCTGTTCTGTGTCTCACTCACACCACACTCACTCTGACATTTAGATCAAAAACCATGGTTTATTCATACTACACAATGCTGACAACGTTTTCTAGTTGGAATCTTAATAACACTCATACTCTGGTCGACCAGTTGCAAACGTTAATGTTTTTCCCAGAGTCGGCTTGACACACGGTACCAAACACTTAAAGCAGATGATAATATTGAACATACAACCTATAACCCCCGTGATTACAACTTGGAGAACCCAGGCTACCATTTGACAGGCTATCCACTATATCCCATACCCGTAGGAGAGACCAACCTAGGCCCCTCCTATTGTCAACTACCTGGGAGAGAGTATTTGTTCTTGTTTCCATTCATATGACATACAGTTCCCTTTCATAGGAACTCACCCAAGGAGTCTTCCTACCCAGCTGGCAACCAAAGCCATGAGCTCACCTCCCTGGGAGCAGCACGTATGGCTGTAAACTGTGTAGGATGTCTCCTCAAGACATATGGGCTCCACTTACCATACACATACCTGGTCCACCTATGGGTGGTCCTTGTCTGTCCCTGCAGTGATCAGGTGAGGAAGGGAGTCCTTCAGAGAAATCTCAGGGTGCGCCAAAAGTGTCTCCCTCTCAGCTGGTCCTGCAGCGAACAGAGCTGGTCCCACCTGGGCCGCCAAATTGACTACAGGAATTGAACTCTATAACCTCTATAACTGATACAGTCTCCCATGACATACTTATACCAAAGCTGAGGAAGTATGGGATAGGTGATTGGACAGTGAAGTGGGTCGAGAACTGGCTGACTGGCAGAGTGCAGAGGGTTGTCGTTGGCGGTGCAGTGTCTGGCTGCAGGGCTGTAACTAGCGGAGTCCCCCAGGGGTCTGTGCTGGGTCCGGTCTTGTTCAACATCTTCATCAACGACCTTGATGAGGGGATAGTGACCACCCTCAGCAAGTTTGCTGATGACACGAAGTTGGGAGGATTGGCTGACACGCCTGAAGGCTGTGCTGCCATTCAGCGAGACCTGGACAGGCTGGAGAGCTGGGCAGTAAGACACCGGATGAGGTTTAACAAAAGCAAGTGTAGAGTCTTGCACCTGGGTAGAAATAATTGCATGCACCAGTACAGGCTGGGGGAAGAGCTGCTGGAGAGGAGCTCTGCTGAGAGGGATCTGGGCGTCCTGGTGGACGACAGATTGACCATGAGCCAGCAGTGTGCCCTTGTAGCCAAAAAAGCCAATGGCATCCTGGGGTGCATTAAAAAGAGCGTGTCCAGCAGGTCGAAGGAGGTGATCCTCCCCCTCTACTCTGCCCTGGTGAGGCCTCATCTGGAATATTGTGTCCAGTTCTGGGCTCCCCAGTACAAAAAAGACAGGGATCTCTTGGAAAGAGTCCAGTGGAGGACCACAAAGATGGTGAAGGGCCTGGAGCATCTCCCCAATGAGGAGAGACTGAGGGAACTGGGTCTGTTTAGCCTTGAGAAAAGAAGGCTGAGAGGGGACCTGATCCAGGTCTATAAATATTTGAGGTGTGGGGGGCAAAGAGGTGAGGCCAGACTCTTTTCAGCAGTGTGTGGAGGAGGGACAAGGGGAAACAGACAGAAACTGCACCATAGGAAATTCTGCACTAATGTGTGCAATAACTTCTTTATGGTGAGAGTGACAGAGCACTGGAACAGGCTGCCTAGGGTGGTTGTGGAATCTCCTTCTCTGGAGATATTCAAGACCTGTCTGGATGCTGAGCTGTGCAACGTGGTGTAGGGAACCTGCTTTGGCAGGGGGACTGGACTCAGTGGTCTCTGGAGGTCCCTTCCAACCCCTACAATTCTGTGATTCTGTGAATATCATGGAGTTGTTTGGATGGGGAAAGACTACCCCTTTGAATGACCTTTTGTCAGGGCATGTCCTGGGATTCCTAGGATCCTCAAAATGCAGCACTGCTTCTGTCACTGAAAAATGGGGCCCTGTGTGGGACGGAGGGAGGGTCCATGAGTCCCTGGCCCACCTGACTGAGTATTTCCATGGTCTTAGCAAAGACATACTTACAACTTGAGAATGACAGTTAGCTGTGTTCATGGTGGCATGGCCACTTTTAATGGCCTTGAACTGTCTGAACATAACTGAAGAGGCTCAGGCTGATGCAAATCAGCTATTGAATGATAGTGTTTAAAAACTGGAAAGACAGGTGGCAGTTTTGATGGGGAAAAAACCTAATTCAATCATTCTCCTATGGAAGATCAGGAACATCTCTCTGGAAGACCATGGGGGCCCTGTACAAGGGAATCTGTATAAAATGGACTCTGTAAATGAAGGCACTAAAAGGTCAGATTTTGAGGTTCCATTTGGACTAGATCTATTTGAGATCTGACTGATTGTAACCCAAAAATGAAAAAAAAAAAAAAAAAAATGCAGGATAGGCTGGTGGGAGTGCCCTGACCAGTATCCAACCCCCCAAACCCTGCTGCCCATAATACAGCAGCTGAACTGATGGATATAGTACAGTGGTTTAGACAGAAACCAAGAGAGCATGCCAGCATAGCTGCTCTGGTTATGGGACATGGAGGCAGAAAGCGCTGTGGTGAATGGACTGGAAATTTCAAAACTGACATCCATTACTACTCACCCTGCCCTCAGGCAAAGACTGTATGCTCTGTCCAACATAATGAGGATAGCCATTTGATCAGTGAATGATTTATGGCTGTGTGTCATATAACATGGCCAAATAAGAATGACATACCATTAAATATCAGCCTGTGGTCCTCTATGGAGGACTAACAAAATTATATTAGAAAATTAGGCATGAAAGAGGCAATCTATGAAGATGATTTTGAGAGCCCAGTCAATAAATTTTTCATCAGGAACGAGGGATCTCATCCTACAGCCATCACCTTTACATCAGGATGGGTCTATGTTATCCATACTGAACCCCCCAGTGGCCCTCAGGTGCTGTAATACAACAGGCTGCCCAATTGATGGGGAGACAAGAGTGCCTACGGCCAGATGCAGGCTCTGAATGGTGGTGGAAAGGTCTGAGAAAGGCAGAGAACCATCTGCTGCCATGACTTAGGCGTCCAGCCCCTAAGGTAATCCAGTCTGGACCCATTAGGGTCTTGAGACAACAAATGTTTAAAGACCAGATTAGAGCAGGAGTTCAGTTTAAAAAGATCGAAGGACAGCATAATCAGGAAAAAATATCTGTTAAACAGGCCCAAGCACTGAGTATTTATAGTCCAACCTTTTCAGCCAAACTAGATGTGAATGTAACTCAAGAAGGGTCTGGATGGGGGCTCTGGCAGAGCCAGAGTTCTTTGTGAACCCCTATGAGGTTTTGGCCACAGGTTTGGCATGGAGCAGAATAAAGATACATCACAGTTGAAAAGCATTTATTGGCTACCTATTCTACACTACAGGTGGTAGAACCAGTAGCTCAGATTTCAGAGGTTATCGTTAAACAACAAGGCCAGTCCAGGGGTGGGTAAAAGATCTAACACACATCTCTATGATGGGGGTGGCCCAATCACAAGCAGTAGTGCGCTCAGTTGTTCTGCTTGCCTGCTCCTCAAGGAGTTAAGAGAAATCTATGCCTGTTGCGTGTTCGAGTGCATGCGCAATGCCATGTGGAGGGCTTATCACAATAAAGATTGGCGGATTTGCTGCGTAGACCGGTCAGAACTCAGATCTGCGTTGTGCTTCCTGTGGCACCAAACGCCCAACAGTGGCAGTTCCGTGTATTGGCCAGCAGGTGGCAGCAGAGACCACGGAAAGAACGTCTGCGGGACAGACCCTGGGGATCCGTTCTCTTTTGATTATAGGGGAAGAACACAAAGATGGAAGAGGGGGGAAGGGGGAAAAAAAAAAGAAAAAAAGAAAAAACCAAACCACAGAAAACAAATAAAAACTTCTCCAAACGTAGCAAACTTGAATGTCTGTCAATAAATAAATGAGTAATTGAATTGATGTCCGTTTCAGACAGTCCCCTGTAGAATCAGGGTAAGGGTTAGGATTAGAGTTACATTGCAGGTTAATGCTGTTATCTTTACAGCTCCTGTGAGGGTTGGGGTCTGGGTCAGGTGTTTAAAAAATGAAATGAAAAAAGAATTAAAAAAATATATTGAAAGCTTTAGATTTCCTTAATCTTTGTGGGAATCATATAATGTGCAACTCAGATCTCCCTCTTCGTACCTCTTTTGTGGTGTAGGGAACCTGCTTTGGCAGGGGGACTGGACTCAGTGGTCTCTGGAGGTCCCTTCCAACCCCTACAATTCTGTGATTCTGTGAATATCATGGAGTTGTTTGGATGGGGAAAGACTACCCCTTTGAATGACCTTTTGTCAGGGCATGTCCTGGGATTCCTAGGATCCTCAAAATGCAGCACTGCTTCTGTCACTGAAAAATGGGGCCCTGTGTGGGACGGAGGGAGGGTCCATGAGTCCCTGGCCCACCTGACTGAGTATTTCCATGGTCTTAGCAAAGACATACTTACAACTTGAGAATGACAGTTAGCTGTGTTCATGGTGGCATGGCCACTTTTAATGGCCTTGAACTGTCTGAACATAACTGAAGAGGCTCAGGCTGATGCAAATCAGCTATTGAATGATAGTGTTGAAAAATTGGAAAGACAGGTGGCAGTTTTGATGGGAAAAAACCTAATTCAATCATTCTCCTATGGAAGATCAGGAACATCTCTCTGGAAGACCATGGGGACCCTGTACAAAGGGAATCTGTATAAAATGGACTCTGTAAATGAAGGCACTAAAAGGTCAGATTTTGAGGTTCCATTTGGACTAGATCTATTTGAGATCTGACTGATTGTAACCCAAAAATGAAAAAAAAAAAAAAAAAAATGCAGGATATGCTGGTGGGAGTGCCCTGACCAGTGTCCACCCCCCAAACCCTGCTGCCCATAATACAGCAGCTGAACTGATGGATATAGTACAGTGGTTTAGACAGAAACCAAGAGAGCATGCCAGCATAGCTGCTCTGGTTATGGGACATGGAGGCAGAAAGTGCTATGGTGAATGGACTGGAAATTTCAAAACTGACATCTATTACTACTAACCCTGCCCTCAGGCAATGACTTTATGCTCTTGTCTGGAGGGCTTATCGCAATAAAGATTGGCGGATTTGCTGCGTAGACCGGTCAGAACTCAGATCTGCGTTGTGCTTCCTGCGGCACCAAACGCCCAACAGTGGCAGTTCCGCTTATTGGCCAGCAGGTGGCAGCAGAGACCACGGAAAGAACGTCTGCGGGACAGACCCTGGGGATCCGTTCTTTTGATTATAGGGGAAGAACACAAAGATGGAAGAGGAGGGAAGGGGGAAAAAAAAAAGAAAAAAAAAAAAAATCAAACCACAGCAAACAAATAAAAACTTCTCCAAACGTAGCAAACGTGAATGTCTGTCAATAAATTAATGAGTAATTAAATTGATATCCCTTTCCCGCCCCCCCCCCCCCCCCCCCCCAACTTCTGAGATGAAAAAAAAACACTTCTTTTAGAAGAAAACAGAGTAGTAACAACTTCTGTACCTACATTCACCACTCTGAGATCCTGTCTGGGTCTCCCAAGGCTTGTAAATAACCACTGGGTCGGTTCTGATGTCGCGTGATTTGTTGTCAGTTCTCTCATGGTTCTCTGGTCAGTTCTCCGGTGCCAGGATCTGCCACAGGGCATTCTGACCACGGGCATCATGTTTCTACGCTGCCGCCTGCATTTAACAGGCAATGGGACTGCCCAGCATGTGCAAGGCAGCACCTCTTTCACACCACCAGAATGTTTAAGGCTGTTGGGATTGTTGTTAGCGTCCCATTAACACTGAGGCTAGAGATACCCTTAGGATTGACATTACTATTAGCATTACTTTGATGGTGCCCTATCTGGGTCATTTCCAGGGGATGTCAGGAGTAAGGCACAGTGTCAGGAGAAAAAGAACAGACTCTGTTACTTTATAAACGTGATAATAGAGAGAGTTCATTGGAAAAAATACAACTCTTAAATAATGCAAAGCATGCTTCTGATTGGATGCAGGCATCATCTGGGCTCTGATTAATATTACTCTTAAGGTAAAGATTATTGTTACCATAATGATTTTTTTTTTGGATTATGATCAGGGTTAAGGTTCCTTTTGCTACAAACTTCTAGCATCATTTTTGTTGTTGCATTTGGAGTTAGGGACGATTTTAGAATCAGGGTAAGGGTTAGGATTAGAGTTACATTGCTGGTTAATGCTGTTATCTTTACAGCTCCTGTGAGGGTTGGGGTCTGGGTCAGGTGTTTAAAAATGAAATGAAAAAAGAATTAAAAAAATATATTGAAAGCTTCAGATTTCCTTAATCTTTGTGGGAATCATATAATGTGCAACTCAGATCTACCTCTTCGTGCAGTGACTGCCTGTAAATTTGCTGGAGCCTAATATAATATGGCCTTGTGCTTTCCACTAACTCACCTTCATTTCATTTTCATTACATTTGCTTGGTAGTCAGATTTTGGTGTGTGGATATTTTAAAACAATCTAACTGACATTAGCAAAAAATTAAAAATAAAATTAAAAAAAATGCACAACAGCATCGTATCAATTTTTATAGATAAGATAAAGAAGAGCAGTTTCCCTTAGTTTTCTGTGCCTCTTTACTTTCTTACCCTCTCCCCTTGTGTGAGAAACTCTCAAAGTCAAAGATTTCTAGTTAGGCAAAGATGGCAGCGATAGCAGCAGTGCTTATTCATTATTGCAATACTGCGCGCACATCCCCTGTTGGCAAGGGAGAAACTGCACACCAGTCAGTGAAATCAATTCTGTTCTGTGCCCTAAACCCACTGCAGGTGATGCTCTCATGGCTCTCATTGGTTGAGCATCTCAGGCTCACAGACTCCTCGAGACTGTGGCTAGGATTCATTTCCATATAAGGTCAATTACCAACCTCTTGTTTTTAGGTCTGCCTTGTACTTTTCTGCGGACAGAGAAGGGCAATGTTTCCAAAAGTCAGTACATTCATTCTGTCCTGTGCTGGGCTCTACCCACCCTGTATTTATCTTGTGCTTGTCTCAATTCTCCCCATGTCAGAATGCCCCCAGTCTGAACTTAATTCTGTTCAGCAACTTTCTTGGTGGAAAAACTACTTATACAGCTGTTTTACAAGAGGGTTATACATTCAGTTAGGGCCTACACTATGTACTGGAAATACTGGAAACTTCCACTGCAAAAACACAATCTACCTCTCCCATCTGTGCAGCCTTGCAGACCCAGAGCATGCCAGGTTATTTCTGCTTTCATAGCATTTGCATGCTGTAGGGTGAGCACAAGGTTCTGCTGCTTGATTCTTCTGCAAGAGCTGCCTACCGGCAAATGGTTGCAGGGATGGAGGATGTGACAGAAAGCATTTGTCTCCACAAGAGCAGAGTTACATTCAGTGCAGAGTGTGAGAGTCAGGTTGGTGTGGAAAAGCACTGACACGCTGGGGATGATGCAGTGCTCACATGTCTAACACTCACAGACATTACTGTCAGAAGGATGGTGCTGTGTTGTGCTTCTACCTTTGGCAGCCCCTGGAGAAATGCTATGGCACACAGAACACCTTTGTATTGCACTGACTGCTGCCATGCAGCATGGATTTAACACACCAAATCCAGAGGAGCTTGACTGCATCTAACTGCCCTGAGAAAAACTACTGTAGCTGAAGAGATGAGGAGGCAGCTGCTCATCTGCAGAACAAGCAGTACTGCCAGACATTGGGCCAGGTGAGCACCTCCTGCTGCAGCGTGATGATGACAGGGCTGGAGATGATCTGCAAAGCCAGCTTAAAAGTGGGAGACGTGAGTCAACATGGCAGGAGGACAGAGGTGTTAGGGAGCAGCCAAGGCATCAAAGAGTATCAGAAGGCTTTGAAAAGTATCACAAAGTGACAGCCAGGAAGACTGGGATATATCATGAGCAGCAACCTGGATGCTAGAGATTATTTGCTGCCATACAAAATGGTAGAGATCTTGCTGCAGACATCCCAAAGCCAGGCAAAATGGGAACCCAGAGCTCTGCCTGCACGAACCCCACAGCCATAGCATTGCAAGCTGAGCTGCCTTGCTGTTTGTTGCATTCATCCCAATCCCTGTGATTGAAGACTCAGAATGCAGTCGAGGCGATGACTGAGCATGAGAGTGACTTTATTCAATAAAAGACAGGAGGGCTTGAGAGGTCAAGGGTGAAGATGGGACTCCTCTTGTCAAGATGAGAGTGGCTCAGAGCTGGTGCTGCTGCCTGGTGCCTGGGACTGGCAGCCTGACTCTAAGTCCCCATCTAAGATGCTCAGCTTCACCTCACTGATGCTGCCCTGCTCCTGCATGGTGGTGCTGCTGCTGGGACACTCGGGCTGTGCTTGGGATGGGCAGCACTGCAAAGGCGCTGGGTCACAATCCAGGCAGGTGACTGCTGTGTCTGGCAGGCTCAGGTCACGAGCTTCAGCAGAGCCAGGAGATATGAGAGCATGAACGTGGATGAGCCCCTTGTGTCCATCACTGTTACCATGTGGAAGGCTGTCATCCGAATTGCAGCGATTCATGCTTAATAAGAACTCTCCATTGATGGAAAGACACTGCTTGGTTTGGATCTTTGGGGTTGACAAGGGCTCGAATCACCTAGGAAGGCATAGAAACACAAGGGTTAGTTTCAAACATTTGCAAGTTGAATCATGAAAGGTTGTTGATACTTGGTAATAGAGTGGCGGCAGGAAGAAGCAAGTAGGCTTGAAGCAGCATAGCCACTGTCTTGAAAGTGATCCTCATTCAGGTCCAGCTCGTGTGTTGTTTCACTGTAATCTGCTTCTTTGGGTCTACCTAGTGGGCAGCAACACTCGAGCTGTTACTGATATCATTGAAAAGAACTGGAGACAATTGTTCTATTCCTAAGAGCTTCAAGGTGCCTAGAAGCACAAATAGAAACCAGCAGTATTTCATCACTTCACCAAAAGGAAGGTCAAACACCTGAGCTGTGAAGAGCAGTTACAGAACCTATGCATAAGATCACACCAGACATACTTTGTTCTAACAACAGTTATGGCACATAGTCCATTTCCTTCAATATTCCCAAAATGAAATGATGTGGAGCATTACAGGGAAAGAAACACTGCACACAGACACTATGACCCTGATTAGACTCAAGCAGCAGACTTAAAACAAGTCAGAGTTTTTGATTCCAGGATATTTCAGGACCTATCGTGTGAAATTCAGTTACACAACAGTGCCTAGGTGCCTGCGTTTCAAGCAACTTTCAGATCACAGCCATGTAAAATAAAAACAAATTCAGTGCAGAAATAGCAAGCCTGTACCTTAATACTCATGAGATTATCCATTTTTTACAGCACTCTGACTAAGTTCTAAAACTTGCTCATCCCAGTTCACTTCAGCAAGTTCCACCAATTCAAGCAACGCAGTTCTGAGATCCGGTGTATGTTGTGCAGATAGAATTGAACAGTGCAGAAATAATCTCTGACAGCTTTAAGAGCTCTGTTCTGCCTACAAACTCTCAGTCCAAAACTATTCTCAGTTTTAAGGAAATGAACACCTGAAGCAGTTGGATCATCTGCCATTTGCCGCATTCTGCTTCTTGGCATCATGATTAGCACAAAGGGTTTTCTGCTGTCCTGCAGAGATGGAAAAAGTCCTGCTTACAAATGGACCAAGTTTCAGTGTACAGCAGAGTTTGTACCAGACTAAAAAGCCACGTCATTCAATTCATGTGCTCAGGTTGTTATGCACTCCGAAAGGAAACAGAACTAACTGTTGGATTCTGAAGGCAATCTGTGGGGTCCTACATTACCTCCTGATTCTGGAAGAGGAAATTCTAATAGCAAATGCAGAACTTTGATCTTTGTAGACATGAGAAGAGCTGGCATTTAGGAACATTCATTTCAGGGAAATCAAATGATGTGTCTGTATTTTTTACTACAGATAGTATAGGGAGCAGCCAGTTGAAGAACCAGATACAAAAAATCCAGCCCATTGGCAAGAAAATACTTCTCCTTAAATTCTGTATGCTATCATGGTACAGAATTAGGCTACAGTGCCACATAGGCCAACCAAGTGTAGAACCAAATCCACAAAATACTGGTAGACAAAGCAGCAAAAACAGGGACAATATTCAGCAGACAGGCCTTTCTACCCACAGCTCAGCATGTTCTGCCATCCGAAAAGCAAGGCCTCTTGTCAAGCTCAGCTATTTCCCTTCTCAGTGTATTCTAGCACCACTGATACCCACTGGTATCCTCCTGTAGAGTGCCATCATATTGTCATCATCCAAAGGGAAAACCCACACAGCAGAGCATACAGCAGTACACCCATGCTCCAAATATCCGCCTGAAAAACAAAAAGACAAGCTTACAAACCTGAAGCACCTCAAATGGCTTCCTGACAGACTGGATTGTCTGCCCTTGCCAAAGCCCACATATAGCCCATGAAAAGCTGGCTCTTTCCCTCAGGAAATAAAACCTTATCGTCCCAGAGAAAGCATATAACCCTCATTCAATTGCCCTTCCACTCAGCTTAGAGCACTACTAAAACCAGCATCTTCACCTTAGCTCATCACACTGCTGCACTTCCTTTTACAAGGATTTCACTGGCAAAAATGAAATCAAAGCCGTCACAAGGGATTTAGCACAGTTACATGTTACTGGCTACGAGAGCTGTCAGCACAGTCACCTGTCAGGCTTTGCTGCTGTTCTATTTATGTAGAGGCACAACAAGGTTCAGACACCTCACAGTGCAGTTCTCACTTTGACTGTAAAGAAAAAGGAGGCTTGAAAAGCAGTGTGTGGAAAACAAAGAAACAAGAATTAGAACAACAGTGGGGCCATGGCACTTGTAGGAATTGCTCCGCCTTTAACAGCGATTCAAGAAGGATGAGGGCATTCCAAACCAGACCAGTTTGGACAGATTAACAACTGCAAGTAGTGGGTTCCAAAATTCCAGACATGAAATCAAAGCTGGAAAAACTCTTCACATTTTCATCTCTCAATTTTTAGTACATTGTGCATTACAACGGAAACAATTCTTCACATACAACTTGGAAGCTAAAGACAAGTCTGACAAAACAGACTGCACAGAAATGATGGATAATTAACAGAGCAAATTGCTCTTTCAAAAACTTAGTAATAGAAAGAGATCTCTGAAGTTGCTGTTCTGTAGAGCCCCAAAGCAGTCACTTGAGGCAGTTCAGGATTAGCCTGAGACAAACCAGCCAGCTGTGTGAGCTGAGACCAATTGCACTTCTTCTATTTTACTTTCATTCTATGTGACCTCACTAAGCAAATATTGTCTAAGACCATGAGTATGACATAAATGTGCAGATCTCAAGCTGCTCACTTATCTAGTACCCTTGGCATGATGCTTTATTTTCCTCAGCTATTCATCTAGTTTGTGCCTGTTGATTGTGCAACAACAGCCTGTTGGTCTCGATTACCTGTAAGAGGCTTTAAATTTGGCCAGGAAAAATCATTTGAGGATAAGTAATTATCTGGGACTCAGTAAGGCAGTCTTCCCATGCTTTCATAACAGCCGAGATACACACACACACAAACTCATGGAACCCCACTGCTTTGCACAATCCTGTGCACACTCACATGTGTCATGCACTGATTTCCCAGCCAGTCCTCATGGGGTCTATTACTTAGGACAGGAGTGCAGGGGAGCAGCCAGAAGCTGTTTGCATTCCCTGCTGTCTGCTGGGCAGCTTTGCTGGAGATGCTTGGGTTGCTTTGCTTTTCCTTGGGAGGTGGGAAGGAGCTTTGGGTTGGAGGCACATCCCGTGCCAGAGCATCTCGATGGCACGTGTGTGGCACTGATCTGCAGCAGATGAAGGGGAGGAGGTCCCAGCACAGCCCTGCACCATGCTCTGCCACACTGGGCAGCTTGTTCCTGGCTCAGCAGCGTCATCAGACAAGAAGCAGGGAAGGAAATCAAGGATGGGGGGTACCATCAAACGCAGTTAGTGCATGCCTGTGCAAGACAAACAGACCCAGAGCTTGCGGGTTATTCCTGCTTTTGTAGCATTTGTGTGCTGTAGCTGAGCAAAAGGTTTTGCTGCTTGAATCTTCTTCTGCAAGAGCCACCTACCGGTAAATGTCTGCAGGGATGGAGGATGTGACAGAAAGCATTTGTCTCCATGACAGCGTAGTTACACTTGGTCTAGAGAGTGAGAGAGGCAGGCAGCACTGCCTGATGTTGGTCAGGGCGAGCTCCTCCTGCCGCAGCACGATGATGGCAGGGCTAGAGATGATCTGCAGGGACAGCTCACAGGTGGGAGCCAGGAATGGACACGGCGGGAGGACAGAGGTGTTAGGGAGCAGCCACGGCATCAAAGAGCATCAAAAGGCCCTGAAAAGCATCACAGCCACAGCCAGGAAGCTTGGGGTTTTCATGAGCAGCATCCAGGATGCTAGAGACTATTTGCTGCCATACACAACGGCAGCAGAGCTCTCGCTGCAGGCATCCCAAAGTCAGGCAAAATGGGAACACACCCAGAGCTCGGCCGCACAAACCCCACAGCCAGAGTGTTGTAAGCTGAGCTGCCTTGCAGTTTCTTGCACTCATCCCAATCTCTGCGAATGAAAACTCGGAATTCAGTCAAGGCATTGATTGAGCACGAGCGTGCCTTTATTCAATAGGAGAAAGGAGGGGGTGTGAGGTCTGGAGGAAAGATGGGACTCATCCTCTCTTGTAATCATGAGAGCTGCTCAGAGATCGTGCTGTTGCCCGGAGCCTGGGACTCGTGTCCTGATTCTGTGCCCCCCTGCGAGATGCTCAGCTTCTCCTCGGTGATGCTGACCTGAGCCTGCATGGTGGTGCTGCTGTCGGGGCACTCGGGCTGTGCTTGGGCTGGGCTGCACTGCAGAGACATTGAGTCCAGGCTGGTGCCTGAGGTGTCTGGTGGGCTCAGGTCAGCAGCTTCAGTAGGGATGGGATGAATGAAGGCTTCAACGATGATGACCTTCTTCTCTTGATAGCTGATGTTATACGGAAGGCTTTCATCTGAACTGCAGCATTCTGTGCTTAGTAACAACTCTTCATTGATGGAAGATGCGTCATCGTAACATGCCCTGCGTCTTGGGGATATACAAGGGCTCGGGTCACCTAGGAAGGAGCAGATGTACAGCAGTTAGTGTCGAACGTTCGCAAGATGAACCATGGAGATTCTTGACATTTGGCTATGTAGTGGTGGTGGGCAGAAGCAAATAGGCTTCTAGCAACAGTGTCACTGTCTTGAAAGTGATCCACGTGCAGGTCCAGCTCTTGTGTTGACAAGAGACTCATTTGGGAAAGACAGGGATCAACTGAAGATGTCAGGCACGGGCTTGAACGCCAGAAGGAGGTACAAGCCCACTGAAAGCATGAATTCTACCTGTGTTGCTGACAAGCAGTGTTTTGTAAGCTGGACTTGCACCCTTACCTGCCAGGACCAAGACTTCTGCTTCAGAGGGCTCCCTGGCACTGCTCTGCAGTTGGTGTTTGGCCACAGGGGATGGTTTGCCCAGGCAGAAGCAGGAACACCAACTGCCAGCTGCTGACTCTGCCCTCTTCCTGGGAGAACTCATTCTGCAGAGAAAACAGAGCATGCTGTCAGACGTGGTGCAGGGTGATGGAAGAGCTGCACCGAGCCCTGGCCAAAAGTTGCCTGTTCTGGGCACTGCCTGCTTTCTGCTGAAACACAGCTTAGAAACGCCCTCTGTTTCAAACAGCAGAGGATGCTTCCATTCCTACAGCTCAGCCCTCAAGTCCTGAAGGCTAAATACCTCTCAACGATGTCAAGCAAGGACATGGATCCGGAGAATGTCGGAGGCTCAGGCTGCTTTGCTCTCCCAGGGCTGACCTTCACCAGGGAACAAAGGCCGTTGATGAGCTTGCCCCATTTCTTTGGCTCTGCGCAACAAAACAAAGAAACCAGTTCATTTCAGGCCTGGCTCGGTTGGACGAAGCTGAGCGCAATGCATTCGACAGAGCATGTAACAACGGGAAGAACATTCCCAACAAGGACACACAAGAATGGATTTTCCCCATCCCTGGAGGTGCCCAAGGAGATTACTGTAGTTCTCTTTCTAAGCTTGCTGAACTTGGGCATAAACAAACCCCCTGAAAGTAACGTTCTGACCCTATTTGACTAACTCGCATTGTCAAATGTAAATTACGCACCTGGCTTTGGCAATGAATTGAGGAGGGAATCGGGAACTTTTCCGCTGATGAGTTCCATGCACTCACCAGGGAAAAGCCCAACCTGTAATTAGAACAAAAAGACAGGTGAGCATTAGCCCGAGCCCAGAGCCAAAGGGAAGGTCCACTGACGGTGACACAGGGCAACTGTTTGCATCCAGCAGCCATCCTGTGCAGGCAGAGCAGCTCCAAGCTGAGATTCCCAACTCTACTGAAGTTGTGCTCTCTAGTCAAAAACGTGTGCCTACCTCAAAGCCACGCTTGCCTCTCCACCAGGGGCTCAGCCTGTTGATATGTCCTCATATCAACAATGCTCACCAGATCTCCGACCTGAAAGAGATTGAAACATCAATCCCAGATTCGGCAAATCTGGTAGGAAAACAAAGCAGAAAGGACTGCCCTCTTCTATGCACGACAACACGGAACGCCTGGAACTGCTTACCTCCAGAGAGAGCTCATCTGGCCCCTGGGCGACGTGGCTCTTAATAACATGGGCTGCCGCAAATGCTGGTACGTTTAAAGATGACATAGCACGCACCAGCTGCGGCTTCTGCATGTTATCAGCCTGCAAAACAGAGAACAGGCCGTGGTCAGGAGCTGAGGACAAACCACGAGGATTTCAAGGTGAGGAGCACATCTGCAGAGAAAGCTGCAGCAAATGCGCTCCGTCCTTCTCAGGAGCACTTCAGAAGGAGCTGCACGTCTCATAGCTCTGGAGCAGCACTTCTTCCCCACCCTTCACTACTCCAAGCAGCTCCAACAAACTTCTCAGAAGAAATCCAGGCCAGCACAGACCTGGCAGACCAGAACCAAGTGCAGCTTGTGTGACGGCAGTGCCCACTCCTTGCTTCCACCCTGCTCCAGCAGGTTAAGGAGTCTGAGCCTCACTGGCCTTTGACAACTCAAGACTTTCAGCACCTCATGCCAACATTTCTCACTAAGATACACCTAAGGCATTGAATTCTCTTCTCACTACCTCCTCCCAGTCCTCCCCTAGGAACAGAAACCATTCAGATTCTACAGCAAACTACAGCATCTGCACTGCAAGAGCACACTGAACCACCTGCAACAGTGAAACATGGTTTTGGAGAGTGGGTTTGAAAACACACCTTTAGACAGCTGTCTCCCTGTAGCCAAAAGGAAACCAAGCAGCAAAAGAAGAGTCCAGCCTGAAATATGCCCATGCTACTAGCCCAGGTTTTTCACAGTCAATGCAGAATCCATCCTGCTCTTGAGTTAACAAATGACCAGTGGGTCTCCCCTTGCTCCACCCCTTCTCCTTCAAAGCCAGAAAAAGAAAGAAAAACAAGTAGAAGAAAACCCAGACGTACCTTTCCACACACAGAGCAGAAAGTGGAACAGCAGTTGTCTCCTTCCTGAGACATGGTGGGGCGCATCCCAGAGGAAGCCCAAGTTCTTTGCTTCTCTCCACAGGGACTTCAAGCACTCTTGGCAAGAGCTGCTTTTGTTCTTTCTTCAATTGCTTCCATCACCAGAATCTCCTTTGGAAAAGGAACCCGAATGAAAGAATCAGCAAATGAAAAAGAATGAGCAATAGCCACTTTACCAGCTTTCTTCTGACACTCAATTTAGACTCTTGACTCGGGCAAGGTCTTAAAATCAGCTGGTTACAAGAACTGTCCCAAAATATATCCAACATCTGTACAGCTGCCGTTATTTCTGACAGCGAGTGTAATCACAGAATCATAGAATGGCCCGGGTTGGAAGGGACCTCAAGGATCATGAAGATCAATCACCTCCCTGTCCCTGCTGGCCATCCCCTCTTCTGATGGAGCCCAGGGGACCATTTGCTCTCTGAGCTGCAAGAGCACGCTGATGGCTCACGTTCTGTTTTTCATCCACCAGGACCCCCAGGTCCTTCTCTGCGGGGCTTCTCTTAAGGACTGCTCCTCCCAGTCTGTAGAAATGCCTGGGATTCCTCCAGCCCAAGTGCAAAACCTTGCACTTTGCTGTGTTGAACCTCATTAAATTCACCTAGGCCAACCTCTCGGTTGAGCTCCCTCTGAATGGCATCCCTTCCTTCCACTGCGTCAGCCGCACCACTCAGCAAACAGCAGAGGGTGCACTCCATTGCATCATTGGTGTCTCTGATAACCATGTAAAAAAGCACTGGTCCCAAGACAGACTCCTGGATGACACCACTTGTTATCGGCCTCCACCTGGACATCAAACCATGAGTCACCACCCTCTGTCCTCTACAAAACCTCTTTGTCTTCTACTCCTGCTGCAGCTGCAATGGCTGCACCAGCATGACTCACGTGTTTGACAATCCTCCAGCTCTGGCCTAGCCATGCACAGCAGCAGTCCGTCTCCCTCCCAGCTCACTCACCAGTGTGCTGCTGTGCCCCAAATTCAGTGCAGCAGCATTGAGAGCAGGCAGCACCCATCACCCTCCTCTAACTCTCTCTGCCAGCTGCGATGAGGACTGACACAGCACGCCCACCCCAGCCCAGCTTTTCTGCTGAGACACCTCCCAGCAACCACCCAGCACCAATCCCAGTTGCTGCAAGCTGTCTGAGAGCCTGCTGGAGTGCACTGACAATAACTTTGTGGGTCAAGTATTAAGCACACCAAGCAGAAGGGAAGCATTACTGGACATGGTGCACAGCAGGGGTTAAGACTGGAGGTGGTCAGGGCTGTAGTGACCATGCCCTCCTAGAGTTCCTCATCTCAAGGAATGTGTGCCTGGCAAAAAGCAAAGTCAGGACCCTGAGCTTCAGGAGAGTCAGCTGCAGGCTGTTCAAAGAATTCTTGCATGAGAGACACTGGAAAACTGTTTTTAGGGGTAAAGGAATGGAAAAGAGATGGTAACTTTCTCAGAAAACCTTTCTCAGAGCTGGAGCTCTGAGCTCCATCCCGACCACACGAAACACAGCAGAGGAGGCAGGAAAGCAGCATGGCTGAACCTGCTGGTTACAGGGAGCAACAAGAAGGAAATGGAGAAACAGCGGAAACGGAGACATGCAGCCTGGTCGCTTTGGTGGCCTTCTACAGTGGAGTGACAGCATCAGTAGGGAAAGGAAAAGCAACTGACATCACTCAGCCAGACTTTTGCAAGGCCTTCGATGTTGAGCAAGTTTCCTGTTAGAGCTCAGTGTGAACAAATCTACCACTGAGCAACACCCTGAGCCCCCACTCACCTCAGCAGTGGTCAGCCTGCACCCCAGCCTTCCGCCTATTCTGCTCCATTGATGGAAGCACACCGGGCATCATTGCTACTCACCCGACCAATGATGATAGGGGCAGAAAAGGGAATTCCTCTTTACCTTTCAGATGAAAAATTGATGACTGTGTGGAATCTTCCCAGTACAGCTGCGGGGCCTTCCTTTACTTGTATCCTGCTGCTCCATGTCACAGTGGGAGAGCTGCTCTGGCCTCTCCTCTCAGCCTGTGCCTCCTGCAGTGTGAGCAGCTTTGTGGATAGAGGAGACACCCACACAGACTTGGGCCTGGATAGAGAACTGTGCCCTACAACATAGAATAGCCCTTGGTACATTTACATCATGCTCTTTTCCTTGTGTGTGAGCAATCCTTGCTCTTTTCAGATGGTACTATGAGCGTGTGACACCCCAAACACATAGTTAGCATCTGTCCATATCATTAAGGCTCTCGTCAAGGCAGTTATTTCAGCCTTCTGAGGGGTAGTCCCCATGGCTGATGGTTGTGCTTCCATTCCCTGCTCAGTAGCAGTTACTGCATGTCCTGCCTTACAGCCTCCTTGTCTCACAAAACTGCAGCTGCTGGTAAACCAGGCGTCTTCTGCATCTTCTAAGGGTTCGTCCTTCAGCTCCGACCGACCGGCTGCAATGTGCAGCTTCAGTTGTTTCAAAGCAGTCATGTCATCCTGGTTCTCCACCAGGGGAGTTCCGCTAAGGAAAGATACTGGGTTGGCAATAGTAGTTACAATTATTTCTATATCACCCTGCTCTACCAGGATGGCCTGGTATTTCGGGAATCTTTGGGGTGAAAGCCAATGTCCCCCTTTTGCCTCCAATACAGTAAACACTGCATGAGATATTAAAACTGGTATCCTTTGGCCCAGTGTAGATTGATGGGCTTCTTGAATATTGAGCACCAGTGCACCCTGGATATCCCTTACTCACTTCAAGCTGTTTCAAGTTTACCATCAGTCTGTAGCTGTGTATCCATGGTCGGCACCCTCCTGTCATTCCTGGCAACGTATGGAGTTCCTTGGCAGTTTGCAGCTCAGGGGTTGAGCAGATGGCTTCTTTCTTGGCAGTCCTTAAGGTTCAAAGTCCAGCTGTCATCTCCTATCCCAAATACGTCACTTGCTGCTGAGTTAGTTGTGCTTTCTGTCAACCAAGAAACTCAGCAAACTCTCAGTCTATTGTACACAGTCCTTTTGTTGCTGCGGCACCCACGTGCTCCAGTAAAGTTCCACCCTAGGATGGAGGATCCCAGGTCTCAGGCTCACAAGTTGACCAGTTCTCAACAATCATTCAGTTGTTCTCACAACCCTGGGTAACACTGTCCAGGTTCACTGAGTCTCTTCTCCCTCTATTAGGGAGAACAGATACACGCAAGTACTCGTATGCTATCATGAGGAATCCAGTAGGTTACATTTAATTTAGAAGCATGATGCAATCAAAAGCTCGCTTAAATAAAAGCATACCCTTTTCTTTCACTCAAAATAATAGCCCAGAAAAAAATAAAAACAAAACAAAACCCTCATCATAATTGTTAAAGAAATTATCTACTAGATCTCGATGGAGAGTGGAGACACATGCTAGTTTTAGGAACACAGCACTTATCTCATTATCTGAATGCATCTGAAGGCATGCTCCTTGTGAAACTGTGAGAACTTCTATCATTAACAGACATGTACCGTTACCGTTGCAGTACACTGTTAGATGTACAGGCTGGTGGCTGTATGTGCTGTGACCAAATAAACCCCACACTGAAACCTTTCAGAATTTTAGGACCTACAAGTATTGCATTCATATTTAAAGTAAAAAATTCCTAAGCTACACATGTTCTAGGTTTCCATTTGTTAGATACAACATACCTTTGGAAGTAGGCGCCTGAAAGGATATGCCTTCTACTTGCTTCTCTGTCTGGCTCTTCGAAAAGAAGGCCTTTGGAGCAGGAAATGCAAAGGGCAGCTCATTTCTTAACGCTGACTCTGCATCAACATTCTCTGTGTTTGCACGCTTCTTAGATGCCACTTTTCTTGTCACTGGAGTTGACAGTGTGAATTCCATATCACCCAGTTGAGTATCATGCCTCGAATGGTGCCAGAGACGGAACAAAAGGTTTTCTGATCACAGCCGGAGAAGTTACTGTCAAAGAAATTCTAACAGCTGAGAAGGTCAGGCACAATGCTTATAAAAATATCATACATTATTTGGCTATTGAACAAAACAGTTGAAAACTCTGATTCTCTCCTAGAATAAGTTCGTTTCTTATAGACTGTCAAACGCCATTTTTTGATTTGTTCAACTCAATTCTCCATTGAGGATTAACCCTCACCAGCTTATCTAAACATAAATATGAATTATCATTTGGTTTAGTTAAAAATTTGAATAATATCACAGTGGATTTTTTTGTCCAACACAGTAAGATTGAATTTCTTTCGGTACCTTTCAACCTCTGCCTACCTCCAGCCTAACTCCAGAATCTTATTAACTGTGCCTTATCTCTTCCCATTGTGTTTTAAAATCCTCACTGACTCCTTTACTTGTTCCCTTGCTTGCTGTTTCTGTGCAAACCAAACACTGGAGTTAGGGTTCTCATTAAACCAACCATGGCCTACAGGTAGAAGGCACCGAAATTTATGCTTAACATACTTCTTTGCTCTATCTTTATCTTCCTTTGGTCAAGGTCCACTAGATACTTAAATATGGAGTAAGCACTAGATACAATGAGAAGCAGATTTCTAGATTAAGAGCTGTATTTTTTCTGTAAGAAACTAGCTGTACATCTTCACACACCTGCTTTGTTTTCTGAGTATTTAGATCGAGTGGAGATTCTTCAAACACTGAAGCTACATCAGAAAATTCCATGGATCCAAACGCATCTGGCACATGGCTGCAGTCTGGCACATCTTCATATGCCAGAGCCTTTTCAGACAGAAATGTTCCACCGAGATTCTTTTGCAGAATTAGAAGGAGGATTTCATCAGAAGATTTCATCACTAAAGTCTAAATAAGATTGCTTTGCAAGTTCCAAACTATGGCTAACAGCTAATGGAAGTCCACAGGCCAGCAGCAACAACTTTTATATTATGTTCTTAATATTCTAATTGTTGATATGACGTTCATATAAAGAGCAGAAGGGAAATTACTCTTAGAGCTCAAGTCATCTTTCACAGCCTGTGTCAACAATAGCAGCACCTCATAGCCTTTGGTTTGAAGACCCGGACCACAAGCTAGCTAATGATTTTACACAGAATTCCAGAGTTCAAGTCACTGTTTACATTAGGGCTGAAATTGTACTGAAAGCCTTCAAGTTCATCACAATTATCACTGGCACCACACATAACTCCACGTTACATATGTGATCACACGCAACCTGGCAACTTCAGACAATTCCAAAGCACTCCACTTGCACTTGGCTACTGAAGTACAGAAAAAGGAATTAACATCAGAAATAGCTGCAGTCAAAACCATCTAAGAATCCAAGTCTCCAGGAAACAAGGAAAGCAAATCCTCTCCAGGACTGTGTTCTAAAAGGAAACAGATCAGAAAGGTGAGTTCTTCCCCCCTTTGACCACCCACTCATGTAACGTCCATGTCATTTCTAAGTATGCTGCCCAGACCAAGACTGAGGATGCTTCAGAAGAAGACCTTCCCTGCTAAGCCAAACAGAACAAGTAAGGTACCAAAATATGTAGAGCCAAACAAGGAAAGGTGCTCTAAGAAGGTAAGCATCACAAGAGACCAACAGGAATACTTACACAATCCAAACAATGCACAGTTTCTGTTCCACAAGCTGCCAAGAGGAATGTGTGCAGTACTCACAGCGTACCATGTACACTGCTTAGTGCAGTCATACTGCTTCGTAGGACCAGCCCAACTTACTAAAACATTTTAATGAGCAGTCCGAACTGTCTGGATCAGCACGGTTCACTTGGAAGGGACCTTCACAGATAAACCTGAAGAGGTGAGGCGACTGCACTATCTAAACCTTAAAGCATATAGGACCTTAAAGCATAAGCTTAAAGCACAGAAGCATGACCAGCAGGTCGAGGGAGGTGGTGCTGCCCCTCCACACTCCTCTCATTGAAACCCCATCTGGAGCACTGCACGCAGTTCTGGAGCCCTCAACACAAGAAGGACTTGGAGATGTTCAGGCAGGTCCAGAGGAGGGCCATGAAGGTGATCAGAGAGGGCTGAAAGCACCTCTACTATGTGCACAGGCTGAGAGAGATGGGGCTGGAGAAGACTCCAAGGAGACTTAGAGTGGCCTTCCAGTATCTGAAGAGGGCCTACAGGGAAGGCTGGGGAGGGACTTTTCATAAGGGCAGGTAGCAACAGAATGAGGGGAAATGGCTTTACATGGGAAGAAGGTAGATTAGGATTGGATATTAGGAAGAAATGCTTTACTGTGGATGTGGTGAGACACTGGAGCAGGTTGCCCAGCAAGGCTCCAATATGATTGCTTTGCAAGTTCCAAACTATGGCTAACAGCTAATGGAAGTCCTCAGTCCAGCAGCACAAACTTTTATATTATCTTCTTAATATTCTAATTTTGGATTTGACATTCATATAAAGAGCAGATGGGAAATTACTCTTAGAGCTCAAGTCATCTTTCACAGCCTGTGTCAACAAGAGCAGCACATCACAGCCTTTGGTTTGAAGACCTGGACCACAAGCTAGCTAATGATTTTACACAGAATTCCAGAGTTCAAGTCATTGTTTATGTTAGGGCTGCAATTCTACTGAAAGCCTTCCAGTTCATCACACTTCATTATCAATGGCACCACAGATACCTCACAAAGAAGCATTATGACATCACAAAGGGGCATTATGATGTCAGAAAGGGCATTATGACATCACAAAGGGCATTATGAATCACAAAGGAGCATTATGACATCACAAAGGAGCATTGTGACGTCTCAAAGGGCGTTATGACGTCACAAAGGGTGTTATGATGTCACAAAGGGCATTATGACATCACAAAGTAGCATTATGACATCACAAAGAAGCATTATGACATCACAAAGGGGCATTATGACACCAAAAAAGGCCATTATGACGTCAGAAAGGGGCATTATGACGTCACAAATGGGTGTTATGACATCATAAAGGGGCATCATGATGTCACAAAGGGGCATTATGACGGCATAAAGGGGTATTGTGACATCACAGAAGAGCATTAAGACATCACAAAGGGGCATTAAGACGTCACAAAGGGCATTATGACGTAACAAAGAGGCATTATCACGTCACAAAGGGGCATTATGACATCACAAAGGAGCCTTATGACGTCTCAAATGGCATTATGACATCACAAATGGCATTATGACGTCACAAAGGGGCATTAAGACATCACAATGGGTCATTATGACGTCAGAAAGGGGCATTATGACATCAGAAAGGTGCATTATGATATCACAAAGGGGTGTTATGATGTCACAAAGGGGCATTATGACGTCACAAAGGGGCACTGGGAAAGGATCTCTGTGTGGAGATTGCTTCTACTAGAGGTAGTTCTATAAGACTGTTATATAGAGCTGTGCAGGGGCTGTAAATCTGTCTGCAGAGGGTGATGATCAGTTCCAAGTGTCTGCAGTCAATGCGCATGGACAGAGTCCGTCTCTGGAATTCCCAGGGAGCGTGCACCTTGGTAAGCACAAAAACCCCATGAGCAGCTGTGTTAGTTCCCTAAAGATGTTTCCTTTGACTTTAATGATAGTAGTGCATTAACACACCAAAGGCTTTCCTTTATTCCTAGTTCTCCTATCAACTTCCAGCTACCACTGAAGTGATACAAGTTCTGTTTCTGTGACAGAGACATGAATATCCTTATCTTTTGATATCTCACATGTGCAAGAGGCAGAACTTTCTGTAACAGATCTTAAGCACAGAAGTGCTTCTTCCAGCACTCATGCAAAGGGAGAAGTAGAAATGTACCTATGATTTAATCTTCCATTTCTAATTGAGATACCAGACTTGCATCTAAAGAGCATTAAGACATACATGTTGTTCTTCCTCAGACCCAGTCCTGGCTGTGAAATCCCCCCTAACAACTGGTGAAGCTGTACCTGGAGGGGATGCCATGTTTTCTATTGACCTTACAACAATGTGTTGAGGCACTTGCTACCTCAGTGGTAAAGTCTTACAGGAAAGCGAGACCTGCATCATCAAGAGAACCCAAACTACTCACAGCCTAATCATAAAGAACGTCGCCAAGAAGGATGATGGAGCAGAAGTGAAATTTGTTGCCGAAAATGTTGATGTCAGCAGCAAGATGAGAGTGAGAGGTATTTGCTTTGATCCTTCTCCTTTCCTCTTACAGTCAAAGCATAGTTGCTGTGATCTGATGATTAGAACTGGGGCTGCAGACATTCACTGACTGTACCAAATACCTGAAATTGCATCCCATGGACTGCTGTGAGTCCTGGTAATGACCTAAACATGATAGCACTGAGTGTAGGGTAAGCCAATCTACCCAGCTGCTTGGTATCTGAACCAGATTGCTTCATGCCAGCTGATGAATGTCTGCAGTTCACAGCTACTGGCCAGTGCATTCAGTCACCAGGTTTACCACTGCATCACCATAGAGCAGTACTTTCAGCTCCAGGTTCAGACAGCCTTTCTGATTGCACTGGAATAGTTTAGAAGTAGGGGAGCAATCATTCCAATAATATCTCTATCAATCAGCTTTGCATGACAAAATATTACAAATAAACATTCATTATGGGAGGACTTGTTTGTCATTGGGTGGAAACCTCTGCAGAAGCATGTTTAGAGCATTATTAATCAGTAGAAGGAGATGTTTGGTTGATTTTTACTTAGTAAATCCGGCAAGAAGACCAAATGAAATATCTTGAATTGCTCAGCAGTGACACAATGATGAGTGCAGGAACAGAAGGTGATACTTTTTCAGAGATCTTGCAGCAAACATTGACCACGTTAGCCTGATATAAATTGAAATAACGAGGCCTTTGCTCCTGACAGGTGCTGCAGTGAGATTTACCAAGAAGAGCAAAGATGTAGAAAAGATCTGCACTCGGCTGCGTGAGGAAGCCAAACTGCAGGCTGAGCTTTCAGACACAGGTGCTACTGTGGAGTGGGTGAAGGATGGGAAGGAGCTCAAGGCCAGTGAAAAATATGAACTGCAAATTGTGGGGAAGAAACACACCCTGAAAATTCACAACAACTCAATAGATGATGCTGCAAGTTATCAGTGCATCTGTGAGGGGGATAAAATGCTCTATCAGCTTTCAGTGAAAGGTATGTGACAGTCTGGGCTGTCCTCTTCCAGCCCAGGGCCAGCAGACTGCATTCACCTGACTCCCCGACAGTCCAGCTGTTGTCAGACAGCATCTGGGGTGTTTTCAGTGGCTGTTTTGACTTGAACTGGCCAATCTGCTTTGTAGAGCCATTTGATTTCTGTGTTCTGTCCTGTGATTCGTCCCTAAGATATAGAGGAAATGAAGGGAAAGACAGGAAAAAGAGCATCCCAGCCTTCCTGCTCTTCTGTCAGGGTGGCCACAAGAGATGATGTCAACAGCTCTTTTTGTAGCAGTGATCCAAAATGTAGAAAACACCTGTGAAGAGTCACAGGGACTAAATTGATGGAGAGCAGAACTTCCTGCCAAGGCTTGTCAGCTAGTCTTAATTTTGCTTTTCTTCTCTCTCTTTGTCATGTTAGCATAATATTTCATACTGGCAGGTCTGCCCATAGAATTAACTGGCACAGGCTGCCCAGGGAGGTGGTGGGATCCCTGGAGGTGTTCAGGAGCTGTCGAGATGTGGCCCTGATGGATGTTATCAGGGGGCATGGTGGGGTGGGTTGGGGTTGGAATCAAAGGAGGACCCCCATGTATTTCATCGGGAAGCACTACTGGTAATAAGACCTTTGGAGCAAATCCTGGTAGGGCCACGCTCAGCTGGTCCAGTCCGGAGGCTGTTTCTCCTTACTGCAGTATCTGCAGTGAAAACCAGCACCTGCTTTTGTGTGGTTGGGCTCACATCCAGCAGTGGTGATGGGACTACAATGATAAGAGACAGTTCCTGAAAAAATGAATGAAATTTGACTGTATGATAGGATGGAGTTAAATGTATTGACAGGATCTCAGTCATCCCAGTGTACATCAGCTGGCTCTCGAGTTCCTAAATACAGGCATTCTGTAGAACGTTGTTGAATTTTTATTATACATGTGTGTTCTTGGAACTGCAGAACAAATGCATGCATAATCCAGACTTTGATTTTAGCAGCTCTGACTGCGCTTTCTCAACAGACCCAACTCAGTTGTGTGCGCTGTTTTGAAATGATATGTTAACAAGAAGTTGGAAAACAAGCTCAATTACCCTCAGTAAAATAGGACCGTGGACTTAGGCTTAAACTTTTGGCTAAGACAGTGGTGAGATTTTGAATCTTTGCAGTCAATTATTCCACTGTGTGTTAATAGGGGCCAGTTTTATCATCTAACTTTTGCACTCCAATTAATTTCCATAAAGGAATTCTGTTTTTCTTTTCAGTCCTAAGTGATATCTCTATCTTTTAGGCTCGATTTGTTTGCCAGGGGGTTACAGTGCAGTAATAGATACCCCCTCCATTGATTTCCTTCTAGTTTGCTTGTTCCAATTCTTTCCTCAGTTTTCCTATTTTAGACATTTTCTTGAAGCCTTGGGCTTCTTCCTTTGGCTCTGTCCCCTGTCCAGTGTATGTCCTTCAACTTGTAGAGATAAGGTAATCTGGTACGTGGTTTATAAAAGCTGCCAATTTGCCAGCTTCTGAATTAGAATCTAGCAATTAGAACTAGGATTAAACGTGCACGTTTGATCTTATGATAAATGAATGCCTCATGGTCACCAGTGTCCCCGCAGTTCTTTACCATCATATGTATTTTTTGTCTTCATATTTTGTTTCAGCACTGGCAAACTTCGTAATCAAAGAGACAACTGGAGGAGTAATCAGTTGATGCAGAACAAAGGCATCCCCAAAGGACAAATTGTACTGTTTGATGAACATTATTGGATGAGAGCTAAGCTAAGATTTAAAAAGTTCTGGGGCTGTCTCTGAGCATCAAATACAGAGGAAGCCTGCATGATTCCCTGAGAATGGATACCTCCTACTTTGGTGTAGGGTTAAGGGAACACTAGCAGTAACTCCTATCACAAAATGTCACATGGCTCAGACAAAATGCCATCAAGAGGGCTTAATTAGGAGCACCAAATGGTCACAAGATGGTCTTAGGGCAGGGAAGTAATCTATGTATGTGATATTGGTTGGTGCTATTAGTTCTTAACAGCTTGACTCTAGAGGGACTGTTGTTCTTTGGTCACCTAGTTTTAAAAGAATAGATGTCTCCTGTCTATTACAATTTTTAACGAATTATTTGTTCACTGACGCCATAAATGTGCCTGGCATAGCAATTGGCCTTGGTATATTCAGTGAATGAAAGCGACAGTTGTTGCTATAAGAAATGCAATACTAAGCTAGGTCTGCCTGTAGCTGACAGGCATCAGCTTGCTCCTCAGGCAGGTTCTGTGTGGATGGAATGAAGGGCATGAAATACTGATGTGCTCATCAAACGCTGCTTGTTAGCTTAGAGACAAGGTGTTGAATAGGTTTGTTCATGTATTGCAAACACGTTACTTAGCTGCCTTCATTTTAGATTCAGAAGAACATGTGCAGAATACAGAATTGATTAGAAGAAATAAGAACTGTCTGCATAGAACTTACTCTTTCCTTACACAGGAGAATCAAACAGACATTTGTATGTGTACCTCCAGAGGTGAAACTCGATCACCCAAATGTAATGAGCAGAGACATTACAATCAGCTCTAACTGTATCTTAATGCTGTGCTGAATAAGCCTGAGTCAGGATGTAAACCACTTTCTCTTTTTTTCTTCAGATGAAGCCATTAATTCTGTCAACAAGCCCAAAACGACTCCAGAAATATCAGTCAGTCCTTCTGAAGGCCTGGAGCTGGTGTGTGAGGTGTCAGCTGCAAGCGGAGCTGTCGTATGGAAGAAAGATCAAACAGAGGTGAAGCAGGACCAGAGGACAACCATCATCTCCCAGGGGACGCACCGCAAGCTCATGGTCAAATATGTGACCCTGAAAGACTAAGGGAGCTACAGCTGTGAAACAAAAGATGACAAATCAACATTCCAAGTGAAAGTCAGAGGTGAGAAAATGCTTGGAATCCCAGAGATAAAGGAATGCTTCATTTTGTGTGTCTTGCATTTGGACGATCAACTGACAGCCTCTCTGGTGCAAAACATTTTGGCTATAGGACTTTCTTTGTCATCTAGTGTCATAGCTACACTTTTCTACATGTGCTTTTCCATCCAGGAATGAATTACTGCAACAAACCATAGGCAAGGAGGGTAACTTGTGCAGCTCTTGTAGTCAGCTGGTGTCTGCAGGGTTACAGTGCAAGAGCACACCAGGCATGCAAGGAGTGAGAAAAGGGGAGGTGCTGGAAGGGAACTGGTTACAAAATTTGAATGACACAATTAGGTGGAAAATGCCACTAATCAGACTCATAAATGGCCTGGGTTGCAAAGGCCCACAGTGCTCATCCAGTTCCAACCCCCTTCTTCCTATGTGCAGGGTTGCCGAGCAGCAGCCCAGGCTGCCCAGAACCACATCCAGCCTGGCCTTGAATGCCTGCAGGGATGGAGCATCCACAGTCTCCTTGGGCAACCTGTTCTAGAGGGCCATTCCCTTCTGATTTACTGGAAATGTAGAGAGACATCAGAAGAAACAAAGAGAAGGGAGGAGGTTCAGCAGTGCATGCAGGTGTTCTAAATCTCATGTCCAAATCTGCTATCAGACTGCGAAATGTTTAGCTTTGTGATATGATGTGATATGATATGATATGATATGATATGATATGATATGATATGATATGATATGATATGCGTATCATTTCCCAAGGCAAAATAGAAGGGAAAGTATTTTCCTGTCTTAATGAGGCATCACGATGCTCCTTGTGAAGGGCAAGTTTAGTGAAAACGGGGAACTGGAGTAAGGTCTGCAGCAGACTACGGCAAAACGGTGTGACTGTTGTGATGTCCCTGCAGAGAAAGAAGACGTGTTTACAAACAAGGACAAGGTACAAAAGGAGGTGAAGGCTGTATTGACTCAAAATGCCATGCTGAGCTGTGAGGTGGCCCAGGAGAAGATGGAGGTGAAGTGGTACAAGGAGGGGAAACTGATCACCTGGAGCAAGAAGTTCAAGGTGGAGTCAGAGGGCAAACAGCGTCGGCTGGTGCTGAGCCAGGTGGAGAAGAAAGATGCAGGGGAGTACAGCTGCGAGGCTGCTGGCCAGAAACTCACCTTCAAGATTCATGTCACAGGTAAGACAGGTGTTGTCTGAAATACAGCAGAGAACAGTAAAGTAAAATCTAGTTTCTATTATACAGTGGTCCAGTTGCAGTAGTCTGTGCTGAGGTTTTTTCCCTAGACTTGATTGCCTGGGTTTGTAGAAAGTATTTGGTTTTAGTATGGCACAAAGACCTGTTTCAGTCTGTCTGTAGAATAATAACTACTGATATATGTACAGTGGAAGAAATATTCAAGATATTATTCAAATCTCTCCTGTGCCTGAGATCCCAAACTGTAATTCCTGTTCACCGAAACATTTGACTAAGCTAAGTATGTGCAGTGAGGCTGGAGTGCATGTTCTACGTGCAGCCTTTCATGGCAGGAGAAGCAGGAACTTCTCCTAGTAGTACACTGCCTTTTTACTATGCCTTTATGTTGGAGGCTGCATCTGGATAGGTGAGTCTGCTACTCACAGTAAGAGACCTGGTAGAGCTGACTATTGCCAGAGCTCAAAGTAAGATAGATATCTGCAAATCACACACAAAGAACAAAGGACTGCGTTGGTGAGCATATTTCCTTTGTGCCTTTGACAGTCACAGTTGTGGCAATGGTAGAGGCCATGAGGAGTCTGTTCAGGAAGCCAGGAGTACTGTTCTGGGTCATGAAAAGGCAGCCAGTGGTTTGACTATCGCATGTTTATGTGTTTTGATGTTTCACAGTGGGTCCTAAGTAAAAGGAACTCAGGTTTTGGTTGCCTGCAGGACAGATGTTCTTTTGGGTTAAATATGTTTGCATAGTGACTTGCAACCATGGGACTGGTGTTCAAGGACCCTCTTGGTTGCTTCAGTTCCTAGGTTCTTTCTTGCCTAGATTTGACACTTTGTTTCAACAGAAGAGCTGATATTCTCTAGTGAAGGCTATTAGTTTGGGCACAAGTGGTAACCTAAACCTGTTCCAACCTGTACATACAAACCTGCAAGATGGTCTCATTTCAGTCCTTCTGTTTTTCTTTTCTTCCCTCAGAGCCAAAACCTGTGTTTATAAACCAGGTGCAGGTGCAGAAAGAGGTGAGTGCTGCCCTGGCAGCAAGTGCCTCCCTCAGCTGTGAAGTAGCACAGGATCCAAGCGAAGTAAAATGGTACAAGGATGGAAGACTGCTTGCCTCCTCCAGAAAGTTCAGAATGGAATCTGTGGGCAAAACACGGCGTCTGGTTGTGGAGCAGCTGGAGAAGAAAGATGCTGGAGAATACATCTGCGAGGCTGCTGGCCAGAAGATGACCTTCAAATTGGAAACAACTGGTGAGCATTCGCTTTGGGAACACTAAGCAGCTGTTTACGTGGCTGAGAGGAGGACTGGCTGTCTTCTACCCTGTGGGCATGGAACAGCCACAATTCCCCCTGAGGGAATATTTGAATATATTAATTCCTTTGGCTATGTTAGAGCTCATCATGAGGTCAGCTGTTGTTCTTTAAATGCTCGGAGTCTAGCAATGTGGGGAAGTGGACTGCTATTTGCTGTTGAGCTTTAGGCTAAGAAGCCTGATTTTAGAGGACCTGACTTCCCCTTTCCCTTCCCCTCTCCTCCCCTTCTCCCTGGACTGAGCCTGCATGGTTTGAGAATGATTTCAGATCAAGGTAAATGAGGAATCGCCGTGTGAAAACCTGTTGTTTTACTGCACTATAAGAGACACTTAGTCAAAAGACAAGTGTGTGTTCCAAGCTTGAGATTGCAGGAGATCCTAGAAACAACTCAGCTGCTCAAACCTGTAGTCTGGCTGAATATTTTATTGTCAGTTATGGTCATAAAAGGTCATGGGTAAGTTGGTCCTTCTTGTGATATACTTCTAGGCTTTCATCAGGGAAAAGCTTAATTAGTCCAAATAATCATAGCAGAAACCACACCAAGAGCATGAGAGTGAAATTTATACTTTCTTGACGTGAAGGAAAATTTTACCTGGTTCTGCCATTCCCCAAATGTTTGTTTCCTTATGACAAGAAGAACTTTGCAAAAGTAATTTTTTTTTTCAGTCTTGTGTGCAACACAAAAAGGGGTAGAATCTAGGAGGCCACCTGAAATGTTTTTTCCATCTGGAAGGATCCATTTAAGAGCACCCATGGACCTGGTTATGAACAAGTTTTCTTCTTTGCAAAGGCTGTTGCTTAATTAGCAGATACTGTACCTGGGAGAGTGTGAAAGACAGAACTGTTTTTCTTTTATTGTCTCAAAGTTTGCTTTCTTGAGGCCTTTCTGATGATAAGACTCTGACAGGCAACTGCTAACTATCCAGGAGGGTGAATGGTGGGTGTTATTGTGCCATCCCTGCTTAGGACTGCAAAGATAAGCAGGAACAAGACAAGCAGTCTTTTCCAGGGGTGCTGCTGGGAGGAGCAGACCCCTGCAGAAGGTGGTAAATCTTGTGTCTGGCAACAGAGACCTCCAACCCTTGCTGGCTTATCTGTGGGACAGGAATGTCAGAAAAGTTAGTTTTAAATCATTTTACAAAGAAGTGTTTGTTAAGAAGAAGAAAAACCCCCACCGAAATGGGGGATAAAAGGCCCTCGCTAAACTGGGGACTTTGGAGACAAACTCCCAAAGACACCTTTGACGGAGAATTCCCTGAGGGGAAAACTTTGTCGGAAGAACCCCGGGACCGGCTTGCTGCGGAACTCCCTGGCTGTCTCCCATCCCCTGCGGCTATCAGACGAGTTCCTGAGATCAACGGACCTACTGTGTACCTCGCTGGACCCACGGTGGTGACTATCTCTTTCGCTCTCTGCAAAGACTCCTTGCTTACATTTCCTACTTTTTCTATCGCCTACCTTCCCTTCCCCATCTCCCTAAAAATAGCTAGGACAATAATAAACTGGTTGGACCAACATTTGAACCGTTGCTTTTTAATCTCACGCCGGGTATACACATATCAAAGAACCTTGCCTCCCTCCTACAAATTGGAGCGAGACAGAGAGAAAGAGGGAAGTAACTTGTTTTGGAAGTCCTGATGCTATTCAAGCATTCAAGGCCAGGCTGGATGGGGCTTTGTGCAATCTGGTGTAGAGGGAAGCATCCCTGCCTACAGCAGGGGGGTTGGAACTGGATGATCTCAAAGGTCCCTTCCAACCTAAACCTTTCTCTGATTCCTTTGATGATTCTGTTTCTCAGCTGCTGGTGTGAGATCTCCAACCTCTCCCCGTTGTCTTTCAGTGCGGCAGATGAAGCTGGTGAAAGGTCTGCAGCCCCTGGAATTCCCTAAGAAGGGAACTGTCACCTTTTCGGTGGAGGTGTCCCATGAGGATGTGGAAGGGACTTGGCAGAAGGACGGCGTGCGGCTGAAGCCTGCACCAAATATCACGATGGGTGCCCAGGGGAAGAAAGAAGATGACCTTGAAGATGCAGGACTCATTTCCTTTAAAGCAGAAGGCATTAATTCATCGGGGAGGCTCACTGTGACAGGTATTGGTTGGTGCAAGGTGTGATTATCTGCTCTTGTCCCAGATTACTTGAACAGCAGAACCAGCTTTCCTTCCAGCTGCAAAGAATGTTATGCACTGGGCTATTGCCACCAGAGTATCCGTGAAATATCAAGAGGATTGTTGTAACATGATTGTATCTAGCACAAGTAATGATAATGTGCTCAAATTCCAACTAAATCCACATCCTTCTTTCTCCTTCTCAGAATTGCCTGTGAAAATCAGCAGACCATTTGCAGACATTAGCGTCATTCAGAAGGACAAGGTCACGTTTGAGTGTGAGCTGTGCAGGCCCAAGGTAGACATCAAGTGGTTCAAGGTATGGCATGTAATGGTATTTTCATTTCTGACTTGTCTGGAAATGAATGAGAGCCTTTAATTTCACTTCCAAGGGATGCGAGTCTGAGCTTTTGCTTGATAGCTTTTGCACTGCTCTCTTTTCTTTATGCTCTTTTATTTGCCCAGATCAGCACTCTTTGTTATTATGTCCTGAGTTCATTTATCAAGTTGAAATTGAAGTTTGTTTTGGTTTTATTGTGAACTTTTTAGGTCATGCTGCACAAAATATTGTTGGTTGAACTACAGTACAGTCTTGAGCTTCAAGTCTAACACAGAAATTCTCAGCCGGGATTTTGTAGCCTTGTTGTGAACTGGGTTTTTGGGGTGAAATCTGAGTTTTCTTTGCACCTGACAGTGTGAGAATTTGCTCTGGCACTTTGTGTACCTCCCTGGTGCTCAGTTGTTCCTTCCCTTACTTGGGGATAACGTCATTTATTCAAGGTGATGTCCAAACAGGCTTGTTAACAGTCCTCCGCAGTGCTTTAAGCTGTCATAGGTCAGCCAGAATTTCTGCATGTTCTATAGCCATTCCTACATGTTGAAAACACTGCACTGTGCTTAAGCTTCAGCATATGTTCCAGTAAGCACAGTTCCATTAATTCTAGGGGAGTGGGTGAATTAAGCGTAGATCTGAAGGCTCCCTTTGCTCAGTGCAGAGATGGAAGGACTAATGGAGATCTGACTTGATATTTTCCCTTCTAGGATGGGAAGGAGCTCTGTCAAAGTAAAAAAGTGGGCATTACTTCCCAGGGAAATAAGAGAAGTCTCATTATTCACAAGTGTGAATATGAAGATCAGGGAACATCCACATGCTGAGCAGCCTAAGACAAGTTTAGGTAGTTGGCAACAGGAGTAAGGGGGCTCAGGAGGACACTGTAGAGTAGTGTGAAAAATGAGCAAAGAGAGTTACTAATTGATGCCTCTTGGAAAGTAGTCCAAGAGTGGTCCTCTTCATAAACTCTCCTCTTGTGTGTGGTTTTATCTTTCCGTGCAAGTGGCTTTTGGTTTGATTCAATTGCAGTGTAGATCTCTGCATTCCTGTCCAGTTTTTTGTTTGTTGTTTTGGAGGAGAATTAGCACAAAGGGAAGCTGTTGTGTTAGAGTGGACCAGGGTGCTGTATGGCTTGTCTCTAGGAAAACTGCACAGAGAGTTGTGTGCCATGAAATATTTGTCTTCTGTGGTCCGTGTCAGCAGTGTCAGAGTTAACACCTGTCTGTGGCTTTGTGCCATTTAGTACATAAACCCACACTTGGCAAGTCAGAGAACACTACCCTGTGTACTGAGCTATCAGCCAGCATCTGGTAGAGGCTGGGTAGAGCAGGCAGGCCTCCTCTAAGTGACAGCCAAAGGGCCTGTGAATGCCTCACCATGTCCGTGCTTCCCTCTGTAACAGGGAAGGTGATTCTCACAACTGGGGTAATAAACTGTTCCTGATGCAGTGAGGTGTTCATAACAAGTGATGTGTAGATCTCCCTTATCTCATAATGTCTTTTCCTGCCTGCAGTGAATATGCAGGATACAGGATCATATACCAGCTTCTTTGAATTACTGCTCATGTCAGGAGATAAAATCTGCCTATTCTTTGAACTAACACTGGCGAGGGTTAGTTATTCTGGCTACCGAGAGAATGGCACAGCAGATTAAACTCTTTCATTTCCTTCTTTGTCAAATGCCTTTTCATCCAACTGCGTGTCCCATAGATATTCAGAGCAGTGTTGGCTGAGGGAAGTGGAAATATTTATCTCCTGTGTGTATCTGCCACCCTATTTAGGCATGTCCCTCCTAGCAGAGTGCAGAGATTGGAGGAGTTGGATTAGGCAGTGGTTTCCCTTTTGCTCACAGAACCACTTGTTCTGTGGTCTCCCAGCTACCCTGTGCCCAGTGGCCTATGCAAGATGGAGCGGAAAAGGCTCATTTTATGAACAAACAGGAACCTTTCTGGTCAGATTAATACCTGTGCTCTTTTAGAGAGATTTAGGTACTAGAGGTTTTATGTACTGGAATAGGCTCCTCAGAGAGGTGGTTGAATCGCCATCCCTGGTTGTGTTTAAGAGCCATTTGGATGTGGTACTCAGGGATATGATTTAGTGTAGGGTTTTTAGAGTTAGGGTACTGGTTAGGCTGTGGTTGGACTTGATGATCTTCAATGTCTTTTCCAACCTGGGTAAATCTATGATTCTATGCAGGAACTCTTCTCCTGAGGTTAATCCAAGTTGTATCCAGGCCCTTCAGAAGGAAAGGGAAATAGCAGCACAGAAATATGGCCTGATTCTGACATAAATAAGTGCAGACCTGGAGAGTTAAAAGGGATTGTGTGATGTTCAAGGGATTTTGAAGCAAAGATGTCCCCTAGGTAAGATTTGCGGCTGACATTCCCCATACATTGTTTGTGGGCACACAAGCTAAGGAGAGACTAGTGATGAGCATGCAGAGAAGCCAATGGTTCAGACAGGTTTGTAGTGACACGACATTGTAGAGTTCTGTCTAGTTCTCCTTGGCATAGTTTGGAAAATAAAGATGAGGTAATTGGTGGTAACAATATGGCTTCATCAAGGTCAAGCCATGCCTGACAAACTTGGTGGCCTTTCATGATGGAGTAACAGCATCAGTGGATAATGGGAGAGCAACTGACATCATCTACCTGGACTTGTGCAGAGCATTTGATCCCGTCCTGCATGACATCCTGGTCACCAAAGTGGAGAAAAATGGTTTTGATGGATGGACCAGTTGCAGGATAGGGAACTGTCTGGATGGTCACACTCAGAGAATTGCAGTCAATAGCTCAGTGTCCAGGTGGAGGGTGGTGTTGGGACCAGTGTTCTTTAACATTTCTGTAGGCAACATGGAGAGTGGAATCAAATGCAGCCTCAGCAAGTTTGCAGATGACGCCATCTGCAAGTATTTGGAGGTAACCAGCTGCAGTGAAGTGAGCGATTTCAGTGCCTATTTCTGATGGTGGCAGTGAGTTCAGAAGTCACACTGAATTGATGGTACCTGTTTCCATTCTGACAAAGGCTGTAGTTGCAGCTGACTTCCCGAGGCTGCCATGTGTGGTGGTGACACAGCCTTGGGCTTGTGCGTTTGCATGACTCCCACCTTTCCTTTCTGTGTCTTGCAGGTCAGCTGGTGCTGGAAGCGGCCGGTATCTGAGTAGGAATGAAGGTGAGTGCAGGAGCAGCTGCTGAGGGGAGGAAGGAAGTCCATGCTAATGATCTCTGAAGCATCTGCGGGTCCGGTACCAGAATAGGCAGCAGTGATGCAGGGGGCTCCCCAGCAGGAAGCTGTCTGATCCAAATGCTTGCTGAGAGTTTGGAAGCCCAAACCCTTATGGTCTCTGTAAGGGTGGCTAATAAAAAGATGTTAACCAAGATGGTGGTAAATAGTCAAAGGTTATTAGCAAAGGGAAACTCACCAATATCGATACCTTGACCAGAAAGCTGAGGCAGTCTCAACTGGGGAGCAATCTCCAAGAGATGCTGCCTCAGTGGTGGTCAGCCTTTAAATGAGGTCTCAGAGGAGGTTGAGTCGAGGTCCACCCCTTCTGGGAGCACAGCTAGATTACTCTCACCTGTGCTCCCGCAGCTGACCCAACACTTGCCTCAGCTGATTAATCAGAGGTTCAAGCTGTGATTTCCCATACAGTCTCTAAGCTGAAGGCAGCATCTCCTTGATCTGATGGTGGTGTGCCTGAGTGAGGGAGTGATCCAAGCTGGATGCAGAAGAGTCATCTTAACTTCTCTGCTATTTTACTTCAGATGACACCTATTGGGTGTTGGTTTCTTAAGATTTGGATCTAGGAGGTGGCCTCTCCCTTTGCTTCTGGTGAAAGCACAGAAGTGCAGCAGGAGTAGAAGACAAAGAGGTTTTCTTCGTGACAGGAACACCAATTATTTGATTCAAATGTGTAACTGTGATGAAGATGGTGAAGAACAGATCCGCCTCAAAGACATGCTTGATCACATAAGGAATGAGCATGTGATCCAAGACAGGCAGCGTGGCTTTAGCAGGGGAAGGCCATGCCTAACCAATCTGGTGGCCTTCTATGATGGAGTGACGGCATTTGTGGACAAAAGGAAGGTAACAGATGTCATTGACCTGGACTTGAGCAAGATCTTTGACATGGCCCTCTACCACATCCTTATCTCTAAACTGGAGGGATGTGGATTTGACAGGTGGACCACCTGGTGGATAAGGGATTGGTTGAAAGGCCACAGACAGAGGGTGGTGATTCATGGTTCGATGTCCAGGTGGAGGCCGATAACAAGTGGTGTCATCCAGGAATCTGTCTTGGGACCAGTGCTTTTTTACATGGTTATCAGTGATACCAATGATGCAATCGCGTGCAACCTCTGCTGTTTGCTGTTTGCACACAGGTGCACACAAAGGGGTGTTTGTGGAAGGTGTAGGCACGTAGGTGTTCCCAGGGGTGGTTGGCACACGTCTGTGAATGCAAAGGAGGGCACACGATGCAGTGTTTGCATGGGGGTGTGCAAAGCAGGCAGGGTGGCACACGGGTGTGCGTTTGCACATGGATAGGGGAAGGCTGGGGTTACAGGTTGACCTATGCTGAGGTGAGTGGGGACTCACGGTGTTGCTCAGTGGTAGATTGGTTCACACTGAGTGCTAACAGGAAACTCGCACACCCTTTTTGTTTCAGCTGTGCCAGTGCTGTGATCCCTTGCTGCTGGGGTGGGGTGTTGGAATGATGGTGTGCGTGCCAAGCTCCCATCTCTTGCAGGAATCAAGTGTAGAGCAAAAGGGATGTTTGGGCCAGGTGACTGTAAGAAGGCTGGCTGCTTTGGATGATGGCAGCTGATGGAAACAGGTGCTCTGGGGACCGTTCAGCTTTTAACAGAAGACAGGGGTCCTGCAGCAAGAACGACTAGGTTCTCAAATGGCTTCAGAAGTGCACACCGAGTACATCCCCGCAGACATTTACCGGTAGGCGGCTCTTGCAGAAGAAGATTCAAGCAGCAGAACCTTTTGCTCAGCTACAGCACACAAATGCTACAAAAGCAGGAACAACCCGCAAGCTCTGGGTCTGTTTGTCTTGCACAGGCATGCACTAACTGCGTTTGATAGTACCCCCCATCCTTGATTTCCTTCCCTGCTTCTTGTCTGATGGCGCTGCTGAGCCAGGAACAAGCTGCCCAGTGTGGCAGAGCATGGTGCAGAGCTGTGCTGGGACCTCCTCCCCTTCATCTGCTGCAGATCAGTGCCCCACACGTGCCATTGGGATGCTCTGGCACGGGATGTGCCTCCAACCCAAAGCTCCTTCCCACCTCCCAAGGAAAAACAAAGCAACCCAAGCATCTCCAGCAAAGCTGCCCAGCAGACAGCAGGGAATGCAAACAGCTTCTGGCTGCTCCCCTGCACTCCTGTCCTAAGTAAGAGACCCTACGAGGACTGGCTGGGAAATCAGGGCATGACACACGTGAGTGTGCACAGGATTGTGCAAAGCAGTGGGGTTCCACGAGTTTGTGTGTGTGTGTATCTCTGCTGTTATGAAAGCATGGGAAGACTTACTGAGTCCCAGATAATTACTTATCCTCAAATGCTTTTTCCTGGCCAAATTTAGAGCCACTCACAGGTAATCGAGACCAACAGGCTGTTGTTGCACAATCAACAGGCACAATCTAGATGATCAGCTGAGGAAAATAAAGCATCATGCCAAGGGTACTAGATAAGTGAGCAGCTTGAGATCTGCACATTTATGTGATACTCATGGTGTTAGACAATATTTGCCTAGAGAGGTCACATTGAATGAAAGCAAAATATAAGATGAATGAAAATATGCACAGGAGAAGAAGCCTCTGAGGCTTCTGAAGTGTTATGACCAGAAGACATAAACTCTGTTAAAGCAAACGTTTCTCTCTCTTTTTTGTGTTCTTCCAGGCAGGCCTTGATTACCGCCTGAACACATGCTGTGGAAGCCCAGCTTATGCAGCACCAGAGCTAATCCAGGGCAAAGTGTCTATTGGCTCAGAGGGATGTAGAGCGGTGTTTGTTTTCCCCTCTTTCCCTTCCCTCTCCGCAGAGCATTTAAAGGCAGTGGAGCTCAGGTAGGCTCTCTTGGTTTCCCTTCTGAATTCTGCTAGGTTGCATTGCTTGGTAGCTCTCAGAAGCTGTCAGTGGCCACAGACTAGAAAAGTGCAATTGGTCTCAGCTCACACAGCTGGCTGGTTTGTCTCTGGCTAATCCTGAACTGCCTCAAGCGACTGCTTTGGTGCTCTACAGAACAGCAACTTCAGAGATCTCTTTCTATTACTAAGTGTTTGAAAGAGCAATTTGCTCTGTTAATTATCCATCATTTCTGTGCAGTCTGTTTTGTCAGACTTGTCTTTAGCTTCCAAGTTGTATGTGAAGAATTGTTTCCGTTGTAATGCACAATGTACTAAAAATTGAGAGATGAAAATGTGAAGAGTTTTTCCAGCTTTGATTTCATGTCTGGAATTTTGGAACCCACTACTTGCAGTTGTTAATCTGTCCAAACTGGTCTGGTTTGGAATGCCCTCATCCTTCTTGAATCGCTGTTAAAGGCGGAGCAATTCCTACAAGTGCCATGGCCCCACTGTTGTTCTAATTCTTGTTTCTTTGTTTTCCACACACTGCTTTTCAAGCCTCCTTTTTCTTTACAGTCAAAGTGAGAATTGCACTGTGAGGTGTCTGAACCTTGTTGTGCCTCTACATAAATAGAACAGCAGCAAAGCCTGACAGGTGACTGTGCTGACAGCTCTCGTAGCCAGTAACACGTAACTGTGCTAAATCCCTTGTGACGGCTTTGATTTCATTTTTGCCAGTGAAATCCTTGTAAAAGGAACTGCAGCAGTGTGATGAGCTAAGGTGAAGATGCTGGTTTTAGTAGTGCTCTAAGCTGAGTGGAAGGGCAATTGAATGAGGGTTATATGCTTTCTCTGGGACGATAAGGTTTTATTTCCTGAGGGAAAGAGCCAGCTTTTCATGGGCTATATGTGGGCTTTGGCAAGGGCAGACAATCCAGTCTGTCAGGAAGCAATTTGAGGTGCTTCAGGTTTGTAAGCTTGTCTTTTAGTTTTTCAGGCAGATATTTGGAGCATGGGTGTAGTGCTGTATGCTCTGCTGTGTGGGTTTTTCCTTTGGATGATGACAATATGATGGCACTCTACAGGAGGATACCAGTGGGTATCAGTGGTGCTAGAATACACTGAGAAGGGAAATAGCTGAGCTTGACAAGAGGCCTTGCTTTTCGGATGGCAGAACATGCTGAGCTGTGGGTAGAAAGGCCACAGCACAGTCTGCTGAATATTGTCCCTGTTTTTGCTGCTTTGTCTACCAGTATTTTGTGGATTTGGTTCTACGCTTGGTTGGCCTATGTGGCACTGTAGCCTAATTCTGTACCATGATAGCATACAGAATTTAAGGAGAAGTATTTTCCTGCCAATGAGCTGGATTTTTTTGTATCTGGTTCTTCAACTGGCTGCTCCCTATACTATCTGTAGTAAAAATATAGACACATCATTTGATTTCCCTGAAATGAATGTTCCTAAATGCCAGCTCTTCTCATGTCTACAAAGATCAAAGTTCTGCATTTGCTATTAGAATTTCCTCTTCCAGAATCAGGAGGTAATGTAGGACCCCACAGATTGCCTTCAGAATCCAACAGTTAGTTCCGTTTCCTTTCGGAGTGCATAACAACCTGAGCACATGAATTGAATGACGTGGCTTTTTAGTCTGGTACAAACTCTGCTGTACACTGAAACTTGGTCCATTTGTAAGCAGGACTTTGTCCATCTCTGCAGGACAGCAGAAAACCCTTTGTGCTAATCATGATGCCAAGAAGCAGAATGCGGCAAATGGCAGATGATCCAACTGCTTCAGGTGTTCATTTCCTTAAAACTGTGAATAGTTTTGGACTGAGAGTTTGTAAGCAGAACAGAGCTCTTAAAGCTGTCAGAGATTATTTCTGCACTGTTCAATTCTATCTGCCTAACATACACCGGATCTCAGAACTGCATTGCTTGAACTGGTGGAACTTGTTGAAGTGAACTGGGATGAGCAAGTTTTAGAACTTAGTCAGAGTGCTATAAAAAATGGATAATCTCATGAGTATTAAGGTACAGGCTTGCTATTTCTGCACTGAATTTGTTTTTATTTTACATGGCTGTGATCTGAAAGTTGCTTGAAACGCAGGCACCTAGGCACTGTTGTGTAACTGAATTTCACACATGATAGGTCCTGAAATATCCTGGAATCAAAAACTCTGACTTGTTTTAAGTCTGCTGCTTGAGTCTAATCAGGGTCATAGTGTCTGTGTGCAGTGTTTCTTTCCCTGTAATGCTCCACATCATTTCATTTTGGGAATATTGAAGGAAATGGACTATGTGCCATAACTGTTGTTAGAACAAAGTATGTCTGGTGTGATCTTATGCATAGGTTCTGTAACTGCTCTTCACAGCTCAGGTGTTTGACCTTCCTTTTGGTGAAGTGATGAAATACTGCTGGTTTCTATTTGTGCTTCTAGGCACCTTGAAGCTCTTAGGAATAGAACAATTGTCTCCAGTTCTTTTCAATGATATCAGTAACAGCTCGAGTATTGCTGCCCACTAGGTAGACCCAAAGAAGCAGATTACAGTGAAACAACACACGAGCTGGACCTGAATGAGGATCACTTTCAAGACAGTGGCTATGCTGCTTCAAGCCTACTTGCTTCTTCCTGCCGCCACTCTATTACCAAGTATCAACAACCTTTCATGATTCAACTTGCAAATGTTTGAAACTAACCCTTGTGTTTCTATGCCTTCCTAGGTGATTCGAGCCCTTGTCAACCGCAAAGATCCAAACCAAGCAGTGTCTTTCCATCAATGGAGAGTTCTTATTAAGCACGAATCGCTGCAATTCGGATGACAGCCTTCCACATGGTAACAGTGATGGACACAAGGGGCTCATCCACGTTCATGCTCTCATATCTCCTGGCTCTGCTGAAGCTCGTGACCTGAGCCTGCCAGACACAGCAGTCACCTGCCTGGATTGTGACCCAGCGCCTTTGCAGTGCTGCCCATCCCAAGCACAGCCCGAGTGTCCCAGCAGCAGCACCACCATGCAGGAGCAGGTCAGCATCAGTGAGGTGAAGCTGAGCATCTTAGATGGGGACTTAGAGTCAGGCTGCCAGTCCCAGGCACCAGGCAGCAGCACCAGCTCTGAGCCACTCTCATCTTGACAAGAGGAGTCCCATCTTCACCCTTGACCTCTCAAGCCCTCCTGTCTTTTATTGAATAAAGTCACTCTCATGCTCAATCATCGCCTTGGCTGCATTCCGAGTCTTCAATCACAGGGATTGGGATGAATGCAACAAACAGCAAGGCAGCTCAGCTTGCAATGCTATGGCTGTGGGGTTCGTGCAGGCAGAGCTCTGGGTTCCCATTTTGCCTGGCTTTGGGATGTCTGCAGCAAGATCTCTACCATTTTGTATGGGAGCAAATAATCTCTAGCATCCAGGTTGCTGCTCATGATATATCCCAGTCTTCCTGGCTGTCACTTTGTGATACTTTTCAAAGCCTTTTGATACTCTTTGATGCCTTGGCTGCTCCCTAACACCTCTGTCCTCCTGCCATGTTGACTCACGTCTCCCACTTTTAAGCTGGCTTTGCAGATCATCTCCAGCCCTGTCATCATCACGCTGCAGCAGGAGGTGCTCACCTGGCCCAATGTCTGGCAGTACTGCTTGTTCTGCAGATGAGCAGCTGCCTCCTCATCTCTTCAGCTACAGTAGTTTTTCTCAGGGCAGTTAGATGCAGTCATGCTCCTCTGGATTTGGTGTGTTAAATCCATGCTGCATGGCAGCAGTCAGTGCAATACAAAGGTGTTCTGTGTGCCATAGCATTTCTCCAGGGGCTGCCAAAGGTAGAAGCACAACACAGCACCATCCTTCTGACAGTAATGTCTGTGAGTGTTAGACATGTGAGCACTGCATCATCCCCAGCGTGTCAGTGCTTTTCCACACCAACCTGACTCTCACACTCTGCACTGAATGTAACTCTGCTCTTGTGGAGACAAATGCTTTCTGTCACATCCTCCATCCCTGCAACCATTTGCCGGTAGGCAGCTCTTGCAGAAGAATCAAGCAGCAGAACCTTGTGCTCACCCTACAGCATGCAAATGCTATGAAAGCAGAAATAACCTGGCATGCTCTGGGTCTGCAAGGCTGCACAGATGGGAGAGGTAGATTGTGTTTTTGCAGTGGAAGTTTCCAGTATTTTCAGTACATAGTGTAGGCCCTAACTGAATGTATAACCCTCTTGTAAAACAGCTGTATAAGTAGTTTTTCCACCAAGAAAGTTGCTGAACAGAATTAAGTTCAGACTGGGGGCATTCTGACATGGGGAGAATTGAGACAAGCACAAGATAAATACAGGGTGGGTAGAGCCCAGCACAGGACAGAATGAATGTACTGACTTTTGGAAACATTGCCCTTCTCTGTCCGCAGAAAAGTACAAGGCAGACCTAAAAACAAGAGGTTGGTAATTGACCTTCTATGGAAATGAATCCTAGCCACAGTCTCGAGGAGCCTGTGAGCCTGAGATGCTCAACCAATGAGAGCCATGAGAGCATCACCTGCAGTGGGTTTAGGGCACAGAACAGAATTGATTTCACTGACTGGTGTGCAGTTTCTCCCTTGCCAATAGGGGATGTGCGCGCAGTATTGCAATAATGAATAAGCACTGCTGCTATCGCTGCCATCTTTGCCTAACTAGAAATCTTTGACTTTGAGAGTTTCTCACACAAGGGGAGAGGGTAAGAAAGTAAAGAGGCACAGAAAACTAAGGGAAACTGCTCTTCTTTATCTTATCTATAAAAATTGATACGATGCTGTTGTGCATTTTTTTTAATTATTATTTTTAATTTTTTGCTAATGTCAGTTAGATTGTTTTAAAATATCCACACACCAAAATCTGACTACCAAGCAAATGTAATGAAAATGAAATGAAGGTGAGTTAGTGGAAAGCACAAGGCCATATTATATTAGGCTCCAGCAAATTTACAGGCAGTCACTGCACGAAGAGGTAGATCTGAGTTGCACATTATATGATTCCCACAAAGATTAAGGAAATCTGAAGCTTTCAATATATTTTTTTAATTCTTTTTTCATTTCATTTTTAAACACCTGACCCAGACCCCAACCCTCACAGGAGCTGTAAAGATAACAGCATTAACCAGCAATGTAACTCTAATCCTAACCCTTACCCTGATTCTAAAATCGTCCCTAACTCCAAATGCAACAACAAAAATGATGCTAGAAGTTTGTAGCAAAAAAAACCTTAACCCTGATCATAATCCAAAAAAAAAATCATTATGGTAACAATAATCTTTACCTTAAGAGTAATATTAATCAGAGCCCAGATGATGCCTGCATCCAATCAGAAGCATGCTTTGCATTATTTAAGAGTTGTATTTTTTCCAATGAACTCTCTCTATTATCACGTTTATAAAGTAACAGAGTCTGTTCTTTTTCTCCTGACACTGTGCCTTACTCCTGACATCCCCTGGAAATGACCCAGATAGGGCACCATCAAAGTAATGCTAATAGTAATGTCAATCCTAAGGGTATCTCTAGCCTCAGTGTTAATGGGACGCTAACAACAATCCCAACAGCCTTAAACATTCTGGTGGTGTGAAAGAGGTGCTGCCTTGCACATGCTGGGCAGTCCCATTGCCTGTTAAATGCAGGCGGCAGCGTAGAAACATGATGCCCGTGGTCAGAATGCCCTGTGGCAGATCCTGGCACCGGAGAACTGACCGGAGAACCATGAGAGAACTGACAACAAATCACGCGACATCAGAACCGACCCAGTGGTTATTTACAAGCCTTGGGAGACCCAGACAGGATCTCAGAGTGGTGAATGTAGGTACAGAAGTTGTTACTACTCTGTTTTCTTCTAAAAGAAGTGGTTTTTTTTCATCTCAGAAGTTGGGGGGGGGGGGGGGGGGGGGGGGGGGCGGGAAAGGGATATCAATTTAATTACTCATTAATTTATTGACAGACATTCACGTTTGCTACGTTTGGAGAAGTTTTTATTTGTTTGCTGTGGTTTGGTTTTTTCTTTTTTTCTTTTTTTTTTTCCCCTTCCCTCCTCTTCCATCTTTGTGTTCTTCCCCTATAATCAAAAGAGAACGGATCCCCAGGGTCTGTCCCGCAGACGTTCTTTCTGTGGTCTCTGCTGCCACCTGCTGGCCAATACACGGAACTGCCACTGTTGGGCGTTTGGTGCCACAGGAAGCACAACGCAGATCTGAGTTCTGACCGGTCTACGCAGCAAATCCGCCAATCTTTATTGTGATAAGCCCTCCACATGGCATTGCGCATGCACTCGAACACGCAACAGGCATAGATTTCTCTTAACTCCTTGAGGAGCAGGCAAGCAGAACAACTGAGCGCACCACTGCTTTTGATTGGGCCACCCCCATCATAGAGATGTGTGTTAGATCTTTTACCCACCCCTGGACTGGCCTTGTTGTTTAACGATAACCTCTGAAATCTGAGCTACTGGTTCTACCACCTGTAGTGTAGAATAGGTAGCCAATAAATGCTTTTCAACTGTGATGTATCTTTATTCTGCTCCATGCCAAACCTGTGGCCAAAACCTCATAGGGGTTCACAAAGAACTCTGGCTCTGCCAGAGCCCCCATCCAGACCCTTCTTGAGTTACATTCACATCTAGTTTGGCTGAAAAGGTTGGACTATAAATACTCAGTGCTTGGGCCTGTTTAACAGATATTTTTTCCTGATTATGCTGTCCATCGATCTTTTTAAACTGAACTCCTGCTCTAATCTGGTCTTTAAACATTTGTTGTCTCAAGACCCTAATGGGTCCAGACTGGATTACCTTAGGGGCTGGACGCCTAAGTCATGGCAGCAGATGGTTCTCTGCCTTTCTCAGACCTTTCCACCACCATTCAGAGACTGCATCTGGCCGTAGGCACTCTTGTCTCCCCATCAATTGGGCAGCCTGTTGTATTACAGCACCTGAGGGCCACTGGGGGGTTCAGTATGGATAACATAGACCCATCCTGATGTAAAGGTGATGGCTGTAGGATGAGATCCCTCGTTCCTGATGAAAAATTTATTGACTGGGCTCTCAAAATCATCTTCATAGATTGCCTCTTTCATGCCTAATTCTCTAATATAATTTTGTTAGTCCTCCATAGAGGACCACAGGCTGATATTTAATGGTATGTCATTCTTATTTGGCCATGTTATATGACACACAGCCATAAATCATTCACTGATCAAATGGCTATCCTCATTATGTTGGACAGAGCATACAGTCTTTGCCTGAGGGCAGGGTGAGTAGTAATGGATGTCAGTTTTGAAATTTCCAGTCCATTCACCACAGCGCTTTCTGCCTCCATGTCCCATAACCAGAGCAGCTATGCTGGCATGCTCTCTTGGTTTCTGTCTAAACCACTGTACTATATCCATCAGTTCAGCTGCTGTATTATGGGCAGCAGGGTTTGGGGGGTTGGATACTGGTCAGGGCACTCCCACCAGCCTATCCTGCATTTTTTTTTTTTTTTTTTTTCATTTTTGGGTTACAATCAGTCAGATCTCAAATAGATCTAGTCCAAATGGAACCTCAAAATCTGACCTTTTAGTGCCTTCATTTACAGAGTCCATTTTATACAGATTCCCTTGTACAGGGTCCCCATGGTCTTCCAGAGAGATGTTCCTGATCTTCCATAGGAGAATGATTGAATTAGGTTTTTTCCCCATCAAAACTGCCACCTGTCTTTCCAGTTTTTCAACACTATCATTCAATAGCTGATTTGCATCAGCCTGAGCCTCTTCAGTTATGTTCAGACAGTTCAAGGCCATTAAAAGTGGCCATGCCACCATGAACACAGCTAACTGTCATTCTCAAGTTGTAAGTATGTCTTTGCTAAGACCATGGAAATACTCAGTCAGGTGGGCCAGGGACTCATGGACCCTCCCTCCGTCCCACACAGGGCCCCATTTTTCAGTGACAGAAGCAGTGCTGCATTTTGAGGATCCTAGGAATCCCAGGACATGCCCTGACAAAAGGTCATTCAAAGGGGTAGTCTTTCCCCATCCAAACAACTCCATGATATTCACAGAATCACAGAATTGTAGGGGTTGGAAGGGACCTCCAGAGACCACTGAGTCCAGCCCCCTGCCAAAGCAGGTTCCCTACACCACGTCGCACAGCTCGGCATCCAGGCAGGTCTTGAATAGCTCCAGAGAAGGAGATTCCACAACCACCCTGGGCAGCCTGTTCCAGTGCTCTGTCACCCTCACCATAAAGAAGTTATTGCACACATTAGTGCAGAACTTCCTATGGTGCAGTTTCTGTCTGTTTCCCCTTGTCCCGTCTCCACACACTGCTGAAAAGAGTCTGGCCTCAACACTTTGCCCCCCACACCTCAAATATTTATAGAACCTGGATCCTGTCCCCTCTCAGCCTTCTTTTCTCAAGGCTAAACAGACCCAGTTCCCTCAGTCTCTCCTCATTGGGGAGATGCTCCAGGCCCTTCACCATCTTAGTGGCCCTCTGCTGGACTCTTCCTAAGAGATCCCTGTCTTTTTTTTACTGGGGAGCCCAGAACTGGACACAATATTCCAGATGAGGCCTCACCAGGGCAGAGTAGAGGGGGAGGATCACCTCCTTCGACCTGCTGGACACGCTCTTTTTAATGCACCCCAGGATGCCATTGGCTTTTTTGGCTACAAGGGCACACTGCTGGCTCATGGTTAATCTGTCGTCCACCAGGACGCCCAGGTCCCTCTCAGCAGAGCTCCTCCCCAGCAGCTCTTCCCCCAGCCTGTACCGGTGCATGCAATTATTTCTCCCTAGGTGCAAGACTCTACACTTGCTTTTGTTAAACCTCATCCGGTTTCTTACTGCCCGGCTCTCCAGCCTGTCCAGGTCTCGCTGAATGGCAGCACAGCCTTCAGGTGTGTCAGCCAATCCTCCCAACTTCGTGTCTTCAGCAAACTTGCTGAGGGTGGTCATTGATGAAGATGTTGAACAAGACCGGACTGAGCACAGACCCCTGGGGGATGCCGCTCGTTACAGGCCCTCAGCCAGACACTGCACCGCCAACGACAACACTCTGCACTCTGCCAGTCAGCCAATTCTCGACCCACTTCACTGTCCAATCACCTATCCCATACTTCCTCAGCTTTGTTATAAGGATGTCATGGGAGACTGTATCAGTTATAGAGGTTATAGAGTTCAATTCCTGTAGTCAATTTGGCGGCCCAGGTGGGACCAGCTCTGTTCGCTGCAGGACCAGCTGAGAGGGAGACACTTTTGGCGCACCCTGAGATTTCTCTGAAGGACTCCCTTCCTCACCTGATCACTGCAGGGACAGACAAGGACCACCCATAGGTGGACCAGGTATGTGTATGGTAAGTGGAGCCCATATGTCTTGAGGAGACATCCTACACAGTTTACAGCCATACGTGCTGCTCCCAGGGAGGTGAGCTCATGGCTTTGGTTGCCAGCTGGGGTAGGAAGACTCCTTGGGTGAGTTCCTATGAAAGGGAACTGTATGTCATATGAATGGAAACAAGAACAAATACTCTCTCCCAGGTGGGTGACAATAGGAGGGACCTAGGTTGGTCTCTCCTACGGGTATGGGATATAGTGGATAGCCTGTCAAATGGTAGCCTGGGTTCTCCAAGTTGTAATCACGGGGGTTATAGGTTGTATGTTCAATATTATCATCTGCTTTAAGTGTTTGGTACCGTGTGTCAAGCCGACTCTGGGAAAAACATTAACGTTTGCAACTGGTCGACCAGAGTATGAGTGTTATTAAGATTCCAGCTAGAAAACGTTGTCAGCATTGTGTAGTATGAATAAACCATGGTTTTTGATCTAAATGTCAGAGTGAGTGTGGTGTGAGTGAGACACAGAACAGCTGCAGGGTGAGTGCCGAGTCCCGATCCATGTTTCCTTCCTCCTGTGAGGGAAATGGCCAGACACGGACAAAGTGAAAGACTGTGTTGTCTGTCCACTCATATGTACTTTCTGCTTGTATGTAAGAAGACAGGAGTTTGTACTCTGTAGATTAGTAAGATTGTCCTGAGGAGAGGTGTACATTCCACCCGACCAATGAGTGTCAACCCATTTATGTAATACTATGTACTGCTTGCGAGGAAGTGTGTGAGGGAGGTGGTTCAATCAGTGCTGGTTCTGTGGCACAGTGTTTATAACTGAAGAATACAGACTGTATTAAGGGAGTTTATGTGAACTGAAGAACTGTACGTTTTGACAAACAGTTTTGATGGTATAAGAAAGTGTAATTGTTAATGATATATGGTAGTGTACTTGAGGGAATGTGGAAGTGTATCTGAGCATACAAACAGAGGAAGCATTTACAGAAGAAAAAAGGTTAAAGTGAGTTTACCTGCACTGACATGAGAGCAAAACCCTGAACCTCTGCCCTGTGAGCTGAGCAGAGCAGAGCAGAGACACAGTCCTCATGTATCAGGTAGTGTTATTCTGCTTACCAAATGAATGAGTTCACTACAGAAGAGGCAAATCTTCCCCTCTGCTCCATTTGTGGCATACTCTGGAGTTCAAGGCATTGCAAAGCTATGGCACATCTACTTTCTTTCAATGATGACTCCTTAGTGTGCTCTGGGCTGTCATTTCAATTGCATCTATAGAAGTCTAGGGTCATGCCAGCTGACAGGAAGCTGGCAAATGTTGTCTCATTGTAAGGAAGAGCAAGAAAGATGACATGGGCAATTATGGACCTGTCAGTCCAGAGCCTGGTAAAATTATGGAGAAAATGATGGTGGGAGTTATGGAAAAACATCTGAAGGACAATTCTGTCATTGGTTGCAGGCAACACAAGTTTGTGAGGCGAAGGTCCTATTTAATTTAAGCTCATTTTGTGACACAGTTATCCGTTTAGTTGACCAAGGGAAGCCAGTTGATGTAATCCATGAGGATTTCAGTGGAGATTTCGATACTGTTTCTCACAACAACCTTCTGGACAGAATGTTCTGCATATGGCTAGACAGAAACACAATGTGGTGGGTGAGCAGTTGGCCAGTAGGTCAGTCCCAAAGGATTATAGTTAGTGGGTTCCATCAGGCTGGTAGATGGTCACTGTCGGGGTCCCCAGGGTTCCATTTTGGGGCCACTTTCCTTTCATGTTTATGCAGATGACTTGAATGTAGGACTAGAAGATGTTCTGAGCAAGTTTGCTGATGAGACCAGATGAGGAAGTGCTGTTGCCTCCACTGAGGGTGGAGAGGACTTGCAGAGAGATGTGGACAAGTCAGAAAAGTGGGTACCAATTGGTACTAAGCACCAAGTGCATAAAGTATAACAAGAACAAGTTCCTGATTGTGCACCTGGGTAGGGGCAATGCTGGACATACACACTGAGTGGATATGGGACACTGGAGAGGAGTCTGACTGGAAAGGATTGGGGTGCTGGTCAGCATCACACTGAATGTGAGTCAGCAGTGTGCCAAGGCAGCCAGGAAAGCCAACGGTCCCCTGGAGTGCATGAAGCAACTTATTGCCAGCTGGGTGAGGGAAAGGATCATCCCTCTGCTCTGCATTGCTACTGCCTCACTATGTTCTGGGCACCACAGAACATAAAGGACTTCAAACTCTGGAAGAATGTGCAAAGGAGGGCACTGGAACTGAGAGATGTGAAATTCAGAGTTTCACAGGGATTGACTGCTTGTTCAGACTGGGTCCTTCTCACATCCCTTCTCACATCCTGCAATGAAACATAGGTCTCATAGGGGACATGAACCTCACAGCGTCCTTGCACCACATGTAGAGCCTGGGATCTTCTGTCCCCATGTCTTTCATTTAACATCATACAGACCTCCAACCCATTGCCCCAGGAAATGCCCTGAGCCAACATGAGATACAGGATCTCTCTACCACTGGTCTTGTAATCAGGGCTTGAGCTTGACCTGTCTGCTTCGTAAGGCAAAGGAGAGGTTTCTTAGCATGCCAGTGCCTTTGCCTGCATGTAGTCATGGCTTCCAGTTATCTTCTCTAACAAGTCCCTTGGGAAGCTTGTTGTTAATGTTCCTCAGTGGGCCCATTAATACTCCAAGAAACTTCACTGTTACTTCTGACTTTGTCTTGTTGAGCACTTTGTGCAAACTTCTCTCTGCACTGGAGGTTGATAGACTCAGCATCAAATGCGCCCTGGGGCCCATTATAACCTAAATAATCTCCTGTGTTTTATGCCATCTTGTTATCTTCTTCAGGTTATCAGAACTTGTTCAGCAAAAAGGAGGGATATCTGGAGAGAGATTAAAGAGATAGAATCCATTATAAATTTATTTTCTCTTTATTTATATCTGGTTTTAAAGCAGCACTGTGCAACTGATACCAATCCAGGTTGTCCCAATGAGTTCTGTACTGTTACTGTGTTGACAAAGGTCCTTCTCAACCTCCCCACCCAATTTCTGCTCACAATGGAACAATGGGACTTGCATCACTTTTCTTCACATCACTCTTCTCCTCTGCATTCATCCGCTCAGTGTTAAAACTGCTTTGCACCAACTCCCACTGGCTTTCCTCAGAGAACCAGCTGCACATGGAAAAGGAAAGATTTCTCTTTTTTAACTGGCCAGCAAATGGAAAGAAAGGTGATGCAATTGAATGAACAGTAAAACACAGTGATCAACTGCATGCCATGTTCAAGCTGCATCTATTGAAGTTTGTCTTTCATATGGAATACTTTTAAAATAAATGAATTAGACTGAGGTAGGATAGGATAGATTGAATCACAGTGAAGGAGTTGACAACAGAGGCCATCAGACTCTGGGAGATGGAGCAAATTCCAGTAATCGTCCTGGGATAGATCAGCCAGGTAGTTGAGAGGTATCAACTTAAAATTGATCAGGACTTGTGAGTATTTCACACATTGAGATGGGTTAACACATTCTCACTGATTCTCAGAATTTGGGGAGATGGAACAAATTCCAGTAATCCCCCTGAAAGTCAGAAATCAGACAGATAATTGGGAGGTATCTGACTGAACAAAGAGCAAGGGATGGAGTAATCTGGAGGGCAGTGGGAGTAGTGTGTGCCCAAATGGTCTGCTGAAAACATGCCCTTTCATTTAGGAGAGCTGAAAACACTTGGAGGATGAGACACATCAAATAGGCAGCAGGGAAGAGTGGTGCTGGGCACCAGGCTATAGTCACAGGGCATTGGCACTGGCACCACTGTCTGTGTCTCTGAACCTGAAGGCATTTGTGTCCAGCAAACACAGTTCTGGAAAACATTGTAGTTTCAGCAAAAGAAAAAAAAGAAAGAAAGAAAGAAAAAAAAAGACATCAAATCACCTCAAAGATTCATATATACGACTTAAAATGGAACAAGACTCATGAGAATTTCTCATGTTGAGAAGGGTTAACACATTTTCATTGATTTCCATCTTTGTCTTCAATTATTTGTTTCAGTTTTATTGACATTTATGATCAACTATTAAGCTTACAGCCTCAAAATAAATAAATAAATTAAAAGAGATACATTTGCATCTTGCACATGGCCTGATGCCCCTTTGACCTTCACAGTTCCCACAAGTCCTTCCATGCCGGGGAGTATGAGATCCAGCAGAGCACCTCTCCTCTTTGGTTCCTCCATGGCTTGGTCAAGAAGCTGCCATCTGTGCTCTCCATGGATCTGCTGGATACCACATGCCCTGCTGTGCTGTCCCTGCCGCAGATAATGGAGTGACAAAGGCCCCCAAATGGGACAAGGGACAGACAACATCAGATTCCCATCTGTCTGCAGAGGGCACCTTCCATTTACTCTCCCTGATCAGGAAGACAGGAAAAGACACTGATGGTCTCCTCTGTTGGCCATTTCCATTAGCTCTGACCTGTCTGCTCTTCCATCCCCAGGCAGAGCTCAGTGCACTCTCACAGAGGGCATTCACCCTTCTCTATCTCCTCACCCACCCATCCTAAAGACTCGGTATCCCCCTTGTGCTACAGTGCAGTTGTGGAAATGTCATGGTTTAATAATTTTGTAATTTTTGCTATCAGTATTCCACATCATAACATCATATTAAGCATGAATAATTTTACTGAATCTGCAACTTACAGAAGAAGACTACATCTCCCAGGGAACAACACGATAGGTCACGGGACCTGGACTCTATATTAACTCTGTCGCAGAACAGACTGACGTCTTTCGAGTTCTGGCGTTCAGGGGAGCATGTGGGAGCCTTCAGCTGTTTGCCTAGATTCACAGTAGGCCTCTCGGTTACGGGACTCATTCTCTCTCCTATTTTGCTTGATTCGTTAGCTCAATTTTCAATTTTCAATTATATTGTATTATATTGTGTTATCCTGTATTTCGATATAGTATTTAGTAAATAAGTGTGCCTCCTTAGATCGTTGCCGCTGTTTTCTTTTCCTAATTAACTTTTTCCTTTCGGCCTAGGGCCCCTCCGGGGCCCACGGCCCCTGTCACGGACGCAGGTGGATTTTTAGTTCAAACCGTGACAGATTTTGGTGGAGAATGCGGGCAAATTGAGTTGCTGTTTTTTTTCTGTGTTTTCTTCTGTTGCTCTTTTAGCTTTTAACAGAGCTACGAGTTTTTTTTTAAGGAGCTATCTCGTGTTTGCGGTTCCGCACCTGCGAGCTTGACCTTGAAAGTCCAGGCGGACTGCCAATACTCCAGTATATTTTATAAACACTGCTGAGCTTTGTTTTCTTTCACTTTTTTCTCTCTATTGAGGAAAAAAAAAGGAAAAAAAATAAAAATAAAAATGTTTTCTCTACTAAATTTGTTTTACCAGGGACTGTGTGCCATTGGTTCCTTTTTTGAGACGCTCCGAACATATTGGGTCATGTTTAAGCTAGCCACTTTTTCTTATGGAGCTATACAACTGTATAATGGATTGAAAGCATGGTTAGCAATGCTCACTTCATATCTGTATACAGCTCCAGAGGGAGCAACTAATGCAACTAATTATACAGAAATGGTGATTTTTAAGCGTGCTCCTCTTTCTTTCTATGAATCCTTTATGCAGTTTTTGAATGATCAGTGGGCCACACTCTTAATCTCCCTGATCTTATTGTTGATTATTGTAATAATCTCACTCAGTATCTGGATTTATAACATCCGGAGGAAGTCTTCCCTAGAACCAGAGAATACTGAGTGGCAGGGAGTGTGGAGAGGCTTTGAAGAGATTCTCAAAGGACAGACATCTTCAGTGTTATGGAGCTTCACTCCTGAACACTTGAAGAATCCTGAGAGTTTGATTGCATATTTGAGGCAGGAATGTTGTGGCTCAGGCAGATCTCAGGAGGCACAAATGATTTGGGGCCTAGCTAATGCTTATCGGGCCTTAGTCAATACCATTCCTGAGAGGGAAGTTTTTGAAGCTGAGAGAGAGAGTCTCAGGGCCGAGAAGGAGAGTCTTAGAGCTGAGGCAGAAAAACTTTGGACTGAGAAGGTAGAGAGAGAAAAAGCTTTTGAAGCTGAGAGAAAAGATCTCCTGTACCAACGAGACTCAATCTGGTACGAGAAAGAGAGTCTTAGAGCTGACGCAGAAAAACTTTGGGATGAGAAGGTAGAGAGAGAAAAAGTTTTTGAAGCTGAGAGAAAAGATCTCCTGTACCAACAAGACTCAATCTGGTACGAGAAAGAGAATCTTAGAGCTGACGCAGAAAAACTTTGGGATGAGAAAAGCTCCCTGCAATCCCAACTCAACACTCTCCAGTCCGAGCACAGCGCCCTCCGGTCCGAGCACGACACTCTCCAGTCTGAGCACGGCACCCTCCGGTCCGAGCACGATACTCTCCAGTCCGAGCACTGCACCCTCCGGTCCGAGTACGACACTCTCCAGTCCGAGCACAGCACCCTCCGGTCCGAGCACGACACTCTCCAGTCTGAGCACAGCGCCCTCCGGTCCGAGTACAACACTCTCCAGACTGAGCACGATGCCCTCCGGACCGAGCACAATGCCCTCCAGACTGAGCACAATACACTCCAGTCCAAGTATGACGCCCTCCAGTCTGAGTGCGGCACCCTCCAGGCCAAGCACGATGCCTTCCAATCCAACTGCGACACCCTCCAGTCCGAGCACAACACTCTTCAGTCTGCGCATAACGCCCTCCGGTCCGAGCATAACGCTCTTCAGACTGAGCACAATGCCCTCCGGACCGAGCACAATACTCTCCAGACTGAGCACAATGCTCTCCGGTCCGGGTACAATACTCTCCAGTCCAAGTATGACACCCTCCAGTCTGAGCACGATGCCCTTCAACCCAATTGTGACACCCTCCAGACCGAGCACAACACTCTTCAGTCTGAGCACAATGCCCTCCGGACCGAGCTCAAAACTCTCCAGACTGAGCACACTGCCCTCCAGGCTGAGCATAACGTCCTCCGGTTCGGGTACAACACTCTCCAGTCCAACTACAACAGCCTCCAGACTGAGCTTGGTGCCGTCCAGTTTGAGCGGAACGCTCTCCAAGACCAGCTATGTGCCCTCCAGGGTGAGTTGAATGTATTTAACCAACTACCAGGGGCACATGTAGTCCAATTGGACCAACCATCGGGGACACCAGATACAATGTTGGTTGCCCCTGTAAGAGGGCGAAAGACAAAACAAGTTTCAACTCAGTTAGAGAAAATGCAGAAGGAGTTAGAAGAGCGGAGGGAGTTAGGAGAGCAGGACTCAGGAGACTCAGGGGACTCGGGAGAGCAGGGGGAGTCAGAAGACCAGAAGAAGTTGGAGGAGCAGAGGATGTTAGAGGGGTATAAGAAGATGATAGAGGAGCAGAAGATGATAGAGGAGCAGAAGAAGTTAGAGGAGCAGAAGAAGTTAGAGGAGCAGAGAAAGTTAGGAGAGAGGAAAAAGAAGGAGGGTTACCTGCAGGAAATAACACAAGCATCAGGGTCAGGGTCAGAGTCAGAAGAGGAGCCAAAAGCTACTTTTTCTTTTTCGAGAATTTCTCAAGTCCAAATGTATAGATGGGGCAGCCTCATCAACACAGTTGCCACCATCAACACCTGGGACTCTTGATAGAGCAAAAGGTGAGCAAAGTATTACGACCATTATTGATCGATCTTTTAAACTGAGTGAAATTCGAGATCTAAGAAAGGATTACACACGTCAGCCAAAAGAAAATATGGTCACTTGGTTACTTCGCTGCTGGGACAATGGCGCCAACAGTGCGTGGCTCGATGGCAGTGAAGCTCGCCAACTGGGTAGCATTTCCAGGGACCCACGTGTGGACAGAGTTATTGGCACATGCCAAAATCGGTCCTACACCCTCTGGAAGCGGATGTTGATAGCGGTAAGAGATAGATTCCCCTTTAAACGGGACTTGGAGCCTGAGAGAAAGAAATGGACTGATATTGAGAAAGGTATCCAATTTTTGAGAGAAAATGCTCTGGTGGAAATGCTATACAGCCGCGAGTTCAATCGTAATGATCCAGACCAATTACATGATCCTGAAGCAGTCCGCGTTCCACGACAAATGTGGCGTGACTTTACAAAAGCAGCTCCAGAAAAGCATGCCAGTGCACTTGCATTAGTATTGGCAAAGGGGACAGGAAACCCGTTGTGAATGAACTAATTGGCAGACTTCAGGAACTTGAATTATTTATAAGCGCCACAGAAGTTAATCTGTATACTTCAGCCATTGTCAAAATTGTGGAAAGGTTAAACGAAGTGGAGGGAACACAAAATGATATTATTGACAAATTGGCTAATGTGCCTGATGTAGATGAATCCACGGTGGTACGAGATGATGGAAACCAGGATTTCCACAATCGCCTATTGAGGAAGCTAAACAACATGAGTTCCTCTCGACCTGTATCATCGAAAATCTCAACCATTAAAAAGAGACGTCCTCGTATTCAAGCAAATGACGATGATAAGTCACCTCGAATCAACGATGAGACTACACGTCTTGCCTTGTTGCTTTTCCTCTGTAGTCATGGGGAGGACATGAAGAAGTGGTGTAATTCATCCACTTCTGCACTTCAGGCACGAGTGAAAGAATTACAAGGTGAAACAACTACCAAGGTGAACTCTTCCAAGAAGGGGAGAGTTCCAGTTGCTGCAAGTCAACGAGGTAAACAATAGAGGGGCCCTGCCCCCAGCCAGGGGGGGGAAAGGGACAACAGAGTATACTGGACTGTGTGGATTAAGTGGCCTGGCACATCTCAACCACAGAAATATAAAGCCTTGGTGGACACTGGTGCACAATGCACCCTAATGCCCTCAAGTCACCAAGGGACACAACCAATATATATCCATGGAGTGACTGGGGGTTCCCAAGAATTGACTATGTTGGAGGCCGAAATAAGCCTCACTGGTAAAAACTGGCGAAGGCACCCTATTGTGACTGGTCCAGAGGCTCCATGTATACTGGGAATCGATTACCTTAGGATGGGATATTTCAAGGATCCCAAGGGGTATCGATGGGCCTTTGGGATAGCTGCTGTAAACACAAAAGGTGTTAAGCAGCTGTCAACTTTACCTGGTCTGTCAGATGATCCTTCTGCTGTGGGGTTGCTCCAGGTAAAAGACCAAGAGGTACCAATTGCCACCAAAGTGGTTCACAGACGGCAGTACCGCACCAATAGGGACTCATTGCTCCCCATTCACAAGCTAATTCGCCAATTAGAAAATCAGGGAGTGATTAGCAAAACACACTCGCCTTTTAACAGCCCCATATGGCCAGTGCGTAAAACCAGTGGGGAATGGAGGCTGACGGTAGATTACCGTGGCCTGAATGAAGTTACACCTCCATTAAGTGCTGCTGTACCAGACATGCTAGAACTCCAGTATGAACTGGAGTCAAAAGAAGCTAGGTGGTATGCCACCATTGATATTGCTAATGCCTTCTTTTCCATCCCATTGGCTGCAAAATGTAGGCCACAGTTTGCTTTTACCTGGAGAGGTATTCAGTATACCTGGAACCGTTTACCCCAGGGGTGGAAGCACAGCCCAACAATTTGCCATGGATTAATCCAAGCTGTTTTGGATCAGGGTAATGCTCCTGAACACTTGCAGTATATTGATGACATTGTAGTGTGGGGCCATACAGCAGCAGAGGTTTCCAAGAAAGGGAAAAAGATAATCCAAATTCTTTTGAAAGCTGGTTTTGCCATTAAGCGCAGCAAGGTGAAGGGGCCTGCCCAGGAAATCCAGTTCTTAGGTATAAAATGGCAAGATGGACGTCGTCACATCCCAGCAGATGTGATTGACAAAATCACTGCTATGTCTCCGCCCACAAATAAAACAGAGACCCAATCTTTTCTGGGAGTAGTGGGCTTTTGGAGAATGCATGTCCCAAACTACAGCCACATAGTGAGCCCTCTCTATCAGGTAACACGGAAGAAGAATAATTTCTCATGGGGTCCTGAGCAGCAGCAGGCTTTTGAGCAGATAAAACAAGAAATAGCCCATGCCGTGGCCTTGGGGCCAGTACGGACGGGGCAGGATGTGAAGAACATCCTCTACACTGCTGCTGGAGAGAAAGGTCCCACCTGGAGTTTGTGGCAAAGAGCCTCAGGAGAGACCTGAGGCCGACCTCTGGGATTTTGGAGTCGAGCATATAAAGGGTCTGAGGAGCGCTACACTCCGACTGAGAAGGAGATCTTAGCCGTGTATGAGGGGGTTCGGGCTGCTTCTGAAGTAGTTGGGACAGAGGTTCAGCTTCTTTTAGCACCTCGCTTGCCAGTAATAAACTGGATGTTTAAAGGACAGGTTCCCTCCACCCATCGTGCTACTGATGCCACTTGGAGTAAGTGGATTTCATTAATTACTCAACGAGCTCGAATGGGAAAACTCAGCCGTCCTAGAATTCTAGAAGTGATCATGGACTGGCCTGAGAGTAAAAAAATTGAAACACCACCTACAGAAGAGGTATCACATGCTAGAGAGGCACCACCATACAATGAGCTACCAGAAAACGAAAAGAAATTTGCCCTATTCACAGACGGATCATGTCGTATTGTAGGGAAGCATCGCAGATGGAAAGCTGCTGTATGGAGCCCCACACGACAAGTTGCAGAGGCCACTGAAGGTAAAGGAGAATCAAGTCAATTTGCAGAGGTAAAGGCTGTTCAGCTGGCTTTAGATGTGGCTGAACGGGAGAGGTGGCCAATGCTTCATCTTTATACTGATTCATGGATGGTGGCAAATGCCTTATGGGGGTGGTTGCAACAGTGGGAGGATGATAATTGGCAACGAAAGGGTAAACCTGTTTGGGCTGCTGAACTATGGAAAGACATTGCTGCCCGAATAAGGAACATTGTTGTAAAGGTGCGTCATGTAGATGCTCATGTGCCTAAAAGCAAGGCTACTGAAGAACATAAAAATAACCATCAGGTTGATCGAGCTGCCAAAATTGAGGTGGCTCAAATAGACTTGGACTGGCAGAACAAGGGTGAATTATTCCTAGCTCGGTGGGCCCACGAGACTTCAGGTCATCAAGGAAGGGATGCAACATATAAGTGGGCCAGAGACCGAGGGGTGGACTTAACTATGGACGCTATTGCTCAAGTTATTCATGATTGTGAAACATGCGCCATAATTAAACAAGCCAAGAGGATGAAACCTCTCTGGGAAGAAGGGCGATGGCAAAAGTATAAATATGGAGAGGCATGGCAGGTTGATTATATCACCTTGCCACGATCTCGCAATGGTAAGCGTTATGTACTCACCATGGTGGAGGCAACCACTGGGTGGCTCGAAACATACGCAGTACCCATGCTACCGCCCGAAACACCATATTAGGGTTGGAAAAGCAAATCCTGTGGCGGCATGGCACTCCAGAAAGAATTGAATCAGATAATGGGACCCATTTTAAAAATTCCCTTGTAACCACTTGGGCCAAAAATCATGGCATTGAGTGGATTTACCATATTCCCTATCATGCACCAGCTTCTGGTAAGATTGAACGATTCAATGGGTTGTTGAAAACTATGTTGAAAGCAATGGGTGGCGGAACGTATAAAAATTGGGAGAACCATTTAGCAGAAGCCACCTGGTTAGTCAACACTCGAGGATCTATTAATCATAATGGTCCTAACCAATCCAGCTCCCTACGTACTGTGGAGGGAGATAAGGTTCCTGTAGTACACATAAAGAGCGTGTTGGGAAAGACGGTTTGGGTCCTTCCAGCGTCTGGAAAGGGCAAACCTCTCCGGGGTACTGTCTTTGCTCAGGGACCTGGGTGCACATGGTGGGTGATGGACAAAAATGGGAATGTCCAATGTGTACCACATGGGAATTTGATGTTGGGGGAGTGCAGCCAATGATTTTCCTGTAGATATATAGGTAGAGTCTCAGAAAATATTTCAATTAGGTACAGAATAGTTCAATTAGCTATAGGACTTAAGATAGAGTGGATTAATGTTAAGGAAACACTTTTCTCTATATACCTTAATTAGGCATTCTGTAAGCAAGTTTTCCATCTGGACTCTATATCCTGCACTGGCCATGCATGTGTAGAGCACACATGGAAAGAAGTATAAATCAAAGGGAAATCTGCTGTGGTGGCTGGGAAAGGATGAGTGCACCTTGATGTGGGGGACGCCCTACTAGCGCTGCCTTTCCCCTCTACCGCTGACATGATTTCCTTTTTCTGGCAGTTTGCCATTTTCTCAAAATTAATAAATAGTAGGTTAGGTTATAGAGTTTTGTTCTCAACTTAGGGATTTGTATGGAATAAATATAAATTGTTGAGAAAAATAAGGTTGCTGATTATTCACAATTATACATATGAGTGTGTATGTATGTATAAACATAATGTAATGATGTAGAATAAGGGGTGGAATGTCACGGTTTAATAATTTTATAATTTTTGCTATCAGTATTCCACATCATAACATCATATAAAGCATGAATAATTTTACTGAATCTGCAACTTACAGAAGAAGACTACATCTCCCAGGGAACAACACGATAGGTCACGGGACCTGGACTCTATATTAACTCTGTCGCAGAACAGACTGACGTCTTTCGAGTTCTGGCGTTCAGGGGAGTGTGTGGGAGCCTTCAGCTGTTCGCCTAGATTCACAGTAGGCCTCTCGGTTACGGGACTCACTCTCTCCTATTTTGCTTGATTCGTTAGCTCAATTTTCAATTTTCAATTATATTGTATTATATTGTGTTATCCTGTATTTCGATATAGTATTTAGTAAATAAGTGTGCCTCCTTAGATCGCTGCCGCTGTTTTCTTTTCCTAATTAACTTTTTCCTTTCGGCTAGGGCCCCTCCGGGGCCCACGGCCCCTGTCACGGACGCAGGTGGATTTTTAGTTCAAACCGTGACAGGAAGCCATTAAACTTTGTCCCCATGGTCCAAACAGGAGCTCAGGCCAGCAGCTCTACCAAGATTTCGAGCTTCTTGTGTGTTGGTGTTTGCATTAGTGCAAAAGCACAGAAGTAAACATCCTCATTGAAAAGCATCACTGGACATAGCCTGACTGGATAGCTCATCTATGGTATCAGTGTGCAGAAGGTGGCACACAAACATTAGACCGATCGTGTGTCTTGGAGGTGACGTAGCAGCACGAACACACCATGGGCATGGCTTTGCTGAAGGCCCTGTGCTGCACTTGCAGCTGTGAGTGAATTCACCAGACAGCCGGTGCTATCCCCTCTCTGGCCCTCGGCTGATGCCCAGGAAGGAACTGTCTGTCTCAGGGATTTCCCACACAGTTTACAAGCACTGGCACACATCAGGAGCAGCCCAGGCACCTTGGGCATCACCCAGTGTCTGTGTGTGAGCAGCTGCCTCCCAGCTGAAGGACCAAGGACTCAGAGCAGGAGCTCACGTGCAGGCAACTCCTTGTGCACTTCTGAACTGAACCAGAGAAATCCCAGCTCCTGTGGGTGTGTAGGGAGCTGAATCCCATTTCAGCTCCAGGATTTCTGTCAAGGGATGAGACTCCTGCACTGCCTCAGCTGGATCACTGTCCTGCACAGGGAAAGTCCAAACCTCCCCGTCCTCATCTGGGTGCCCTTTGTGCTTCATCACTGACCACTGGACATGTGGTGGTTAATTGAGTGAATTTCAAAGCACAGTCATGATGCTGTTGTCTTTCAGGAGCTGTTGGCCATGAGGACCCAGGGATGTGTCAGGGGTCATGAGTGGGAAGGATAAAAATGACATCATCTGCTGCTTGCTTGTCCAGGCTCCTGGGACACAGGGAGCTCATAAAAGTGTGCAGGGCTGCAGAGAGACAGCTGTGCCCAGGAGCAGCTCTTGTGCACAGCACAGCCTGCAGGTGACAGAAGGAGAGGAGAGAAATTGAAGAGAGCTTGCAGGATGTGTGTGGTGTGAGTGGGCTGTGAGCTCTCTGCAGGAGCATTGCTCACAGACCATGACAAGGTAAGTCTCAAAGCTGACCATGAGCTGCTTTTAATTAAGGGATAACTATAACTGGGACATCCCATAGGAGATCAGACTGCAGGCACTGCATGTTTCTTTACTGTGGAAAAAGCTTTCTGCTCCAGCTGAGACGGGTGCCCAGGGCTGTCCTGCAGAGCAGGGTCCCTGCTGTGCCCCAGGGGCTGTGTGCTGGGTATGGGACTCTGCCGCCTGCCAGGCTCAGCACTCAGCCTGCCCCGGGAGCTGCCCAGGGCGCTGCGGGGAGACAGGTGGGGGGAAGGAGCCCCCAGCAGGGCTTGTGCTGCCACAGCTGCTGCCTGGGGCAGGGGATCACAGCTCCACTGCACAACAGGATGTTTATGAGGGCACTTTGCAAGAGGAGAGCCAAGGCAGGGGATTTCCATTTCCTGTTCTGTGGCAAAGAGGTTTGGAGTCAGAAATCTAAAAGGGGCAATAAGAGTTCTGAGAATTTTTTGTCAATCAATTGCTTGTTTTGTGAACAGTCACACATGATGTGCTTTCAGTCTCCCCTTTCTCGAAGGATGGAATTATCATCATTTTCTGTAGGCATGAATAATTCACTTATCCTACAAACAGGCAGCATTTTCTAACTGAAACTGAATGCCACAGAAGCTGGGGTAAAGGGCTCTAAGAGCACTTGGGGTAAAGATATGAGACATGAAACAGATGAAAATATCCAGGGAGAAGGCATAAGAAAATAAGAGGAAGGTTAGAGCTCCATATGCTGCTTCTGCTTAAGGAATGTTGAAATACATGAAATTAAATGCAAGTAATGGTGCTAAATGTACACTGTTGTAAGAGAATAAAAACATTTCATAGTATAGCAGGAGGAGTGTCTCTGAGAATGGTCTGGACTTGTCATTATCTTCTGCACTCTGAGCAGGACTCCAAGCACAACAAAAGCAGATGCCCAACAGCAGCTCCATCAGTGAGTTCCTCCTGCTGCCGTTGGCAGACACGCGGCAGCTGCAGCTCCTGCACTTCTGGCTCTTCCTGGGCATCTACCTGGCTGCCCTCCTGGGCAACGGCCTCATCAGCACAGCCGTAGCCTGCGACCGCCGCCTGCACACCCCCATGTACTTCTTCCTCCTCAACCTGGCCCTCCTCGACCTGGGCTGCATCTCCACCACTCTCCCCAAAGCCTTGGCCAACGCCCTCTGGGACACAAGGGCCATCTCCTACACAGGATGTGCTGCACAGCTCTTTTTCTTTGTCTTCTTCATCTCAGCAGAGTATTCCCTTCTCACCATAATGTGCTATGACCGCTACGTTGCCATCTGCAAGCCCCTGCACTACGGGGCCTTGATGGACAGCAGAGCTTGTGCCACCATGGCAGCAGCTGCCTGGGGCACTGGGGTTCTCAATTCCCTGCTGCACACTGCCAGTACGTTTTCACTGCCTCTCTGCCAAGGCAATGTTGTCAACCAGTTTTTCTGTGAAATCCCCCAGATCCTCAAGCTCTCCTGCTCAGAATCAAATCTCAGGGAAGTTTTGTTTCTCATTTTTACTATCAGTTTAGACGTAGGCTGCTATGTTTTCATAGTTGTGTCCTATGTGCAGATCTTCATGGCTGTGCTGAGGATGCCCTCTGAGCAGGGACGGCACAAAGCCTTCTCCACGTGCCTCCCTCACCTGGCCGTGGTCTCCCTATTTGTCAGCACTGGCATTTTTGCCTACCTGAAGCCCCCAACCATTTCCTCCCCAGTCCTGGATCTGACAGTGGCACTTCTGTACTCAGTGGTTCCTCCAACACTGAACCCTATTATCTACAGCATGAGGAACAGGGAGATCAAGCACGCTCTCAGGAAGGTGTTGCAGTGAGCACTATTCCAGCTTCCATAAAATGCACAACTTTCTCATAGGATTCCCAGTGATGGTTCTTCATGTTTTATGCATCTTTGATTGTTTGATTATGTGAGATATAGCAACCTGCAAAAAAATGTTATTGAACTTATAAATAAAAATGTATTACACTTATTTCCTACCTAATTTCCATTTTTTTCACTCCAAGAGCTCATGTAAACATATATCCAGATTCCCCGAATACGTTAAAGTATACCTAAAAAGGTTTCAAAATAGACTTTTACTTAGCTTTTCTTTTTTCCTACTTTGTCTGGATTTGGGGAGGTACAGCCACGGACAGCAGCTCAACGTGCTCTTTTCATTTCTGATCTCTTTACACCACCACAGTGCTCTCAAGTCCTCTCATTTGTGCAGTCCTGAAGGTCTTGTGTGTCTCATGACAGTCCTGTTGTCTCTACAGCAGCACTCCAGGGCTGCAGTCAGTAGCCAGCAATATGAACAGGTCTGTCAGAGCTGGTCTCCTTGATGGCACTGCCATAACAAGAGGGCCCCTTTAGTGCAGGACCAGAGAACTGGAGGGAGGCCTCTTCCAAAGCTGGTATAATGAATATACCTCAGGAGCTGCTCCCTGAGAAAACCTTGAGATCTTCTGGTGCTCTTCACTGTGTGACCAGATCAGATTGAATAGTCCCAAGGAGATCCGTAAGCGCCTCGGGGCAGTGCTGTTGTTTAAGGTTTATGGGTTGAGACAAAGAGAAAAAGAAAAGGATAATAATTATGACAAATGTATTTATACATATATAATATATTTAGTGTATTTTCACACATATACAACATATGCAGTTGTAAACATATATGAACTAATCCCTGTGCGCATCTGTTTGCAAGTCCAGGACTAGTTGCAGGGGTTTTAACAGCCACAGGGTTCACTGTAGGAGCTGAAGTGGCTGTCGGGCTGTTGCAGGAGTTGAAGTGACCTCAGAGTTCACTGCCAGAGCTGGAACCATCACAGGACCTGTGACTATGTTGGAGCAGCCACTGGGCTCATTGGAGGGGTTGGAGCCACCGCAGGGCTGTACTTCCTCCCTTGGGAGGAATTTGTACCATTTTCTTATTACCATACTTGGAACAGCTACAGGACCCGTAGCAGGAGTGACTGCAGAGCTCATTATGAGGGATGGAGTGACAGCGGGATCTGTCCCAGAGCTTGGAGCAACTGCAGGACGTGTAGCAAAACCTTGGAGCTGCTGCAGGGTCTGTGCCAGGAGTCGCAGAGGTTGCAGCATTGTCAGCAGATCCAGCTCTCTGGATCTGGCACACTGCAGTCATACCAGTGTCACAGCAGACCTGCCCCCACTATTCTACCAGTTTCTCAGGATCCTGCAGTTGTTCGGAGATGAAGTTCCAAAGCCCTGGGGGTGCCCACCGCTCCAGGCAGCTGCCCAGACTGTCCCACACCATCTGCCATGCAGAGCCTTCTCACCTTGTGGTAGATCTCTCACTGATATTCCTGAATAATTGTTTAACCTCAATCATAGATTCATAGAATCACCAAGGTTGGAAAAGGCCTAAAAGATCATCCATTCCAACCGTTCACCTATTACCTATAGCTCCCACTAAACCATGTCCCTCAACACAATATCCAGTACACCCCCGGACTCACAGAGGCGACAATGTAAATTGTGTAATTCCTAATCATATGGACAATATTACTTCCAAATCCCAAAGATGACCGCAGAGCTGAATGTGCACAAAAATTCACTTTGTCAGCTGCCAATTTTATCAGGGTACAAACTGAGGTCAAACAGCATAGTAAAATAAATACCCTAATCCAGCATCCAAGCACCAAGTAAGGAGCTGTGCAGTGAAGCTTCATGAGAAGACTCAACAAGCTCCACACATAGGGAGCACATCCACACATATCAGCACCATAGCCTGCACTTCTCCAGCTCCCACAAAGCCCTGAGTTATCTCGCTCTGGACAGATGTTTACAGCTGCTGCTAAGCAGTGTTGTACGGAGCCAAGGCCATGGTCAGTGGAGGGCACATGGAGCTGGGAGGGAACAGAGTGAGGACAGCTGACTGAAAGTGGCCAAAGGGACGTTCTCTATCAGCTGACAGGAAGCAGAAATTGTATTGAAAGGGGTGGGAGTTCATCTCAGTCTCTTCACTGCCCAGGGTCCAGCTGAGCATCAGTCTGGTGGTGCTGAGCAAGTGCTTGTGCATCAGTTGTTACATACGATTCCATATCAACGGATATATAGTGATAACTATTACTCCTCTCCTTTTATCTCTCTTAGTAAACTGTTTTGTTACAACCCAGAAGTTGTACTCTTTTTTCCAGTTCTCATCCCCATCCCACTGGGAATGGGGCAGTGCACAAAGCACTGTGTGCTGCTGAGCCACATGTTGGGTTCAACAACCATTGTCATTTTGGTGCCAGATGTGAGGCTCCAAGGGTTGTGGTAACAGCACATCTGTCCAGGGTGGACAGGGTTTGTGGGAGTTGGAGATGTGCAGGCCATGGTGCTGATAGTTTCCCTATGTGTGGAGCTTGCTGAGTCTTCTCATGAAGCTGCATTGCACAGCTCCTTGCTTGCTGCTTGTTTTCCCAGCTGCATTATTTGTCAACTCTGGATGCTGGATTAGGGTATTTATTTTGCTATGCTGTTTGACCTTGGTTTGTACAACGATAAAATTGGCAAAGTGAAGTTTTGTGCACATTCAGCTCTGCGGTCATCTTTGGGTTTTGGAAGTAATATTGTCCATATGATTAGGAATTACACATTTTACATTGTCGCCTCTGTGAGTCCGGGGGTGTACTGGATATTGTGTTGAGGGACATGGTTTAGTGGGAGCTATTGGTAATAGGTGAACGGTTGGATTGGATGATCTTTCAGGCCTTTTCCAGCCTGGGTGATTCTATGATTCTAGGATTGAGGTTAAACAATTATTCAGGAATATCAGTGAGAGATCTGCCCCAAGGTGAGAAGGCTCTGCATGGCAGATGGTGTGGGACGGTCTGGGCAGCTGCCTGGAGCGGTGGGCACCCCCAGGGCTTTGGAACTTCATCTCCGAGCAACTGCAGGATCCTGAGAAACTGGTAGAATATTGGAGACAGGTCTGCTGTGGCACTGGTAATCCTAAACAGGCCCAAATGACTGCAGTGTGCCAGGGCCTGGCCCACACCTACTGAGCTGTGTTCAACACTATTCAGCATCTTCAAGGGGAAGAGAGCTGGATCTGCTGACATTGCTGCAGCCTCTGCAACTCCTGGCACAGTCCCTGCAATAGCTCCAAGTTTTTGCTACACATCCTGCAGTTGCTCCAAGCTCTGGACAGATCCCACTGTCACTCCACCCCTCATAAGGAGCTCTGCGGTCACTTATGCTACAGGTCCTGTAGCTGTTCCAAGTATTGAGATAAGAAAATTAAGCAAACCCCTGAGTGCTGCTGTAGAGACGACGGGACTGCTGTGAGACACACAAGACCTTCAGGCCTGTAGAAATGAGAGGACTCAAATCCTCTGTGCACTGTGGCAGTGTAAAGAGAGGAGGAATGAAAAGAACTAGTTGTGCTTCTATCTGTGGCTGTACCTTCCCCAAATCCAGACAAAGCTGGATAAGAGAAGAGCTAAGGAAAAGCGTATTTTGAATGCTATTTATTTATCTCTTAACCTATTCGGGGAATCTGGTTCCATGTTTACATGAGCTCTTGGAGTGAGAAAATGGATAGTAGGTGGGAAAGAAGTGAAATAAATTTTTATTTATAAGTTCAATAACATTTTTTTGCACGTTGCTATATTTCACATAATCAAACAGTCAAAGATGCATAAAACATGAAGAACCATCACTGGGAATCCTATGAGGAAGCTGTGCATTTTACGGAAGCTGGAATAGTGCGTATTGCAACACCTTCCTGAGAGCGTGCTTGATCTCTCTGTTCCTCATGCTGTAGATAATAGGGTTCAGTGTTGGAGGAACCACTGAGTACAGAAGTGCCACTGTCAGATCCAGGACTGGGGAGGAAATGGTTGGGGGCTTCAGGTAGGCAAAAATGCCAGTGCTGACAACTAGGGAGACCACGGCCATATGAGGAAGGCACGTGGAGAAGGCTTTGTGCTATCCCTGCTCAGAGGGCATCCTTAGCACGGCAAGGAATATCTGCACGTAGGACACAACTATGAAAACAAAGAACCCAAAGGCTAAACTGACACCAAAAAAGAGAAACACAACTTCCCTGAGATTTGATTCTGAGCAGGAGAGTTTGAGGATCTGGGGGATTTCACAGAAAAACTGGTTCACAACATTGCCTTGGCAGAGAGGCAGTGAAAACGTACTGGCAGTGTGCAGCAGGGAATAGAGAACCCCAGTGCCCCAGGCAGCTGCTGCCATGGTGGCACAAGCTCTGCTGTCCATCAAGGTCCCGTAGTGCAGGGGCTTGCAGATGGCAACGTAGCGGTCATAGGACATGATGGTGAGAAGGGAATACTCTGCTGACATGAAGAAGGAAAAGAAAAAGAGCTGTGCAGCACATCCTGTGTAGGAGATGGCCCTGGTGTCCCAGAGGGCGTTGGCCATGGCTTTGGGGAGAGTGGTGGAGATGCAGCCCAGGTCGAGGAGGGCCAGGTTGAGGAGGAAGAAGTACATGGGGGTGTGCAGGCGGCGGTCGCAGGCTACGGCTGTGCTGATGAGGCCGTTGCCCAGGAGGGCAGCCAGGTAGATGCCCAGGAAGAGCCAGAAGTGCAGGAGCTGCAGCTTCCACGTGTCTCCCAGCGGCAGGAGGAGGAACTCACTGATGGAGCTGCTGTTGGGCATCTGCTGTTGTTGGGCTTGGAGTCCTGTTCAGAGTGCAGAAGATAATGACAAGTCCTGACCATTCTCAGACACACTCTTCCTGCTATACTATGAAATGTTTTTATTCTCTTACAACAGTGTACATTTAGCACCATTACTTGCATTTAATTTCATGTATTTCAGCATTCCTTAAGCAGAAGCAGCATATGGAGCTCTAACCTTCCTCTTATTTTCTTATCCCTTCTCCCTGGATATTTTCATCTGTTTCATGTCTCATATCTTTACCCCAAGTGCTCTTAGAGCCCTTTACCCCAGCTTCTGTGGCATTCAGTTTCAGTTAGAAAATGCTGCCTGTTTGTAGGATAAGTGAATTATTCATGCCTACAGAAAATGATGATAATTCCATCCTTCGAGAAAGGGGAGACTGAAAGCACATCATGTGTGACTGTTCACAAAACAAGCAATTGATTGACAAAAAATTCTCAGAACTCTTATTGCCCCTTTTAGATTTCTGACTCCAAACCTCTTTGCCACAGAACAGGAAATGGAAACCCCCTGCCTTGGCTCTCCTCTTGCAAAGTGCCCTCATAAACATCCTGTTGTGCAGTGGAGCTGTGATCCCCTGCCCCAGGCAGCAGCTGTGGCAGCACAAGCCCTGCCGGGGGGCTCCTTCCCCCCACACGTCTCCCCGCAGCGCCCTGGGCAGCTCCCCGGGCAGGCTGAGTGCTGAGCCTGGCAGGCGGCAGAGTCCCATACCCGGCACACAGCCCCTGGGGCACAGCAGGGACCCTGCTCTGCAGGACAGCCCTGGGCACCCGTCTCAGCTGGAGCAGAAAGCTTTTTCCACAGTAAAGAAACATGCAGTGCCTGCAGTCAGATCTCCTATGGGATGTCCCAGTTATAGTTATCCCTTAATTAAAAGCAGCTCATTGTCAGCTGTGAGACTTACCTTGTCATGGTCTGTGAGCAATGTTCCTGCAGTGAGCTCACAGCCCACTCACACTTCACACTTCCTGCAAGCTCTCTTCAATTTCTCTCCTCTCCTTCTGTCACCTGCAGGCTGTGCTGTGCACAAGAGCTGCTCCTGGGCACAGCTGTCTCTCTGCAGCCCTGCACACTTTTATGAGCTCCCTGTGTCCCAGGAGCCTGGACAAGCAAGCAGCAGATGATGTCATTTTTATCCTTCCCACTCATGACCCCTGACACATCCCTGGGTCTTCATGGCCAACAGCTCCTGAAAGACAACAGCATCATGACTGTGCTTTGAAATCCGCTCAATTAACCACCACATGTCCAGTGGTCAGTGACTGATTGGAGACATATGGGGAGTGCTCCCATAGTTCGTTTGATGAAACAATAAGGGCACCCAGACAAGGAAGGCGAGGTTTGGACTTTCCCTGTGCAGTTCAGTGATCCAGTTGAGGCAGCGTAGGAGTCTCATCCTTTGACAGAAATCCTGGAGCTGAAATGGGATTCAGCTCCCCACAGAACCACAGGAGCTGGGATTCCTCTGGTTCAGTTCAGAAGAGCACAAGGAGTTGCCTGCATGTGAGCTCCTGCTCTGAGTCCTTGGTCCTTCAGCTGGGAGGCAGCTGCTTACACACAGACACTGGGTGATGCCCAAGGTGCCTGGGCTGCTCCTGATGTGTGCCAGTGCTTATAAACCATGTGGGAAATCCCTGAGATAGACAGCTCCTTCCTGGGCATCAGCTGAGGGCCAGAGAGCGGATAGCACCGGCTGTCTGGTGAATTCACACGCAGCTGCAAGAGTAGCACAGGGCCTTCAGGAAAGCCATGCCCATGGTGTGTCCGTGCTGCTACGTCACCTCCAAGACCCACAATCGGTCTAATGTTTGTGTGCCACCTTCTGCACACTGATACCATAGATGAGCTATCCAGTCAGGCTATGTCCAGTGATGCTTTTCAATGAGGATTTTTACTCCTGTATTTTTGCACTAATGCAAACACCAACACACAAGAAGCTAGAAATCTTGGTAGAGCTGCTGGCCTGAGCTCCTGTTTGGACCATGGGGACACAGTTTAATGGCTTCCACAACTGCACTGTAGCACAAGGGGGATACCGAGTCTTTAGGATGGATGGGCGAGGAGATAAAGAAGGGCGACTGTCCTCTGTGAGAGTGCACTGAGCTCTGCCTGGGGATGGAAGAGCAGACAGGTCAGAGCTAATGGAAATGGCCAACAGAGGAGACCATCAGTGTCTTTTCCTGTCTTCCTGATCAGGGAGAGTAAATGGAAGGTGCCCTCTGCAGACAGATGGGAATCTGATGTTGTCTGTCCCTTGTCCCATTTGGGGGCCTTTGTCACTCCATTATCTGCGGCAGGGACAGCACAGCAGGGCATGTGGCATCCAGCAGATCCATGGAGAGCACAGATGGCAGCTTCTTGACCAAGCCATGGAGGAACCAAAGAGGAGAGGTGCTCTGCTGGATCTCATACTCCCCGGCATGGAAGGACTTGTGGGAACTGTGAAGGTCAAAGGGGCATCAGGCCATGTGCAAGATGCAAATGTATCTCTTTTAATTTATTTATTTATTTTGAGGCTGTAAGCTTAATAGTTGATCATAAATGTCAATAAAACTGAAACAAATAATTGAAGACAAAGATGGAAATCAATGAAAATGTGTTAACCCTTCTCAACATGAGAAATTCTCATGAGTCTTGTTCCATTTTAAGTTGTAAATATGAATCTTTGAGGTGATTTGATGTCTATTTTTCTTTCTTTCTTTTTTTTTCTTTTGCTGAAACTACAATGTTTTCCAGAACTGTGTTTGCTGGACACAAATGCCTTCAGGTTCAGAGACAGAGACAGTGGTGCCAGTGCCAATGCCCTGTGACTATAGCCTGGTGCCCAGCACTACTCTTCCCTGCTGCCTATTTGATGTGTCTCATCCTCCAGGTGTTTTCACCTCTCCTAAATAAATGGCCATGGTTAAGGGCATGTTTTCAGCAGGCCATTTGGGCACACACTACTCCCACTGCCCTCCAGATTTCTCCATCCCTTGCTCTTTGTTCAGTCAGATACCTCCCAATTATCTGTCTGATTTCTGACTTTCAGGGGGATTACTGGAATTTGTTCCATCTCCCCAAATTCTGAGAATCAGTGAGAATGTGTTAACCCGTCTCAATGTGTGAAATACTCAGAAGTCCTGATCAGTTTTAAGTTGATACCTCTCAACTACCTGGCTGATCTATCCCAGGACGATTACTGGAATTTGCTCTATCTACCAGAGTCTGATGGCCTCTGTTGTCAACTACTTCACTGTGATTCAATCTATCCTATCCTACCTCAGTCTAATTCATTTATTTTAAAAGTATTCCATATGAAAGACAAACTTCAATAGATGCAGCTTGAACATGGCATGCAGTTGATCACTGTGTTTTACTGTTCATTCAATTGCATCACCTTTCTTTCCATTTGCTGGCCAGATAAAAAAGAGAAATCTTTCCTTTTCCATGTGTAGCTGGTTCTCTGAGGAAAGCCAGTGGGAGTTGGTGCAAAGTAGTTTTAACACTGAGGAGATGAATGCAGAGGAGAAGAGTGATGTGAAGAAAAGTGATGCAAGTCCCATTGTTCCATTGTGAGCAGAAATTGGGTGGGGAGGTTGAGAAGGACCTTTGTCAACACAGTAACAGTACAGAACTCATTGGGACAACCTGGATTGGTATCAGTTGCACAGTGCTGCTTTAATACCAGCTATAAATAAAGAGACAATAAATTTATAATGGATTCTATCTCTTTAATCTCTCTCCAGATATCCCTCCTTTTTGCTGAACAAGTTCTGATAACCTGAAGAAGATAACAAGATGGCATAAAACACAGGAGATTATTTAGGTTATAATGGGCCCCAGGGCGCATTTGATGCTGAGTCTATCAACCTCCAGTGCAGAGAGAAGTTTGCACAAAGTGCTCAACAAGACAAAGTCAGAAGTAACAGTGAAGTTTCTTGGAGTATTAATGGGCCCACTGAGGAACATTAACAACAAGCTTCCCAAGGGACTTGTTAGAGAAGATAACTGGAAGCCATGACTAAAGGCAGGCAAAGGCACTGGCATGCTAAGAAACCTCTCCTTTGCCTTATGAAGCAGACAGGTCAAGCTCAAGCCCTGATTACAAGACCAGTGGTAGAGAGGTCCTGTATCTCATGTTGGCTCCGAAGCATTTCCTGGGGCAATGGGTTGGAATTTTGTATGATGTTAAATGAAAGACATGGGGACAGAAGATCCCAGGCTCTACATGTGGTGCAAGGACGCTGTGAGGTTCATGTCCCCTATGAGACCTATGTTTCATTGCAGGATGTGAGAAGGGATGTGAGAAGGGCCCAGTCTGAACAAGCAGTCAATCCCTGTGAAACTCTGAATTTCACATCTCTCAGTTCCAGTGCCCTCCTTTGCACATTCTCCCAGAGTTTGACGTACTTTATGTTCTGCGGTGCCCAGAAGTGCACCTAGTGCTGCTAGTGAGGCAGTAGCAATGCAGAGCAGAGAGGGACGATCCAGCTGGCAATAAGTTGCTTCATGCACTCCAGGGGACCGTTGGCTTTCCTGGCTGCCTTGGCACACTGCTGACTCACATTCAGTGTGATGCAGACCAGCACCCCAATCCTTTCCAGTCAGACTCCTCTCCAGTGTCCCATATCCACTCAGTGTGTATGTCCAGCGTTGCTCCTACCCAGGTGCACAATCAGGCACTTGTTCTTGTTATACTTTATGCACTTGGTGCTTAGTACCAACTGGTACCCACTTCTCTGACTTGTCCACATCTCTCTGCAAGTCCTCTCCACCCTCAGTGGAGGCAACAGCACCTCCTAATCTGGTCTCATCAGCAAACTTGCTCAGAACATCTTCTAGTCCTGCATTCAAGTCATCTGCATAAACATGAAAGGAAAGTGGCCCCAAAATGGAACCCTGGGGACCTCGACAGTGACCATCTACCAGCCCAATGGAACCCACTGACTATAATCCTTTGGGACTGACCTACTGTCCAACTGCTCACCCACTACATTGTGTTTCTGTCTAGCCATATGCAGAACATTCTGTCCAGAAGGTTGTTGTGAGAAACAGTATCAAAATCTCCACTGAAATCCTCAAGGATTACATCAACTGGCTTCCCTTGGTCAACTAAACGGATAACTGTGTCACAAAATGAGCTTAAATTAAACAGGACCTTCGCCTCACAAACTTGGGTTGGCTGCGACCAATGACAGAATTGTCCTTCAGCTGTTTTTCCATAACTCCCACCATCATTTTCTCCATAATTTTACCAGGCTCTGGACTGACAGGTCCATAATTGCCCATGTCATCTTTCTTGCTCTTCCTTACAACGAGACAACATTTGCCAGCTTCCTGTCAGCTGGCATGACCCTAGACTTCTTTAGATGCAATTGAAATGAGAGCCCAGAGCACACTAAGGTGTCATCATTGAAAGAAAGTAGATGTGCCATAGCTTTGCAATGCCTTGAACTCCAGAGTATGCCACAAATGGAGCAGAGGGGAAGATTTGCCTCTTCTGTAGTGAACTCATTCATTTGGTAAGCAGAATAACACTACCTGATACATGGGGACTGTGTCTTTGCTCTGCTCTGCTCAGCTCACAGGGCAGCGGTGCAGGGTGTTGCTCTCATGTCAGTGCAGGTAAACTCACTTTAATCCTTTTTCCTCTGTAAATGCTTCCTCTATTTGTATGCTCAGATACACTTCCACATTCCCTCAAGTACACTTCCATATATAATTAACAATTACACTTTCTTATACCATCAAAACAGTTTGTCAAACAGTACGGTTCTTCAGTTCACATAAACTCCCTTAATACAGTCTGTATTCTTCAGTTATAAACACTGTGCCATAGAACCAGCACTGACTGAACCAATTCCCTCACACACTTCCTCACAAGCAGTACATAGTATTACATAAATGGGTTGACACTCATTGGTCAGGTGGAATGTACAACTCTCCTCAGGACAATCTTACTAATCTACAGAGTACAAACTCCTGTCTTCTTACATACAAGCAGAAAGTACTTATGAGTGGACACACAACACAGTCTTTCACTTTGTCCGTGTCTGGCCATTTCCCTCACAGGAGGAAGGAAACACGGGTCGGGACTCGGCACTCACCCTGCAGCTGTTCTGTGTCTCACTCACACCACACTCACTCTGACATTTAGATCAAAAACCATGGTTTCTTCATACTACACAATGCTGACAACGTTTTCCAGATGGAATCTTAATAACACTCATACTCTGGTCGACCAGTTGCAAATGTTAATGTTTTTCCCAGAGTTGGCTTGACACACGGTACCAAACACTTAAAGCAGATGATAATATTGAACATACAACCTATAAGCCCCGTGATTACAACTTGGAGAACCCAGGCTACCATTTGACAGGCTATCCACTATATCCCATACCCATAGGAGAGACCAACCTAGGTCCCTCCTATTGTCAACTACCTGGGAGAGAGTATTTGTTCTTGTTTCCATTCATATGACATACAGTTCCCTTTCATAGGAACTCGCCCAAGGAGTCTTCCTACCACAGCTGGCAACCAAAGCCATGAGCTCACCTCCCTGGGAGCAGCACGTATGGCTGTAAACTGTGTAGGATGTCTCCTCAAGACATATGGGCTCCACTTACCATACACATACCTGGTCCACCTATGGGTGGTCCTTGTCTGTCCCTGCAGTGATCAGGTGAGGAAGGGAGTCCTTCAGAGAAATCTCAGGGTGCGCCAAAAGTGTCTCCCTCTCAGCTGGTCCTGCAGCGAACAGAGCTGGTCCCACCTGGGCCGCCAAATTGACTACAGAAATTGAACTCTATAACCTCTATAACTGATACAGTCTCCCATGACATACTTATACCAAAGTTGAGGAAGTATGGGATAGGTGATTGGACAGTGAAGTGGGTCGAGAATTGGCTGACTGGCAGAGTGCAGAGTGTTGTCGTTGGCGGTGCAGTGTCTGGCTGCAGGGCTGTAACTAGCGGCGTCCCCCGGGGGTCTGTGCTGGGTCCGGTCTTGTTCAGCATCTTCATCAATGACCACCCTCAGCAAGTTTGCTGATGACACGAAGTTGGGAGGATTGGCTGACACCCCTGAAGGCTGTGCTGCCATTCAGCGAGACCTGGACAGGCTGGAGAGCTGGGCAGTAAGAAACCGGATGAGGTTTAACAAAAGCAAGTGTAGAGTCTTGCACCTGGGTAGAAATAATTGCATGCACCAGTGCAGGCTGGGGGATGAGCTGCTGGAGAGGAGCTCTGCTGAGAGGGACCTGGGCGTCCTGGTGGACGACAGATTGACCATGAGCCAGCAGTGTGCCCTTGTAGCCAAAAAAGCCAATGGCATACTGGGGTGCATTAAAAAGAGCGTGTCCAGCAGGTCGAAGGAGGTGATCCTTCCCCTCTACTCTGCCCTGGTGAGGCCTCATCTGGAATATTGTGTCCAGTTCTGGGCTCCCCAGTACAAAAAAGACAGGGATCTCTTAGAAAGAGTCCAGCGGAGTGTCACAAAGATGGTGAAGGGCCTGGAGCATCTCCCCTATGAGGAGAGACTTAGGGAACTGGGTCTGTTTAGCCTTGAGAAAAGAAGGCTGAGAGGGGACAGGATCCAGGTTAATAAATACCTGAGGTGTGGGGGTCATAGTGGTGAGGCTGGTGTCTTTTCAGTAATGTGTGGGGACAGGATTAGGGGTAATGGGATGAATGTACAGCATAGGAAGTTCTGCACTAATGTGTGCAATAACTTCTTTATGGTGAGGGTGACAGAGCACTGGAACAGGCTGCCCAGGGTGGTTGTGGAATCTCCTTCTCTGGAGATATTCAAGACCTGCCTGGATGCCGAGCTGTGCAACGTGGTGTAGGGAACCAGCTTTGGCAGTGGGGTTGGACTCAATGGTCTCTGGAGGTCCCTTCCAACCCCTACAATTCTGTGATTCTGTGAATATCAATGGGGTGGTTTTGATGGGGAAAGACTACTGCTTTGAATGACCTTTTGTCAGGGCATGTCCTGGGATTCCTAGGATCCTCAAAATGCAGCATTGCTTCTGTTGCTGAAAAATGGGGCCCTGTGTGGGACGGAGGGAGGGTCCATGAGTCCCTGGCCCACCTGACTGAGTATTTCCATTGTCTTAGCAAAGACATACTTACAACTTGAGAATGACTATTAGCTGCGTTCATGGTGGCATGGCCACTGCTGATGGCCTTGAACTGTCTGAACATAACTGAAGAGGCTCAGGCTGATGCAAATCAGCTATTGAATGACAGTGTTGAAAAACTGGAAAGACAGGTGGCAGTTTTGATGGGGAAAAAACCTAATTCAATCATTCTCCTATGGAAGATCAGGAACATCTCTCTGGAAGACCATGGGGACCCTGTACAAGGGAATCTGTATAAAATGGACTCTGTAAATGAAGGCACTAAAAGGTCAGATTTTGAGGTTCCATTTGGACTAGATCTATTTTAGATCTGACTGATTGTAACCCAAAAATGAAAAAAATAATAAATGAATGCAGGATAGGCTGGTGGGAGTGCCCTGACCAGTGTCCAGCCCCCCAAACCCTGCTGCCCATAATACAGCAGCTGAACTGATGGATATAGTACAGTGGTTTAGACAGAAACCAAGAGAGCATGCCAGCATAGCTGCTCTGGTTATGGGACATGGAGGCAGAAAGCGCTGTGGTGAATGGACTGGAAATTTCAAAACTGATATTCATTACTACTCACCCTACCCTCAGGCAAAGACTGTATGCTCTGTGCAACATAATGAGGATAGCCATTTGATCAGTGAATGATTTATGGCTGTGTGTCATATAACATGGCCAAATAAGAATGACATACCATTAAATATCAGCCTATGGTACTCTATGGAGGACTAACAAAATTATATTAGAGAATTAGGCATGAAAGAGGCAATCTATGAAGATGATTTTGAGAGCCCAGTCAATAAATTTTTCATCAGGAACGAGGGATCTCATCCTACAGCCATCACCTTTACATCAGGATGGGTCTATGTTATCCATACTGAACCCCCCAGTGGCCCTCAGGTGCTGTAATACAACAGGCTGCCCAATTGATGGGGAGACAAGAGTGCCTATGGCCAGATGCAGGCTCTGAATGGTGGTGGAAAGGTCAGAGAACCATCTGCTGCCATGACTTAGGCGTCCAGCCCCGAAGGTAATCCAGTCTGGACCCATTAGGGTCTGAGACAACAAATGTTTAAAGACCAGATTAGAGCAGGAGTTCAGTTTAAAAAGATCGATGGACAGCATAATCAGGAAAAAATATCTGTTAAACAGGCCCAAGCACTGAGTATTTATAGTCCAACCTTTTCAGCCAAACTAGATGTGAATGTAACTCAAGAAGGGTCTGGATGGGGGCTCTGGCAGAGCCAGAGTTCTTTGTGAACCCCTATGAGGTTTTGGTCACAGGTTTGGCATGGAGCAGAATAAAGATACATCACAGTTGAAGAGCATTTATTGGCTACCTATTCTACACTAGAGGTGGTAGAACCAGTAACTCAGATTTCAGAGGTTATTGTTAAAACAGCAAGGCCAGTCCAGGGGTGGGTAAAAGATCTAACACACATCTCTATGATGGGGGTGGCCCAATCACAAGCAGTGGTGCGCTCAGTTGTTCTGCTTGCCTGCTCCTCAAGGAGTTAGGAGAAATCTGTGCCTGCTGCGTGTTCGAGTGCATGCGCGATGCCATGTGGAGGGGTTATCACAATAAAGATTGGCGGATTTGCTGCGTAGAGCGGTCAGAACTCAGATCTGCGTTGTGCTTCCTGCGGCACCAAACGCCCAACAGTGGCAGTTCCGTGTATTGGCCAGCAGGTGGCAGCAGAGACCACGGAAAGAACGTCTGCGGGACAGACCCTGGGGATCCGTTCTCTTATGATTATATGGGAAGAACACAAAGATGGAAGAGGAGGGAAGGGGGAAAAAAAAAAAAGAAAAAAAGAAAAAACCAAACCACAGCAAACAAATAAAAACTTCTCCAAATGTAGCAAACGTGAATTTCTGTCAATAAATAAATGAGTAATTGAACTGATGTCCGTTTCCCCTTCCCCCTCTTTCCCCCCCCCAACTTCTGAGATGAAAAAAAAACACCTGGTATCAATTGGACAGATGCACACAGTGAAGCCAGGCATGGTCTGAAACGCAAAGCAGCTGAGCAGCTTTTAGAAGAAAACAGAGTAGTAACAACTTCTGTACCTACATTCACCACTCTGAGATCCTGTCTGGGTCACCCAAGGCTTGTAAATAACCACTGGGTCGGTTCTGATGTCGAGTGATTTGTTGTCAGTTCTCTCATGGTTCTCCGGTCAGTTCTCCGGTGCCAGGATCTGCCACAGGGCATTCTGACCACGGGCATCATGTTTCTACGCTGCCGCCTGCATTTAACAGGCAATGGGACTGCCCAGCATGTGCAAGGCAGCACCTCTTTCACACCACCAGAATGTTTAAGGCTGTTGGGATTGTTGTTACCGTCCCATTAACACTGAGGCTAGAGATACCCTTAGGATTGACATTACTATTAGCATTACTTTGATGGTGCCCTATCTGGGTCATCTTCAGGGGATGTCAGGAGTAAGGCATAGTGTCAGGAGAAAAAGAACAGACTCTGTTACTTTATAAAAGTGATAATAGAGAGAGTTCATTGGAAAAAATACAACTCTTAAATAATACAAAGCATGCTTCTGATTGGATGCAGGCATCATCTGGGCTCTGATTAATATTACTCTTGAGGTAAAGATTATTGTTACCTTAATGATTGTTTTTTGGATTATGATCAGGGTTAAGGCTCCTTTTGCTACAAACTTCCAGCATCATTTTTGTTGTTACATTTGGAGTTAGAGACGATTTTAGAATCAGGGTAAGGGTTAGGATTAGAGTTACATTGCGGGTTATTGCTGTTATCTTTACAGCTCCTGTGAGGGTTGGGGTCTGGGTCAGGAGTTTAAAAAATGAAATGAAAAAAGAATTAAAAAAATATATTGAAAGCTTCAGATTTCCTTAATCTTTGTGGGAATCATATAATGTGCAACTCAGATCTACCTCTTCGTGCAGTGACTGCCTGTAAATTTGCTGGAGCCTAATACAATATGGCCTTGTGCTTTCCGCTAACTCACCTTCATTTCATTTTCATTACATTTGCTTGGTAGTCAGATTTTGGTAGGTGGATATTTTAAAACAATCTGACACTGGCAAAAAATTAAAAATAATAATTAAAAAAATGCACAACAGCATCGTATCAATTTTTATAGATAAGATAAAGAAGAACAGTTTCCCTTAGTTTTCTGTGCCTCTTTACTTTCTTACCCTCACCCCTTGTGTGAGAAACTCTCAAAGTCAAAGATTTCTAGTTAGGCAAAGATGGCAGCGATAGCAGCAGTGCTTATTCATTATTGCAATACTGCGCGCACATCCCCTGTTGGCAAGGGAGAAACTGCACACCAGTCAGTGAAATCAATTCTGTTCTATGCCCTAAACCCAATGCAGGTGATGCTCTCATGGCTCTCATTGGTTGAGCATCTCAGGCTCACAGACTCCTCCAGACTGTTGCTAGGTTTCATTTCCATATAAGGTCAATTACCAACCTCTTGTTTTTAGGTTTGCCTTGTACTTTTCTGTGGAGAGAGAAGGGCAATGTTTCCAAAAGTCAGTACATTCATTCTGTCCTGTGCTGGGCTCTACCCACCCTGTGTATTTATCTTGTGCTTGTCTCAATTCTCCCCATGTCAGAATGCCCCCAGTCTGAACTTAACTCTGTTCAGCAACTTTCTTGGTGGAAAAACTACTTATACAGCTGTTTTACAAGAGGGTTATACATTCAGTTAGAGCCAACACTATGTACTGAAAATACTGGAAACCTCCAATGCAAAAACACAATCTACCTCTCCCATCTGTGCAGCCTTGCAGACCCAGAGCATGCCAGGTTATTTCTGCTTTCATAGCATTTGCATGCTGTAGGGTGAGCAAAAGGTTCTGCTGCTTGATCCTTCTGCAAGAGCTGCCTACCGGCAAATGGTTGCAGGGATGGAGGATGTGACAGAAAGCATTTGTCTCCACAAGAGCAGAGTTACATTCAGTGCAGAGAGTGTGAGAGTCAGGTTGGTGTGGAAAAGCACTGACACGCTGGGGATGATGCAGTGCTCACATGTCTAACACTCACAGACATTACTGTCAGAAGGATGGTGCTGTGTTGTGCTTCTACCTTTGGCAGCCCCTGGAGAAATGCTGTGGCACACAGAACACCTTTGTATTGCACTGACTGCTGCCATGCAGCATGGATTTAACACACCAAATCCAGAGCAGCATCACTGCATCTAACTGCCCTGAGAAAAACTACTGTAGCTGAAGAGATGAGGAGGCAGCTGCTCATCTGCAGAACAAGCAGTACTGCCAGACATTGGGCCAGGTGAGCACCTCCTGCTGCAGCGTGATGATGACAGGGCTGGAGATGATCTGCAAAGCCAGCTTAAAAGTGGGAGTCATGAGTCAACATGGCAGGAGGACAGAGGTGTTAGGGAGCAGCCAAGGCATCAAAGAGTATCAAAAGGCTTTGAAAAGTATCACAGAGCGACAGCCAGGAAGACTGGGATTATCATGAGCAGCAACCTGGATGCTAGAGATTATTTGCTCCCATACAAAATGGTAGAGATCTTGCTGCAGACATCCCAAAGCCAGGCAAAATGGGAACCCAGAGCTCTGCCTGCACAAACCCCACAGCCATAGCATTGCAAGCTGAGCTGCCTTGCTGTTGGTTGCATTCATCCCAGTCCCTGTGAATGAAGACTCGGAATGCAGTCAAGGCGATGACTGAGCATGAGAGTGACTTTATTCAATAAAAGACAGGAGGGCTTGATAGGTCAAGGGTGAAGATGGGACTCCTCTTGTCAAGATGAGAGTGGCTCAGAGCTTGTGCTGCTGCCTGGTGCCTGGGACTGGCAGCCTGACTCTAAGTCCCCATCTAAGATGCTCAGCTTCACCTCACTGATGCTGACCTGCTCCTGCATGGTGGTGCTGCTGCTGGGACACTCGGGCTGTGCTTGGGATGGGCAGCACTGCAAAGGCGCTGGGTCACAATCCAGGCAGGTGACTGCTGTGTCTGGCAGGCTCAGGTCAGCATCTTCAGCAGAGCCAGGAGATATGAGAGCATGAATGTGGATGAGCCCCTTGTGTCCATCACTGTTACCATGTGGAAGGCTGTCATCCGAATTGCAGCGATTCATGCTTAATAAGAACTCTCCATTGATGGAAACACACTGCACATCACTACTTGGTTTGGATCTTTGGGGTTGACAAGGGCTCGAATCACCTAGGAAGGCATAGAAACACAAGGGTTAGTGTCAAACGTTTGCAAGTTGAATCATGAAAGAGGTTGTTGATACTTGGTAATAGAGTGGCGGCAGGAAGAAGCAAATAGGCTTCAAGCAACAGAGCCACTGTCTTGAAAGTGATCCTCGTGCAGGTCCAGCTCGTGTGTTGTATCACTGTAATCTGCTTCTTTGGGTCTACCTAGTGGGCAGCAACACTCGAGCTGTTACTGATATTGAAAAGAACAGGAGACAATTGTTCTATTCCTAAGAGCTTCAAGGTGCCTAGAAGCACAAATAGAAACCAGCAGTATTTCATCACTTCACCAAAAGGAAGGTCAAACACCTGAGCTGTGAAGAGCAGTTACAGAACCTATGCATAAGATCACACCAGACATACTTTGTTCTAACAACAGTTATGGCACATAGTCCATTTCCTTCAATATTCCCAAAATGAAATGATGTGGAGCATTACAGGGAAAGAAACACTGCACATAGACACTATGACCCTGATTATACTCAAGCAGCAGACTTAAAACAAGTCAGAGTTTTAGATTCCAGGATATTTCAGGACCTATCATGTGTGAAATTCAGTTACACAACAGTGCCTAGGTGCCTGCGTTTCAAGCAACTTTCAGATCACAGCCATGTAAAATAAAAACAAATTCAGTGCAGAAATAGCAAGCCTGTACCTTAATACTCATGAGATTATCCATTTTTTACTGCATTCTGACTAAGTTCTAAAACTTGCTCATCCCAGTTCACTTCAACAAGTTCCACCAGTTCAAGCAACGCAGTTCTGAGATCCTATGTATGTTATGCAGATAGAATTGAACAGTGCAGAAATAATCTCTGACAGCTTTAAGAGCTCCGTTCTGCTTACAAACTCTCAGTCCAAAACTATTCTCAGTTTTAAGGAAATGAACACCTGAAGCAGTTGGATCATCTGCCATTTGCCGCATTCTGCTTCTTGGCATCATGATTAGCACGAAGGGTTTTCTGCTGTCCTGCAGAGATGGACAAAGTCCTGCTTACAAATGGACCAGGTTTCAGTGTACAGCAGAGTTTGTACCAGACTAAAAAACCACGTCATTCAATTCATGTGCTCAGGTTGTTACGCACTCCGAAAGGAAACAGAACCAACTGTTGAATTCTGAAGGCAATCTGTGGGGTCCTACATTACCTCCTGATTCTGGAAGAGGAAATTCTAATAGCAAATGCAGAACTTTGATCTTTGTAAACATGAGAAGAGCTGGCATTTAGAAACATTCATTTCTGGGAAATCAAATGATGTGTCTGTATTTTTACTACAGATATTATAGGGAGCAGCCAGTTGAAGAACCAGATACAAAAAAATCCAGCCCATTGGCAAGAAAATACTTCTCCTTAAATTCTGTATGCTATCATGGTATAGAATTAGGCTACAGCGCCACATAGGCCAACCAAGCGTAGAAACAAATCCACAAAATACTGGTAGACAAAGCAGCAAAAACAGGGACAATATTCAGCAGACACGCCTTTCTACCCACAGCTCAGCATGTTCTGCCATCCGAAAAGCAAGGCCTCTTGTCAAGCTCAGCTATTTCCCTTCTCAGTGTATTCTAGCACCACTGATGCCCACTGGTATCCTCCTGTAGAGTGCCATCATATTGTCATCATCCAAAGGGAAAACCCACACAGCAGAGCATACAGCACTACACCCATGCTCCAAATATCCGCCTGAAAAACAAAAAGACAAGCTTACAAACCTGAAGCACCTCAAATGGCTTCCTGACAGACTGGATTGTCTGCCCTTGCCAAAGCCCACATATAGCCCATGAAAAGCTGGCTCTTTCCCTCAGGAAAAAAAGCCTTATCGTCCCAGAGAAAGCATATAACCCTCATTCAATTGTTCTTCCACTCAGCTTAGAGCACTACTAAAGCCAGCATCTTCATCTTAGCTCATCACACTGCTGCAGTTCCTTTTACAAGGATTCACTGGCAAAAATGAAATCAAAGCCATCACAAGGGATTTAGCACAGTTACGTGTTACTGGCTACGAGAGCTGTCAGCACAGTCACCTGTCTGGCTTTGCTGCTGTTCTATTTATGTAGAGGCACAACAAGGTTCAGACACCTCACAGTGCAATTCTCACTTTGACTGTAAAGAAAAAGGAGGCTTGAAAAGCAGTGTGTGGAAAACAAAGAAACAAGAATTAGAACAACAGTGGGGCCATGGCACTTGTAGGAATTGCTCCGCCTTTAACAGCAGAGCGATTCAAGAAGTACGAGGGCATCCCAAACCAGACCAGTTTGGACAGATTAACAACTGCAAGTAGTGGGTTCCAAAATTCCAGACATGAAATCAAAGCTGGAAAAACTCTTCACATTTTCATCTCTCAATTTTTAGTACATTGTGCATTACAGTGCAAACAACTCTTCACATACAACTTGGAATCTAGAGACAAGTCTGACAAAACAGACTGCACAAAAATGGTGGATAATTAACAGAGCAAATTGCTCTTTCAAAAACTTAGTAATAGAAAGAGATCTCTGAAGTTGCTGTTCTGTAGAGCCCCAAAGCAGTCGCTTGAGACAGTTCAGGATTAGCCTGAGACAAACCAGCCAGCTGTGAACTGAGACCAATTGCACTTTTCTAGTCTGTGGCCACTGACAGCTTCTGAGAGCTACCAAGCGATGCAACCTAGCAGAATTCAGAAGGGAAACCAAGAGAGCCTACCTGAGCTACACTGCCTTTAAATGCTCTGTGGAGACATTTGGGTGATTCTGCATGGCTGAAGCAACTCTTTATTGCTTTGTATTACTGCAATCATCTTGCTTGTTTTAATGTACGTTGAAATGAGGTGTGTATTATGGCAGTGTAAAACCAGTGGGAATAGCTATGAAGAATACAAAATGAACAAGCTAAGACAGAAAGTGGAGAGCGGAAGTTATTTGAAATCTTCCCTTTCCCAGAATGTAGTAATCAAGCAAAAGTATTTACAAAGTCCAAGAAAAGGGGGATTGAGTTCGAACGAGGGGACAATCTAAGGCTTAACTATTGCAGAGGGGCTTGGTTAAGCAGGATGTCAGGTCAGATGAGAAAAGAATATTTTGAAACTCCATTGTCAGCGTTATGGGGAACACTGGGCAAGGGACCAGCTGGAAACTGTTGCAGGCTGAAGTCAACGCACAGTTTGATGAACAGCTGTGTGCTTCCTGCTGGATTGTGGGCTTCTGAGAACATCCGACCCCAACAGCTCCAGAAATGTCTTACAAGAAGGAGGACAGACAGAGTAACTGCACGTCCTCAATTCTTTTAAGGTTCACGGAGAGCCTGATTCATTATGTACAGTGTGTCTGGGCTACACTAAGAAGTTAGAAGCTGAAGAGGAATTGATTTGAATAATGACATTTTAGTAAAGAGCATTACAGTATTTTTTTAAAAAAGAATAAGATTTAATACATTACAATTATAAAAATCGATTGAAACAAAACAGAGATTGCAACAGTAAAAAGCCGCATTCCATGTCATGAATTCCAATAGACAGGCAATTCACTGCATTTAAAACACATCTGGTCATAACTTCCCTCACAGCATTCTTGACTTCATGGTTCCTCATGCTGTAGATGAGGGGGTTTACTGCTGGAGGCACCACTGAGTACAGAAGTGCCACCATCAGGTCCATGGATGGGGAGGAAATGGACGGGGGCTTCAGGTAGGCAAAAAAGCCAGTGCTGAGAAACAGGGAGACCACGGCCAGGTGAGGGAGGCACATGGAGAAGGCTTTGTGCCGTCCCTGCTCAGAGGGCATCCTCAGCACAGCAAAGAAGATCTGCACATAGGACACCACTATGAAAACGAAGCATCCAAAGAATAAACTGGCACTAAAAATTATAAACACAACTTCTCTGAGATTTGATTCTGAGCAGGAGAGCTTGAGGATCTGGGGGATTTCACAGAAAAACTGGTTGACAACATTGCCTTGGCAGAGAGGCAGTGAAAACGTACTGGCAGTGTGCAGCAGGGAATTGAGAACCCCAGTGCCCCAGGCAGCTGCTGCCATGGTGGCACAAGCTCTGCTGTCCATCAAGGTCCCGTAGTGCAGGGGCTTGCAGATGGCAACGTAGCGGTCATAGGACATGATGGTGAGAAGGGAATACTCTGCTGACATGAAGAAGGAAAAGAAAAAGAGCTGTGCAGCACATCCTGCATAGGAGATGGCCCTGGTGTCCCAGAGGGCGTTGGCCAAGGCTTTGGGGAGAGTGGTGGAGATGCAGCCCAGGTCGAGGAGGGCCAGGTTGAGGAGGAAGAAGTACATGGGGGTGTGCAGGCGGCGGTCGCAGGCTACGGCTGTGCTGATGAGTCCATTGCCCAGGAGGGCAGCCAGGTAGATGCCCAGGAAGAGCCAGAAGTGCAGGAGCTGCAGCTGCCGCGTGTCTGCCAACGGCAGCAGGAGGAACTCGCTGATGGAGCTGCTGTTGGGCATCTGCTGCTTCTGGGCTTGGAGTCCTGCTCAGAGTGCAGAAGATAATGACAAGTCCAGACCATTCTCAGAGACACTCCTCCTGCTATAATATGAAATGTTTTCATTCTCCTACAACAGTGTACATTTAGCACCATTACTTGCATTTAATTTCATGTTGTTCAGCATTTCTTAAGCAGAAGCAGCATATGGAGCTCTAACCTTCCTCTTCTTTTCTTATTCCTCCTCCCTGGATATTTTCATGTGCTTCATGTCTCATATCTTTAACCCAACTGCTCTTAGAGCCCCAAAACAGCCTCTGTGCCATTCAGTGTAAATTCTAAAAAGCTGCCTGCTTGCAGGTTAATTATTCATGTCTACTGAAAATAGGGATATTTTCAATTGGTTCCATCCTTCAGGAAATGGGAGACTGAGAGCACATCATGTGTGACTGTTCTCAAAACAAGCAATTGAGTGAAGGAAAATTCTCAGAGCTGTGACAGCCCCTTTTACATTTCTGCCTCCAATCCTTTCTGCATTCCCCCAGAACAGGAAATTGAAACCCGCTGCATTGGCTCTGCTCTTGCAAAGTACCTTCAGAAACATACTGTTGTGCAGTGAAGCTGTGATCCCCTGCCCCAGGCAGCAGCTGTGGCAGCACAAGCCCTACCGGGGGCTCCTTCCTCCAAACGTCTCCCCGCAGCGCCCTGGGCAGCTCCCTGGGCAGGCTGAGTGCTGAGCCTGGCAGGTGGCAGAGTCCCATACCCGGCACACAGCCCCTGGGGCACAGCAGGGACCCTGCTCTGCAGGACAGCCCTGGGCACCCGCCTGCAGCCCCGGCTGCACAGCCTGCAGTCATGCTGGGACACACAGCCCTCAGGGCTGTGATTTCATACTGCAGCACAGAAGCCCTCAGCTGGAACCGAAGTCTTTTTCCACAGTAAAGGAACATGCAGTGCCTGTGGCCATGTCTTCTATGAGATGTCCCACATTTATATAATCCTCTATTAAAAGCAGCTGCATTACCTACTGCAAGAGACTTACCATGTCATGATCTGTGAGCATTGTTCTTGCTGTGTGCTCACAGCTTTCTCACACAGTACACATCCTCTAAGTTCTCTGCAATTTTTCTCCTCTCCTCTGTCACCTGCAGGCTGTGCTGTGCACAAGAGCTGCTCCTGGGCACAGCTGCCTCTCTAAAGAGCTGCACACTTTTATGAGCTCCCTGTGTCCCAGGAGCCTGGTCCAGCTCAGCATGAGATGATGTCAGTTTTTATGTTTCCCACTCACCTCCCCTGAGATGTCCCTGGGTCCTCATGGCCATCAGCTCCTGAAAGACAACAGTGTGCTTTGAAATCTGCTCAATTATCCACCAGACAATTCCTGACATGAGGTGAATCGTACCAGGGAGTGTTTGATGAAACAAAAATTGCACCCAGACAACAAGAAGGAGGGTTGGACTTCCCCTGTGCAGAGCAGTGATCCAGCAGAGGCTGTACAGGCACCTCATCCCCAGATGGAAACCTTGGGGCTGAAATGGGATTCAGTGCCCCACGGACCCACAGGAGCTGGGATTCCTCTGGTTCAGCTAAGATGTGTACAAGGAGTTGTACAGAGCGGCTTTAATATCTTCTTTATAACTGTAAATTAATAAACTATAAATGTCTGCTGGATTCTGGCTCTTTAAGCTCTCCCTAGATAACTCTCCATTTTGCTGAACAAGTTTGAAAACCTGAAGAAGATTACAGAAAGGCACAAGACACAATACACTCTTTAGGTTATAATGGGCCCCAGGTCGCATTTGATGTTTAGTCCATCAATCTCCAGTGCAGAGAGAAGTTTGCACATAGTGCTCAGCAAGACAAAGTCATAAGTAACAGTGAAGTTTCTTGGAGTATTAATGGGCCCACTGAGGGACATTACAGGCAAGATTCCCAAGGGACTTGTTAGAGAAGATAATTGGAAGACAAGATTACAGGCAATGAAAGGCACTGGCGTGGTGGCTCTAATGCTAAGAAACCCCTCCTTTGCCTTACAAAATAGACAGGCCAAGCCCTGATCCCCATACCCTTGTCATGGAGATCTGGTCTCATGTTGGCTCAGGACCCTTCCTGGGGCAGTGGGATGGAGGTCTGTATGATGTTAAATGAAAGACATGGGGACAGAAGATCCCAGGCTCTGCATGGCGTGCAAGGATACTGTCAAGTTCATGTCCCATGTGTGCCCTGTGTTTCATTGCAGGTTGCGGGTTGTGAGAAGGGCCCAGTCTGAGCAAGCAGTCAATCCCAATGAAACTCTGAACTTCAGATCTCTCAGTTCCAGTGCCCTCCTGTGCACACTCTCTCATAGTTTGATGTTTTTGATGTTCTGCATTGCCCAGAAGTGCACCCAGTGCTCCAGGTGAGGCTGCAGCAGTGCAGAGAATACAGTGACAATCCTTTCCCTCACCCAGCTGGCAATAACTTGCTTGATGCAATCCAGAGGACCGTTGGCTTTCCTGGCTGCCTGGGTACACTGCTGACTCACATTCAATTTGATGCAGACCAGCACCCCAATCCTTTTCAGTCAGACCACTCTCCAGTGTCCCATATCCAGGCAGTGTGTCCAGGGTTGCCCCTACCCAGGTGCACAATCAGGCACTTGTTCTTGTTATGCTTTATGCACTTGGTGCTTAGTACCAACTGGTACCCACTTCTCTGCCTTGTCCACATCTCTCTGCAAGTCCTCTCCACCCTCAGTGGAGGAAACATCACATCCTCATCTGGTCAAATCAGCAAACTTGCTCAGAACATCTTCTAGTCCTGCATTCAAGTCATACATAAAATATGAAAGAGAAGTGGCCCTAAAGTGGAGCTCTGGGGAACCCTGATAGTGAATATCTAACAGCCTTAATGAACCCACTGACTATAGTCCTTTAGGCCTGACCTGTTGGCCAACTGTTCACCTACCACGTTATGTTTCTGTCTAGCCATATGCAGTACATTCTGTCCAGAAGGGTGCTGTGAGAAATAGCCTGAAAAGATCTACCGAAATCCTCAAGGATTACATCAACTGGATTCTCTTGTTCAGCTAAATGGATAACCATGTTATAAAAGGATCTATAGTTAAACAGGACCATCTCCGTTGGAACTTGTGTTGGCTGCAACCAATGACAGATATTCAGCAGGGCTGAAGCGGCTGCTTCCAAAGGCAGGGCTCCCGTGTGCGCTGTGGGATCTCAAAATGGACTCCAAGGGGCCCGACTGGTCTGGCCCAGCCAGCAGGCTGCAGCACGGCCTGGTGAGGCTCAGTCCTGACAGGCCTGTCTCCGCAGCCCTGAGGGTTCGTACAGCAGAGCTTCTGCCCAGTGGGACCACATCCATACAGCAAGGCAGGCTTCGGCTGGTTAGTGAGCGAGGCTGGGAAAGCTCACTGTTGTAGTTTTGTAATGTGGTTGGTGTTGCTATTCCACATCAGAACATCATGTGGGATAATGGGAGTTAAGAAGACAAGTTTTTCTTTCTTTTCTTTTTCTGTAGACTGCCTTAAATGGGCATGGGGGGAAGGAAGTAGCACTGGAGGGAAGGTCAGGAAGGTGTCAAGGTTTAACCTGGTTCCCTGCAGGAGACAGCGTGGTTGGAACTTCCCACTTCCCGCAGCCCATCGGTGAGATTTGGACTTGTTTTTCTCCTTGTTGAAAATCTCTCTTTGCTGTTTAGTGTCACAGGGTTCATTAAAATGCCACTTGTTCTCAGATCGTTGCTTTTTTTTTTTAATTTTTTCCCTCCCTAGGGGGAAATTCCCATTCTCAATCTCCCTCACCTTCCCCTCTCTTGGGGCGCATGTGGCCAGGCTGTGCCTCCATGCAGTACTGCGCTGTTAGAGCAGGGAGGTACTTTGTTCCTTCTCTCCCTGTGTATATTCCCGCTGTCACGGAGTGAGCTCTGGAGAGAATTCCATGATAAAACACGTCAATCACATCACAGCTTCAACTATGGCACTTATGACTATTGGATTGCAAGCAACACGTATTGTGTAGCCACCACCTGCATCCTGATGAGTCCTTGGATGAACTAGAGAATAGTTGGTGTAAAGCATAAGGTCACAGAGCCAATTTCCAGCCACATGAGCACAGTGCCATGAACACCATCAAACCACAACCAATTCCAGAAGTCAGAGATACCCAGCTTGCTGCCCCACCAGTCACGACTGATGTACCCTTTCTTTTCTAAGAGCCTCTGCACAGCATCCTTCACTCTCTGCATGGCGGTAGTGGTGTTTTTTTCCCTGTCGGAGGTTCTATTCCTTTTGAGCATGTTAAGAACCTCAGTCATTACCGTGATCCCGGTGGCCTTGGTTAGTGGCCAATGGAGGGTGGAGCAGCACCCTCTGAAGTTCCTCCTCTTCCTCATCCTCCTCATCCGCCAGCACTCTAAATGCCCCTGGCATGTTGCAAGACACAGCCACTGAGTAGGTGTAAATGAGGGATCGCCAAGGGTCATGGCATGTCAGGTTGTCAGTGGTGTTTACCGACACATTGAAGGTCATAACTGAGATATTAGGTCTCGTGCTGTAGTTCCCTGGCTTCAAGAAATATCCAGGGAGGGGAACCCCAAACCAGCAGAGTGAGAAAGGGTCCCCTACAGATGCGAAGGCCAGGCATATCACGCCATTCTCCTGGTGGGAAGTCAGAGTGGCCAACTCTTTCCAGAAATGAGATGCCACATGGTTGAGCAGAAGTGAAAGTTCCAAGGACAGGCATTGTAGAGGTCTTACCCTAGAGTTCATGGAAGATTCTATTTCATGATTTATGAAATCTAGTCGTGAACTGAACCATCTTTGTCTGGAGTATATGACTCCCTGATTGTCCAATCTGGTCTGATTCTGCAAACACAATGACAATGCAAAGCACCAGCAAGTCACTGCTATCTTTGCTAATTCTATAACTGACAATAAATGAAAAGCAGATGTATCCTTCTATTCAGGCTTAAATATGGGGAAGTCTTGAACAGAGCACAGATCTCCTTGATGTAATGCTGGACAGTTTCATCAAAACTGGTGCCACAGGGGATTTAGGATCCATTAAGGCTGAGGTTACAGCAACAACCGTGGACCTTCTTGAACCGTTCTCCTCCGACTTCTTTGTCTCCTCTCCTCCCACCCCAAGTGCATTTAGCAGAGATGAGCCTGCTGTCTATCAAGAGCTTTCAGCCATGGAGCCCCGGAAAAATCTCCTGGGGAAGCAGTGAGGAAGAGAAACTCCAGTCCTCTAGTGTGCTGATCTGGGTGGGCTCCTGGGACACAGGGAGCTCATACAAGTGGGCAGTGCTGCAGAGAGACAGCTGTGCCCAGGAGCAGCTCTTGTACACAGCACAGCCTACATCTCCCAGAAGGAGAGAAGAGAAAAAGGAGAGAGCTTCCAGGATGTGTGAGGTGTAAGGAGGCTCTGAGTTTCCTGCAGGAGCATTGCTCACAGAGCATGACACGGTAAGTCTCACTTCAGACCATGCAGCTGCTATTGATAGAGAGTTATCTCTATGTGGGACATCCCATAGAAGACATGGCAGCAGGCACTGCATGTTTCTTTACACTGGAAAAAGCCTTCTGCTCCAGATGAGAGCTTCTGTGCTGCAGCGCCAGAGCACAGCCCTGAGGGCTGCGTGTCCAGCAAGGCTGCAGGCTTTGCAGACAGGGCTGCAGGTGTGTGCCCACAGCTGTCCTGCAGAGCAGGGTCCCTGCTGTGCCCCAGGGGCTGTGTGCCGGGTATGGGACTCTGCCGCCTGCCAGGCTCAGCACTCAGCCTGCCCGGGGAGCTGCCCAGGGTGCTGCGGGGAGACGGGTGGGGGGAAGGAGTCCCCCGGCAGGGCTTGTGCTGCTACAGCTGCTGCCTGGGGCAGAAGGATCACAGCTGCACTGCACAACTGAAGGTTTCTGAGGGTACTTTGCAAGAGGAGAGCCAAGGTAGCAATTTTCTATTTCTTGATTGGATGGAAGGGGAAAGGATTGGAAGCAGAAATCAAAGAGTCTGTCAAATATAAACACAGCTCTGAGACTCCCAATTCTTCTTCAGTCGATTGCTTTTTATGTGAACTGTCACATGTGAAGTGTTTTCAGCCTCTCCATTCACAAAAAGAAACCTTTCCAGGGGTGGAACTATTTGAGATTATCAATTTTGTTGACAAGAATAATGCACTTATATTGCAAATAGGCATGTTTTCCTGAACAGAAAGTGAAGGGCACAAAGGCTGGGACTGAGGATTTTAACAGCAGAGAGGGTAAAGATATGAGACACAAAACAGATGAAAAAGTCCAGGAAGATGGGATAAGAAGATGAAAGGAAGGTTAAAACTCCATAGGCTTCTTCTGCTTATAGAATGGTGAACTTAATGAAGTTAAATTCAATTAGTGCTGCCAAATGAATATTATCATAGGAGAATGAAAACATTTCAAAGCATATTAGGAGGAGTGTCTCTGAGAATGGTCAGGACTTGTCATTATCTTCTGCACTCTGAGAAGGACTCGAAGGCAAGGAACAAAAGCAGATGCCCAACAGCAGCTCCATCAGTGAGTTCCTCCTGCTGCCGTTGGCAGACACGCGGCAGCTGCAGCTCCTGCACTTCTGGCTCTTCCTGGGCATCTACCTGGCTGCCCTCCTGGGCAACGGCCTCATCAGCATAGCCGTAGCCTGCGACCGCCGCCTGCACACCCCCATGTACTTCTTCCTCCTCAACCTGGCCCTCCTCGACCTGGGCTGCATCTCCACCACTCTCCCCAAAGCCTTGGCCAACGCCCTCTGGGACACCAGGGCCATCTCCTACACAGGATGTGCTGCACAGATCTTTTTCCTTCTCTTCTTCATGTCAGCAGAGTATTCCCTTCTCACCATCATGTCCTATGACCGCTACGTTGCCATCTGCAAGCCCCTGCACTACGGGACCTTGATGGACAGCAGAGCTTGTGCCACCATGGCAGCAGCTGCCTGGGGCACTGGGGTTCTCAATTCCCTGCTGCACACTGCCAGTACGTTTTCACTGCCTCTCTGCCAAGGGAATGTTGTCTCAAGCTCTCCTGCTCTGGCTCCGTCCTCAGGGAAGTTGTGTTTATAATTTTTAGTGCCAGTTTATTCTTTGGATGCTTTGTTTTCATAGTTGAGTCCTATGTGCAGATCTTCGTGGCTGTGCTGAGGATGCCCTCTGAGCAAGGAAGGCACAAAGCCTTCTCCACGTGCCTCCCTCACCTGGCTGTGGTCTCCCTGTTTCTCAGCACTGCCTTTTTTGCCTACCTGAAACCTCGCTCTGTTTCTTCCCCACCCCTGGATTTGACAGTGGCACTTCTGCTATTTGTTTCCTCCAACACTCCATCCTATTATCCACAGCATGAGGAACAGGGAGATCAAGCATGCTCTCAGCAAACTGGTGCAATATGCACTATTCCAGCTTCCATAAAGTGCCCATCTTCCTCACACAACTCTCAGTGATGGTTCTTTATGTTCCATTATTTTTGTATTTTTGATTTTTTGTAATACTGTAATCTGCAAATAAGTTGCAGTTTATTTCACTTCCTCTTTCCTACCTAATTTCCATTTTCTTACTCCAGGAGCTCAAAGAAACATGGAACCATATTCCATGAATAGGTTAAGAGATTAATAATAAGCTTTAAAAATTGACTTTTCCTTTGCTGTTCTCTCTTCCTACCTTGTCTGGGTCTGGGGGGTTCAGCAGCAGAACGTGCCCTTTTCAGTTCTGCTCTCTTTATACAGCCACAGTGCTCTCAAGACCTCGTATTTCTGCAGGCCTTGTGTGTCTCACAACAGTTCTGTTGTCTCTACAGCAGCACTTCAGGACAGAAGTCAGTAGCCAGCAATATGAATGGCTGTGTCAGGGCTGGTCTCCTTGCTGGCACTGTCATAGAGTTATCTAGATCAGTCAGTGTCCATGACAGGGGGAGCAGTAGGCCCGTGGGCCCCATGGCCCCAAACAAATGGGAAGGGAAAAAGGAATGGGGGAGATGGGAGCTGGGCTCAAGGAAACAAACAGAGCAGCAGCAACGACCTAAGGAGGAAAACTTGTCTTACTAACTACTATATATGGAATACCAATAGGAAAAATGACAAAACCAAGATATTCCACCCTCAATTCTACATCACTATATCATGCTTAGAAAACACATCTGAATGCAAATAAACAGTAATTAAAATGCATTACACACACAGTTCTTTATACTACCCCGGTGGCGCAGTGGTAGGAATGCCGCCTTGCAACACTGTGGCCTGGGTTCGAATCCCCCCTGTGGCGCAAGTGGTAGAAGTGCCACTGTGCTACACAGAAACTCAAATCTCGGGGGTTGGACTCGATGATCTCTAAGGTCCCTTCCTACCCGCACGAGATTATGAGACCATGATACATATATATACACGGAATTACTGACTGCACTCCCCCAACATCAAATTCCCTTGTGGTACACATTGAACATCCCCATCTCTCTGCATCGCCCATCAAGCGCACCCAGGTCCCTGGGCAAAAACAGTTCCACGGACAGGTTTGCCCTTTACAGAGGCTGGAAGGACCCAAACAGCTTTTCCCAACATGTTCTTTACATGAACAACAGTGACCTTATCTCCCTCTGCAGTATACAGGGGCTGGATTGGCTAGGACCATCACAACTGACTGATCCTCTAGTACTGACCAACCAAGTGGCTTCTGCCAAATGCTTTACCCAGTGCTTCAGTGTTCCACCACCCATTGCTTACAAAATAGATTTCAACAACCCATTGTATTGATCTTTTTTACCAGAAGATGGTGCATGGTAGGGGATATGATAAATCCAAACAATGCCATGATCTTTCGCCCAAGTATTTATAAGGGAATTTTTGAAAGTCATCCCGTTATCAGACTCTTCTTTCTGGGGTGCCATGCTGCCACTGGACTTGTTTCTCAAGACCCAATATGATGTTAAATTCAACAGATTTAGTGGTCAGTGACTAATTCCTGACATGTGCTGAGTCATCCCAGAGAGTGTTTGCTCAAGGAGGGCACTCATACAAGGACAGGATATCATAGAATCGTAGAATCACCAAGGTTGGAAAAGTCCTAAAAGATCATCCAGTCCAGCTGGTCACCTATCACCAATAGCTCCCACTAATCCATGGCCCTCAACACAACATCCAGTCATTCCTTGAACGCCTCCAGGGTCACTGAATCCACCACCTTCAACCTAGGAAGTCCATTCCAGGTCCCAAAGTTCAGGACGTGGCATTTGGTCTTGGTGAACCTCATCCCATTGGCTTCAGCCCAGCTCTCCAGCCTGTCCAGATCCCTCAGTAGGGCCTTGCTAACTCCAGGAAGATCCACACTCCCAGCCAATTTGGTGTAATTTGCAAACCTACATAGGATGCACTCAGTGCCCTCATCCAGGTCATCAATAAAGATACTGAAGAGGACAGGCCCCAGCACAGACCCCTGGGGAATACCAGGTAGGCACACAGGTGGGCGTCCAGGCGGGTCTTGAATATCTCCAGAGAAGGAGACTCCCCAACCTCTTGGGCAGTATGTTCCTGGGCTCCATCACCCTCACTGTAAAGATGTTCTTGCACACATTTGTGCAGAACTTCCTATGCTCCCCTTTCTGACCATTTCCCCTTGTCTTGTCTCCACACACTGATGAAAAAAGCCTGGTCTCTCCACTTTGACCCCACACCTCAGATATGAGCACTGTCATGACAGCAACCCCCTGCACCTTTCCCCTGCAAGCAGAGCATAGCAGAGCAGAGACACAGTCCCCATGTATCATGCAGTGTTACTCTGCTTACCAACAGAAGAGGCCAGTCTTTCTCTATGCTTCATCTGTGGCATACTCCAGAGTTCAATACACTGCAAAGCTATGGCACATCTATGTTCTTGCAATGATGACACCTTAGTATTCTCTGGGCTCTCATTTCAATGGCATCTAAATAAATCCATAGTCATACAAGTTGAAGAGAAGCTGGCAAATGTTGTCTCATTGTAAGGAAGAGCAAGAAAGATGACAGGGGCAATTATGAACCAGTCAGTCTAACTCCAGTGCCTGGTAAAATTATGGAGAAAGTGATTGTGAGAGTGATTGAAAATCACCTGATGGACAATTGTTTCATTGGTCACAGTCAACACAAGATCCTGAGGGGAAGTTCCTGTTTAACTATAGGTCTTTTTATGACAATGTTAGTGAATTGGTTGACCAAGGGTTGACAGTTGATGTTATCCTTGAGAATTTTAGTAGAGCTTTTAAGACTATTTCTCACAGAACCCTTCTGGACAGAATGTCCTGCATACGGCTAGACAGAAACAGAATGTGGTGGGTGAGCAGTTGGCCAGTAGGTCAGCCCCAAAGGATTACAGTCAATGGGTTCCATCAGCCTGGTAGATGGTCACTATCAGGGTTCCCCAGGGCTCCATTATAGGGCCACTTCTCTTCTATGTTTTTGTGGATGACTTGCATGCAGGAATTTTTGCTTATGTTCGCTGATGATAGCAGATGAGGAGGTGCTGCTGCCTCCACTTAGGGTGGAGAGGACTTGCAGAGAGATGTGGACAAGTCAGAGAAGTGGGTACCAGTTGGTACTAAGCACCAAGTGAATAACGTCTAACAAGAACAAGTGCCTGATTGTGCAACTGGATAGGGGCAACCCTGGACATAAACACAGAATGTATATGGGACACTGGAGAGAGTTCTGACTGAAAAGGACTGGGGGTTCTGGTCAAAATCTAATTGAATGTGAGTCAGCAGTGTGCACAGACAGCCAGGAAAGCTAACAGTCCTCTGGAGCACATCAGGCATTTTATTGCCATCTGGGTGAGGGAGAGGATTGTCCCTCTCTGCTCTGTGCAGCTCCAGCCTCACCTGGAGCACTAGGTTCACTTCTGGGCAATGCAGAACGTAAAGGACATCAAACAATGGGAGGGTGTGCACAGGAGGGCACTGGAACTGGGAGATCTGAAGTTCAGAATTTCACTGTGATTGACTTCTTGTTTAGACAGAGCCCTTCTCACATCCCACATCCTGTGATGAGACACAGGGCACACATGGGACATGAACTTGACAGTATCATTGCACCTAATGCAGAGCCTGGGATCTTCTGTCCCCATGTCTTTCATTAAACATCATACAGACCTCCATCCCACTGCCCCAGGAAGGGCCCTGAGCTAACATGAGAGACAAGATCTCCCTGCCAAGGGTCTGGGAATCAGGGCTTGTCCTGTTTGCTTCTTAAGACAAAGGAGGATTTTCTTAGCATCAGAGCCACCATGCCAGTGCCTTTACCTGACTGGAGTAATGGCTTCCAATTATCTGCTCTAATTAGTGCCTTGGGAAGCTTGCTTGCTAATGGCCCTCAGTGGGCCCATTAGTACTCCAATAAACTTCACTGTTGCTTCTGACTTTGTCTTGCTGAGTTCTTTGTGCAAACTTCTCTCTGCACTGGTGGTTGACGGACTTAGCAGCAAATACGCCCTGGGGCCCATTCTAACCTTAAAGAGCCTCCTGTGCCTTGTACCTTCCTGTTATCTTCTTCAGGTTTTCAGAACTTGTTCAGCAAAATGGAGAGTGCATAAAGAGCAAGAATCCAAAATTCAGTTATTGTCTATTTGTTTATAGTTTGTTTTATACAGGAAGTAAAAGAAGCACTTTGCAACTTATGTCAATTCAGGATGTCCCCAGTGAGTTCTATTCTGTTTCGTTGTGGACAAAGTTCCTCCTCAATCTCCCCACCCCACTTCTACTCACATTGGCCCCATGGCACTTGCATCAGTTTTCCTTACATCACTCTGCCGTCACCTGCTCAGTGTTAAACCTCCTTTGTACCAACTCCCACTGGCTTTCCACAGAGAACCAGCTGCACATGGAAAAAGAAATAATTATCTTTATTTATGTCCAACAAACAGAAGGAAAGGTGATGCAATTGAATGAACAGTAAAATACAGTGATCAACTGCATGCCGTGTCCAAGCTGCTTCTATTGAGGTTTATGTTTCCTAGGGAGTATTTCCACAAGAAATGAGTTAGACACAGATAGGATGGGATAGATAGAATCACGGTGAAGGAGTTGACAACAGACTTTGGAGGAATGGAGCAAATTCCAGTAATCTCCCTGGGATAAATCATCCAGGGATTTGGGAGGTATCAACTTAAAACTGAACAGGACTCATGAGTATTTCTCACTTTGAGACGGGTTAACACATTCTTCTTGATTTCTATCTTTGTCTTCAACTCTTTTTTTCACTTTTACTGACATTAATGAACATCTTACAGAATTCATGCTTTCTTTGAAGCATGAAAAATTAAAAGAGAGAAAGTGAAAGAAAAAAAGAAATAGAAAAAGAAAAAGGAAAATGAAAAGGAAAAAAAGGATATGGAAAGGGAAAGGGAAAGGGAAAAGGGAAAGGAAAGAAAAAGGAGAAGAAAACAGCATAGAAAAAGAAAAAGTAAGAGAAAAAGAAAAGATAAGAAGGGATAGATAGAATCACGGCGAAGGAGTTGACAACACAGTCCATCAGACTTTGGCGAGATGGAGCAAATTTGAGTCATCCCCCTAAAAGTCACAAATCAGACAGATAATTGGGAGTTATCTGACTGAACAAAGAGCAAGGGGTGGGGAAATCTGGCAGGCTGTGGCAAGAGCATGTGTCTAAATGGCCTGCTGAAAACATGCCCTTAACGACAGCCATTTATTTAGGAGAGCTGGAGACACCTGGAGGATGAGGGACATAAAATAGACAGCAGGGAAGAGCAGCAGCGGGCGCCGGGCTATAGTCTCAGGGCATTGGCACTGGCACCGCTGTCTGTGTCCCTGAACCTGAAGGCATATGTGTCCAGCAAACACAGTTCTGGAAAACATCGTAGTTTCAGAAAAAGAAAAAAAAAGAAAAAAAAGAAAAAAAAAAAGACATCAAATCACCTCAAAGATACATATTTACAACTTAAAATGGAACAAGACTCATGAGGTTTTCTCACGTTGAGAATGGTTAACAAATTTTCATTGATTTCAATCTTTGTCTTTAATTCTTTGTCTCAATTTTATTGACATTAATGAATATCTTTTAAGCTTACGGACTCTAAATAAATAAATAAATAAATAAATAAATAAAACGAGATCCATTTGCTTCTTGTACATGGCCTGATGCCCCTTCGACCTTCAGAGATCCCACCAGACTTTTGTTGACGGAGAGTATGAGATCCAGCAGAGAACCTCTCCTCTTTGGTTCCTCCATGGCTTGGTCAAGAATCTCCCATCTGTGCTCTGCACAAATCTTCTGGATGGCACATGCCCTGCTGTGCTGTCCCTGCAGCAGATACTGGAGTGAAAAAGGCTCCCAAAAGGGCCACTGGCCTGACAACATGAGACTCCCATATGTCTGCAGAGGGCACCTTCCACTTGCTCTCCATGAAAAGAAGACAGGAACAGACTCTGATGGTCTCCTCTGTTGGCCATTTCCATTAGCTCTGACCTGTCTGCTCTTCCATCCTCAGGCAGATCTCAGTGCACTCTCACAGAGGGCAGTCGCCCTTCCTTGACGCCTCACCCAACCCTTGTTAAGACTCTGTACTCCCCTTGTGCTACAGTGAAGTTGTGGAAGCCATGTAACTGTGTCCCTGTGGTCCACACAGGAGCTCAGGCCTGCAGATCATCTATGGTATCAGTGTGCAGAAGGTGAAACACAGACATTAGACGGATCGTGGGTCTTGGATTCGACGTAGCAACACGGACACTCCATGGGCATGGCTTTCCTGAAGGCCCTGTGCTGCTCTTGCAGATGCGTGTGAATACACCAGACAGCCGGTGCTATCCCCTCTCTGGCCCTCAGCTGATGCCCAGGAAGGAGCTGTCTATCTCAGGTATTTCCCACACTGTTTACAAGCACTGGCACACATCAGGAGCAGCCCAGGCACCTTGGGCATCACCCAGTGTCTGTGTGTAAGCAGCTGCCTCCCAGCTGAAGGACCGAGGACTCAGAGCAGGAGCTCACATGCAGGCAACTCCTTGTGCTCTTCTGAACTGAATCAGAGGAATCCCAGCTCCTGTGATTCTGTGGGGAGCTGAATCTCATTTCAGCTCCAGGATTTCTGTCAAGGGATGAGATTCCTGCACTGCCTCAGCTGGATCACTGTCCTGCACAGGGAAAGTCCAAACCTCCCTGTCCTTGCCTGGGTGCCCTTTGTGCTTCATCAAACGAACTCTAGTAGCACTCGCTATATGTCTCCAATCAGTCACTGACCACTGGATATGTGGTGGTTAATTGAGCGGATTTCAAAACACAGTCATGATGCTGTTGTCTTTCAGGAGATGTTGACCTTGAGGACCCAGGGAAATGTGAGAAGAGATGAGTGGGAAGAATAAAAATGAGATCATCTGCTGTTGAGCTGGGCCACGCTCCTGGGACACAGGGAGCTCATAAAAGTGGATGGTGCTGTAGAGAGACAGCTGTGCCCAGGAGCGTCTCTTGTGCACAGAGAGACACCCATTTGCTGTGTGGATAAAGAGAGGCCAGAGTGGGTGGGGAACTAGTTCCCACCCACACAACACAGAAGGTGTGAAAAGCTGTTCTGAGCACCTAGTTTGGAGGTAGTCAGTGTTTGAGGGCTGCCTGGGCTACGCACTCAATAAGGCAGCAGTGGGAGTGGAGGCTGCATCCTGTGTGAGCACGGGTCAGTGCTCTTGTCTTTTCTCAGGTAACTTGCTCTTCTGTTGACAGGACCTGATGCTAACACTTCAAAAATGGTCCTCATCAGGAAACGGGCTTCCCGTACAAAGACTGTGGCAACCCAAACAGAGGGTCTGCTCCAAGATGTGGCAGTTCAGGTCTCTGGCTGCCAGGAGTGCCTCAACCTGCTGCTGCCAGGAGAGGATGGGAAGGATGCAACTTGTGTGCGGTGTGAGCAGCTAGATGAGCTGCTCAGCCTTGTGATGGAGCTTAGGGAGGAGGTAGTTAGACTGCGGACAATCAGAGAATCTGAACAGGAGAGGCTGAGGTCCATTAAGGACTGTGAAATTGAAATTGATGGGTGGTGCCAGGCCCTATCGGCACTGGGATCCAGGCACACAGCTGAGGCTCTCCAAGAAGCATTTTGCCCCCGGTCACCTTGCAAATAGGCGATAGAAAGGAGTGTGCAGATGGACTGTGTTCCTGCTGCACTGAGCCCTCAGTCCTCCCTTACCCCTACCAATACAAATGTAGAGGTAGGGGGTGTGGGACTGTCGGCAGAGCCTCTATCCTGCAGTTGCCAGTCAGACCAAAGTAGTCTGAGAGAAAAGGATGGGTGGAAACAGGTACCGGCAGCTCGGCGAAGTAGGAGTCCCCCCCCACGACCATGCTTGGCTCCCCAGGTGCCTCTGCAAAATAGGTTTGGGGCCCTGGAACCCGAGGGAGAGGTGAATGCCGATGTGGAAGCAGCCCCACCTGTGAGGGTGCCTCGGGGGAAGCGGACACACCCGCGCCTCAAAACTTCTTCCACACGGAAGGATAGAAGGGTAGTCGTCATAGGCGACTCCCTTCTGCGAGGAATGGAAGGCCCTATATGCCGGCCTGACCCTAGCCACAGGGAGGTGTGCTCCCTCCCCAGGGCACAGGTCAGGGACATTGCTGGGAGACTTCCCAGTCTGATCTGCCCTTCTGACTACTATCCCCTGCTGATAGTTCAGGCTGGCAGTGAAGAAGTTAGTTAAAAAAGCCTGAAGGCTATCAAAAATGATTTCAGGGGACTGGGGCAGGTAATCGAAGGAACAGGTGTGCAAGTGGTTATTGCATCTGTACCTTCAGTGGCAGGGAGGGATACTGAGTTGGGCCTAAAAACCCACCTCTTAAACAAATGGTTAAAGAGTTGGTGCAGACATAGGAGTCTTGGTTTTTTTGATCATGGGGCAATTTATTCGGCTCCTGGCATGACAGCTGCAGACAGAAGCGGCCTGTCTCAAAGGGGTAAGAGGGTTCCAGGTGAGGAACTGTCAGGACTTATTGACAGGTGTTTAAACTAGGTAGGATGGGGGAAGGGGACAAAACAAGGGTCACTGGGTCTGACGCGGCAGTTCAGGTCTTAAAGCAGAACTCGCTGGGTGCAGACAATGGGGTTAAAAGGCATGGAGAGGGGTGGAGAGATGCTGCCTCTCTCAAGTGCCTCTATACCAACACGCAAAGCATGGGGAATAAACAGGAAGAATTGGAGTTCTGCGTACAGTCACGTGGCCATGATCTCATTGCGATCATGGAAACGTGGTGGGACAGCTCGCATGACTGGAATGTTGTCATGGAGGGCTATGTGCTTTTTAGGAAAGATCGGCTGGCAAGGCGGGGTGGTGGAGTTGCCCTTTACGTGAGAGAGCAGCTAGAATGTATTGAACTCCACCTGGGGGAGAGTAATGTAGAAGTCGAGAGCTTGTGGGTGAGAATCAAGGGCCAGGCTGGCAAAGGGGACACTGCTGTGGGTGTGTACTACAGGCCTCCTGATCAGGAGGAGGAGGTCAATGGGGCCTTCCATAAGCAACTGGAAGTAGCGGCACACTCCCAGGCACTGGTGCTTATGGGGGATTTCAATTATCCAGATATTTGCTGGACAACCAACATGGCCAGGCATGCGCGGTCCAGACAATTCAGGGGATTGTCAGGGGATTGTCAGGGGAGATGAGTGGGAAGAATAAAAATGAGATCATCTGCTGTTGAGCTGGGCCACGCTCCTGGGACACAGGGAGCTCATAAAAGTGGATGGTGCTCTAGAGAGACAGCTGTGCCCAGGAGCAGCTCTTGTACACAGCACAGCCTGCAGGTGACAGAAAGAGAAGAGAGAAATTGGAGAGAGCTTACAAGATATGTACTGTGTAAGCGGGCTGCGAGCTCTATGAAAGAGCATTACTCAAAGACCATGATACAGTAAGTCCCTTGCAGTAGACAATGCAGATGCTTTTAATAGAGGATTATCTAAATGTGGGACAAACCATAGCAGATCTGGCCGCAGGCGCTGCATGTTTCTTTACAGTGGAAAAAGCCTTCTGCTCCAGCTGGGGGCTTCCGTGCTGGATTGTAAGAGCACAGCCCTGAGGGCTGCGTGTCCCAGCATGGCTGCAGGCTGTGCAGCCGGGGCTGCAGGCGGGTAACCAGGGCTGTCCTGCAGAGCAGGGTCCCTGCTGTGCCCTAGGGGCTGTGTGCCGGGTATGGGACTCTGCCACCTGCCAGGCTCAGCACTCAGCCTGCCCGGGGAGCTGCCCAGGGCGCTGCGGGGAGACGTGTGGGTTGAAGGAGCCCCCCGGCAGGGCTTGTGCTGCCACAGCTTCTGCCTGGGGCAGGGGATCACAACTCCACTTCACAACAGAATGTTTGTGAACGCCCTTGGCAAGAGGAGAGCGAAGGCAGGTTTCCATTTTCTTTTCTGGGGCAAAAAGGATTGGAGTAAAGAAACCTAAAAGGGGCTGTCAGAGATCTGAGAATTTTTCGTAAGTCATTTGCTTGTTTTGTGAACAGTCACACATGATGTGCTCTCAGTCTACCCCTTCTCTAAGAATGGAACCAATTGTAATTATCTTCATTTTCTGCAGGCATGAATAATTCACTTATCATAAAAACAGGCAGCATTTTCTAACTGAAACTGAATGCCACTGAAGCTGGGGTAGGGCACTCTAAGAGCACTTGGGGTAAAGATAAGACAAGAAACAGTAGGAAATATCCAGGGAGAAGGGATAAGAAAATAAGAGGAAGGTCAGAGTTCCATATGCTGCTCCTGCTTTAGGAATGCTAAAATACATGAAAATAAATGCAAGTAATGGTGCTAAATGTACACTGTTGTAAAAGAATAAAAACATTTCATATTATAGCAGGAGGAGTGTGTCTGAGAATGGTCTGGACTTGTCATTATCTTCTGCATTCTGAACAGGTCTCTGAGGCAAGGAACAACAGCAGATGCCCAACAGCAGCTCCATCAGTGAGTTTCTCCTGCTGCCGTTGGCAGACACGCGGCAGCTGCAGCTCCTGCACTTCTGGCTCTTCCTGGGCATCTACCTGGCTGCCCTCCTGGGCAACGGCCTCATCAGCACAGCCGTAGCCTGCGACCGCCGCCTGCACACCCCCATGTACTTCTTCCTCCTCAACCTGGCCCTCCTCGACCTGGGCTGCATCTCCACCACTCTCCCCAAAGCCATGGCCAACGCCCTCTGGGACACCAGGGCCATCTCCTACACAGGATGTGTTGCACAGCTCTTTTTCTTTCTCTTCTTTGCCTCAGCAGAGTGTTCCCTTCTCACCATTATGTCCTATGACCGCTACGTTGCCATCTGCAAGCCCCTGCACTACGGGACCTTGATGGACAGCAGAGCTTGTGCCACCATGGCAGCAGCTGCCTGGGGCACTGGGGTTCTCAATTCCCTGCTGCACACTGCCAGTACGTTTTCACTGCCTCTCTGCCAAGGCAATGTTGTGAACCTGTTTTTCTGTGAAATCCCCCAGATCCTCAAGCTCTCTTGCTCAGAATCAAATCTCAGGGAAGTTGTCTTTCTCTTTTTTGGTTCCAGTTTAGCCTTCGGCTGCTTTGTTTTCATAGTGGTGTCCTATGTGCAGATCTTCATGGCTGTGCTGAGGATGCCCTCTGAGCAGGGACGGCACAAAGCCTTCTCCACGTGCCTCCCTCACCTGGCCGTGGTCTCCATGTTTCTCAGCACTGCCTTTTTTGCCCACCTGAAGCCTCAATCCATTTCCTCCCCACTCCTGGATCTGACAGTTGCACTTCTGTACGCAGTGGTTCCTCCAACCCTGAACCCTGTTATCTACAGCATGAGGAACAGGGAGATCAAGCACGCTCTCAGGAAGGTGTTGCAATAAGCACTATTCCAGCTTCCATAAAATGCACAACCTCCTCATTGGATTCCCAGTAATGGTTCTTTAGGTTTATGCCTCTTTTGTTGTTTGATTGTGTGAGATATAGCAACGTGCAAAAAAAAAATTATTGAAAAAATATTATTGAACTTATAAATAAAAATATATTTCACTTCTTTCCTACCTAATTTCCATTTTCTCTATCCATGAGCTCATGGAAACATGTGACCAGATTCCCTGAATACATTTTAAGGTACCTAAAAAGGTTTCTAAATAGACATTTGCTTAGCTTTTTTTCCTTCCTACTTTGTCTGCATTTGGGGAGGTACATCCACAGACAGCAGCTCAATGTGCTCTTTTCATTTCTGATCTCTACACCACCACAGTGCTCTCAAGTTCTCTAATTTGTGCAGTCCTGATGGTCTTGTGTGTCTCACGACAGTCCTGTTGTCTCTACAGCAGCAATCCAGGGCTGCAGTCAGTAGCCAGCAATATGAACAGGTCTGTCAGAGCTGGTCTCCTTGCTGGGACTGCCATAACAAGAGGGCCCCTTTAGTGCAGGACCAGAGAACTGGAGGGAGGCCTCTTCCAAAGCTGGTGTAAGGAATATACATCAGGAGCTGCTCCCTGAGAAAACCTCGAGATCTTCTGGTGCTCTTCAGTGTGTGACCAGATCAGACTGAATAGTCCCAAGGAGATCCGTAAGCATCTCAGGGCAGTGCTGTGGCTTAAGGTTTATGGGTTGAGACAAAGAGAAAAAGAAAAGGATAATAATTATGACAAATGTATTTATACATATATAATATATTTAGTGTATTTTCACACATATACAACATATGCAGTTGTAAACATATATGAACTAATCCCTATGCGCATCTGTCTGCAAGTCCAGGATTAGTTGCAGGGGTTTTAACAGCCACAGGGTTCACTGTAGGAGCTGAAGTGGCTGTCGGGCTGTTGCAGGAGTTGAAGTGACCTCAGAGTTCATTGCCAGAGCTGAAACCACCACAGGACCTGTGACTATGTTGGAGCAGCCACTGGGCTCATTGGAGGGGTTGGAGCCACCGCAGGGCTGTACTTCCTCCCTTGGGAGGAATTTGTACCATTTTCTTATTACCATACTTGGAACAGCTACAGGACCCGTAGCACGAGTAACTGCAGAGCTCATTATGAGGGATGGAGTGACAGCGGGATCTGTCCCAGAGCTTGGAGCAACTGCAGGACGTGTAGCAATACCTTGGATCTGCTGCAGGGTCTGTGCCAGGAGTTGCAGAGGCTGCAGCAATGTCAGCAGATCCAGCTCTCTGGATCTGGCACACTGCAGTCATTTGTGCCTCTTGGGGGTTACCAGAGCCACAGCAGACCTGCCCCCAATATTCTACCAGTTTCTCAGGATCCTGCAGTTGCTCAGAGATGAAGTTCCAAAGGCCTGGGGGTGCCCACTGCTCCAGGCAGCTGCCCAGACTGTCCCACACCCTCTGCCATGCAGAGCCTTCTCACCTTGGGGCAGATCTCTCAGTGATATTCCTGAATAATTGTTTAACCTCAATCATAGATTCATAGAATCACCAAGGTTGGAAAAGGCCTAAAAGATCATCCATTCCAACCGTTCACCTATTACCTATAGCTCCCACTAAACCATGTCCCTCAACACAATATCCAGTACACCCCCGGACTCACAGAGGCGACAATGTAAATTGTGTAATTCCTAATCATATGGACAATATTACTTCCAAAACCCAAAGATGACCGCAGAGCTGAATGTGCACAAAACTTCACTTTGTCAGCTGCCAATTTTATCGTGGTACAAACTGAGGTCAAACAGCATAGCAAAATAAATACCCTAATCAAGCATCCAAGCACCAAGTAAGGAGCTGTGCAGTGAAGCTTCATGAGAAGACTCAACAAGCTCCACACATAGGGAGCACATCCACACATATCAGCACCATGGCCTGCACTTCTCCAGCTCCCACAAAGCCCTATCTGCTCAGGACAGATGTGCCGTTATCTCAACCCTTGGAGTCTCACATCAGGCACCAAAATGACAGTGGTTGTTGAACCCAACATGTGGCTCAGCAGCACACAGTGCTTTGTGCACTGCCCCATTCCCAGTGGGATGGGGATGAGAACTGGGAAAAAAAATACAACTTCTGGGTTGTAACAAAGCAGTTTACTAAGAGAGATAAAAGAAGAGGAGTAATAGTTATCACTATATATCCGTTGATATGGAATCGTATGTAACAACTGATGCACAAGCACTTGCACAGCACCATCAGACTGATGCTCAGCTGGACCCTGGGCAGTGAAGAGACTGAGATGAACTCCCACCCCTTTCAATACAATTTCTGCTTGCTGTCAGCTGATAGAGAACGTCCCTTTGGCCACTATCAGTCAGCTGTCCTCACTCTGTTCCCTCCCAACTCCATGTGCCCTCCACTGACCATGGCCTTGGCTCTGTACAACACTGCTTAGCAGCAGCTGTAAACATCAGAGTGTTATCAATGGTTTTCTCCTAGAACCAAAACACTGCACCACAGCAGACAGTCTGAAGAAAACAATTCCATCCCAGCTGTAACTCAGATTCCTGCCTGTCCCCTCTTCTTGTTCTTCCTGATCAGGAAGCAAGGAACAGAATCTGCCACTCTCCTCTCTGAGCCCTTTCCATCAATTCTCAGCTGGCTCCTCTGCCATCCCCAGGCAGAGCTCAGTGCCCTCTCATGGATGGCAGCAGCCTTTTCTCTTCTTCCTTCCCCATCCGTCATGCAGAATCTGTACCCCATTTGCTACAGTACAGAGCTGAGAATCAACCCACCATGTCTCTGTGAACCAAACAAGACCCTAGGCCTGCAAAGGCACAGAGATTTGGAGTTAGCTGAGTGAATGTTTGTGGTCCTCTCATTAGTGTAACGACTCTTCAGAATGCATCCCCTTCCAGAAGCATGTTTTGATTTTGCCTGGCTGGGCCTTGCATCTACACCGTGCTACTGGTGTTCAGAAGATGGCACAAGGTACGAGACCCATTGTGGGGCTCACAGTTGTCCAGTGAACATTGTCACTACCCAGGGCATGTCTTTCCTAAAGGTCCTCAGTGGCATTTGCCAGCTGGCTGGGGGTGTGTTGGAGACCCCAGGGAACTGCCATTCTGTTGTAATACAAGAAGAATTTTACAGAGCAGCAGCCATGGATCAAGATAAGCACTTTACAGAGCAGCAGCTGCGGAGCAGGATAAACAGCATGAGAACCAAGGACACCTCTAGCAAAAGAGTGAAAGGCTCGTGGCTTTGAAGCGGGGTTTTAGGGTTCTTATTGCAGAAGCTTTCTTCCAATTAGTGCGTGTGATTTTTGAACACCCTTGTTCGTTTGCTATAAAAGTGCGGCTTTTCAGGCAATAGATGGACACAGCTATAATTAACTATATTGGTGTGTGGTTGTTTGTCCTAGAACACTGACCTTTTGCCTTCAGGTTCGCCAAGATGTGGGGGCCCGCAATGTCATGGGATTTAACTCTTGAACACCTGTGGGATCCCGAGAAACTAAGCCAGTATTTGAGTCAGGGATGGTGCAGCCTAGATAGATCTAGGGGGGTACGACTTATTTGGGGCTTGGCTTGTGCTTACCGTGCTCTATAGAACACTGTTCCGAAAAGAGAGTTTCTTAGCTGAGGTTCAAGCCAAAAAGGGAAATCCCCAAGTCGATTTTGATCAGTCACAGGAGGCACCAGTAACAATATCAGTTGCCTCTGTGGAAGGCAAGAAATGGAAATGGATGTCCTCACGTCTAGAACAGAAAAAAGAAGTGGAGGAGAAGGCAACAGAAGATCCAGGTGACGGGTCTGGATCAGTATTGAGAAAGGCAAAAGGAAAAGTGTCATGAAGAAGAGAGTGATGAGGAGGAAATCTCTATTACTGTTTGTTGACCCCTGAAGATGACTGAAATCGAAGGCGTAAGAAAGGAGTTCACACGGCACCAGAATGAATCTCTTGTTACCTGGTTGCTTCGCTGTTGGGACAGCTGGGACGGTAGCTTGTTGTGACATGTCAGGCCCTTCCCCATATTCTGGAAGAATCTTAGTGTAATACAGTAGGTGTAGACAAAAAGGTGTAGGTTATATAAGGATGTGTCTGTTTCAATAAATCACCATTTTGCCACTTCATCTCCTTGGTGTCACTTGGTAATTGGCCTAGCTGCTGCTTCAGTTGAGGGTGAGAGATCGTAAAGAAATTAACGACCATAAAGCCTTCATGTGTATCATTAAAATTCTCAGCTATTAGACACAAGCGCTTTCCAGATTGAGCAAGGAACAACAGTAAATTGCACTGCGTGTTTCCTTGTGGTGTTACCTACGTGACCACAGAGAAGACATGAGGAAGTGGCATGACCAGCCTACTCCGGTACTATTAGCACGGGTGAGGGAACTACAAAACAGTCCAACCACCAGTACGGCTGCTCCAGTTATCGCAGGTAACCAATAGAGGGGCCCTGCCCTCAGTCAAGGGAGTGGAAGGGATAATAGAGTTTATTGGACTGTGTGGATTTGATGGCCTGGCACATCAGAACCACAGAAATATAAGGCACTGGTGGATACTGGTGCACAGTGCACCCTAATGCCCTCCAGTCATGAAGGGACAGAATCAATCCATATTTCTGGATATCTCTCAAGAATTGACTGTGTTGGAGGCTGAAATAAGCCTCAGTGGTAAAGACTGGAAAAAACATCCTATGTGAGTGGCCCAGGGTTTCCGTTCATACTTGGTATGATTACCTCAGAAGAGGGCATTTCAAGGATACTAAGGGGTATCACTGGGCCTTTGGAATCGCTGCTGTAGATATGGACAACATTAAGCAGCTGTCAGTTTTACCTGGCCTGTCAGAGGACCCGTCTGTTGTGAGGCTGCTACGAGTAAAAATAAAAGAGCAGCAGGTACCGATTGCTACAAAGACAGTGCACAGACGGCAGTATCGCACCAACAGGGATTCCTTGCTCCCCATTCATGATTTGATTCGCCAGTTGGAGAATCAGGGAGTGATCAGTAAAACTCACTCACCTTTTAACAGCTCCATATGGCCAGTGCGTAAAGCCAGTGGAGAATGGAGGCTGACAGTAGACTACCGTGGCCTGAATGAGGTCACACCCCCACTGAGTGCTGCTGTGCTGGAGTGCAAATAATTCAAATTCTTCTATGAGCCAGTTTTGCTATTAAGTGAAGCAAAGTAAAAGGGCCTGCCCAGGAAATTCAGTTCTTAGGTATAAAGTGGCAGGATGGATGTCATCACATCCCAACAGTGATTGACAAAATCACTGCCATGTCTCCACCAACTAGCAAGAAAGAGACACAATCTTTCCTGGGTGCAGTGGGCTTTTGGAGGATGCACATTCCAAACTACAGCCTCATTGTAAGCCCCCTTTATCAGGTGATGCAGAAGAAGAATGATTTTGCATAGGGCCCAGAGCAGCAGCAGGCTTTTGAACAGATTAAACAGGAGATAGCCTGTGCCGTGGACCTGGGGCCAGTACGGACTGGACAGGATGTAAAGAACATCCTCTATACTGCTGCTGGAGAGAAAGGTCCCACTTGGAGTTTGTGGCAAAGAGCCTCAGGAGGGACCCAAGGCTGACCCCTGGGATTTTGGAGCTGAGCGTACAAGGGGTCTGAAGAGTGCTACACTCCAACTGAGAAGGAGATCTTAGCCACGTATAAGGGGGCTCGGGCTGCTTCCGAAGTAGCTGGTACTGAAATGCAGCTCTTTCTGGCACCTCGACTGTCAATGATGAACCGGATGTTGAAAGGGGAGGTTCCCTCCACCCATCATGCTACCGATGCCACCTGGAGCAAGTGGATTGCACTGATTAGACAACAAGCGCGGATGGGGAACCTCAATTGTCCAGGAATTTTAGAAGTGATCATGAACTGGCCTGAAGATAAAAAGTTTGGAACATCACCAGGAGAAGAGGTGTCATGTGCTAAAGCGGCCCCACCATACATCGAACTACCAGAAAATGAAAAGAAATATGCTCTTTTCACTGATGGATCATTTCATATTGTAGGGAAGCATCGGAGATGGAAAGCTGCTGTTTGGAGCCCCACACGACAGGTCACAGAGGCCACTGAAGGTAAGGGAGAATCAAGTCAGTTTGCAGAGGTAAAAGCTGTCCAGCTGACCTTAGATGTGGCTGAACGGGAGAGGTGGCCAATGCTTTATCTTTATACTGACTCATGGATGGTGGCAAATGCCTTATGGGGGTTGTTACAGCAGTGGGAACAAAATAACTGGCAACAGAGGTGTAAACCTATTTGGGCTGCTGAACTGTAGAAAAACATAACTGCTCAAAAAAAAGATATGATTGTAAAGGTGTGTCACGTGGATGCACACTTGCCCAAGAGTCGGGCTATTGCAGAACAACAAAACAACCATCAGGTAGATCGAGCTGCCAGAATTGAGGTGGCTCAAATAGACTTGGACTGGCAGAACAAGAGTGAATTATTTCAAGCTTGATGGTTCCATGAGACCTCAGGCCATCAAGGAATGGACATAACATATAATTGGGCTAGAGACTGAGGGGTGGACTTAACTATGGATGCTATTGCACTGGTTATTCATGACTGTGAATCATGTGCCATAATTAAACAAGCCAAGAATTTGAAGCCTCTCTGGGGGGATGGCCAAGGCAAAAGTATAAATATGGGGAGGAGTGACAGGTGAATGATGTCACCTTGCCAGGATCTCATAATGATAAGCGTTTTGTGCTTACCATGGTGGAAGCAACCACTGGGTGGCTTGAAACATATGCAGTACCCCATGCTACTGCCAGAAACACAATATTGGGTTGTTAGAAACAAGTCCTATAGAGACATGACACCTCAGAAAGAACTGAGTCTCATAATGGGACACATTTCAAAAATTCCCTTAATAAATACTTGGGCCAAAGTTCATGGCATTGAGTGGATTTATCATATCCCCTACCATGCACCAGCTTCTGGTATAATTAAAAGATACAATGGGGTGTTGAAAACTATGTTGAAAGCAATGGGTGGTGGAACACTGAAGCACTGGGAAAAGCATTTGCATGTGGTGCAAGGATGCTGTAAAAGTTCATATCCCACATGTGCCCTGTGTCTCATCACAGGATGTGGGGTGTGAGAAGGGCCCAGTCTGAACAAGCAGTCAATCCCAGTGAAACTCTGAACTTCAGATCTCTCAGTTCCAGTGCCCTCCTGTGCACACTCTCCCAGAGTTTGATGTCCTTTATGTTCTGCATTGCCCAGAAGTGCACCCAGGGCTCCAGGTGAGGCTGTAGCAATGCAGAGCAGAGAGGGACAAACCTTTCTCCCACCCAGCTGGCAATAAATTGCTTGATGCACTTTAGGGGACCGTTGGCCTTCTTGGCTGGCTGGGCACACTGCTGACTCACTTAAAATTTTATGTTGAGCAGGACCCCCAATGCTTTTCAGTCAGATGTCTCTCATGTGTCCAATATACAGACAGTGTTTATGTCCAGGGTTGCCCCTACCCAGGTGCAAAATCAGGCACTTGTTCTTGTTATACGTTATGCACTTGGTGCTTAGTACCAACTGGTACCACCTTCTCTGACTTGTCCACATCTCTCTGCAAGTCCTCTCCACCCTCAGTGGAGGCAACAGCACCTCCTCATCTGGTCTCACCAGCAAACTTGCTCAGAACGTCTTCTAGTCCTGCATGCAAGTCATCTGCATAAACATGAAAGGAAACTGGCCCTAAAATGGATCCCTGGGGAACTCTGGAAGTGACCATCTACCAGCCCGATGGAACCCACTGACAATAATCCTTTGGGACAGAACTACTGGCCAACTGCTCACCCACCACTGCTGGTGAACCTGAAAGGCAAAATGTCAGCGTGCTGGGACAAACAGACAAACACCAATATATTTACATATAGCTGCGTCAATTTATTGCCCGAAAAGCCATGATTTTATAGGAGACAGACAAGGGTGTCCAAAAATCACACACGCTAATTGGAGGAAAGCTACTGCAATAACAACCCTATAACCCCCCTTCAAAGCCACGAGCCATTCATTCTTTTCCTAGAGATGTCCTTTGTTCTCATGCTGTTTATCCTGCTCCGCAGCTGCTGCTCTGTAAAATTCTTCTTGTATTACAACACACCACGTTCTGTTTCTGTCTAGCCGTATGCAGGAATTTCTGTCCAGAAGGGTGCTGGAGAAATAGTATCAAAAGCTCTACTGAAATCCTCAAGGATTACATCAACTGCCTTCCCTTGTTCAGCTCAATGGATAAAGGTGTCATAAAAAGACCTGAAATTAAATAGGACCTTCCCCTCTGTATCTTGTGTTGTCTGTGACCTGTCCTTCAGTTGTTTTTCCATAACTCCCACCATCATTTTCTCCATAATTTTACCAAGCACTGTAGTGAGACTGAGAGGTCCATAGTTCCCCTTGTAATCTTTCTTGCTCTTCCTTACGATAAGACAACATCTGCCAGCTTCCTGTCAACTGGTATGACCCTAGATTTATTAGATGCCATTGAAATGCGAGCCCAGAGCATGCTAAAGTGTCATCAGTGCAAGAACGTAGATGTGCCATAGCTTTGCAATGCCTTGAAATCCAGACTATGCCACAGATGGAGCAGAGAGGAAGATCTGCCTCTTCTGTTCTGAGCTCATCCTTTCGGTAAGCTGAATATCACTACATACTCCATGGGGACAGGTGCAAAAGACACACTGGGTGCCCTAAGCACGGGGCTGTGGTGGTATTTAGGATGGCCAAGAATACCTCCCTTCTGGCCCTCAGCTGATGCTCCAGAAGGAGGTGTCTATCTCATAGATTTTCCATCACAGTTTACAAGCACTAGCACAAAACTAGGATCACCCAAGGCACCTTGGGCATCACTGAGAGTCTGTGTACGAGCAGTGCAGTCCCTGTGGATTCAGATGGGGACTCACACACAGACACCTCACTGTGCACATCTGAACTCAGCTAGGTGAACTTGCAGCCCCCGTGGTTCTTTGAAAAACTGATCCCAATTCAGCCCCAGGGTTTCCATCTGAGGATGAGATGCCTAACGCTAGAATAAGGATGGGATGGTCTGATGATAACAGGACAAATGGAAATGGATTTAAATTAAAAAGGGGAGACATAGGTTAGATGTGAGGAACCTATTTTTTTACACAGCAACACTGGAAAAAGTTGCCCTTAGAGGCTGAGCATGATGAGGGATGGGATCCTGGGTTTACTCTGGGTTTACCCTCACGTCAATCCAGGTTTCTACTCATACTTTTCTCTAGGTGAACTCTCACTTTACTCAAGGTTTTACTCACAATTTACCATCAGGGTGTGTGATCGGGAGATGGGCTGGTGGAGTGACTTGCTGGCATCCCCGAGGGAAGGCTGCCAGGCAGATACCCCCAGAAAAGTGGTTGACTCCCTGCCCTGTCACAGTCAGACAGACCTGACTGATGAGGAGGGTTGGAAGAGAGTCCCAACTCAACATCACAGGAGCCCCCCCATGCCTGCCTAGCCCTCGACCCCTGATCCATCTAAGCAACAGGTTTGACACTCTGAAATCTGAAGGAGATAAGAATAGGGAGGCAATGGAGGATCTGCCTAGGAGGAAACCTAATGCAAGGCAGTCACTACCAAGCCTTGTGACTTCCTCTGCCATGAAAGAAAGAAGGGTGGCCGTGGTGGGTGACTCCCTTCTCAGAGGAATAGAGGGCCCCATTTGCAGACTGGACCCGAGTTGTCAGGAAGTCTGCTGCCTTCTTGGCTGCAGGTCAGGGACATAACAAGGAAACTCCCAATGCTTGTTAGGTCCACTGATTATTTTCCACTACTCATAGTTTAGGTGGGCAGTGATGAAATTTCTTAGATAAGACTACAAACTATAAAAAGAGATTTCAGGAATTTAGGCCATTTAGTTCACAAAGTGGGAGATCAAGTGATTTTTTGTTCTATACCTTCAGGGGCAGTGAGGGACACAGAGCAGGCTTGGAAAGCAAAGCAATGAACAATTGTCTCAGAGGTTGGTACTGAGCCAGAAACTTTGAGTTCTTTGATCACAGGACAGTTTACTTGGCCCATGGTCTGTTATCCATGAATGGAACCCAACTGTCTCAAAGGGGGAAGTGAATCCTAGCACAGACGGTAGCGGGGCTTATCGAAAGAGCTTTAAACTAGCTACGATGGGGGAGGGGACAAAACAGGGCTTACCAGAGATAAGCCTAGGGAAATGCTGTTTGAGCTGGGAGAGAGGCAGATGCCTCAGCTGAAGTGCGTCTACACCAACGCACGCAGCTTGGTCAACAAGCAGGAGGAGCTGGAAGCAACTGTGCATCTGACAAACCATGACCTAGTTGCTATTACTGACCCATGGTGGGACCACTGCCATGACTAGAGTGCTGTGATGGATGGTTACAAGCTCTTCAAAAGGGATAGATGAGGAAGGAAGGGTGGTGGTGTGGCCCTTTATATTAAAGAGAGTTTTGATGTTGAAGAGCTTGGGCTTCAGAATGAAGTGCATGTTTGTAAGGATCAGGGGAAAGGCCTGTAAGTGTGACATCTTGCTAAAGGCTTCTTATAGACCGCCTAATCAAGATGAATTGATGGGTGAGGCATTCTATGAGCAGCTTACTGAAGTCGCACGATCGCCAGCACTCATTCTCTTGGGAGACTTCAACCTCACTGATATATGCTGGGAATATAATAAAGAGCAGAGGAATCAGTCCAAGAGGTTTCTAGATTGTATGGAAGACAGCTTCCTTACGCAGCTGGTATGAAGTCCTACCAGGGGTGGTTCCTTGCTAGACCTGCTCTTCACTAACAGTGAAGGACTGGTAGGAGTTGAGAAGGCTGTGGACTGTCTTGGGCAGAGTGGCCATGAAATGGTAGAAGTCTCTATTCTTGGAGATGTCAGAAGGGTGACTAGCAAAACTACTATCCTGAACTTCTAGAGGGCGGACTTTGACCTGTTCAGGACACTTGTAGCACGGGTCCCTTGGGAGTCGCTCCTTATGGGTAAAGGGGTCCAGGAAGCCTGGACACTCCTCAAGATGGAAATCTTAAAGGCACAAGATCAGGCTGTCTCTGAATGCCATAAGGTGAGCCATAGGGGAAGAAGACCAGTGCAGATGAACTGGGAACAATTGTTGAGACTCAGGAAGAAAAAGAGAATCTACGCCCTCTGGAAGAAGGGGCTGGGTACTTGGGGAGATTACAAGGAAGTTGCTAAGGTATGCAGGGAGGAAGTTAGGAAGGCACATTACTTCCCTGTCGCTTAATCCATGCCCAGAGCTTCTCAGCCATGTCACTGCCAACTGTAAGCTCCATGCAGAGTTCAAGTGGGACACAGAGGGCACAGCCTTCTGCTGGGTGGATGCAAGTGTTGGTGGAACCAGATGGGACAAAGCCCTCCCACCATGCCCTCCTGGGAAAATGGCCACCCCAAGAATGGCAGTCTGCCTCCTCCATGACCCCATCTGAAATGCTCCTGCACTGATTGATTAAAGGGCTTTAAACCAGGTCCAAAGGGCGAAGGGAGGGGAACTGGATGTGACAGAGAAGGGCTGAGGGATGTTGTTGCTGTTGGAGATTGAATGGAAAGCCTCTGAGTTGTTCCATAGGACTGTGTGAGGATTCCTCAGAGAAGGTCTTGTTGCAAATACCCCGTCCTAAATCTTATTGTGAACCCTCTGGGGGTAACCCCAACCTGCTGCTGCCCAGAAGTGCGTGCAGACCAGTGCAGGTAGCATGAGAAATAAATGGGACAACTCAAGAGAAAACCACAGAGCATTTCCTTTCGTGCAGGCTGCTGCTTCTGAGCAAGGCCCTGAACACCAGAACCATGGTGTAGATGCAAGGCCCAGCCATGCTAAATCAAAACATGCTTCTGGAAGGGGATGCATTCTGAAGAGTCTTTACGCTAATGAGACAACCACAAACATTCACTCAGCGAACTCCAAATCTCTGTGCCTTTGCAGGCCTAGGGTCTTGTTTGTCTCACAGAGACATGGTGGGATGGTTCCCACCTCTGAACTGTAGCAAAGTAGGTACAGACTCTTCATTACGATTAGGCAATGAAGATGAAGAAAGGCTGCTGCCATCTGTGAGAGTGCACTGAGCTCTGCCTGGGGATGGCAGAGGAGCCACCTGAATACTGATGGAAAGGTTTCAAAAAGAAGAGCAGCAGATTCTGTTCCTTGCTTCCTGATCAGGAAGAACAAGAGGAGGGGGACAGGCAGGAATCTGAGTTACAGCTCAGATGATTTTTTTTTCTTCAGACTGCCTGCTATGGTGCAGTGTTTTGGTTCTAGGAGAAAATCATTGATAACACTCTGATGTTTACAGCTGCTGCTAAGCAGTGTTGTACGGAGCCAAGGCCATGGTCAGTGGAGGGCACATGGAGCTGGGAGGGAACAGAGTGAGGACAGCTGACTGAAAGTGGCCAAAGGGACATTTTGTACCACCTGAAAGCAAGCAGAAATTGTATTGAAAGGGGTGGGAGTCCATCTCAGTCTCTTCACTGCCCAGGGCCCAGCTGAGCATCAGTCTGGTTGTGGCGAGCAAGTGCTTGTGCATCAGTTATTACATATTATTCCATATCAATGGATATATAGTGATAACTATTACTCCTCTCCTTTTATCTCTCTTAGTAAATTGCTTTGTTACAACCCACAAGTTGTACTTTTTTTCCCAATTCTCTTCCCCATCCCACTGGGAATGGGGCAGTGCACAAAGCACTGTGCGCTGCTGAGCCACATGTTGGGTTCAACAACCACATCATTTTGGTGCCCAATATGAGGCTCAAAGGGTTGAGATAACAGCACGGATATCCAGAGCGGACAGGGTTTTTGGGAGTTGGAGAACTGCTGGCCATGATGCCGATAGTTTCCCCATTTGTGGAGCTTGCTGAGTCTTCTCATGAAGCTGCATTGCACAGCTCCTTGCTTGCTGCTTGTTTTCCCTGCTGCATTATTTGTCAACTCTGGATTCTGGATTAGGGTATTTATTTTACTATGCTGTTTGACCTCGTTTTGTATCATGATAAAATTGGCAGCTGACAAAGTGAAGTTTTGTGCACATTCAGCTCTGTGGTCATCTTTGGGTTTTGGAAGTAATATTGTTGGTATGATTAGAAATTATACATTTTATATTGTCTTCTCTGGGAGCCCAGGGGTGTTCAAGAAGTGACTGGATGTTGTGTTGAGGGATGAGGTTTAGTGGGAGCTATTGGTAATAGGTGAACGGTTGGACTGGATGATCTTTTAGGCCTTTTCCAACATTGGTGATTCTATGAATCTATGATTGAGGTTAAACAATTATTCAGGAATATCACTGAGAGATCTGCCCCAAGGTGAGAAGGCTCTGCATGGCAGAGGGTGTGGGACAGTCTGGGCAGCTGCCTGGAGCGGTGGGCACCCCCAGGCCTTTGGAACTTCATCTCTGAGCAACTGCAGGATCCTGAGAAACTGGTAGAATATTGGGGGCAGGTCTGCTGTGGCACTGGTAACCCCCAAGGAACACAAATGACTGCAGTGTGCCAGATCCAGAGAGCTGGATCTGCTGACAGTGCTGCAGCCTCTGCAACTCCTGGCAAAGACCTTGCAGCAGCTCCAAGGTTTTGCTACATGTTCTGCAGTTGCTCCATGCTCTGGGACAGATCCCGCTGTCACTCCACCCCTCATATGAGCTCAGCAGTCACTCCTGCTACAGGTCCTGTAGCTATTCCAAGTATTGCTATAAGAAAATGAAACAAATTCCCCCCAAGGGAGGAAATACAGCCCTGTGGTGGCTCCAACCCCTCCAATGAGCCCAGTGGCAGCTCAAACTTAGTCACAGTTCCTGTGGTGATTCCAGCTCTGGCAATGAACTCTGAGGTCACTTCAACTCCTGCAACAGCCCGACAGCCACTTCAGCTCCTACAGTGAACCCTGTGGCTGTTAAAACCCCTGCAACTAGTCGTGGACTTGCAAACAGATATGCATATGTATTAGTATCTGTGCATATATGATTGCAACTGCATATATTGTATATGTGTGAAAATATACTAAATATATTATATGTGTATGAATACATTTGTCATAATTATTATCCTTTTCTTTTTCTCCTTGTCTCAACCCATAAAATTTAAACCACAGCACTGTCCTGAGACGCTTAAGGATTTCCTTGGGGCTATTCAATCTGATCTGGTCACACAGTGAAGAGCACCTGAAGATCTCAAGGTTTTCTCAGGGAGCAGCTCCTGAGGTATATTCCTTACACCAGCTTTGGAAGAGGCCTCCCTCCAGTTCTCTGGTCCTGCTCTAAAGGTGCCCTCTTGTTATGGCAGTGCCAGCAAGGAGACCAGCTCTGACAGACCTGTTCATATTGCCGACTACTGACTGCAGCCCTGGATTGCTGCTGTAGAGGCAACAGGACTGTCATGAGACACACAAGACCTTCAGGACTGCACAAATGAGAGGGCTTGGGAGCTCTGTGGTAGTGTAAAGAGATCAGAAATGAAAAGAGCACATTGAGCTGCTGTCTGTGGCTGTACCTCCCCAAATCCAGACAAAATAGGAAAAAAGAAAAGCTAAGTAAAAGTCTATTTTGAAACATTTTTAGGTATACTTTAACGTATTCGGGGAATCTGGATACATGTTTACATGAGCTCCTAAAGTGACAAAATGGAAATTGGGTAGGAAAGAAGTGAAATGCATTTTTATTTGTAAGTTCAATAACATTTTTTTTGCACGTTGCTATATCTCACATAATCAAACAATCAAAGATGCATAAAACATGAAGAACCATCACTGGGAATCCTATGAGGAAGTTGTGCATTTTATGGAAGCTGGAATAGTGCTTATTGTAACACCTTCCTGAGAGCGTGCTTGATCTCTCTGTTCCTCATGCTGTAGATAATAGGGTTCAGTGTTGGAGGAACCACTGCGTACAGAAGTGCCACTGTCAAATCCAGGAGTGGGGAGGAAAAGGATGGGGGCTTCAGGTGGGCAAAAAAGCCAGTGCTGAGAAAGAGGGAGACCACAGCCAGGTGAGGGAGGCATGTGGAGAAGGCTTTGTGCCGTCCCTGCTCAGAGGGCATCCTCAGCACAGCCAGGAAGATCTGCACATAGGACACCACTATGAAAACAAAGCAGCCAAAGGCTAAGCTGGAACCAAAAATGAGAATCACAATTTCCCTGAGATTTGATTCTGAGCAGGAGAGCTTGAGGATCTGGGGGATTTCACAGAAAAACAGGTTCACAACATTGCCTTGGCAGAGAGGCAGTGAAAACGTACTGGCAGTGTGCAGCAGGGAATGGAGAATCCCAGCGCCCCAGGCAGCTGCTGCCATGGTGGCACAAGCTCTGCTGTCCATCAAGGTCCCGTAGTGCAGGGGCTTGCAGATGGCAACGTAGCGGTCATAGGACATGATGGTGAGAAAGGAACAGTCTGCTGAGATGAAGAAGAGAAGGAAAAAGAGCTGTGCAGCACATCCTGTGTAGGAGATGGCCCTGGTGTCCCAGAGGGCGTTGGCCATGGCTTTGGGGAGAGTGGTGGAGATGCAGCCCAGGTCGAGGAGGGCCAGGTTGAGGAGGAAGAAGTACATGGGGGTGTGCAGGCAGCGGTCGCAGGCTACGGCTGTGCTGATGAGGCCTTTGCCCAGGAGGGCAGCCAGGTAGATGCCCAGGAAGAGCCAGAAGTGCAGGAGCTGCAGCTGCCGCGTGTCTGCCAACGGCAGCAGGAGGAACTCGCTGATGGAGCTGCTGTTGGGCATCTGCTGTTGTTCCTGGGCTTGAAGTCCTGCTCAGAGTGCAGAAGATAATGACAAGTCCAGACCATTCTCAGAGACACTCCTCCTGCTATACTATGAAATGTTTTCATTCTCCTACAACAGTGTACATTTAGCACCATTACTTGCATTTAATTTCATGTAGATCAGCATTCCTTAAGTAGAAGCAGCATATGGAGCTCTAAGCTTCCTCTTATTTTCTTATCCCTTCTCCATGTATATTTTCATCTGTTTCATGTCTCATATCTTTACCCCAAGTGTCCCCCTTTGTGCCCCCTACCCCAGCATCTGTGACTTTCAGTTTCAGTTAGAAAATGCTGCCTGATTGTAGGATAAGTGAATTATTCATGCCTACAGAAAATGATGTTAATTACAACTGGTTCCATCTTCTGAGAAAGGGGGGACTGAATGCACATCACGTCTGTCTGTTCAGGCCACAAGCAATTTATTGAAGAAAAATTCACAGATCTCTGATAGCTCCTTTTAGATTTCTGTTTCCAATCCTCTTTTCCTCAGAACAGGAAATGGAAACCTCCTGCCGTGGCACTCCTCTTGCAAAGTACCTTAAAAAACAATCCGTTGTGCAGTGGAGCTGTGATCCCCCTCCCCAGGCACCAGCTGTGGCAGCACAAGCCCTGCTGGGGGGCTCCTTCCCCCCACACGTCTCCCCTGGGCAGCTGCCCGGGCAGGCTGAGTGCTGAGCCTGGCAGGCGGCAGAGTCCCATACCCGGCACACAGCCCCTGGGGCACAGCAGGGACCCTGCTCTGCAGGACAGCCCTGGGCACCCGCCTGGAGCCCCGGCTGCACAGCCTGCAGCCGTGCTGGGAAATGCAGCCCTCAGGGCTGTGCTCTGATGCTGCAGCACGGTAGCCCTCAGCTGGAGCAGAAGGCTTTTAACACAGTAAAGAAACATGCAGTGCCTGCAGCCCGATCTGCTATGGGATGTCCCCGATTTGGTGATCCCTCCAGGAAAATCAGCTGCATTGCCTACTGCAAGACACTTACCATTCTGTTGATCTGTTATCAGTGCTCCTGCAGTTCGTTTACAGCAGGTTCACGCTGTACAAACACAGTAAGCTCTCTCTCCCTTTCTTCTATCCTCATGTGAATTACTGCTCAAGCCCCAGCCCTGCTGTGCTGCGCACAAGAGATGCTCCTGGGCACAGCATTCTCTCTACAACACTTCCCACTTTTATGAGCTCCCTGTATCCCAGAAGCCCAGCCCAATTCAGTAACAGATTATGTCATTTTTTATCCTTCCCACTGATCTCCCCTGTGGTGTCCTGGGGTATTCATGGCCAACAGCTCCTGAAAGACAACAGCATCATGACAGTACATTAAAATCTGTTGAATTAAACACCAGATTTCTAGTGGTCAGTGACTAATTCCAGACATGTGCTGAGTCATCCCAGAGAGTGTTTGCTCAAAGAGGGCACTCATACAAAGACGGGATATCAGAGAATAATAGAATCACCAAGGTAGGAAAAAACGTAAAAGATCATCCAGTCTGGCTGTTCACCTATCACCAATAGCTCCCACTAATCCATGTCCCTCAATACAACATCCATTTATTCCTTGAACGCCTCCATGGTCACTGAATCCACCACCCCCCTGGGCAGTCCATTCCAGGTCCCAAAGTTCAGGACGTGGCATTTGGTCTTGGTGAACCTCATCCCATTGGCTTCAGCCCAGCTCACCAGCCTGTCCAGATCCCTCAGAAGGGCCTTGCTAACTTCAGGCACATCCACACTCCCAGCCAATTTGGTGTAATTTGCAAACCTACATAGGATGCACTCAGTGCCCTCATGCAGGTCATCAATAAAGATACTGAAGAGGACAGGCCCCAGCACAGACCCCTTGGGAACACCAGGTAGACACACAGATGGGCGTCCAGGCTGGTCTTGAATATCTCCAGAGAAGGAGACTCCCCAACACCTTGGGCAGCCTGTTCCAGGGCTCTGTCACCCTCACTGTAAAGATGTTCTTGCACACATTTGTGCAGAGCTTCCTATGCTCCCCTTTCTGACCATTTCCCCTTGTCTTGTCTCCACACACTGCTGAAAAAAGCCTGGTCTCTCCACTTTGACCCCACACCTCAGATATGAGCACTGACATGAGAGCAGCCCCCTGCACCTTTCCCCTGCAAGCAGAGCATAGCAGAGCAGAGACACAGTCCCCATGTATCATGCAGTGTTATTCTGCTTACCAACAGAAGAGGCCAGTCTTTCTCTATGCTCCATCTGTGGCATACTCCAGAGTTCAAGGCACTGCAAAGCTATGGCACATCTATGTTCTTGCAATGATGACACCTTAGTATTCTCTGGGCTCTCATTTCAATGGCATCTAAATAAATCCATGGTCATACAAGCTGAAGAGAAGCTGGCAAATGTTGTCTCATTGTAAGGAAGAGCAAGAAAGATGACAGGGGCAATTATGAACCAGTCAGTCTAACTCCAGTTCCTGGTAAAATTACGGAGAAAGTGATTGTGAGAGTGATTGAAAATCACCTGATGGACAATTGTTTCATTGGTCACAGTCAACACAAGATCCCGAGGGGCAGTTCCTGTTTAACTATAGGTCTTTTTATGACAATGTTAGTGAATTGGTTGACCAAGGGTTGACAGTTGATGTTATCTTTGAGAATTTTAGTAGAGATTTTAAGACTATTTCTCACAGAACCCTTCTGGACAGAATGTCCTGCATACGGCTAGACAGAAACAGAATGTGGTGGGTGAGCAGTTGGCCAGTAGGTCAGCCCCAAAGGATTACAGTCAATGGGTTCCATCAGCCTGGTAGATGGTCACTATCAGGGTTCCCCAGGGCTCCATTATAGGGCCACTTCTCTTCTATGTTTTTGTGGATGACTTGCATGCAGGAATTTTTGCTTATGTTCGCTGATGATAGCAGATGAGGAGGTGCTGCTGCCTCCACTTAGGGTGGAGAGGACTTGCAGAGAGATGTGGACAAGTCAGAGAAGTGGGTACCAGTTGGTACTAAGCACCAAGTGAATAACGTCTAACAAGAACAAGTGCCTGATTGTGCAACTGGATAGGGGCAACCCTGGACATAAACACAGAATGTATATGGGACACTGGAGAGAGTTCTGACTGAAAAGGACTGGGGGTTCTGGTCAAAATCTAATTGAATGTGAGTCAGCAGTGTGCACAGACAGCCAGGAAAGCTAACAGTCCTCTGGAGCACATCAGGCATTTTATTGCCATCTGGGTGAGGGAGAGGATTGTCCCTCTCTGCTCTGTGCAGCTCCAGCCTCACCTGGAGCACTAGGTTCACTTCTGGGCAATGCAGAACGTAAAGGACATCAAACAATGGGAGGGTGTGCACAGGAGGGCACTGGAACTGGGAGATCTGAAGTTCAGAATTTCACTGTGATTGACTTCTTGTTTAGACAGAGCCCTTCTCACATCCCACATCCTGTGATGAGACACAGGGCACACATGGGACATGAACTTGACAGTATCATTGCACCTAATGCAGAGCCTGGGATCTTCTGTCCCCATGTCTTTCATTAAACATCATACAGACCTCCATCCCACTGCCCCAGGAAGGGCCCTGAGCTAACATGAGAGACAAGATCTCCCTGCCAAGGGTCTGGGAATCAGGGCTTGTCCTGTTTGCTTCTTAAGACAAAGGAGGATTTTCTTAGCATCAGAGCCACCATGCCAGTGCCTTTACCTGACTGGAGTAATGGCTTCCAATTATCTGCTCTAATTAGTGCCTTGGGAAGCTTGCTTGCTAATGGCCCTCAGTGGGCCCATTAGTACTCCAATAAACTTCACTGTTGCTTCTGACTTTGTCTTGCTGAGTTCTTTGTGCAAACTTCTCTCTGCACTGGTGGTTGACGGACTTAGCAGCAAATACGCCCTGGGGCCCATTCTAACCTTAAAGAGCCTCCTGTGCCTTGTGCCTTCCTGTTATCTCCTTCAGGTTTTCAGAACTTGTTCAGCAAAATGGAGAGTGCATAAAGAGCAAGAATCCAAAATTCAGTTATTGTCTATTTGTTTATTCCTTTGGAGGAATGGAGCAAATTCCAGTAATCTCCCTGGGATAAATCATCCAGGGATTTGGGAGGTATCAACTTAAAACTGAACAGGACTCATGAGTATTTCTCACTTTGAGACGGGTTAACACATTCTTCTTGATTTCTATCTTTGTCTTCAACTCTTTTTTTCACTTTTACTGACATTAATGAACATCTTACAGAATTCATGCTTTCTTTGAAGCATGAAAAATTAAAAGAGAGAAAGTGAAAGAAAAAAAGAAATAGAAAAAGAAAAAGGAAAATGAAAAGGAAAAAAAAGGATATGGAAAGGGAAAGGGAAAGGGAAAAGGGAAAGGAAAGAAAAAGGAGAAGAAAACGGCATAGAAAAAGAAAAAGTAAGAGAAAAAGAAAAGATAAGAAGGGATAGATAGAATCACGGCGAAGGAGTTGACAACACAGTCCATCAGACTTTGGCGAGATGGAGCAAATTTGAGTCATCCCCCTAAAAGTCAGAAATCAGACAGATAATTGGGAGGTATCTGACTGAACAAAGAGCAAGGGGTGGGGAAATCTGGCAGGCTGTGGCAAGAGCATGTGTCTAAATGGCCTGCTGAAAACATGCCCTTAACAACAGCCATTTATTTAGGAGAGCTGGAGACACCTGGAGGATGAGGGACATAAAATAGACAGCAGGGAAGAGCAGCAGCGGGCGCCGGGCTATAGTCTCAGGGCATTGGCACTGGCACCGCTGTCTGTGTCCCTGAACCTGAAGGCATATGTGTCCAGCAAACACAGTTCTGGAAAACATTGTAGTTTCAGAAAAAGAAAAAAAAAGAAAAAAAAGAAAAAAAAAAAAGACATCAAATCACCTCAAAGATACATATTTACAACTTAAAATGGAACAAGACTCATGAGGTTTTCTCATGTTGAGAATGGTTAACAAATTTTCATTGATTTCAATCTTTGTCTTAAATTCTTTGTCTCAATTTTATTGACATTAATGAATATCTTTTAAGCTTACGGACTCTAAATAAATAAATAAATAAATAAATAAATAAAGAGATAGATAGATAGATAGATAGATAGATAGATAGATAGATAGATAGATAGATAGATAGATAGATAGATAAAACGAGATCCATTTGCTTCTTGTACATGTCCTGATGCCTCATTGACCTTCACAGTTCCCACCAGACTTTTGTTGACGGAGAGTATGAGATCCAGCAGAGAACCTCTCCTCTTTGGTTCCTCCATGGCTTGGTCAAGAATCTCCCATCTGTGCTCTGCACAAATCTTCTGGATGGCACATGCCCTGCTGTGCTGTCCCTGCAGCAGATACTGGAGTGAAAAAGGCTCCCAAAAGGGTCAATGGCCTGACAGCATGAGACTCCCATCTGTCTGCAGAGGGCACCTTCCACTTGCTCTCCATGAAAAGAAGACAGGAACAGACACTGATGGTCTCCTCTGTTGGCCATTTCCATTAGCTCTGACCTGTCTGCTCTTCCATCCTCAGGCAGATCTCAGTGCACTCTCACAGAGGGCAGTTGCCCTTCCTTGACTCCTCACCCAACCCTTGTTAAGACTCTGTACTCCCCTTGTGCTACAGTGAAGTTGTGGAAGCCATGTAACTGTGTCCCTGTGGTCCACACAGGAGCTCAGGCCTGCAGATCATCTATAGTATCAAGTGTGCAGAAGGTGAAACACAGACATTAGACGGATCGTGGGTCTTGGATTCGACGTAGCAACACGGACACTCCTAGGGCATGGCTTTGCTGAAGGCCCTGTGCTGCTCTTGCAGATGCGTGTGAATACACCAGACAGCCGGTGCTATCCCCTCTCTGGCCCTCAGCTGATGCCCAGGAAGGAGGTATCTGTCTCAGGGATTTCCCACACAGTTTACAAGCACTGGCACACATCAGGAGCAGCCCAGGCACCTTGGGCATCACCCAGTGTCTGTGTGTGAGCAGCTGCCTCCCCGCTGAAGAACCGAGGACTCAGAGCAGGAGCTCACATGCAGGCAACTCCTTGTGCACTTCTGAGCTGAACCAGAGGAATCCCAATGATACTGTGTGTCCATGGGGAGCTGAATCCCATTTCAGCCCCAGGGTTTCCAATTAGGGATGAGACGCCTGCGCTGCCTCAACTAAATCACTGCCCTGCACAGGGGAAGTCCACCTCTCTCTGTCCTTGCCTCTATGCCCATTTTGTTTCATCACAGGATCTCAGTTATCAGGTCTGGAATCAGTCACTGACCACTGTACATTTGGTATTTAATTCATCAGATTTCAAAGTACAATCATGATGCTGTTGTTTTTCAGGATCTGTTGGCCAAGAGGACGCAGGGACATCTCAGGGGAGAAGAGTGGGAAGGATAAAACATGACATCCTCTGCTGCTGAGCTGGGCCGGGCTCCTGGGACACAGGGAGCTCATACAAGTGGGCAGTGCTACAGAGAGAAAGTTGTGCTCAGGAGCAGCTCTTGTGCACAGCACAGCCTGCAGCTCCCAAAAGGAGAGGAGAGAAAGGGGAAAGAGCTTCCAGGATGTGTACGGTGTGAGCAGGCTGGGAGCACACAGCAGGAGCATTACTCACAGAACATGACATAGTAAGTCTCACTACAGACCATGCAGATGCTTTTCATAGAGGGTTAACCAAATCAGGGACATCCCGTATCAGATCTGGCTTCAGGCACTGAATGTTTCTTTACTGTGTTAAAAGCCTTCTGCCCTAGCTGAGGGCTCCCGTGCTGCAGAGTCAGAGCACAGCCCTGAGGGCTGCGTGTCCCAGCATGGCTCCAGGCGGGTGCCCAGGGCTGTCCTGCAGAGCAGGGTCCCTGCTGTGCCCCAGGGGCTGTGTGCCGGGTATGGGACTCTGCCGCCTGCCAGGCTCAGCACTCAGCCTGCCCGGGGAGCTGCCCAGGGCGCTGCGGGGAGACGTGTGGGGGGAAGGAGCCCCCCGGCAGGGCTTGTGCTGCCACAGCTGCTGCCTGGGGCAGGGGATCACAGCTCCACTGCACAACAGGATGTTTGTGAGGTTGCTTTGCCAGAGGAGAGCCAAGGCAGGGATTTTCCAATTCCTGTTCTGAGCGAAGGCAAAAAGGACTGGGGGCAGAAATCTAAAAGTGTATGTGTAATTTAAACAGAGCTCTGAAATGAGCAAATGTTTTGTCAATCCATCGGTTGTTCTCTGAACAGTCAAAGAGCAAGGTTGTGCTTTCAGCCTCTCCTTTCTAAAAGGAAACAATCAGTTTAACTTATTGAATTCTGCAGATATTAATAGTTGATTCCTCCTGCAAACAGGCAGATTTCTCTAAGAGAAATTGAAGTGCACAGATGCTGGGTCTGGGGTCTCAAAGAACAGCTGCAATAAAGTGGAAAACATCCAGGATGCTGGGATGTGATTAGGAAACGAGAAAAATGTAAGATCTCCTTTATCTTCTACTCCTTAAGGGATGGTGAAATTCATGAAAATAAATACAAGTTCTGGAGTTAAATGAACATTTTCTTAAGGGAAAGAAAAAAATTACAGTATAGCAGGAGGAGTGTGTCTGAGAATGGTCTGGACTTGTCATTATCATCTGCACTCTGACCAGGACTCCAAGACCAGGAACAGAAGATGCCCAACAGCAGCTCCATCAGCGAGTTCCTCCTGCTGCCGTTGGCAGACACGCGGCAGCTGCAGCTCCTGCACTTCTGGCTCTTCCTGGGCATCTACCTGGCTGCCCTCCTGGGCAACGGCCTCATCAGCACAGCCGTAGCCTGCGACCGCCGCCTGCACACCCCCATGTACTTCTTCCTCCTCAACCTGGCCCTCCTCGACCTGGGCTGCATCTCCACCACTCTCCCCAAAGCCTTGGCCAACGCCCTCTGGGACACCACGGCCATCTCCTACACAGGATGTGTTGCACAGCTCTTTTTCTTTACCTTCTTCCTCTCAGCAGAGTATTCCCTTCTCACCATCATGTCCTATGACCGCTACGTTGCCATCTGCAAGCCCCTGCACTACGGGACCTTGATGGACAGCAGAGCTTGTGCCACCATGGCAGCAGCTGCCTGGGGCACTGGGGTTCTCAATTCCCTGCTGCACACTGCCAGTACGTTTTCACTGCCTCTCTGCCATGGAAATGTTGTGAACCAGTTGTTCTGTGAAGTCCCCCAGATCCTCAAGCTCTCCTGCTCAGAATCAAATCTCAGGGAAATTGCATTTCTCATTTTTAGTGCCAGTTTAGGCTTTGGTTGCTTTGTTTTCATAGTTGTGTCCTATGTGCAGACCTTCAGAGCTGTGCTGAGGATGCCATCTGAGCAGGGACGGCACAAAGCCTTCTCCACGTGCCTCCCTCACCTGGCCGTGGTCTCCCTCTTTCTCAGCACCTCTGTTTTTGCCTACCTGAAGCCTCTCTCCATGTCCTCCCCACTCCTGGATCTCACATTGGCATTCTGTACGCAGTGGTTCCTCCAACACTGAACCCTGTTATCTACAGCATGCGGAACAGGGAGATCAAGCACGCTCTCAGGAAGGTTTTGCAATTTGTAGTATTCCAGTTTCAATAAAGCACGTCTTCCTCACATGATTTCCAGTGATGGCTCTTTATATTTTATGCATCTGTGATTGATTGATTGTGTGTGATATAGTAACCCACAAAAAATATTACTGAACTGATAAATAAAAATTTATTTCACTTCTTTCCTACCTACTTTCCATTTTCTCCCTCCAAGAGCTCATGTAAACATGGAACCAGATTCACTGAATAGATTAATAGGTACCTAAAAATCTTTCTAAGTAGACTTTTCTTTAGGTCTTCTCTACCTTGTCTGGGTCTGGGGTGGTACAGCCACAGATAGCAGTACAACATTCTCTTTTCTTTCCTTCTCTCTTTACAATGCCTCTCTTTACAAGTCCTCTCATTTGTGCTGGCCTGAAAGTCTTGTGTGTCTCATAACAGTCCTTATTTCTCTACAGCAGCACTCTGGGGATGCAGTCAGTAGCCAGCAATACGAACGGCTGTGTCAGAGCTGGTCTCCTTGCTGGCACTGCCATAACAAGAGAGCCCCTTTAGAGCAGGACCAGAGAACTGGAGGCCTCTTCCAAAGCTGATGTAAGGAATATACCTCAGGAGCTGCTCCCTGAGAAGACCCTGAGATCTTTTTGTGCTCTTCACTGAGTGACTGGGACAGACTCAAGACAGGACTCAAGATGGGGACAGACTCAGTGTTGTGGTTTAAATTATACGCATTGTGGTAAAAAGAGAAAGTATAACAATTATGAGAAATATATTTATACATATAAAATATATATTATATTACTACATATATACAACATATTCATTTGCAAACACATATGCATAGATAATAATTTATATGCATATCTTTTTGCAAGTCCAAGACCTTTTGCAGGGGTTTTAACAGCCACAGGGTTCACTGTAGGATCTGAAGTGACTGTTGGGCTGTTGCTGGAGTTGGAGCAACTGCAGAGCTCATTGCCAGAGCTGGAATCACCACAGGACCTGGGGCTGAAGTTGGAGCAGCCACTGGGCTCATTGGAGGGGTTGGAGAGACCACAGGGCTGTATCTCCTGGCACAGTGCACCACACCTGAGAGGCATTTGTTTCATTTTCTTATAGCAATACTTGGAACAGCTACTGGACCTGTAGCAGGAGTGAATGCAGAGCTCATTATGAGGGATGGAGTGACAGCAGAATCTTTCCCAGAGCTTGGAGCAACTGCAGGACGTGTAGCAAAACCTTGGAGCTGCTGCAGTGTCTGTGTCAGGAGTTGCAGAGGCTGCAGCACTGTCAGCAGATCCAGCTCTCTGGATCTGGTACACTGCAGTCATGTGTGTCTCTTTAGGATTACCAGTGCCACAGCAGACCTTCCCCCAATATTTTGCCAGTTTCTCAGGATTCTGCAGTTGCTCAGAGATGAAGTTCCAAAGCCCTGGGGGTGCCCACCGCTCCAGGCAGCTGCCCAGACCGTCCCACACCCCCTGCCATGCTGAGCCTTCTCACCTTGGGGCAGATCTCTCAGTGATATTCCTGAATGATATTTTAACCTCAGACATAACCTGAAACACATTAATCACACGTAGCAATGGGAGCGTGCTGGTTTGGGCATCCCACAGATAGTCAAAATCCTCAGGAGCTATTGGAACAAGCTCCGCCAATAGGGAAACAATCATCATTATGGCCTGCAATTCTCCAGCTCCCACAAATCCTTGTGTTATCTTGCTCTGGACAGATGTGCTGTTAACTCAACCCTTGGAGCCCCACATCGGGCACCAAAATGATGGTGGCTGTTGAACCCAACAGGTGTCTCAGCAGCACACATTGCTTTGTGCACTGCCCCATTCCCAGTGGGATGGGGATGAGAACTGGAGAACTGGGGGCGTGGGGGGCAAAAGTAAAACTAGTGAGTTGAAATGAAGGTATTTACTAAGAGAGATGAAAGGAGAGGCGTAATCATTATGGCTATATATTCAGATATATTGGATAGTACATTACAACTGATGCACATGCACATGCTCAGCACCACCAGACTGATGCCCAGCTCGCCCCAAGCATCAGAGGAGAGTGAAATGATCTCCCACCACTTTCACTACTCCTTCTGCTTGCTGTCAGATGGTATGGAACGTCCCTTTGGCCACTTTAAGGCATCTATCCTCACTCTGTTCCCTCTCAGTTCCTTGAGCTCTCCACTGACTATGGCACTGGCTCTGTACAACACTGCTTAACAGCAGCGATAAACATCAGAGTGTTGTTTTTTTCTTGTAGAACCAAAACACTGCACCACAGCAGACAATCTGAAGAAAACAATTCCATACTAGCTATAACTGTCCCCCTCCTCTTGTTCTTCTGGATCAGGAAGCAAGGAACAGAATATGCCACTCTCCTCTTTGAGATCTTTCCATCAGTTCTCATCTGGCTCCTCTGCCATTCCTAGGCAGAGCTCAGTGCACTCTCATGGATGGCAGCAGCCTTTCCTCATCTTCCTTGGCTATCTGTCATAAGGAGTCTCTATCCCATTTGCTACAGTTAAGAGTTGGGAACCATCCCACCATGTCTCTGCGAGACAAACAAGACTGTAGGCCTGAAAATGCACAGTGATTTCGAGCTCACTGAGTGAATGCTTGTGGTCTTCTCATTAGTGTAAAGACTCTTCAGAAAGCATCTCTTTCAAGAAGCATGACTAGATTTAGCTTGGCTTGGTCTCGCATCTACAACACGGTACTGCTGTTCAGAAGGTGCTACACAGGAACGAGACCCATTGTGGGGCTCACAGTTGTCCAGCAAGCACTGACACTACCAGGACATGGATTTCCTGAAGGTCCTCAGCTGCATTTGCCAGCTGGCTTAGGGTGTGCTGGAGACCCCACGGAAATGCCATTTAAATGAGAGCCCAAAACAAAGAAAGGTGCCATCAGTGACAGAATGTGTGTTTGTCACAGCTTTGGAATGGCATAAGCTCTGGAATTTTCACTAGACATATAGAGAAAGATCTGTCTCTTCTTTTGGTGTATTCATCCATTTGGTCAGCTGAATAACTCTGCACTCTCAGGTGCCTATTACTCACAGAATCACAGACTCACACAATCGTAGGGGTTGGAAGGGACCTCTAGAGATCATCAAGTCCAACCCCCCTGCCAAAGCAGGCTCCCTACACCATGTCACTCAGGTAGGCATCCAAGTGGGTCTTGAATATCTCCAGAGAAGGAGACTCTACCACCTCCCTGGGCAGCCTGTTCCAGT